>NC_090933.1:1152421981-1153649518 GCF_040938575.1 Ambystoma mexicanum
TCTCATGCCCCGTGTCTCCCTCGTGTTCCCCCACCCCCGCTCATGCCCTGTGTCTCTCTCCTGTTCTCCCACCCACGGCTTATGCCTCGTGTCTCTCCTGTTACACCCCACCCCCGCTCGTGCCCCGTGTCTTTCTCCTGTTGCCCCGCTCATGCCCCGTGTCTCCCTGCTGTTGCCCCTCACCCCCGCTCATGCCCCGTGTCTCTCTCCTGTTACCCCCCACCCCCCTCTCAAGCCCCGTGTCTCCCTCATGTTTCCCCCACCCCCCGCTCATGCCCCGTGTCTCCCTGCTGTTACCCCCCACCCCCCACTCATGCCCCATGTCTCCCTGCTGTTGCTCCCCACCCCCTGCTCATGCCCCATGTCTCTCTCCTGTTACCCCCCACCCCCTCTCATGCCCCGTGTCTCTCTCCTGTTGCCCCCCACCCCAATCATGCCCCGTGTCTCTCTGTGTTTCCCCCACCCCCCGCTCATGCCCCGTGTCTCTCTTCTGTTACCCCCCACCCCCCTCTCATGCCCCGTGTCTCTCATCTGCTGCCCCCCACCCCCCGGTCATGCCCCGTGTCTCTCTTCTGCTGCCCCCCACCCCCCGGTCATGCCCCGTGTCTCCCTTCTGTTGCCCACTACCCCCCGGTCATGCCCCGTGTCTCTCCTGTTACCCCCCACCCCCCTCTCATTCCCCGTGTCTCCCTCCTGTTGCCCCCCACCCCCCGCTCATGCCCCTTGTCTCCCTCCTGTTGCCCCCCACCCCCTGCTCATGCCCCGTGTCTCTCTTCTGTTACCCCCCATCCCCCTCTCATGCCCCGTGTCTCCCTTGTTTTCCCCCCGCCCCCGGTCATGCCCCGTGTCTCCCTGCTGTTGCCCCCCACCCCCGCTCATGCCCCGGGTCTGTCTCCTGTTACCCCCCACACCCCGCTCATGCTCCATGTCTCTCTCCTGTTAGCCCCACCCCCCTCTCATGCCATGTGTCTCTCTCCTGTTGCCCCCCACCCCCCAGTCATGCCCCGTGTCTCCCTGTTGTTGCCCCCCGCTCATGCCCCGTGTCTCCCTGTTGCCCCCCACCCACCAGTCATGCCCCGGGTCTGTCTCCTGTTACCCCCCACACCCCGCTCATGCTCCGTGTCTCTCTCATGTTACCCCCACACCCCTCCCATGCCCCGTGTCTCTCTCCTGTTGCCCCCCACCCCCCGGTCATGCCCCGTGTCTCCCTGCTGTTGCCCCCCACCCCCGTTCATGCCCCGTGTCTCTCTCTTGTTACCCCCACCCCGCTCTCATGCCCCGTGTCTCCCTCGTGTTCCCCCCACCCCCGCTCATGCCCTGTGTCTCTCTCCTGTTCTCCCACCCACGCTTATGCCTCGTGTCTCTCCTGTTACACCCCACCCCCGCTCGTGCCCCGTGTCTTTCTCCTGTTGCCCCGCTCATGCCCCGTGTCTCCCCTGCTGTTGCCCCTCACCCCCGCTCATGCCCCGTGTCTCTCTCCTGTTACCCCCCACCCCCCTCTCAAACCCCGTGTCTCCCTCATGTTTCCCCCACCCCCCGCTCATGCCCCGTGTCTCCCTGCTGTTACCCCCCACCCCCCACTCATGCCCCATGTCTCCCTGCTGTTGCTCCCCACCCCCTGCTCATGCCCCATGTCTCTCTCCTGTTACCCCCACCCCCTCTCATGCCCCGTGTCTCTCTCCTGTTGCCCCCCACCCCAATCATGCCCCGTGTCTCTCTGTGTTTCCCCCCACCCCCCGCTCATGCCCCGTGTCTCTCTTCTGTTACCCCCCACCCCCCTCTCATGCCCCGTGTCTCTCTTCTGCTGCCCCCCACCCCCCGGTCATCCCCCGTGTCTCCCTTCTATTGCCCACTACCCCCCGGTCATGCCCCGTGTCTCTCCTGTTACCCCCCACCCCCCTCTCATTCCCCGTGTCTCCCTCCTGTTGCCCCCCACCCCCCGCTCATGCCCCGTGTCTCTCTCCTGTTACCCCCCACCCCCCGGTCATGCCCCGTGTCTCCCTGTTGTTGCCCCCCGCTCATGCCCCGTGTCTCCCTGCTGTTGCCCCCCTCATGCTCCGTGTCTCTCTCCTGTTGCCCCCCACCCCCCGGTCATGCCCCATGTCTCCCTGTTGCCCCCCACCCACCAGTCATGCCCCATGTCTCCCTCCTGTTGTCCCCCACCCCCTGCTCATGCCCCGTGTCTCTCTTCTGTTACCCCCCATCCCCCTCTCATGCCCCGTGTCTCCCTTGTTTTCCCCCCGCCCCCGGTCATGCCCCGTGTCTCCCTGTTGTTGCCCCCCGCTCATGCCCCGTGTCTCCCTGCTGTTGCCCCCGCTCATGCCCCGTGTCTCGCTGTTGCCCCCCCCACCCACCAGTCATGCCCCGTGTCTCCCTCCTGTTGCCCCCCACCCCCCGGTCATGCCCCGTGTCTCTCTCCTGTTACCCCCCAGCCTCCTGTCATGCCCTGTGTCTCTCTCCTGTTGCCGCTCACCCCCCTCTCATGCCCCGTGTCTCTCTCCTGTTACCCCAAACACCCCTCTCATGCCCCGTGTCACTCTCCTTTTGCCCCCCACCGCCGGTCATGCCCCATGTCTCCCTTCTGTTGCCCCTCGCCCCCCGGTCATGCCCCGTGTCTCTCTCCTGTTACCCCCCACCCCCGCTCATGCCCTGTGTCTCTCTCATGTTGCCCGCACCCCCGCTCATGCCCCGTGTCTCTCTCCTGTTACTCCCCACCCCCCTCTCATGCCCAGTGTCTCTCTCCTGTTGCCCCCCACCCCCCGGTCATGCCCCGTTTCTCCATGTAGCCCCCCACCCACACTCATGCCCCTTGTCTCTCTCCTGTTGCCCCCCACCCCCTCTCATGCCCTGTGTCTCTCTCCTGTTGCCTCCCCACCCCCTGGTCATGCCCTGTGTCTCCCTGTTGTTGCCCCCCACCCCCCACTCATGCCCCGTGTCTCTCCCCTGTTACCCCCCAACCCCCGCTCATGCCCCGTGTCTCAGTGCTGTTGCCACCCACCGTCCGGTCATGCCCCGTGTCTCCCTGCTGTTGCCCCCACCCCTGATCATGCCCCATGTCTCCCTGGTGTTGCCCCCCACCCCACGCTCATGCCCCGTGTCTCTCTCCTGTTACCCCCACCCCGCTCTCATGCCCGTGTCTCCCTTGTGTTCCCTCCTCCCCCTGCTCATGCCCCGTGTCTCTCTCCTGTTGCACCCCTACCCTGTCTCATGCCCCGTGTCTCTCTCCTGTTGCCCCCCAACCCCTGGTCATGCCCTGTGTCTCCCTGCTGTTGCCCCCCACCCCCCACTCATGCCCTGTGTCTCTCCCCTGTTACCCCCCAACCCCCGCTCATGCCCCGTGTCTTCCTGCTGTTGCCACACACCCTCCGGTCATGCCCCGTGTCTCCCTGCTGTTGCCCCCCACCCCCCCCATGCCCCGTGTCTCCCTGGTGTTGCCCCCCACCCCCCGCTCATGCCCAGTGTCTCTCTCCTGTTACCCCCCACCCCCCGGTCATGCCCCGTGTCTCCCTGCTGTTGCCTCCCGCTCATGCCCCGTGTCTCCCTGCTGTTGCCCCCTGCTCATGCTCCGTGTCTCTCTCCTGTTGCCCACCACCCCCCGGTCATGCCCTCTGTCTCCCTGCTGTTGCCCCCCACCCTCCGCTCATGCCCTCTGTCTCTCTCCCGTTCCCCCAACCCCCACTTATGCCTCGTGTCTCTCCTGTTACCCCCCACCCCCCGCTCGTGCCCCGTGTCTTTCTCCTGTTGCCCCCGCAATGCCCCGTGTCTCCCTGCTGTTGCCCCTCACCCCCCGCTCATGCCCCGTATCTCTCTCCTGTTACCCCCACCCCCTTCTCATGCCCCGTGTCTCCCTCATGTTTCCCCCACCCCCCCGCTCATGCCCCGTGTCTCCCTGCTGTTAACCCCCACCCCCGATCATGCCCCATGTCTCCCTGCTGTTGCCCCCAACCCCCGCTCATGCCCCGTGTCTCTCTCCTGTTACCCCCACCCCCCTCTCATGCCCCGTGTCTCTCTCCTGTTGCCCCCACCCCCGAGCATGCCCCGTGTCTCTCTGCTGTTTCCCCCCACCCCCCGCTCATACCCGTGTCTCTCTCCGTTACCCCTCACCCCCCTCTCATGCCCTGTGTCTCTCTCCTGTTACCCCAAATGCCCCTCTCATGCCCCGTGTCACTCTCCTGTTGCCCCCCACCCCCGGTCATGCCCCATGTCTCCCTTCTGTTGCCCCTCACCCCGCGGTCATGCCCCCTGTCTCTCTCCTGTTACCCCCCCACCCCCTCTCATGCCCCGTGTCTCCCTCGTGTTCCCCCACCCCCCGCTCATGCCCTGTGTCTCCCTGCTGTTGCCTCCCACCCCCCACTCATGCCCTGTGTCTCTCTCATGTTGCCCGCACCCCCCGCTCATGCCCCGTGTCTCTCTCCTGTTACTCCCCACCCCCCTCTCATGCCCAGTGTCTCTCTCCTGTTGCCCCCGACCCCCCGGTCATGCCCCGTTTCTCCCTGTTGCCCTCCACCCCGCTCATGCCCTTTGTCTCTCTCCTGTTGCCCCCCACCCCCTCTCATGCCCTGTGTCTCTCTCCTGTTGCCTCCCCACCCCCTGGTCATGCCCTGTGTCTCCCTGTTGTTGCCCCCCACCCCCCACTCATGCCCCGTGTCTCTCCCCTGTTACCCCCCAACCCCTGCTCTGCCCCGTGTCTCCCTGCTGTTGCCACCCACCGTCCGTTCATGCCCCGTGTCTCCCTGCTGTTGCCCCCCACCCCCCGCTCATGCCCTGTGTCTCCCTGCAGTTGCTCCAAACCCCCCTCTCATGCCCCGTGTCTCTCTGCTGTTACCCCTCCACCCCCTCTCATGCCCGTGTCTCTCTCCTGTTACCCCCACCACCCTCTCATGCCCTGTGTCTCTCTCCTGTTGCCCCCCCACCCCGTCTCATGCCCCGTGTCTCTCTCCTGTTGCTCCCCACCCCCTGGTCATGCCCTGTGTCTCCCTGCTGTTGCCCCCCACCCCCCACTCATGCCCCGTGTCTCTCCCCTGTTACCCCCCACCCCCGCTCATGCCCCGTGTCTCCCTGCTGTTGCCACCCACCCTCCGGTCATGCCCCGTGTCTCCCTGCTGTTGCCCCCCTCCCCCGCTCATGCCCCGTGTCTCCCTGGTGTTGCCCCCCACCCCCCGCTCATGCCCCGTGTCTCTCTCCTGTTACCCCCACCTCGCTCTCATGCCCCGTGCCTCCCTTGTGTTCCCCCACCCCCCGCTCATGCCCCGTGTCTCCCTGCTGTTGCCCCCCACCCCCCTCTCATGCCCCGTGTCTCTCTCCTGTTACCCCCCACGCCCTCTCATGCGCCGAGTCTCTCTCCTGTTGCCCTCCACCCCCCGGTCATGCCCGTGCCTTTCAGCTGTTGCCCCCACCCCCGCTCATGCCCCGTGTCTCTCTCCTGTTCCCCCCACCCCCCTCTCATGCCCCGTGTCTCCCGCCTGTTGCCCCCCACCCCCCGCTCATGCCCAGTGTCTCTCTCCTGTTACCCCCCACCCCCCGGTCATGCCCCGTGTCTCCCTGCTGTTGTCTCCCGCTCATGCCCGTGTCTCCCTGCTGTTGCCCCCTGCTCATGCTCCGTGTCTCTCTCCTGTTGCCCCCCACCCCCCGGTCATGCCCTGTGCCTCCCTGCTGTTTCCCCCCACCCTCTGCTCATGCCCTGTGTCTCTCTCCTGTTCCCCCACCCCCCGCTTATGCCTCGTGTCTATCCTGTTACCCCCCATCCCCGCTCGTGCCCCGTGTCTTTCTCCTGTTGCCCCCGCAATGCCCCGTGTCTCCCTGCTGTTGCCCCTCACCCCCGCTCATGCCCCGTATATCTCTCCTGTT
Source organism: Ambystoma mexicanum (assembly GCF_040938575.1). Lineage (NCBI taxonomy): Eukaryota > Metazoa > Chordata > Amphibia > Caudata > Ambystomatidae > Ambystoma > Ambystoma mexicanum. The sequence continues at coordinate 1,152,427,829 of NC_090933.1, forward strand.
ATCCCCCTCTCATGCCCCTTGTCTCCCTCATGTTTCCCCCACCCCCCCGCTCATGCCCTGTGTCTCCCTGCTGTTGACCCCCACCCCCTGCTCATGCCCCATGCCTCTCTCCTCTTACCCCCCACCCCCCTCTCATGCCCCGTGTCTCTCTCCTGTTGCCCCACACCCGATCATGCCCCGTGTCTCTCTGCTGTTTCCCCCCAACCCCCGCTCATACCGTGTGTCTCTCTCCGTTACCCCCCCACCCCCCTCTCATGCCCTGTGTCTCTCTCCTGTTACCCCAAATGCCCCTCTCATGCCCCGTGTCACTCTCCTGTTGCCCCCCACCCCGCTCTCATGCCCCGTGTCTCCCTTGTGTTCCCCCCACCCCCTGCTCATGGCCCGTGTCTCCCTGCTGTTGCCCACCACCCTCCTCTCATGCCCTGTGTCTCTCTCCTGTTATCCCCCACCCCTGCTTATGCCCTGTGTCTCCCTGGTGTTGCCCCCCACCCCCCTCTCATGCCCCGTGTCTCTCTCCTGTTATCCCCCACACCCTCTCATGCCCCGTGTCTCTCTCCTGTTGCCCCCCACCCCACGGTCATGCCCCGTGTCTCCCAGCTGTTGCCCCCACACCCCCGCTCATGCCCCGTGTCTCTCTCCTGTTACCCCCCACCCCGCTCTCATGCCCCGTGTCTCCCTTGTGTTCCCCCCACCCCCTGCTCATGCCCCGTGTCTCCCTGCTGTTGCCCACCACCCCCCTCTCATGCCCCGTGTCTCTCTCCTGTTATCCCCCACACCCTCTCATGCCCCATGTCTCTCTCGTGTTGCCCCCCACCCCACTGTCATTCCCCGTGTCTCCCAGCTGTTGCCCCCCAACACCCGCTCATGCCCCGTGTCTCTCTCCTGTTACCTGTCTCTCTCCTGTTGCCCCCCTCCCCTCGATCATGCACCGTATCTCCCTGCTGTTGCCCCCCACCCTCCGCTCATGCCCCGTGTCTCTCTCCTGTATCCCCCATATCCCGGTCATGCCCCGTGTCTCCCTGCTGTTGCCCCCACCCCCCACTCATGCCCCGTGTCTCTCTCCTGTTGCCCCCAACCCCCCGGTCATGCCCCGTGTCTCCCTGATGTTGCCCCCACCCCCGCTCTTGCCCCGTGTCTCTCTCCTGTTCCCCTCACCCCCGCTCATGCCCTGTGTCTCCCCTGTTCCCCCACCCGCCGCTCACGCCCCGTGTCTCTCTCCTGTTACCCCCCCGCCCCCTCTCATGCCCTGTGTCTCTCTCCTGTTACCCCCCACCCCCTCTCATGCCCCGTGTCTCTCTCCTGTTACCCCCCGCCCCCCTCTCATGCCCCGTGTCTCTCTCCTGTTGCCCCCCACCCCCTGATCATGCCCCGTGTCTCCCTGCTGTTGCCGCCCACCCCCCGCTCATGCCCTGTGTCTCTCTCCTGTTGCCCCCAACCCCCCGGTCATGCCCCGTGTCTCTCTTCTGTTGCCCCCACCCAACGCTCATGCCCCGTGTCTCCCTGCTGTTGCCCCCCACCCCACGCTCATGCCCGGTGTCTCTCTCCTGTTGCCCCCAACCCCCGGTCATGCTCCGTGTCTCGCTGCTGTTGCCCCCCACCCCCGCTCATGCCCCGTGTCTCTCTCCTGTTGCCCCCACCCCCGCTCATGCCCCGTGTCTCCCTTGTTCCCCCCAACCCCCGCTCATGCCCGGTGTCTCCCTGATGTAGCCCCCCACCCCCGCTCATGCCCCGTGTCTCTCTCCTGTTGCCCCCCACCCCACAGTCATGCCCCGTGTCTCCCTGCTGTTGCCCCCCACCCCCCGCTCATGCCCCGTGTCTCTCTCCTGTTGCCCACCACCACCCGATCATGCCCCGTGTCTCCCTGCTGTTGCCCCCCACCCCACGATCATGCCCCGTGTCTCTCCCCTGTTACCCCCACCCCCGCTCATGCCCCGTGTCTCCCTGCTGTTGTCTCCCACCGCCCGGTCATGCCACGTGGCTCCCTGCTGTTGCCCCCCACCCCGCCCACATGCCCTGTGTCTCTCTCCTGTTACCCCCCACTCCCTCTCATGCCCTGTGTCTCTCTCCTGTTCCCCACACCCCGTGTCATGCACCGTGTCTCCCTGCTGTTAACCCTCACCCCCGATCATGCCCCATGTCTCCCTGCTGTTGCCCCCAACCCCCGCTCATGCCCCGTGTCTCTCTCCTGTTACCCCCACCCCCCTCTCATGCCCCGTGTCTCTCTCCTGTTGCCCCCACCCCCGAGCATGCCCCGTGTCTCTCTGCTGTTTCCCCCCACCCCCCGCTCATACCCGTGTCTCTCTCCGTTACCCCCCACCCCCCTCTCATGCCCTGTGTCTCTCTCCTGTTACCCCAAATGCCCCTCTCATGCCCCGTGTCACTCTCCTGTTGCCCCCCACCCCCGGTCATGCCCCATGTCTCCCTTCTGTTGCCCCTCACCCCCCGGTCATGCCCCCTGTCTCTCTCCTGTTACCCCCCCACCCCCTCTCATGCCCCGTGTCTCCCTCGTGTTCCCCCACCCCCCGCTCATGCCCTGTGTCTCCCTGCTGTTGCCTCCCACCCCCCACTCATGCCCTGTGTCTCTCTCATGTTGCCCGCACCCCCCGCTCATGCCCCGTGTCTCTCTCCTGTTACTCCCCACCCCCCTCTCATGCCCAGTGTCTCTCTCCTGTTGCCCCCGACCCCCCGGTCATGCCCCGTTTCTCCCTGTTGCCCTCCACCCCCGCTCATGCCCTTTGTCTCTCTCCTGTTGCCCCCCACCCCCTCTCATGCCCTGTGTCTCTCTCCTGTTGCCTCCCCACCCCCTGGTCATGCCCTGTGTCTCCCTGCTGTTGCCCCCCACCCCCACTCATGCCCCGTGTCTCTCCCCTGTTACCCCCCAACCCCCGCTCATGCCCCGTGTCTCCCTGCTGTTGCCACCCACCGTCCGGTCATGCCCCGTGTCTCCCTGCTGTTGCCCCCCACCCCCCGCTCATGCCCTGTGTCTCCCTGCAGTTGCTCCAAACCCCCCTCTCATGCCCCGTGTCTCTCTGCTGTTACCCCTCCACCCCCTCTCATGCCCGTGTCTCTCTCCTGTTACCCCCACCACCCTCTCATGCCCCGTGTCTCTCTCCTGTTGCCCCCCCACCCCGTCTCATGCCCCATGTCTCTCTCCTGTTGCTCCCCACCCCCTGGTCATGCCCTGTGTCTCCCTGCTGTTGCCCCCCACCCCCCACTCATGCCCCGTGTCTCTCCCCTGTTACCCCCCAACCCCCGCTCATGCCCCGTGTCTCCCTGCTGTTGCCACCCACCCTCCGGTCATGCCCTGTGTCTCCCTGCTGTTGCCCCCCACCCCCCGCTCATGCCCCGTGTCTCTCTCCTGTTACCCCCACCTCGCTCTCATGCCCCGTGCCTCCCTTGTGTTCCCCCACCCCCCGCTCATGCCCCGTGTCTCCCTGCTGTTGCCCCCCACCCCCCTCTCATGCCCCGTGTCTCTCTCCTGTTACCCCCCACGCCCTCTCATGCGCCGAGTCTCTCTCCTGTTGCATCCACCCCCCGGTCATGCCCGTGCCTTTCAGCTGTTGCCCCCACCCCCGCTCATGCCCCGTGTCTCTCTCCTGTTCCCCCCACCCCCCTCTCATGCCCCGTGTCTCCCGCCTGTTGCCCCCCACCCCCCGCTCATGCCCAGTGTCTCTCTCCTGTTACCCCCCACCCCCCGGTCATGCCCCGTGTCTCCCTGCTGTTGTCTCCCGCTCATGCCCCGTGTCTCCCTGCTGTTGCCCCCTGCTCATGCTCCGTGTCTCTCTCCTGTTGCCCCCCACCCCCCGGTCATGCCCTGTGCCTCCCTGCTGTTGCCCCCCACCCTCCGCTCATGCCCTGTGTCTCTCTCCTCTTCCCCCACCCCCCGCTTATGCCTCGTGTCTATCCTGTTACCCCCCACCCCCGCTCGTGCCCCGTGTCTTTCTCCTGTTGCCCCCGCAATGCCCCGTGTCTCCCTGCTGTTGCCCCTCACCCCCCGCTCATGCCCCGTATATCTCTCCTGTTATCCCCCTCTCATGCCCCTTGTCTCCCTCATGTTTCCCCCACCCCCCGCTCATGCCCTGTGTCTCCCTGCTGTTGACCCCCACCCCCTGCTCATGCCCCATGCCTCTCTCCTCTTACCCCCCACCCCCCTCTCATGCCCCGTGTCTCTCTCCTGTTGCCCCACCCCCGATCATGCCCCGTGTCTCTCTGCTGTTTCCCCCCAACCCCCGCTCATACCGCGTGTCTCTCTCCGTTACCCCCCCACCCCCCTCTCATGCCCTGTGTCTCTCTCCTGTTACCCCAAATGCCCCTCTCATGCCCCGTGTCACTCTCCTGTTGCCCCCCACCCCGCTCTCATGCCCCGTGTCTCCCTTGTGTTCCCCCCACCCCCTGCTCATGGCCCGTGTCTCCCTGCTGTTGCCCACCACCCTCCTCTCATGCCCTGTGTCTCTCTCCTGTTATCCACCACCCCTGCTTATGCCCTGTGTCTCCCTGGTGTTGCCCCCACCCCCCTCTCATGCCCCGTGTCTCTCTCCTGTTATCCCCCACACCCTCTCATGCCCCGTGTCTCTCTCCTGTTGCCCCCCACCCCACGGTCATGCCCCGTGTCTCCCAGCTGTTGCCCCCCAACCCCCGCTCATGCCCCGTGTCTCTCTCCTGTTACCCCCCACCCCGCTCTCATGCCCCGTGTCTCCCTTGTGTTCCCCCCACCCCCTGCTCATGCCCCGTGTCTCCCTGCTGTTGCCCACCACCCCCCTCTCATGCCCCGTGTCTCTCTCCTGTTATCCCCCACACCCTCTCATGCCCCGTGTCTCTCTCCTGTTGCCCCCCACCCCACTGTCATTCCCCGTGTCTCCCAGCTGTTGCCCCCCAACACCCGCTCATGCCCCGTGTCTCTCTCCTGTTACCTGTCTCTCTCCTGTTGCCCCCCTCCCCTCGATCATGCACCGTATCTCCCTGCTGTTGCCCCCCACCCTCCGCTCATGCCCCGTGTCTCTCTCCTGTATCCCCCATATCCCGGTCATGCCCCGTGTCTCCCTGCTGTTGCCCCCACCCCCCACTCATGCCCCGTGTCTCTCTCCTGTTGCCCCCAACCCCCCGGTCATGCCCCGTGTCTCCCTGATGTTGCCCCCACCCCCCGCTCTTGCCCCGTGTCTCTCTCCTGTTCCCCTCACCCCCGCTCATGCCCTGTGTCTCCCCTGTTCCCCCACCCGCCGCTCACGCCCCGTGTCTCTCTCCTGTTACCCCCCCGCCCCCCTCTCATGCCCTGTGTCTCTCTCCTGTTACCCCCCACCCCCTCTCATGCCCCGTGTCTCTCTCCTGTTACCCCCCGCCCCCCTCTCATGCCCCGTGTCTCTCTCCTGTTGCCCCCCACCCCCTGATCATGCCCCATGTCTCCCTGCTGTTGCCGCCCACCCCCCGCTCATGCCCTGTGTCTCTCTCCTGTTGCCCCCAACCCCCCGGTCATGCCCCGTGTCTCTCTTCTGTTGCCCCCACCCAACGCTCATGCCCCGTGTCTCCCTGCTGTTGCCCCCCACCCCACGCTCATGCCCCGTGTCTCTCTCCTGTTGCCCCCAACCCCCGGTCATGCTCCGTGTCTCGCTGCTGTTGCCCCCCACCCCCGCTCATGCCCCGTGTCTCTCTCCTGTTGCCCCCACCCCCGCTCATGCCCCGTGTCTCCCTTGTTCCCCCCAACCCCCGCTCATGCCCGGTGTCTCCCTGATGTAGCCCCCACCCCCGCTCATGCCCCGTGTCTCTCTCCTGTTGCCCCCCACCCCACAGTCATGCCACGTGTCTCCCTGCTGTTGCCCCCCACCCCCCGCTCATGCCCCGTGTCTCTCTCCTGTTGCCCACCACCACCCGATCATGCCCCGTGTCTCCCTGCTGTTGCCCCCCACCCCACGATCATGCCCCGTGTCTCTCCCCTGTTACCCCCACCCCCGCTCATGCCCTGTGTCTCCCTGCTGTTGTCTCCCACCGCCCGGTCATGCCACGTGGCTCCCTGCTGTTGCCCCCCACCCCGCCCACATGCCCTGTGTCTCTCTCCTGTTACCCCCCACTCCCTCTCATGCCCTGTGTCTCTCTCCTGTTCCCCACACCCCGTGTCATGCACCGTGTATCCCTGCTGTTGTCCCTCACCCCCCTCTCATGCCCCGTGTCTCTCTCCTGTTACCCCCCACTCCCTCTCATGCCCTGTGTCTCTCTCCTGTTCCCCACACCCCCGGTCATGCACCGTGTATCCCTGCTGTTGTCCCTCACCCCCCTCTAATGCCCCGTGTCTCTCTCCTGTTCCCCCCTCCCCCTGCTCATGCCCCGTGTCTCCCTTGTTCCCCCCACCCCCCGCTCATGCCCCTTGTCTCCCTGCTGTTGCCCCCCACCCCCCGCTCATGTCCTGTGTCTCTCTCCTGTTACCCCCCCGCCCCCTCTCATGCCCATGTCTCTCTCCTGTTACTCCCCACCCCCCTCTCATGCCCCGTGTCTCTCTCCTGTTGCCCCCCACCCCCTGCTCATGCCCAGTGTCTCCCTGCTGTTGCCCCCCAACCCCGGCTCATGCCCCGTGTCTCTCTCCTGTTACCCACCCACCCCCCTCTCATGCCCTGTGTCTCTCTCCTGTTACCCCCCACCCCCCTCTCATGCCCCATGTCTCTCTCCTGTTGCCCCCCACCCCCTGGTCATGCCCCGTGTCTCCCTGCTGTTGCCACACACCCCCCTTTCAAGCCCTGTGTCTCTCTCCTGTTGCCCCCCACCCCCGTGTCTCCCTGCTGTTGCCCCCACCCCCTCTCATGCCCTGTGTCTCTCTCCTGTTACCCCCCACCCCCTCTCATGCCCCGTGTCTCTCTTCTGTTGCCCCCCTCCCCTCGATCATGCACCGTATCTCCCTGCTGTTGCCCCCCACCCTCCGCTCATGCCCCGTGTCTCTCTCCTGTATCCCCCATATCCCGGTCATGCCCCGTGTCTCCCTGCTGTTGCCCCCACCCACCATTCATGCCCCGTGTCTCTCTCCTGTTGCCCCCAACCCCCCGGTCATGCCCCGTGTCTCCCTGATGTTGCCCCCACCCCCCGCTCTTGCCCCGTGTCTCTCTCCTGTTCCCCTCACCCCCGCTCATGCCCTGTGTCTCCCCTGTTCCCCCACCCGCCGCTCACGCCCCGTGTCTCTCTCCTGTTACCCCCCCGCCCCTCTAATGCCCCGTGTCTCTCTCCTGTTCCCCCCTCCCCCTGCTCATGCCCCGTGCCTCCCTTGTTCCCCCCACCCCCCGCTCATGCCCCATGTCTCTCTCCTGTTTCCCCCCACCCCCTGGTCATGCCCCGTGTCTCCCTGCTGTTGCCCCACACCCCCCTTTCAAGCCCCCTGTCTCTCTCCTGTTGCCCCCCACCCCCGTGTCTCCCTGCTGTTGCCCCCACCCAATGCTCATGCCCCATGTCTCTCTCCTGTTACCCTCCCTGCTCATGCCCCGTGTCTCCCTTGTGTTCCCCCCACCCAATGCTCATGCCACGTGTCTCCCTGCTGTTGCCCCCCAGCCCCCTCTCATGCCCTGTGTCTCTCTCCTGTTACCCCCCACCCCCTCTCATGCCCCGTGTCTCTCTTCTGTTGCCCCCTCCCCTCGATCATGCCCCGTGTCTCCCTGCTGTTGCCCCCCACCCTCCGCTCATGCCCCGTGTCTCTCTCCTGTATCCCCCATATCCCGGTCATGCCCCGTGTCTCCCTGCTGTTGCCCCCACCCCCCACTCATGCCCCGTGTCTCTCTCCTGTTGCCCCCACCCCCGCTCATGCCCCGTGTCTCCCTTGTTCCCCCCAACCCCCGCTTATGCCCGGTGTCTCTCTCCTGTTACCCCCCACCCCCTCTCATGCCCCGTGTCTCTCTTCTGTTGCCCCCCACCCCACAGTCATGCCCCGTGTCTCCCTGCTGTTGCCCCCACCCCCCGCTCATGCCCCGTGTCTCTCTCCTGTTGCCCACCACCACCCGATCATGCCCCGTGTCTCCCTGCTGTTGCCCCCCACCCCCCGATCATTCCCCGTGTCTCTCCCCTGTTACCCCCAGCCCCGCTCATGCCCCGTGTCTCCCTGCTGTTGTCTCCCACCGCCCGGTCATGCCACGTGGCTCCCTGCTGTTGCCCCCCACCCCGCCCACATGCCCTGTGTCTCTCTCCTGTTACCCCCCACTCCCTCTCATGCCCTGTGTCTCTCTCCTGTTCCCCACACCCCGTGTCATGCACCGTGTATCCCTGCTGTTGTCCCTCACCCCCCTCTCATGCCCCGTGTCTCTCTCCTGTTACCCCCCACTCCCTCTCATGCCCTGTGTCTCTCTCCTGTTCCCCACACCCCCGGTCATGCACCGTGTATCCCTGCTGTTGTCCCTCACCCCCCTCTCATGCCCCGTGTCTCTCTCCTGTTCCCCCCTCCCCCTGCTCATGCCCCGTGTCACCCTTGTTCCCCCCACCCCCCGCTCATGCCCCTTGTCTCCCTGCTGTTGCCCCCCACCCCCCGCTCATGTCCTGTGTCTCTCTCCTGTTACCCCCCCGCCCCCTCTCATGCCCATGTCTCTCTCCTGTTACCCCCCACCCCCCTCTCATGCCCCGTGTCTCTCTCCTGTTGCCCCCCATCCCCTGCTCATGCCCAGTGTCTCCCTGCTGTTGCCCCCCAACCCCGGCTCATGCCCGTGTCTCTCTCCTGTTACCCACCCACCCCCCTCTCATGCCCTGTGTCTCTCTCCTGTTACCCCCATTCCCCTCTCATGGCCCGTGTCTCTCTCCTGTTACCCCCCACCCCCCTCTCATTCCCTGTGTCTCTCTCCTGTTGCCCCTCACCCCCTGGTCATGCCCCGTGTCTCCCTGCTGTTGCCCCACACCCCCCGCTCATGCCCCGTGTCTCTCCCCTGTTACTCCCCACCCCCCGCTCATGCCCGTGTCTCCCTTGTTCCCCCCACCCCCGCTCATGCCTCGTGTCTCCCTGCTGTTGCCCCCCACACCCCTCTCATGCCCTGTGTCTCCCTGCTGTTGCCCCCCACTCCCCGTGCATGCCCCGTGTCTCCCTGCTGTTGCCCCTCACCCCCCGCTCATGCCCCGTGTCTGTCTGTTGTTGCCCCCCACCCCCTGCTCATGCCCCGTGTCTCTCTCCTGTTACCCCCCACCCCCTCTCATGCCCCGTGTCTCCCTCGTGTTCCCCCCACCCAACGCTCATGCCCGTATCTCCCTGCTGTTGCCCCCCACCCCCCTCTCATGCCCCGTGTCTCTCTCCTGTTACCCCCCACCCCCTCTCATGCCCTGTGTCTCTCTCCTGTTGCCCCCACCCCCCGCTCATGCCCCGTGTCTCTCTCCTGTTACCCCCATCTCCCGGTCATGCCCCATGTCTCCCTGCTGTTGCCCCCCACCCCCCACTCATGCCCCGTGTTTCTCTAATGTTACCCCCCACCCCCGGTCATGCCCCGTGTCTCCCTGCTGTTGCCCCCCACCCCCCGCTCATGCCCCGTGTCTCTCTCCTGTTACCCCCCACCCCCCTCTCATGCCCCGTGTCTCTCTCCCGTTGCCCCCCACCCCCCCAGTCATGCCCGTGTCTCCCTGCTGTTGCCCCCACACTCCGCTCATGCCCCGTGTCTCTCTCCTGTTGCCCCCAACCCCCGGTCATGCCCTGTGTCTCCCTGCTGTTGCCCCCCACCCCCCACTCATGCCCAGTGTCTCTCTCCTGTTCCCCCCACCCCCCGCTCATGCCCCGTGTCTCCCTAGTTCCCCGCAACCCCCGCTCATGCCCCGTGTCTCTCTCCTGTTACCCCTCCACCCCGTCTCATGCCCATGTCTCTCTCCTGTTACCCCCCACTCCTTCTCATGCCCCGTGTCTCTCTCCTGTTCCCCACACCCCCGGTCATGCACCGTGTATCCCTGCTGTTGCCCCCCACCCCCCTCTCATGCCCCGTGTCTCTCTCCTGTTCCCCCCACCCCCTGCTCATACCCCGTGTCTCCCTTGTTCCCCCCACCACCCGCTCATGCCCCGTGTCTCTCCGCTGTTCCCCCCTAGCCCCGCTCATGCCCCGTGTCTCCCTGTTGTTACCCACACCCCCCGCTCATGCCCCGTGTCTCTCTCCTGTTACCTCCCCACCCCCCTCTCATGCCCCGTGTCTCTCTCCTGTTACCCCCACCCTCGTCACATGCCCCGTGTCTCTCTCCTGTTACCCCCACCCCCCTCTCCTGCCCCGTGTCTCTTTCCTGTTGCCCCCCACCCCCGGTCACGCCCATGTCTCTCTCCTGTTACCCCCCACCCCCCTCTCATGCCCCAAGTCTCTCTCCTGTTGCCCCCCACCCTCCAGTCATGCCCCATGTCTCCCTGCTGTTGCCCCCCACACGCCTCTCATGCCCCGTGTCTCCCTGCTGTTGCCCCCCCACCCTGATCATGCTCCGTGTCTCTCTGCTGTTGCCCCCCACCCCCCGCTCATGCCTCGTGTCTCCCTGCTGTTGCCCCCCACCCCCGGCTCATGCCCCGTGTCTCTCTCCTGTTACCCCCCACCCCCCTCTCAAGCCCTGTGTCTCCCTCGTGTTCCCCCACCCAACGCTCATGCCCCGTGTCTCTCTCCTGTTACCCCCCTCTCATGCCCCGTGTCTCTCTCCTGTTGCCCCCCACACCCCGTGTCTCCCTGCTGTTGCCCCCACCTAACGCTCATGCCCCGTGTCTCTCTCCTGTTACCCCCACCCCCCGATCATGCCCCATGTCTCTATCCTGTTCCCCCACCCCGTGCTCATGCCCCATGCCTCCGCTGTTCCCCCAAGCCCCTTCTCATGCCCCGTGTCTCCCTGCTGTTGCCCCCACCCCCCGCTCATGCCCTGTGTCTCTCTCCTGTTACCTCCCCACCCCCCTCTCATGCCCCGTGTCTCTCTCCTGTTACCCCCACCCCGTCTCATTCCCTGTGTCTCTCTCCTGTTACCCCCCACCCCCCTCTCATGCCCCATGTCTCTTCCTGTTGCCCCCCACGCCCGGTCACGCCCATGTCTCTCTCCTGTTACCCCCACCCCCCTCTCATGCCCCGCGTCTCTCTCCTGTTGCCCCCCCACCCCAAGTCATGCCCCGTGTCTTCCTACTGTTGCCCCCACACCGCGCTCATGCCCCGTGTCTCTCTCCTGTTGCCCCAACCCCCGGTCATGCTCCGTGTCTCCCTGCTGTAGCCCCCCACCCCCCGCTCATGCCCCGTGTCTCCCTTGTTCCCTGCAACCCCCGCTCATGTCGCGTGTCTCTCTCCTGTTACCTCCCCACCCCCTCTCATGCCCATGTCTCTCTCCTGTTACCCCCCACTCCCTCTGATGCCCCGTGAATCTCTCCTGTTCCCCACACCCCCGGTCATGCACCGTGTATGCCTGCTGTTGCCCCCCACCCCCCTCTCATGCCCTGTGTCTCTCTCCTGTTCCCCCACCCCCTGCTCATGCCCTGTGTCTCCCTTGTTCCCCCCACCCCCCGCTCATGCCCCGTGTCTCCCTGCTGTTGCCCCCCCACCCCGGCTCATGCCCCGTGTCTCTCTCCTGTTACCCCCCACCCCCCTCTCATGCCCCGTGTCTCTCTCCTGTTACCCCCCACCCCCCTCTCTTGCCCCGTGTCTCTCTCCTGTTGCCCCCCACCCCCTGGTCATGCCCCGTGTCTCCCTGCTGTTGCCCCCCACCCCCCGCTCATGACCCGTGTCTCTCCCATGTTACTCCCCACCCCCCGCTCATGCCCCATGTCTCCCTGCTGTTGCCCCCCACCCCCCTCTCATGCCCTGTGTCTCTCTCCTGTTGCCCCCCACCCCCTGCTCATGCCCCGTGTCTCCCTGCTGTTGCCCCCCACCACCAGCTTATGCCCCGTGTCTCTCTCCTGTTACCCCCCATTCCCCTCTCATGGCCCGTGTCTCTCTCCTGTTACCCCCCACCCCCCTCTCATTCCCTGTGTCTCTCTCCTGTTGCCCCTCACCCCCTGGTCATGCCCCGTGTCTCCCTGCTGTTGCCCCCCACCCCCAGCTCATGCCCCGTGTCTCTCCCCTGTTACTCCCCACCCCTGCTCATGCCCCGTGTCTCCCTGCTGTTGCCCCCCACACCCCTCTCATGCCCCGTGTCTCCCTGCTGTTGCCCCCCACACCCCTCTCATGCCCCGTGGCTCACTGCTGTTGGCCCCCCACCCCTGATCATGCCCCGTGTCTCCCTGCTGTTGCCCCCCACCCCCCGCTCATGCCTCGTGTCTCCCAGCTGTTACCCCCACCCCACTATCATGCCCCGTGTCTCCCTCGTGTTACCCCACCCAACGCTCATGCCCCGTGTCTCTCTCCTGTTACCCCCTCTCATGCTCCATGTCTCCCTCCTGTTGCCCCCCACACCCCTTGTCTCCCTGCTGTTGCTCCACCCAACGCTCATGCCCCGTGTCTCTCTCCTGTTACCCCCACCCCCTGATCATGCCCCGTGTCTCTCTCCTGTTCCCCCACCCCCTGCTCATGCTCCATGTCTCCGCTGTTCCCCCCTAGCCCCCGCTCATGCCCCGTGTCTCCCAGCTGTTGCCCCATCCCCCGCTCATGCCCTGTGTCTCTCTCCTGTTACCTCCCCACCCCCCTCTCATGCCCCGTGTCTCTCTCCTGTTACCCCCGCCCCGTCTAATGCCCCGTGTCTATATCCTGTTACCCCTCACCCCCCTCTCATGCCCTGTGTCTCTTTCCTGTTGCCCCCCACCCCCGGTCACGCCTCGTGTCTCCCTGCTGTTGCCCCCCACCCCCCGCTCATGCCCCGTGTCTCTCCCCTGTTACCCCCACCGCCGCTCATGCCCCGTGTCTCCCTACTGTTGCCCCCCACCCCCAGCTCATGCCCCGTGTCTCTCTCCCGTTACCCCCCACCCCCCTCTCATGCCCCGTGTCTCTTTCCTGTTGCCCCCCACCCCCGGTCACGCCCCGTGTCTCCCTGCTGCTGCCCCCCACCCCGCGCTCATGCCCGTGTCTCTCCCCTGTTACCCCCACCCCCCGCTCATGCCCGTGTCTCCCTGCTTTTGCCTCCCACCCCCAGCTCATGCCCTGTGTCTCTCTCTTGTTACCTCCAGCCCCCTCTCATGCCCCATGTCTCCCTGCTGTTGCCCCCACACCCCTCTCATGCCCTGTGTCTCCCTGCTGTTGCCCCCCACCCCCGGTCATGCCCCGTGTCTCCCTGCTGGTGCCCCCCACCCCCCGGTCATGCCACGTGGCTCCCTGCTGTTGCCCCCCACCTCCTGCTCATGCCCCGTGTCTCCCTGCTGTTGCCCCCCACCCCGCCCACATGCCCTGTGTCTCTCTCCTGTTACCCCCCACCCCCCTCTCATGCCCCGTGTCTCCATCGTGTTCCCCCCTTCCCCCGCTCATGCCCCGTGTCTCCCTGCTGTTTACCCCCACCCCCCTCTCATGCCCCGTGTCTCTCTCCTGTTGCCCACCACCCCCCGATCATGCCCCGTGTCTCCCTGCTGTTGCCCCCCACCCCCCACTCATGCCCCGTGTCTCTCCCCTGTTACCCCCCACCCCCGCTCATGCCCTGTGTCTGCCTGCTGTTGCCCCCCACCCCCCGGTCATGCCACGTGGCTCCCTGCTGTTGCCCCCACCCCGCCCACATGCCCCGTGTCTCTCTCCTGTTACCCCCCACCCCCCTCTCATGCCCCGTGTCTCCATCGTGTTTCCCCCACCCCCCGCTCATGCCCCGTGTCTTCATCGTGTTCCCCCCACCCCCCGCTCATGCCCCGTGTCTCCCTGCTGTTGCCCCCACCCCCCTCTCATGCCCCGTGTCTCTCTCCTGTTACCCCCCACTCCCTCTCATGCCCCGTGTCTCTCTCCTGTTCCCCACACCCCCGGTCATGCACTGTGTATCCCTGCTGTTGCCCCCCACCCCCCTCTCATGCCCCGTGTCTCTCTCCTGTTCCCCCAAACCCCCGCTCATGCCCCGTGTCTCCCATGTTCTCCCCACCCCCCGCTCATGCCCCGTGTCTCTCTGCTGTTGCCCACCACCCCCTGACCATTCCCCGTGTCTCCCTGCTGTTGCCCCCCACCCCCCACTCATGCCCCGTGTCTCTCCCCTGTTACCCCCCACCCCCGCTCATGCCCTGTGTCTCCCTGCTGTTGCCCCCACCCCCCAGTCATGCCACGTGGCTCCCTGCTGTTGCCCTCCACCCCCCGCTCATGCCCCGTGTCTCCCTGCTGTTGCCCCCCACCCCGCCCACATGCCTCGTGTCTCTCTCCTGTTACCCCCCACCCCCCTCTCATGCCCCGTGTCTCCATCGTGTTCCCCCCACCCCCCGCTCATGCCCTGTGTCTCCCTGCTGTTGCCCCCCACCCCCCTCTCATGCCCCGTGTCTCTCTCCTGTTCCCCACACCCCCGGTCATGCACTGTGTATCCCTGCTGTTGCCCCCAACCCCCTCTCATGCCCCGTGTCTCTCTCCTGTTCCCCCCACCCTCCGCTCATGCCCCGTGTCTCCCTTGTTCCCCCCACCCCCCGCTCATGCCCCATGTCTCTCTGCTGTTGCCCCCCACACCCCGCTCATGCCCTGTGTCTCTCTCCTGTTACCCCCCATCCCCTCTCATGCCCATGTCTCGCTCCTGTTACCCCCCACCCCCCTCTCATGCCCCGTGTCTCTCTCCTGTTGCCACCCACCCCCCGCTCATGCCCCGTGTCTCCCTGCTGTTGCCCCCCAACCCCGGCTCATGCCCCGTGTTTCTCTGCTGTTACCCCCCACCCCCCTTTCATGCCCCGTGTCTCTCTCCTGTTACCCCCACCCCCGCTCATGCCCTGTGTCACCCCTGTTCCCCCCACTCCCTGCTCACGCCTTGTGTCTCTCTCCTGTTACCCCCCACCCCCCTCTAATGCCCCGTGTCTCTCTCCTGTTACCCCTGACCCCGTCTCATGCCCCGTGTCTCTCTCCTGTTACCCCCCACCCCCCTCTCATGCCCCGTGTCTCTTTCCTGTTGCCCCCCACCCCCGGTCACGCCTCGTGTCTCCCTGCTGTTGCCCCCCACCCCCCGCTCATGCCCCGTGTCTCTCCCCTGTTACCCCCACCCCCGCTCAGGCCCCGTGTCTCCCTGCTGTTGCCCCCCACCCCCCCCACATGCCCCATGTCTCTCTCCTGTTACCCCCCACCCCCCTCTCATGCCCCGTGTCTCCATCGTGTTCCCCCCACCCCCCGCTCATGCCCCGTGTCTCCCTGCTGTTTACCCCCACCCCCCTCTCATGCCCCGTGTCTCTCCCCTGTTACCCCCACCCCCCGCTCATGCCCCGTGTCTCCCTGCTGTTGCCCCCAACCCCCAGCTCATGCCCTGTGTCTCTCTCTTGTTACCCCCAGCCCCCTCTCATGCCCCATGTCTCCTTCGTGTTCCCCTCACCCCCCGCTCATGCCCCGTGTCTCCCTGCTGTTGCCCCCCACACCCCTCTCATGCCCTGTGTCTCCCTGCTGTTGCCCCCCACCCCCGGTCATGCCCCGTGTCTCCCTGCTGGTGCCCCCCACCCCCCGTTCATGCCCCGTGTCTCCCTGCTGTTGCCCCCCACCCCCCGCTCATGCCCCGTGTATCTCTCCTGTTACCCCCCACCCCCTCTCATGCCCCGTGTCTCCCTCATGTTCCCCCCACCCAACGCTCATGCCCTGTGTCTCCCTGCTGTTGCCCCCCACCTCCCTCTCACCCCGTGTCTCTCTCCTGTTACCCCACACCCCCTCTCATGCCCCGTGTCTCTCTTCTGTTGCCCCCACACCCCGATCATGCCCCGTGTCTCCCTGCTGTTGCCCCCCACCCCCTGCTCATGCCCCGTGTCTCTCTCCTGTTACCCCCATCTCCCGGTCATGCCCCGTGTCTCCCTGCTGTTGCCCCCCACCCCCCACTCATGTCCTGTGTCTCTCTCCTGTTGCCCCCAACCCCCCGTTCATGCCCCGTGTCTCCCTGCTGTTGCCCCCCAGCTCCCGCTCTTGCCCCGTGTCTCTCTCCTGTTCCCCTCACCCCCGCTCATGTCCTGTGTCTCCCCTGTTCCCCCACCCCCGCTCACGCCCCGTGTCTCTCTCCTGTTACCCCCCACCCCCCTCTTATGCCCCGTGTCTCTCTCCTGTTACCCCCCACCCCCCTCTCATGCTCTGTGTCTCTCTCCTGTTACCCCCCACTCCCTCTCATGCCCCGTGTCTCTCTCCTGTTCCCCACACCCCCGGTCATGCACTGTGTATCCCTGCTGTTGCCCCTCACCCCCCTCTCATGCCCCGTGTCTCTCTCCTGTTCCCCCCAACCCCCGCTCATGCCCCGTGTCTCCCTTGTTCCCCCCACGCCCCGCTCATGCCCCGTGTCTCTCTGCTGTTGCCCACCACCCCCCGATCATGCCCTGTGTCTCCCTGTTGTTGCCCCCCACCCCCCACTCATGCCCCGTGTCTCTCCCCTGTTACCCCCCACCCCCGCTCATGCCCTGTGTCTCCCTGTTGTTGCCCCCACCCCCCGGTCATGCCACGTGGCTCCCTGCTGTTACCCTCCACCCCCTGCTCATGCCCCGTGTCTCCCTGCTGTTGCCCCCCACCCCGCCCACATGCCCCGTGTCTCGCTCCTGTTACCCCCACCCCCCTCTCATGCCCCGTGTCTCCATCGTGTTCCCCCCACCCCCCGCTCATGCCCCGTGTCTCCCTGCTGTTGCCCCCCACCCCTCTCTCATGCCCCGTGTCTCTCTCCTGTTACCCCCCACTCCCTCTCATGCCCCATGTCTCTCTCCTGTTCCCCACACCCCCGGTCATGCACTGTGTATCCCTGCTGTTGCCCCCAACCCCCTCTCATGCCCCGTGTCTCTCTCCTGGCTCATGCCCCGTGTCTCCCTTGTTCCCCCCACCCCCCGCTCATGCCCCGTGTCTCTCTGCTGTTGCCCCCCACACCCCGCTCATGCCCTGTGTCTCTCTCCTGTTACCCCCATACCCTCTCATGCCCATGTCTCTCTCCTTTTACCCCCCACCCCCTCTCATGCCCCGTGTCTCTCTCCTGTTGCCCCCCACCCCCCGCTCATGCCCCGTGTCTCCCTGCTGTTGCCCCCCACCCCCGGCTCATGCCCCGTGTTCTCTCCTGTTACCCCCCCACCCCCCTTTCATGCCCCATGTCTCTCTCCTGTTACCCCCACCCCCGCTCATGCCCTGTGTCACCCCTGTTCCCCCCACCCCCCGCTCACGCCTTGTGTCTCTCTCCTGTTACCCCCCACCCCCCTCTCATGCCCCGTGTCTCTCTCCGGTTACCCCCCACCCCCCTCTCATGCCCCGTGCCTCTCTCCTGTTACCCCCCACCCCCCTCTCATGCCCCGTGTCTCTCTCCTGTTGCCCCCCACCCCCTGATCATGCCCCGTGTCTCCCTGCTGTTGCCCCCCACCCCCCGCTCATGCCCCGTGTCTCTCTCCTGTTACCCCCATCTCCCGGTCATACCCCGTGTCTCCCTGCTGTTGCCCCCACCCCCCACTCATGCCCCGTGTCTCGCTGTTGTTGCCCCCAACCCCCCGGTCATGCCCCGTGTCTCCCTGCTGTTGCCCCCACCCCCCGCTCTTGCCCCGTGTCTCTCTCCTGTTCCGCTCACCCCCGCTCATGCCCTGTGTCTCCCCTGTTCCCCCCACCCCCCGCTCACGCCCCGTGTCTCTCTCCTGTTACCCCACCACCCCCCTCTCATGCCCCGTGTCTCTCTCCTGTTACCCCCCACCCCCCTCTCATGCCCCGTGTCTCTCTCCTGTTACCCCCACCCCCCTCTCATGCCCCGTGTCTCTCTCCTGTTGCCCCCCACCCCCTGATCATGCCCCATGTCTCCCTGCTGTTGCCGCCCATCCCCCGCTCATGCCCCGTGTCTCTCTCCTGTTACCCCCCACCCCCGGTCATGCCCCGTGTCTCCCTGCTGTTGCCCCCCACCCCCCGCTCATGCCCCGTGTCTCTCTCCTGTTATCCCCCACCCCCTCTCATGCCCCGTGTCTCTCTCTTGTTGCCCCCACCCCCCAGTCATGCCCCGTGTCTCCCTGCTGTTGCCCCCACACCCCGCTCATGCCCCGTGTCTCTCTCCTGTTGCCCCAACCCCCGGTCATGCCCCGTGTCTCCCTGCTGTTGCCCCCCACCCCCCACTCATGCCCCGTGTCTCTCTCCTGTTCCCCCCACCCCCCGCTCATGCCCCGTGTCTCCCTTGTTCCCCGCAACCCCAGCTCATGCCCCGTGTCTCTCTCCTGTTACCCCCCCACCCCCTCTCATGCCCATGTCTTTCTCCTGTTACCCCCCACCCCCTCTCATGCCCTGTGTCTCTCCCTGTTGCCCACCACCCCCCGATCATGCCCCGTGTCTCCCTGCTGTTGCCCCCCACTCATGCCCCGTGTCTCCATCGTGTTCCCCCCAGCCCCCGCTCATGCCCCGTGTCTCCATCGTGGTCCCCCCAGCCCCCGCTCATGCCCCGTGTCTCCCTGCTGTTGCCCTCCACCCCCCTCTCATGCCCCGTGTCTCTCTCCTGTTACCCCCCACTCCCTCTCATGCCCCGTGTCTCTCTCCTGTTCCCCACACCCCCGGTCATGCACTGTGTATCCCTGCTGTTGCCCCTCACCCCCCTCTCATGCCCCGTGTCTCTCTCCTGTTCCCCCCAACCCCCGCTCATGCCCCGTGTCCCCCTTGTTCCCCCCACGCCCCGCTCATGCCCCGTGTCTCTCCCCTGTTACCCCCCACCCCTGCTCATGCCCTGTGTCTCCCTGCTGTTGCCCCCACCCCCCGGTCATGCCACGTGGCTCCCTGCTGTTGCCCTCCACCCCCCGCTCATGCCCCGTGTCTCCCTGCTGTTGCCCCCCACCCCGCCCACATGCCCCGTGTCTCACTCCTGTTACCCCCACCCCCCTCTCATGCCCCGTGTCTCCATCGTGTTCCCCCCACCCCCCGCTCATGCCCCGTGTCTCCCTGCTGTTGCCCCCCACCCCTCTCTCATGCCCAGTGTCTCTCTCCTGTTACCCCCCCACTCCCTCTCATGCCCTGTGTCTCTCTCCTGTTCCCCACACCCCCGGTCATGCACTGTGTATCCCTGCTGTTGCCCCCAACCCCCTCTCATGCCCCGTGTCTCTCTCATGGCTCATGCCCCGTGTCTCCCTTGTTCCCCCACCCCCCGCTCATGCCCCGTGTCTCTCTGCTGTTGCCCCCCACACCCCGATCATGCCCTGTGTCTCTCTCCTGTTACCCCCATCCCCTCTCATGCCCATGTCTCTCTCCTTTTACCCCCCACCCCCTCTCATGCCCCGTGTCTCTCTCCTGTTTCCCCCCACCCCCCGCTCATGCCCCGTGTCTCCCTGCTGTTGGCCCCCACCCCCGGCTCATGCCCCTTGTTCTCTCCTGTTACCCCCCCACCCCCCTTTCATGCCCCATGTCTCTCTCCTGTTACCCCCACCCCCGCTCATGCCCTGTGTCACCCCTGTTCCCCCCACCCCCCGCTCACGCCTTGTGTCTCTCTCCTGTTACCCCCCACCCCCCTCTCATGCCCCGTGTCTCTCTCCGGTTACCCCCCACCCCCCTCTCATGCCCCGTGTCTCTCTCCTGTTACCCCCCACCCCCCTCTCATGCCCCGTGTCTCTCTCCTGTTGCCCCAACCCCCGGTCATGCCCCGTGTCTCCCTGCTGTTGCCCCCCACCCCCCACTCATGCCCCGTGTCTCTCTCCTGTTCCCCCCACCCCTTGCTCATGCCCCGTGTCTCCCTTGTTCCCCGCAACCCCAGCTCATGCCCCGTGTCTCTCTCCTGTTACCCCCCCACCCCCTCTCATGCCCATGTCTTTCTCCTGTCACCCCCCACCCCCTCTCATGCCCTGTGTCTCTCCCTGTTGCCCACCACCCCCCGATCATGCCCCGTGTCTCCCTGCTGTTGCCCCCCACCCCCCGATCATTCCCCGTGTCTCTCCCCTGTTACCCCCAGCCCCGCTCATGCCCCGTGTCTCCCTGCTGTTGTCTCCCACCGCCCGGTCATGCCACGTGGCTCCCTGCTGTTGCCCCCCACCCCGCCCACATGCCCTGTGTCTCTCTCCTGTTACCCCCCACTCCCTCTCATGCCCTGTGTCTCTCTCCTGTTCCCCACACCCCGTGTCATGCACCGTGTATCCCTGCTGTTGTCCCTCACCCCCCTCTCATGCCCCGTGTCTCTCTCCTGTTACCCCCCACTCCCTCTCATGCCCTGTGTCTCTCTCCTGTTCCCCACACCCCCGGTCATGCACCGTGTATCCCTGCTGTTGTCCCTCACCCCCCTCTCATGCCCCGTGTCTCTCTCCTGTTCCCCCCTCCCCCTGCTCATGCCCCGTGTCACCCTTGTTCCCCCCACCCCCCGCTCATGCCCCTTGTCTCCCTGCTGTTGCCCCCCACCCCCCGCTCATGTCCTGTGTCTCTCTCCTGTTACCCCCCCGCCCCCTCTCATGCCCATGTCTCTCTCCTGTTACCCCCCACCCCCCTCTCATGCCCCGTGTCTCTCTCCTGTTGCCCCCCATCCCCTGCTCATGCCCAGTGTCTCCCTGCTGTTGCCCCCCAACCCCGGCTCATGCCCGTGTCTCTCTCCTGTTACCCACCCACCCCCCTCTCATGCCCTGTGTCTCTCTCCTGTTACCCCCATTCCCCTCTCATGGCCCGTGTCTCTCTCCTGTTACCCCCCACCCCCCTCTCATTCCCTGTGTCTCTCTCCTGTTGCCCCTCACCCCCTGGTCATGCCCCGTGTCTCCCTGCTGTTGCCCCACACCCCCCGCTCATGCCCCGTGTCTCTCCCCTGTTACTCCCCACCCCCCGCTCATGCCCGTGTCTCCCTTGTTCCCCCCACCCCCGCTCATGCCTCGTGTCTCCCTGCTGTTGCCCCCCACACCCCTCTCATGCCCTGTGTCTCCCTGCTGTTGCCCCCCACTCCCCGTGCATGCCCCGTGTCTCCCTGCTGTTGCCCCTCACCCCCCGCTCATGCCCCGTGTCTGTCTGTTGTTGCCCCCCACCCCCTGCTCATGCCCCGTGTCTCTCTCCTGTTACCCCCCACCCCCTCTCATGCCCCGTGTCTCCCTCGTGTTCCCCCCACCCAACGCTCATGCCCCGTATCTCCCTGCTGTTGCCCCCCACCCCCCTCTCATGCCCCGTGTCTCTCTCCTGTTACCCCCCACCCCCTCTCATGCCCTGTGTCTCTCTCCTGTTGCCCCCACCCCCCGCTCATGCCCCGTGTCTCTCTCCTGTTACCCCCATCTCCCGGTCATGCCCCATGTCTCCCTGCTGTTGCCCCCCACCCCCCACTCATGCCCCGTGTTTCTCTAATGTTACCCCCCACCCCCGGTCATGCCCCGTGTCTCCCTGCTGTTGCCCCCCACCCCCCGCTCATGCCCCGTGTCTCTCTCCTGTTACCCCCCACCCCCCTCTCATGCCCCGTGTCTCTCTCCCGTTGCCCCCCACCCCCCCAGTCATGCCCGTGTCTCCCTGCTGTTGCCCCCACACTCCGCTCATGCCCCGTGTCTCTCTCCTGTTGCCCCCAACCCCCGGTCATGCCCTGTGTCTCCCTGCTGTTGCCCCCCACCCCCCACTCATGCCCAGTGTCTCTCTCCTGTTCCCCCCACCCCCCGCTCATGCCCCGTGTCTCCCTAGTTCCCCGCAACCCCCGCTCATGCCCCGTGTCTCTCTCCTGTTACCCCTCCACCCCGTCTCATGCCCATGTCTCTCTCCTGTTACCCCCCACTCCTTCTCATGCCCCGTGTCTCTCTCCTGGGTCATGCACCGTGTATCCCTGCTGTTGCCCCCCACCCCCCTCTCATGCCCCGTGTCTCTCTCCTGTTCCCCCCACCCCCTGCTCATACCCCGTGTCTCCCTTGTTCCCCCCACCACCCGCTCATGCCCCGTGTCTCTCCGCTGTTCCCCCCTAGCCCCGCTCATGCCCCGTGTCTCCCTGTTGTTACCCACACCCCCCGCTCATGCCCCGTGTCTCTCTCCTGTTACCTCCCCACCCCCCTCTCATGCCCCGTGTCTCTCTCCTGTTACCCCCACCCTCGTCACATGCCCCGTGTCTCTCTCCTGTTACCCCCACCCCCCTCTCCTGCCCCGTGTCTCTTTCCTGTTGCCCCCCACCCCCGGTCACGCCCATGTCTCTCTCCTGTTACCCCCCACCCCCCTCTCATGCCCCAAGTCTCTCTCCTGTTGCCCCCCACCCTCCAGTCATGCCCCATGTCTCCCTGCTGTTGCCCCCCACACGCCTCTCATGCCCCGTGTCTCCCTGCTGTTGCCCCCCCCACCCTGATCATGCTCCGTGTCTCTCTGCTGTTGCCCCCACCCCCCGCTCATGCCTCGTGTCTCCCTGCTGTTGCCCCCCACCCCCGGCTCATGCCCCGTGTCTCTCTCCTGTTACCCCCCACTCCCCTCTCAAGCCCTGTGTCTCCCTCGTGTTCCCCCACCCAACGCTCATGCCCCGTGTCTCTCTCCTGTTACCCCCCTCTCATGCCCCGTGTCTCTCTCCTGTTGCCCCCCACACCCCGTGTCTCCCTGCTGTTGCCCCCACCTAACGCTCATGCCCCGTGTCTCTCTCCTGTTACCCCCACCCCCCGATCATGCCCCATGTCTCTATCCTGTTCCCCCACCCCGTGCTCATGCCCCATGCCTCCGCTGTTCCCCCAAGCCCCTTCTCATGCCCCGTGTCTCCCTGCTGTTGCCCCCACCCCCCGCTCATGCCCTGTGTCTCTCTCCTGTTACCTCCCCACCCCCCTCTCATGCCCCGTGTCTCTCTCCTGTTACCCCCACCCCGTCTCATTCCCTGTGTCTCTCTCCTGTTACCCCCCACCCCCCTCTCATGCCCCATGTCTCTTCCTGTTGCCCCCCACGCCCGGTCACGCCCATGTCTCTCTCCTGTTACCCCCACCCCCCTCTCATGCCCCGCGTCTCTCTCCTGTTGCCCCCCCACCCCAAGTCATGCCCCGTGTCTTCCTACTGTTGCCCCCACACCGCGCTCATGCCCCGTGTCTCTCTCCTGTTGCCCCAACCCCCGGTCATGCTCCGTGTCTCCCTGCTGTAGCCCCCCACCCCCCGCTCATGCCCCGTGTCTCCCTTGTTCCCTGCAACCCCCGCTCATGTCGCGTGTCTCTCTCCTGTTACCTCCCCACCCCCTCTCATGCCCATGTCTCTCTCCTGTTACCCCCCACTCCCTCTGATGCCCCGTGAATCTCTCCTGTTCCCCACACCCCCGGTCATGCACCGTGTATGCCTGCTGTTGCCCCCCACCCCCCTCTCATGCCCTGTGTCTCTCTCCTGTTCCCCCACCCCCTGCTCATGCCCTGTGTCTCCCTTGTTCCCCCCACCCCCCGCTCATGCCCCGTGTCTCCCTGCTGTTGCCCCCCCACCCCGGCTCATGCCCCGTGTCTCTCTCCTGTTACCCCCCACCCCCTCTCATGCCCCGTGTCTCTCTCCTGTTACCCCCCACCCCCCTCTCTTGCCCCGTGTCTCTCTCCTGTTGCCCCCCACCCCCTGGTCATGCCCCGTGTCTCCCTGCTGTTGCCCCCCACCCCCCGCTCATGACCCGTGTCTCTCCCATGTTACTCCCCACCCCCCGCTCATGCCCCATGTCTCCCTGCTGTTGCCCCCCACCCCCCTCTCATGCCCTGTGTCTCTCTCCTGTTGCCCCCCACCCCCTGCTCATGCCCCGTGTCTCCCTGCTGTTGCCCCCCACCACCAGCTTATGCCCCGTGTCTCTCTCCTGTTACCCCCCATTCCCCTCTCATGGCCCGTGTCTCTCTCCTGTTACCCCCCACCCCCCTCTCATTCCCTGTGTCTCTCTCCTGTTGCCCCTCACCCCCTGGTCATGCCCCGTGTCTCCCTGCTGTTGCCCCCCACCCCCAGCTCATGCCCCGTGTCTCTCCCCTGTTACTCCCCACCCCTGCTCATGCCCCGTGTCTCCCTGCTGTTGCCCTCCACACCCCTCTCATGCCCCGTGTCTCCCTGCTGTTGCCCCCCACACCCCTCTCATGCCCCGTGGCTCACTGCTGTTGGCCCCCCACCCCTGATCATGCCCCGTGTCTCCCTGCTGTTGCCCCCGACCCCCCGCTCATGCCTCGTGTCTCCCAGCTGTTACCCCCACCCCACTATCATGCCCCGTGTCTCCCTCGTGTTACCCCACCCAACGCTCATGCCCCGTGTCTCTCTCCTGTTACCCCCTCTCATGCTCCATGTCTCCCTCCTGTTGCCCCCCACACCCCTTGTCTCCCTGCTGTTGCTCCACCCAACGCTCATGCCCCGTGTCTCTCTCCTGTTACCCCCACCCCCTGATCATGCCCCGTGTCTCTCTCCTGTTCCCCCACCCCCTGCTCATGCTCCATGTCTCCGCTGTTCCCCCCTAGCCCCCGCTCATGCCCCGTGTCTCCCAGCTGTTGCCCCATCCCCCGCTCATGCCCTGTGTCTCTCTCCTGTTACCTCCCCACCCCCCTCTCATGCCCCGTGTCTCTCTCCTGTTACCCCCGCCCCGTCTAATGCCCCGTGTCTATATCCTGTTACCCCTCACCCCCCTCTCATGCCCTGTGTCTCTTTCCTGTTGCCCCCCACCCCCGGTCACGCCTCGTGTCTCCCTGCTGTTGCCCCCCACCCCCCGCTCATGCCCCGTGTCTCTCCCCTGTTACCCCCACCGCCGCTCATGCCCCGTGTCTCCCTACTGTTGCCCCCCACCCCCAGCTCATGCCCCGTGTCTCTCTCCCGTTACCCCCCACCCCCCTCTCATGCCCCGTGTCTCTTTCCTGTTGCCCCCCACCCCCGGTCACGCCCCGTGTCTCCCTGCTGCTGCCCCCCACCCCGCGCTCATGCCCGTGTCTCTCCCCTGTTACCCCCACCCCCCGCTCATGCCCGTGTCTCCCTGCTTTTGCCTCCCACCCCCAGCTCATGCCCTGTGTCTCTCTCTTGTTACCTCCAGCCCCCTCTCATGCCCCATGTCTCCCTGCTGTTGCCCCCACACCCCTCTCATGCCCTGTGTCTCCCTGCTGTTGCCCCCCACCCCCGGTCATGCCCCGTGTCTCCCTGCTGGTGCCCCCCACCCCCCGGTCATGCCACGTGGCTCCCTGCTGTTGCCCCCCACCTCCTGCTCATGCCCCGTGTCTCCCTGCTGTTGCCCCCCACCCCGCCCACATGCCCTGTGTCTCTCTCCTGTTACCCCCCACCCCCCTCTCATGCCCCGTGTCTCCATCGTGTTCCCCCCTTCCCCCGCTCATGCCCCGTGTCTCCCTGCTGTTTACCCCCACCCCCCTCTCATGCCCCGTGTCTCTCTCCTGTTGCCCACCACCCCCCGATCATGCCCCGTGTCTCCCTGCTGTTGCCCCCCACCCCCCACTCATGCCCCGTGTCTCTCCCCTGTTACCCCCCACCCCCGCTCATGCCCTGTGTCTGCCTGCTGTTGCCCCCCACCCCCCGGTCATGCCACGTGGCTCCCTGCTGTTGCCCCCACCCCGCCCACATGCCCCGTGTCTCTCTCCTGTTACCCCCCACCCCCCTCTCATGCCCCGTGTCTCCATCGTGTTTCCCCCACCCCCCGCTCATGCCCCGTGTCTTCATCGTGTTCCCCCCACCCCCCGCTCATGCCCCGTGTCTCCCTGCTGTTGCCCCCACCCCCCTCTCATGCCCCGTGTCTCTCTCCTGTTACCCCCCACTCCCTCTCATGCCCCGTGTCTCTCTCCTGTTCCCCACACCCCCGGTCATGCACTGTGTATCCCTGCTGTTGCCCCCCACCCCCCTCTCATGCCCCGTGTCTCTCTCCTGTTCCCCCAAACCCCCGCTCATGCCCCGTGTCTCCCATGTTCTCCCCACCCCCCGCTCATGCCCCGTGTCTCTCTGCTGTTGCCCACCACCCCCTGACCATTCCCCGTGTCTCCCTGCTGTTGCCCCCCACCCCCCACTCATGCCCCGTGTCTCTCCCCTGTTACCCCCCACCCCCGCTCATGCCCTGTGTCTCCCTGCTGTTGCCCCCACCCCCCAGTCATGCCACGTGGCTCCCTGCTGTTGCCCTCCACCCCCCGCTCATGCCCCGTGTCTCCCTGCTGTTGCCCCCCACCCCGCCCACATGCCTCGTGTCTCTCTCCTGTTACCCCCCACCCCCCTCTCATGCCCCGTGTCTCCATCGTGTTCCCCCCACCCCCCGCTCATGCCCTGTGTCTCCCTGCTGTTGCCCCCCACCCCCCTCTCATGCCCCGTGTCTCTCTCCTGTTCCCCACACCCCCGGTCATGCACTGTGTATCCCTGCTGTTGCCCCCAACCCCCTCTCATGCCCCGTGTCTCTCTCCTGTTCCCCCCACCCTCCGCTCATGCCCCGTGTCTCCCTTGTTCCCCCCACCCCCCGCTCATGCCCCATGTCTCTCTGCTGTTGCCCCCCACACCCCGCTCATGCCCTGTGTCTCTCTCCTGTTACCCCCCATCCCCTCTCATGCCCATGTCTCGCTCCTGTTACCCCCCACCCCCCTCTCATGCCCCGTGTCTCTCTCCTGTTGCCACCCACCCCCCGCTCATGCCCCGTGTCTCCCTGCTGTTGCCCCCCAACCCCGGCTCATGCCCCGTGTTTCTCTGCTGTTACCCCCCACCCCCCTTTCATGCCCCGTGTCTCTCTCCTGTTACCCCCACCCCCGCTCATGCCCTGTGTCACCCCTGTTCCCCCCACTCCCTGCTCACGCCTTGTGTCTCTCTCCTGTTACCCCCCACCCCCCTCTAATGCCCCGTGTCTCTCTCCTGTTACCCCTGACCCCGTCTCATGCCCCGTGTCTCTCTCCTGTTACCCCCCACCCCCCTCTCATGCCCCGTGTCTCTTTCCTGTTGCCCCCCACCCCCGGTCACGCCTCGTGTCTCCCTGCTGTTGCCCCCCACCCCCCGCTCATGCCCCGTGTCTCTCCCCTGTTACCCCCACCCCCGCTCAGGCCCCGTGTCTCCCTGCTGTTGCCCCCCACCCCCCCCACATGCCCCATGTCTCTCTCCTGTTACCCCCCACCCCCCTCTCATGCCCCGTGTCTCCATCGTGTTCCCCCCACCCCCCGCTCATGCCCCGTGTCTCCCTGCTGTTTACCCCCACCCCCCTCTCATGCCCCGTGTCTCTCCCCTGTTACCCCCACCCCCCGCTCATGCCCCGTGTCTCCCTGCTGTTGCCCCCAACCCCCAGCTCATGCCCTGTGTCTCTCTCTTGTTACCCCCAGCCCCCTCTCATGCCCCATGTCTCCTTCGTGTTCCCCTCACCCCCCGCTCATGCCCCGTGTCTCCCTGCTGTTGCCCCCCACACCCCTCTCATGCCCTGTGTCTCCCTGCTGTTGCCCCCCACCCCCGGTCATGCCCCGTGTCTCCCTGCTGGTGCCCCCCACCCCCCGTTCATGCCCCGTGTCTCCCTGCTGTTGCCCCCCACCCCCCGCTCATGCCCCGTGTATCTCTCCTGTTACCCCCCACCCCCTCTCATGCCCCGTGTCTCCCTCATGTTCCCCCCACCCAACGCTCATGCCCTGTGTCTCCCTGCTGTTGCCCCCCACCTCCCTCTCACCCCGTGTCTCTCTCCTGTTACCCCACACCCCCTCTCATGCCCCGTGTCTCTCTTCTGTTGCCCCCACACCCCGATCATGCCCCGTGTCTCCCTGCTGTTGCCCCCCACCCCCTGCTCATGCCCCGTGTCTCTCTCCTGTTACCCCCATCTCCCGGTCATGCCCCGTGTCTCCCTGCTGTTGCCCCCCACCCCCCACTCATGTCCTGTGTCTCTCTCCTGTTGCCCCCAACCCCCCGTTCATGCCCCGTGTCTCCCTGCTGTTGCCCCCCAGCTCCCGCTCTTGCCCCGTGTCTCTCTCCTGTTCCCCTCACCCCCGCTCATGTCCTGTGTCTCCCCTGTTCCCCCACCCCCGCTCACGCCCCGTGTCTCTCTCCTGTTACCCCCCACCCCCCTCTTATGCCCCGTGTCTCTCTCCTGTTACCCCCCACCCCCCTCTCATGCTCCGTGTCTCTCTCCTGTTACCCCCCACTCCCTCTCATGCCCCGTGTCTCTCTCCTGTTCCCCACACCCCCGGTCATGCACTGTGTATCCCTGCTGTTGCCCCTCACCCCCCTCTCATGCCCCGTGTCTCTCTCCTGTTCCCCCCAACCCCCGCTCATGCCCCGTGTCTCCCTTGTTCCCCCCACGCCCCGCTCATGCCCCGTGTCTCTCTGCTGTTGCCCACCACCCCCCGATCATGCCCTGTGTCTCCCTGCTGTTGCCCCCCACCCCCCACTCATGCCCCGTGTCTCTCCCCTGTTACCCCCCACCCCCGCTCATGCCCTGTGTCTCCCTGTTGTTGCCCCCACCCCCCGGTCATGCCACGTGGCTCCCTGCTGTTGCCCTCCACCCCCTGCTCATGCCCCGTGTCTCCCTGCTGTTGCCCCCCACCCCGCCCACATGCCCCGTGTCTCGCTCCTGTTACCCCCACCCCCCTCTCATGCCCCGTGTCTCCATCGTGTTCCCCCCACCCCCCGCTCATGCCCCGTGTCTCCCTGCTGTTGCCCCCCACCCCTCTCTCATGCCCCGTGTCTCTCTCCTGTTACCCCCCACTCCCTCTCATGCCCCATGTCTCTCTCCTGTTCCCCACACCCCCGGTCATGCACTGTGTATCCCTGCTGTTGCCCCCAACCCCCTCTCATGCCCCGTGTCTCTCTCCTGGCTCATGCCCCGTGTCTCCCTTGTTCCCCCCACCCCCCGCTCATGCCCCGTGTCTCTCTGCTGTTGCCCCCCACACCCCGCTCATGCCCTGTGTCTCTCTCCTGTTACCCCCATACCCTCTCATGCCCATGTCTCTCTCCTTTTACCCCCCACCCCCTCTCATGCCCCGTGTCTCTCTCCTGTTGCCCCCCACCCCCCGCTCATGCCCCGTGTCTCCCTGCTGTTGCCCCCCACCCCCGGCTCATGCCCCGTGTTCTCTCCTGTTACCCCCCCACCCCCCTTTCATGCCCCATGTCTCTCTCCTGTTACCCCCACCCCCGCTCATGCCCTGTGTCACCCCTGTTCCCCCCACCCCCCGCTCACGCCTTGTGTCTCTCTCCTGTTACCCCCCACCCCCCTCTCATGCCCCGTGTCTCTCTCCGGTTACCCCCCACCCCCCTCTCATGCCCCGTGCCTCTCTCCTGTTACCCCCCACCCCCCTCTCATGCCCCGTGTCTCTCTCCTGTTGCCCCCCACCCCCTGATCATGCCCCGTGTCTCCCTGCTGTTGCCCCCCACCCCCCGCTCATGCCCCGTGTCTCTCTCCTGTTACCCCCATCTCCCGGTCATACCCCGTGTCTCCCTGCTGTTGCCCCCACCCCCCACTCATGCCCCGTGTCTCGCTGTTGTTGCCCCCAACCCCCCGGTCATGCCCCGTGTCTCCCTGCTGTTGCCCCCACCCCCCGCTCTTGCCCCGTGTCTCTCTCCTGTTCCGCTCACCCCCGCTCATGCCCTGTGTCTCCCCTGTTCCCCCCACCCCCCGCTCACGCCCCGTGTCTCTCTCCTGTTACCCCACCACCCCCCTCTCATGCCCCGTGTCTCTCTCCTGTTACCCCCCACCCCCCTCTCATGCCCCGTGTCTCTCTCCTGTTACCCCCACCCCCCTCTCATGCCCCGTGTCTCTCTCCTGTTGCCCCCCACCCCCTGATCATGCCCCATGTCTCCCTGCTGTTGCCGCCCATCCCCCGCTCATGCCCCGTGTCTCTCTCCTGTTACCCCCCACCCCCGGTCATGCCCCGTGTCTCCCTGCTGTTGCCCCCCACCCCCCGCTCATGCCCCGTGTCTCTCTCCTGTTATCCCCCACCCCCTCTCATGCCCCGTGTCTCTCTCTTGTTGCCCCCACCCCCCAGTCATGCCCCGTGTCTCCCTGCTGTTGCCCCCACACCCCGCTCATGCCCCGTGTCTCTCTCCTGTTGCCCCAACCCCCGGTCATGCCCCGTGTCTCCCTGCTGTTGCCCCCCACCCCCCACTCATGCCCCGTGTCTCTCTCCTGTTCCCCCCACCCCCCGCTCATGCCCCGTGTCTCCCTTGTTCCCCGCAACCCCAGCTCATGCCCCGTGTCTCTCTCCTGTTACCCCCCCACCCCCTCTCATGCCCATGTCTTTCTCCTGTTACCCCCCACCCCCTCTCATGCCCTGTGTCTCTCCCTGTTGCCCACCACCCCCCGATCATGCCCCGTGTCTCCCTGCTGTTGCCCCCCACTCATGCCCCGTGTCTCCATCGTGTTCCCCCCAGCCCCCGCTCATGCCCCGTGTCTCCATCGTGGTCCCCCCAGCCCCCGCTCATGCCCCGTGTCTCCCTGCTGTTGCCCTCCACCCCCCTCTCATGCCCCGTGTCTCTCTCCTGTTACCCCCCACTCCCTCTCATGCCCCGTGTCTCTCTCCTGTTCCCCACACCCCCGGTCATGCACTGTGTATCCCTGCTGTTGCCCCTCACCCCCCTCTCATGCCCCGTGTCTCTCTCCTGTTCCCCCCAACCCCCGCTCATGCCCCGTGTCCCCCTTGTTCCCCCCACGCCCCGCTCATGCCCCGTGTCTCTCCCCTGTTACCCCCCACCCCTGCTCATGCCCTGTGTCTCCCTGCTGTTGCCCCCACCCCCCGGTCATGCCACGTGGCTCCCTGCTGTTGCCCTCCACCCCCCGCTCATGCCCCGTGTCTCCCTGCTGTTGCCCCCCACCCCGCCCACATGCCCCGTGTCTCACTCCTGTTACCCCCACCCCCCTCTCATGCCCCGTGTCTCCATCGTGTTCCCCACCCCCCGCTCATGCCCCGTGTCTCCCTGCTGTTGCCCCCCACCCCTCTCTCATGCCCAGTGTCTCTCTCCTGTTACCCCCCCACTCCCTCTCATGCCCTGTGTCTCTCTCCTGTTCCCCACACCCCCGGTCATGCACTGTGTATCCCTGCTGTTGCCCCCAACCCCCTCTCATGCCCCGTGTCTCTCTCATGGCTCATGCCCCGTGTCTCCCTTGTTCCCCCACCCCCCGCTCATGCCCCGTGTCTCTCTGCTGTTGCCCCCCACACCCCGATCATGCCCTGTGTCTCTCTCCTGTTACCCCCATCCCCTCTCATGCCCATGTCTCTCTCCTTTTACCCCCCACCCCCTCTCATGCCCCGTGTCTCTCTCCTGTTTCCCCCCACCCCCCGCTCATGCCCCGTGTCTCCCTGCTGTTGGCCCCCACCCCCGGCTCATGCCCCTTGTTCTCTCCTGTTACCCCCCCACCCCCCTTTCATGCCCCATGTCTCTCTCCTGTTACCCCCACCCCCGCTCATGCCCTGTGTCACCCCTGTTCCCCCCACCCCCCGCTCACGCCTTGTGTCTCTCTCCTGTTACCCCCCACCCCCTCTCATGCCCCGTGTCTCTCTCCGGTTACCCCCCACCCCCCTCTCATGCCCCGTGTCTCTCTCCTGTTACCCCCCACCCCCCTCTCATGCCCCGTGTCTCTCTCCTGTTGCCCCAACCCCCGGTCATGCCCCGTGTCTCCCTGCTGTTGCCCCCCACCCCCCACTCATGCCCCGTGTCTCTCTCCTGTTCCCCCCACCCCTTGCTCATGCCCCGTGTCTCCCTTGTTCCCCGCAACCCCAGCTCATGCCCCGTGTCTCTCTCCTGTTACCCCCCCACCCCCTCTCATGCCCATGTCTTTCTCCTGTCACCCCCCACCCCCTCTCATGCCCTGTGTCTCTCCCTGTTGCCCACCACCCCCCAATCATGCCCCGTGTCTCCCTGCTGTTGCCCCCCACTCATGCCCCGTGTCTCCATCGTGTTCCCCCCACCCCCCGCTCATGCCCCGTGTCTCCATCGTGGTCCCCCCAGCCCCCGCTCATGCCCCGTGTCTCCCTGCTGTTGCCCTCCACCCCCCTCTCATGCCCCGTGTCTCTCTCCTGTTACCCCCCACTCCCTCTCATGCCCCGTGTCTCTCTCCTGTTCCCCACACCCCGGTCATGCACTGTGTATCCCTGCTGTTGCCCCTCACCCCCCTCTCATGCCCCGTGTCTCTCTCCTGTTCCCCCCAACCCCCGCTCATGCCCCGTGTCCCCCTTGTTCCCCCCACGCCCCGCTCATGCCCCGTGTCTCTCCCCTGTTACCCCCCACCCCTGCTCATGCCCTGTGTCTCCCTGCTGTTGCCCCCACCCCCCGGTCATGCCACGTGGCTCCCTGCTGTTGCCCTCCACCCCCCGCTCATGCCCCGTGTCTCCCTGCTGTTGCCCCCCACCCCGCCCACATGCCCCGTGTCTCACTCCTGTTACCCCCACCCCCGGTCATGCACTGTGTATCCCTGCTGTTGCCCCTCACCCCCCTCTCATGCCCCGTGTCTCTCTCCTGTTCCCCCCAACCCCCGCTCATGCCCCGTGTCTCCCTTGTTCCCCCCATGCCCCGCTCATGCCCCGTGTCTCTCTGCTGTTGCCCACCACCCCCCGATCATGCCCTGTGTCTCCCTGCTGTTGCCCCCCACCCCCCACTCATGCCCCGTGTCTCTCCCCTGTTACCCCCCACCCCCGCTCATGCCCTGTGTCTCCCTGTTGTTGCCCCCACCCCCCGGTCATGCCACGTGGCTCCCTGCTGTTGCCCTCCACCCCCCGCTCATGCCCCGTGTCTCCCTGCTGTTGCCCCGCACCCCGCCCACATGCCCCGTGTCTCGCTCCTGTTACCCCCACCCCCCTCTCATGCCCCGTGTCTCCATCGTGTTCCCCCCACCCCCCGCTCATGCCCCGTGTCTCCCTGCTGTTGCCCCCCACCCCTCTCTCATGTCCCGTGTCTCTCTCCTGTTACCCCCCACTCCCTCTCATGCCCCGTGTCTCTCTCCTGTTCCCCACACCCCCGGTCATGCACTGTGTATCCCTGCTGTTGCCCCCAACCCCCTCTCATGCCCCGTGTCTCTCTCCTGGCTCATGCCCCGTGTCTCCCTTGTTCCCCCCACCCCCCGCTCATGCCCCGTGTCTCTCTGCTGTTGCCCCCCACACCCCGCTCATGCCCTGTGTCTCTCTCCTGTTACCCCCATCCCCTCTCATGCCCATGTCTCTCTCCTTTTACCCCCCACCCCCTCTCATGCCCCGTGTCTCTCTCCTGTTGCCCCCCACCCCCCGCTCATGCCCCGTGTCTCCCTGCTGTTGCCCCCCACCCCCGGCTCATGCCCCGTGTTCTCTCCTGTTACCCCCCCACCCCCCTTTCATGCCCCATGTCTCTCTCCTGTTACCCCCACCCCCGCTCATGCCCTGTGTCACCCCTGTTCCCCCACCCCCCGCTCACGCCTTGTGTCTCTCTCCTGTTACCCCCCACCCCCCTCTCATGCCCCGTGTCTCTCTCCGGTTACCCCCCACCCCCCTCTCATGCCCCGTGCCTCTCTCCTGTTACCCCCCACCCCCCTCTCATGCCCCGTGTCTCTCTCCTGTTGCCCCCCACCCCCTGATCATGCCCCGTGTCTCCCTGCTGTTGCCCCCCACCCCCCGCTCATGCCCCGTGTCTCTCTCCTGTTACCCCCATCTCCCGGTCATACCCCGTGTCTCCCTGCTGTTGCCCCCACCCCCCACTCATGCCCCGTGTCTCGCTGTTGTTGCCCCCAACCCCCCGGTCATGCCCCGTGTCTCCCTGCTGTTGCCCCCACCCCCCGCTCTTGCCCCGTGTCTCTCTCCTGTTCCGCTCACCCCCGCTCATGCCCTGTGTCTCCCCTGTTCCCCCCACCCCCCGCTCACGCCCCGTGTCTCTCTCCTGTTACCCCACCACCCCCCTCTCATGCCCCGTGTCTCTCTCCTGTTACCCCCCACCCCCCTCTCATGCCCCGTGTCTCTCTCCTGTTACCCTCACCCCCCTCTCATGCCCCGTGTCTCTCTCCTGTTGCCCCCCACCCCCTGATCATGCCCCATGTCTCCCTGCTGTTGCCGCCCATCCCCCGCTCATGCCCCGTGTCTCTCTCCTGTTACCCCCCACCCCCGGTCATGCCCCGTGTCTCCCTGCTGTTGCCCCCCACCCCCCGCTCATGCCCTGTGTCTCTCTCCTGTTATCCCCCACCCCCTCTCATGCCCCGTGTCTCTCTCTTGTTGCCCCCACCCCCCAGTCATGCCCCGTGTCTCCCTGCTGTTGCCCCCACACCCCGCTCATGCCCCGTGTCTCTCTCCTGTTGCCCCAACCCCCGGTCATGCCCCGTGTCTCCCTGCTGTTGCCCCCCACCCCCCACTCATGCCCCGTGTCTCTCTCCTGTTCCTCCCACCCCCCGCTCATGCCCCGTGTCTCCCTTGTTCCCCGCAACCCCAGCCCATGCCCCGTGTCTCTCTCCTGTTACCCCCCACCCCCTCTCATGCCCATGTCTTTCTCCTGTTACCCCCCACCCCCTCTCATGCCCTGTGTCTCTCCCTGTTGCCCACCACCCCCCGATCATGCCCCGTGTCTCCCTGCTGTTGCCCCCCACTCATGCCCCGTGTCTCCATCGTGTTCCCCCCACCCCCCGCTCATGCCCCGTGTCTCCATCGTGGTCCCCCCAGCCCCCGCTCATGCCCCGTGTCTCCCTGCTGTTGCCCTCCACCCCCCTCTCATGCCCCGTGTCTCTCTCCTGTTACCCCCCACTCCCTCTCATGCCCCGTGTCTCTCTCCTGTTCCCCACACCCCCGGTCATGCACTGTGTATCCCTGCTGTTGCCCCTCACCCCCCTCTCATGCCCCGTGTCTCTCTCCTGTTCCCCCCAACCCCCGCTCATGCCCCGTGTCCCCCTTGTTCCCCCCACGCCCCGCTCATGCCCCGTGTCTCTCCCTGTTACCCCCCACCCCTGCTCATGCCCTGTGTCTCCCTGCTGTTGCCCCCACCCCCCGGTCATGCCACGTGGCTCCCTGCTGTTGCCCTCCACCCCCCGCTCATGCCCGTGTCTCCCTGCTGTTGCCCCCCACCCCGCCCACATGCCCCGTGTCTCACTCCTGTTACCCCCACCCCCCTCTCATGCCCCGTGTCTCCATCGTGTTCCCCCCACCCCCCGCTCATGCCCCGTGTCTCCCTGCTGTTGCCCCCCACCCCTCTCTCATGCCCCGTGTCTCTCTCCTGTTACCCCCCCACTCCCTCTCATGCCCTGTGTCTCTCTCCTGTTCCCCACACCCCCGGTCATGCACTGTGTATCCCTGCTGTTGCCCCCAACCCCCTCTCATGCCCCGTGTCTCTCTCATGGCTCATGCCCCGTGTCTCCCTTGTTCCCCCCACCCCCCGCTCATGCCCCGTGTCTCTCTGCTGTTGCCCCCCACACCCCGCTCATGCCCTGTGTCTCTCTCCTGTTACCCCCATCCCCTCTCATGCCCATGTCTCTCTCCTTTTACCCCCCACCCCCTCTCATGCCCCGTGTCTCTCTCCTGTTTCCCCCCACCCCCCGCTCATGCCCCGTGTCTCCCTGCTGTTGGCCCCCACCCCCGGCTCATGCCCCGTGTTCTCTCCTGTTACCCCCCCACCCCCCTTTCATGGCCCATGTCTCTCTCCTGTTACCCCCACCCCCGCTCATGCCCTGTGTCACCCCTGTTCCCCCCACCCCCCGCTCACGCCTTGTGTCTCTCTCCTGTTACCCCCCACCCCCCTCTCATGCCCCGTGTCTCTCTCCGGTTACCCCCCACCCCCCTCTCATGCCCCGTGTCTCTCTCCTGTTACCCCCCACCCCCCTCTCATGCCCCGTGTCTCTCTCCTGTTGCCCCAACCCCCGGTCATGCCCCGTGTCTCCCTGCTGTTGCCCCCCACCCCCCACTCATGCCCCGTGTCTCTCTCCTGTTCCCCCCACCCCCCGCTCATGCCCCGTGTCTCCCTTGTTCCCCGCAACCCCAGCTCATGCCCCGTGTCTCTCTCCTGTTACCCCCCCACCCCCTCTCATGCCCATGTCTTTCTCCTGTCACCCCCCACCCCCTCTCATGCCCTGTGTCTCTCCCTGTTGCCCACCACCCCCCGATCATGCCCCGTGTCTCCCTGCTGTTGCCCCCCACTCATGCCCCGTGTCTCCATCGTGTTCCCCCCACCCCCCGCTCATGCCCCGTGTCTCCATCGTGGTCCCCCCAGCCCCCGCTCATGCCCCGTGTCTCCCTGCTGTTGCCCTCCACCCCCCTCTCATGCCCCGTGTCTCTCTCCTGTTACCCCCCACTCCCTCTCATGCCCCGTGTCTCTCTCCTGATCCCCACACCCCCGGTCATGCACTGTGTATCCCTGCTGTTGCCCCTCACCCCCCTCTCATGCCCCGTGTCTCTCTCCTGTTCCCCCCAACCCCCGCTCATGCCCCGTGTCCCCCTTGTTCCCCCCACGCCCCGCTCATGCCCCGTGTCTCTCCCCTGTTACCCCCCACCCCTGCTCATGCCCTGTGTCTCCCTGCTGTTGCCCCCACCCCCCGGTCATGCCACGTGGCTCCCTGCTGTTGCCCTCCACCCCCCGCTCATGCCCCGTGTCTCCCTGCTGTTGCCCCCCACCCCGCCCACATGCCCCGTGTCTCACTCCTGTTACCCCCAACCCCTCTCATGCCCCGTGTCTCCATCGTGTTCCCCCCACCACCCGCTCATGCCCCATGTCTCCCTGCTGTTGCCCCCCACCCCTCTCTCATGCCCTGTGTCTCTCTCCTGTTACCCCCCACTCCCTCTCATGCCCTGTGTCTCTCTCCTGTTCCCCACACCCCCGGTCATGCACTGTGTATCCCTGCTGTTGCCCCCAACCCCCTCTCATGCCCCGTGTCTCTCTCATGGCTCATGCCCCGTGTCTCCCTTGTTCCCCCCACCCCCCGCTCATGCCCCGTGTCTCTCTGCTGTTGCCCCCCACACCCCGCTCATGCCCTGTGTCTCTCTCCTGTTACCCCCATCCCCTCTCATGCCTATGTCTCTCTCCTTTTACCCCCCACCCCCTCTCATGCCCCGTGTCTCTCTCCTGTTTCCCCCCACCCCCCGCTCATGCCCCGTGTCTCCCTGCTGTTGGCCCCCACCCCCGGCTCATGCCCCGTGTTCTCTCCTGTTACCCCCCCACCCCCCTTTCATGCCCCATGTCTCTCTCCTGTTACCCCCACCCCCGCTCATGCCCTGTGTCACCCCTGTTCCCCCCACCCCCCGCTCAAGCCTTGTGTCTCTCTCCTGTTACCCCCCACCCCCCTCTCATGCCCCGTGTCTCTCTCCGGTTACCCCCCACCCCCCTCTCATGCCCCGTGTCTCTCTCCTGTTACCCCCCACCCCCCTCTCATGCCCCGTCTCTCTCCTGTTGCCCCCCACCCCCTGATCATGCCCCGTGTCTCCCTGCTGTTGCCCCCCACCCCCCGCTCATGCCCCGTGTCTCTCTCCTGTTACCCCCATCTCCCGGTCATACCCCGTGTCTCCCTGCTGTTGCCCCCACCCCCCACTCATGCCCCGTGTCTCGCTGTCGTTGCCCCCAACCGCCCGGTCATGCCCCGTGTCTCCCTGCTGTTGCCCCCCACCCCCCGCTCTTGCCCCGTGTCTCTCTCCTGTTCCGCTCACCCCCGCTCATGCCCTGTGTCTCCCCTGTTCCCCCCATCTCCCGGTCATACCCTGTGTCTCCCTGCTGTTGCCCCCACCCCCCACTCATGCCCCGTGTCTCGCTGTCGTTGCCCCCAACCCCCCGGTCATGCCCCGTGTCTCCCTGCTGTTGCCCCCCACCCCCCGCTCTTGCCCCGTGTCTCTCTCCTGTTCCGCTCACCCCCGCTCATGCCCCGTGTCTCTCTCCTGTTCCGCTCACCCCCGCTCATGCCCTGTGTCTCCCCTGTTCCCCCCACCCCCCGCTCACGCCCCGTGTCTCTCTCCTGTTACCCCACCACCCCCCTCTCATGCCCCGTGTCTCTTCCCTGTTACCCCCCACCTCCCTCTCATGCCCCGTGTCTCTCTCCTGTTACCCCCACCCCCCTCTCATGCCCCGTGTCTCTCTCCTGTTGCCCCCCACCCCCTGATCATGCCCCATGTCTCCCTGCTGTTGCCGCCCACCCCCCGCTCATGCCCCGTGTCTCTCTCCTGTTACCCCCCACCCCAGGTCATGCCCCGTGTCTCCCTGCTGTTGCCCCCCACCCCCCGCTCTTGCACCGTGTCTCTCTTCTGTTCCGCTCACCCCCGCTCATGCCCTGTGTCTCCCCTGTTCCCCCCACCCCCCTATCATGCCCAGTGTATCTCTCCTGTTGCCCCCCACCCCCCAGTCATGCCCCATGTCTCCCTGCTGTTGCCCCCACACCCCGCTCATGCCCCATGTCTCTCTCCTGTTGCCCCCCACCCCCCACTCATGCCCCGTGTCTCTCTCCTGTTCCCCCGACCCCCCGCTCATGCACCGTGTTTCCCTTTTTCCCCGCAACCCCCGCTCATGCCCCGTGTCTCTCTCCTGTTACCCCCCACCCCTCTCATGCCCATGTCTCTCTCCTGTTACCCCCCACCCCCCTCTCATGCCCCGTGTCTCTCTCCTGTTGCCCACCACCCCCCGATCATGCCCCGTGTCTCCCTGCTGTTGCCCCCCACCCCCACTCATGCCCCGTGTCTCTCCCCTGTTACCCCACACCCCCTCTCATGCCCTGTGTCTCCCTGCGGTTGCCCCCCACCCCCCGGTCATGCCACGTGGCTCCCTGCTGTTGCCCCCCACCTCCTGCTCATGCCCCGTGTCTCCCTGCTGTTGCCCCCCACCCCGCCCACATGCCCCGTGTCTCTCTCCTGTTACCCCCCACCCCCCTCTCATGCCCCGTGTCTTCATCGTGTTCCCCCCTTCCCCCGCTCATGCCCCGTGTCTCCCTGCTGTTTACCCCCACCCCCCTCTCATGCCCCGTGTCTCTCTCCTGTTGCCCACCACCCCCCAATCATGCCCTGTGTCTCCCTGCTGTTGCCCCCCACCCCCCACTCATGCCCTGTGTCTCTCCCCTGTTACCCCCCATCCCCGCTCATGCCCTGTGTCTCCCTGCTGTTGCCCTCCACCCCCCGGTCATGCCACGTGGCTCCCTGCTGTTGCCCCCCACCCCCCGCTCATGCCCCGTGTCTCCCTGCTGTTGCCCCCCACCCCACCCACATGCCCCGTGTCTCTCTCCTGTTACCCCCCACCCCCCTCTCATGCCCCGTGTCTCCATCGTGTTCCCCCCACCCCCCGCTCATGCCCTGTGTCTCCATCGTGTTCCCCCCAGCCCCCGCTCATGCCCCGTGTCTCCCTGCTTTTACCCCCCACTCCCTCTCATGCCCCGTGTCTCTCTCCTGTTACCCCCCACCCCCCTCTCATGCCCCGTGTCTCTATCCTGTTACCCCCACCCCCCTCTCATGCCCCGTGTCTCTCTCCTGTTGCCCCCCACCCCCTGGTCATGCCCCGTGTCTCTCTCCTGTTACCCCCCATCCCCCGCTCATGCCCTGTGTCTCTCTCCTGTTGCCCCCCACCCCCTGATCATGCCCTGTGTCTCCCTGCTGTTGCCGCCCACCCCCCGCTCATGCCCCATGTCTCTCTCCTGTTACCCCCCACCCCCGGTCATGCCCCGTGTCTCCCTGCTGTTGCCCCCCACCCCCCGCTCATGCCCCGTGTCTCTCTCCTGTTACCCCCACCCCCCTCTCATGCCCCGTGTCTCTCTCCAGTTGCTCCCCACCCCCCAGTCATGCCCCGTGTCTCCCTGCTGTTGCTCCCCACCCCCCGCTCATGCCCCGTGTCTCTCTCCTGTTGCCCCCAACCCCCGGCATGCCCTGTGTCTCCCTGCTGTTGCCCCCCACCCCCTGCTCATGCCCCGTGTCTCTCTCCTGTTTCCCCCACCCCCCACTCATGCCCCGTGTCTCCCTTGTTCCCCCCACCCCCGCTCTTGCCCGTGTCTCCCTGCTGTTGCCCCCCACCCCCGCTCTTGCCCTGTGTCTCTCTCCTGTTACCCCCCACCCCCTCTCATGCCCATGTCTCTCTCCTGTTACCCCCCACCCACTCTCATGCCCCGTGTCTCTCTCCTGTTGCCCACCACCCCCGATCATGCCCCGTGTCTCTCTTCTGCTCCCCCCCACCCCCCATGGTTAAGTGGCGCTACTATAAACCTATGAAATTCTGTGAAAAAACTTTGTTAAAGGGACGTTATGGTTCCAAGTAAAACCAAAAAACCCTTGAAATTCGCCAGTTATGGTAAGCTAAGCAACCATAACTTGCGCCACCACCGTGCACTGCTAAGACTAACACCCAGGACACCAAAGATGACATCACAAATGTCATTGATGACATCACTGATGACATCACATGTCTGTCTCCCTCTTTTTTCCTTTACTGACATATCTAGGCCACATGGTTTTCTTCAGTAACAGTCATGAACTAACAATTGTAAACGTATTATATTTGTAGACTTATCCTTCAAGTATGTTCCTACAGTAATTCCCTTAGGTTCCAGTCATATCATATGAAACATATACATAGGGGAAGACACACTCTTGAAAGACAGCAATCCTTTCTGTGCATTAAAATAATCAGTAGAGTTATCAGCACTTTCTGATAGTTCTGTTGTTTTTTTTATTACTATACGTTCCCTGTATATGCTCATATATGTATACATTGTACTCACACTACTTTCCTTAGGGTCCAGTCACATCATGTGATACATACACATAGGGTAAATAGCAGCTTTGAAACAGAGCAATCATTTATTAGCATAAAAATAATCAGTTATAGTTATGAATTGTTTCTGCTACTACTCCTGCTTTTTTGCTTACTTCACTTTCCCTGTATATACCCATATTTGTATGTGTTATTGTGTCTTTATGTTTTGTCTGTAATAATGCAATTATATAATACGTCGGTTTTATTAGCTACTTATGACATATTTCACAGTACACAAAACTCTAATAAGAAAACATTTATCATTTCATTATTCAACATATCAACATTATGAATATTATACCTCCATCATGTATGCTGCACGCAATGCCTATGTTTCTGCATGAATAGCTTACTATACTGTAAAGAACTTCATAATAGAATGCTATTTATATCAATGCATTGTTTAATGCACTACGTAGCTCATGATATTTATTCCAATGATCGTTGACACTTTTTTCTCAACATTATACTAAGAATACCTTGTACAGACATTTCATGAAAAGTAAATGCACATGTGATGTCATCAGTGATGTCATCAATGATATTTGTGATGTCATCTTTGATGTCCTGGGTGTTAGTCTTAGCAGTGCACGGCGGTGGCGCGAGTTATGGTTGCGTAGCTTACCATAACTGTTGAATTTCAAGGGTTTTTCAGTTTTACTTGGAACCGTAACGTCCCTTTAACAAAGTTTTTTCACTGAATTTCATAGGTTTTTAGTAGCGCAACTTAACCATATTATTATGTGTGTTATTACATCGAGTGGACATATGACTGAATTGTAGTCCTCTCACCAAGAATCAGAGTTTCCTTGTTGACTAAATCATTGTAGTTCACCTCTTTTACCCAATGGTGACACTGCCCAAAACTGACCAAATTATTGAAAAGAGTGCGCAGACCATCTCACCAGAGAGTGTTTGAAGATGCCAAAAATGACATGTTCATCACCAGCAGTAATGGCGCTCAATAGTTAGACGGAGAAGGTGTCACTGATGACCTTCTCACTCGGAAGCATATGCCAGGATCTCTAGCAGGTCGCAAATAGGACGGGGGGACATTTGTCAGGGTGAATGGAGGCCTCAGAGCTATTTCTGTACCCATTCCCAGTACAGAGGAGAGAAGTAGAAGCTGACATGGGGATGCTACCATGGGACAGTGTTATGGAGGTATGGATTGGTACCAGCAGAATCGGTCAAGACAACAGATTGTCAGGTGGGCACAGTGTCAGGGAAAAGAAACAATTCATGGGAGAGGGTATTGGCGGTTATTGGCCAAGTGTATGGATAGGAGTATAGTCTGCGGAGTTCTGGCATAGGTTTTTGAGGGTGATGCAGTTGAAAGGTGTGGAAATCTAGGGCATAAGACATGAAAAGTACCTCCTCAGATTCTTGCTTAACTAGACAAGGGATAGCCAATTAGTTTCCCCTGGCAGTGTCCCCTACGGTTTCCCAGCTGCTTGACCTCGTCGGCCACCGCCTGTTGCTCAATGCTTAAAAGCAACAAAAATAGTTCCTTACAGGGCAAACATTATGCTGCTGGCATAATTTCATTATACATCCTCTGCCATCTTTGGCCATAGTGGTTGGAAGCAGTGCTGCAATTTCCAGCCACATGCATTTTGAACCATTGTTGGGATGGAGATGGCATATCATGCAACTTAATTTCTTTTTGCGGTGATGGCATAGCTTAGGTATCATTAGGTACACCTCAAGGCATGCAATGACACCTTGCATTGAAGATATTCCTGTCTGCTTGCAATGCAAACATAGGAGCACACGTTTGATGGTTGCTGTGGGGAAGATAAAGGACAGGTAGAAGAGCAGCATCTGGACATGCAACAGGCAGGTGGCACTAATTAGCAAGTTGTTGGGCAAAGAGGACATTCTGACTACATATAAGAAAAAAAAAGTTACAAACAATGATCACTAAAATAATTGCATGAAAATGATAACTTGTAATACTTGGTTAAGCAGGTTTGTGTAGGTACTCTATTGGATCCAGTAGCAACCAACTCCAATCACCTTACAACTTCACCTTTCAGTGAAATACATGCCAACATAAACCATCCTCTTCTGGA
Source organism: Ambystoma mexicanum (assembly GCF_040938575.1). NCBI lineage: Eukaryota > Metazoa > Chordata > Amphibia > Caudata > Ambystomatidae > Ambystoma > Ambystoma mexicanum. The sequence goes on from NC_090933.1 coordinate 1,152,470,304, forward strand.
GGATTTCTCTGAAGATCTAGCTATATGCCGCAAGGATTAATCATTGTTGATGAGTGGAGAAAAAATTCATGATAGTAAATAGTAGATCTTTGGTGGAGAGGATTGAATGTACTGCTCCGCTGACTGTTCTCATCCCAAAAGAGTAGGCTAGCCACTTTTCCACAATTGCACTGGTAATGGTGTGCACCTTGAATTCATACTTCATTAAACTCCTTTCAGCCCAAGACCTCTGCTTACATTGGGGACAGATCATGTATGTGCAGTCTCAAGGGGTGTGGCTTAATTACACAGAGATACTTAGTTGTGAACTGATCGACAGCACCACCTCACATGGCTATAACTGCAGCATATGTGGGAGAATTCAGAGCCAATATAGTGGTGTTATATGTCAATGAAACACAGTCTTGAGTGAATACAAAGAGTGATACGCTTAATGTTGCTCTCAAATACAGTACTAAAGGATCTATGATCAAAATCAGCATGCACTCAAATTCAAGGCTTGACAGAAAGCATTATCCATTTTCTAAACATCTTCATGTATACCTCATGCTTAGCAAGCCCAATGTTTAATCATATGCTCTGTTTTAGATCAAACAATTGTTAAATCCTATTGCTGCCAGGTTACACCAGCTTCCAGGTTAGAATAGGCCCCCTGTGTTTTACATTTCATTTCTGAAACCTGTCACAGGAGGTGCACATCCTGACCAAGTACTAGTAAAAAGCAAAGAAAAAAGAAGTACAGAAGATATTCGCTATTAGTATTGTGCATGGATCCCATCAATATCTCATTAATCGTAAAGACTATGGAAGAACACAACTGGAACCAGCTTTCCCATCTTTCCCAGCTTTCAGGTTACTGGTCACATCTTATGTGTGTGGTCATGCTCTCTTTATCCTATGATGCTTGGGTTTGCTGGTTCTGTAGCTTCCTCGTACCCCCGGACAGAGGGGTGATGCCATAGTCTCTCGTGGACCCATTATTTACTATAGGGACTCTTGCGCCTACCTCCAATAGGTGACAGCCTACCAGCACAGCGTTTGGTATGCATTTCCATATACAAGATGGCATCTAGCATAGAAGCTGGCAACCCGAAGTGCACTTCTGTGCATGGTCCAGAGAGTAGTGTTCTGAATCGGTCATTATTCAGCCTCGTCCTGATCCCTAAATCCTCAGAGAACAACTCTGTAATCTAAAGATCCCTGACGCTTAGAATCATCGTTTATATTCTCTCGCACCCCTGATGATAGAAGCCATTCTGTAATTCATGTGGCTAATAAGGTTAGTTCTGGCTGATATCTCCCTCAGTTTTCCAGATATGTATCACCCTCCTTACTCTAGATGTTTAGTGTTCTTCTGTACTCTGCCAGTATGAGATCTTTGGGTCCTGCAACTTCATTAACATTTACTTGCCTAGGACTATTCTGTTGCTTTATGTCCAATGGACTACATTAGTCTTCACCAGGCCTCTAAACACCTGAAACACTTGTGTATAGGCGCGTTACAAATGTCATATCATATCATATCATCATAGGTTCAGTGTCCGCCTCAGTGCAGAAGCAGATGCTGCACCATGTGATGCTTCGCACAATGTCAAGGAAAAGATTGGTACTGAGATTCTGTGTGGCAAAGATCTGTCTCACATACGTAACATGATCACAAATTGTGAAAAATAAAATATAATGTATTAAATGGTAGCTTTGACTATAGTTGAAGGTGTCTCACATCCATGCAATTGAGTAGTTACAAAGAATACGCACTGGCACAGGTATGTTTGGTATGAGCTTATTGTTTAGGGACTTCACAAAGCTCTTTTTCAAGTGAGGCAACATCTAATCCCCCCATTTCTACACATGGGATAGCTGTCTTTGCTGAAGACTGTTATGTTCTGTTACGTTAATGAGATTTATGCTGCACAACACTGGCATTTTTATGGTCTCTCTGTGCCCAGAGGATATGAAAAGAAAAAAGGAGGGATAGGTTTATTAGTGGGAGGAGAAGTAGAACACATGAGTGATCTGCTGTTCTGTTGGTAATTTCAGTTCAGTAAAAACAGTCACTGTGTGTTGGGTTTCCTTCTAGGTAGCATGGGTTGAAATTGAGCATTTGAAACATGCGCCTTGAAACACTTGTGCATAGGCGCGTTACAAATGCCATATCATATCATATCATATTTCAGTCTGTATGGGTGGTTTTGTGTGCCTGTACCATGGGGTTGAAATTGAGCATGTTGCGATTGTGTGAGTTATTGGAGGAAGTGTGTATTTTGTATGGCGTTAGAGTGGGTGTTGTGGTAACCATATGTTTGGTGTTGTATTTGTTCTGTGTCTGGTGTGGTGCAGGAGTATGGAGAGTTTATGAAGGGTTAATGGTAGGAAGGAGGTTGTCTTTGTGCCACTGTTGCATAGATAGTTTCGTGATTAGACCTATTGAAGGGTGAAGACCAGCCCTTGACCAGCCTTTTTGCCTCTTAGCCTGTGAGCCTTTGAATTTTTCCCTGTTGCCCCTGTGAGTATCCCAAGCTTCCAAATTCCTGTGCTGTCTATCCACACTGTGCTACTAAGCTATAATGCATTCACTCCTGCTCCTCCTTCTGCTCCTCCTACTCACCTTTCCCTACACTTTCTCCAATCACGCTACAACTTCCTCCTTTCCTATCCCTTTTATAAAACTCACAACTCGACACTCCCACTACGCCATTCCTCTTCCACCTCATTCCAGCGAGCAAAGCCTTCAACTTCTCTTCTCTTCTCTTCCTTACCTCATCAGCTGAACATTGCACTCTGGAATGCTCAGTCTGTATGCAACAAAACATCCTTTATTATGGACTACTTTCAATCCAGCTCCCCTGCCCGAGACCTTCTTGCTATCACTGAAACCTGGATTTCTCCATCTGCCACTTCCACTCTGGCAGCCCTTCACAACTCCAAACTATCCTTCATTCACTCTCTTCCACTTACTGACAGAGATGGAGGCATCAGACACCTAATCTCTTCCCACCTCAATGCCTCAGAAATCTCCAATGCCACATCCTCTCCTACCTCTTTTGAATTCATCATCTCTACTATTGCTCTGCCTCACTTGGTTAACATCCTCTCCATCCATCACCCCCTTCCTGGTCCAGCTGCATCATTCTTTGGTGACCTTAGACACCTCCTTGATTCTCTTTCGACTAAACATCATCTCATTCTCTTAGGTGACTTTAACCTTCCCTCTTCAACCACTTTTCAGAAATCTGAACTTCAGTCTTTTCTTAGTGACCACGCTCTTCACTCTATAACTAACCTACCTACCCACACAGGGGGTAACTCTTTGAATCTCTTATTCATCTCCACATCTCTCTCAGCCACTGATATCACTGTCCCACCATCCATATCTTATCACTCAATTGTTTCCACCACCATCTCCATTCCACCCTATGACCTTTTCCCACCACTTGCTTCACTGATTACTAAAAGGAAATGTAAACCTTCTGCCTTTTCTCTTTAAGTCTGTTGCTACTCATTAATTCCTTTGATATGTGAAAGGTAGTTGGTGAGGGGTTGGGCTATGTCTTTGCTGGTACTGATTTTGTAGGTGATTTGCAAATAAACTGCATAGTTTTAGCAAGTGAGTCCATATCCTTTGATGAGTTTTGATTTTTCTGTCAGGAAGGATTGTATCCACTGTAGGGCAGCGTTGCTTATCCCCATCTCTTGGATATTTTTGATGGGGGATGCGTGGTCGCTTATGTCAAAGGCTGCTGAAACGTCTAGTGGTATCGGAGCGGAAGTAATGTTTGTGTCTGTGTTTATGTTGTCCCAGATGGAGAGTAGTACTTATTCAGTTCCTTTCATAGGCCTGAAGCCGGCATGAGCCCGGCCCAGTAGGTGGATGGTTTCTATATGTGTCAGGTCTTGTCCATATACGTATGTTTCCAGGAGTTTTGTCAGGTAAGGGATGTTTGATATAGGCCGTTAGTTGTGAGGATGTCTGTTTCCTGAGGGATCTTGAGAAGTGGTTTAATGTGGACCGCCACAACTCAATACATTTTCAGAATTAGTCAGTACTCATATATCTTACCGTTCTCAGCCTTTCAACGTGTAAGCTAAATGCTTTTAGTGTGTAGCTAGCAGCAGAGTTACATGTGTTATCCTAGTTAAATAATGGTATGGCAATTAGTTAATACTTGAAGAAGGGGCATATATAGGTAAGTGATTAAATGGGTATTTCATTGGGAAATCAATAAATAATATAATTGCAACTTTCTATTATGCTAGTAACAATCTTTACATAGTTAAGGTGGGAGGAGGGAACACACACGTCCGTCAGGTAGCTTCTCCGTCTCTCTCTCCCTCAACCGTCGCCTCATGCTCCAGTCCTGGCGGCTTCCCGTTCCCCTCTCGAGCCACCTCCAACATTCCATCTGCTACGTGCGATGCTACACATCTCTCTTTAATAATGAACACACCACCAATTAAGACTCTTCATAGTCCAATAAATGTCTAGGTCTGTTGTATGTTCTGCCAACTTGTGATGATCTCCGTGGCAACTCTCTTGAAGCCTCCCAATGCATATCTGTAACCCATGCCAAGGAAAACCTTTTAACTTCATCACTCTGTTCAACACCACCAAAAGGCTTACATCCACTCGGTACATCTTCTTTACCTTTTTTTCCACAACCATCAATCTCTCATTGTTCCATACTCTACCATCACTAGTCCTTAATGCATGCTTAAACACTTCCACTACTTCCACAGGTTTTGACCAACAACAACCACTCTCTCTTAATACTACTAGTTTGATTCTAACCCAGCTTCCCACTTATGGTAACCTTTTTCTCCTGTATCTCTTATTATCATACTGTTCTTTGTTGGGCAACTGTCTCTTCATAATATTTTCTGTCACATCACTCAAATCAAGACTCGTACCAGCAACCGCACTCATCCATCCCGGAAATAACTTAGTATTCGCTTTCCTTCCCCTGCTTAACTCAAATGGGGAGACACCAGTGGTGCAATGCGGCGTGAATCTATGGACCAAAACTGTTTCTTTCACTTCTACTCTCCAATCTCTCCCATTAGACCAAGCTAATTAATGGCATCCTTGATGATCCTATTGTACCTCTCAACCACCCCATTGGACTGGGGATGATAAATAGCACACACCTTATGAATAATCAATCTTTCATCAAAATATCTTTTCATTTCTCTCGATTCAAACTGAGATCCATTATCAGACAGTACGCCCTCAGGATACCCTTCACGCTCACACACTTCCTCCATAAACTCAATAACTGTCCGAGTTGTGACCTGAGGTACCATGGTTACTTCTGCCCATCTCGTCTACTTATCAATCAATACAATACAAACGTAGCACATCCATCACTCCAAACAGGACCCAACACATCAATTGCAACAGTCTTCCAAACCCTCTTTGGGATGTCTCTCAACACCATAGGATAACTTGCTCCCACACACCCTTTGTCACTTTTCATAGAAAGGATACAATTTCTTATTGTTCTTTCCACTTGTAAGTCGCATTCGGGCCACCAATACGTGTTTCTTATCCTTTGCTTCGTTTTCATCATTCCCTGATGGCCTTCATGTCCTAGTTGAATGATTTTGTCTCTGAGTCCATCTGGTGGCACCAGCTTGTCACTTCTCATCAAACATCCACTTTGGATATATAATTCATGTCTGACATTCCAGAACATGAGAGCGCCAGCCTCTGTCACCTTGTTTTTATTCCAGTTAGTTTCTTCCACATTCTTTATTACTTCTAGAAGAGCACTATCTTTAGTCGTTTCCACATCCCATTCTTGCTTGGAAATTGCTGCATTTGATATTTCACAAATCATTTCTTGTTCATCCATATCCTCATTCAATTCTTCATAACTGGTTAGTCTTGATAAACAGTTCGCTGTGCAGTTCTTCACTCCTGGGATATAAACCATGCTGAAATTGAATTCCTGCAGCCTTGGCACCCATCTGCGAATTCTATTCGAAACTTTGTCCAACCCTTTCGTGGCAAACACTTCAACAAGGGGCTTATGGTCAGTGTGAATTTAGAATTTAATACCCCATATGAAACTCCGGAACTTCTCAGTAGCCCATCTGATGGCAAGAGTATCTTTCTCTATGGTAGCATACACCTTCTATGCACCTTTAAGTAAACGTGAAGCAAAAGCTATCACTGATTCCTTTCCTCCATGATACTGTACCAGTGTTGCTCCCAGCCCCACATTGCTGGCATCAGTGGTGATTACTGTTCTCCTTCCTCTCTCATAGTTCTGAAGTGTTGGGGCATCCGCCAATGCCGTTTTAATGAAGACAAATTCACTGTCACATCCTTCGTCCCACTCCAATTTCTTATTGGCTTTCAGCATACTTCTCAATTTAACTGTGTGGTCTGAAAAACCTTTGATGAATTTTGCATAATACTCCGCCATACCTAAAAAAGTTCTGAGTTGTTCCTTGCTCTCAGGAGTTACCATGGACTTTATTGAGTTTTCCAACTCCTTTCTTGGTGAAATCCCATCTCCAGAGATCACATGTCCTAGGTATTCAATTTCCCTTCTTTTGATTTTTGATTTCTCCTTACTCAATATCATTCCTGCCTCATGTTGTTTTCTAAAAACTCTCTCCAATCTTTTGTTATGCTCTTCCTCATTGTTTGCATACACTAAAATATCATCTTGGAAGAAAATTACACCACTCTCTCCATCCATAATCCTGTACATGACCTGAAAGACTGAGGCTGCTGATATCAGCCCAAAAGACATTCGCCGAAAATGGTATAGGAGTAATTAATGCTGTTAAATGTTTGGAATCTCTGTGTAATCTCACCTGATGGTACGCCACAGTTAAATCCAATGTTGAAAATATTTTGGCTGGACCTATTGTAGCGATTAATTCCTAAATATTTGGCAATGGATGCCTTTCGGGAATAATACATTTGTTTAATTATCTCATATCGATGCACAATCTTATCTTTCCAGAGCTTTTCCTGACCACCACCATTGGCGATGCCCACTCCGAGGTGTCTATGCTTTCAATTATTCCTTGATCCTCTAATTTCTTAAGTTCAAGTTTAACTTCCTCTCTGAGTGACAGCGGTACATTTGGTAGTTTCTGAGCAACTGGTCTGGTGCTAGATTTAAGTAAAATTCGATGAGTAACGCTTTTTACACATCTAATTGCATTTTCTTTGAAAATCTCCTCTCAGATTTTCTCCATATTTGGTTTAGTTTCAGTTCCTATTACCAACAGTACTGAATCACTCGCATTGGGGTCCAAACGAACTTTCAAAAGCTTTTGGTGCGTCCAACTCAATAATGAGGATGTCCCATTCTTTGAAACATAAATGCGGCCTTCCGCTTGTCTCTCTTTGAACATGAATATGGCATTGAACCAACCAATCAACTCAATTTTGGCTCCTCCATATGCCTTTGGTTCAACATCCACCTCATTTAAAACTTCTGGTGCACAGCTCTTCCATACCTTTTCTGGAATCAGTGTATATCTGGCTCCCGAATCTACCATCATAACAATGGGGTGACCGTTCACTGTGATGTTTGTTCTTGGGCTATCAATTTGTTCATCTTCATCTGAAACCATGAAGACACATTCTTCTTCTTCATCATAGTCACCACCAATCTAATTCATGTTAGATGATCCTCGCCTGCCTCTACATCACCGGGCAAAATGACCCCTGCCTCTGCAGTTCCTGCAGATAATCTTCAAAGCAGGACACATCGCTCTGCTCGCCCAGTGTGATGGGCTCCCACATCTGTAACAAGATCTTAATAATGTCCTCCCTCTACCTCTTTGGGCATATCCACCTTGATTTTGGTGCTCCCACTCTTTTCTTCTATTCTTATATTTTCCTTCTTGAACCTCTCTCCTTTCAAGATTTGGCCTGCTTTCAATCTTCATTTTTTTATCCACTTGACGGTAGGCGTTTGCTCCTTCAGCTTCATTTTCAATAACTGCAACCATATTTTCCATGTCTGGCTGCACAGCGCCGACTGATGTCTTTACTGACATTTCCTTCATCCTGTTTGCCAATGTTGTACACACTTTTCTGTATGTTCTACTTCTGGCCATTTTTAGTACATCATCTAGCGAAGGATCATCCTCAGCCCATAGTTTCTCCCTGACTTTACTACTGCCGCATTCAAGCATGAACTGGTCTCTAATTCTTTCTTCCAACTGTTGGTCAAACTTACATATCCCTGCCAACTTTCTTAATGCCGTAACATATTGTTCCACTGTTTCACCCTCTTCTTGAACTCTCTTTCCAAATGTGTATCTTTCTAGAATCGTACTGATTTTCTTTTCATATTGTTTGTTCAATTTTTGAATTGCTTTCTCATATTCATTCATTTCGACACTTTCACCCACTGACAAATCAGGTAAGTCCTCATACTTCTCCTGACCAACCGGTCCGAGACAGTGTAATAATAAAGACATTTTTCTTTCTACGCTCTAATTGGTTCCACACACCATGCTGGCATAGTTCTCAAATACCTTAGCCACCTCTTCCGGGGTAGTACAGGTTCCCCTAAATCTGGCAAGAACATTTGAGGAGCTGGTACACCATGCATGGATATGTCGCCACCACCTCTGTGACCCGTGCTGTCACTGGATATATTTCTACCCTACACTCTCCACTGTTCCTAATGTGGCTTATGGAAAAATGGCTCGGCCCAACTTTTCTTTATTTCACTGTACTTTTTTTGTAGCATAAATATTTGGACAGTTCCTGGAGTAAAGCAATACTGTGACGAGTATGATGGAGATCAATGATGATTTCCTAGTCACTGCTGTGAAGAAGAAGACAATCTAATGATGATTACTAGCAGTATAATAATGCTGGTAATGCTGCCTGACCTTGTGATGGCTGGCGAGTACTGCTGGGAAGAAGAGGATGATCCAATGTATGAATCAGGATGATTCTTGTCTTTCCCCTCCTTTTTTTTCATCAATCACTGCAGCGCCCCTACCTGCAGTCGGCCGGAGATCCCTCTCAACGGCCGTATGGGTTAACTTCCTCGTCGCCACTGAAGAAGGGGCATATACAGGTAAGTGATTAAATGGTTATTTAATTGGGAAATCAATAAATAATATAACTTACTATTATGCTAGTAACAATCTTTATTTAGTTAAGGTGGGACACGTCCGTCGGGTAGCTTCTCCGTCTCTCTCTCCCTCAACGTCGCCTCACGCTCCAGTCCTCGCGGCTTCCCGTTCCCCTCTCGAGCCACCTCCAACATTCCATCTGCTACGCGCGATGCTACAATACTATAAATATAAAGTTAGTCAATGATCTAAACATCGCATACAAACAGTGTATACAAAAAAATGCATTGCTTACTCAATATAAATTATGTGTATAGTGCTACGAATATACTTATTAGTAAAAAGTAGACAATTCATGTTTTGCCAGCAGATGGAGGGAAACAGTATAGACACAAGGGTGCTATGACACTTATTTCAAACACCTTAATGACATGTTTTATTCTCCAAAGAGCATCTACGATAGTTACCATTATCAAACAGCGAGCACCCTCAACCATGACATGATATGATGTGGCATTTATAACGCACCTGTACACAAGTGTTTCCAGGCGCGATCCAAGTACATATCTGATTAAGATCCAAGTACATATCTGATTAAATCTAAAGCTGACCAACTATCGACTAGGAAGATTAGAAATGGAACGCATCAATGATTCATAAATGGCACTGATACATCTGTTTCCATTGCAGTGCCAATATAAGGTTCAAGAGCATCAACCTAAATAGTGAAAGAGGACAGATCCCTTCTTTAGTTTTTGTCTGCCTGGTGACCAGGGATGCTGACCAAATCGTAGACTGAAGTGAACCTGTAACCCTGAGGGGGGGCAGCAATCCTTCTGAATGAATGGATCGTCTTTCACATCAACCTCAAAGATAGATCTTGACTTCCAGAACCAGGAGCCACACAGACGGCTGTCATACTCTGTTGCGAGTGAGTCGCTGCTGAGCTATTCACCTCTAAAAAATCTCTTCACCACACTGCTGTTTCTGTGTGATGCCCTGGCTCATTTATCTTGCCAGGTTGCCCCAAAAAGGCATGCAAAGGGTGGAGCTGGCTGGCATGCAACTCCCTTGATTCTTCTTAAAGCTCCGCTCACTCTTGCGCTACTGAAGGATTGTCACATCAAAGAGGTTGTGATATCCAAGAGGACCTAATCATAGGCCAGTCTCAATTTGGAGAACCCGTGACAGTGCTACAGCAAGAGTACACTTCAAAGTTAGTCTCTGAACAAACTGTGGCCTGTATGTGTCACTGCCGGTCACGGGTGCTGACGCGCTTACGCGCTAAGATCCTTAAGATCCGCGCAAGCCCTCTGCTGAAAATTCACTGGAGCTCAGCAGAACACCATGCAATTAACTTGCCATCACCATTTGGAGAACGCTCCAAGGTGGATCAATCACACTGGCAGCTACTCCATTTCTACAGAGGTGGAACACAGCAGCGCATCAAGAGAACCACTGTGAGCACTCTGGGTAATGCTGCATCGAACACCACAGGCACGGCCAAAACAGCAGATCCAATAGTTGCTTTACAGCAGTTCCCCGGCTCCTCAATTTGACTAAACACCCAAAACCATATCTCATTACTCCCCTAGAAAATAAGATCAGGAAGGTTACTGAGAATCAACTCTGGAGAATATCAGCCCAAATGGTGGGAGGCAATGAATGGCAGGGCAAAAACAACACTTTTCTGCCATGACGATATAAAGGAATACACGGTCGAATATGAAGTACAAAATAAAATGTGTGGGAAAAGATAATGATTAATACTTCAAAGGAAGCAACTTTAAGTCTTCATTCATGGCGAAGTGTATACAACGACAATGGCAGCTTGCCTAATCTGAACTACCTACCAGTTAATCTCCCACTCTCAATACAACACAGCATATTAGAATTCAATATGTAATGGAAACAAACACTTCACATGGACTAACAGGAAACTTACAGTCAGCATCACGTGGTTATATGCTGGAAGAGAGGGAGGAGACATACTAGTTTGCCTAATTGGAACAGATGTTAAACAATGCAGGCGGAACACCAGTATGGCTCTCCCTGAAAAAGGGCAAAGGAAAGATGAATGAGAAAACTTAAAGTACAAAAAGACAGACAAGAAGGACAAGAAGTACTAGAGTTGTCGGATCAAAGTATCTAGAAAACATTCATGATATTGAACACAGATCTGAGTCCCTGTTATGAGTTGCCCATGTAGGGAAATGTGTTGACTCAAATGCAAACAAGGCAGTAAGATAGAACATGTGTAAAGGAAACAGAATCAGGACTGTTTGGATTGTCTGGCTTTGATACTGTCATCATGGAGAATGTTATGGTGGATAACCAGCAGAAATGGAAATACATGTTGATCAACCTCTACTTAGCAACATTTTGATCGCCTCCATGTGAAAGAGAGCACACGTCTGTGATACACAAGAAAGCAATGAATTTCAGAGTGAATGTAGTATGTAGCGAATGGGACTGATATTAGAGACAGATCTCAGATAGACTCTGGTAGGAAATACTCTGATGACAAAATATCCAAAGAACATCTTAAGAAAAGAGTGGAAGAGTAGCCTAAAGTGATCCAGCTACAGTATGAAAGACTAAAAGAAGAAGGACTGGCACACTGGAAATTACTGAACACTTTACATTGGACAGAGTAATGGTTATCTGAATGGTGGACTGATGCTACATGGCAAATGCTGGCATTGATCTGCACAGAAATACAAATAACCAAACAATGATGGATGAAGATCATTGAATCAATCAAAATCCATGCCAAGTACCATTGATAGCTCCTCTTTCATGTCTGTGCCGTCTCAAATGTTGGAAATTCATATACACAGCCTTCCCTGTTCCTCTGCAACAGCAGCTCAACCTGATCTGCCGAGTCACACCCTTTGTGAAATGAACCACAAACAACACCCAGCCTGGTAATGCTGCATTAGGTGTCGTCCATGAGGTGTACTTTGACTCCTTGGGAAGCGCGAGCTCGGGCCACATGGAAGGAATCACTGCTAGCAACAGATCAGAGTGGTAGAACCCATGTGAGGAGGACACAGTCCATATGTGTCTAAGTAGCCACACAATGTATGCGAAGGCAGTGGCAAACAAGAACAGGTGCTTAAATTGGAAGGCAGTCTCACATAAATATCCAAAGCTGTGAAAAGTCACATAACGGCTTCAATATCAGAAAGGAAAAATGCAGCTCATTCTATGATTTGTTTGTTTGAGTGTTCAAGGGAAGTATGCTGAAAGGTTAAGGATTTGCTGAACCAAACTAGATCCACAATGCCATACTTGCTAGGTAGTTGCTGAACCAAACTAGATCCACAATGCCATACTTGCTAGGTAGTCGCTGAACCAAACTAGATCCACAATGCCATACTTGCTAGGTAGTCGCTGAACCAAACTAGATCCAAAATGCCATGCTTGCTAGGTAGTTGCTGAACCAAACTAGATCCACAAGGCCATACTTGCTAGGTAGTCGCTGAACCAAACTAGATCCAAAATGCCATGCTTGCTAGGTAGTCGCTGAACCAAACTAGATCCAAAATGCCATGCTTGCTAGGTAGTCGCTGAACCAAACTAGATCCAAAATGCCATGCTTGCTGCTCCTTTAGATAGGCATTGCATGCTTATGTTTTAGAGTTGGATTACGGACAGTTCTTTGATAACCAGAAGTATGTAAAATACTCAGTATATGGAAAAATCTATAGATGTCACATACAAAAGTAAGCACTATTTTTACTTTAATTGCTCCTCTTGACTTTTAAATCCCGTTTCAGACCCTTGATGACTGCTGCAAATGTTTTCTATTGGCATTAAGCTTTGCCACTTTCTCAAAAGAGTTCAATTTACTAAACCTCAAAATGTGGCGGTTTAAGAAAGCTTACACAGCCACATACCAGATGCAATTCGAAAATGGTAATTGCTAGCCATTTCCAGACTGCAGTACCCTTGCTGAGCAAAACAATCCCCAGGGGTCTGCAACCTGGGCCTTTAGAGATATTTTGGACTAGGGGATCCATAATGTGCAAATGTTTAAAAACTTGGTCAGAAATCCTAAGGTTTCTATGGGCAGTTAACTAAGAACAACCTAAAAGTGAATTTTAGCCATGGATCAGGTAAAGCATTTTAAATCCCCATGCAAAGATTCTTGTTACCCTTCCTATGCTGTCATGGTAACCCTTATCCTGGTCAAAGATAGGTTACGTATGGGCACGGTGCCTAAACTCAGGTCAACCCTCTGAAACTGCTTTTTCTTTTATAAAGGATCAGTCCTTCCCCTGTTTTGTGTTAGCCAATCCAATTATAACAGATAAGGATGTCTGTTATTTCATTAGCAGAAACAGAAGAACTGACCATTATGTGTATTGATATTTGAAATGGAGTCAACTTGTTGTTATGTATTTAAAGAATGGCATTGTTTTGAACAATAAAGATCAATGTTTATCCAAAATGTTCGGCTTTCACTTTGTCCCAGTTAGGTCTTAGCACTTGGTGGTAGTTATGTTAGCATGGACATCTGCCTTTTTGTTGATATAAGCAGCTTAACATGTATATCGATATTGATACCATACCAAGCTTCATTAAATGTTGTACAAATAGTGACATTATTGGGTCTGAGTCATGATTATATAGTACTAAATACCTATTACAATTCACCTCAAAAAGAGAATAGCCTATAGAGTGTAACCCACTTTAAAGCCCTTATGGGTAATGTAATGTCTACTGTACTGGGGACAAAGGATTGGGTTATTCTGGGGGAGGGGAGGGAATTTACACTTGGGTAATTTCCCCAAACAGACCTGTCTGACATAAATGAAGATCTCACCGGGCTTTGGAGAACCATGCTTGAATGACCCAGGTGTGTGTTTGAAAATTAGCTCTTATTTCATGGGTGGCCGATAGAATGTGGTCTGCACTCACTAAACCATAGCACCCCTTGAGCTAGACCAGGGCCACTAACTTTTAAAGGCTAAAGAGGCTGCTCGACAATAGAGTATTTATGCACTTCAGTAGCAAAGTGGCCCTCCCTGATTGACTATGAAGTATATCATACTATATTTAGTGACCGTCACCCTACCATATCACTGATTAATTGGAATACATATTTCTTTCCTCCAAAGGTTTACCCTCACACAGCTAGGGCAACATCAGTTCCTAACTACAGAAGACACAAATGGGAAGAGCTTAAGGGAAAGGGCATATATGTACAAAGTATCATGATTTTCAGGGCATGCTACATTTGTTCTCTGTGCAATTAAATATTTTCAAAATACGACTTGTGTTTATTGCATTTCTTTTGAAACTGCTGCACTCTCCATGGCTATGCTTGAATAACAATGGAAGTAAATTGCTACACCCTCATTATACCATCATCATCATTTTCGTTTATTTCAGAATATTAAATCCATAACTGATAAAACAGTTCATAGAGATACATAATACAATAATAGAAAAATGCACATCATAACTACAATAACAAATGTTTACAGTGCTAGTTGATGGTTCCTGATTTTCACAGCCTGCCAAAGATAAGAAAGTAACACCCAGTCAATAAGTGGAGAATCAGCTCCTAATAGATAACATAAAGTTGGACGAGTATACAATAGTCCCCCTTAAAATCAGTTATGTTGTTCTGATTCTAACATGCAGGAATTCCAGGCAAAGAAATATGAAATTTAGCAAATATTTGCATGGCACAGATCATGTTTAACAGTTTTGTTCAGATACAGGGCTCATCCACACTGCAGTTATTGCTCTTAGAGGGATGCAAGTAAAATATGCCCTTGTGATTAGACATCTGTCATAAAGCTGGTCACTCCATAGAAGGTAGTCTTGGGTGATGTTTGTTGAAAATAAAATATATCTATGATTAAAAGTTTTCAATAGTTCCTTGGTTTGAAAAAGCTGCACTCTCAGTGACTATGTTTTAATAACAATGCAAGTAAATTACTAGGCTCTCATTATAACAGAACAGACCGATCATTTGCTTTGAAAGGTGATTTGTAAAAAACAGGATATGCTCAGACCTTTTCTATTTTGTTCTTTTTTCATCTAAAGAAGTACATTTTTAAACACTTCAAGCTTTTTTTCCGGTCTCCAGTGAAAAAAGTTTTAATCCTAGAATGCATTCTGAAGGGTTTCAATAATGTTCTGTGTATTTCCAATTGAAAAAGAAGGCTATCAAATTCAATAGATGGAATGCACTTTTGTGAAATGTATCTCTGCCAAAGCCAATAGGAATGTTCCATTTGTGAAATTCCTCCAAGCCAACATCAATAGGAATGTTCATTTGAGACTGCAGGCTTATGTGGCCTGGCTTGGAGTGAGAACTGTCCAAGTGATAGGCATGTGATGTAATTAATTATAGTGGTGGTTAAACCTCACAACATGATGTAAGAAATGCAACTGTCCTTCATTGGTGGGTGTTCCTGTCATCAGGAGAAGGTTGGACCTGCTTGAAAGAAGCCAATAACGTTGGGGATCCACTTAGTATGCCAGTCTGTAACTTAACAAGCTCTCCATCCCCGTTCCTCCCCACCTGTGATTGTTTCTTGGCAAATGTGGCATAGCAAACACTACAAAACCCTAATCGTAAGCAAAAAGAAAGAATACACACAGTAAGCTGCCTGGGAATTAAGCACCAGGGTCTATTCTTTCCATTATTGTGGCTGGCATGGGGCCAGTGTTACACAGGGCCTTTGGGACAAGTGCATTTATTGTTTTTTATTTTTCAGAAGAAATCTGGATTTACAATAATTAGTGCAC
Source organism: Ambystoma mexicanum (assembly GCF_040938575.1). Classification (NCBI taxonomy): domain Eukaryota; kingdom Metazoa; phylum Chordata; class Amphibia; order Caudata; family Ambystomatidae; genus Ambystoma; species Ambystoma mexicanum. Next base: position 1,152,486,135 of record NC_090933.1, read on the forward strand.
AAGCTAAACTGAGTATTGTATTATTGTATTTTAAAAATACACGCTGAAAATCTAACAAAGTAGACTAACATTTCTCAATGAACCATAGATGGGGAACAAAACCAAAATCAGCTGAGCAGGGAAGGATATGTTGATCATAGCCTGCAGTGATTATGCACAATCCATAGAAATAAATATTTTGGATTTACTAGACCATAATGAACAGGGATAGGTTGGCTCTTAGTGAGTCATAATTGTTTCAGGCATGTGCAAGGTCTCAGGTGACTACTTACTTATGGAATTAGGATTGTATATCCCTATGTCCTAAGGACAATACAAGGTAAAATCACCTTTCAGCTTATGAGGAGCTATTGCGCACTTACCCTTTCAAAAAAGCAGATGTTGAGAGTCTATAGGGAAAAAAAAACAAATATAGATTATTTGGACTGTGAAGACGTCCAGGTGAAAGAGTGACATTGGGGGCTGGGTGTCACTGTTTCACCTGTATGCAGCTCATGATGGGCCCGGGGACAGTGTGAGGAGGCTCATTGGGTCACTCTCTCAGTGTCTATCCTGCTCGGCTGGGGAGAGTCACATGGGCTTCAATCAGCACCCTCCAAACAAGATGTCAGGAATTGAGGCACCCATACCCCCAGACCAATCCCATTGAATATGCCCTCCTGAAGCACAATTCAGCTTCCCCAAAACAACCCCACTGTTGCTGCCAGGCACCTGCATTGTACACATTGTACACATGCTACCACGAAGGACCATGTTCGCGGACAACAATCTGAGGGCTGCAAAAACACTTTGACCGACTAATCAAGTTCACAAGCCTCTGTAATGGTGCAGGCACAGCATGCACACAATTGCCTATAAAGGGTCTTGGGACTGCTTGCAGCTTCCACAGAACCGCCCACAAGTTTGCAGGCCAACGAACACAGACAGAAAGTGTGAAATAACCCAACCCCCGGTGGAACTCGTTCACATGCACTCTGCACGTCAATAGCAGGCCCAGACCAGTACAGGGAGGCAATCCAAACTGGCCAATGGAATACAGATAACCTTGTGCCAATCCCCACAGCCTCTTGGCTGCTTGCAGGTAGTGAAGCAACATCACCAATCCCAACCTCAGACCAAGATAGGTAAAGACTTTCAATTATATTCCCATGTAGGAGGAGGAGGAGGGCCCATGTTAGAAATGCCAGCCAGCCCAGATAAGTAGGGTGGATTGTAGGAGGATGTTGCGGTTGGCAGTGGGAGGAGTTTTAAAGGTGGTGCAAGGAATGTGGAGAAAATAAGGTTGCTGGACGTGGAAGGGGAATAAAGCAGCAGGAGTGGCTGAGGAGGTGGCAGTGCGAGATGGTGGTGAGAAGTTGATGTGTGGTGAGAAGTTGGTGGAGGAGGTGACATCTGGAGAAAGTGGCAGTAGAAGGTGGGGAGGAGAAGATGGAGGAGATGGCAACACCTGGAAATGTTTGAACCTAATGGGGCAAAGCCTCTAGGAGGAGGCTATGCCAGGCCAAGGCAGGTAGAAGAGGTGAGCAAAGGTTCACAATGCAGACAGGAATGTCGGTTTAGTGAGGACTCAAAACACCCTGGGAGTCTCGACACTACTTGGTGCAGCAAGGAAGGGGCCTGGACACCCAGCGATAGGTTTGGCAACCCCTGGCCAACGTCTTCAGCATCCAGAAGTTCCAACACAGCATGCACCTTGTGTCGCAGACCCAGAGTGACTTTCCAGAGTGGCCCAGAAGACAGACGCATTGGACTTGTTAAACTACTTTTGGGAAAGACAGGGGTACTGGACCTGGAAAGCCTGCGACTCGATAGCTAAAGCAGAGCCAAGGGGCACCCTAGAACGAGAGGGTAAAGCACTGGACTTTTGTTGACCTTATGTCAGTGAGCTTGACCCAGGCGAACTTTACGGTCCTGCTGTTTTCTTTTCCATTTTGTCCGAGAGGGCCTAAAATGGGCAACAGCCTAGTTGCTGCTGTTGCTAAAATGGAACGGGTTTACTATACACTGTCAACAAGCATGATATGATGTGGTGCTTTTTTAATGAGCAGAACTGTACATTTAAATGCAGTACAATGAAAGCTTGCCTATCAAGCAACATTGGAAACCCACCTATACTCATCAAATTGGAGAGACAACCGAAAGTGGTAATCCATTTGGCAGAGACGCAGTTAATCTAGCCAAAAGGCTGAATAACATAGGATCCTGGCCTTTTGCTCTGTTAACCACCACTCTGGTAGAGGAGCGGTCAGCCATATCTCTTCAAAACTCTATTATCCAACATGTTTTTAACCAGAACCATTCTATTCGCAGCCAGGGGAGAAGCTGGTTCATATAACCTTCTAGTTAAAAGAGTTCCATATTATTTTCTTCTTGTTAGATTTTTATCCATTGGTCTCTGGTCATCACCTTGCTACTGTTTTTTTAAATTTTTTATTCCTAACATGTTGCTTGCATTTGGGTGAAAACATTACATTTTTCTTGCATAATATTTGCGCGCACTGGGTTATGGTTACGCTGCCACTGGAGTAGCAATTACTTTGTAAATGTGTTGTGATTTCTCTTTTATTGATATGCTTTGTGTTGTTAAACAATTGTAATTCAACTGTTGTTTATGAAAAAATAATTATGAAAACAAAAACAAAAATTAAAAATTGCAATTCTAAATGGCATAAAAGACAAGGCCTCATTACAAGTCCGGTAGTGCGTGAAATAACTGGTGGTACTTCCATTACTGTTAAGGTTGAAAGTACACTTGAGGCAGCAGGTAGGTTAAGTAAACTCCTTTATTCTTAGTCTTCAAGATCAGGTGGCATCAGGTACATTAATCATGGAGAGAGGAAGGGAGCTCAGGAATGGAGCCCACTGGCTCCCACCACCGAGGCTACCTCATGGCCACTGCTACAGGTGGAACACTCAGGGTCACAAGCATACTAAACATTCCATGACTCAACCAAACATTCCACTGATGACCTTACACAGACAGACTCCATAAGGGGCAGGGAAACATCTGGAAGCAAGAGGGAAACTATCCTAATACCAGATCCTAAAAATGACCAGCACTTATTTTGGCAGTCATGGAACTACCGCCAGTTTTACTGCACTGCAAACTAACATTTTGACGTTGAAATTGAGTGTTTATCTCCAGAATCATACATCATGTAATCCTGTGGTAAACCATGGGGCCAAGTGGCAGTAACGGTAAATGAGTTTGGTGGTAATTCAGCAAAATTACTGCCAAATTACCTCCAGACTTGCCCCAGGGGTTTTGCGGGTTCAGATACTTTTGAACATTGCCAATTTGGACATTTCGACCAAAGTGGTTGGTTCCATGTCATTTCATCGCAGGATGTTTTTTCGCTGGGTTTTCTACTGTGGATTTTTTATGAAAAAAACGAATTGAATTTTTTTATTTTTTTATTTTTGGGGGGTTACCCCCTAAACCCACATCCCCTTTATTTATTTTTTATATTCCCGTACACCCACACCCAATTTATATATTTTTCTAACCCCCCAAAAAAATGCGATGAGTTTTTTCGGCAAAAAGATTGTGGTAAGAAAACCTTCAAAAAACATCTTGCGATCAAAAACGCTGAACCAAGTGGTTGAATATTTGTAGGCCTGATGCATATTTGACACAGGGGCAGCTATTTCCTGTTCAGCGACTGAAATCACATGCATCGTGTGCTGCAGAAATATGAACACAGCAGCCGGTTTCCATCGAAGTTAGGATGAGTGGATCCGAGGTACTCCTGACTTAAGCCTGGAGAGGGTTATTCAATTCACAAGGAAATTACTCTGAGTAACTGTGACTTACTACTGACTTACTAGAAGCAAGTCTTTTGTATCCCCCTGACTTCATCTGAGCAACTTCTTTAATCGAATACCCCTCTCCATGTTTAAATGAGGAGTAAGTCATGGTAACTTCTTCGGGAATCTCCTCATCAACTATTAATACTCATGAGAGAGTTTGCATTCACTGCAGTGAGCTGGTTGGTTTTCTAAAAGTCAAGCTAATGTTGGCGACCAGGTCTTCTGGCAGCAAAATGCAAGTATGGTACTGCTTCGTAAGTGTGCTTGCAATAGTTACACAATTTAAATTGCACTCATCTTTACCAAAAGACAATTGGGCCTCATCACAGGTCTGGTGGTAATTCAGAAGTATATCCACCAAACTCGCTTACTGTTACCACCATTGATCCCTCTGGGTTGACCACAGGATTACAAGCAGTGGTTAGATGGTAGTAATCCCCGTGTTTGGAGTCCATAGGACTCCTTCAGGTTTTCGGCAGAATTATTGTGGCGATAATTAGGCCACTGTAATTCTGCCGATTCGGATTTACATCCAACATGATTCTGGAGGACAATCTGCAACGTTAAAGTCAAACATTTAGTTTGCCGATGCGGAAAAAATGGTGGTAATTCTGTTACTGCCAAAAAAGGGTACGCATGTGGCAGTAATTCGGTGGTAAATCTTTGCAAATGGCCATTAAACTCGTTTACTGCTACTGCCAAACTTGTTTACCATTACCCCACTCTGTCCCGTGGGTTTACCGCAGGATTAGGAGTGAGGGAAGGACTGGGTAAATATCCATTTTTGGTGTCCATTGGACTCCATGGGGTCTTTGGCACAATTAAAGTGAGACAAAATTTCAATGGTTATTCTGCCGATGTTTTACCTTCAAGTGGAGGATTTAATTCCAGCAAGATGCTTGAGGTAAATATAACACTTCAAGTTTAAACTCGGAATTCGGCAGTGAAAGAAAAATGGCAATAATTCCGTTACCACCACTTTTTTTTTTACGGTAACGGAATTACCGCCACTTTGTATCCACACTGCCAAACTCGTAATAAGACGCTATAATATGTACATACTCAATAGAGTCTGTCAGCTCCATCTAGCATTATGAAATGCAAGCAGACTGTAGTTTTAAGGTATAAACATGTTCAAATCCATTGTGTGGGAATCTATGCAGCAACAGCAAGCTGTTTCTGGAAGCAACTGCCTGTTTACTTTGTAAAGTACCTGTGTAACGTGTTCTGTTGAGTTGCATCGAGCAGTAATCCGTGAAAGATCCTGGTCATGTGCCAGGCGCCTGGGTAAAGCCACGCCTTCGTTCATACACTGGAAATGTACAGTGCGGTTAAGGTGCAAGCACTCCAAGAGAATAACATCGCAGTGAACATCAGGGGACCCAGGATGTTAAACATTGAAAAGAAACACTAGGATCAATAATGTATTGTTTGAAAAGGAACCTGTTTTGTGTGTCCCGGTTTCATGGTTTGGTTTTCTATGGCAAGGTTATGTACTTCTCTCACGTGGCTTGTCATGGCTCATGTTTAGAAATGCTGATTTCCACGGGTTTATACTAGTCCACTACCTGCTTTTTGCAAGCCTTTGTTTTTTGCGGTGGGTGTAAGAACTCGTTGTGAACAAAATCCCAAATTAGATCATCTTGGGACAAACCCTGATATCACTACATATTATCCCCACCAAAAATATCGCTGTATATATATTTTGGGGGGGGGGGGGGTCATTTTTGTGGTCTTTGGGAGCAGGGGTTGCGGCGGTGTCCCCCGCTCCTTTAAAAATAATGCAGGGGTTGCGGAGGTGTCCCCCGCAGGTTCCATGCCTTAATATTGCCGCAGAAATATGGCAATATTTTTGTATGGCGATATTTTTGCGGGGATATTAACACATGGAAACCAAACCCTGGGGTTGCACAATAAGGGAACGAGCTCTGAATTGATATTGAGCTGATGGAATATCAAAAGATGAAATGACAGTGACTGGCCCCTACTAAATGGTCAGAACTTCCTATCCACGCAATCATCGATAAATCAACTGTGTTGAGTGTTGTTTGCTTGTAGACACTTATGTCTACCTATATATACAAATGTCTGCCTAAGAAACTGGTGCCCTGGATAAAGCAGATGAATCGATCCTCCTCAGTTACGCATAAGCTTGTATGTCTCTGGTGTGCAATGTAATGTGTGTTCACTGTAATCAGTCACAGTCACGCACATGTGGAAGAACATGGTTTTGGAAACATTTTTTAAACAGAGATGGGTGTCAATATGGGAATGTTGGTACAAGCACTGCAGAAGGACTTTGTTAAATATAACCAGTGGTTAATTAGAATTTATTAAAGAAAGGGACATACTGCCAGCTGGTTAATAAACTATACTGGGTTGTCACCAGTGGAAAATGCATTACGGGCAGTTCCGAGAGACAGCTCCACAAATGTGAAGTTGTGGAACTCATGGGTAACATCTCCTGCAATCTACCGATGTGGAGAACATGTCGCCAAATTCTGTTTGAGAACATGTCACCAAATTCTGTTTGGGAACCTGAAGGGAGAGGTGTGCAATGCTATCTTTGTGGTTGGATGTCCTGATTGGACCTCTGGTGAAGCTTTGTTTCACCTCTACAAGGCTACTTTAATGAAAGGTGACACCACAACCATCCCACAGTGTTAAAGGAAGCCCTTATTGAGTTAATTGAGCTCCAACTGTTCAGAAGCTCCTTTGCAAGTGGGATGAGTTCGCAAAGGAGGCTACCCAAGTCCCCATGCGACCTCCCATGCCTTTTGGCTGCAGTACTTCAGACAAACACCGATTGTCGGAAGCGGCTGCAGCAGTTCTCAGCACGCACCCTAAGCAGTGCGGCTTGACGATTGTCTTGACGCTCTGAGGTCATTTGCTCAAATGGAATAGACTGCAGAGACTCTCAGAGGCTGAGCGGTGTGTCAGAGAAGTGAGAGTAGGTCAGCGTGTTTGCCTGTGAGCCCTCTGGCCTGAAGGTTATGGCACACCGGGGCCAAGCTGACTGCACTGGAGGTTGGTGCTTCTGACCAGCAATGCACACGCTCCCACATCAATATTGTATGGAGATTCTTCTCTGCTCTCTGCAGAGTAATACTACAGGGGGGGCTGTACAGGGGATAAGAGAGGAAGGTTTTGCCCCAGATTCTTCATGACTTAGCTCCTGACCTCCCAGCGCTCGCCCGCTGCAGCATTAGTATATACGTGGAGCATCGACTAGTTTTGCATAGGTGTGTTGGCAGTTTTGCAGTTGTGCAGCTCGGTGAATGAGGTGTAGGATTTGCTGCTTTGGACGGGTACCATCATTTGACAAGTTTGCTTCCCAAGGCCGGTACTGTCGCTCTGATTTGACGTTTGGTGGTTTCCGAGGATTATAATGCCAGCAATGGTGCGTAAGTATCAACTACCAAGCTCTGCATGTGCAAAGCAAACGAAATCAGTTACCAGGACTGATAATAAAAGTACAGCAAGTATGAGGTCTTCAACTGAGACTATTAACCACTGGAAGAAAACATGGACAAACATGGAAATCTAGTATTCCAAATAAAACGGGTAAAATCACTGCCTTCTTTCATGTGAAAAGCCTTATCTCAGGAGATATTTCGAGTCCATCTTGCTTAATGCTTGTTCCTCTTCCCCTCGTCCCTATGAGTTGCAAGAATTTACAGCATTTGGGGGAATTGATAATAACAATTTCCTATTTACTCTTTGTTATACGTTTCTGCGCAACTCCCTCGACCCTCAGGATTTGAATGCTCCCGCTTCTACACCTATTGAGTGCAGTAATATTATTGGAACCAAACTGTCCAAATCTCACAACCGTGAAACAATTGTGGAAAACGTATACATTGATAATGAGGCTGATGACTCTTCCATTAGCCCAGTGACTACGGCATCCCATTTTGAGGGGGCAGTTAAGGTGCTCTTCATGTTATGTTCTAATATGGCTCGAGCTTATCGCTACTCTGAGCAGATTTGTCAGTGTCATTTTGGAGAGCAGTGTCCCTGAAGGGAATCTTAATCCTGCTCTAGTGGATAGTTATGCGGTAACTGAAAATGTGCCAAAAGACAGACGCAATGTAATAATCAAAGTGCCCCTGGGCTAGATGCTATTGGAGCTAGCCCGGTAATTGTAATAACAGGTCAGTCCTCGGCTACTCTAGGAGAGGAGGACGTGGAGTGGTCTGAAGAACCTCAGGGTAAATGTAACAGAATGAAGGGCAACAGTAGAAGACAGAAGAAGTTACGTAAGCAAGCCAACACATCGTCTTCCAGTCTCTTGAAGGCTACTGCTAGCCTGCCAAGGATTAATGCTGTTTCTTTGGCGTCTATTCCTTCTACTACTTTTGTCTGTTTCCAGACTGCTGGCGGCTTTGAATTAGTTCCATTTCATAATTCTGCCCGCTTGCCTAAGGTTCCTTCTTTTTCTGTCCCTATTTTTTCATTTTTTTTAATTAAAATGTGTGTTGGTTTTATGATTAAACCTTTCACATTAAGCACTTTGTTGATTACAATTCTTATGACCATGACATAGTTAAAAAAGGAGAAAAGACATATGAATATTATTTTGAAACAGAAATACGAAATATCTATAGTTTCACTAGAGGATATTAATAAGTTGGGGAAGAGTTCCTCATTTCCAGACTTCTATAAGTTCATGCTATCGAGAAATCTGCATCATCACACAACATGTTCTTGTAGGCATCAAATTATTTTCATAGTATCTTTTCCAAGAATCAAATAGGGCTATACAGTCGATTAATTAATGGTCAAGCGTTTCATCATTGCAATTATCATTGCAGAATCTCCATGTGGTTTCCATGGACTTGTCATTGCTGCGTTGAGCCATAAGAGATTTCGTTGGCCATAGGTTAAATCTCATTCTTTTGATTATGGCAGAGGAGATGGTTTCAGGATACCTCTGCAGATATTTTGGGATTTCGTTTCTTTTTTTTCCAAACAGATTAGAAGTTCGAAATTCCTTATAAAACATGCATGTATCCCTAGTTTTTATCCAGTCCATATCAAACAGCTTTTGTTTTGCTGTGGCAGGGTTCGTTATAAGCAAGGAGGTTTCTATGTCCACCATGGTCATAATTTGCAGGCAAGGATCTCTCCATTGACCAAGATGCTTATTTGCATCTTTCACTAGTGATTTGGAAATATCAGATATTAATGAGGTTTCATAGTTTTCTGATGTTGAGCATTTCCTGTATAATGATAGTGTTCCATTCACTTTTCCTCTCAAAGATGTTAAACCCAGCTCATGCCTGATTAGTGAAATTGGGAACCTCATTGGAACTGGAAACTCATGTTTCCAAAATAGTCCCTCAATGAGCTCCCTGTTGGGAGGATGCTGTGGCAGCTTAGATTGTGCACCATAGGTGATGGTCGGGATTATGTTTTGTTTGTAATATATCATCACGTGTTTCCAAGAACATTTCCCATATTTTGAATGCACCATTTTTGCTTGTGATGTCAATAGTTGCATTTTCTGTCTTGTCTCTAATTTATAGGGTGCTTCATTGCAATTGCTGTTCATGTTTACACCTAGATATGTATGCTCAGTGACAAGAGTCAGAGATTCAGTGTCAATTGTCCATTTATATTTCATGTTTTTCTGGGTGACTCTGTTAATCCCAATTGTCATGATGTTCGTTTTTTGAGCATTTATTTCTAATTTATTCAAGCAGGCATAGATGTGAAGTGCAGAGAGTTGTCTTTGTAGCCCTACAGGGGTCTCGTCAAGGATAACCAGATAATCAGCATAGAGAAGTGTCGCAATGTTTGTTTGTCCTAGTTTTGGCGGATATGTGTTTTTGATTGTCAGATGTTTAGTTATGTCTCTTATATAGAAATTGAATAGCATGGAGGCTATCATGCAACCTTGCTTAAGACCTTTATCCGTTGGTATCAGTTGTGATAGCAAGACATTTTGATTCAATTGAATCTTATGGAGGTGTTCGAATAAATTTGGCGCATTAGGTTCAGCAAGTAAGGAGCGCATTTGGCTTTCTCACATTTTTCCCATAATAATGAACGAGATACTGAATTAAACGCCTGTTTCAAGTCCACGAAAGCAACGTAGAGTGGGATCTTGTTTTTAATACATTGTTCCTTTAATGCAGCTAGTATAAGCAAATTCAGAGCAGTGCCTATTCCAGCAATAAAACCAGTTTGGTGATGGTCCATGTTGCTTTTTTTAGCCAGGCTAGCATATCGCGTAACACCAGGTGAACGTACATGTTTCCAGGAACATCTAGTAATGCCAATGGTCTGTAATTGATAGTATTGTTTCTGTCACTTTTTTGTATAGAGGTACTATTATCGATTGTTTCCATGAAGATGGTATTATTCCAGTATTTTCAAATTTTTCATAAATTAGCTCCAGGGTGGTAGCCCATTCTTCAGGGTGACATTTAGAATGTAATTAGATAGGCTGTCAGGCATAGGGGCTCTAGAGGAGCTGAGTTTTTGTATCTATAATTTATTTATTTAGATATACTTTTAGCCAAAAGGCTTTGTATAACACAGAGTCATACAACATATACAGGTATTCAATATAAGTTCAAATATCACAACTCTAAAATATAACATCCAATACACATTAAAATTCATCATTCAATACATTTTAAAATTGCCACAATCTTTACATAAAGAATAACAAAATAATATATTAGATTTGTGTCATTACCTCTCATAAAAGACATCCATAATTCAGTTGTATACGTCATGTCAATTGCATTGTTAAAAGATTTAAAAGATTTGGTTCTAAACGCAGTCACACTTTCACAATTCATGATTAAATGATAAAGTGACTCAGAAACATTATTGCCACATAGACGTCATTTCCTCATTTCGTGTGGGATACCAGTAATATCGCCTTTGGTTGCAAGTGCTTCCGTCATATTAAATTTCATTAGAAGGTAAGTACGAAAAGTCCTAGCGCTGGGATATGCCACGATATATTTTGGAAGCGTGGTTCCAGTAAGATACTCTTCAAGATATGGGCCACTATTTGACTTTGGGGCAACATTAGTTACATTTTGCTCATTCCAGAACTCAAACACTTTCTTTTTTTATGTCTCTTTTTGAGCAGCGATCGTTAATATTCCAGGAATACTCACAGGCAACCATTTTCTGTAAGATCTTTGTTGGGTGCCAAGAGTACCTACAAGCATATTACCTTCTAGGCAAAGATACGCTTGCACGTATGGCACAATAATCGTATCATTTGCTAAGGTAACCACCTTTTCATAGGTCAACACACATTCCTATAATACTATATCCAAATGATCGATGTGTAGATCTTTGAAATTGTTCTGAGCCGGAGAATAGTGTCAAGTAGAATTCTTTCCATCTTTTCTTGCTATTGGTGTTTAGTAGTAATGAATGGTTTCCATCATCATTGGCACTTTTTAAAAGTTTCCAGATTTGCGTGCTGGACTTGGAGGATGAAGCAGATATCATGCCTTCATTGTCCTCTTGATGCCTCGATACTTTAAGTTGTTTTATTTTGTTCTTATAGCTCATCTTGATTTTTGCGCTGATGTTTTTTTTTTCCTTCCAATCATGATGGTTCAAATTCTTTACCTCTTTCTTCATTTTGACTTTCAATGTTTTCATTTCACAATTGTTAAGATAGCTGTGTCTGAATGTGGGACAATCAATCGTGGAGAGGCCTGTCATTAATGTTGAAAAATAGTTGTAGCTTTGGCTAAGTGGTTTATTAGAGCGTGTTCTTGAGAAAGACATTTCATTTTTAAGATTTTTTATGAATTTCTTAATTTCTGGTATAGACCAATTGATTCTGTTCCTGCCAGTGTTTATTGTTATGTCATTTGAAAAATATTGTAGAGGTGATCTGAATGGAAGAATCCATGTAATTTCTAGTAAGTTGTGGTCACTCTCAGCAGTTTCAATTATTTTCAAGTTAGAAATTTGAGTTACCATGTTGAAGGAAACAAATACATAGTCCAGAATTGCCATGGATGAGTCTCTTTTCCATGTGGGTTTAGCAGGAATGTCGGCTTCAATTGTTCCATTGAGTATAGTTAGATTTAATTCTTCCATCAAGGCCATCCATGTCATGCATTTATTAGATTGTACTTTTGTGTCCAGGGTAATATATCTTATGTTCAGGTCTCCCGCTATAATGATCAAGTAGGGCAAAGGATCATTTAACACCATGTCTAGGGATTCTGTCACATGTTGTAAAAATACATTGGGCCTCATTACAAGTTTGCTGGTCTGGAAACAGCGGCGCCGGTAAGATTACCGGCACTGTTGTTTCCAGACAGGCAAACTATGAGTTCTGCAGGTGGATGCCGTCCCACCCGCCAGGTCAGACCTGGCGGGTGGGATGGCACCCCGGGTGGGATGGCACCCGCCCTCAGTCTTTGACAGAAGCACCGGCACTGTTGCACACAGTGCTGGTGCTTCTGTCCTCCCATTCGCATTGAGGCCTCTCGGACTCAATGGGAATGGGGAGTTACAATTGCAGCCGCCTGACTTACCGGACTGCTGGGGCTGTAATGCCCCAGTCATTCCGGCAAGTCAGGCACCCGCCTGCAGTCTTTGACAGAAGCACCGGCACTGTTGCACACAGTGCCGGTGCTTCTGTCCTCCCATTCGCATTGAGTCCCCTGGGACTCAATGGGAATGGGGAGTTACAATTGCAGCCGCCTGACTTACCGGACCGCTGGGGCTGTAATGCCCCAGTCATTCCGGCAAGTCAGGCAGCTGTAATTCATCACAAGTCTGACAGCAGCCTGCCGCTTTTAAAGGCACAGCTAGCGCTGACTCATAATGAGTCCCATAGTCTGAGATCAGCGCTGAATTCCAGTATATATTGAGTAATGCTACATGTATACAATTTGTGGCAGTTTGTTCAAGTTGAAGTTCAAGAAGCTGAATACAAGGATGTGGTATGGTTTTCCTCCAGTGTCAATTTTGAGGGCTGTGACCAGGCCAATCATGGACCTTCCCTTGGATTGCTTTATCGCTGGAGTCCAACATAGCTCATAATTAGGTAATATTGGCTGATGATGCATTCAGGTTTGTTGTAGCAACATGAGTTGACCATTTTTTGTTTAATGGATGATTGGCGTTCTTCCTAGGCAAATGTGAAAAACCACAAGTGTTCCATATTGTTAGCTTGAATGGCTTGATTTGGGCACTAATTTGACTCTATTTATTAGGGGAGTGGTTAGTTGATCTTATGGCCTCTTGTAGCTATGACCATTTTGAGGTAGTAGATCGATACTTGCTAGAAGCAAAATAGACTGCACAATTGCACAGGTCAACTGTTGTGGCTGCAGATGGCAAATGTAGAATCATAATGTTTGCTGAGACACGCATGGAGCTAGGAATGTTCAAGGTGTTGATGATTTTTTTTTTTTAACTAGTTGTCTTATCCAATTGCGTTTTACTTTTGCGTTTGGATTTAGTGAATACCTCAAATATCGGCTCTTGAGGAATATCACAAATTTCAATTACAGAGGGCCTCATTACGAGGCTGACGGTAGCCGTGCCCTTATTAAGGGCACAGCTGCCGCCAGTAATGATTTTTTACCGGGCCCATGGAATGGGCAATTACCGGGTCATGGCGACCTTGGTGGACCCGGTAATTGCCCATTCCATGGGCCCAGTAAAAATTGATCCCCATTCCCATTTGAGCCCCATATGGCTCAATGGGAATGGGGAGGGAGCTAACAACAAGCCCGTTAATAACGGACCCGTTGTTAGCTCCCTGGTACTTTCGCGGGACCCGGAAAGGACGTCTGGTTTTACCAGACGTCCTTTCCGGGTCCCGCAAGGGAACCTCGTAATTGGGCGGAGTGGGTTTAACGGTACCATTACCAGTGCCGTTAAACCCATTCCAACAGCCTCGTAATGAATCCCAGAGTCTGAGTTATGAGGAGGTTTGCTGGTTTGTTTGTCATGGTTAGTAATTGTAGGCGACTTGGAGAGCCTTGGGACAATGGGTGTAATTCAACTTGAATCGTCAGGAATAATGGCGATTTCTTTTGTTTTGTGTGACATAATAACATCAGGTTGTCGCATTTTTAAGTATGGCCCTTAATTGGAGATTTTGTTTTCACAACTGGGCATCTATGTCCAATTGAGCAGACTCTATTTTGACAGATGTCAATTTATATGCAATTGAATTAATGACATTTTGCTTTTTTTGCATTCTAGTGTCCAAGAGCTCATAAAGTTTGATGATGGTAAAGAGATTGTTAATCATGGCATTAAGAGTTATTTCATATCCAGGATTGTTCAATTGTCGCATCCCAAATGATGGTCTGGGAGTGGGTTTAATGAACGATGTATCAGATATAACTGTTGCATTGATGAAAGAGTCAGTTCTAGATTGGTATAGTATGGCCTAGTGGGATAGATTTTAAGTGTGCATTAAGGGAGAGGCTATTACCGTGTCATATACGACTTCAGTTAAGGGCTGAGGTCGAGGCATCATATCTTCAGTATCAAGATTGGAGGCTTCATTCAGAGATTGACTATTTCTATCATCCCCATCTTGGTGGGAAATTTAGCACAAACCTTGGTTCCAGCAGTAGCCTGCACGGAGTGCGCATGTGCTATGAAAGGTCTTTGCGTTTCGTTTTCATTGGATGTCAATTTCTGTTGATTTTTGACATGTCTGAGAACAACGGCGGCACAGCATTTCCTTGCGCTATGTGTATTTGTGCCTTCGTGACAGGAACAGCAGGGGTTACAGGTGCCAAACTGTCAATGCTATCAACCACCTGTTGTTTGAACGAGATGCCCGTTAGCACTGAGCAAGTTAGAATTCCCTCGCCTGTGGGGTCATTTTTGGAGTTCCCATTAGTAGATGTAGCTAACTTTGTTAGAGTTGCAGGTGATGGTGGGTCAATTGTGGCGATAGTCATGGACCTGACTGTGTTAGTTTTAATTTTTGGATTCCATAGCAGCCTTAAATGGGAGGTGTGCGATTCAGATCGCGCCATTTTAGCTCGCGTTTCTTTAGCAACGTTGGTCTCTCTGTTGAGAAAATGGTTCTCGTCCATTGTAAGGACATTAGCGGGTTGTATGGCAAGGGCAGGCATGTTAGTTTGGAGAGTGTATGCCATACAAAGTTAGCCTTGAATGCAATTATTGTAGGGAATATTAATAAAGCAAGCCCGGAGGCTGAGTGCTGTTCGCTGAGAAAGCTGAACAGGCACTCACCAAGGCACTCCCGCAAATGCGTGAGCGCCCTGGATTTATAGGGCTGGCAACTAGGGGCAGAGTTATTGCTCTGAAAATACAAATAAACACGGTTTTAGTGTTTTGAGTGGTTATTCCAAGTGTGATTCATATAGTTCTCAAGTGGTGGATAGTAGGAGAGTCATACCATGCACAACTAATGGAAGTTGAAGAAAGAAAAATTATCAGCGAAATCCAAGCAGGAGCGGCGAGTCAGGCAGAACAGGCACTCACCCAGGCACTCACCCAAATGCGTGCCCGCAAATATGTGCGTGCCCTGGATTTATAGGGCTGGAAACTGAGGGCAGTTATTGCTCATGCACAACTGGTGGAAGTTGAGGAAAGGAAAATGATCTGCGAAATCCAAGCAGGAGCGGCGAGTCAGGCAGAACAGGCACTCACCCAGGCACTCACCCAAATGCGTGCCCGCAAATGCGTGCGTGCCCTGGATTTATAGGACTGGAAACTGAGGGCAGAGTTATTGCTCATGCACAACTGGTGGAAGTTGAGGAAAGGAAAATGATCTGTGAAATCCAAGAATGAGCAGGGAGTCAGGCAGAACAGGCACTCCCCCAAATGCGTGCCCGATTGATAAATGGGTTATAAAGGCTAAGAGCCAGCCTAGCGTCAGTGAAGGTCCCCCTGCGGAGCCTCTAAACTTGACATTGTCTTCAACCTGTTCTATTGATCTTGAAGAGACGTGATGAACTAACCAATGAAGGATTGCTTGTGGAAAAGAGTAATTCAATCTGGGGACAGATTATCATTTATTTGTGTGCTGGTGCCAGCCTTAGCGATGATAGTGCTAAGCGCATGCCTCATTAACAGTGCAGGGAAAACTGCATTGTATTGTGTGGCAAAAAGCAGCGTTGTGTAGGGCTTTTACAGCGCAAGCCAGTTTTGTGTGTTCATTTGTACCGCGGTGCTATTACAGAGCTGTTGGTAATGTGTCTCATTCCGCCACAGTTGAGGTTGAAAATGTCACTAATTTACTGTGGACCAAGGACTGTCAAGAAGCTACCACTCGTTTCATGGTTCCTCTCAGTGCTTTGCAATGCGTCCGCAGCACCTAACAAAGCCAGAGTAGCCCTTCCCCTCACCTTTTTGGATTTCGCTGTCTGCACCCTCAGCAAGTGCCCAATCAATCACAATTTAACGAGCCACCTCTCATCCCTCTTGCAACTGTGCTTGCAACCTCGCAGTCACCCTGAACCTGCACAGTGTATCCACTGGCCTGTGTAGTATGTGTGCCTGGAACGGGTAGGCTGGGATACAAACTGTGCATGTTCTGGGTATCTTCGTTACATGGCAAACAGGTTTCTGTGTGTCAGTCTTTGCAAGTTATTAATATTTAGTCGATAGCTCCCTGATTTTGTGGTCTTGCCATCAGTTACGTTTAATGGCACTACCAAACTACATGTCCCAGAAAGAACAGTGCCATTGTGTAAAACGTCGACAGCAATGAACTTGGCAAAAAAAGTGCATTGTTTACAGTTACAAATTGATTAGGGTGTCCCATGGCAGCTATGGGAGATCAAACGTGAGCGTTGTCTGCAAGAAGGAGCTGCAGCAATTGATGTGGAGAGGCGAAGAGGGGTAGTCAAAGCAGTCTCTCTGTTGGATGCAGTCTATTTTCCCTACCTATGCACCGAAGGCGGAGCTTGGTAATTAAAACCGCCTTGGAACCACAGAGCGGTGCGGAGAGGCAAAGAGAGGCAGTCAAAGCAGTCTCTCTGCTGGATGCAGTCTATTTCCCCTGTCTATGCAGTGAAGACAGCACTTGGTAATCAAAACCTCCTTGGAACCGTGGAGCGGCGTGGAAAGGCAGTGAAAGCAGTCTCTCTGTTGGAGGCTGTCTATTTCCCCTCTTTATGCAGTGAAGGCAGCACTTGGTAATCAAAACCTCCTTGGAACCGTGGAGCGACACAGAGAGGCAAAGAGAGGCAGTGAAAGCTGTCTCTCTGTTGGATGGTGTCTATTTTCCCTGTCTATGCAGTGAAGGCGGCACTTGGTAATCAAAACCTCCTTGAAATCGCAGAGAGGCAGTCAAAGCAGTCCGAGCAGCCCGGGTGGCATAGAGGCTGTCTCTGGGATTTTACATCTTAACGATCAGATCCTAGTCTGCCTCTCATATCAGGACCTCGAGGTGCTGCAAGTAAGTATGTCTACTCTTAAAAGAGGGGTGCCTCACTAGTGCACTCACTGTAAAAAAAACATACAACCAATTTCCTGCTCCCCCCGCCTCCCATTCCGCCTCCTTGTTATTGAGTGATTACTTGCAACTGGTCAATTCACATGGATTATACATCAAAGAAGACTCAAAAAAGTCTGTGATAGTTTTTCGGCGGTGACTGCGGGCCGTCAGAGCCTTTAAACTGCCCTTTCCCTCAAACTTCCTAAAGCCTAAAGCCTAGAGCTTAAAGCCTAATCAACTTTTTTAGGCCGTGACTGCAGACCTGTGGAGTTGCCTTGCCATCATTCTTTCTCATCAGAGCCTGTCGGCAGGACTACGCTTTCAAGTGGTCGTGAGTAATCTTAGCCAGTGGATCAAACGGGCACGGCGGATTTCTGTGTGTATCATCTTAGATTGTTGGAACTTCATGGTGCTCTTACTTTTTGGGCAGTGACTGTGGGTACAAAATACCCTTGAGCTGCCCTTTATTAGGCCCCATTTAAACAGTGACTGTGGGCCTCATGTGCCTTTGAGCCGATTTCTAGATACCATTCTGATATAGGCCATTCTGATATAAGCCTGATACAATTTAAGGCGTGACCTGCTGGATGATGACCTGAGGGCCCCGGAATAAGATGGTGCCGTCTTAACAAATATAACCATGAAACATTCTACAAAAGCTTTGGACAAAACTACTAAAATCACTTTGCCAGAACAGCAGTCCCATGCTAATGATTTGATGTCATTGTCCCCCATTGTTATAACATCTCAGACCAGCGAAATGAGTGCCTATATTTAAACTGAGAACATCTTAAGCTCTAGATCATCCCAAGTGAAGGGCCAGATATATACTTTAACAACTAGCTCTATGAAGAGAACCATTAAAGACGTTTTTCTGAGAAGGAAATGCCATAGCCTGGGAGACGCAGAGCGGCTAATGGTGGATGATTTTATCACTCCACTTGACCTAAGTGGTCCGTCTATGGATAGTAATGTTGGCCCTGCAAACTCAGCTGGCACAATAGTGATTAATCTACCTGCTTCTCAATCAACATTTACACAAGCACCTGTATTGAGCCCCGTACTAATGCAGCCATAATTATTCAAAGGAGAACCTGCATGTTATAAGAAGGACTCTTCAAACTTTTCTTGCCCAGCTGGGCCCAAACAGTGCAACAAAAGCGATTTCCTCTTCTCCACACTACAATTCTGACTGCATACCACACCTGAGTAATGTTCAAAAGCCTTAATCCATCTCTTCCATGGAATAGCAGGTTCACCCACATCTGATAGGAAGAACATGGGGGGTGGAACACCACTGAAAGACATGGTGGATAAATTGTTGTTGGTGTTTTTCTCTGTATTGTAAGAGGATTCAATTCAACACTACAGCTAAGTCAATGCCTAGTCTGGGATACTGAATGGAAACCCTTATTGATGTATCTTTATGTCCAGTTCATGCGTTCTGGATGACTACCCCTATATAAAACCCCTCTCTTGGAATCCCCCTGACCCCACTGAGCCAAGAAGTAGTTCTGTTTTGCAAGTTTAAAAGGTTTATTTGATAATTTAAACAATATATATATATATATATATATATCACACCTTATAATAAATTAATAATTGAATATCACACTTAATCTGAGCAGTAATCAATAATGAATAGTCTGGCACTAGCACACTTGTGAATAGGAATAGAAGAATAAGGTGGTAGAGAATGCTTTATATAAGTTCAGATGGATGCAATGTTGAATGACATGCAATACAGAAAATACTCAATATGATTTCAACAAAACAATGTAATCACTTTTCTCTGGCAATCCACTCCCCCTTTTATGCACTGTAAGGAGATGAAGATGACACAGTTCTTAGGAATGCAATCAAATAGAATTCAGTTCAATTCCCCCCCAGCAGCTTTTACAACAGATAGGAGTTTTGAAACACAGGCAAAATGCTTTGAATATGGTGACAATGCAGTGAGAAATATGCTGAAAATGGTTTTAATTCCCTTTAGGAGGTTCAGGGTGAGTGAAATATACTTGGGATGAGTTCAGGCTCACTTTAGCAAGGATCTAGGAGTAACTAGCAGGTTAAACAAATTTTTGGCAAAGGAAAGCAAGGAAGCTGCTGTTTTCACACGTGGCGGGATTTTTAACCAAATCACAAATCGCAGTAAAATGTGCGAGTGTGAGAATCGTGATTACGGCAAAAGTATGAGGAGTAGGAAGTTAAACCAAGTTTCTAGCCCAAACGGTTCCAGAGATACGGACGATTAAATAAAGGTAGTTTTTCGGATCTGAAATTTTAAAAGTTCAAAGTGACAGGTTACAGCTTGCAGCTAGAAAATGACAGGTGACAGCTTTGCAAATGACAGGTGACAGTTAGGAGGCAGTTCTACTTAGATTAAAATAGTTAAAATAGTTTGGATTAGATTATTTTAACTAAGAGATTGGTTCTGCACAGTTCTGCTAGGTACTCACAATATATTTAGAAATAGGCCTTGCCACGGATCTGGTCAGGTTTTGGACTGGACTCCGGTCTGGTCTCGGCACTTCACAGTGATCTGGGTCAGCTCTCTGGTTCTGCTAACAGCGGTCTGGGTCAGCTCTCCTCTGCTGGTCTGGTCTGGGTCTCTGAAGGTGGATAGATTGAAGTCTCTATGTTGGTTCTCTGGAGGTTGATGGAGGTAAAGTATGGATTTTCCCGGCAGAGCGTCCCGCAGCAGATGGAATAGAATGTCCTCTCTAGCTTCCAGTGGCTCTTTTTATGTCTTTTGAAAGTGGGTGTGTGTGCAGCATCACTATCCAGCCCCTCTCTCAACTGCCCATTGGTCAAGCTTTCGTTTCTCTCTTGATTGGGGAAAAGAAGTGGAGTGTCAGAGCGATGTCATTTAATGGCTTGCAGAAAGGACACTCCCCTGTCAAATTACACACAATCTATATTTGACCTAAAGACATATTTCCCCGATAGACAGTTGTTTGGCATTGCATACACACATCATGCATTTACTGATGGTAGCCCCTGTTCCAATTCTGTCGTTTCTAGGAGCTTGGGTTAAAAAATGGCAACATATTTCACTTTTTGGTCGGGTTACCAATGTTGGATTTTTCTCCAGATTTATACACATGTACACGGCCTGTCCATACATACTCCAGTAAATTACCATGTCTCTAGCTTAAACACAGAGTCTGTAGTATACATAAATAGCAGGGTTTTGCCCCAGAACATCACACAAATTGGAGTTTGGGCTTGAATCGAAGGTACATTTTTTAAATAAAGGCTCTCAAAGTTATACATTCCTGTCATTTGATTACAAAGAGTTATCAGTGTTTCTGTAAAATATATATTTTGCTTTCAAGTCAGTTCTCCGAGTGTTGGAGTCCGCCTCCAAGACTTGGGTGGGTCAGTGATCACATGTGTCTTCTGGCAGGCAGGCCTTTGTTGACAGGAAACAGTCAAAATCAACATATTCTATTCAAGTGCGAGAGTCTATTGTGTGGTCTCCAGGAGGTTGAGGTCAGCAGACCAGGGGGTCACTTTGCATTTGGTTATTATGAACATGTGATATCCTGGGCTGTGGTGTGAATCTCTTGAGGTGAGAGGGTTTCCCAGGCTTCTGGTCTCTGGGAACAGCAGGTGGCTAATTTTTAATTGAAATGCTGCCTTTGAAGTCAGCTGAGTCAAATCCCTTTGTCAGCAACTGCACTTAGTTCTCCTGTCAGAGTTTAGACCGCTAGCGCCGCCTTGAGGATTTTGTTGGTACTGCATCAATTTTTGGGATCTTTCTTGGATTAATGCATTCCAAACAGGAATGGTTCTTACATGGTAGTAAATCCTTGCTTAACATTGTTTTGATGGGGCTCCTTACAGTAAAATGGTTATGTGGAACCCCACAAAAGGGTTGAATCTTTAAAGTGGTCCAGTGAGCCACGATTTCAGCAACTTTTTGACATCAGTAACAGTGGATTTTGTTAACAAAGATCTTTCTTTACACTGGTGGGTGGCAAGTGAGGTAACCATTTTGGGTTGCGCACAAACTGCGTGGTTCTCCTGGATTCTGGCGCACTTGTGGGCTTTTTGGCCATCTTGGATTTTCTAAGCCCACAGCACCAAATGTTGCAGCATGATAGCTCAAACGTGGTTCAGGACACCCAACAAATCCCCCCACGTGACTGCCCTTTGAATTTGAGTCGATGGGGAGTCGGGTGCACAAGGGTTTTGACCCACGCACTGATCTGTCCGCATAATCTTCTTCCAATTCTGCAAATGGCACAGTTTAGCATCTTTTCCTCCATCCGGTACTGATCGATCGGTTCTCCTCGCCGGTCCTGATGGGAATATTGGGCGGTACCCTGGGCCCCTCGCTTCTCTGCTCCCGGTCTCCGGATCGTCCTCCCTGGCCAGTCTCAAGGTTTTCTTTCTCCTAGGACGACAAAGGAAGAGCGGCAATACCTATTCATAGACACTTTTCCCCCACCATTGATATAGTGGGGTGGCATATAAATTTATAGTCAAAACATATGAACATGCACATTTCTTTTTGCATTCAAAAACGAAAACACCCACATTGAGAAACTCAGAATTTGATAGGCGATATGTAGGATATTTTAAGTTAGAACTGAATTAATCTGAGACAGTACCCTCTAGGATTCCAGAGGATTCCTCCAGTTGTTGCGGAGTGTGCCTGGGATGGCAACACTTCAACTGGTTAATGTGGACCCACTTGTCTTCCCCCTCTGCCAAACCGCCTTTGGGGATGCAGATCTTGTAGGCCACAGGGGAGATCTTGTCTATAATCTCAAAGGGTCCCTTCCATGTAGGCAAAAACTTTCGCTGTTTGGCCTGGTTCCTTTGGAAATTGTATAGATAGATCCGGTCCCCCACCTGATATTCCTTCCTGGAAATTTTCAGGTCATAGTGGGTCTTCATACTCTCAGCTGATCGTTCTAGATTCCGCTGAGCATAGGCAAAAGCATGTTGAAGGTGTTTCCTTAAATTCTCCACATACTCACGAGTTGTGGAGGCATTTATCAACGTTTGCTCCTGGGTTCTGTAGAGCAAATGCTGAGGAAGCACCATCTTGCGCCCAGTCATCAACTCGAATGGTGACATTTTGGTTGCAGATGAAGGGGTAGATCTGATGGCCATTAGGACCAGAGGTAATCAGATATCCCAACTTTACCCAGAATCTGCCACAAACTTTTTTAATATGCTCACAATGGTTCGGTTGTATCTCTCCACTGCTCCAGAAGAAGCTGGCCTGTAAGCAATGTGTAGCTTCCTTTTAACCCCCAGTATCTCCCACATCTTTGTCATTACTTCACTGGTGAAGTGGCTACCCCTGTCTGACTCAATCCTTTGAGGTAGACCGAAACGGGAAAAGATGTGGTTAATCATCAGGGCAGCTGCTGTTTCTGCCTTGCAATTTGGGGCTGGGAGACATTCCACCCACTTGGTAAACAAGCATGTCACAGTCAACATGTACTTATTTCCTCTAGACGAGCGAATCACAGGGCCTACAAAGTCGATTTTCAAATCTGACCATGGCAGTGTCAACCCCCTCTTTTGGAGAGGCGCCCGGTGTGTGAGGGATGTTGGCTGAAATTGTGCACACACAAGACAACCCTTCAAGTATTGGTCAAGGTCCTGCCCCATGTGTGGCCAGTATGCAACCTCTCTTAAGATTTCCAGTGTTGTGTGAAACCCCCTATGACCGGCGGTGGCCGCATCATGGGCGTGACTTAACATCAGGCTTCGGAATGAGGTAGGAACCACCCACTGATCATGGCCAGCTTTGGATTTCCTCACCAACAAACCGTCTTGGATTCGGAACATTTTTGGACATTTCATCAACACTCTTAGGTCCTCTTTCCCAATGTAATCGGTATCCGTCAGGGGAAAGTTCTCGGTGTCCTCATGGTGTTGGTAAAACTTACCAATTATTGGATCCCCCTTCTGAGCTGTAATTAAATCAGCATCAGGGGTCTCCTTACTCCATTGTGCAATTGAAAGATCATTGTGAGCATTTGTCTGGGACCTAGTGATAGCAGTGACCTGGATTTCCCCCAACAGGGACTCAATTTCAATTATATCCCCTTGGATGGCCCCGGTTTTGGCTAGCTGATCAGCTAAGTAATTTCCAGTTTTGTCTGGTCCCTCTACTTTGGAATGACCGTTGATCTTTTTCCAATAGATGGTCATCTCATTCGAGGTGACCAGATCATCAATGTTTTGGATCAACTTCCCATGTTTCAAGGGTTTGTTGTTAGCACATAACATGCCTCTGGTTTTCCAATTAACCAGGCGCTCCAGGAACCCGCTCCGTACATAATCCGAATCTGTGATTATGACCAGTTTGTGGAGTTGATGCTGGACAGCAGTGAGGATGGCCTGATGCACAGCCATCAATTCTGCCACCTGACTACTTCGGGGACCAATTTTGTATCCAGCGGAGGGTTCTGGGAACTCCTTCACCCATACATTCCCTATGCCAGCCACCAGTTCTTTCTCACCGTCGTTATCAACATGGTACAAGCATCCATCCACATAAGCAGTGGGCATTCCCTCACACTTGTCCTCTTCAAAGACTTTGTGTGGGGAATTAAGGTATGCCTCCATGTTGTCCTTGATTTTTAGACTTTCGTCCTCGAGACAGTTTTCTCTGGCACAATCATGCAAGTCAGCCAGACCTTGCGCGAGGGGACTCTTCTTGTTTTGGCCATATCTGACCTCCACAGGAAAGTCTTGCATTTACAGAATCCAGGAAGTAATTCGGGAATTACTCACATTTCCGGCCAGGATTCTGTCACTTTGGAGATATTGCAGAGGCTGGTGTGGAGTCTCCACTATGATGTGTTCCCCCTGGATAAACGGGCGGTAATTCTTCAATGCCCACACCGTTGCCAGGAGTGCCTTCTCACAATCGTTGAATTTTTCCTCCACAGAGGATAAAGTTTTGCTCGCATAGGAGATTACTTTATTGACCTTGTCATGCTTTTGGTATAATACTGCCGTCAAGCACGTATTAGAGAACCCCGTCTCCAGGAAGAACTCCTTGTTTCTGACAGGGTAAGCTAGGCAAGGCGCTTGTGAGAGGCTTCTCTTGAGTTGTTTTATCGCCTCGGCTTGTTCTGGACCCCATTCCCACTTGACCCCCCCCTTCAGGAGATGAATCAGGGGTCTGGTGATCTCTGCGTAGCCCTCAATGAACTTTCTGCTGTAATTAGTCAGTCCAAGGAGGCTCCTTAGTTCCCGCAGAGTTGTGGGGTCTTTCAGTTTCTGAAGTGCTTCCACTTTCTTTTCCTGGGGACAGTGACCCTGAGGAGTAATCTCATGCCCCAAGAAATTAACACAGGTTCTACACCACTGTGCTTTCTGAAAGGAAAGTTTTGCTCCGGCGGCCCTCAACTGGGTCAGAACATAACGGATCTCCGCTATGTGTTCCTCCACAGATGAACTTTTGATGAGGACATCATCTACATAAGCCAGGTTACCCCTCGCACCCAGGTCGGGCATGGCCTTATGTAGGAAAATGTTGAATTCATTGCCGGAGTTGAGGTATCCCAAGGGAGTCCGGGTCCATGTATACTGCTGGCCCCCAAAGGTAAAAGCCAGCTTGTATTGGTCAGGTCTATTGCAGTGAATACCTGTGACCCCTGAATCTGGGCCAGCCCTTGGTCAATGTAGGGAAGAGGCCATCGGGAAGTATGGACCCGTTTGTTGAGCTCCCTAAGGTCAGCGCAGAGTCTCCACTGGCCGTTTGGCTTTAATATTCCCAGCACCGGATTATTGAAGGTGCTGTTGACGGGACGGATTATTCCCCTGGACTCAAGGTTCTTAATTATTTCAGTAAGGGACTCCATTGATGCGAGAGGCAAGCGATATTGCTTCACAAACACTGGAGTCATGCCAGGGTCCATGGGAATTGTTGTTGTGTGGATGTCGGTGCGACCACAGTCATATGAGTCTACCGCAAAGAGATCTTGGAAATCCAAGAAGACTTGTTTCAACTTTTGCTTCTGTTCCAGAGTCACACAGGCATCAGCTAGGTTGACTCTCTCTTCCACCATCTGCCTGAAGCCTGGAAAGACTTCTGGTTTGGCTATCTCAGCGGCCTCCTCCAGCTGGGTGGAGAAGTCCCTGGTCAGAGTGCTGATTTGGACTGGAGGCTTCAGGTGGGAAAGGCAGCCCTCATGGACCTGGAAAATCACCTCATCCCTCCTGAAGTCACAAGTCACATCTTCCTTACCATAAGGGCAAGAAGTGTACACCAGGAAGTTCCCCCCATGGCGGGTAAAAATCCTGTCTGGTGTTGTATTGTCCTCACTGTCACTGTCAAAACAGTCCTTGGGGATTGGTCCTAACAGTTCATTTCCTAAATCGATGGAAGAATGTCGGTCATCAACCGCCATTCCAATAATGGTGCCTGCGGCTAGAGTAATACTCTTTAAGTCGCTGTTATCCACCTCTATTAGAATGGTGTCATGTTCTATGTTGACTAATGGAGTTGGGTTTACCCCCAACCCTTGCTGCTGGAGAGAAGTATTTAGATGTATGTAAGCATCAGGGTTTTTCAAATGTTGTCCTCTTTTAACTTTCACTTCCAGGGAGAATTGTCGGGTCCTTTCTGGGATGGTGACTTCCTCTTTAATCTGAATTTCAACTGCATAAGGTAGCAATTGAGCTGACCTAAATGCTTTTTCTGGATCATCAAATCCCATGGGATTATCGACTAATTGGGATCAAGCTTTGAAGTTTATTAGGTCCAAACTAATGGCAAAGCGATTGAGAATGTCACTGCCTAAGTAAAAGGCGGCAGTGACGTCTCGCACGACCCAACAATTATGGACTATGCTCTTGTTGCCAATGGAGATTTTGAGCATACACCTGCTTGGCAGGAGATGTTTGGAATTAGGCGCTTCCAGGTCCATTTCCCATTTGTCTATCAGTTTGAATGTGGGAATGGCTGGATCTTTTGGGAGTTGGCGGAACATGGCTTCGCTGATGAAGCTCTTACCGTTGCTCACACACACTCGGGCGAGAACAGAGTCCTTCCCATCGTTTAACTGAACAGGGATGAACAACTGCTCTCCAATTTGCTGAATATCAGCCAGGCTCTGAGCTGATTTCACATCTTTCTGGACTATAGGAGTGGGAGTTTCTGATTGTGGATTAGTATAGAATTTCAGAGTGTTTCCTTCCAGCGTGGAATACCACTTTAGACTGGAAGGAAGGTTGATTTTCAGAAATAGAGAGGACCCCCCATCACCAGTCTGTTGTCCTACTACTATTACTGTCACGTCTGGAATTTGGTTATTCTGGAAGTGGAATTCTACTTGGTCAGAATTTTGTTCAACCATGTGGCATGTGCCGTTTAAACTAACATGGTTGACACTCTGTTTTAATTTTATGGGTAGGCTAGTCTGGCTCCAGAGGACCTTGTTTACGCAATCTATTAGGGGTGACAACCTTCTCAGGAGGTCATTCCCTAGTAAACAAGGGGTGCCCTCTGGAGTCACAACTATGACCGGGTGTTTCAACTTGTGTCGTCCAATTTTAATGTCCAAATCTGCCGTCCCCTCGACGGGAATTTCCTTCCTGTCAAAGTTCTGGAGTTGTCCAGGAAGTGAGGTGAGAGGAATTTGGTAATTCCCTCCCCTTCCTGCATTCAGTTCATCAAAGGCCCTTCTGGACAGAAGGGTAGCTTGAGATCCCGTGTCCACCAGCGCTGAAATCGTACCCTGCCCCAGTACTTGTACCGGGGCATAATATCTTCCCTCCTTCTCCTCAAGGGGGCACAGATAATGCACATTTTTGGACAACTGGTGGGCTACCTTTCTGGTTTTGGACATTGCAAGAGAAGAAATTTCGGCAGAATTCTGTGGAGAGCCTTGGGAATCTGAAAGAAAAAGTTGGCAACTGGAGATCAGAGCCATTGTGGGTTCCCCTGGTTCCGGTTCTGGGCCGCCCCCCCCTTTTTGGAGGCAGTCATCAGGATGGGTTTGAACCAGGGGATTTTGGTATTGTGGGTTCTGGGATGAGATGATGGGTGGCGGTAGCTCAGTCTCCATATCTCCCCAGTCTGAATTGGCATCCCTTGGGACCCATTTTTCCTTGGGAGGAGTTCCCCCATCTCTGAAGGAGAAGGTCCTTTCCCCAGGATCCTCTGAGGATCCCTCTCCCTCAAATTGGAAGACCTGTACCTCCTCCACAAAGTGGGTCTGTTTGGGTCCTTTGTTTCTCCTACCCCCCCCTCTGCTCCTTGGGAGGCAGGCTTTCAGGGGCAGGAGATTTTGTTTCCGGTTCCTGGTTTTCCAGGGGCTGTTTACTAGTTGGGAAGGAAGCTTCCTCCAAGGTTTTACACCCCCCTTCCCCTTGTGCCTCCTCCCTGGGAACCGGTGTGTTATCGGGGTGCTGCCCCCGTCATTGTTCTGGAGCACCAGGTCCAGAGTTTGGGGCAACTACGGTGGCATGCTCATCTGAGGGTTCTGTTGAGCCCTCAGTATGTGACCCAGATCCCGTGCCATATTTTGGACCTGGCGCTCTATTTGGGAAACCCACTCAGGCTGATACGGGGCTCTATTTTCTCCCCTGGGCTGATCCCGGGAAGGGTAGCTTTCCCTTCTCTGGTAGTACCCCTGGTTGGGAAGATTTTGGTACCCCTCCACCGTTGTCCTCCCCTCTCCCGGATTAGGTTGTCTGGGCTCAGGGAATTGTGGAAAGAAGGATGGATGATTTTGGGGCTGGAAATTGGGTGGATACCTGGGGAAAAAGTTCTGCCCAGGATTTGGAGAATTTCTGCCCTCCTGTGGGAAGTTGGGAGGGAAGTTCCCTGGGTTAGGTGCTTGGCCGGATCCCCCCCTTGGGCTTTAGGAGTCCACACATAACCCAGGATTGGTCGTTTTCCCTTATAACGGGGACTTACATAGTCAGGGGAGCGGGGGACCCCATTTTTGGGACTACCTCCTCGACTCCCTGTCTGTGACTGGCCCGAGGGCCTTCTGGGCTGTGAATTATTAGGTGCAGGTAGGTTTTTAGGCCCCCCATCTCCAAATTCAAACGGGGGTGACCTTTACCTCTGCCACCTTGGCAGCAGCAGGGGTGCTGTTGGTTTTGGGATTTTTCTGGGTATTGCTTTTATTTTCTATGGGCTTCTGCACCTCATAGATCCGGGTAGCCTGTTCAATGACCCAGTCTAAAGATCTTTTCTCATGAAAATCTCTCACGAGCTGGGTCATTATATATTTGGGCAAGGCATGGAAAAATGTATTGACAAATTCTCTGCTGTCTGTGCGCACCCTTCTGGTGGTCTGCGCAAAGGCACGTTTCAGTTCTTGCACAAATTCTTGTGGGGCCTGATCCTCCCCAAATTGCAAATTGTAGGCTGCCTTTGCGAGCCTCTTGAGGATTTCTGTGAACATAAAAATGTTTCAAGATGGCCGCCTTATAGGTGGACCATCTTAAATGATTTTGGTCCTCCAGCCCCGCAAAGAAACTGGAGTATTCTGGTGAGAAGGTCCACTTTACATATTGGATACAGCTTTGGCTGTCCTTCAAATGAAAAGTCTCCATCATTTGCTCATAGAGCTCCAAGTGTTCCCAAACAGAGTACTTGGCGTTCTTATGATAAGGCGTGATGACACTCCTGATTGCCTTAATCTGTGTCAATGGGTCGTTAAGCAAGGCCCTTTTTGCCTTATTGGCCTTTTTGGTTCGGGTAACCCTGGTCCATTCATCCTCTGACTCAGAGGCACTGCTCCCAGAGGTTCCTGTCTGCTCTTCCAGGTTTTCCTGGATTCTGCGAGCCAGGGAGTGGCTGGCAGAATGTGGGGACCTGGTCTCCTGTGTCCTGCGCCGTTCAGAGGAGTCTTCCGATTCCTCCTTGCTGCCAGGATTTGATGGGTACCCCCCCACTGACCTAACTGGGCGGAAGTTTTCAGGATGCCCTTAATGGGCCTATTCTCCTGGGGTTCCCCACTAAATTGCACTGTGCTTGAGTGCCCATACCCGGATGCCCGCCCATCCATTCCTGGGAGGTACTGGCCTATGAGCCCCATGCTTCTGGCTGGATAGTAATCTGCCATCCCTGTGGCCCGGTGCTCATGTGCGCCAGGGGACAGGGGGTGGCAGAGTCCAGGGACTGAGAGAGATAAAGGCCTCTGGTACTAGGGCTCCTGAGGTTATGCTCAGGAGTTTCCCTTTCCCAGCGAACCTGGTCTCTATCCGCCCCTGCTCCCTGTTGCAATGCAAGAGCCTGCGCCTTCAGGTCCTTAGTTAAGGCCTTACTAGACTCTATCAGTCTCTCCTGCATCGCTACCTGTTGTTGGAGCCTATCATTGTGCTGGCAGAGAGCCTCATTCTCTCTCTGCGTTTCCTGATTGGTCCTGGAGCACTGGGCCAGTCTTTGCTGCAGGAGGGTTACCCCCTGAGCTGTGTCCCTATTGGCCTGCTCCTTTCTTGCCAGAGCATCCTCCACCTTCCTGGTGTGCTCTAACAAGTTATGGTGTCTTTTTGGAGGTCACCCAGTCCCTGGAGGGCCAGGTGATTTTCTTCCATTTTCCTTTTTAAGTGGCAGACTTCCTGGCCTAAGGTATCCCTTTCCTGACTAAGAGCCTGCATCTGTGCCGCCAGGTCGTCCCTTTGCCTTTGGAAGGCACCAGTTTTCTGGCGCTCCTGGTCAAACTCTGCCTGGGTATCCAGGTCTTTCAAAATCAGTTTATTGCTCTCTGCCTTCTCCCTATCTAGGTGGCTTTGTAGGGTGACTACCTGCTCAGCACATGCCCTATTGAAGTCTAACTGTTGCTCCAGCTTTTTCTGGCTCTGCAGTAGGGAGTCCAAACCTTCTTGGTACTCCTTCTGCAAGGCCAGAAATCTGGTATCCTGGTCCGCCTTTTCCTATTGCAGCACATCCATATCCTCCTTTATTTTAGTGATGTACCGTCTGCTGTCATTTTCTGACTCATGGCTCCGGAGCAGCCTCTGCTCAGAAGAGTCCAGATCAGATTGGGCCTTCTGTAATGCCAGCAGTTGCCTATTCGCCAGATCTTGGCCTTCAGCACATTTGTCCTGCATGGCTCCCATATGTAAATATAAATATGCCGCTACCCTGGCAATCTTGTGGTGCTCATCCTTGGCCTTCGGGGCCATGTATAGTTCACTCAGGGCCACATGTAGGGGTCCCTGATCTCCCCATATATCTGACCCTGTTTCAGTGACCTGTTGCGCGATTGCCTGCAACCAGACCGTTTGGTCCTGATGAGTCCACTCACCTCTCACAAATAGCTTATGTAAGAAGTGTTCTCTGGCTATTTTCATATCTACTAAGGTCGTCATTCTAGAGATTGGTCTCTGTCCTGACTTACAGAAGTTTGTATTTTATTTTTGCAAAACAGACCTTTTCCTTAGAACGTTCCTTTGAGGAGTGCTTTACAGCGTAACACAGCGTGGTGATCCGACCGGATATGTGTATGTGGTCAGCTGGCACGCTGTATTAATCTGCACAAGTGATAGATCTAACCCAAACATCCCGGACGAGCCCCCAATTTGTAAGAGGATTCAATTCAACACTACAGCTAAGTCAATGCCTAGTCTGGGATACTGAATGGAAACCCTTATTGATGTATCTTTATGTCCAGTTCATGCGTTCTGGATGACTACCCCTATATAACACCCCTCTCTTGGAATCCCCCTGACCCTACTGAGCCAAGAAGTAGTTCTGTTTTGCAAGTTTAAAAGGTTTATTTGATAATTTAAACAATATATATATATATATATATATATATATATATATATATATATATATATATATATCACACCTTATAATAAATTAATAATTGAATATCACACTTAATCTGAGCAGTAATCAATAATGAATAGTCTAGCAATAGCACACTTGGGAATCGGAACATAAGAATAAGGTGGTAGAGAATGCTTTATATAAGTTCAGATGGATGCAATGTTGAATGACATGCAATACAGAAAATACTCAATATGATTTCAACAAAACAATGTAATCACTTTTCTCTGGCAATCCACTCCCCCTTTTATTCACTGTAAGGGGATGAAGATGACACAGTTCTTAGGAATGCAATCAAATAGAATTCAGTTCAATTCCCCCCCAGCAGCTTATACAACAGATAGGAGTTTTGAAACACAGGCAAAATGCGTTGAATATGGTGACAATGCAGTGAGAAATATGCTGAAAATGGTTTTAATTCCCTTTAGGAGGTTCAGGGTGAGTGAAATATACTTGGGATGAGTTCAGGCTCACTTTAGCAAGGATCTAGGAGTAACTAGCAGGTTAAACGAATTGTTGAAAATTAGAGATTCTAAGCTTTCAGAGGAAAGTTAAACCAAGTTCCTAGCCCAAACGATTCCAGAGATACGGACGATTAAATAAAGGTAGTTTTTCGGATCTGAAATTTTAAAAGTTCAAAGCGACAGGTTACAGCTTGCAGCTAGAAAATGACAGGTGACAGCTTTGCAAATGACAGGTGACAGTTAGGAGGCAGTTCTACTTAGATTAAAATAGTTTGGATTAGATTATTTTAACTAAGAGATTGGTTCTGCACAGTTCTGCTAGGTACTCACAATATATTTAGAAATAGGCCTCGCCACGGATCTGGTCAGGTTTTGGACTGGACTCCGGTCTGGTCTCGGCACTTCAAAGTTATCTGGGTCAGCTCTCTGGTTCTGCTAACAGCGGTCTGGGTCAGCTCTACTCTGCTGGTCTGGTCTGGGTCTCTGAAGGTGGATAGATTGAAGTCTCTATGTTGGCTCTCTGGAGGTTGATGGAGGTAAAGTATGGATTTTCCCGGCAGAGCGTCCCGCAGCAGATGGAATAGAATGTCCTCTCTAGCTTCCAGTGGCTCTTTTTATGTCTTTTGAAAGTGGGTGTGTGTGCAGCATCACTAGCCAGCCCCTCTCTCAACTGCCCATTGGTAAAGCTTTCCTCTCTCTCTTGATTGGGGAAAAGAAGTGGAGTGTCAGAGCGATGTCATTTAATGGCTTGCAGAAAGGACACTTCCCTGTCAAATTACACACAATCTATATTTGACCTAAAGACAGATTTCCCCGATAGACAGTTGTTTGGCATTGCATACACACATCATGCATTTACTGATGGTAGCCCCTGTTCCAATTCTGTCGTTTCTAGGGGCTTGGGTTCAAAAATGGCAACATATTTCACTTTTTGGTTGGGTTACCAATATTGGATTTTTCTCCAGATTTATACACATGTACACGGCCTGTCCATACATACTCCAGTAAATTACCATGGCCCTCATTACGACCCAGGCGGTAAGGGGTTTACGCCGGCATAAACTTCGCCGACCCTTACCGCCTGAGTACGAGTTCCCGTAGCGCCATGGTGATTTTACCGCCTGCTTTTTGCAGGCGTTAAAATCCATGGCGCTAAGGGACCTTGTTGTTTATTACGCCACCGTAATTTACGGAGGCGTAAGTAACGCCTTCCCCACTCGCATTATGCCCTATGGGCAAAAATGGGAATGGGGAAGGGTAAATGGGGATTGGGGACTTACCGCCCCGCCAAGGTCGGAATGGGGCGGTAAGTCCGCCAACCACCATGGCGGAGTTGGCAACTTAGCGCCATGGACCATGGTGCTAATAGCACCATGGTTCTCCGCCAAGGTCGTAATGAGGGCCCATGTCTCTAGCTTAAACACAGAGGCTGTAGTATACATAAATAGCAGGGTTTTGCCCCAGAACATCACACAAATTGGAGTTTGGGCTTGAATCGAAGGTACATTTTTTAAATGAAGGCTCTCAAAGTTATACATTCCTGTCATTTGATTACAAAGAGTTATCACTGTTTCTGTAAAATATATATTTAGCTTTCAATTCAGTTCTCAGAGTGTTGGAGTCCGCCTCCAAGACTTGGGTGGGTCAGTGATCACATGTGTCTTCTGGCAGGCAGGCCTTTGTTGACAGGAAACAGTCAAAATCAACATATTCTATTCAAGTGCGAGAGCCTATTGTGTGGTCTCCAGGAGGTTGAGGTCAGCAGACCAGGGGGTCACTTTGCATTTGTTTATTATGACCATGTGATATCCTGGGCTGTGGTGTGAATCTCTTGAGGTGAGAGGGTTTCCCGGGCTTCTGGCCTCTGGGAACAGCAGGTGGCTAATTTTTAATTAAAATGCAGCCTTTGAAGTCACCTGAGTCAAATTCCTTTGTCAGCAACTGCACTTAGTTCTCCTGTCAGAGTTTAGACCGCTAGCGCCGCCTTGAGGATTTTGTTGGAACTGCATCCATTTTTGGGATCTTTCTTGGATTAATGCATTCCAAACAGGAATGGTTCTTACTTGGTAGTAAATCCTTGCTTAACATTGTTTTGATGGGGCTCCTTACAGTAAAATGGTTATGTGGAACCCCACAAAAGGGTTGAATCTTTAAAGTGGTCCGGTGAGCCACTATTTCAGCAACTTTTTGACATCAGTAACAGTGGATTTTGTTAACAAAGATCTTTCTTTATACTGGTGGGTGGCAAGTGAGGTAACCATTTTGGTGTGCCCACAAACTGCGTGGTTCTCCTGGATTCTGGCGCACTTGTGGGCTTTTTGGCCATCTTGGATTTTCTAAGCCCACAGCACCAAATGTTGCAGCATGATAGCTCAAACGTGGGTCAGGACACCCAACAGTATATATGTATGTATCAACCAACGTGCAACTGAGAAACAGGAGGGTTTATTGCACTGACACTGCCTTATATCAGATCCTTCAGTGTCATGTAAATTGAGGTGATATCCATCACTGATCAAGTGATTACTGTGTCTGCCCGACCTCCTGCATTCTTCAGTGTGGAATGCGCATTATGTCATTAAAATCATTTGTTAGCATGCACACATTTCAGTGTTATATTTCACTGTATTTGCTACTGCCTCCTGTAATATTCAGTCATGCACGACGTTTACATCCACTCCTATTTTGATTGCAGTACAGTATTATGTCCAACAACTTGGTATTTGGCAGAAAAGGATTTATGTGAGAAACAGGCGCCCTGACTGTTAAGTGTATTGTGTAAGGGCTGCAGAATGAGGCAAAGGTTGAGGGCAACCTGCCAATGTTGCCAACGGTATGTAAATGAGACAGAGGGTTGTTGCAGCCAGCTCCAGTTCACATCGGCGGAGACGCTGAATTCTCACGCATCGGAAGCGTTTAATTTAGTTGAGCCCATGTTATTTATATATCTAATTAATTACCGTCCGGGGTGATTCACAAGGATAATAAGAATTACCAGCCTCTGATGACGAGCATTTCAGCTCGAAACACGTGTCAGGCTGCTTTATGAATCTTCCTACGGCTCTTCAAGATTTCTTCAATTAAACTTTACGCTAATTTTAGTTGAATTGTGTCTTTGTGTGCAGATAGCAGGCAACAACCCTCTGTCTCAGTATTATGTCCATACGCATGTATTACTTGCACAAATAAAATTTCAGTCCGAAAAGGGGTTTGTTGCTTTATACATGCCACGTAGTATGTTTATCTGTAGTGCCCCCCTATGCCGTGTACTACGGTACACAGGAACAGTTGTGATAGGCTGGGTCAGAGGGGGGCGTGGTTGGTATCCGGAAGACAGATTCAATTAAAGTACGTGAAGGGACTTACATGTGAAGCGTTGCAGAGCAGTTTACCGAATGATTTACAAGTCCATTAAATATCTGTTGCATCCGCTGCTACGTTCGGGTGAACGGAGCAGCAACAGCTTGTGGAAAGATCAACAAGCCTGCTAATGAAACGATGCAGCCGCTGCTACGTTCGTGTGAACGGAGCGGCCAGGCGCCCATGAAAAAGGCAGCCCCCGGTGGAGAAACGTTGACTGTCGGACGCGCAGACTTCAAAGAAGGCGGCGGTGGAGCCTGAATCCTCGTCGCCACTTGAAGTATAGTGGATGACACGATGCTAACACGGAGGTATGGGAAATATATTTATTATTACATTATAGATATCTTAAGGGGAAGAAGTCATGATGTTACATCGAGCTCCACCAACTGACAGCTGTTGGTGTTGATATTCAAACAGCTCACTCTGCTTGCTCACGGGCGCGTCTTCTGCGTTCTAACAAGACGCTCGCTTGTGTCCTTCTCGTGCTTGGCTCTCGTGATACATGAAAGTGAATAAGCATTTGCAATACTACAGTCCTGCTCAGGGAAAGACGCAGTAGCAGTTCAGAAAGAGACTAATGAGGCCACTGTATAAGCTTTGAGCTTTGTGCTGAACTCTTTAGTCAATGTATTTAAATTACTACAGGGTGACATGCAGAGTCATTCTAGGCTCCTTCCCTAACTTATGAGAGAAGTTAGCGAGTGTGAAAGCTCATTACTAGGTCTGAGATCAG
Source organism: Ambystoma mexicanum (assembly GCF_040938575.1). NCBI lineage: Eukaryota > Metazoa > Chordata > Amphibia > Caudata > Ambystomatidae > Ambystoma > Ambystoma mexicanum. The sequence goes on from NC_090933.1 coordinate 1,152,521,714, forward strand.
CAGTAACATTATCCTAAGGAGATCCTATTGCTGACTTAAACAATGAAACCAAAATACAGACCGCATCAATAGATGATCTACAGAGAAAATGGGCAAAGGCCCAGGTTTCATCAGATGCCATGAGCCCGCAGTAACATCTCTCCAAGAGGCTTGCCTAATGGGGCCTAGAAGGGAGGTAACAAGTAAAAAAAATAAAAACATGATGAATGAGCAGGTTGACCTAAACGATACACCTCTATCAACTTCCATCATAGAAGAGTTTATTCACCTAGCCCAATCATGCAAAGACCCCCTGATGACAAAAGAAGGGAGCCCTGACCTTTTTGGGGCCAACAGAGGGGTCAGTAGAGCAAAAAACGAAGTTGCCTAAAACCAATGGCAAAACCAACAAAAACATAAGAGAAGAATGGCAGAGGGAGAATCTAAAGGGGTTCAACAGTTCAACAAAATTTGAATCCAGAACAAAAAACTAAGAATCAGAAGACAAAGTTTAAGAGGAAGGGAGCTACTGCACAATTTGTTCGGGCCATCACCATTTCCGCACCAACAAGACAAGTAGTTTAGGCCTCAAGGTCCTCAAAAGCAGCAGAGTGTTATTTACCATCTGAGAAGGACTCAGTTAATACAGCATTAGCTAATTGAACTCCGCTCGGTGAGGCGGGAATGCGCCTGGGGAGTGTATTGGGCCCAAATTCAGGTCAGGTAAAAATCTTGGTGGGTGTCCAAACAATGACACCCCAAAAAGAATTAAGGGTGGCACCAATTTTTCTTTGTGGTAAAAAATCAGCTCCAAAAAAACGTTCCACCACAACATCTAGTCTGAAAACAGGACACTTGGGAATCTCACCCACTATGGCCACTGACCCATCTGTTAGGACTATGTATGAACCAAGGATGTAGACAGCGAACACTGAATGCCCATCCTGCTGTCTCCCTTTAGGGGATGCTTATACGGTCGAAAGGATTCTGACTTAAGTAAGAGAGCAGACACGTCCCCTCGAAGGAAAACAGTGGAAACAGAGTAGAGGAGCAGTCCAATATCACCAAAAATCTAAGCCCCATATATTATAATGAAGAGGCATCTGCTATAGAGGGGGCGAGCATTACCATGAAAAAATATTCAAAGGATAGCCGTTCTACCTCTCGCTCCTTTGCAATTTCTAAAGTATGGGCTAAGAGAATTACTGGGAGCAATAAATCCTACCCCTTGAATAGATCTGGTAAATTAGCAGAATTTCATAAGGTGGACAAGCTCCTTTTTTTTTGCATTAGAAGACATTGAATACGTCAGGTTTACCGACTACAGGAATATCCAGGAATATCCACATCATGGAAATGGGCCTGAAATCAAAGCTGGCGTTTAATCCAATCCTAACCTCAGCCTTAGCACTACGAAACCGCGGTATTGAGGTATCTGCAGAGGTATCTGCAGAGCCCTAATACGATCATGACCTATCCTCATTGACACGAGGTGACCATCGGGAATGCATGGCCCTTGGTGCCTAAAATAATCTCACAGGTTTTTCAGAAATTGGGCCTGGCAGAGGTGTCTCTCTAGCTCCAAGGGCTATAACATTTTTGGGATGCAACACAAGGGGTTCTGTTTCATTCAAGAACAAGAAAATGAGACAGGCAATTTTTGACAATCACGATTTAATAGCTCTCCAAGGGATAGGGCTAGTCCTGGGATTCAAAGTAGATGGAACCCCCACCCCCAAAAATAATTCAAAATAAATGTTGATGACCTTTTTCAGAAAAACTCCAGCTGCAAAACACCCTCCGTAAAAACGGGTGTCAGTAAAATTACATGGAACCGTGGATTATGTGATCCCTCTATTCTAAACATTATTAAGCAAATGCATCAGGATACTTTTGTTTCTACCTGGCTTGATTCAGAGGTTAAGTCGTCAGCATACATAGGCCTCATTACGAGGTTGGCGGTAACCCACCGGTGCCACCACTGGGCTGCCGTCAACCCCGTAACACCATTTCCCACCGCCTGAGGTCCTGTGCCGTACAAGTCCCGGCAGCTGGGGATATCAGGCGGCGGAAAATGTTTGTACCCATTCCCGTGGAGAACATGGAAATGGTGACTCAGAGGCACTGGTACTGTCACTAACGGTGCCGTTGCTTCCGTGACAACTGTGCCTACTGGGGCGACACGGCACCCGCACGCACAGTGGTATTCTGCCGGTCCAGAAAGGGTGCCGGTATGTTGCTGCTGGCACCCTTATTTCCACCCTTATTTCCAGACTGACAGACTCGTAATGAGGCTTATAGCTACCAATTATGGTGTTAAACAGGGATGCATGCTGGTGCTACACTTTGTATGTTGCAGATATGGGGGCTTTTTTAGAAACCGGCAGGATATTTCCTCCTTCTCTAGGGGCCATCACGCAATCGTGGCTTTCTTATGCTGACAATACTATCCTCTGTGATAGAACACCTATTGGGATGTAGCAAAGTATCAATGAATTTGTTGAATATTCCAAAGAAAATGCTTGAAATTGACCATAGGGCATTCATTTTGGTAGCTTGTCATGCAGGTGGATGGGAAACAAAATAACTCTGTATGCCAATAATCAGACCAACTCAGGAAGATGGCAAAGTATGTTTACTGTTTTAATATCAATTTTCTAAAACAGGGAGTTACAACGGACATCAACCGACATCGCACAGCATTCTCTCAAAGCATTTCATAAAAAACAGTACTTATATAGCAAAAACTCATCATAAATGATGTCATACTCTGTGGCAAATAAGAAAAACATACGGGGGATTGTAGTTAGCTCAGGGGGAACATCTAAGTATACTTCTATAAGGGGTCGGCTTGTGGTTGGGTCTCTACAGTCAGCTGGACAACTAATGTCCACCCCTAGTGCAAGTCATCTTCATTAGTTATTAGAAACACAGTACTCTATTGACTCTCAAATTATAAGGCCCTTCGTTATATGGCCCTCTACAACTGTTTGGCATGCTCGTACCCTTCTGGAACATTCGGTTCACTTAGCAGCATGTGAGCTCATACCCTGGTGCCAGGGGGTAGACTGAACTGTACCTCCCCACCCAATTAGCCCATCATCTCTCATCACCCATGCCTTCTGCCATGCAGACTGTCCTTGAACTTGGCCTTGCAATGTATTCTCTTGTCTGGGAATATAAGGGAGTGTGGGCAAACACTTATCAAAGTTCTGGACTACGTGCCCAAATCTATTCCCATCCTTAGCTCAAGTGACAGGAGAGCATATTTTGGCCCTTTTTGCACCATTTCATTGTCTTGAATGAAGACTCATGGTGTCCTTTCTTTGCACCTTACCAAGGGATAATTCAGCTTCTTTTTTTCACTGTTCTTTAAGGATAGATAACCAGTTCTTTTGCTGCCTTCAATCTTGACACCAGGCCAGACAGCCCTTCTCGCTTCTTCCATGCTCCCAGCTAATTTTTTGCTGCGACACAGTCTTCAGCCATTCTCTTCATGGTCTGAACTTAGTAAAATTGTGACACTGATGTCCAGCTTCTATATATGGCCTCCGCCTGCAGTCTATTCACTACGTATAGCCTGCTTCTATGATCACTTAGTCTACTTGCTTTGCTGCATCTCTACAATTATTAAACGGCTTGTATTTTCTACAGTGCTTTTCAGACATGTAATCTTTCTTTTGCACATGAAAATGTACTCGGTTGTTTACTTCATCATCAGTTTCTATAAGGTCCATATATTTTTTTCATCAGCCAGACTTCTCATTGGTCACTTGTGACATCACCAACTCCTCTTTCTCTCCTTTTCATATTCCTTCGGGGATCTCCTCGAAGAGATTGTCACTCTTCGGGGATAAATCTGATAGGGTTTTCTTAATGGATACCTTTTCTCGAAGACTCAACGCGGAATAGTCACAACTGCTGGTGTCAAACATGCCACTATTTCAGGCTTCCAGCATACAGGTAGTAGGAGGGCAGGACTTCCTGCAGAGGCAGATGGCTGATCCTCTGCAAAGGTTAACTCCACTAAAACTAAGATTATTGTCATTGGCAATCATAGTAGGAAAAATGTGCATTTTAAATGGAAAATTGAGGGCACGCATGTACAAATCATAGATGAGTATATTAATCTAGGAGTGCTTATTAGCTTATCATGACAGGTGAATAGTAAATCTATTGAGCGTAAAATACTGAAGAAAATGCAGTTTATCAAGTAGTTTGTTACTGCCAGAGGGAGGTACTCGGTTGAGGGGCTTTTAGCCCTTTATAAACCTAGTGCCTGATTCACAGAGCGTTTTCCCATGGGATTTCGCCATTGTAAAACGCTTCTTTGAATCATGCCCTTAGTGTCATACAATGCATCCTTTAAGGGTTAGAATCTTTTGACAAAAGGAGATTAAATGGCATTGTCAGTTAGAAGGTGAGATCTGGAAAGGTAATCCTGGTTTACCTAAATGTGTCGCAATAGAAACTATTTGTTGTGAGCTTGGCATAGTTCTATTTTCTTAAAAATATTGAGTCAAGCTAATATTCAATCACTGTATGCCCCCTTTTCTGCTATGCTAAATGGTTCTGGAATTCCTACTGTGACTGTTATGCAATTTAGGGATGAATTCCAAAGGTTTGATGATAGTATTGGTTTTAAAATTGAACTTCCCTTTAATATGGGGGTGCTAATACAACAAATGAAAGATAACACTTTGCTGGGGGATGGAGGCTATCTTGGTAGATCATTTGTCCTAAAAAGTAAGGGTTTGTGAATATGTAAGGCAAAGGTTTCCGTTACCAAGCCCTTTCTCTTATATTATTAAAACTCAATCTAACTCTCTAAGGAAATGGATGATGCAACTGAAGTTTAATCTGTTGTGTTCTTATGAAATTCTAGGAGCCAGGTACAATATACCTCAAAACAGCCAAACATGCTGATTTTGTAATATTGAGGCTGAGACTGCCTGTCATCTTCTCAACTGCAGATATTTAAAGGCTTGCTCTCCTTTTGTGAATGATTTGACTTGTATTAAAATAGATCCGTTCTGGAGTAATATTTATTCGGGTGAATCATTGGTGATTTCAGCTTCTGCTCATTTTATATGGAAAGAATTTGAAAAAGTATTCTAATCAATGGTTTTTCTACTTCTTAAAATGTGTGTGTTTGTCAATATCTTTGAAGATTGTGTTTTTTTTAATTCTGTTATTATTGAATTAAGTTATGTATGTGCGGGATTTGTAATATTGCAATGTATATTTATTATGATTGTTGCTTTGTTTTTGTGTAATGGCTTGTAATCTAACCAAATACACATAACAAAAAAGAAAAGATTTTTTATTTTTTTTAACGGTATGTCGCTTTTTTACTTTTAACAACCACAGATATTTAGGTAATTTCTTGCTATTTTTATATCTGGACCTTGTATTCCTTAACACTTTTGCATTGTGCTTTTGCCTTTCCTAAATAAATCCCCACCGTTGGGGGCTTTAAGACATACCCTCAGACAAGCTAGCAAACTAGTTTCCACATTACCTCAAGGAGACCTAGATCACCTGTGTGCATGTGGGTAACTAAAAGAAATATTTTATGAACTCTATTTACTCAGGAGGAGAGTGTCAAGCCTCTACATACAACTCTCCAGGTTGCTATATCACGAACATTAGTTTAGTTTTGGACTGAGTCTTAGGACACATTTCTAAATCCTTTCATATTTGAGTGCATGTTTTTTTTTATTGGAAATGCCAAGCAGCTTGTAGGACATGCTTGCTGCACACATTTATTGCACGTGTGAGGCGTGGGTGATGGCGTCTGTGGAAAGAGTTTGCAAGCTCTCTTTAGTTGTACCCTGTGGCTGCAGGTTTAATTGTAGCACTGAGATTACATACCCCTGCTGCCACGCTGGATTGTGAATGAGTTGGTGAAATGTAAAGTAATCTGTACATTTCCACATTTCCACATACCTAACGGTCCTGTCATATGGACAGGAACAGTGAGACATGTGTACCTCTTCTGTGAGTTCTCTATGGGCTCAACACGGGAATACTATAACTGGCTTCCGCTGGCCAATTTAGTAAGGTCTTCATGCATCAATGTTCGTTTTCAGTTAAATTTGAGGGACAGCTCTGTCTTGATGTTAGATACTCTTAGCCAATTGGTTGTTAAACTCCCTTTGAAAGTTCTCCTCATTCAAATCTGTTTGCCACGTGTTGGATGCATGTGTGTGTGTGTTCACATGCTCAGGGCAGCATGCTGGGTACTCAGATTTTCAGCCAACCACTAAGGAAGTGAGATTTTGCAAAGGCTTCCCAGGTTATATCCTAAGCTACAATAGGTGACTCTCACTCAACGAGTACAAATCGCTGCTACATCGGCTGCCTGTCTGCAGCTCACTACAGATTCGTTTCAATATCTGGGTGTTGTTATTATAGTGTTGCATGCTTATGTTTACAAATCCTGTCCTCTTTCTATGTTTTCAGACTGATGCTGGTCGGCTGGGGTTTTGGGGCAAGGTTACCGCTAAGAAAGTTAAGTTGAAAAACAACGAATAAAAAAGAAGGAACCACATCACTGTGCATCCTCGTTTCTTTGCGTGGTGTCCTTCCTTGCAGAGATAATAAATTAGTGACAAGGTTCTGAAACCTACTTATGCTGCTGCTCGCCAGCAGACCGAAGTCCACCTCCGCCTCATTACCCTGTGGCTCTGTTGTGTGCACTTTACTGCTGAGCCTGCTGGCGGCTCAGCGCGTCTTCAAAGCGCTCGTCGTCCGTCTCTGCGTCAAATGGCCCAATCACGTTGCCGGGGGAACCTCACTCCCAGAAACGTCTTCTCAGATGAGACATGCATTTTGCTGCCAGTTCACGTAATTCAAACCGCCTGCATCCTGCGCCGCACACTTGCCTATGCAAGGACATTTCTGAGCCATAGTATTTTCAGTCCACACCTCGACACACGTGGCTGTCAATCCACATGTTTTCCTGGGACTACAGTAAGCCACTGCCCGTCATGAGTGACACTGCTGCAGCGGCGCTACAGAAAGCGTGCATGCACATGCACAATCACTTCCAGAGCCTGCACAGTGGCTCCTAAGCACATTACTGGCTGGTCATTGAAGTGAGCTGTCGCTATGTCTGCTGTGGAAGATGTCAGCACATCGGCCCAAGCCCCCCCTGCACCTGTACAGTCTGCCAGGGAGGAAGGAAGCCATGAATCACTACAACTACAGGCAGTCCCACTTTTTGATATAACTGACAGCAGCATTCTGGAGCCACGCTGTAACAGGTGGCTAAAAGAACTCAAAATCGACATCAATGCAACTGGGGTAAGCGAAGAACACCTCCTCAGAGGGATATTGATGCACTCACTAAGCCCAGTTGTGCGAGGCAATGGGCCTCATTACGACCCTGGCGGCCGTAGTATGAACGGTGCCAGTAAGGTACTGGCATCGTTCCTACCGGCGCCGCCACATTACGAGTTTGCTTGCGGGTGGCGGTATGCACGTCTGGTTTGGCCAGACGTGCATACCGGCACCCGCGAGCAGACAAGGATGCTAACAATGGACCCATCATTAACGGGTCCGTTGTTAGCATCCTCCCCTTTCCCATTGAGCCCTATGGGGGCTCAAATGGGAATGGGGACGTACCGGGTCCGGGTCCCGAAAATGGAATTACAGGGCCTGCAAAAGTCAGAATGGCCCGGTAATTCCCTTTTTTCGGGACCCGGACACAAGTTTGGAGGTAGCCATGTCGGTAATGACGGCATGGCTACCTCCAAACTCGTAATGAGGCCCAATGTATTTGAGATGCCAGAAGGCTTGACTAACACGTTTCGTAGCATAATTCACTTGTTAAACAATTATTTTGTGCCACTACGGAACGTAAACTATGAATGACACATTTTCCATACGTCCACGCAAGAAAAAGGGGAAACACTGGCCAATTTTGTTATGAGACTATGCAAACGAGTTAAATATTGTGATTTTGAACACTAGTGAATGGAGGAAGCACTAACATCTCAAACAATTGCCAGATGCCTTCAGCCGAATTCAGTAAGAAATTATTGCAGAAGACCAGATGCTTAGAAGAAATACTGCAACTAGCAAGGGCAGACATGGCGCTCTCAATGCAAATGGAATCCCTGGGAAACATTAAAATCACGCAAACGCCATCCTCTGCGTCGCTGTGCCAGGTGTGGCCGGCTGAGAAGACATAGAACAAGAAATGTTACCGCTGTGGCTTTCATTTTCCCCACGGCAGCCCATGCCCGTCGGTTGGCCACACTTGTGCCAAGTGTGGAGGTGAGAATCATTTTCAGTCAGTATGTAACAACATCAAATATTATCAGAAGTCTGCTAGCTATGGAGAACAGGGCAGGAAGTGTGAAAGCTCCCACTCCAGGGAACAAGTTGCTGTGACCACCCCTGCTGGAACTGAAGACTCCCGGCTGGGATCCCATCGCTCCACAGCCCAGCCCCAGGACCCAGTTGCCCACCCACTCCTTCCTCTGGGGTTGCCATGTCCAGCAGAACACCATCGGGCAGCATTGGCAACCCCCAGCCAGAGAGGCAGAGGGCCACGAGCTTCAGTGCCAGGGAAGTTGGTGTCCTGGTGGAGAAAGTCCTGGGGCAGTATGATGCCCTCTTTGGAAGTTTGCACGCCGACAATGAAGGACGGACCAGGATCTGGATGGACATCGTGACTGCCATCAACGCGGAGGGGGTGGCAGTCCGCGACTTACATCATGTCAAGAAGCACTGGGAGGACTTCAGGTCCAGGACCCTCAACAAGGCCCGGCGACCTTGCAAAGGCAGCGGATGCCGAGGGGCGCCGGGGCCAGCTGTCGGACCACCAAATGAAGGTCCTGGGACGCATATGCCCAGCGCTCTATGTCCAGATCCTTGAGAAGCAGACCCGTCTGGAGTCGAGCGGTAAGTGTACATGCAGAGTGATTGGACGCTGTGCGTGTCGTGGTGTGCCAGTAGTGTGCAGGTTGCACATGTGTTTTTGTAGGGCCATGTAGGGATGTGTATGAACATGGGTACGAGGCTGCCACATGTGTGTCCTCTCATGTGTGAGACACATTGATGGTGTATGTGTTGGTAAGCATACTGGACAAATGCAGGTGTGGGAGCACACATGTTTGAATTTCTGTGTATGTACATTGGCATGGTTGTGGCATGGATGGTGGTTCCTAATGCATGTATCTGCACTGTGTACATGTGCATGTGTGTGTACTTGACAAGTGTGCAACTGTGATGCAACATGGATGCATGTGACACTGATATGTAAAAGGCTGAATGGCAGATCTGACATGTATGGCGATCTCATCACTGCAACAGTTGGACGAGATGTAGACATGCAGGTAAGTGTGGTGGCGTGTGTGCATGTCTACTGCACTCCCTGTGTTTCATGTGATGTCTGGCTCACCTTTGGATGCTCATGCTGTTGTATGTGTATGAATGGTGCTGGCTGTTGTGATATGGCTGTGGAATTGCTCATGTGTGTGAGTTGAAATGACATGTGTGTTGGGGATTGTGATGCCATGTCTGAAGTTTGACACTGCCACTCATGTGCAACTGTCATGTGTGTATCAGTCCATTGTACAGTGCCCTGATGCCTGTGTCCTATCTATCCCTGTCTGCAGCGTCAACTGATGAAGAGGGCGGAGAGGGTGCTGTGGAGCACAGCGGCAGGGATCGCACCGCCAGCCGGAGACGCAAGGCCCGGCTCCCCTCCCAGGTTGTCATGTCGTCAGGGAGTGAGGAGTCCGGTGCCGCGTCCCAGGCCGCAGCTGCCGAGGGTAGGTCCAAGAGGCGGATGTCGGAGTTGGACTCCTCGGCAGCAGAAGGGGCAGTTGAGACCCCACAGGGTCCGACGGAGGAAGATGGCATGGAGTCATCCAGGTTGGTGGGGGGTTTGGTGGAGGAGGAAGCTGTGCAAGGGACAGACACAGGGTCTGGAGGTGGGGATTCCACTGGTGCTAGTGGTGCAGTGCAGGAGCAGGGACAGGAGGCAGCACAGGCCACCGCGGAGGTGCCTGTGTCTAATCCTGTCCCCGATCCTGTGACTGCATCATTCTGCACCAGCAGGGATGCCTACGCCCGGACCCGTTTTTAGGGAGGGGATCCGCTTACAACAACTGGCCTTCCTCTCCCTGCGGACGTGGCTATCCGGGACCGGGCTGAGCCTGTCCTGAGTGGCATGGCGTTGCGTCAACAGGGCATGCGAGGTGACCTGCAGTGTTTTCATGAGGACACTGCACGTCATCTTGAATGCCTCGTTGACCGCGTTGACCTACTGGGACGGGTCACCAGGGCCGGATTCCTCCGTTTGCTGGACCTTGTTCCGACCCCCTCCTCACCTGAACCCCCTATGCACCAGTCGTCCTCCATGCCATCTTCCCACCCATGTATCACCTGGGTACCCTGTGGAGCTGCCTCTGACCCTGTAGCCAGGCTGGTGGAGGACACATCCCTGCCACAGTCGGGAGTCGGATGTCCAGCAGGGGTGGCCACCTCAACAACTGCACCCCAGCCGGAGGAGGATGTGCAGGCAGCAAGAGCCAGAGCACAGGCAGAGGCACAGCAGCAGCAGCAACAAGGTGGGAGCCATGATGGCTCGGGGCCTTCAACATCAGAGGGGCAGGCATCGGCCAGAGGGCAGGAGGACCCAGGACTGGAAGTGTCTACCGTGTGGCAGCGGCTAGGCCATGCTATAGATGCGGAGCGGCGGTGGGCGGAAGAGGCGCTGCTAACCATGGTCAGGGCAGAGTTTTCCATGCGTCGGGCGTTGAGACGGGCAGAGTGCCTCGAGGCGACTCACAGGGAGTTGGAACAGGCCATGAGTGCCTCCCTGCGAGACCTCAGGGCCAGGGCAGAGTCCCACCTCCGGGACATCGACATGGAGTTCGATGATGCCCTGGCCCGGGACACCACAGAGTGAGCCGCAGGACTTGCCCGTTGCCATTGTATATAGTTATATAGTGTTAGGTTTCCTTTCCTTTTCTTTTTTATTTTGGTTGCGCTTGGCCAATGCACCACGTTTTTGTATATAGTTTTTTATTAGGTAGTATTTTCGGTAGGTTTCATTTCATCAGTTGGGCTCATGGACCCTGGATTGTTCATTTGTACATAGTTCACCATTGGATTATTCCATTTTATTTATTTTCACCATGGAGCAATGGATTTCACTTTCTTTTTTCCCTTGGATTTGCTTTTTTGGACTGTGACTTTGGACACCATTTCTTTTGGATTTCTTTGGATTATGATTTCTTGTTTTTTATTCTTTTACGGACATGCAGCATTTCTTTAATTATTCCCATTGTTGTGTGTTTTTTTAAAAATTACATTCATGTTGTATTTAATACATTTTTTCTTCATACTTCGATGTGTGGTATTATCTCATTGGTTTCATGCATGTCATGATATGGGTTTTCACATTCACTTGCACCCATTGTGTGTGTGTGACGGACATGTGTTCATTTACATACTTGCCTTTGGGGTTGTATCATGTAATTGCCTTTTCTATGTGGGTGGATGCAATACTTGGTTGGGTCTTTGGGCTGGGGAGGCTGGCCATAAGGGCCATGATTGAGGATCGTCATGACGTGGGGGCAGGGGGACATGAGTGGGACATGAGTGGGGGCCTGCTGGCAGGTGCCCCGCATTGCTGGGGGGTGGGGGTGCAGGGGGACATGAGTGGACATGAGTGGGGGCCTGCTGGCAGGTGCCCTGCACTGCTGGGGGGTGGGGGTGCAGGGGGACATGAGTGGGACATGAGTGGGGGCCTGCTGGCAGGTGCCCTGCACTGCTGAGGGGTGGGGGCGCAGGGGGACATGAGTGGGGCATGAGTGGGCATCCTGCAGGCAGGTGCCCCGCACTGCTGGGGGGTGGGGGTGCAGGGGGACATGAGTGGGGGCCTGCTGGCAGGTGCCCCGCACTGCTGGGGGCTGGGGGTGCAGGGGGACATGAGTGGGACATGAGTGGGGGCCTGCTGGCAGGTGCCCTGCACTGCAGGGGGGTGGGGGGGCAGGGGGACATGAGTGGGGGCCTGCTGGCAGGTGCCCGGCACTGCTTGGGGGTGGGGGTGCAGGGGGACATGAGTGGGGGCCTGCTGGCAGGTGCCCTGCACTGCTGGGGGGTGGGGGTGCAGGGGGACCTGAGTGGGACATGAGTGGGGGCCTGCTGGCAGGTGCCCCGCACTGCTGGGGGGTGGGGGTGCAGGGGGACCTGAGTTGGTGATCAGTAGTGCAAGCTGACATGTGGCTTGGCTGGGGGGCATGCCCATGGTGGATGGGCTGCCTGCGGGACATGACCAGGGGTGCAGGGTAGTCCCCTGTGGTGTGGGCTGCCTGCAGGGGCCATGGAGGGTGTAGAGGGAACACCTGGGAGGACCCACACTGCCAATTCACGTGTAGGACTCCCCGCGCACCCCCGAAATACACGTACCCTGCTCATATCGCGTGTGAGACTTCCCGCGCACCCCAGTTATACACGTACCCCGCTCGCGCAGGGCCAATCGCGTGTGAAACTTCCCGCGAACCCCAGTAATACACGTACCCCACTCGCACACGCCCTTTCGCGTGTGAAATTTCCCGTGCACCCCCAAAATACACGTACCCCACTCGCACAGGGCCAATCACGTGTGAAACTTCCCGCGAACCCCAGTAATACACGTACCCCACTCGCACAGGCCCTTTCGCGTGTGAAACTTCCCGCGCACCCCCAAAATACACGTACCCCACTCGCACAGGGTCAATCACGTGTGAAACTTCCCGCGAACCCCAGTAATACACGTACCCCACTCGCACAGGCCCTTTCGCGTGTGAAACTTCCCACGCGCCCCCGAAATACACGTACCCAACTCGCACAGGGCCAAACGAATGTGAAACTTCCCGCGAACCCCAGTAATACACGTACCCCACTCGAGCAGGCCCTTTTGCGTGTGAAACTTCCCGCGAACCCCAGTAATACACGTACCCCACTCGCACAGGGCCAATCGCGTGTGAAACCTCCTGCGAACCCCAGTAATACACATTCCCTGCTTGCCGTGCTGGTACAGGGTTAGCGCAGCCCTTTGCGCTGAATTGGGGATTTTGATGGCTTTTCCCTGCGTGAGGGGCGTTCTTGCGGGCATAACTGACGCTGCTGCAGGGTCGCTGCGCCACTGTGCGCCACGGCTGGTTTTGGTAGCTAAAATCCATGAATACGTTGTGCGCGGAAATGGATTTTAGCGCACGGCTAAATTCTATGAATTACCCCCTAAGTGCCTTCCATTGAAACCAATATTCAAATGATAGTATGCCGAGCTAAAATCGAATCACAGGCATCGGAGTCGTCAAAGGTAAATGGAGTGCATTTTCCACAAATATCCCTCGATTTTACTCCTTGATAGGTTTAAAGCTGTGGGATTAATTTCCGCTCCATATAAGATCTTTGGGACAACTTTTCCTACGTAATAAGTAATCAAAGGCTGTATTGACTCTGTGCAAAATTTCCCATGTGTTTTGTTTAGATGAATCCTTAACTGACCACTTTTAGCCAGCATCTGTCTTATGACATCCTCCCTAGATGTTCTATCTGATAAATAAAAGGCCAGGTAAATGATCTCCCTTCTGTGTTCAAGCTCGATATTTTCAACCTTGGCTTTAGCCCCATTTGGGTGCAAACATTTATTCACATTTATTATTGCTTTGATCGATTACCATGCAGTTGGTTTTGGCATATTCACTTATTTTTGTTAGTAGCCGATGCAAGCCCACAGGTATGGAATCTATGAGCGCTACATTGTCAGCATATGCCAGCCAATTTAGTTCTTCCCCTCCCAATTTCAAGGGACCTAGTCCCACTCCCTTCAGGGCATTCTTAAGATCAGGAATATATAGATTGAAGAGGCAGGGGGCAAAAAGGCATCCCTGCCTCTGTCCCTTCGGAATTTTAATCCAGGTTTCTTTATGAATATGTGCCAAGATTGCCAGGAGTACAGGTGGTGTGCCCCAGGCTTGTAATTTTCTCCATGGCTGATTTATGTTTACCAGATCAAATGTTTTTGAAAAATCTATGAAGGCCACAAAGATCTTATTCAGTGTAGTCGTATGATCTTTCCCTATCTTGTCCTTCAAAACCAATCAGATCATCCCATTGAGCATAGTGCCCATTCTTTATCTATACCCTGTTTGGGCTGTAGGTAACAGGCCTTTCTCTTTAACCCACTCATTCAATTTCTGTAACACTATAGTTGCGAATATCTTACTATCAGGATCTAACAACGCAATCAGCTGATAATTCATCGGTCGGTTTGATCACTTTTTTTCTAATAGGAATTATTATAGATTCCCTCCATGATTTAGGAATTTGGCGTTTAAGTAAGATATCCTTAAACAACAAGTCCAATAAGCGAGCCCACAACTTGACATTGGACTAGTGTTAGACAAACTGTTTTGGCTGCATGCCGATGATGCGGATGCTTTCAAGATTATTCTTCGCCATCCCCCATATCATAGTCCAGCACCCACAGCTCTTGCCTGATTACCACCCGTATGGATGATTCATCTCCTTTTCCATTCATTGTGTCTCAATGCACTCTCCAAGCCGCTTCTGTCACACCACTAGATTGATGTACACATTTTGGATGATCCATGTCATTGATTAATGCCCAAAACTGTCATGCAACTTTGCTAATTAATACCCTTAACATTTCCTCGCCACTTTTGTTGCAATCAGATATCTGTGTCCCCTAACCCAGTGTTTATAAACTTGCAGAAGATCTTTTCTCCTCTTTTTGTACATTTCTGGTCCATTACAATTTAATGTTAATTGTCTCAGATGATAGCCCAACTTTTTCTTTTTCAACCATATTTCTTTGTCGAATTGATGTTTGTGCCACTTTATGGGGATAGTTACTTTTTGTGGTATTTTCCTTTGCAGGAGGAATTCATTGAACCCTTCCACTGTGCACAGTGGAGGCAAGGTGTCTCCCCCTGCCAGGCTTACAAATTGCTCAAGTTTCTGGTTCAATTCAATCCCTTTTGGCTTGAATTTCCGAATTTGGTTGCCCGCCAGTTCAACCACCAAAATTGTGTGTTGTTGTGACAGATGATATCCCACTCTCATATCAAAAGTAGCAATTAACATGTTGTGGTCACTCAACTTAGTATCTTTGACATCAAAATTATTACATAGGGCCATCAGGGATCTAGAAAGGATTATATAATCAATCACAGA
This sequence comes from Ambystoma mexicanum, assembly GCF_040938575.1. NCBI lineage: Eukaryota > Metazoa > Chordata > Amphibia > Caudata > Ambystomatidae > Ambystoma > Ambystoma mexicanum. The sequence continues at coordinate 1,152,536,900 of NC_090933.1, forward strand.
ATGGGAGCTCCCTTGTTTACAGGTGCTAGCTATGCTCTGCGTTGACTGCATCCTTCTATTCAAGATGTGAAAATCCCAAATTTGGCACGGATTATCCAATTTTTTCCCATTTAGTCTATCTTGTACTTTCAAGCGAGTCTGACAATTCATGCAATCTGTGTTTAAGTCACCTATCAACATAATACGGGTATGTTCATTAGATAGCCCTGAACCAAGCAATTCGGAAATATGATGAATAAATACGTCCAAACTTTCCAGTTGATGGTTCCAATATATATTCACAATTAGCACCCTTCCTATTTTATCCACACGCACCATTTTAATTGCTACAACCAAAATCCCCTCAATTTCATTAGATATGGTTACAGCCAATGTTATTTTAAAATTTCTAGTGGCTATTCGTAGCCCTGCTGAAGGCCTATCCCTATTAGCTTTCTTAGCCCCTTGTTGGATTATCATGAAGCCATCTCGGCAGAGACTCGTTGTTAACCAAGTTTCATGGAATATGATGAGGTCAAAGACATCAAAGATATGATTCACGTCCTCATAATTCAAGAAATTATTGTGCTGTCACGTGTTTCAGTCCAAACAACGCATGTTCTCCTCTGTCAGAGATTGTGTGGTACACCCAGTTGTCCCATCAATTATTTTTTCAGCAAGTGAAAAACCCCCTCATTCAGTCCAGGGTATTCAAAGCGATGAATATGTGGCATCCCATTACTGGAAGGACCAGCTCTCACATACTGCTTCCCTTTCTGAAGTCTTTCCCTTGGTGGTCACATAAGTCCCAAAGTGCTGGAGTTGTTACACAGAAGAATTTTAGCCTCCAGTACCATGGGTTTTACAAATGCTGATCTACAGCATACTTCAGCTAAATCACATCGTTCTTCAAAGGGGAAAGTCAAGACTATATCACCGCTTCATATTTTTACCAAACTACCTACTTTTTAGTAATATTAATAGATTTGATCTATTGAGCACAATATCTAAATCGATATCAGGGTACATTTCAAAGTATAGCACTTTTGGTTCATGAGTTATTTCTCTGCCACTCAAATCATTCCCACCTACATCCCCTAAAGGACTTTGGTCCCCCACTAACCTCTGCATCTGACTAGGCCCAGTGTTGTCCTGTGTCTGTGCCCTAGGACGGCCAAAAATAATGATTAATCTGTCCCATGAACCCCTATGTTCTCTTTGGCTTCCAATTCATTTCTCTCCTCCACTTTCTATACACAAGATAGCTTCTCTTTGACTTGGGATTCAGTAGGACAATCAAAAGCCACCCGGTTTACTGGGGCTCCTGTGCAAGAATGTACAGCTTCCACTCTTGTTGGTCGATTGCACTGAATACTGTCTTGTGGCCAACGTTAGGGCTGATTTCTCCTTTTCCTGCTCACCAACAAACTCTTGGGAAGCTTTCCCGGTCAGCTGTGGATCCACTGATGAATGTATATCACCACTTTCAACCAAGAGTCATTGATCTTTATTTGGCCTCAGTTGGTCGTTTAAGTGTTGGGTGCTAAATGGGTGGCCATTATTGCCAATCAGATCCCTACCTGGCTCCACGTTCTTGGGATGTTCTTTCTTCTGGTCCACCATTAAGTAGATGATAGATGTTCCATCCAGATCGATATTTGAGGAAGCATCCTCTACAGCCTCCAAAGAGCCAGAAGACACCCTTAGGGGAGTAGAGTCAGTGTATGGCTCATTTTGTGGGGTTTTATTTCTTTGCGGCAGACTTCAATGCTGAATTTCTACCCTGTGCAGACTTCCCAGAATTCTTCCTGAGGGCCGTGCTTACATCGTCTTCAGACTGCGTGACCAGGTCTCTAAGATATTTCCTCAAGTCTTTTCTCAATTGATTCCTCCGACGATTGATTGTTTTTTTAACACCTTCTTTGATATTTTTTAAGGCGTTGGTGGATTCACATTTGTTCCCAGTTCTATAGTTTGGCTCACTCCTGTGATGATATCATCCGTTCCCACCATTTTCTATCTTGTACTTTTGGATGGATTTTTGGGTTCGAAGAATCTGGAACTCAAGATGTTCAATTTTACACTGAACTCTGAGAATATGAATGTGTGGGCTCGCACTTCATCCCTAATGTTATCATATAGATCGACCTGTGCACTCAGAATCAAATTTAGTGCTGAGATTGATGGGGAGGATAATTTGAGACAGTCGTCAGCTTCTCTTAATGTATGATGCAATACATTGGTACTATTATTTTCTGGACCTTGGGCAAAGTTGCTAAGAGATAACAGCTCTACTAACTCAGACGGTGAGCCAGTCATGATGTCATGTTGCAGGGAAATATGCCCAAAACACCTCCGGTCATTCTCCGGGAGTGATTCCTGTTCTGTAATTATCACAGGAGTCTGCTTACTCATAGCCATCTCGTACCCAGCTCTACCTCAATTGCACAGCCCACAACACCTGCTGCTTCCAAAAAGCGAATGTTGCTCATGTTTCCTGGGTCCATGCATGGGGGTGACTGTAAATTGGATTTCCTTGCAAGTGTACTTGCACCCACTGGGGGATAGGCATTCTGATCTTATGAGAGGTTACTCCCTCTGTTATTGCCTCTGTTGTTCGGTCTTGATTTATTTGCCCTCCTAGCGATAAATTGCTTGTTGATTCATGATTAAGTGGTCTAGGCATGTTTTGTTGCGACTCTACAATTCCTAGACCTGAGCATATTGTATTCAATAATTTGCCCTCAAATTGTGCACTCATATGTATTGATGGTGATTCACCCACTGGATCCATCAGTGTTACGCTCACCTGGTCTCTGCGGGGGTGTTGGGGCACGGTTGGAGCCCTCCTTCGACATGGCTCCCCTGGATAGACTCTCTCCCCCAGCTGCTGCTGAGCCTGCTGTTCTGGACGCTGGTATTGCCCCTGAGAGAAGATGAGAGGCAATGAGAATGGCATGGGGGTGCCGCAAATTCCCACGACCGTCTCATGCCAAAATGAAGTGCGCAAGCGTTTTCCCACGCAAGCTCACCTGTGGTTTTCTAATGCTGAGCTCTCCGTACTGCTTTTTGTAGCAGGGGCGCATAGAGTGGACCTAGTTGCTTCACTAGTCTGTGGAAGTGGTGATCCAGACTGGCTGCGACCAATCCACTTAGAAGGTAAGTCTTTTGGTTGTGATTAATGTTCGTTATATTATAATGTCTTTTGCCTTGATGAGCAGCTCCGCGGATGTAGATGAAGAAATGAAGTGGAGCTCCCGTGTTGCAGGACTCCCGGATCAGGTGAGGAAAGGCTCTGACTCCGATAGCGATGGGATGCAGGTAAAATGCACGCACAGCGATGGAGCAGCTGGAATCAAGTAAGGTGTGCCTTCAGCGATGGAGTAGCTGGATTCAGGTAAGATGCGCCTTCAGCGATGGAGTGGCTGGAATCAGGTAAGATGCGCCCTCAGCGATGCAGTAGCTGGAATCAGGTAAGATGTGTCTTCAGCGATGGAGTTGCTGGAATCTGGTAAGATGCGCCTTCCGCGATGAAGTAGCGGGATCCAGGTAAGATTGACTTCAGCGATGAAGCAGCTGGAATCAAGTGGATGCACGACGAGATGAAGCACAGGTAAGGACAGTGGCAAGCGTTACACTGCTGAAAGCAGAATAACGTGAAGCGGAGGCATGTGGGTGGGTTGGCCTTAAATAGGCTGGCCCTGGCTCCTCCCTTAGGCCCCGCCTTGTGGCTCCACCGTGCCTCTCCCAGGGACTCTTGCACGTGGCTTCCAATGATGTTTTATGGCCACGCCTGGCCCTGATACACGTGCCCTAGGACAGAGTGTGCAAAGCACATTCTTCCATGAGCATGGCGCCAGAGGCTCCAGGACTGGGTCCATTTGGACCTTGGGGGTGAGGAAGGCATGGACCCTTGTCCAATGGTCATGACAGCCAGTATAATTAAATCTTTTGCATTGTTACATTTACTGCCCCTGTGAGATTGCCTTATTGATTGCTTTCGGCTTTGTTGTCTGTTTTCACAGCAATGAGGCAGTTAGTGTAGACTGTTTTTACCTGCATTGAACCTGCAGCATCTTGCTGTCTCCAATAGCCGTAAAGATCCCTCAATAAACTAACCGGAGGAACTTTTTTAGTTTGACAATCAGTTCTTGCAATCAGTTCTAAACAGTTGATATTTAAGGCTATATCAACCTTTGATCGCTGTGAAGCTCAAAGGCAAAGCCGCACACAGTCGCTGCCCGGCACCCTAACGAGTATAGGGTTATATACACCACTCTCCACCTCTTCCACCAACAGTCACACAGTCACAATGATCTTACCGCCAACAGGTGATGGATGACATGGTGTAAGTTCCTTTTTTTTATCCGCAGCCGTTACCCACGGCCGGTTACTCACCTTCTCACTGAACATCAAACACTCTGCACACTCCGCTGCGCCTCCGCTTCACCAGATGATTTTATGGGCGGGCTGCGGGCTACACGTGTTTCAAATAAAGGTAGGACTCTCCTCAATTTAATACTGTAAGCTGTGCTCTGCTTGTTGCAGTTGCTCCAAATACTCTGCACACTCTGATACGCCTCTGCTTCACCAGATGATTTTATGGGTGGGCTGTGGGCTGCAAGTGCTTGAAATAAAGATAGGACTCTCAGTGAATACTGTAATGACATGCTCTGCACGCTCCAATCACTCTGCACACTCCGGTACGCCTCCGCTTCACCAGATGATTTTATGGGCGGGCTGCAAGTGCTTGAAATAAAGATAGGACTCTCCTCAGTGAATACTGTATAGCTGTGCTTTGCTCACTCTAGTCACTCGTAACACTCTGCCTACACCTCTGCTTCACCAGATGATTTTATGGGAGGTCTGTCGGCTGCAAGTGCTTGAAATAAAGATAGGACTCTCCTCTGTGATGGGTGGTTCAAGGGTTGAGGGGGGACTGTTCCAGGGCTCGTAATTGTCTCAATAAGGTCTGCTGGGCATGATGCTATAGTTTTAGCCTTCAATGTATATTTAAGAAAAGGTGTGATTTTCCCTCTGTCATTTTCTCAAATGCCGTTCAGCTCACAAATAGAGTTTGACACCCCTAATACTGGTGATTTTGTTTGTTTGGGTAATTTCTTATTTGACTTGTTTTCCAATTTCGAGAGGCACTCAAAACGCTAGAGCAGGTGGTACGGTCTGAGGAGCGCAGACGATATTTATGGCTAACTGCTGGGATTAATCAGAATAGTATTTGGCAAATAAAAGGCTTATACTCTATACATTTATATGGTCATTGATGCACACAGGATGTCCCAAGAGGCTCATAAAAGTCAAAGTTCCACCGGCACCTCTTGAGGGCCACAATTCATTTCTCTCTCTCTAGGAAGCAGCAGGGAGAAGTGGCGTATTAACGTTTCATATACAAAAATTGTAGATAAGAATAAAACAAGAGGCTCAAAGGTCAGCGACCCGCGGTCACCTGTTTGAAAATGAACAGTTACAGTTTCTTTCTCACTGCAACGCGGCTTGAAAGGGTGGCGTTATGACAAGACGTGCATAAAGATTGCAGATGAGAGTAACACAAGAGTCTCAAAGGTCAAAGACCTGCAGTCACCTCTTTAAAAATGAACACAGTTAATTTCTCACTGCAATGCAGCTTAAAAGGGTGGCATTATGACAAGATGTGTACAAAGATTGCAGATAAGAGTAACAGGAGGCTCAAAGGTAAGAGACCTGCAGTCACCTCTTAGAATATGCACAGCTGTGTATGGTTCCTCTTTTAGCACCGTAGCAAGGACAGACGCTTCGAAATAAGTGTTGTGTTAATGTAGAAACCAAGTCTGACCTGTGCTCTGGGCTGCGTGGGTGGGTTCAGTTTTGGGTGTCAAACTGCCAACGCCTCCTGTGAACACAGCAACTACTTTTCACACTTCTTGTCCGTGCCACGCTCCACGCCTGTTTGCAGTACTTGTAGGTTTGCTGGTACTCCAGTAGCACAGGATTCCTCCTCAACGCAAGAAAATGGTATATAGACTCCACAGCGACCACTTTTCTCACTTCTTGTCCCGCCATGCTCCGCGCCTGCTTGCAGTACTTGTAGGTTTGCTGGTATTCCAGTAGCACAGGGCTCCTCCTCACAGCAAGGAAATGTTAAAGAAACTCCACAGCAACCACTTTTCCCACATCTTGTCTGCCCCGCGCTCCACGCCTGTATGCAGTACTTGTAAGTTTGCTGGTATTCCAGTAGCACAGGGCTCCTCCTCACAGAAAGGAAATGGTAGAAAGACTCCACAGCAACCACTTTTCCCACTTCTTAACCGCACCACGTTCCCCACCTGTTTGCAGTACTTGTAAGTTTGCTGGTAATCCAGTAGCAAAGGGCTCCTCCTCACAGCAAGGAAATGGTAGAGAGACTGCAGAGCAACCACTGTTGCCACTTCTTGTCTGCGCCGTACTCCATGCTTGTTTGCAGTACTTGTAGGTTTGCTGGTATTCCAGTGACACAGGGCTCCTCCTCACAGAAAGGAAATGGTAGAGATACTCCACAAAAACCACTTTGCCCACTTCTTGTCTGCGCCGCGCTCTGTGCCTGTTTGCAGTACTTGAAGGTTTGCTGGGATTCCAGTAGCACAGGGCTCGTCCTCACAGCAAAGAAATGATAGAGAGACTCCACACCTATCATTTTTCCCACTTCTTGTCTGCACCACACTCCATGCCTGTTTGCAGTACTTGTAAGTTTGCTAGTATTTCAGTAGCACTGGCTCCTCCTCCCAGCAAGGAAATGGTAGAGAGACTGCAGAGCAATCACTTTTCCCACTTCTTGTCTGCACCTAAGTCCTTATCTGTATTTATGTTCTGAAGAACATGGTGCAGGATGCATGTGTGCTTTTCATTCCAGTCTGCTGGATGGAGATTGGGCTTCAATAAGTCATATAGTGGTTTCATTAATTCTGCATAATCTGCCACATATGAGCCCCCGAAATTTAAAAGGACAAGGATGGCTTATAACTGCTTCAGGTATTCTCTAGGAATTGTGGCGCAGGACTCCGTTCCTCATCAGATAATGAAAGCCCTAGTAATATGATTTCTCTATGGGCTATTTTAGATTTCTTGAAGTTGAAAATGTAGCCTTTAGCTTTTAGTGTCTTAATGATTAAGTCCACCTTCGCTAAGTGTTCTTTCAAGTCATCATCAGTGCAGTATATGTCATCCACATATGTCCAGCAGGTCTGAATGCTTTCTAAGAGGAATTGTATTCTACTAGAAAATTTCCCATGACTGCTTTTGTACCCCTGTGGTAGTTGTGAGGTAGGCATCCTTGAAGGAGACACAGACAACAGATTCAAAGTTGAACAATCTTTTATTTAAGAAAATGTTAGGAGGGGTTAAGACTTACCTTTCCCCGTGGTAACATGGAATTTCCCTACCTAAAGACACTAAGGAACATCAATGTTAGTAAGTTCAACATAAACATCGGTCTGTGTCCAAACCCTATACTTGCCCTCATAACTAACACCAAATAATATGTAGGGACATCCGCTATAATTCATAATAGTGTTACAAACATACATTTCTGAGCTACTTCAAGCTCTGGCCTATTCGTCAGCTTTCTCTCCCAAATGTCAAGAAGTTCACCACAAAGTTCAATTTCTCATCGTGTTAGGATCAGATGTAATGCATTTTATAAAGGTTAAGGTGGCCTTCCCTGAGTTCAACACAGTTCCAGGGTTTCCCAGTTCCAGAACACCAAAATGTAGGGTTCCCTTCCCCAAACTCAATGTTCATATGAAAAGAAAGTATCATTGAGGCTTTTGTCTTTTAGATGAACTTGTGTAACTCAGGGTCCCTTCCCCAAGTGTGATGTGTATCACCATTGGCTTTCTTTATTTCACCACAGCAAGCTTCCTTTTTAACATAGAGAGGTTCCCTGGTCAAGGCGCAGTTTCAGAACACACAGTCCATCCATTACAGGTCACGCAACCAGGATCTTCCAGGCTTCTTTCAAAGTTCAAGATGTGATTTATCAAACAGTTTCTTAAAGTGCATCTTCACAACTTTGTCACCTTGGTTTCTTAAAGCCGTAAGTTTAGTTTCCTTGTTAAATTTCAAATTATTGTTCATCAATGGTGTTCAGCTTATATCATTGTATTTAAAGAAATAGTTAATCTGGTTATCAGGTTTTCTTTCATGTAATTCAATATGTATTTGCTTCTGATAAAGGTGGCTTTTTCTCCAGTCGTTCAATCTGATATTCAACTTAAGTTTCTTTCACTACTTCCATTCAATGTGATATTCAAATGAAGCAACTTGGTTCATTTAATTTAGTACGTTATGTTAATTTCACTTGCTTCATTCAGTTCTGTGATTTAATATCAATCATTTTGTTCATTTCATATAAGTGACATTGTCAGTTTTATTCAATGTGTGAAGTTACTTTAATTCGTTTCATTTAATTCGGTATTCAATGTAAGTAACTTAGTTCACTTTGTTCCATATATTAGGTTACTAGCATATGCAACGTTCTTCGTTTCATTCAGTATTTTTTGTTTCTTAGAGCATCACAGGTAATGCATGTGTCCCAGACACTTACCCCGTCTTGGCAGAACCTTATTTCTGCTTTCGGTTTCCAGGGGACAGCCAAATAGCCAGGTGCTTCACAATGCACTCACCTGCTGCTCGCCTGCACATCTGGGGAACCTCCGATCCGCATACACCTTCCGATGGGATTCCCAGGACTTATGCTGGTGTACTGGCTTCCCTGCTTCTCTTCCCGCACAGCTTCCACTCTGGTCCTCTTGCTTCAGCTTCTGCCTTCATTTTAATGCTTGATCGCTATTTCCCTTTTTATACCCCTGAGCTTTACTAATAGGTTGGAGGAGTAAGTTATGGGCTTGCCTTGCCTGACTTGTCTGACCATACTTGAACCAATTATGGGGGCATGCCTGACCTTCGGGCCTCTTCTTCATCCTAGTATTTGAATGGGAGGTAATCTTCATGGCTCCTAGTTGTCTCTTCCTCGTCTCAGTACTGTCACTAATTTGAAAGGGGGAGAAAAGTGGAACACATTTATAATGACCCAAAAAGGATGTCTCATTTTCACCCTTCCTCTTCCTTTGTTTAACCTGTCTAATGTAATACTGGTTCCTACCCTTCTCAGACATCATGGGACTGGAAGAACAATATCCCATAACCTTCCATGGTAGAGGTTTCCTTTTGGAAAGGAATATATGGAATACCGTATCTCATCTGTGGGCATCCCACTTCCAATCCCAGAGGACCCTCTATCCAGGTGCTCCTCCCTCGCTTCTCCATCCCCAGGGGCAGGATCCAAATGTGATCACCTTTCCCTGGCCACCTGCATAGAGGATCCAAAGAGAGTAGAAGTGGGAATACCCTCAGGTTTCTCACAGAGTCTTGTGAAGCAAAGCTGTTTTCTGCAAAATGTTATAGCTGTGTATGTATACCTCTCTGAATCCAAAGGTTGTACAACAAATCCATTCCCCAGATCCAATATAGTCTTATATTTGTATCCCTGTTTGTTACTCAGAAGGCCTGAACTATGCATGTTCTGTACCAGACAATATGAACCATGTGGCTTAGATACTGGGAGTAATGCTGTATTGCAGGGGCTTGCCTGTTGTATCAGAACCCCTTGGTCTAATAATTGATCCACAATTATTTTCAAATGTGGTATAGCCTGTGCTTTGATTGGATAGTGTGTCTGAGGCTTTGGTGTTGCAAACACAGGCATTTTTATGTGGACGGCAGTCTATGGGCCTCATTACAAGTTTGGTGGTAGCCTGGCTGGTAAAACCGGTAGTCTACTGCCGAACTTGTGAACATTTCTGGCACCTGCGAATGGGCAATTACCGGGTCATTACGGCCCCACTGGACCCGGTAATTGCCCATTCCCGGGTGCTGGAAAATTTCGCCAGAATAAAATGCTCCCCATTCCCAATTGAGTCCCATAGGGCTCAAAGGGAATGGGGAGGTTGGATGCAAGGTATGGTGAATGGTGCCAGTGCATCCAACATGCTCTGCTCGCAGGTGCCGGTACGCCCGCCAGGTCAGACCAGGCGGGCAGGAAAGCACCGCACCTGCGAGCAGAACGCGTAGTTTGCTGGTCTGGTAACCATGGTACTGGCAAGCTTTCCGGTAGACCGGCAAACTTGTAATGATGCCCAATGTCATCTCCTACATGAATCTTGTATAACTGTGCTGTACCTAAAACAGCTCATGAGGCTGCATAGGAGTTCACTGCATGTTCCTCAACTTCACTTCCTTCCCCCTAGGGCTTTCCCTAACATATAACCTGGGCCAATCATGTTCTGCTAAAAGACCATCTTGTGTTATATACAAATTAGACCAAAATAGTGCCTCTGTGTCCTTTGGATGTTCTCCTTCAAGTTGAATTGTAACTGTATACACATTATTGTCCTCAACCACTTCTCCTTTGGGAGTAATAACCTCTACTTTCTGATTAGTGGAAATATGATGTAAAAGCTTCTTATTCCTTCCTTTCAATATGGAGACTTGTGTTCCCTCTCCTACTAACCGCCTGATAGTTCTACAAATCCTGAATATCGTAGAACACATCTGTGAATACCGCACACATCACAGCCCAGATATACAGCCTCATGAGCTAAGAGCTCAGCCTTGAAAATGGAAACTTTTTGCTAAATGCATTGGCTTATAAGCTAACCCTGATGAGAATGCGGTTTGCCTACTTGAATAATGATCAAAAATCAGTTTGACCATTTTATCTAAAGCACTCATGGACTAATTTCATAATTTAAGCTAATAAAATATATATGAAGAACACTACAGCTTTATCATAAGAGCATTTTGTGAGCGCCTAGCCGACTGAGTAGTCACACTCAGCCTTTCGTTCATGTGTATTTAGATCACTGTGTCACAGGATCCTTCTCACCAGGCAGCTCCTCTAATCCAACATACTATACTAAACTATAGCTTCTAAACCTATCAAGTAGAAGATTTAAATTTGGCTGTGCCCACCTATCTCGCATAGAATTTCAGAATCCAATTGTACCACTAGCCATCCCTTTGATCGTTGGTCACTGGCATATGGTTTAGAGCTTGTGTCATTGTCCACTCTTAAAGCTGCAGTTTTCTTCCTTTCTCCTTTCTTCTTATCCCTCCTGGTGGGCTTCTGCTCTCCCTTGGGAGCCGAGCCCTGTTTTTCTCTTCCTGTGAAGGAGAAGAAGGATAGTCTTTATCTCTGTATCTTTATGGTTGCCTAAGCTGCGCCCTATCCCTTAACTGATAGGTACTCTTTTTACCAACTCTGCCTTTGTAGGGTCCTCTACCCCAGCTAGCTTCTTGCCTGGTGCTTGTATTGTCTCTTTCCACAGATATTGCCCTGTAGAAATGGTCTTCATTTCTTCTTTGGCAGGGGACATACTGGAAGCCTGTGTCCTTCCCTTTCTTCCACTGGCTGAGAAGGCATTTTTGCCTAGTTCCTGTCTGATACCAGTGGTACTAGTAGGTGGTGCTCTTTTAGATTGCTTACTCTTGCCCAATTCCTTCCTTTGCCCTTCCCTGGGGAATCTACCCAGGTGACCTCTGCCTAGGGACCTGTAAGTAGCTGTCACAATGTGACCGAACTGGAGTTTCTTTTCTTGGTCAATAGTCAATACTGCTAGGCATCTGTAGACTTCTAGTCTCACTGATCATCCTTTTATGAGGGGCATGAGTACTACCCCTGTCATGGAATAATTGCCCCCTGCTATTGCCAGTCCTTACCTCATTGCTGCTTCTGCTCCTTGGGAGATCAATATCTCTCCCAGAATTTAGGTTAGTACTGTCATTGAAGGAGTCCCAATTAAATGAAGGTATAACCAACTATACAATGAAACCCAACTATCACAGTGTTCCATGGGTGGATTGCAAATTGATGGCATTATATTTGCTAAAGCCCTCTTTGTCTGCTGAGGAGTGACTTGTGGGTAGGGTGCCGCTAGCTGGATCAAGTTAGTGGAATACCATCTAGGGATTTCCTCCTGCCTTGTGGGGCAGGTGCACAATAAGGCTTTGAGGGTCTGGAATGGGAGTGTTTCGTCCTCCCCTGCTATTACAGGTCTGGGTACTATTGGTGCAGCTCCCAGTACTCTATAGTGTACAGCTTTAGCGTAGACACTGTCAAAATGTCTCACCAGAATGTCACAGTACTCCCTGGTATATGGGTCATGTGCCTCACTATTTGGGTGGAACCTAAGGATGTGTTCAAAGGTCAACCATTCCATAGCAAGATGCCCATATGTATTCCTTGTCATGGGATATCTCAAGCCCCCTTGAAACCAGTTCTGATAGTCTACCTGATGCAAGGCTATCTCAGGATACCCATAAGGTATCTACTGCATTCGATCTAAAGCCCTCCTAACATGTAGGGTTTCAAACATATCTCCTGGCTTGACACCAGGTGTCTTCAAATATGTAAACAGGGTTTCCTCTGGTAATCATCCAGGCACTGCCACAGTAAGGTTGGTGTTGACATCTCTAATACAGCCTTCCTGTAGCCATCTGGTTACTGCCAGGCAGCAGTTTACAGGTATACGGACATCAGCATGTGTGTTAGCCATTCTAATATCTCTTGGCTAGATAGCTGTTAAGAGTACTTACTTGAAAAGACACCCCGCTCAACACTAGAGTGTGCTTTGAGCTATATATTCTACAACCAGCTCTTCACTAGAGTGTATGTTATTCTGTGTAATGCCAGGCCTGTAGCAACCCCTGTAGTCCCTTTTCAGTAGCTAATTAAGGAGAATACTTTATAGGGTGTAGAAAAGGGGGAACAATGTCCTGCCGGGGTCACCAAAAATGATGTGATTCTTATCACCTCTATCTCAAGATCCTTTCCTCCACTCTGAGGGGAGTGTCCTAGATCCCCCTTGCAGGGGCTGTGGTAGGAATAGAGATAGAGAAAAGCAGATACCTGTCACTGTGCATCAGTAAAGAGAGCAGGCAATCAGACCCATGCAGTGGGTGGCTGCTTCTCATTCATCTTCACAGGAGTGGGTCACTAATTTCGCAAATATTTGTACTGATAGTCCACTGCTCAAACCTCCCAGTAACCTTTTGTGTGTGTATTAAAGACATGCACCATTTATAACATGGCAATACACAGTACTTCAAATAGATGCCCCACTCTTAAAGTTCATGTTTAAAGAATAAGGGGTCATTGATCGACAGTTGGTGTAATCTCTGTGACGCTAATGTCAAACAAAATGTGAACTCATCTTTTAATGTCATGCTCTGGCACAGGTCAACAAAGGGCCGTCCATTTCTCTTGTTTTGTCCATAACATCGACCAGTTAAACTCTGCAAAATTCTGAAACCGCTTGTCAGAGGGCCATGAGACATTTTTGTCCCTGGAAGTCTTGAGATTCATGAAGATAATTGAACCTCTTATAAAGAATTCAAGGGGGTCTAAATGAACTGGTATGTTTGTTCTATGAACTGAGGGATGTACCTCCATTGTGAAATTTTTGCTTTGAGTCACCTTCCTTGTTTTACTCTTTTAATGTTGAATTGGTTTGTTTCTCTAATTTTGCAGCCTTTTCTTCGTTCAATTTCCAATTATTCTTTGTTATGTATTTCTTTTTTTCTTCATCTTCCTTCTAGCTGTATATGAATTGTTAGCTTTTTTTGTATGTATTGTGAAAAGTCAAAGTTTGACTAACCACAAATAAAAAAATTAAATTCATGTCAAAATACTTCTGACAAAATTCTCAGTAATGAGCACTCAATTAATGCTTCTTACAATTTCATGTATAATGTAAATCTTTTAATGATGAGAAAAAAGTAATAAAGACACATTGCTACCATTATGGTAAATATACAAAACACACTTAAAATGCAAAAAGTAATTAATGAATAAGCAGAAATCACTGTTGTTGCCTCTATGTCTACTCAAGACTAATCAACCTTCTAGATATCATAGCCACCTTGAAAACAACTATCTGCCTCACCAGGTTTTGCTAGGCAATGTCGCAAATCTTGCTAGGCAGTCTTCATAGAAGCACCTGCTGTTTCAATACCTTAATACCTTTCTCAATTTGATATCAATGATGGGTAAAAAACCTCTCATACTCACTATCTGTAGAAGGTAAGGAGATGAGAGCTGGAGAAGACTAGATGCCTGGAGTGATTTACACATTCCAAGAAAAATGCAGAAACACTTCATAGAGCCCTCCCTTATGCATAGAGGATAATGGCCCCCGTGTTTCTCCCTTCCAGCCTTCCGTCTGCCTCGTCCGCCAACGCCCGTCTGGTCCACACACAGCTAATCTCCTGCTCTGTCTTCCGAATTCAACTGTTTTTCTAGTATTTGAGCATAAGCTGTCAACTTCCTCTTTTAGTATAATATCTAACAGAAGCAAAAAGTTGTTTAGATAGTTGGCACAGTATCAGTGTTCAATATCTTTTCATGGAAACAAAAAGCTTGTTTCTGTTAAAAGCAAGGCAGCGAGGCCAAAGCAGACTGCTGATTCACCTAAGTATACAAGCTGCTCGACAACTGTAAGCAACGCAGGAAGTACTGTAGGTTCTGTAGTTCTTTCAATTATTGCTATTTCAGTTTTATTTACTATTACCGAGGCACTTGGAATACTTGCCAGAAAGTCCGGAATACAGTCAGTGAGTTGGTTTGCATGATGTACCTGCAAGAACCAAAACAAAGACAATGGTCTGGCTTGAAGCCCGGAAATCCAAACAAATGTTTTTTTTTCTGCATTTAATTGTGAATCTTACTCATTGCCTGGATGTATCAAATGCATTTTTCTGCATTTAATTGTGAATCTTACTCATTGCCTGGATGTATCAAATGCATTACATTAAGTGCCCATGTTAATGACTACATGGCTGGGAATTGCGATCAGACAGTATATACCCCAATCATGGTTAAAACCAAGATTACATAAGAGTATTTAATGAATTTGAAAAGTAACATCCTGGCATCATCTACAAAAACTAAGCAAAGCACAGCGACTGCCAAGAAAAAAGTGTGTGGCACCTAAAACCCCAAAGACCTTGAGTAACTTTAGGTTTCCCACCAAGTATGTGCAGTCTAAGGGAGAGAGCAAAGGACTGAGGACCACTATCATAAAGAGAAGCTTATCTTGTTACTGTAAATAAACACCCTTGAATCTGATCATCTGGATTTTAGATACCTATTGAGCCTTTGGCCATGAAAGATACCATTTTCATCACTCCTGTATCTCAGTAAACTGTC
Source organism: Ambystoma mexicanum (assembly GCF_040938575.1). Taxonomy (NCBI): domain Eukaryota; kingdom Metazoa; phylum Chordata; class Amphibia; order Caudata; family Ambystomatidae; genus Ambystoma; species Ambystoma mexicanum. The sequence goes on from NC_090933.1 coordinate 1,152,552,114, forward strand.
AAATTTGCCTTACATACCACTATTGTCAGAGACAGTGTTTGTGATGACAATCAGGGTAATTTCTCCATGAACTCCAATTAATATTCTATGAATTATTATAAACCTTTAAGTACAGAAATGTCCCAGTAGTAAATGTGATCTCGAGGTAATGTTGTAATTTCAAGATTCTAATTCTGGCTATCTTGCTCTCTTTGACTCAAAGATCTGTGATGTAAATTTGTAGAAACCACTTGAACATTTTACCGGCTCAAATACATGTTAATCCTCCCCTTCAGCTTGTGGTTTTCGAATCCGCTTCAGCCTAATCCCACATGGACCACGCTGTTCTATGTAAACATTGAACGTAAACTATTGACGATGCTCCTGCTCATACTCCAATAAATGGTGCCTAGAAGCATTTTACCTTTTGGATCTAGGTCTGTGCTATATCAGGTATCTGAACAGGTCTGTCCTTATCAGTATAAGTAAGCACTAGGTCGTAGACACAAAACATAAAGAACCAGTGGAATGTGTTTAGTTTTGGCCTCTAAATGACGACGTAGAACCTGTCTGCAGGTATATTTAGACGGCATATCGGCTCCCTCCATGTAGTAACATGGGCACAAACAATAGAAAGTGCACTGCCAGTATCTTGCTCGTTTGATCAATCTTGTGTCGCAGGGAACATTAAGGAACTACTCGCCAACTCCTGCTGTTGACAAAAGTATGAAAATTATGCAGAATTCATGTACAACTTTCACCCCCTACCCTGCTCTTGCCTTTTGTAGGAAGGAACCTGTTATTTAGGTACACTACTTGAAATATGATATAAGTGTGGGCCATATGATCAATACTTGTCATGTGATGAGAGCACCTGCCGTTATTTTGCAATATATGTCATATTCCTTGACTACATGGCATTAGTCAGGAATACCTAGCATATGATGTGAGTACTAAGGTGCTTGATTGCAATGCTTGGCAGATGTTGTTAATACCTGGCATTTGATGACAATACCTAGTACATAGTGTGAGTAGATGCCATTTGATGGCAATACATGACATATGATGTGAGTATCTACATGTTTGATAACAATGTCTGAAATATGATGTGAGCGTTTGATGTATAATGACAGTATCAGACCTATAATGTGCTCGGGACTGCAATACCGGCCAATAGGGAAAACACTTCCACTGTACAGAAGCCTAAAAGTCATGTTTTAAATGTGTAATGGGTCATAGGTGCATGGAAGCAAAAAAGGGCATTAACCATGGAGTAACCTGAACTCTCACAACTAAATGTCCTGCTAGTGCCTCAAACACACCCAATTTATTATGGTTGTGTACATTCTTCAGCCTACACAACTGAAGCATCATGCAACAAGCTCGATGGAATTAATTATATATATGTTGGGTATGGCTGCCTTACATTCTCTAAGGACAGCTCTGCAATAGTGACTGCCCCCCTCTTTTAAAATTATCTCTGGCAACAAGAGGGGTGACAGACCTTAGACCCCCAACAGTATGAGCGATTCTGCAGCTTTTTTATCCTGCTTTCTTGGCAACAAATACTTGTAATGATAGGGTGAGTGTCATAAAATATGTAATGTGCACCAAGTTCAGTGTGCATTCTGTACTTAGAGATTAAAGCAATCAAGCCTTTAATCACAGACATATTTATCAACTATAACGTTAGTTGGTTCATCTTGTGTGCCTGTGTTCTTTGATTGTATGCAAAGAAGCCAGAAAACCTCATTGGGGCAATGTTCCCCCATAATTCTTTCTCATAGGGGTATTTCAAAAGAGTACAATAGGAAAGAAGTATATTGTTAGCCTAGGTTTTCATAATGTGCTTCATTAGAAATGAACATTGTAAAACGTTAAAGAAGAGATAGTTTACGATAATTGTACAATTAAAAACATTTCCTTTTCAACAGATACTTTTGTCAAGAAAAACACTGTTTTGTCCCTTAAAATGTCCTTCCTTCTTGGAAAGTGTTGTGCCAATGATCGGTTTCCTCTGCGAGCACTAAGGCAATGTTTAGTGTTGCATGCTCGCCAGTGATTGATGAGTAGTGCTGCTAAACTGGGATATTTGTTGTAATATGCACACACACTAAAAATTAACAATGTCTGTCAGAACCCAAGCAAATCCTTTCAGAGCATACTTGCCTCCCCTTCACTTCCCACCATTTGGACAATGTGAACCCAGTGTGATGTGACATTCCTGCAGGACACATGCAATGGGAATGTATGTTTTCAAATACTACACTTGTCCCCATCTCAGGAGATGCCTCTGTCGCTATGGCTCTCATTCTTCTTTTAAGGATGGAAAACTCAGCAATCACTCCTTTCAAGAGATTTGTTTCAATCTCTAGTCGCCTTTGTATTGGCAATGACTGATTTGGCTTTAGAAAATGAGAGCAAGCAATGTGTTAGGGGATTCAAGGTTAAAGGTGAAAAGGACGAGGAGCATGGAATCCGTAGTAACCACGTCTCCCCCACAAGGAATCCTGATAACAATTGCTGCTCAGGGTGGCTCAATGCCTGCACATCTGCCCAAATAATAGGGCAAAGTAATTGCGCACATTTTAATTCAATGTAATGCAATAAAGCTTTAATGGCATGACTTGCAGTTAGACAAATACATTTCAAATTCCGATGACCTTGATTTGCATTCCAGGCAATGTGGTCACTGCTAAAGGTATGATATTACAAACTGGAGAACATCCTGTTGGCGACCCTGCCCCAGTGCTATTCAAGTATTGTCCTACCTTTGTGTTGGCAACCACTGTCAAATTGTAGTACATCATTTATGTCTGTGGTCTGGCCTGGTCTTTGATATTGTAAGCCTGGTCGTTCTATATATACATCCCCTACACCCCATCTCAGCCCCGACTTTCCAAAAGTCAATGAAGCTCTTTACCTTGCATCTCACAGTGAGGCTCTCCAAACAACTATAGCCCCGCTCAGCCTCTCTTTTTCCCACTGAGGAAACGAGTGGCTGAAGGGGAAGGGCGTGGGGCAGATCAACAAGGCTTTCTCTCTAAAGCACAGACAGTGTAATAGATAAGAGCAGTGAGTGAGAAGGTGAGAGAGAAAGGGAGAGCACGAGATCAGCCTATGATTAGTACTTAAACTGTTCTATAAGTGCTGTATCCCCATACCATGGAAGTCATAGTGCACAGATGGGATGTCACAGCAGGGAATCCAGCATTTACTCTGTTTCCCCCATGTCTCCTTTGGCCAAAGGAAAGCAGAGAGGTCCCAGGGACTTGCCCTACCTGACATGGTGCGCTGCCAAGCGTGGGAGCTGTAGCTGTGAGCCTGTCAGCTTTACAGAGCTGTGACCCCCACACTGTCAATCACCAGCACCGTTCACGGAGTAGGCACGTGACAGCAAACCAGCCATGGTTCTGTATAGCAGAGGGGCTTGTGTCTCCCACACTGCGAAGGAACCCTGCCATGGGGGAGGAAGTAGGAACACAGAGGGGATAGGTGTGGTTGACAGTGCACTAGAAAGTAGGTCAGAAAATAATGGAGGCTGTGGATCGAGGAAGGACACTATCATATTGCTTTATTTTGGAGGGACAAGCATGACAGGTGGGAAGGGTGGAAAGTTGTCAGGATTTGTTTTTCTTTTAGGGGAAAGGCGTGAACAAACATGGTGGAGAAGAAAGAAGGAGCAAGGAGGAAGGCCAGGTTCTTTTTAGTTTTTGAAGATGGTTTAGGTTACGGAGGTGCCCGTCTATTTTATGGGTGTTTCCTTCATTCCATCCCTCTGCGCCCCTAAAATGATGGTCTGTAGCGATAGCGATGTAGTTGAAAAGAGGACGCGAGTGTCTGTGCATCAAAGAAATTGCACATCCGCAGCTATCAACAACAAGGTGGATTTCCCCTCTGGGATTCTAGTGACATCTGAGACAACTCAAGCTTCTCTCCAGTTGTGTATGAAATGTCACTCTGTACCCCTCAGTTGACACCCCTGTAATGTATAAATACCCATGCACAGTTCTGCTTATAAAAACACAGAAGCTATTAATATCTGTAAAAGAAATATGTACAAAACGGTCCTATTTCAGAGTGTGTAGGACATCACCGTTTACTTGTAATAGGAATATGGCATCGTTACAGCCCAGAGCAGCCTACTCCCTTTTTAAAGCTCATGCCTGCCCCAAGGTGTCTTTACACTATAAAACTCTCTGAAGCCCTTCTCCCAGGCTTTAACTGACCTGCAGGGTAACGGGGCAGCAACATGCTTGTGTGGATAGTGTGATGGTCAAAGCAGGCCAGTTTGACAAGTTGATGCATTGTGCGGTTAGAAGATATGACTTATTTTACTGGCCAAATATACTTTAAAAGGCACTATTTGCAACGCAGCTTACCAACAAATCCGTCTCTCCAGGACTCACAGCCTTTCGCGACAAGCAACACATTGGTATTTACAATTGTGGGACACATTTCCATTGGTCACCAAACACAATATATGTCCCAGTCCACCCCTGCCATGCCCTTCCTAGAGCCCCACCATGCCGAAGCCACAGCCATGAGCCTCACGAGTCAGAATTTGGGAACTGTATAAAATGCTGGCTCATTTAATATTTGTAATAGTTTTTGATTGTCACTACATTTCTATTATTATCTGTTATTATCCACAAAACATACATAAATGTCCATTTGGAGTTCTGTGTCTGGGGCATTTTGCTTTACACACACACACACACACACTATCCTTATAAACATGGCAACTTTCAATATCTATATAAAGCCTGTGAATAATGTTCTTATTACATGTTAGTTGTGTCATCACTACTGACCTGTAATGAAACATGACATCACTGGTGCTTCAGGTACGACTGCAGCACGTAACAAAAGCCGTGACAGGCTTTTCAAATTCCTTTCTTGTAAAATTGCTTTCTGTGACGCTTTTCTGCGAATAATGTGCATAAAAAGAAATGCAGAGCCAGACAAGATCTGCTCGAGAAGGGATGCAAACTTAAAGAGATTCATGGATTTAAAAAAGTTCTGCCTTGACAGTGAGGAGTGAAGAAGAACATGGACTTCATAATTCATAGCACAGCTGATAAGCAGCGAGCTCTGAGGACAGAGATTGTAATCTTCCCAGCCCTTGTTAAAGCAACACTCTGGCAATATGTCATCAGCCAGGGCTGTCTGGAGAGCTCTTTACTGTGCCTCCTCTGCAAGGATACTTTTGCTAATCTTGTTATCCTGCACTTTATGGCTACTCGGCTCAGTCACCTACTCACAGGGCAAAATGTGATTACCTAAGGCCGTGTGAACATTACCTGACCTTAAATATGTACGGTTGTGAGATTTAGACAGAACGTTTAGCACTTTGCACCGGTCCTAATTCACAGAGCAGAGCAAAGTGGCTTTGCACTGCAAAAGTACTCTTTGCACCGCACTAAATGCTCCTAATTCACAAAAAATGCACTACGTAGTGCAGATTAGTCTTTTTTTGGGAATTAGGCCCACCTAGCACAGTGGAAAGAGTACTTTTGCAGTGCAAAGTCACTTTGCTCCGCTCTGTGAATTAGGACCGTTGCAAAGTGTCTTTGTGCAGTGCAAAGTCACTTTGACTGCGCTAAACATTCTGTGAATTATGCCTTTAGAGCAAATCAGTGTCAGAATGGGGCAATGTGCTGCAGTGCGCCAGAGAGAGCTAGGGACGAGTGATCTGTTTAATGTTGGATATATTACTCGATCTTTGAATACTTGTAGCATCTTGTGTTCTCCTTCTGCATAATATCGATTCTCTGTGATCTGTTTCATGTTGGATATATTCCGCGATCTTTGAATACTTGTAGTATCTCGTGATCTCCTTCTGCATAATCTTGATTCTCTGTGATCTGTTTAATTTTGGAGATATTCCTCGATCGATATTCCTCGATCTTTGAATACTTGTAGCATCTCTTGATCTCCTTCTGCATAATCTTGAGTCTATGTAGTAATTTGTCTTATCAGCAACAATTGACTGTTAGTTAACCAAGGTAGCAAGCATCACATAGATGCTGGGTGACATGACTGAGCCATTAGTAAGAAGATGCTGTCTGTATGTTTATTATATGGTGTACCTTTATGTTGATGTGTTTGGATGTTCATGTTGAGAAAATTGATTGGGTGCATGAACTGGTCATGGTGATCTTGATTGTAGAATGTAAAGAGTTCCAAAAACATACACATGTTCATAGTTTCTCCATATGTCCAATATTTCACACCAGTTGCCAATGTTTACTTGTAAAAAAGACGTTGGCCCTCATTACGACCCTGGCGGAATTCGGAAAACGATGGCGGAAATGCAATACCGCCATCGAATAGCGCTAGGTGCGACTATGACCCGTCACCGCAAAGTACGATGCCATTAGCGACACCGTAGTGAACGCCAACGCTAACTGCACCAAGCACGCGCGCGCGCGCCATGCCAAACCGTAAACACCACCATGGCGCAACGGTACGCCAATTCCGACCCTAGCGGACATGTACCTAACGCCATCAAGCATGGCGGAATGCACCATTCCGCCATGGTGAGAAGTACGGCATCGCGAATCAACCGTAAACGGCCCCACTGAGTGCCCGTACACCGCTCCCTGCCCACAAAGTACAACTTCCCGTAGGTGCAACGAAGCCACAATGCAACCAGTGAAATGTACAAGTCACCCATGCATGCCAACGAACAATAGAAACACAACAGGTGCCAATGGGAGCTGCAGGGCACAGATGGCACGAATACAGAAGCCATCCCAATGGACATGACCACAGTCCCCCACCAAGAAACGCACGCAAACACAGGCACCTGTGACCAGCAATATTCCGAAAATCACATCATTCCACCAGTCCACCTGGCTGACCGGCATCTGTTACACAAAACCCAATCCCCCGCCCCTGAGCATGACAACATTCAAACTGTCATATTGGCAGCCCCCATCCCTGACCTCACGGGCTTCGTAGGCAAACGCGCCCAGTACAGTACCACGCAACTAAACTCCGAAGCTGGAACCCAGTGCAGATCTCCTCACAATACATCGCCCCCCAAATAGGCATATGCCACATCACTTGCAAAGAAGAACGCTACACGGGCCAAATCAGAATAGAAATTTAATGCACATCAAAATCACCAAGCCCATACAGCCATCAGGCCATGAACTCCAAAACACATTTCACCATTGTGGGCTGCATCCGCAAGAAATGACCAGCCACTACTTGTGTGACGCCCTGTTCCCTCATGGTACACAGAGCCACATTCACGTACGAAAAGGCAACATGGAAGCGCACAGAACCGCAGGGCCGTCCCAATGGGGAGGCACTAGTCCAGCTGAAAGGCCGAAATGTTGCTCCGAGCCACCAGTACTGCGTAAGGGCATGTGGCCCATTGGCGATCGTCCCATAAGATCGTAATGCTGCTCCACTGATTAACACGAAGCAGCAGGTGTCGGGAGTAAAACCCATCTGCAGGAGTGGCATACAGATGGCAGTGGCAAAAGGGGAGGAGATACCTGTCAACCAAAAGAAAAGAAAAAGAACAGAATGGCCCTCAGTACTACATTCCAACAACTCACTGCAATGATCACACTAAATCCACAGCCACATGCATGCTAGCCCACTCCAAAGGTCCATCACCACCCAAAAACCACTTGCGACTCATAACTATCTATATCGAGGTGTAAACACCATCACAAACGAGTGTACCTGTGCATGCGCCTGTGAAAACAGAATCCATCTGATGGGATTGGTAACGTGCATGGACACAAGTGTCTGAGGGCGCGTCGAGACAGGGAGGGCTCAACAAGGCCAGATAGACGATGGTCCCACTATGGCAGCCCTGCATCACATAGCGCAGGGGAGGCGGACAGATTCCAAGAAGCCCTGTACATGGCAAACTCTGTATCAAATCACCTGCCCATGCATCCATTCATCATTCCCTCATCCCGGGATTAAAACGCCTGAATATTTACTCACATAACATTAGAAATATCCATTGAGTCTGTGCGTTATGCAGCCTGCAAAATCCACAGTGCCCCAGCCCGTAATTCCAGTGTAGTGAAGTAACATGTATTTGGGAACGTCCTGCCTTATCGTCCACTACGCTATTGCGCATCCCATACTATTCATATCAATCATTGCATTCTCGCCATGGCCCCTGTCCCAAGGACATTGAACAATAGAACGTTATATTTGCAGTCAGACCTGTGGGCATCTCCTCGCCGCTAGCTGAAAACCGAAAGCGCCGCCCTTCGAATTCCTCATTTGCAACATCACGTCGAAGAGGCATCTGTGGCCGTTTGAAAACACTAATTAATCCATCGAGTGCGGCTGTGTGTGAAAATGGCAACTGCCTTCACCCACGAATGAGACGCCCCGCCCGTCGTTGCAACTCGGTACAGTGATGAATGAGGGCCCACCGTTACTCGAGTACTACGTTCCACTGACCCTTCACAACTCTGTTCGCGACTGCACAGATAGTATGTGAAACAATGGGACCACAGCAGAATGAACATATCAACCAATGTTACACGGCCATCGGGTACAAATACATGATTGCAATAGCAAGATGCCATTCCACGACTTGCAGCGTTGTGCGCGGGACGTGCTCGGCCAAAGGGGAGAGCAGTTTGCACAGGTGGAATGAATCACCACAGGTGGAGGCCATTCAGCCTGAAAACACATAAATTGCACAGCCAGTCTCCTCCCACAACCACACCGAAATGCTACCGGCAGGACTCGCGATGTTGGCCCTGGGGGACCTGATAGCACTGCAAGTACTCCAACTCCAAGAAGAAGACGAACACCAACTACAACCGGCCGCACGGAGGAGACGCAGGAGGAGGAGGAGGCCAAGGCAGGGCCAGCAAGGGCCGCCAGCACAGCCACTACCACCACGCAGGCAGCCCGCAATCCCACGCCTCCGAGCACATCCGTTCAACCTCACTGATGAGCAGATCCACACCCTCTACCGTCTGGACCGGGACACCATAGCCGCCATTGTGGACATGACACAGGCTGACCTTGTCAGCATGATAGATAGCCCAACCGCCATCCCACCCCTACTGAAGGTGGTGTCTGTACTCCACTTCCTGGCCACAGGCACCTACCAGCACACAGTCGGACAGTTGCATGGCATTTCTCAGCCACTGTTCTCACGGACACTATTGCAAGTGCTCGATGCCCTCCTGCAGCACGCAGACGACTACATCTCCCTACCACGCTCGGAGCAGGAAATTACCAACACAAAAGTGGGATTCCATGCACTTGCCGGCATACCGGGTTGCATTGGTGCCATCGACTGCACCCATGTGGAATTGGTCGTCCCACATGCCATGGAGGCCCAGTACCGCAACCGAAAGCAATTTCATTCTCTGAATGTACAAATGGTGTGTGACTCCAACAGGATCATTACACATTGTTGTGCCCGATTCCCTGGATCAACCCATGATTCTATGGTCTTGAGGAACTCTACAATACCACGCTACATGGAGCGACACGCAGGGAACAGATCCTGGCTACTCGGTGAGTCTCATTACATGCATGATAATGTGGGGTATGTGATTCGGCAATGACCTGGCAGGAAGGGGGGGGGGTGTGCGTACGTAGCAATGGCATTCCACATCATACGTTTCTCGTCCACATACAGGTGATGCTGGATATCCACTGAAGAGATGGCTCCTCACACCAGTCCGGAACCCACGGGACCAGCATGAGGAGGACTAAAACCATGCCCACTCACGTACCCGTGTAGTCATTGAACAGGCATTCGGCCTACTGAAGGGTCGTTTCCGCTGCCTCAGCAGGTCTGGCGGGGCACTCCTGTACCGCCATGAGAAGGTTGCAAAGATGGTGATGGCATGTGTCATGCTCCACAACATGTGCGTACGTAGAAATGTGCCCATGCCCCCTGACGCAGAACTGCAAGCACCTGATGATGGTCATGATGAGGGTGGGGATGTGGCAGCACCTCAAGGAGTCTGCGAGGCACCGGAGGCCCGTGACATTCGTCAGCATCTCATTGATGTATGCTTCTAGCACTCACGCCTGGTGGCTGATACATGGACACGGGACTCGTGGCACTGTGTGTGTCTGGGACATGCACAATATGGACTGTACGCCTATGATGGCCTAGTACACAAAGATCAATGTCCACACATCTCATTGTTTGATCGTGCACTTTTTATGGCATATGTGATATCATGTTGTACACCCTATCGACCCGCCACCCAAGTGAGCCCAACACACCCCCTCCACCCTCCCACCTCCCCCCCGAACACCAGTGTCCAAAGATGCTCATTGTCAGTGGGCAGTCGCTATTGCAAGCCCCCTCTGCGGGTATCAGGGGCACCCCTGCCTGTGGAGCGCAGGTTCCTCCCAGATCTACGTTGGGGGCTGCCCTGGACGGAACTTGCAACGGATGATGTCTCTGCCTGCTCACGTCCATGCATGTCCCTAAGGGTTTGCGAGAGCTCAGTGAGCACACGGCGCACTGCGGCAAGTTCGGCACATACGTCCTTGGACGTCGCATGCAGTTCCCCCCTCAGGCTCTCGGTGCTTCTCTCCATTTGTGCCCTTAGTGTCTCTGTACCTCTCTCCATTTCTGCCCTAAGTGTCTCAGTTGATGTTTCTATGTCTGCCTTAGTGCCCCCACATTCATCGGCATGGTCCTTGAGGAGCGTGGCCAGTTGCTGCTGTTGCACGATTAACTGGTCGAGGGACTGTTGCCTCTGCTGGGCCATGGCCATTTGCGGGGGTGTCACAGAGGGGCTGTTGTCCTCATGTTGCCCTGCCACAGGGCTTGTGGGGGATGGCCAGTCGTCGTCTTGTGGGTGCCCCTGCGTGGTATCCTCATGTTGTACGGGATGGGACAGACAGGGGGATTGGGACAGGTCATGGATGGATCTGACTTCGACATCCCCGTCTTCTGTGTCGGAGCATGCTGCCATCAATGGGGTGTCACCTATGGTGCTGCTGCCACCGGAGGCAGTGCCTTCTGTGGCATCCGTTGGGGGGACCTGTGGTGGTGGTGTTGTGGGCATGCTGGCTGCTGGGGTGCCTGTTGATGTTCCCTCCTCTGTGCTGCCACCTGATTTGTGCTGCTGCCGTGTCTTGATGCGTGCAGCTGAGGTGGAGGGTCTTTGGCCGTTGGTCTTGGCCCTCTTTGCAGGTGTGCTGGTAGGGGTGTCCTGAAGCTCGTCGTTTGGATCGGACCCTGTGGTGGAGTAAAGGAGGGCGAGGGTTATTGATGGGTCTGTGGGAATTGGAATGGCATTGTATCACATGCATTGGGGTGGTACCTGAGGGTGATTTGGGTCGGGGCCTTGGAGGTGCTTTCATTTGTGTGTGGAGTGAGGGTGCAGTTGTTTGGCAGCCTGCAGTTAGGGTGTGCCTGCTGCACGTGTAGTGCGTGTTTTAGGGGTTTTTAATTATTTATGTATTTATTGTGGGTTTTAACGTGCGCTATCAGGCCGATGTGTGTGGCCGTTCTCCTGGACATGTGTTTCTGTTGCACTATGTGGACGCATGGTACTTCACATGGATGGACTTTGTGGATTTGGCATTGTTTTATTTGGCCCACCTACCTGAATCTTCGGATGTCTGCACTCCTTTCTCCATCCCTCCGACTCCCTCTATGCTCTCCATTCCGATGGTGGAGGCACAGATTTCTTCCCAGGGGGTCAACTTGATGGGTGATTCAGGACCTCCCCCGGTGGCTGTGGCAATGTTGCGGTTGGCAGAGAGTATGCTGCGGACGCGTATCCGCAGGTCGTCCCATCGCTTACGGCATTGCTGTGGGGTGCGGGGTGCGGTCCCCACCGCACTTACCCTCTGTGCCACCAGAGCCCATATGGCCTTCTTGTTTGCAAGTGCCGTCCTGGTCATTTGCGTGCAGAAGACGACGGCAGCATTCTCCTGGAGGGTCTCTGTTAGCACGGTGAGTTCCTCACGGGAGAAGTGGACCTGCCGCTTGCGGTCGCACGCTTTCTTCGCTACTTTTCCCATTTTTCTTGGTTTCGCTAGGGTGGATGACGGGTTGGGGTGTGTCTCAGGGTAGTGATTTTAGTGGTTGTGTGGTTTTAGTGGTTTTATAGGTGTACGGCGGGATGTTTCCCGTTCCGGGCCCATGTTTTAACTTCCGTTTCCGTATATTTCCGGTCACCGTACTTTCCGGTAGGCGCACACTGCGGTGTCCGCTGTGATGGGTGGCGGTATTGCACCTAGGGCGCCGTACGGCGGCGGTGTGGGCCGTTTTGGGTTCATTTCCGCCATCGCGGACTTTGCACTTCCGCCATGCCGTGGTGCTCGTGCCCGATGGGTCGGAATGGGCCGCACTTTGCTCCTTCGTGCAATGGCGGAAACGCTATTTACGCTGTGGCGGTCCGGTCAGTCACTTTCCGCCAGGGTCGTAATGAGGGCCGTTGTGTTCTAAATTCTACATGATAATATTGGCAATGTTGGACACAAAGTATGTTTGTAAGCCTGTTACAGTGAACAAAATTATTTTGTGAAGCAAATTGCAGAAAAGGTAAGAGTCACCAGTGGTCTAATGTCATGAACCATATTGTATCTAAACCCTCCTCTGACCGGATGAATTGCTTCGACTGTTGGACTAGTATTCAGACTGGTGATTCTTAATGTTGCCAAAATGCAATTCCAATTTCCATATGTAGGGCCTCCAATTTGATTTATGAAATCTGTGAAATCATTCAAAGAGTGAACATCTTTAATAAGTAGGTAGGGTTGTGGTGGAAATCAATTGCGCTTCGTATCGTGGTTACTAATAAACCTCTTGGTTCTTTGTCAGATTTAAAAAAAAGGAAGTAATACTCTTGTTTGTGGGTGATTCCCAAAGCTGATTTTATCGGTGTTCAATGTGCCGACGCGTTTTCCGACCCCACAAGGATCATAAGTCCCCTTAAAATCTTCTGCCCCTTTAAGGGAATCAATTATGGGCATCCACAAGAACCCTGCAGTGGCTGCATGCTTTGGACCTCTTGCATGGGTGCAAAAATCATGAGAAATCACGGATGGAAGGAGCATGGCATGATGTAAGATCGAAAACCCAAGCAGTTAATTGGTCATCCCAGAAGTTCTCCACACGTATACACCTCAGGACTGTTAGATTAAGCGAGTCCTCCCAAATGGTAGAATCAGAGTGTGAAAAGCAGAAAGCGGACCACCCTTGGTAAACTTACCGACCTGAAGTTCCAAATCAAAACTCCAAGCCAACTCGAGGAACATGGCCCCTCAAATAATCTCTGTATAAACTGCATAGAGAGACAGACATGAGTTACCTTATGACAAAGCTTGGCTTGAAGGTGGGGCCAAAACTCTATAAAAGGAAGTGCCTTTTGCAAAAGACTGAACATGTAATTTTCAGACAGCTGGCAAAGAGTGCCGAAGTAGCTGCATCAGGAGACCAGAGACCATAGGAGAGATATAGGAGGCAAGTTGAGAAAGCCCCAGGGGCAAGGGCGTGGGAAGAGGGAGACCAGGGGGGTAGGAGAAAGATGCATGAGAAAGGGGTGAGAGAGATAGTCCCAGGAGTCTGGTCAGAGAAAGACTGAGGGGGAGTTGTAGAGAGAGCCATGAAGTTGGGGGGAGAAAAACCCAGGAAGCTAGAGAGAGAGATCTGCCATTATCTGAATCCTAATAAAGAGGTGTTTGCAAACAAATATCATATCTAGCCTTTTTGTGATCCTTGTGCACTTTATGACAGGAGTTGGAATTGAGGATTGAGCAGCCAAAGCTATAGGCCCATTGCTTATTGCATCAGTCAGAATAAAAATAAGTAAGGGTGCCAATGTATGTCGATTCTGCTCTAAGGATGCCCTTATGTGAAACGTTATGACATCTCCTAATTGAATGTTCAGAGTGGAAGCAACGACGTTTTAAATACTTTAGAGTACTGTTCGACGGTTATAAAACTATGTTGATTGGTGAAGTGTGGATATGCATATTCAATACGGATAAGATGGTTGTTAGAATAGCGACTATACAATTCCTTGAATCTGAAACCTAACGGATTCTAACATAATTGAGATGATACCTATCTAATGTGGTAATCAAATAGTGCTCAAGCGCTCATGAGATACGATTCAACACCGAAATTTAAATATATAGGCAGTTTATTACAATAATGTGATCAAGGTTTCGGATTTAAGTTTGAATTGAATATGTTAACAAGTGTGCAATCTTCTATTCTTTATCTATTTTTATTTAAATTGAATATTGTTGATTTATAGATTTATATGATGTAATTTAATGATTATTTTATGATGGTTTTAAGATATTTTGTTACCTTTTTACCTTTGTGAATTTTAAATTATGCGCTACAGATTTCTAGTCAGTGCCCCTATAGTACATTATTTCTATCTAGTTACAATATGACATTAAGGGGTCGATTCATGGAGCAAACGTGCGCCGAAAATCCCAGCGCAAACAGGCGCAATGTGGCGCAAGCGTGAGAAACCCAGCGCACGTGCACGCGTGCGATTCAAGGAAGACCCTGCGCGTGTTTCCCGCTGTCCGTGCGCCAAATCCTGCCGTGGCGCACGCGGGCACACACGGCGTGCGCTACGCGCACAGCAAAAGCGCACATAGCGTGGCGCACACAACCAAAGTGGGCGGAACAGTGGGCGTAACACGCGCAATGGGGAATAGCGCGTAAAAAAGAAGGCGTAACTGGGGAAGTACCGCAGGGAACTACACGGAACGCTCACACGCACGCGAACAACCCGTATTCATGGATTCGAATACGGGAAACCCGCACACGGCAAAAGACGCACACAGGCGTCAACGCGTCGGCCACACGAAGGCAGGCGGAAGCGTCCCTGCGCACAGTATAAAAGTGCGCGCAAGCAACAAACACGTATATACAGCTACAATGAATGCCCCATTTGTCGCAGCACTGATCGTGGGACACCGCAGGAGGAGGAGAATAGCCAGGGCACGCATTTTTGCACCACGGACAAGCCTTTTTGGGATGCCTGACGACCAGGTCTACGGCAGGTATAGGTTTCCACCCCATATCATCCTAGACCTGGTCAGGGAGTGGGAAGATGACCTTACATCCCCCACCCTTTGCTCCCAAGCATTGAGCCCCTTGGAGAAGGTGCTCAATGTCCTGCATTTTTTGGCCACTGGGTCATTTCATCGGACTACTGACATAGTGGGGGGGTGGGGTCTTACAGGCCACACAGTCACGCTGCCTACACCAGCTACTGGCAATCATGACAGCGCGCCCCTCAGTCCGCAGGCACATATACATGCCCAGAACACCCGCAGAAAGGCAGGCCGTTGTCCTGGATTTTTTCAGGGTGGCACACTTCCCCAAAGTGCTCGGTCCACCTAGGGCCACTGAGCACATCTACCGATACCGCAAGCACTGGCATTCCATCAATGTACAGGTGGTATGCGATGCAAATGGAATCATCACCTCTGTCTATGCAAACTACCCTGGCTCCACCCATGACAGTTTCATATACAGAATGTCCGCCCTGAGCCGGGCCCTGGAAGCTGGGCAGCATGGCGACACATGGCTCCTAGGTGAGTACAAATGCCCTTGCACATGCATGCATGTCACACACACACAAATACACAAACCCCAATAATCACAACCATTTACACCTCCCCAGGGGACAGTGCCTACCCTCTGAGCAACCACATGATGACACCAATCCGGAACCCCACCACACCACCCCAGGTAAGATACAACGCCGCCCATATTGCAACCAGGGCCATAGTGGAGCGCACATTGGGAGTGCTCAAGTCACGTTTCCGCTCCCTTGACCGCTCTGGCGGGCAGCTACTCTATGCACCCCCAGTAGTGTGCAGGATCATTGTGGCAGCATGTGTCCTGCACAATGTTGAAACACGGCAGGGCGTACCGGTGGACATGGTGGTGCCCCCACATCCCCAACCACAGGCACAGGCGCTGCCCATGGGAGGGGACAGGGCACGTGGCGAGGAAGCCCAGACCCGGCTTGTGGCCACATTTTTCACCTAAACTCCCACCCCTGCGGAGTGCACACAGGCCTGGCACATAACAGGTGACAATCGATGATGACAAAGAGACAGTCAACTGTCACAACCCTACCACCCTGAGATAGTTGCCATGGAAGTGCCACATTGTCTGCATCCCTAGCTACTTAAACACAAGCTATCCTGTGTGACCAAAAGGCACACATATGACATGACATGATATGGCATTTGTAACGCACCTATACACAAGTATTTCAAGGTGCGATGAGGCAGGGAGGGGAGAACAAGGGAAGACAGACAATGATACTACTAGGCCAGGTGTCATTTAGATTGTGCAAGTGCAGGGGCAGGGGGAAGGGAAAAGTGCAAGGGGAAGGGGAGGGGGGGAGTGCAGTACAGGGTAAGTAGACTAAAAAACAAATAAATAGGCCAGCTGGTGGCAACTGCAAAGGTAAGTGCAGACAAGTGCTGGGAACGGGGGGCTGTAGGGATAGAGAGACCGTCCCGCAGTGCAGCGGTTGCCAGGGAGGCAGTGCAAGTGGAGAGTGGCTGGGCCAGGGACCGAGGTCGGTGAGAGTGGCCCAGTTGCAGATCCAGTGCAGTTCCAGTGAAGAATTTTGCAAGGGAGAGGCAGGGAGAAAGCAGAAGCAAAGAGGAAGGTCTTGAGATGCTTCCGGAACCGGAGATGGTTCTCCTCAAGTTCCAGTGAGGCAGGAAGGCTGTTCCAGAGGGAAGCCCCTGCCGCGGAGAGAGATCTACCCCCAGCTAGTTGCTTTGAGAAGCGGATGACCCTGACATGCAAGGTGTGAATCACACACACCTGCAAAACAGGCCATGGCCATCACTGTTATGTCACTCAAACCCTCCCAAACCACAACATGACATGGCAAGCAATACCCATACACCAACACAGTATCAATAAGGTACACATTGCCATGTCAAAAATGTACAGTGGCATCAGACAATGATGCCTGACATGGAATCAGATGAAATGACTGACCAACAACCTCCCACCCAAAATAAGTCATTTCCAAATGCATTACAAAAGTTGTAGACGTAACATAACAATGAATGCATGTCTACATGCACATTGTGCATTGCAAAATCAACACTGCAGCTTCTGTGTGCTGTGTCCAACTCCTGCAACACACTGCTCAGCGCACAGCACAGTGAACAGCCATTGTGTGTGATGCACACCCTGAGCATCACATCTAAGCGACAGACCACATCAAAAAGCAAATTAGGCATGTACAGGATCCATAATTGGTCACAGAACATGTGCTGCAGGGACACAGTGGGTACCAGAAGGCAAACAGAGTGTACACGTGGATATGCAAGGGTGGTTGTACATGTAGTGCATCATAGTGCAAGTGTGTGGGTCAGTAAGGACATGCACCCAACATATGCATGTGCAATCAAGTGACCATCAGTGTCCTCTACACATCACATGTGAACATTCACCATGTGTACACCCCAGCATGTCAAACCACAACTATCCCCTCACACCTGAAAGGTAAACACAACACATGAACAGGCATTGATCAGCAGAACATAACATGTACATAGGATACCACCATTACAATGTCAGGGTTCACATCACACTGCAGGGCAAGGCAACTATCAACAACAAACCCCCCCCTCCCTCACAAATGACCATGACCCACTGAACAACTGCACCTGGGTCATGGAGCCTTCAACCCTCAATTTCACCTGGCCACAGGATCACCCTTCCCCTTCGTCACCATCTCCCACCTTGTGTGTAAAAAGGTGCCTGCACCCTCAGAGTCCACCCTCATTTGCAAAATCACAAAATCCAAGCCAGAAAAACGAACCAGAACACCCTGCAGTAGATGACTTGACGTAGCAGTACCTCACAAAGGCCAAGTACTACCACAATGATGTAACAACCAAGGTAGCACAATAAAACAATGTCACAACAGGATGTGAACCATGTGTGGTACATAACATAGAATGATGCACCATGAACGGATGTGTACTGTCACAGGTCCCGTGTACAGGCGCGGGAGTGTCACAAAACAACCACCCCCACCGTGTCCCGGGTGCCTGCAAGGTCAAACTCGCACAGGCCTCTAGACCCTGGTGGGGAAGGTGGGTCAGGGATATGCAGTCGGGACAGGTGTTGGCACACTGGATAACTGGAATGAGTGGCAGGAGAGGGGAGGAGGAATGACACATGAAAGTAGGGAATGCATGAAAATGTACTACCTGCATGAACACATACACAATCCGAACAAACTTGGACATCATTGTCATGGCCTTCTGTAGTCCAGGCTTAGGAGTGGCATGAACCAACCACCCCCTCTAGGGTTTTGGCGCCTGCAAGTTTGGGGCTTACACAGGCATCCGCAACCCCAGCGGGGAAAGAGGGTTAGAGAAAGGTGCTCTGGAGGCTCACCCCCCTGCAGAAAGGGCATGAAAAACATGATTAATGCTTTAAAGTCATCTGTGTGTGTCTCTTCAGGCATCTCATTACTGGACCATGTCAGAAATCACACCATCAGTCCGTCTTTCACATCCAAAGTGTGGAACACACTATCTATGGCATGAATTGCAACAAACATGTGTACAGTAAAGATAAGAAACATATTACACAATGCATAGCAATGAATGTACACATTAATCATGAAACACCCCATCTAGCAAAAGCTGAACAGTGGACAATAACACCGCAATCATCCCCACTAGGGGTGTGAACACAAGTCACACAGCACCAGACATGCCACAGATATGAAAGTCTAAAGCCCTTGTGTAAAAGGTTGTGACACCGAACCATCCTTGCGAGCCCACGGATAAGGGAGGCAGGAGTGGCATATGTGAGTCAAGGACCCCAAGCAGCAAACACATACACAAGACAAGCCTGAAGGGCCCAGCTGGAACAGACAGTGGATGCCTTCAAAAGCCACAAAGCACCGCACCGTCACATGAAAGCACAATAGACAAGCAATTTTAAACTATATTAACTAATTACCCTAACTATGAAAAACCTACATTACCTAATTAAACTAACTATCAAACAGAAACTTAACTAACTAAACTAAAAGAAAAAACAAAAATGGCCACATACGACCCGGGGGGAGGGGAGGCACCCAGGAGGGGGGAGGTACTGCTGCTCAACACCCACATGCGATGATGCTGAGCCAAAAAAAAAACCTCCATGGGCTCAATGCCTGCACAGCCCGACCTATGTGGGAGATAGATGGTCGTCCGAGTCTGGCTCATC
This sequence comes from Ambystoma mexicanum, assembly GCF_040938575.1. Taxonomy (NCBI): domain Eukaryota; kingdom Metazoa; phylum Chordata; class Amphibia; order Caudata; family Ambystomatidae; genus Ambystoma; species Ambystoma mexicanum. The sequence continues at coordinate 1,152,571,318 of NC_090933.1, forward strand.
CTGGAAAGGAGGACGTGGCACAGTAGCCTGGCCACTCCTAGCCGCAGCTTGCCCCTCGTCGGCTGCAAGTCTGCCGGACGGGTGAGCCTGGTTCTGTGTGGCGATGTGACGTAGGTCTGCATGCAGAACCTCACGTGATACACATGCTTCCTCTTGCAAGGTAGCACGTGTAACACGGAGTTCCTCCTGCAAGGCCTGGCTGGACAACCGCTGCACCTCCCGGCAAGTCTGTAGCTCAGCTGAGATGGTACGCTCAAGCTGTGCAAACCTCTCCTCTGCCCGCTGCCTCTGGGACATCATAGGTACACCCAGAGTGGATTTGAGGGAAGCATACTCCTCCCTCAGGGCATCCATGTGCGCCTCTGCGTGAGCAGCAATTGCTTGACGCAGAGACGACTTTTCATCCTGGCGTGCCCTGTCTGAGGCCGCCATGCCCAGCCTGAGCGAGCGGGCCGTGGACCGTGCCGCCTGCTGCTGGAGAAGCACCTGCCGAGCTGGGGGGAGCACAGATCAGGTCACACGCTCCATGCTCTCAGCGATGTTCTCCATTGCTGCCCCCTGCCGTTCTGAATTGGCAGTCATGTCTTGCTCCCACTCAGTATACTGCGGTTGCGTGCGGCGACCGCGTTGCCGGGCTTGACCCCTGCGGGACCCAAGGACCGGGGTCCTCGCTGTGTTGGCACCGCCCGCGGCTGCACAACTACATGCCCCCGTCGACGTGATGTCCCAGGCACATCAGTGACTGGTGTGGAGGGTGACCCTGCGTCCCGATCCACCATGGGCGGAGGAACCAAGACTGTCTGATCCCTCAGTGCAGGTGTCGCAGACAGAGGAGTGACAACATCAGAATCACTCACCCCTGATACATGGACTTGATGCTCATCCAACTCAACATGGACGTCAGAGTCGTCATCAAGGCTGGACTCATAGGCAGCCAGAGACAAGATGGACTGTAGCACTTGGTGGTTTTCGTGGCCTACCACCCCACGACCCCCACTTGTGCCGGGTTGATGTAGTGGTAACAAACCTGTGTCTGGCATGACAACACCATCCTCCGCCTCCATTGTGTCATCGCCTGAAAAATAGAGAGAAAAAAGGTCACTGCACATGTCAGAAGCACAGAACACAAACACACACCGACAACAAACGCATCAGGCAGACATGTGACACACAACATATAACCATGCATGCTGGGTCAACTTTGAATTGCTTCTGTGATCAGACCTGTTGAAAGGTGGCAGTTTCCATGGAAGTGGGTCTATGCAGTGCAGAAAATGTGTACGCCACTCACTACCTACATGTACAAGAACTCCATGGTGTGTGCCAGGAAATGTGAAGGCAGTGCAAGGTCAAATTCAGGCATCACGTGCATTGTGCATTCAATGTGTACCATATCTAGAAGCCAAGCACCCCTCCACCCCAGTACAAAAGCAGGGATGCCTAGCATGGTATCAAAAGGCTGACCATACACCTGTGTATTGACAGGCAGTGTTGACTGGCATCAACAGCTTAATGTGATTCAAGTGACAACACTGCAAATGATGATGGGACAGTAAGCAGGACACATGATGAAAACTCTGGAGGCCGCCCACGTGTGAAGAAGACACAACAACAGTTGGACAGAGTCATTGGCCATTGAACAGGCTGAGGCCTGTGAGCCATACAGATTGTCAGACCCTAAACATGTGTGCAACGCAGTACTGAGCCACAGTTGACATGGGAAGGCTGATGAGATGCCATGCAATGTATGTCACCCAGGACTTGTATTACAGTGATCATCCAGTCAAGAAAACATAGGGGCATGCGTGCAGTGAACATGGAGCATGAATGGGCACTCATGTCCCTGCGGGACATCTGACCTATGCACAGTACAAGTGAGATACCCTGCATCAAGTACTAAGGCTGTACCACACGGCATATGTCTGGCAGATTGTACGCTGGAAGTTAGCATCTACACAGGACGCATGAACAGGAAAGTACACATTGGCAAGATTGAAGCAGACCAGTGCAAAGGTGGAACTGGGGTGCAGAGCGGCGAAGGAGGGGCAAAGGAGCATGCCTACATGGAGTCCCCGCATGCAGGCAAAGGAGACATGCACGTCAGTCATGCAATGACATTGTGCCTGGGCTGAGAGGAAGGTCACCCCACGCCACATGCAGAAGGGCCAGTGAGCTGGAACATGGACCGGAGGGGCATACTTGTAACCAGCATGTCAGTAGGGTGCAATAGTGGTGATGCGGACAGTCCCCGTCTGCTCCACACGTCCACCATCCAGCAGAGCAGACATGCATCACGGAAGCATTGAATTACTTACACATCAGAACCATGTACAAGTCACATGTAGTGGCAATCATTCACAACACATCCCACAAGTGAAACACATTTGTCCTCAACAAATACGCATCAACACTCACTGGACTGGGCATCAAAGTCCAGCATCTCTCCCACTCCTTCGACCAATTCAGGTGGTATGAACTCCGCAAGGAGTGCCTCATGCGGAGTGAGCTCTTCCTCCTCTGGTGCAGGCCCACCGCCAGTCACCAGAGTCAAGTTGTAATTAGAGGCACTCTTAGCCTTAGTGCTGCGTTTGATGTCATTCCAACGCTTTTTGCACTCTTGCGCCGTGCGCACCTCATGGCCAAATGAACTGACATGTTCCGCAACATGCTTCCAGTGGGTGTCACGTTGGGCAGCCGTAGTCTGACTATTGGCACCCACTAGCATTTGACGGCTGTGGCCCCGCATGTAGCCCACGGGGAAGTCCAGTTCCTGCTTGCAGAAAGGCTTCTTCCTCGACGTGCAGGAGGGCGTGGCTGTGTGTGGGGTCCCAGCCTGTGCTGCAGGTGCAACCTTCCTCCTCTTGGACTGTGGCGCAGACCCTGGCTGGCTAATGCCGCCCTGACCAGTATGGCCTGTGGGTTCGGCGGATTGAGCCAAGGGAGTGGCAGGTGGAGGGACGACCAAAGGCCTGACTTGTGTCAGTGGCATCTGGGTGCCCTCTAATGGACCCTGCGCAGCAACATCAGCTGTGGCAGGGTTATTGACCGCAACGGTCCTGGTTGGCAGACTCACAACTGGGGTGTTGTTGGGTGCATCTGCCCCTGCACTTGCCAACACCGGCTGTTCAGGGCAGCAGATGACATAACTGCCCCAGGGACACGTGTCTTGGTCTGAGCAGCCCGGCCTGCCCCTATGGTTTCCCTCCTGGCCTGTTGGAAATCTACCAAGGGCTCCTCAAGTGCCAACGCAGCCTGCGCTGGCAGACCCTGAGCCTGGGTGGCGGTGTCCACAGCTGCACCTGCAGCTACCACTACCCTTGGGCCCGTGGCAGTCGATGGAACGGACTGCCGGGTCACACTGGCGCCAGTGCCAGATGCAGAAGCTGCATCCCCCGGAACCACAGGGGGTGGTGGCATGACTGCACCGACACATGGCACAACATTGTGCTCAAGTGGCGCACCCCTGCCTCTTCCCCCTCTGTGGCCGCCCTGGACACCCTGGAGTCCCCCTACTCCCTGGTCACCACAGCCACGTCCCGGACCACGCCCGCCACGAGGAGTATGCCCAGCTGAGGCGCCCCTCACCTTTGGTGTCCTCCCAACCATGGCACAGATGTAGTAGTGCCGGCACAGATGGAGTAGTGCCAATGGGTTGTGTAAACCACAATTGACCTGGGCAATTGGGGTGAAGGTGGTGGGAAGCAAGATGTTAACAGCCCCCCTGCACCTGCAAGGCTGTATGTGTCCCCGGTGATGTAGTGACGGGTCACGCAATGCTCAGGCACCCCAAAACTGCAGTAAAACCGTGCACGCAACCCTGCAGCCTGCGTGCGTGGATTCAACCTCCCGCAGTACGCGGTGGCACCCAGTAACACGAATAACGTGTACGCGTGGGACACGCAGGCTACTATGACATCGAAAATGGGTGCGATACACAGGGGCACCCGCAGTGGGAAAAATAGCGTGTGCGACTCGCCGTCTGACTAGCGCGATGCAGAAAAACACGCGTAGCCAATACCCCCGCCAAAATAAGAGATACGTCCTTGATAGCTGTGAAGTTGTAATGGCGCGCGAAACAACAGGAAGCAGCAACACACGTCGGTCTCCACGAAAGGCACGTACAGCGAACTGCTGGCCCCGCTCACCTTTAACCCGTGCTGAGGGAAACGCCTGCGTGCGTCACGTCACTTACGTGCATGGGCCCTTTCCTCGGATTACACGCGGAAGTGCAGTTTTTCACGTGCGCTGAAACGCCCATGCACGCCTGCGCGCGTCACGTCACAGAGGCGCTTGCGCTTGAAGGGCCTTCTGTCCAATGAAATTGCGTATGCGTGCAGATGCGCTTACGCGCTAAGGGCCTTTCCTCGAATTACACGCTGACGTGCAGAATTTTCACATGCCAAATCACTCCGTATCAAGCTGGCCACGCGTAAGCACACGGAAGACCACGCTCCTGCCCAGAAGGCCGAATTACTGCCCCCCAGAGCCCCGAGCACGCTCCCACCTGCCGTCTGCTGCTGCCTGACTGCCTGCTGCCCACGTGCACTGCCATTTGCTGCCTGCACATCAGCCAGGGGTGCTGTTGCTGTGACCACCCCTGCTGGAACCGAAGACTCCCGACTGGGATTCCATCGCTCCACAGCCCAGCCCCAGGACCCAGTTGCCCACCCACTCCTGCCTCTGGGGTTGTCATGTCGGGTACTGCAACATCTGGCACCACTGACAACCCCCGGCCAGAGAGGCAGAGGGGCACCAGCTTCACTGCCACCGAAGTTGGTGTCCTGGTGGAGCAAGTCCTGGGGCAGTATGATGCCCTCTTCTGAAGTTCCCGCGCTGACAAGGAAGGACGGACTCGGATCTGGACGGACATCGTGACTGCCATCAACGCGGAGGGGGTGGCAATCCGTGACTTCCAACATGTCAAGAAGCGCTGGGAGGACTTCAGGTCCAGGACCCGCAACAAGGCCCGGCGCCTCTTGAAGGCAGCGGATGCTAAGGGGCGCCGGGGCCACTTGTCGGAAGATCAGATGAGGGTCCTGGAATGCATATCCCCAGCGCTCCACGTCCAGGTCCTTGAGAGGCAGACCCGTCTGGAGTCGAGCGGCAAGTGTACATGCATCATGATTGAAAGCTGTGCGTGTGGTGATGTGCCAGTAGTGTGCAGGTTGCACATCTGTTTGTATGGGGCCGAGTATGGGTGGGGGTGTACAGGGCCGTGAGGCTAACACATGCGAGGGCTGTCATGTGTGAGACATGCTTGTGTGTGTAGGCTTGCATGCCAAATGCAGTTGTGTGGGCACACATGTTTGGATGAATGTGTATGTAAGTAGGCATTTTCGCGATGTCACGCATTTATGTTGTTTTCAGCTGCATGTATCAGCACTGTGTACATGTGCATGTGTGTGTATTTGACAAGGGTGCAACAGTGATGCAACATGGATGCATGTGACAGCGGGATGTGGAAGCCTGATTGGCAGATGTGACATGGATGCCCATCTGAACACTGCAACAGTTGGCAGAGGTGTACACATGCATGCAAGTGTTGTGGTGTGCGTGCATGTGTAGTGCACTCCCTGTGTTGCATGTGATGTCTGGCTCACCTTTGCCTGCTCATGCTGTTGTATGTGTATGGATGGTGCTGGCAGTTGCGATATGGCTGTGGTATGGCTCATGTGTGCAAGTTGAAATGACATGTGTGTTGGGGATTGTGATTGCATGTCTGAGGTTTGCCAATGCCACTCATGTACAACTGTCATGTGTGTATGTGTCCATTATAAAGTGCCCTGATGCCTGTGTTTTATTTCTCCCTGTCTGCAGCGTCAACTGATGAAGAGGGCGGAGAAGGTGCTGTGGAGCACAGTGGCGGGGATCGCACCGCCAGCCAGAGACGCAAGGCCCGGCTCCCCTCCCAGGTTGTGATCTCGTCGGGGAGTGAGGAGTCTGGTGCCGCGTCCCAGGCCGCAGCTGCCGGGGGGAGGTCCAAGAGGCGGAGGTTGGAGTTGGACTCCTCGGCAGCAGAAGGGGCAGCTGGGACCCCACAGGGCCCAACGGGGGAAGATGGCACGGAGTCATCCAGGTTGGTGGGGGGTTTGGTGGAGGAGGAGGCCGTGCAAGCAACAGAGACGGGGTCTGGAGGTGGGGATTCCACTGGTGCTAGTGGTGCAGTGCAGGACCAGGGACAGGAGGCAGCACAGGCCGCCGCGGAGGTGCCTGTGTGCCACCCTGTCCCTGATCCTGTCACTGCATCATTTTGCAAAAGCAGGGATGCCTACGTCCAGACCTGTTTTCAGGCAGGGGATGAGCTCACGACAACTGGCCTTCCTCTGCCTGCGGACGTGGCTATCCGGGTCCGGGTTGAGCCTGTCCTGAGTGGTGTGGCGTTGCGTCAACGGGCCATGCGAGGTGACCTGCAGTCTTTTCATGAGGAGACTGCACGTCATCTCGAATGGCTCGTTGACCGCGTCGGCCTACTGGGACAGGTCACCCAGGCCGGATTCCTCTGTTTGATGGAGCTTGCTACGACCCCCTCCTCAACTGAACCCCCTATGCGCCAGTCGTCCTCCGTGCCATCTTCCCACCCATTAGTCACCTGGGTGCCCTGTGGAGCTGCCTCTGACGGTGTGGCCAGGCTGGTGGAGGAGGCATCCCTGCCACAGTCGGGAGTCCAGCAGGGGTGGCCACATCAACGACTGCACCCCAGCCAGCGGAGGATGTGCAGGCAGCAGGAGGCAGTGCACGGGCAGAGGCATAGCAGCAGCAGCAACATGGTGGGAGCCATGATGGCTCGGGGCCTTCGACATCGGAGGGGCAGGCATCGGCCGGAGGGCAGGAGGACTCAGGACGGGAAGTGTCTTCCGTGTGGCAGAGGTTGGGCCACGCCATAGATGCGGAGCGGCAGAGGGCGGAAGAGGCACGGCTCACGATGGTCAGGGCGGAGAACTCCATGCGCAGGGGGTTGGAGGTGGACACGTCGATGGCCCTGTGGACCCTCGGAGCCATGGAGGAGGACCGCCTCCGGGACATTGAGCAGGAGTTCGATGATGCCCTGGCCCGGGACATCCAAAAGTGAGCCGTCGGACTAGCCCGCTGCCCTTGTAAGTAGTTCTGTAGTTAGTGTTAGGTTTCCTTTGGTTTTGCATTTCTTTTGGACCTTTTGGAGAATGGGCCACATTTTTGTATATAGTTTTTTTTTATTAGGTAGTGTTATTAGATAGGTTTCATTTCTTCTGTTGGGATCATGGATCCTGGATTGTTTATCTGTATATAGTTGACTGTTGGATTTTCATTTTTTTTTATGATTTACCCATGGAGCAATGGTTTTCGATTTTAATTTTCCATTGGATTTACTTTTGTGGACTGTGACTTTGGACACCTTTCCTTTGGATTATGATTTGTGGTTTTGCATTATTTCACTGACATGCTGGTTTTTATTTTTTTAAATTCCCATTTTTGTTTGTTTATTTTTGATTCAATTTATGTTGCTTTTAATACATATTTTTTGTTCAAACTTCAATGTGTAGTATCATCTCATTGGTTTCATGCATATCATGATATGGGTTTTGAGATTCACTGACACCCATTGGGTGTATGTGAGGGACATGTGTTCATTTCCAAACTTGCAATTGGGGTTCTATCATGTTATTGCCATTTCTAAGTGGGTGGATGCAATACTCAGGTGGGTGTTTGGCATTTGGAGGCTGACCATAAGAACCAGGGATCTAGATTGTGATGACATGTTGGCTGGGGGACTTGTGTGGGGGCCTGGTGGAGGGTGCCCCACAGTGCTGGGGGGTGGGGGTGCAGGGGGACATGAGTGGGGGCCTGGTGGAGGGTGCCCCACAGTGCTGGGGGGTGGGGGTGCAGGGGGACATGTGTGGGGGCCTGGTGGAGGGTGCCCTGCACTTCTGGGGGTGATGTATATCAGGGGTGATGCACCCCTGATATACACGTACCCTGATGGAATCGCCTGTGGAACTTTCCGTGCACCCCTGAAATACACGTACCCTGCTGAATTCACGTGTGTAACTTCCCGCGCACCCCGAAATACACGTACCCAGGACATTCGCCTGTGGAACTTCCAGCGCACCCCTGATATACACGTACCCTGATGAAATCGCGTGTGGAACTTTCCGCGCACCCCTGAAATACACGTACCCTGCTGAATTCACGTGTGTAACTTCCAGCGCACCCCGAAATACACGTACCCAGGACATTCGTGTGTGGAACTTCCAGCGCACCCCTGGAATACACGTGCCCAGCTGAAATCACGTGTGAAACTTCCCATGCACCCCTGATATACACGTACCCTGCAGGGGGACATGAGTTGTACATGAGTGGGGACCTGCTGGCAGGTGCCCCACAGTGCTGAGGGGTGGGGGTGCAGGGGGACATGAGTGGGGGCCTGGTGGAGGGTGCCCTGCAATGCTGGGGGGTGGGGGTGCAGGGGGACATGAGTTGGACATGAGTGGGGGCCTGCTGGCAGGTGCCCCAAAGTGCTGGGGGGTGGGGGTGCAGGGGGACATGAGTGGGGGCCTGGTGGAGGGTGCCCCACAGTGCTGGGGGATGGGGGTGCAGGGGGAAATGAGTGGGGGCCTGGTGGAGGGTGCCCTGCACTGCTGGGGGGTGAGGGTGCAGGGGGACATGAGTTGGACATGATTGGGGGCCTGCTGGCAGGTGCCCCACAGTGCTGGGGGGTGGGGGTGCAGGGGGACATGAGTGGGGGCCTGGTGGAGGGTGCCCTGCACTGCTGGGGGGTGGGGGTGCAGAGGGACATGTGTGGGGGCCTGGTGGAGGGTGCCCTGCATTGCTGGGGGTTGGGGGTGCAGGGGGACATGAGTTGGACATGAGTGGGGGCCTGCTGGCAGGTGCCCCACAGTGCTGGGGGGTGGGGGTGCAGGGGGACATGAGTTGGACATGAGTGGGGGCCTGCTGGCAGGTGCCCCACAGTGCTGGGGGGTGGGGGTGCAGGGGGACATGAGTGGGGGCCTGCTGGCAGGTGCCCCACAGTGCTGGGGGGTGTGGGTGCATGGGGACATGTGTGGGGGCCTGGTGGAGGGTGCCCTGCACTGCTGGGGGGTGGGGGTGCAGGGGGACATGAGTGGAGGCCTGCTGGCAGGTGCCCCACAGTGCTGTGGGGTGGGGGTACAGGGGGACATGAGTTGGGGGCCTGGTGGAGGGTGCCCTGAACTGCTGGGGGGTGGGGGTGCAGCGGGACATGAGTGGGGGCCTGGTGGAGGTTGCCCTGCACTGCTGGGGGGTGGGGGTGCAGGGGGACATGAGTTGGGGGCCTGGTGGAGGGTGCCCTGCACTGCTGGGGGGTGGGGGTGCAGGGGGACATGAGTTGGGGGCCTGGTGGAGGGTGCCCTGCACTGCTGGGGGGTGGGGGTGCAGGGGGACATGAGTTGGGGGCCTGGTGGAGGGTGCCCTGCACTGCTGGGGGGTGGGGGTGCAGGGGGACATGAGTTGGGGGCCTGGTGGAGGGTGCCCTGCACTGCTGGGGGTGCAGGGGTGCAGGGGTGCAGGGGGACATGAGTGGGGGCCTGGTGGAGGGTGCCCTGCACTGCTGGGGGGTGGGGGTGCAGGGGGACATGAGTTGGACATGAGTGGGGGCCTGCTGGCACGTGCCCCACAGTGCTCGGGGGTGGGGGTGCAGGGGGACATGAGTTGGGGGCCTGGTGGAGGGTGCCCTGCACTGCTGGGGCGTGGGGGTGCAGGGGGACATGAGTGGGGGCCTGGTGGAGGGTGCCCTGCACTGCTGGGGGGTGGGGCTGCAGGGGGACATGAGTTGGGGGCCTGGTGGAGGGTGCCCTACACAGGAGATTCGCGTGTGGAACTTCCCGCGCACCCCTGATATACACGTACCCTGATGGAATCGCGTGTGGAACTTTCCGCGCACCCCTGAAATACACATACCCTGCTGAATTCACGTGTGTAACTTCCTGCGCACCCCAAAATACACGTACCCAGGACATTTGCGTGTGGAACTTCCAGCGCACCCCTGATATACACGTACCCTGATGGAATCGCCTGTGGAACTTTCCGCGCACCACTGAAATACACATACCCTGCTGAATTCACGTGTGTAACTTCCCACGCACCCCGTAATACACGTACCCAGGACATTCGCGTGTGGAACTTCCAGCGCACCCCTGATATACACGTACCCTGATGAAATTGCGTGTGGAACTTTCCGCGCACCCCGAAATACACGTACCCAGGACATTCGCGTGTGGAACTTCCAGCGCACCCCTGGAATACACGTGCCCAGCTGAAATCACGTGTGAAACTTCCCATGCACCCCTGATATACACGTACCCTGATGGAATCGCGTGTGGAACTTTCCGTGCACCCCTGAAATACACGTACCCTGCTGAATTCACGTGTGTAACTTCCCGCGCACCCCAAAATACACGTACCCAGGACATTCGTGTGTGGAACTTCCAGCGCACCCCTGGAATACACGTACCCAGCTGAAATTGCGTGTGAAACTTCCTGCGCACCCCTGATATACACGTACCCTGCTGAATTCGCGTGTGAAACTTCCCGCGCACCCCAGTAATACACATACCCAGCTGAAATCACGTGAGGAACTTCACGCGCACCCCAGTGATACACATACCCCGCTTGCCGTGCTGGTACAGGGTTATCGCAGCCCTTTGCGCTGGATTGGGGATTTTGATGGCTTTTCCCTGCGCAAGGGGCGTTCTTGGGGGCGTAACTGGCGCTGCTGTAGGGTCGCTGCGCCACTGTACGCCACGGCTGGTTTTGGTGGCTGGAATCCATTAATACGCTGTACGCGGAAATGTATTTTAGCGCACGCGGCTGGCGCAGGGAATCGCACGCGCACATTGTGCGCCAGCCGCGTGCGCCACTTGTGCGCTGAATTCTATGAATTACCCCCTAATTGTTAATAACTGCCTGGGATAACCTCCAACTGTGCTCTTAGGCAAACTGCTGCTGCTGTTGCATCAAAAGACATGATGGGTGTTGGGATGCACATAGGGCGTCCCAACCAGGCAAAAAGGTGTGGGCTGAGAAAAACCTATTAGCACTTATCATCATGTGAGAAGAATGAGTTTCATGCGGCAGAAGGCGTGTGTATTGTTTGTAGTTAGTTTTGACACACATTAGATACATACATACATAGCAACACAGAAATAGCAACACATGTGTTAATGTGGCAGTTGCAGAGGTTTTAGATAGGGCAGTATTATAGGCCCAGTGTTTAGATGTTGTTTTCAAAGTTATGCTTTTCAGTGAAGGGTGCAGAAAGAGTCGAAACAGGTGGAAGATGGAGTCAGAAAGGTTCTGTGGTAGAAATGAGGTCAGCCTGTTAACATGGCAGAAGTATTGCCATATTGGATGTTATTAACTAGTACATGATAAACAGAATAGAATGCAGCTCCGTTTAGCTCAGTCTCAAAAACAAAATCCCTTTTCCGGAGAAGCCGAGGTCAGGGGCACATATTACCATTCATTGTATCCAGCTGCATGGCCTGGACGTGGTGGGAATGGAATGTGATGGTAGGGAGAAGCAGGAAGGGATGCACTCTTTGAAGGACAAATCCATGAGAGTAGGGCATAAGGTGCTGTGATGCAAAGAAGCCAGGCAAAGATTTAGAGCGCTACTGCCCTCACCCAAGAGTGGTCCTCCCATTTGAATTACAAGCACACGTATATCCAAAAGTAAATAAATCCCTGACATTCAGACTCGAGAGCAGTGCCCTGGTCACGTCATTACTGGACACCTGTGGTTTGAAGGAGATAAGGGGAAGCCGTGTCTGGACATTCCATGATTTGGGATAGGAAGAGCAAAGGTGATGCCAATAAATTTAGTACAAGGTTGGGGGTGCAACTTGTTTGCACTGTGGAGTCTGGTATAATGAGAAGGCCTATTGTCTTATCAAAAGCAGAGTTGGCCTCGCCAGTTTACTTTGATCATGTCTGGATCAGAGGGGTGCATATCCGTTGACGGTCTCGATTTATTAATGTGTCAATATATTCAAACAACCAAACCCGTACCTGGATTTTAATAGTGACAATGCAGTGACTCTCACACTGCCTACTGAAAACCAAAATAGAGACAAGGGGTAGTTTACCGAAACAAGGGTCCGACCCCAAAACCAGGCAAAGGACACTCAAAGACTCCAGAACCGTTGTGTCACTCTATTTCATCCCTTGAGGCTAGAACTGTACCTACCTATTCAGTTCATGTAACAAATAAGAACTGAATCTAACTCTGAAAATAATATATTTACTTTTATTAAGAAAAGAGGTTTTAAATGCATCATAATAAAATCACATAAAAATTCATCATACCATATCATCATATCATCACAAATACAATAAAAAACACATGATACATTAATAAACATTACAAGAACTCAAATTACATCTACAGCATGCTGGCTGTCTAGTGGTTAATACAAATCTAAAGTGCATAATTCATAAAGAATCGTTGGTTGGTGGAGATGATGAGGGGGCCATTCATAGTACTGATCGCCTACCTTTCTCGTATATAGACACAAGTTAGTGAATCTGTTCTCCTAAAGGTTCTACAACAACTCAATATGAAATTAGAAACACTACTCTCAATACAGTGCTAATACACCCTGCCTACAGCAACTCCTGGGATCCTGTCACTGACACTGGTAAGATGCACTCAAGCGTCAGCTCCTCTACAGACTACTAATAGACTGGTGTCCAAAATCAATCACACGATCTTTCTAACTGAATAGTTTTCACAGTTTTAAGGGGCTGTTTCCAAATATCTGCTTAAACTGACGCGCTCTTCCTGAACCTATATAGTGCTCCAAATAGCGCTGTCTGTGTATCCACAGTGGTCTGCTCTGGAACAGATATTTAGAAACAGACCCTTAAAACTGTGAAAACTATCCAGTTAGAAAGATCTTGTGATTGTTTTTGGACACCAGTCCATTAGTAGTCTGTACAAGCAATATATGGTTGAAAGCTGATATATTGGCCCTGAAGAAGACCTGTGTTCATAAAGGTCAAAACACGTGTTGGGTTTATACCGATCACCAATAGAAATTAAATAAGAACTTGAAAACAGTACATCCGATTGAGATTTCTCATTTGCAAGAATCAGAAAGGATTACAGCTGTTAATTAATAGTGTTTGTTTCTTTGGAAAGAACAAAAGATATGTCCATGCGCAGTGGATAAACCAAGACATTTGTTAACTGGATATTGTGTGTTAGGCTCATGAGGGGACCCTGAGCCTGGATTGGTAATCCGTGCACCAAGGAAATTCATTTCAGTACATATAAACACCCAAATAGTCTAGCATACATTTTCAGTGGTTTGCGCATCAGAGTAGCAGTACCCCCTCATTCAGCCCAGTGAGGGAGCATCTGTTTTGCTCATATGAGAACAAGCTGCACTTCAATGCCCTAGCCAAAGAGTACAAGCAAGCCATTCTCCAATCCAAAGGCAACACTTACGACCAGAGAATCAGAAAAGCAAACTCAGGCACGAGAGTGCTCTTTGCTATATTACGCAAACTCGAAACACCAGCCCCTTCACCAGAATACTGTAATAGGTGCAAAAATATCCAAAACGTCGTCCTCTGCAATATCTCCATAGTCCAAACCAAAATCACTGAAAAGAAAACCAAACTAGCGTCAGCTGACCAGACCACCGACCAGCCACCCGCACCTTCTAGCCCCAGGCCCAGGTTTGAATTCACTCCTGTAACAACCATTGAAACTACCAAAATCATTAAAGGTCTAAGCCATCCAGATGTCAAGGAGACATCTGCCCTGCCTCTCTCATAAAAGACTGTGCGCAGAGCTTGCCCCCTTCATCACAGCGCTGATTAATAATTCCTTCTCATCTGGCAATGTACCAGAAAACCTTAAAGAAGCCTGGGTACTCCCACTTCTCAAAAAGCCTATACTGGGCGCCAATGTCCGCACTAACTACCGCTATATCATAATGGTACCCTTCCTCCTCAAAATACTTGCTAGAGTGGCCTATCTGCAAATACAAAAATACTTGAAAACTCACAACCTCCATGGCCTTTGCCAGTCGGACTTCTGCCCCAGTCAGAGAACAGAAATCAACCTTCAGGACCTCAAAATCGAAATGGATACGATTAAAGACAAGGGTAACCTGGCCATCCTCCTCCTACTTGACCTCTCAGCAGCTTTTGGCATGAAAAATCATAATATACTATGCCAACACCACGCCTTAACTGCCCGCTTCTCGGCCAAAGCCATAAAGTTGATAGAGTCTTTCTTGTCCAACGGCACAATGAGTGTGTGCTCAACCAGTGCAGCAGCCCCCCCAGCCCCAGTTACCTGTGGAGTGCACCAAGGCTCTTGTATTTCACCAACATTCTACAATATCTTCACTAAGCCACTCTTCGACCTTGTAGACACATTGGGTGTCACTTACACTAACTACATGGATGACACCCAAATACTACTACCCATCAGTAGTAATTATGACACTGACTCCAACGTACTGAGCGAAATATACCAAATCATTCAGGGCTGGATAGCGCAACATGAGCGTTGCCTAAATGATGTGAAAACCGAACTAATCCTCATTGGCACACAATCTCGGCTAAATTACCTATCTGACTCTTATAAATCCTTTACTATTGATGGAGCCAAAGAGGTAAAAACCTTAGGAGTATACCTAGACTGTTTGCTCTCCCTAATGAGGCAGGTAAACGCAATCGCATTGGCCGCAGCTTACACTGCTAAGCTGATGAACGCCTGCAGGCCATTCTTGACTACTGACAACTGTATCACCCACTCCAGAGCCCTCATATGTCTAGGAGTGACTATTTTAACTCCCTCTTTGCAGGATCCAATTCGTGCAATATTAACAAATTACAATCATCCCGAATAATGCTGTAATAGCCACACTCAACATCCCTAGAAAAGATCACATCTCATCAACTAGACGAAGTATCCACTGGCTCCCGATCCGGGAACGCATCACATTCAAAACATTGTCCCTGACCCACAAATGTGTATCAAACAGCACCCCGATCTACATCACTAGACAAATCTCCAAGGCCCAATCCAACAGACCTACCCAATCTGCCTATTCGTGCCTTCTAGCCATCCCTAGATACAGGCGCCAAAATGCTGGAGGTAGCAGCTTCCCTGTGATTGCGGCCAAACAATGGAATGCCCTGCCCTTAGCGCTAAGATCAGATCCATCCTTCTGGTCCTTCCGCAAAGGCCTCAAAACCTGGCTTTTTTCCCCAAGATATCTAGAGGAACTGCAATCGTACACTCTCCTTCGCATCCAGCTATTGTCTAAACTTTGTACCTGCAAATTACTTGTACCTGTAACCAACCGCAACTACTATGTTATGCATACAACGTACCTTAATAGCAACCATAACCTGTAACCTACTGCATCTGACACAAACCACCTTTGCATGTTACTATTTTAACCACCACCTATATGTTACCTAGAGCCCAGTTGCCTCCGGGTTAGGTGCGCTCTATAAATGTCAAAATAAATCAATAAAGTGAGCCATGTGTTTAGGGGAATGAGTTTAGATAAGGTGTGGCCAATCGGTCCAGGGACTATGAGGGAGAAATAGCATGTTCTACAGTTGGGAGCCAAGGAGGGAGTTGGGATAACACTTTAACCTATTTATTCATATTTTGCGGTTTACCTCTACATAACCTGTAATTTCTTGGGAAGTGACAGTGTGTTCTACTGGACCGTCTGAGACCTTTTTGCATGTAATAAACCTTGTTTTCACTTGCAAGGAGGTGCAGTAATTATTTGGCCTTTTGGATTATTTTTACTGATCGGGTTTTGGGTTGCCTTCCTCTTTAAATAGGCATGTTCACTATGATTGTTAGATTTATGGCCTGATTTATGGCCTCTGTGTTGCAAATAATTACACCTCTCAGTGTTATCAAGCCACCACACTTGCAGACTGAGACAGCATTCCGGAACCCATCAAAACATATCTCAGCCTTAAGGGCTTCCTTTTCCCTTTTTATGCATGCAGCATTAAGCGCATAAAGCAGAGTTACAGCAACTTTAACTCTTAAGATTATTATGTGTGCCTATATAAAGTGCAGGGCTTGCATTCCTGGACTCAGTCCACAGGTATCATTTTTAGGATTTATGAGCTGGTACCTTTCATCGCGGGATGTTTTTTCGCTGGGTTTTTTACCGCAAATTTTTAATCGGAAAGAACCCATCACATTTATTTGGGGGGGGGTTAAAAATTATATATATGGGATGTGGGTTTTTGGTAATAGATATAAACTGAAAGGGAATGGAGGTTTGAGGGGGGACCCCCCCCAAAATAAATAAAAAAAGAATTCAATGGGTTTTTTCGATAAAGAATTTGCGGTAAAAAACCTGCTAAAAAACATCCCGCAATGAAATGACATGGAACCTCCTGAGCTGATATCTGCCAAATAGAAAGTTATGTACACAACATTTCTACACTGATAATGGTAAAGGGCCATAACAGCAAATCCTGTCTAGAGAGGCCTCTGAATGGGAGGGAGACCCAGGTGCAACCTTTCCAAAATAGGGGCCCTAGTGGAAATAAAGAATCTATGTCATTACTGCGTCCCCCATTACTGCGACCTCGAAAACGGCAACTTTGTTTTTTTATTTCAATCCCTTTTATACCACATAGACCCCCCGCAACCCCACCTACTTGTATTATATATTATTATATACCATACCCCCCTCCCACATATATATGTGGTGTAAAGGGGGTCAGGAATAAAACAAGTCAGCATTTTCAACAGTCGCAGTTCTGGGGGCACAGTAATGGCATTATTCAGAAACAAAGGAGAGAGATGGGACCGACCTAATCAAACCACAGATAAAGGGCATTAGAATTAAAGCGGAGAGAACGGCGACCGAACAGGATGACCACGGTGCACAGGAAGCTCAAAGGCGCAGGGACAAGGTGGCCCCTCCTCGAGGGACCCGTGGAGGCAATGGTTGCAGCACACCGGGATGTGCCAGGGGGTAAAGTGATGTGTACATCAATTAGTCTGAACACAGGGGGTGAAGAAGTTACCACCACCAAACAGCCCTGTTAACGACCCACACCCCAGCACAGAAAATAGTAGAGGGAATTGAAGCGCACCACAATGTATGACATTGGAATGGATGTGTGCCGCAGGCAGCCAAAACTGAGGTGGTACGATAAGATTTACATTTGTATATTATTTATTTGTAGAGCGCAACGAGCCCTGAGGCATCTGGGCACATTTCTTACATAAAGATCTGTTACATAGTTACATACAGGTAAGTGAAATACAACAGGTTCAGTAAAGTGCAAAGCAAGAATACAGTAAAAAATAAACAGGAGAGAACAGTTTCAAATCTCCTGTGTGAAGAGCCACATTTTTGTATCATTCCTGAAAATATGGTAGGTTGGTTCTGTTCTTAAGGTTATAGGTAGAGAGTTCCACATTTTAGCTGCTAGTACGGGAAAGCTACTAGCTCCTGCCTTCTGAATTTTGGACCTAGGGATCTTGAGGCAATGTGATTGTGCAGCTCTAGTGGGGCGATCAGGGATGTTGCGTGAGAAATTATTTCTCAGGTATTTGGGCGCTAGATTCGTGAGGCACTTCTGTGTTAAGGACAAGGTTTTGAAGGCAATCCTTTGATTGACAGAGAGCCAGTTCAGGATGCGCCTTGATTCGGAGATGTGTTGCGATCTAGGGATGTTTAGCGCTGATCTGATGGCGTTATTTTGTAAAACTTGCATCTTTTTTATGTTCTGTTGGTTACTTCCCAGATCGAGTGCATTAAAATAGTCGAATTCTGATAGGACTAAAGCTCTGGCTATGGTTATGCAGTGAGCTGTGGTAAAGAACGGCCTACAGGCAGTAACTAATTTGCATGTGTAAGCTGTAGAACAGGCTATTGCATTGATTTGTCTTGATAATGTTAGTGCAGCGTCGATATAGATGCCCAATGTTTTCACTTCCTTAGAGGCCCTTATGCAGTTGCCGTCAATATTGAAGGCGTTAAACTGTCCATCTAATCTATTGAGTTTTATTTGGGATCCTAAGAGGAGTGACTCTGTCTTATCATCGTTTAGACAGAGTCCGTGCTTAGCCATCCAAGCTTGGATGATAAGGTAGATGTCATTGAGTGCTTTTGGGTCGGTTGCGTAGTCTCCGGTGATAGGGATGAGTATTTGGGTGTCGTCAGCATAATTAGTGTAGATGACACCCAAATAGTCAAGGTCATCGAACAGAGGCTTTGTGAACACATTATATGAGGTTGGGGATACGCAGGATCCTTGGGGGACTCCACACGCGACAGGTGCTGGCTCATCAGAGGCCGAGGGTGCGAAGACCCTCATCAATCTGTTGTCAAGGAAAGACTGGATCCAAGCATTGGCTTTATCAGAGAAATGTGCTGCTTAGATGATTACATAGGACTTTGTGATTTACTAAGTTGATTGCAGCCAACAAGTCTAATAAGGGAAGGAGGGCAAGTTTACCTTTGTCTTTTAGATCTTCAATTTGAGTCTTGAGGTCAGTCAGAGCTGTTTCCGTACCATGTTTGGGCCTCAAGCCTGATTGCCTGAGACCCAGGAGGTTATTTGTTTCTAAATGTTCTTGAGTCTACAGGTAGGCTGCTCTATCCTGAATTTGTTGTATAAATGGAACCGTAGTGATTGGTCTGTAGTTAGTGGGGATGTTAGGGTCTAGAGTCATTTTTTTAGTAAGGGGAGGACCCAGACATCTTTTAAATTGTTCGGGACTATGCTAGTTTCAAATAGGCGTAGATTAGGGACGTGATGAAAGGGGCTAATGCCTTAGCTGCCTCTTTAATGATAGGAGCAGGGCAGATGTCTACCTGACATCTTGAAGGTTTTAGTTTTGCTATAATGTCTTCGACCTCTTTAGTAGAAAGAGGAGAAAAATTAAGGGGGTAATTCATAGAATCCAGCGCACAAGTGGCGCACGCGGCTGGCGCACAGTGTGTGCCTGCGACAGTCTACGCCAGCCGTGTGCGCTAAAATCCATTTCCACGCACAGCGTATTCATGGATTTTAACATCCAAAACCAGAACGTGGCGCAGAGTGGCGCAGCAACCCTGCAGCAGCGCCAGTTACGCCCCCAACCCCTCCCCGTGCGCCATGCACAGCGCACAAATCCCGTACATGGCGCACAGACCCCCAACCACGAAAACGCCTGTTAAACTCCCCACGCACCCCTCCGAATACATGTACAACCCGGCGCGGGGAGTTTCACATGCGATTGGCCCTGTGCGAGCAGGGTACGTGTATTACTGGGGTTAGCAGGAAGTTTCACATGCGATTGGCCCTGTGCGAACGGGGTATGTGTATAACTGGGGTTCGCGGGAAGTTTCACATGCGATTGGCCCTGTGCGAGCGGGGTACGTGTATTACTGGGGTTTGTGGGAAGTTTCACATGCGATTGGCCCTGTGCGAGCGAGTACGTGTATTACTGGGGTTCGCGGGAAGTTGCACACGCGATTGGCCCTGTGCGAGCGGGGTACGTGTATTACTGGGGTTCACGGGAAGTTCCACATGCGATTGGCCCTGTGCGAGTGGGTTACATGTCTTACTGGGGTTCGCGGGAAGTTGCACACGCGATTGGCCCTGTGCGAGCGAGTACGTGTATTACTGGGGTTCGCAGGAAGTGTCACACGCGATTGGCCTGTGGGAGCGGGGTACGTGTATTTCTGGGGTGCGCATGAAGTTTCACACGCGATTTTGCTGTCAGAGCGGGGTACGTGTATTTCGGGGGTGCGTGTGAAGTTTGACACGTGATTTTTCTGTCAGAGCGGGGTACGTGTATTTCCGGGGTATGCGTGAAGTTTCACACGTGATTTCGTTGTCAGAGCGGGGTACGTGTATTTCAGGGGTGCGCGTGAAGTTTCACACGCGATTTTGCTGTCAGAGCGGGGTACGTGTATTTTTGGGGTGCGTGTGAAGTTTCACACGTGAATTGGCAGTGTGGGTCCTCCCAGGTGTCCCCTCTACCCCCTCCACTGCCCCTGCAGGCAGCCCACACCACAGGGGACTACCCTGCACCCCTAGTCATGTCCCGCAGGCAGCCCATCCACCATGGGCATGTCCCCCAGCCAAGCCATATGTCACGTTGCAATATGATCACCAACTCATGTCCCCCATCACCCCCACCCCCCATCAGTGAGGGGCACCTGCCAGCAGGTCCCCACTCATGTCCCCCTGCACCTCCACCCCCCAGCAGTAAGGGGCACCTGCCAGCAGGCCCCCACTCATGTCCCACTCATATCCCCCTGCACCCCCACCCCGCAGCAGTGAGGGGCACCTGCCAGCAGGCCCCCATTCATGTCCCCCTGCACCCCCACCCCAGCAGTGAGGGGCACCCGCCAGCAAGCCCCCACTAATGTCCCCCTGCACCCCACCCCCCAGCAGTGAGGGGCACCTGCCAGCAGGCCCCCACTCATGTCCCCCAGCACCCCCACCCCCCCAGCAGTGAGGGGCTCCCGCCAGCAGGCCCCCACTCATGTCCCACTCATGTCCCTCAGCAACCCACCCCCCAGCAGTGAGGGACACCTGCCAGCAGGCCCCCACTCATGTCCCCCTGCACCCCCACCCCCCAGCAGTGAGGGGCTCCTGCCAGCAGGCCCCCACTCATGTCCCACTCATGTCCTCCTGCAACCCACCCCCCAGCAGTGAGGGACACCTGCCAGCAGGCCCCCACTCATGTCCCCCTGCACCCCCACCACCCAGCAGTGAGGGGCACCTGCCAGCAGGCCCCCACTCATGTCCCCCTGCACCCCCACCCCCCCAGCAGTGAGGGGCACCTGCCAGCAGGCCCCACTCACGTCCCCCCCTACATGAAATAAAGATGAACAATCATGGCCCACTTCTACACCAAAATACCACAGCACGCCACCCCATTCTTGAGACGCAATGATTTCCCAATCCACCCCACACTGACATGCCTATCTCAAGTCACAAACCAAAAGTCAACTATGTACATCAACACATGTCCGTCACACACACATACTGGTTGGCATTGATTGTGTAAACCCACATTTTCACATGCATTAACCCAATGAGCGAATCCCACACATGGAACTAAAATATCAAAATGTATTATGTACAAAAATAAAGCAATGAAATGAAAGCATAACAAAATAGCAAACATGAAATGAAAAGCATGTGCAAAAGATGATTAAATGAAAAGTATAACCAATCCCAAAGAAATCCGAAAGAAAAATAGTCCAAACTCTCCCTCCACCAACGCAAATCCAAAGGAAACGTAAAAAGAAAAATCCATTGATCCATGGTGAAATCAAAAGAAAAAGTTCAAAATAATCCATTCGACTGTGTACAATCCATTGTCAAGGGTCCATGAGCCCAACGAAAGAAATGAAACCTACCTAAGAAACTACCTAATAAAAAATCTATATACAAATGTGTGTAGCATAGTCCATTCACCACAAATCAAAGGAAAAGGAAAAGGAAACCTAACTCTAAAAACTATTTACAATGGCAGGGGGCTAGTCCGACGGCTCACTTCCCGATTTCCCGGGCCAGGGCATCATCGAACTCCTGCTCGATGTCCCAGAGGCGGTCCTCTTCCATGGCCCAGAGGGTTCGCAGGGACGATGACATGTGGACCTCCAACTCCCTGCGAATTGCCTCGAGGCACTCGGCCCGCCTCAGAGCCCCCCGCATGGAGTTCTCCGCCCTGACCATTGTGAGCCGTGCCTTTTCCACCCGCTGCCGCTCCGCATCTATGGCCTGGCCCAACCGCTGCCACACGGAAGACACTTCCAATCCTGGGTCCTCCTGCCCTCTGGCCGATGCCTGCCCCTCCGATGTTGAAGGCCCCGAGCCATCATGGTTCCCATCTTGTTGCTGCTGCTGCTGTGCCTGTGCCCTGGCTCTTGCTGCCTGCACGTCCTCCTCCGGCTGGGGTGCAGTTGTTGAGGTGGCCACCCCTGCTGGACGTCCGATTCCCGACTGTGACAGGGATGTGTCCTCCACCAGCCTGGCCGCAGGGTCAGAGGCAGCTCCACAGGGTACCCAGGTGATACATGGGTGGGAAGATGGCATGGAGGACGACTGGCGCATAGGGGGTTCAGGTGAGGAGGGGGTCGGAACAAGATCCAGCAAACGGAGGAATCCGGCCCTGGTGACCAGTCCCAGTAGGTCAACGCGGTCAACGAGGCACTCGAGATGATGTGCAGTGTCCTCACGAAAACACTTCAGGTCACCTCGCATGCCCCATTGACGCAACGCCAACCCACTCAGGACAGGCTCAACCCGGTCCCGGATAGCCACGTCTGCAGGGAGAGGAAGGCCAGTTGTTGTAAGCGGATCCCCTCCCTGAAAACGGGTATGGACGTAGGCATCCCTGCTGGTGCGGGATGATGCAGTCACAGGATCGGGGACAGGATTACACACAGGCACCTCTGCGGGGGCCTGTGCTGCCTCCTGTCCCTGCCCCTGCACTGCACCACTAGCACCAGTGGAATCCCCACCTCCAGACCCTGTGTCTGTCCCTTCCACGGCCTCCTCCTCCACCAAACCCCCCCACCAACCTGGATGACTCCGTGCCATCTTCCTCCGTCGGACCGTGTGGATCTCAGCTGCCCCTTCTGCTGCCGAGGAGTCCAACTCCGACCTCTGCCTCTTGGACCTACCCTCGGCAGCTGCGGCCTGGGATGCAGCACTGGACTCCTCACTCCCTGACGAGATGACAATCTGGGAGGGGAGCCAGGCCTTGCGTCTCCGGCTGGCGGTGCGATCCCTGCCGCCTTGCTCCACAGCACCCTTTCCGCCCTCTTCATCAGTTGACGCTGCAGACAGGGAGAGATAGGACACAGGCATCAGGGCACTGTACAATGGACTGATACACACATGACAGTTGCACATGAGTGGCAGTGTCAAACTTCAGACATGGCATCACAATCCCCAACACACATGTCATTTCAACTCACACACATGAGCAATTCCACAGCAATATTGCACCAGGCAGCACCATCCATACACATACAACAGCATGAGCAGCCGAAGGTGAGCCTGACATCACATGAAACACGGGGAGTGCACAAGACATGCACACACGCCACCACACCACACTTACATGCATGTGTACATCTCCACCAACTGTCGCAGTGATGAGATCGCCATCCATGTCACATCTGGCATTCAGCCTTCTACATATCAGTGTCACATGCATCCATGTTGCATCACAGTTGCACACTTGTCAAATACACACACATGCACATGTACACAGTGCAGATACATGCAGCTGGAACCAACATCCATGTGTGACACCACAACCATGCCAACGTACATACACAGTAATTCAAACATGTGTGCTCCCACATCTGCATTTGGCCTGCATGCTTACCCACATATACACCATCCATGTGTCTCACACATGAGAGGACTCGCATGTGTCAGCCTCACGCCCCTGTACATTCATATCCATACATGGCCCTACAAAAACACATGTGCAACCTGAACACTACTGGCACACCACAGCACGCACAGCGTCCAATCAGTATGCATGTACACTTACCGCTCGACTCCAGACGGTCTGCCTCTCAAGGACCTGGACGTGGAGCGCTGGGCATATGTGGTGCAGGACCCTCATTTGGTGCTCGGACAGGTGGCCCCGGTGCCCCTTGGCATCTGCTGCCTTCAAGAGGCGCCGGGCCTTGTCGAGGGTCCTGGACCTGAAGTCCTCCCAGCGCTTCTTGACATGTTTGGTGTCACGGACTGCGACTCCCTCCTCGTTGATGGCAGACACGATGTCCATCCAGATCCTGGTCCGTCCTTCATAGTCGCCGCAAGAACTTCCAAAGAGGGCATCATACTGCCGCAGGACTTGCTCCACCAGGACACCAACTTCCCTGGCACTGAAGCTGGTGGCCCTCTGCCTCTCTGGCTGGGGGTTGCCAGTGGTGCCAGATGGTGGTGTGCCCGACATGGCAACCCCAGAGGCAGGTGTGGGTGGGCAACTCGGTCCTGGGGCTGGGCTGTGGAGCAATGGTATCCCAGTCAGGAGTCTTCTGTTCCAGCAGGGGTGGTCACAACAACTGCACCCCTGCAGATAGATGATGTGCAGGCAGCAAATAGCAGGGCACGTGGGCAGCAGGCAGGCAGGCAGCAGCAGGTGGGCGTGTGCTCGGGGGTCTGGGGGCAGTAATTCGGCCTTCTGGGCAGGAGCGTGGTCTTCCGTGTGTTGTTGCGTGGCCAGCTTGATACGGAGTGATTTGGCACGTGAAAAAATTGCACGTCTGCGTGTAATTTGAGGAAAGGCCCTTAGCGTGAAAGCGCGTCTGTGGCGTTACGCACACGGGCATTTCCCTCGTGACGTGGGCATAGTGGTTCAGCACGCGTGAAAAAACTGCACGTCCACGTGTGAATGCGTGTAATCCGAGGAAAGGGCCTACGCGTAAGTGACGTGACGTGCGCGGGCGTTTCCCTCAGCACGGGTTAAAGGTGAGCAGGGCCAGCAGTTCGCTGTACGTGCCTTTCGTGGAGACCAACCTATGTTGCTGCTTCGTGTTGTTTTACGCGCCATCACAACTTCACAGCGGATCAAGGACGTATCTCTTCTTTTGGCGGGGGTATTGGCTACGCGTGTTTTTCATTATCACGCTAGTAAGACGGTGAGTCGCGCACACTATTTATCCCACTGCGGGTGCCCCTGTGTATCGCACCCGTTTTCAAGGTCATAGTAACCTGCGTGTCCCACGCTTACGCGTTTTTCGTGTTACTGGGTGCCACCGCGTACTGCGGGAGGTTGATTCCACGCATGTAGGCTGCAGGGTGTTGTGCACGGTTTTACTGCAATTTTGGGGTGTCTGAGCGTTGCGTGACCCGTCACTGCATCACCGGGGTCACATACAGCCTTGCAGGTGCCGGGGGGCTGTTGACATCTTGCATCCCACTCCCTTCACCCCAATTGCCCAGGACAATTGTGGTGTACACCTCCCATTGGCACTCCTCCATCTGTGCCGGCACTACTCCATCTGTGCCATGGTTGGGAGGCCACCAAAGGTGAGGGGCGCCTCAGCTGGGCATCCTCCTCGTGGCAGGCGTGGTCAGGGACGTGGCCGGGGTGACCAGGGAGTAGGGGTACTCCAGGGTGTCCAGGGTGGCTGCAGAAGGGGAAGAGGCAGGGGTGCGCCACTTGAGCACGATGTTGTGCCACGTGTCGGTGCAGTCTTGCCACCACCCCCTGTGGTTCAGGGAGATGCAGCTTCTGCATCTGGCACTGGCGCCCGTTTGACCCGGCAGTCTGTTTCATTGACTGCCACGGGCTCAAGGGTAGTGGTAGCTGCAGGTGCAGCTGCGGGCCCCACCACCAAGGTTCAGGGTCTGCCAGCACAGGCTGCGTTGGCACTTGAAGAGCACTTGGAAGATTTCCAACAGGCCAGGAGGGAAACCGTAGGTGCACGCAGGGCTGCCCTGACCAAGACACGTGTCCCTGGGGCAGTAATGTCATCTGCTGCCCCGACCAGGGGCAGATGCAGCCAAGAACACCCCGGTTGTGAGTCTGCCAACCAGGACAGTCGCGGTCAATGACCCTGCCACAGCAGATGTTGCTGCGCAGGGTCCATTAGAGGGCACCCAGCTGCCACTGACGCAAGTCAGGCCTTTGGTCGACCCTCCACCTGCCACTCCCTTGGCTCAATCCACCAGTGCTACTGGCCATAGTGATCAGGGCGGCATTTGCCAGCCAGGGTCTGCGCCACAATCCAAGAGGAGGAAGGTTGCACCTGCAGCACAGGCTGGGACCCCACACACAGCCACGACCTCCAGCACGTCAAGGAAGAAGTCTTTCTGCAACCAGGAACTGGACTACCTCGTGGACTATGTGCTGGGCCACAGCTGTGACATGCTAGTGGGTCCTAATTGTCTACTGTATCACGGTGGGCAGACTACGGCTGCCCACCATGATACCCACTGGAAGAAAGTTGCGGAACATGTGAGTGCATTCGGCCATGAGTTTCGCACGGCGCAAGGGTGCAAAAAGCGTTGGAATCACCTCAAACGTAGCGCTAAGGCTAAGCGTGCCTCAAATTACAACTTGACTCTGGTGACTGGCAGTGGGCCTGCACCTGAGGAGGAAGACCTCACTCCGCATGAGTCACTCGTTGCGGAGTTCATACCATCTGAATCGGTCGGAGTGGGAGAGATGCCGGACTTTGATGCCCAGTCCAGTGAGTGTTGCTGCGTGTTTGTTGTGGACATGTGTGTTTTACTTGTGTGATGTGTTGCACATGACTGCCACTACATGTCACGTGTACATGGTTCTGATGTGCAAGTAATGCAATGCTTCCCTGATGCATGTCTGCTCTGCTGGATGGTGGACATGTGGAGCGGACGGGGACTGTCCGCATCACCACTATTGCATGCTACTCACATGCTGGTCACCAGGATGCCCCTCAAGTCCATGTTCCAGCTCACTGGCCCTTCTGCATGTAGCGTGGGGTGAACTTCCTCTCAGCCCAGGGACTATGTCATAGCATGACTGACGTGCATGTGTCCTCTGCCTGCATGCGGGTAGTCCTTGTAGGCATGCTCCCTTGCCCCTCCACCCCCCCTTTGCACCCCAATTCCACCTTAACACTGGTATGCTTCAATTTTGTCGTTGAGTACTTCGATGTTCGTGCGTCCTGTGTACATGCTAACTTCCAGCAGGCAATCTGCCAGACATATGCTGTGTGGTACATCCTTTGTACTTGATGAAGGGTGTCTCACTTGGACTGTGCAGAGATCAGATGCCCTGCAGGGACATGAGTGCCCATTCATGCTCCATGTGTATTCCATTCATGCCCCTATGTGTCCTTGACTGGATGATCATTGTAGTAGGAGTCCAGGGGGACCTACATTGCATGGCATTTCATCAGCCTTCCCATTTCCACTGTGGCTCAGTCCTGCGTCACACACATGTTTAGGGTGTGACAATCTGGGTGGGTCACAGGCCTCAGCCTGTTTAATGGCCAATGACTCTGTCCAACTGGTGTAGTGTCTTCTTCACACGTGGGTGTACTCCAGAGGTTTCATCATGTGTCCTGCTTACTGTCCCATCATCATTTGCTGTGTTGTCACTTGACTCACATGATGCAGTTGATGCTAGTCAACACTGTCTGTCAATACACAGGTCTATGGTCAGCCTTTTGATACCATGCTAGGCATCCCTGCATTTGCACTTGGGGGGAGGGGTGGTTTGCTTGTAGACATGCTACCCATTGAATGCACATTGCACGTGATGCCTGAAGTTGACCTTGCACTGCCTTCACATTTTCTGATACACATCATGATGTTCTTGTACATGTAGATAGTGAGTAACGTACATATTTGCTGAACTGCATCGACCCACTTCAGTGCAAACTGACACCTTTCGACATGCCTAATCACAGAAGCAATTTCAAGTTGACACAGCATGCATGACAGGTTCGATTTTGTGTGTGACATGTCTGCTTGATGTGTTTGGTGTCTGTGTGTGTGTGTGTTGTGTGCTTCTAACATGTGTAGTGACCTTTTTTCTCTCTACTTTTCAGATGATAACGCAATGGAGCCAGAGGATGGTGTTGTCATGCCAGGCACAGGGTTGTCATCACTACAGCAACCCAGCACAAGTGGGGGTTGTGGGGTGGTAGGCCACGAAAACCCACATGTGCTACAGTCCATCTTGTCTCTGGCTGGCAATGAGTCCAGCCCTGATGACCACTCTGACATCCATGTCGAGTTGGATGAGCATCAGGTTCATATGTCAGGGGTGAGTGATTCTGATGTGGACACTCCTCTGTCCGCGACACTTGCACTGAGGGATCAGACAGTCTTGGAACCTCCGCCTGTGGTGGATCGGGACGCAGGGTCACCCTCCACACCAGACACTGATTTGCCTGGGCCATCACGTCGACGGGGGCATGTAGTTGTGCAGCCGCGGGGCTGGTAATTCTGAACGGCAGGGGGCAGCAATGGAGAACATCGCTGAGAGCATGGAGCGTGTGGCCCAATCCGTGCTCCCCCCTGCTAGGCAGGTGCTTCTCCAGCAGCAGGCGGCACGGTCCACAGTCCGCTCGCTCAGGCTGGTCATGGCGGCCTCAGACAGGGTACGCCAGGCTGAAATGTCATCTCTGCGTAAAGCAATTGCTGCTCACGCAGAGGCACACATGGAGGCCCTGAGGCAAGAGTATGCTTCCCTCAGATCCACTCTGGGTGTCCTTCTGATGTCCCAGAGGGAGCGGGCAGAGGAGAGGTTTGCGCAGCTTGAGCGTACCAGCTCGGCTGAGCTACATGCTTGCCGGGAGGTGCAGCAGTTGTCCAGCCAGGCCTTGCAGGAGGAACTCTGTGTTACATGTGCTACCTTGCAAGAGGAAGCACGTGTATCACGGGAGGTTCTGCATGCAGACCTACGTGTGATCGCTGCACAGAACCAGGCTCACCTGTCCGGCAGACTTGCTGCCGATGAGGGGCAAGCTGCGGCTAGGCGTGGTCAGGATCCTGTGCCACGTCCTCCTTTCCAGGAAGAGTCAGACTCGGACGACAATCTATCTCCCACATAGGTTGGGCTGTGCAGGCGTTGAGCCCATGGAGGTTTTTTTTTCCTCAACATCATCGCATGTGGGTGTTGAGCAGCACCCTGTACCTCCCCCCTCCTGGGTGCCTCCCCCAAGGTCATATGTGGCCATTTTTGATTTTTCTTTTAGTTTAGTTAGTTTAGTTTTATTTTGATAGTTAGTTTAAATAGGTAATGTAGGTTTTTCATAGTTAGCGTAATTTGTTAATATAGTTTAAAATTGTTTGTCTATTGTGCTTTCATGTGACGGTGTGGTGCTTTGTGGCTTTTGAGAGCATCCACTGTCTGTTCCAGCTGGGCCCTTCAAGCTAGTCTTGTGTATGTGTTTGCAGCTTGGGGTCCTTGACTCACATATGCCACTCCTGCTTCCCTTATCCATGGGCTCGCAAGGATGATTCGGTGTAACAGCCTATTACACAAGGGCTCTGGACTGTCATATCTGTGGCATGTCTGCTGCTGTGAAACTTGTGTTAACACCCATAGTGGTGATGATAGGGGTGTTATTGACCACTGTTCTTCATTCGCTAGATGGGGGGTTTCATGATTGATGTGTACATTCATTGCTATTCATTGTGTAGTATGTTTATTATCTATACTGTACATGTGCTTGTTGCAATTAATGGCGTAGATGGTGTGTTCAACAGTTTGTCTGTGAAAGACGGACTGATGGTGTGATTTGTGTTGTACGTCTCTGACATGGTCCAGTCATGTAATGCCTGAAGAGACACACACAGATGATTTTAAAGCATTAATCATGTGTTTCATGCCCTTTCTGCAGGGGGATGAGCCTCCAGACCACCTTTGCCAGCAGGCATGGGCCATTGGACGTCTGGAAGCTGAACACGTTTGGTGGTGCCGACATGCGCATGTGTGCGCAAGCAGAGGCACAGGGATTGCGCTCATACATCCGAAAACAGCTGACGTATTTCAAGGGACTCCAGGCAAGGTGAGCAGCACAGGCGGGCCACAACGCAGCAGACCTTCCACCTGGCCAGTTGCACATGCATGCTTAGTAGCAGCACTGACGGTGAGCTTGGACAAATATTGGTGTTGAAGCGCACAATACAGCTGAGATGCGTTGGTGGACTAATGGCTAGTTGATGGGAAAGTTGTCTGGGGCACCTGCAGGGCCAGTGGCACATACCCTCCTGTCCACCATGGTCCATTGAGGCACTTGTATTAGCCATGTAGCATACCCAGACATGGAAAGAAGCAGCTCACAGGGACAGACAGCAAGGGACAGACTCGTGTGCAGTGCATTTCATTACCATGTAGAATTTGAGACATGCACTACCTACTTTATTTGGGTCATGGTGGTACACGACTTGTTCAGAAGTCATTCCTTGCTATATGCGTCTGGCTGCTTACCCAGGGAACATTGCATGTTGTGTGATTCGTGACACATTGGTCTTCCATTTGCAACACACCCAGCGGCGCATGACTTACTGCATTGTCTTGGTATGAACCATCACAGGGGTAATGTTATGTATCGGTACGAAGCATCCACACCAGATTGTTTGTTTGTAGAGTATTTTGTTACTTTGGGGCATATATGGTGGTGTGTTTGTGTGTTATGGGCATGCACAGATTAGTAACTGTGGCTCTCTTTGCAGCATTAAACTGCTCCTGTTACCGGACCTGAGAGTGCACAGGCAGGAGGCCAGCACTCACCCCAGAGATAAGTTTCTGTTTGTCTTCCATTTGAGTAATTTTTTACAATGTGCATGATGATCAGGTTTGGTGTACTTGTGTATATGTTAATGTGAGTAGTACAGTTTTGTACATTTCCTACTTTCCCGGGTGAATCCTACTCCCCTCTCCTGCCCCTCATTCCGGTTATCCAGTATATCAATGCCTGTCCTGACTGCATATCCCTGACCCTCCTTCCCCGCCAGGGTCTCAGAGGCCTGTGTGAGTTTGACCTTGCAGGCACCCAGCCACGATGGGGGTGGTTGGTTCGTGCCACTCCTGCACCTGTACACGGGAGCAGTGACAGTACACATTAGTTCATGGTGCATTATTCTGTGTTATGTACCACACATGGTACACATCCTGTTGTGACATTGTTTTACTGTGCTACCTTGGTTGTTACGTCATTTTGGTAGTACTTGGGCTTTGTGACATACTGCTACTTCAAGTCATCTACTGGAGGGTCTTCTGGTTTGTTTTGCTGCCTGCAGGCTTTTTGCTTGACTTCTGTGTTGGCCTGCTTTGAGTTCTCTTTTGATGTGGTGTTTTTGCAAGTCAAGGTGGCCTCTGAGGGTGCTGACACTTTTTGCACACAAGGTGGGAGATGGTGACAAAGGGGAAGGGTGATCCTGTGGCCAGGTGAACTTCAAGGATGAAGGCTAGATAACCCAGGTGCAGTTGTTCAGGGGGTCATGGTGATTTGTGAGGGAGGGGGGGCTGTTTTGTTGTTGACAGTTGCCTTACACCATGACATTGTAATTGCAGTATCCTATGTACATGATGTATTCTGCTGATCAATGCCTGTTCATGTGTTGTGTTTACCTTTCAGGTGTGAGGGAATAGTTGTGGCTTAAGCCCGTCTCGGTGACAAGGGCGTCGTTGTCTGCTGTTTCCCCCTGTGAGCATCAAGGCACAAGTTGTGAGCTGCAAAATAGAAGAAATTGACTCTCTCCTTACCTGCACATATCCTGCTCCGATTCGCGTAAGCCTGTGCCCCCTGCACAGCAGTTTGAAGCAAGCGCGGTGTTGTATTTTTTCTCGCCGAGAGGTCACGTGATCTGAGTCACGTGAGCGGATTGAAGTGCCGCCCCCAGGAAGCAGGCTTAAAAGAAAGACCCAGCCGCCCTTGCGGCGTTAAGCACGCTGGATACACAGTAATCAAGAGAGAGCCTGCTGCTTTTACGACCCTACACACACAAAAGGGAAAAAAAAAATAGATATGGAGAACACTAAACCTAAAACACGCCTCCAAGAGAAGCTAGAAGAAACTGTTCCAAATCTTCCAAAACACCTCAACGCTGAACTTACAAACCACTACACTTAAAGAACCCAGCAACAACACAAGCAAACCTAAGCCTCTTACCCTTAAAATTCCCCCACAAATCCCCAATCGCAACAAAGAGCAATCCGTATCCCTCAATCCTACGAATCAAGATTCGTCATCTACCTCCGCCACCGCTCCATCAAGCACTTCACTATGCTCCTCCAACTCCAATCAAGCGGCCGAAGAACCGAAATACCCCAAATCCACAATTGCAGTCAAAACACCGAAGAACGACAGAAGCCAGAAAATAACAACCAATCAAATACCAATAGTTTTCTGAAAAAGAGCTTCCACTTCAGCATTCCAATCTGACCTCCAGCTTCATACTCCTGCAAGCAAAAAATTGAACGACTCAATGCTGAACCTAACACTACGACAACGAGCGATCATAGCCAAACAACAGTGGCAGTCAACTTACCATCTTACAGACTCCTCCCAAGACAACTGCTCTAAACCTCCAAACTGAGCATCTCGGCTTTCACTTGACATCACTGAAACAGATGCCATCATGGACTTCCAGGCACAGAAGAAAACGAAAGACCTCACAGACGAGCATAAGGGAAACACGAACGTTATATCTAGTACATCGACAACACTCCCCACCAAAGCAAATTTGTTTTTCCCTAAAACATTCCCGGAAGAGAACCTATTGAATGCAACGACAGCCGCCCTAAACCAGCAAGACTCAGACTACCCTCCACAAAAAATTGAAAAAACACTGAATACTTCAGATTCCAGCAAAAGAATCCCAACGCCCATGCTAGATCTCCCAAATACACTAGTGGCTGTTCTATCATTAGTGATGGTCCCCTTCTTAAAGATCCAAGAAACAACAGTCCAAGCCACTTTGCTTGCAATGATCCTAACAAAAAAACAACCATAGACTGTTTCATAACTTCAATTCAAGATCGATTGAATCATGAAGCAGAATCCACAAGTATATGGCAGAACCGCCTAGCTGAAATAGCAAGATCTGATCGACTGGACAAGCAAACTCTTATAGAAACATTGACAACATTTACCACCAAAACCATGGACGACAAAGCAAAAAGAAACCTGCAAGCGACCATGCCCCAAGATCAAGGCACAAGGTGCCCTCATACAGAACATTCCTCAACAAAAGGCGATTCTAAGAAAGACCAAACAACCCAATATGAACTTCAATTGCACAATTTACCAACTCAATTCAATATTCCTAGCACGGAACCTCCAACATGTACTCCTTTTGGCATCTTTGACCTAGCCAAACGATGCCAGCCGAGCAAAGCTACAACTACAAAAGAAACAACAACAGAGCAGAAAACTCAATCCTGTCCTACAACAACAAAGAATCCCATCAACAAAAAAATTGAAGAGAGCGCTAATCCTTTGGCCAAGGAAACGACAAAGGCAAATACGAAGAACAACAAAAAACTGAAATTCCAACCACACTAAGAATTGATCTCAATTGAAGAACATGAGCCACTAGACGCATTACTGGAAGCAATCGACCATGACCCCGAGCCTAAAACACCGACGGCAGATGCACAAAATCCAACGTTGACTTCGTCCGCACTTCAAACTAGCAATAGAGAACATGACTCCCAAGAAGACTCAATGATCATAATAGATGAATACTGTGAGATCTCCTCAACCTCAATGTACACGAATATTGACGAATCAACAACAAACATGTCACTTGTGTACTCATCAATATCAACTGAAGAATCCTGGTTCCCGTCAGAACCTGACTCCCTTGCTGATACCACGGAAAGTAGACCAATTGAAACAAACACATCTTTAATCAGACCAACATTTACAGATCCGCGTCAGGAACCAAACATATTCAGATTCTCGCTTACTGCTTCAGATTTAAGGCCGGACGAAAAACTAATCTTGAATAGAGTGAACATTCTTTGCCTACTCAACGCTATCCCGATACTGTCAAAGATCGCTACTCAAGACATCAACGTTATACATTTTCCGAACAAGAAAAAGATGGAAACAGTCCATATTGACTTCCATAACAACCAAACGACCCAACTAGTATGTCCACCAAAAAACAACTGGCCAAATGGGGCTTCATCATAGAACAAATCCAAGTAACAAGATTCATGGCTCTCAAAGAAAAGAAATTGGATACTAACACCAGACCTCAAGCTGCCCCGATTCATCGCACCAACAACAATCTTCAAGTAGACCACGAACAACTGAAGAACCATACCTAACAGGAAAAGACCACCTGTTTAGGCAACCAAATTCATACCAGAAAAACAGAACGACAGAAGTACCAAGGGAGATAATCTCCCCAACGCATCCCAACAGAAATTCATCAACCAGAAGCGAACACCGAAGCACACAAAGGAAAACCTTTCTCTAACAACCAACCCCAAATGGAAATCCGACAACTGAAATAACTTTATCTTCATGGAACACGAGAGGGTTCAAACGTCTTCTCTCAGAGGGAGCTACAAACCAAAAAGAAATGACTATAATTTGCCTCCAAGAGACCTGGATATCGACAGAAGTTGTCTGCAATGGGTTTTCTACGTATATGAACCCGGCAATCACCATACAACAAGGCAGACCATCATCCGGTATGATCATCTTGACTAAGATAGACCCCAATTGGTCAATTGTTAAAAAGAAAAACATCCACCCATGGGCCCAATACATTGTCATCTGCATTTTGACGCCGTCATCCAAACCAGAGCAACCTCCAAACAGAACACATTTAACAATCTTCAACATATACTGGAACGCAATAGCAACGACTGATAATAAGTTCATAGACTCCATCTACAACGAGTTCGACAAAATAGCAAACTCTTTCGCGAAAACTGAGTTTGCAGTCGCCAGTGATTTAAACATCCACCTTTAGAACTCTGAAGGAATCCGTCTAGATATCCAGAAAATATCCCTAGGGAGCAAGAAAATGGACCAAAGAGACCTAAGATTAAAACAGCACCAAACGACCGAACTAGTATCTAAATTTGAAAGATCATGAAAAACTCAACTACGAATGGGTACTCAGAGATTACCAGACCCCCAAAAGCACAAACTCCATTGTTAAACATAAACATGCATTCAATACGGACATCAAAGAAAGGAAAAAAATGCTTGAAAAAAAATACGCCAACTGAAAAAACTAAACACAACAGCAGCAAATATCACCATAAAAAAAGA
The DNA here is from genome assembly GCF_040938575.1 of Ambystoma mexicanum. Lineage (NCBI taxonomy): Eukaryota > Metazoa > Chordata > Amphibia > Caudata > Ambystomatidae > Ambystoma > Ambystoma mexicanum. Next base: position 1,152,606,057 of record NC_090933.1, read on the forward strand.
AAAACAGAATTACTCTAACTTCATCAAATCAGCCAAGGGATTACTGCTACAAGCGGACACTGAAGCTATTCTAGCGGCAATCGAAGGGGAAAATACGAGGCAATTATGGTCCCTCCTAAACGGAAACAACAGAACAACAAATATGATCCAAGAAGCCGATCCGAAAGCGTGGACTACACATTTCAACACTTTATATAACATCAGTACATCTGTACAGACCACCCTAGTGCTCTTGATGGATTTAGAGTTCTGATGGCTTGAATGATGTCCTCCGTGGAATCTGAAATGGGAAACTGAGGACATCATTCAAGCCATCAGAACTCTAAATCCATCAAGAGCACCAGGCCCAGACGGGAAGGATGCACCAGAAAACTGGGCTAGCCTCTTTTCCCATCTGCTCCTTATCATAGAAAAACTCAAAAAATCCCAAGTAGCTGGACATTAGCCATCTTGATCCCAATCTTCAAAACTGGCGACAGAAAGAACCCACATAACTACAGACCAATAGCCTTACTTGACCCACTAGGAAAGCTTTTTGCAAACTTTCTATTGAAAAAACTTACCGATTGGGCAGCAAATAACAGGAAACTAGAAAAAAGGCAAACAGGATTTGTAGGCAAAATTGGAACCAACTTCAAATTGATAATACTGAGCCTTCTCAAATACGAAGCTGCACTAAGAAATCAACAGGTACATGCAGTTTTTATCGACCTAAAAATGTCATTCGACTCAGTAAATAGAATAAAACTATGGACTAAATTAACAACATGAGGCTGTCCACCAGCAATTCTTCATCCGATCAAGCAACTATACACCAACACTTCAGTCCGAGTCAGGCTAACAGAACATGGTAAAGTTACACAACTGATCAATACTTTCAACGGTCTTAAGCAAGGATGTCCCTTAGCTGCCTGCCTCTATAATTGTCAACTCAATCAAAGATCCACTTGCAAATCCACCGAAACTTATAATGAATCAGTTCTATCATTAATATACACTGATGACATCACAGTCATGGATAAAACCCAAGCAGGTCTGCAAAAAACTCTGGACAAAGTAGTAACTTACATGAAAGCTAATGAACTTCAGATCAACATAAAAAAAACAAAGTAATGAACCTAGTTACTCAAAGAACAAAGAAGAACCGAAAAAAAACCAAAGTTTTACCTCGAAGGGAAAGAAATTGAAACAACAAATGTCATCAAATATCTGGGGGTAATGATAAATGCGTCATCCATGGAACAACAGTGGAAAATGCACATCGAAGACAAAGCTAGGTCCCTAGCCAGATTGGGTCGGTTCTATCACTGCAAATTCGGGACATATTCCTTCAAATCAACAATCACTTTCTATAAACAAAATGTTGCTCCCATATTGACTTACGCTGGCGAAACCCTAGCATACAACCATGGACTGAAATGGCACCTCTATGAAGCAATATTCTGGAGAAAAACACTGGCATTACCGAAAAGTTTCCCCATGACAAGGATCCGATTTGAACTGGCGTTGCAATCATTACAGTCCATAATACTATGGAAACAGATGGATCTTTACAGAAAAATAATAAGTCATGAAAAGATTCCAGAGATAGAAATATTGAAAAGCAAAAACAACGCACTGAACGCAACGGTTCTCCAACAATGGACCAATAAGATCAAGTCTAAAATGGACGCCGAAGGCATTACCGAAGAAACGCTAATAAACAGGCCACAACATGCAAAACTAACGCTACAGAGGAATGACTGGATAAAAACCCTCGAAGACCAAACCAACTATAAACGCCACCAAGTATGCGAAACAGACATAAGAGCCCTACATGAACTTCCCCCATACCTGACCTGCTTTCCAGATCGACAGTCCCGAGATCTCTTCTTAAGGTTCTGATTGAACATCCTACCAACTCAAGACTATATGAGTATCACTAAACAGACAGAAATTAAATCTGCAGATTGCCGTTTCTGCCAGAATGAGGGAACCAAAGAGTCATTGTTCCATATCATTATGATATGCCCAGGCCTACAAGAAAAAAGAAATCTATTCAAAGAATTCTTCAGAATATCAAAATAACAGATGACCACAAAAGAACGCTGGAACCAACTACTAAAAGGCAATGACAAACATCTAATTCTAACGGCCATCAAATTTTGGATAGAAATCGAAAAGAATACGTAAAAATAAAAAAAGGACATCGACCCATGGCAATTTACTGAGCGATTCTTCAAGAGACCAATATAATGAAAAGTTTGGTTTACCAAACATACCATTAAATAGAAAAAAATTAAAAAAATAGTTGTGGCTTGACATGCTGGGATGTACACATGCTGAATGTTCACATGTGATGTGTAGAGGATACTAATGGTCACTTGATTGCACATGCATATATTGAGTGCATGTCCCTACTGACCCACACACTCGCTCTATGATCCACTACATGTACAACCACCCTTCCATGTCCACATGTACACTCTGTTTGCCTTCTGGTGCCCACTGTGTCCCTGCAGCACATGATCTATGACTAATTGTGGATCCTGTACATGCGTAATTTGCTTTTTGATGTAGTTTGTCACTTGGATGTGATGCTCAGGGTGTGCGTCACACACAATGGCTGTTCACTGTGCTGTGCGCTGAGCAGTGTGTTGCATGAGGTGGGCACAGCACACAGAAGCTGCAGTGTTGATTTTGCAATGCACAATGTGCATATAGACAGGTATTCATTGTTATGTTACAACTACAACTGCTGGAATGCATTTGGGTATGACTTCTTTTGGGTGGGAGGTTGTTGGTCAGTCATTTCATCTGATTCCATATCAGGCATCATTGTGTGATGCCACTTTACATTTTTCACATGTCAATGTGTACCTTATTGGTACTGTGTTGGTGTATAGCTATTGCTTGGCATGCCATGTTGTGGTTTGGGAGGGTTTGGGTGACATAGCAGTGATAGTAATGGCCTGTTTTGCAGGTCTGTGTGATTCACACCTTGCATGTGTGCCTTTTGGTCACACAGGATTGCTTATGTTTAAGTAGCTAGGGATGCACACAATGTGGCACTTCCATGGCAACATTCTCAGGGTGGTAAGGTTGTGACAGTTGACTGTCTCTTTGTCATCATCGATTGTCACCTGGTATGTGCCAGGCCTGTGTGCACTCCGCAGGGGTGGGAGTTTAGGTGAAAAATTTTGCCACAAGCTGGGTCCGGGCTGCCTCGCCACGTAACCTGTCCCCGCCCATGGGCAGCACCTGTGTCTGTGGTTGGGGATGTGGGGGCACCACCATGTCCACCGGTACGCACTGCCGTGTTGCAACATTGTGCAGGACACATGCTGCCACAATGATCCTGCACACTACTGGGGGTGCATAGAGTAGCTGCCCGCCAGAGCGGTCAAGGGAGTGGAAACATGACTTGAGCACTCCGAATGTGCGCTCCACTATGGCCCTGGTTGCAATATGGGCAGCGTTGTATTTTACCTGGGGTGTTGTGGTGGGGTTCCGGATTGGCGTCATCATGTGGTTGCTCAGAGGGTAGGCACTGTCCCCTGGAGAGGTGAGGATGGTTGTGATTATTGGGGTTTGTGTATTTGTGTGTGTGTGTGTGTGACATGCATGCATGTGCACAGGCATTTGTACTCACCTAGAGCCATGTGTCACCATGCTGGCCAGCTTCCAGGGCCCGGCTCAGGGCGGACATTCTGCATATGAAACTGTCATGGGTGGAGCCAGGGTAGTTTGCATAGACAGAGGTGATGATTCCCTTTGCATTGCATACCACCTGCACGTTGATGGAATGCCAGTGCTTGCGGTTTCGGTAGATGTGCTCAGTGGCCCTAGGTGGACGTAGGGCCACATGGGTGCAATCTATGGCACCAAGCACTTTGGGGAAGTGTTCCACCCTGTAAAAGTCCTGGACAACGGCCTGCCTTTCTGCGGGTGTTCTGGGCATGTACATGTGCCTGCGGACTGAGGGGCGTGCTGTCATGATTGCCAACACCTGGTGTAGGCAGCGTGACTGGTGGCCTGTGAGACCCCCCACCCCACTATGGCAGTAGTCCGCTGAAATGACCCAGTGGCCAAAAAGTGCAGGACATTGAGCCCCTTCTCCAAGGGACTCAATGCTTGGGAGCAGAGGGTGGGGGATGTAAGGTCATCTTCCCACTCCCTGACCAGGTCTAGGATGATACGAGGTGGAAACCTGTACCTGCCGTAGACCTGGTTGTCAGGCATCCCAAAAAGGGTTGTCCGGGGTGAAAAAATGCATGCCCTGGCTATTCTCCTTCTGCGGTGTCCCACGATCAGTGCTGTGACAAATGGGGCATTCATCGTAGAGGTATATACGTGTTTGTTGTTTGCGTGCACTTTTATACTGTGCGCGGGGACGCTTCCGCCTGCCTTCCTGTGGCCGACGCGTTGACGCCTATGCGCGTCTTTTGCCGTGCGCAGTTTTCCCGTATTCGGATCCATGAATACGGGATGTTCGCGTGCGTGTGGGTGTTCCGTGTAGTTCCCTGCAGTACTTCACCAGTTACGCCTTTTTTTCACGCGTTATTCCCTATTCCGCGTGTTACGCTCATTGTTCCGCCCACTTTTGTTGTGTGCGCCACGCCATGTGCTCTTTCGCTGTGTGCATAGCACACACCGTTTGATGACATGTGCGGCCGTGTGCGCCACGCACGGATTTGGCGCACAACCAGTGGTATACACGCGCAGCGCCTTCCTTGAATCGCACGCGTGTGCGTGCGCTTGCTTTCTCACGCTTGCGCCACCTTGCGCCTGCTTGCGCTGGGATTTTCGGCGCACGTTTGTTCCATGAATCGGCCCCTCAATTGTTTGTGAGCATTTTAGGGTGGCACTGATGGGGTTGGTTGGGGGGTGTCAGGGGCATGATTGAGTTTCTTGGACTCTATCTATTTTACCTTGTAGCAACGTTATTTTATCCAATAATGCTTTCTGAATATTAGGGCACCAGGGAATATCTTTAGTGCAAGTGTCTGGTGGTGAGGCTGGGGATTCCAACTCTCTGAGTATATTAAAAAGTTCTTTAGTACTGGATTTGGCATGTATGATACGGTCATTGTAAGTGTCTTTTTTTGTCTGGAAAATAGCCTCTTTGTAGTTAAGGGAAGCTATTATGAATTTGTCTTTGTTGGATGCTGATGGACGACTCTTCCAGGGAGTTTCTGCATTTCTTTTGATTTTGCATAGTGATCTGAGGTGCGGAGTGAACCATGAGTTTAGGTGCGCGCAGGGTTTGGCTTTGCGCAATTTTAGGGGTGCTATTGTGTTGATGTCCTTGAGTAAGGTGTGGTTGTATAACTCAACTAAGACGGTTGGGTCTGTGTGTGTAGTAGAGGCATTGATGATTGGCTGTAACAAGGGTAGTAATTTCTCGGCTGTTATGTTTTCGAATGTTCCTCGTACATAAGGGTGGAGAGAGGTTCTGGAGGTTGGGCTGATTATTTTCCTTTATGGTGAATCTGATAAGATGATGGTCTGACCAGGCACACAGTGTGTTGGAAAGGATATTTGTGTCGCAATTGAGATTTGTTATGTGTGGGTTCAGTAATGCAATGTATAAAGCCTGATTCTGAGATTGCATTAGCGAGGGCTAGTGCTTTGTCATCTTTTGGGTCCTGATAGCCAAGGTTCATATCACCCAATAGGATAATTTGAGATCCTGCCTTGGTATTAGCAGTGAGGAGGAGGGTAATATCCTCTTCAAATGTATATAGAGGCCCAGGAGTTCTATAAATGAGGTGTATAGTAATCATTCGGGATTCTGAGATAGGTAATTTAATAGAAAGTAGTTCAGCTGAAGGAGTAGATTGGCTTGATATGTGCCTAAGGCCTAAGGATGTTTTGGAAATAAAGGCGACACCCCACTTTAGCTTGATTAGATTCTCTGTCGAGTTGGATGATGGAATAATCCTCTGGTATGGCGAGAGGGAGAGAGACGGCCCTGCCGTAGCATGAATCCAAGTCTCTGTGATCGCTAGAGAGTCAAGGTCATGAGATGTTATGAAGTCTGCAATATCTAAGGCGTGAGCTGACAGAGATCTGGCATTAATGAGTGCACCATTGATGGGAGTGGAAGTACTATTCAGATAACTTTTTATGTGGGATGTGTTTTACCTAGGCAAGGCTTTCTGAAGGTGGTATACTGTCGGATGGCGGTAGTCTCACTGACATGGATAGAGATATGCTATGAGTCCTGGGGATATTGTTGGAGTCACGGTTAGAGGGCAGTGGGTTATTACTGACCTCATAGGCGGCCATGGTGGACAGGCGCATGGAGCTAAGCAGCATTGGAAGGAGCAATATCATTTGGAGCACGAGCATGACTTAACACCCTGGGTGAAACTCCAGGGTTGCTTGAATTACTTCTCTCTTATCTGCGTTTAGCAAGCTAGAAGTCAGGTAGGCTGCTAATTGGAAGAGTAGGCAGTGTTCTTAGAATTGGGGGGGTGGTAATAGCAGTTAAAATAGGTTAACAAGGCAGCCTAATTGGCTTGCAGGAGTGACCAGAGTGAACATGCATATATGAGTGGACTCTGTTGCGGTGGGCCATGACAATTATCGGTGGGTACATATATACAATAAATTACCGTACATGTGTGGCGAAAAGAATGATAGGCAGCTATGTAAAAGTCTAGGCACGTGGGCTATAATTCAAGGCAAAATAACAGTCAATAATTGAGAGTTGCAGGATATCACAGAACTTGTATGAGAATAGGAAACAGCGTGCAGGCGTACATATATGTGCCAAATGCCAAATATACAGTGGCTAGGCAACGCGTGCATCAAGGGGAAAATAAAGGCAATTGCAGAAAGATAATTTGGGGGTAAGGTGGATGGTAGCAGGCTAATAACAGACGTGCTAGGAAGGAGTAACTGGCGCGTTAGCAATCGCTGCTATGGCTCCGAAGTAGCAGGATGCAGAAGTTCAGAAGGTTACAGCATACAGTGCAAGCAACGTGGTAATTGCAAAGTTTTCTAGCATGCAGTACAGCAGCATTATATCTGCAACGCTAACTGCCATAGTGGTTATAGTTGCACCATTAGCTAACATACAGTGTGCGCCATTGTGGATTCGCTAGCATGCACACAGATCACTACACATTTACAACCTGATTCATGGATTATTTGCGCCGAAAAAAACGGGATTTGTGCGCCATTCTGCCCGCAAATCCCCATTTGTTAAACAGGGATTTGCGGGCGGAATGGCGCACAAATCCGTTTTTTTTGGCGCAAATAATCCATGAATTAGGGCCTTAGTATTTGGTATGTATTTAGGGACATGCAGGTGATATGTGCGGAGGTGACTCATGAGTGCCGTGAAGCAAAAGAGCACAGGGCAAGTCTGGCCAGAGATGGTGACAGTATGTATTACAACAGGGTATTACGTAGAGCTCGGAGCACGTAGAAAATATGCACAAAAGTTGTCGTGTTATAACAGTATTATAAGTATAAAGTTACGTATAGGCAAGAGCCGCAAAAGTACTAACATTAGGGCTGCTTTTAGTGACAGTTAATGACAGCTTGGTTACTCTCATGGGTCGCATTTGTCACGTGCATAGTTCGGAATTAGGGTACGTGGTGATCCGAGTCAGTGCCTAGGTGTTAGGGAGAATTCTCATTTCAGGGCTAATTTCCCTTACCTAGCGAGTCCCTCAGCAGCTTTGCTGAATCTCTGGAGTTATTTCTTTCCACTTGGTAAGAGTGTGAGCTTTTCCCCCACTCTTACCCATGTTTTGCTATGCGTCTTTTACCTGTTTTTATGATTGTGGCTCTGGAGTACACCACTTCAGTGGCCCCCTTCTTTTGTGTGTTACACAGCACCTTCAGTGCAGTGACACAGGGTTGTCGTGCAGACTTCCCACCAACTCCATTTTTGAGGCTGACTACTGTCCCCCAGAAAAGGGTAAAGTTGCCATTAACTTTACTTAGTCAATTTTACCACAGATCCAGTACACCCCGTCTTACATGGAGTACTGGAAGGGTTAACTCTTAGCCCTTTGTATCTGTACCTCCTAGAGCATTGTTTCGCTCTTTTAACATTTAGAATTGGCTGGTGGCAGTGGTATCTACCCTAAGCTTTCCTACCACGGTTATCTTATATAAACGTGGTAATATTGTAGGCTATTGTATTAGCCTCGAACTTAAACCCGCTTCACCAAATACTTTTTCTTTTGGCTCCGGTGTGGTTTATTCGCCATTTCTTTTTGTTAAACTCCTTCTTGTGTTTTACTTTGCGTGGCAAACCAGGTTTGCCTTCTTTGTTCACTGTCTTTTGGCGGGCTTCTGCCAAGAAGCCCTCCTCTAGGAGCCTGGGTGTCTAGGTGGGAATCGTTGTCCGGGCTGGACAACCCCCCTGCTGTGTGATTGACAGCCAGGCTGTGTGAATGGGGGATTTTCGCATAAAAGGCAGGTCTCTTGGGCTGGAAGTCAGAGAGTCACCACTGGAACTACAAGGAACCGAAGAGAAGCAGAGGAGAGGTCGACTGCTGCAACTATCCATACCGGTGAAGCCCTGCTGCAGTCCTGAGCTATCTACCCTTCAACGACTAAGAGAAAATCCAGTCGGGAGTCTTCTTCCCTTGAGCCTGGTGGGGATAACCAGCTCGTCTTCTTCAGTCAGAGGAATCCCTTCGTGGTCGAAATCGCTGCACACTGCTGTACTGGTCCGGATAGCCACGTGAAGAGCCTCTCCTGTTTTTAAGGAGTGCACCTTTTATTCATCGTCGCTGCTGCCGGCCTCATCCCTGTGTGGTGCAGACCCCCTCATCGTCCTTCTTCGTGCCGAAGCTCCAGGAATCGTGGGTCTGCAGAAAACTACCAGGAACAACTGCCGTGGCACCAGCTTCATCCTTTGAGAAAGGTACTGTGTCCTGCTTGAGGAATTTGGTTGAATCCCTATTTCTCTTCCTTAAGGCTTGTCCTTACTTTTCCCTCCTTCTTATAACTTTTTCTTCCAAACATTGACAATCTCAAAGTACTCTTGACTACGTTGAATCATGAACTGTCCGACTGTGTGATCCTCGATAACAGGAACCCGGTTCCACTTGACACTGGCTCCGGCCTCTTGACTCTTGAATTTCTGTCTATGAGTGTTCCTCGATTCTGTTTGCCGGACAAAAGTATTGCCTATGATTTTTGCCCCCAACGCCCCCTGGGTATCTCAGGTGCTAAGTGTGTTTTTTGACCCAGTAGCATTTCTTGCCGCGAATACGCGTTTATTTAGTAGACCGAACTGTCAAAAAGTGATCGCAATCGTATTCACGGTAACGTGTCTTGTTTCATAACACCGGTCCGTTCAAACACAGGGTACTTACCTTGATTTATACCGTACAAAGTGAATTGGTTAGTTGTAGTGTATTTTACATGTGGTTTTGAATTTAATAGAAGTGTTGTGTTTATAACAAATGGTTTAAAAATAAATGTACTTATATTTTTTACCTGAAACCTTGAGTCAGTTTTTGCTTGAGTCACAGTAATTGTGGTCCCTTTGTGTAATCTCTGCTACTGCTCATATACTCTTGAGATAAGTCTGGCTGCTCCGCTACTGCTACCACTTTAACATAGTAGTGCAGGCTTGTACCAAAGGTAAAACTTGTATTGCCACCTGTAGTCTTAATTGTGTCTAGTGGACCCTAAGGGCACTGCACAGGATTCTGCCTAACACTAGGCAGGTGCCGTAGACTAATCTTACCGCTGTGAGAGTAGATCCGGCCGGTAGCAGGTTCAGGCATCTCTTTGATAGTCGTAGTGCAATGGAGGATCAGTATATGTTTGCGGATCAGCCTTTTGAAGAGCAGAGTGTTAAAAGTAGAGGGTCAAGTTGGTCAGGACAGTCGTGTGCCCCGCATCCCGACAGCACAGACAGGCACAGCCAGGTTCTGGCCCTGTGGATGTTTGTGCCGGCTTTCACCTTCCGGCGGCCCAACGGGCCTATGAAAGCACTCGAGGGTTGCCAGGCAACGAGATACAACAAATAATGCACAAGTGTGCGGCGGCCATTTTAGGGCAGCCTTGCAGAGCGTAATAATGGCAAGTGCGCTGGGGTGTTACTAGGTGGAGGTCAATTGTAGCGGGAGGGTCAGTGGTCACACGGCAAGGTATAGCCTACTTCAGGTGACGGGGAACCTGCTGGAGTCAGCCGTTTCTTGAGTGCAGTGACAATGGGATTCTAGCTGCTCCTGCAGCTCGCCATATTGCCACTAACCAACCTCATCCCTCTGCATACACCTCTCAAACTCTGAACTAAACACATCCATACCTCTACAGCACAACAAATCGCATGCCTTTCACTACACCACACCAATGAAACAAACCATACATAGCCTCGCACAACAGCACATGACGGCTACTGACTGAAAATCCACACTTACGCTCAGCGAACGGTGTAAACCAAACTGAAGCTGCCAACAGCCCATCAAAGCTTTCTTGCTCTTTTATCCCACTCATTCCTGTTAACATACCCCACACACCTTACCATCTTGCTTTGCATATCCACCAGAGAGCCAGGGGACCATGCAAGTGGCGATAGTGTGCAGTATTAAAACCTTTAGCATAACATAACATAACAAATGTCTAAAGATACTGTTAACATCGCTAATGCTACATTTTTGTTTACATTCTGCATTCATTGTGTTACGCCATGTTATGTTACAATTATTTATGTTGCAGAACTCTCTGTCTCTCTCTCTTTATGGGCCTCATTACAAGTGTGGCAGTCCGGAAACGAGGGTGCCGGAACGCTTACCATCACCCTTGTTTCTGAACCACCACACTACGAGTCTGCCTCCCGGGGCTGTTGTGCCCGACAGGTCTGACCCTGCCGGGTGCAGCGGCACTGGCAGGCAGAGTTGCCATGGAAGCACTGCACTGTCAGCAACGGTGCCGGTGTATCCGAGTCCCCATTCCCATGGAGTCCTAGAGGACTCCATGGGAGTGGGGACTTACATATTCCGGCGCCTGACCTCCTGGGCTGCCGGGAAGCTAGGTGCCAGAAAACGGTGTTACAAGGTTGGCAGCAACCAGCCGGTCACACCAGTGGGTTACCGCTGACCTCGTAATGAGGCCCCTGTCTGTCTCTCTCTCTCTCTCTCTCGTCGCTCTCTCACCTGTGTGCAAGATCAGCAAAGGAAGGACTGCAAAGACATTGATTGCCTTTGTTTGCTGCGTTCTGCAAGTTAAGTATAATGTAGAGTAGTGTGTTATAAAAATTAAATTCTTATAACTAAGATTACTGAAGGTCAAAGGGCAGAGCACCCCTCCTTCATAATGGCAGCTTCAAGTAGGTATCATCAAAGATACATTAGGAATATGGGATGACACACATGTCCTTAATCATGCAAGAAGACCACAGTGTCATGCCTCCCCTCCCTCACATCAGCCAACAAAAGCCATCCACCGTCTGCACTTGCTGGGGCACAGACAGATTGGACTCCCAAATCAATCAAAGACAATTAAGTGCTTTGAGAATCTCTATACATCCTGCACTTCATCCCAGTCAGGACCCATACTGTCAGACACAACATAACCTATGTAAACATCATGGGGAATTTAAATAGAGTGGGACAGACCTTATTGTTTGTGTTACAATATGAGGAAAGTACACATATTATAGCCATACTGCACCATACAGTAGATTACGTACTCAGATCAGCAGAATATAATTACTGCACTGATATTCCTTACTTCACACCAATCCCCAAACCCATCTGTTTTCACCTGATTTCATCATTGTCCCCCTATGGTTTGTCAAGAGATGCAATAATTAGCATGCAAATGTGTCTGCGGCTAGGACAATTGCCTGTGGGGTGCTTCAAACCCCAGGCAATATTCAGCTATACCACTGTTGCTCTCAGTATTGAACATTTCACAACCATGGAAGAAAAGCAATTCCAATTTGACCACCCAGGCCACTCCCATCCCTTTTTGGTATAAGGTATGCTAAAGTCCCCGAACTTCAATGTGTTATGTGCACATTCTACATTCATAATGTTATGTTATGTGACTAGTATGTATACTGCAGAACTTTCTCTCCCTCTTTCTGTCTGTCCCACTCTCTCTATAACTCAATTCCTCTCTTGTTCTGTCTCTCTATCTTACTATATCAGCTTCTCGGTAAGCCCCTCTCTCTCTCTTTCTCTAACTATTACTTTCACTTTCTCTCTCTATGTCTCTCAGTCTCTTTTTTGTTTTAGATTCTATCTCATTCTGCATATCCCTCTCTGTCTCCCTGTCTCTCTTGCACTATCTCATTACCTCTGGTTCCCGCTCTCTCTTCCTCTTGGTCTCTCCCTGTCTTCCTATTACACGCTTCTCTTTTTTTATACTTCTCTTGCTCTCTCTTTCTGTTTCTCTTTCTTTCTCTCCCCTTCTCTCCCTATGTCTCTGTATGTCTGCCTGTCTGTCTGTTTGTCTGTCAACCTCTCTTTCTCTACAATAGTTTTAATTTTCTTTATCGAAACCTTACAGTTCAGTGGCACCATAGACTGGTATGAACCCCCTCCCCACCACAGGATGACCCCAGCCTTTCAGAGGGCCACAAACTGCCTAAAAGAACCTGAACCTCAGAGTGGACCAAACTCTTGCCTTTGCCTCCCCTGTTCCCATATCAGTGTGTGGCAGATATTTGCCAAACTGGCCAATTGCTGGAGGCTTTTGTGCTTACTCTTTTGCAGAGTAAAACAATGCAGTGGCTAACAGGATGTGCCAGTGAAGAGCAAAGGGATGCCCTCCATCATCTTTGAACGGTTCCATGTCTTAAAATCGTGGCAAAAATGGCTGTGAAAACAAAATATTGCGGCAAAAATTCCATGGTTTCGCCGCCACAATCATGTAAAGGATGTGGGAAACATCCCCGCAACCCCCGGACCCATTACACCATTTAAGTGGGATGGGGATACCCCCGCAACACCCGCTTCCTTCAAATGGTATAATGGGGTACACCTTTACCAGGTCAAACCACATCATTTTTGCAATCATGATTATGGAACGAGTGCAGACAAGAGCCTACTGTCAGTTGGAAGTCGGATGTAGGCCTTCGGGCAGAAAACATTTGAGAAGATACCCCTTGGTGATCCCGGGTTACCATTGTCGTAACAAATGGTCATGCCATTTAATCGTCACCTCCTCTGACTCAGAACTTCATTGTTATGAATCAGGCTCAGAGGGTCCACGCACGCAGGCATTGCCTGGAGCAGTTAATAGAGGACTTGATGCACAACACAATCATTCCAGTCCCTTCTCAGGAACAGTGCCAAGGATTTTATTACCAAATATTCCTTTTATCAAAAAGTTTTGGGGAGTACAGATGGAGCCTCAACCTGACGAAGCTCAATACTTTGATACAGAAGGTTCACTTCTTGATGAAGGATTCTGCAATTCTACAATTATGATGTAATTGAACCTTTAAGATGCTTATCATCATGTCTCAAGTCTTCCAGTTCAACAGAAATATCTCTGATTAATCATAGTGGGAAGACATCTACAGTAAGCAGTGTTTCCATTCCGGCTGAAATCTCCCCTGGAACATCTACAGTTGGTGGCCCTATTGCCACATATTCTGCGCAAGGGGAGCACACACTTATCTGGATGACTGCCTGATCCTGAGTCATTCTCAGAAGAATCAGTGGGTCAGACTCTGAGAGTATGCAACATTTTGGCCAGCTGTAGGTCCCGGCCTATCACAAAAAGTTGAAGTATTTGCCAGTACGGAAATGTCTTTCGATCTATGCAAAAGGTGGACAATTGAGATGCAGGGTGAAAAACCTACTTGCAACCTACCAATCATCAGCAAAGGACTGGATAATAGTTTAGGGGGGAGAGTATTGAGTATCTTCCTAGAACCGTAAGTATTCATCATCTGAAACATCTAATGAACTGCATTTTGGAATATTGGTCTCCTCACAGCAAACAATACAAGGTGAAAATTCCTGTAAGACCAGTGATAAGGGATGGTCTGAGCTGGTGGCTAGTCCAACGTCATTTAGAAAAAGGTGGTACCATTAACCATTCTCTACCCATCATGGTAACAATGGATGCCAGCCACGTGGGTTGGCATGAAACATCATTGGGTTTAGGTATTCAGAAAGTTGAGGAGGATGTGGCAGAGTTGTGAGGGGCCTCAAGCAAATTGCTGCGAGGAAATATCATAGATCTGTTTCCTCCATTAGAAGACTGGGGGGCGCAGTTGAGCAGCAAAGCCATCACAGCAGATTTTGCTTAAACTCTGTGCGATGAGCGGGCTTGCCAACACTTATCACTGGATCTGCGGCTCTAATTAAGCTTTGCAGGTGCCCACTGAGTTGTGGATACCAGCTCGAGGGTGAAGACCCCTCTTTGTGGAAATCCGTAGCAGCACTCTCAAGCTCTCTGAAGCACGAGGCTGGTTGACCTGTGCTGAGCCTTTGTGGTGACTGGCTCCTTGGGGGTGAGGGGGCAGCTGAGGGGAGCTGTGGCCATGGGCTCATCATCCCTTGTGCTCCTGAGCAGCCACTCTCCCGGATTAGTGAGCAGCAGTTCGCAGCAGATCCTGGCCGTATTTCTTCTCCGATGAGCCAAGAGGAGGAGGCAGCGAGTAAGAGGCTCTGTGGTCCCCGTGCCCCGGCAGCGGCGTGCGGACCACTGAGCTGGTGAATATTGCTGTGTGGTGCCCAGGGCTCCTAGCTGGCCCAGGATCGAGCATGGAGGCAGAGGCAGTGCTGGGGATATGTTGCTGAGGTTGTTGGATGCCATCCAGGCCAAAGAGTCTGAGGGCCCTACGTGGGCCCAGGCATCCATCTACTGGGCACCAGCATATCCAGCCTGCCTCTTACTGCTATTCTGTTGGTGAAGTGAGGCACAGGTCAAACCTGGGCCCCCAATTCAGATTGCACTATTGCTCTCCTGTTGGCACTGAGTGGATGGAGGTATTGCAGTTCAGGTGCTCTTGCTGCTGACATTTGAGGGTAGTACACACTGACCCTGTGTGCTGCTTTGTCGGCTCCTACCTACTGGATTGTGATCTGGGATAGCACACTTGCAACATGAACTTGGTGGTAACATATGTGCCCTTTGGCTGCTCAGGGTCCCTCCCTACATTGTTAATTTGCAGGGGCCATACTGACTGGCATCGTGGGAGGTCCCCAGGCCTACTGTCTGCCGGGGTCAGCAGTGTGGAGGTAGGGCTGCATAGCTCTGGCCCAACTATGGGTGTTGCAACCATTGATCTTGCAGCTTTGGAACGACACCGCCGTTATTGCACATATTCTCGGATGACAAAGGAAGATGGAAGTAAGAAAGATGGGAGCATGGATCAGTTCATGGAATCCACCCCCAGACCATCCCCTCCTGTCACGGGCTTACTACACTCACCTGAGGATGTCATGGCCGTGGTGGCTGCCGCCCTGCTTGACATGCAGAAGATCCTAGAGATGAGGCAGCGTGGCTTCGCCTCAGTTAACTAAAAACTGGATGACATTAACACTAATGTCTCTACCCTTTGCACCCAGTTTGAGAGGGTAATAATGCAAATCACTGCGGCCGATGGGCGGATCAGCATGACTGAGGATGATATTGTGGTTTTGCAGTCCACTGTGGCTACCATATAGAAGGATATGAAGGTGTTGAAGGCGAAATGCGATGACCTCGAGTCCAGGTCTTGCAGAAACTATGTTCATATAATATGGGTCCCGATGTAATATACATTTATATAGCGTGCAGGCAGCCCAGGGGCATTGTGGCGCTGTTACTTGTAAGGGAACTTAGTTACAGGTACAGGTTGTGCCTTGGGTTACAGTGAGGCAGGATCCTGTGTTAAGCGATAGGGAGTATCATACAACATAATACATCATACAAGATAGTACATCATACATGTTAGTCATTAAAGTTTAAACATGTGGGGTTGGTTAGGTGAACATGTAGGTGGCAGTTGAGGATTTGCTCCTAACTTGTCGGATAATCTGCCACTTTCACCACACTTCACGGGGGTCTTATGACGAAACCTAAGTCTGACGACTACCTTAAGCCTATTATTGTGCGTATCATGAACTATCGTGACCAACTCCCTGTTCTACAAATGGGGATTCGCGGGGAGAATGGCGCACAAATCCCTGTTTTTCGGCGCAAAAATTCCATGAATCAGCCCCTTAATATTTTGTTGTGCTGGACTTTACTGTGGCAGTTCAGCAGAATGGTCGCCCATTTTGAGAATGCTAAGAATTTTAAGAGAATGCTTTGTGAAAGAAATATCCCCTATGATCATTGAACTATTGGATGACAAGATAAGAGTTAGGCACACTAGAGTGGACATATGGCTAGGCTGGAGGTCAGAAATCTTATCACTCTATGCTGAGGATATAATATTTTCAAGATCCGGACATCAATTTGCCCACATTGATTTCAGTAGTGAAGGATTTTAGCATCTCAATGCCGACAAGTTGGAGATGTTTCTACTCACTGCTGTGACACTGATAATGGTGGACACCTGCGGTCTTACATGGCCTGAGCACAGTTTCCGCTATCTGGGGGTACTGATAGCCAGGTCGGCAGAGCAGACACTGGCCCTCAATTGCGTGTCATACTTGGCTACCGTGATATCTACATTTCAGAGCTGGGGTCATATTCTAATGTCGTTGGCTGGACGTCTAGATGATAATCCTGCCTAAATTGTTGTACCTATTTCGGACTATTCCGCTGTGGTCTGGGCAGGCATTCTTCATGGACTTGGCCAGGGCATGCTCTGCGTTTGTGTGGGCCAACGGGCAGGTTCACATAAGGTGAGCTCACCCCGCCAGGCCGTGTGCTGTGGGGGATTTCGGGGTGCCAGATTGGGCAGTGTACTACCTGATGGCACAGGTGCACTTCGTGACCTTTTGGGTGGGCATGGTGTCAGACACCCCACAAGTTCGATTTGAAAGGCTACAGGCTGCTGCCTTGGTGACGCTGCATGCCGGTGTACCATATCGGTCCTCCCATACTTTTAGATCCAGTGGGGGCCATGCGGGCAGCGTGACAGAGGCTTAATCTCAGAATGGGCATCTCGACACCTTATGATGAGCAGGTCGCATTGTGGGGCTTGTCACTGGTGTCACCCGCAACTGACAGAAACACTGAATGAAGCTGCCACACTGTGCACCTTCTTACTCCTGGTGATCGGTATGTGGATGAACGATTTGTGGATTGAAATTCTATTGAGATTCACATAGTTGATGACCTATTGCAGTTGCTGTACTATTATTGCATGAGAGCTACTTTCATGGTGTGCTGGCCGGCTCAGCCTATTTCACACCCTTGTTTGAAAAACAGGTGCTAAGCAGAATGTCTCTACACTTTAAGCATTGGCAGAGGCGATGGACACAGTGACAGGGCCGATGTCTAGAAGTAAGTGGTGCACAGATTTGCATGTATAGTTTAGTGTTTGGCAAAGGAGAATATATGCCAAGGGGGCTCTCACTCAATTCGAAATTTCGTCTATACAGTTGAAGACCATAATAGGCTGTACTACTCGCCTTCTAGGGTTAACTGATAAGGCTCCCTGCATGATAAGGAATGCCCCAAATGTCAAGAGGTAAATGCCACATTGTTACACAGGTTTTGGGGGTGTCCTAAACTGGGAGGATATTGGGCTTCAATCTACAATACCCTGTCGGATTTGCTGGGTCGACAACTCAGCCTTGAGGCACAGGATTGTTCGTTGGGGGTACACGGGTAGGTTGGCAACAGTTAAGCAGAGATTTGCAAATTTGGGGCTGCTACTTGCTAATAGAGCCATACCGCTGATAAGGTCCTGGAGTAGCCTGCCTACTCATGAGGATTGGCTACATGACCTCGAGTGGGCAAATGACACAGGGGAACTGTATTTGACTTTGTTGCCACCTATGTGCTAACCCACGAATATATGGCAGGACTTTTGTCATTTTCTTAGGAGAAATGCTGCATCCTCAGACTGACATCGGGGATTGATGGGGGCATGTGGCGTGCGCAGCAGTCTGTATAGCTGGATGTGAATTACAGATGCAATATTATTTTGTTATGGCAATATGCTTTTTGTATATTTTTGTTGGTTTGGATGGTAACTGTCCTGCAGTCATTCCACAAAGTGTTTAATAAATAAAGGATTTAAAAAAAGAAAATGAAGAGGGGGGTATACCTTCTTTATCCTACAGACCCCTTAATCTTAGGATTCATTCATAGGCCTTGCTACTGAGAAAAGACTACGGTTTCCTGCCTAAAATGTGGTCAACATTCCATCTCGAGCAAGATTTGGGGTCACAGATAGGATCAGAGGATGATCAGAAGCTGGAACATTCAATAAAGGAAGACCATCATTGATATTCCTTGAATACTTCAGGGATTGTGACAATATTTTATTACTTTTGGAAACAAAATAAAAAACTGTTTAACAACCAAGAGTCCCCGCCCATAGCAGCCAGATACGACTGGTGATATCAAATTCCTAAGAATTGGCCCATACCCCTCTCTCACTGATTTTCAAGGTCTATCTAGGAGCCGCATCCTGGGCTGATGCAATGGATATTCACTGTTGAACGTTTGTAGAGCTGTCATATGTGTTATATTGTCTTATTTATTCATCAGAAGAGGTCAAGGTGCGGGCATCAGTCCTGAGACAGAAAAAGAAGATTGGTTGATTCACATAATAAAGTTGTTGTGTAAAAAACATTTCTGCGAATCGTGTGTATTTTGTCAACCTGTCATTCCGGAAATGTCTGGTGTGTCCTCACAGGCATAGAAAAGGTGACAAGGGAGAAGAGCTGGAGTTGAATGCCTAGATCACTTTGTGTAATTCTCACTGAGTCAGCTCTTCTGACTCGTCACTTTACTCACTTTCCTCCCTACTAGGAGCAACAGATCTAAATTCTGTGACACTACATGAGGAGGTCCTGGCCTCAGGCTCTGTGATAGGTCCAAAAAGGACTAGGAGAGGATAACACTATGGAGAAATGTTCTGTAATGATCTAAGGATACCTCCGCTTAGAACTAGTATGCTTATGGCAAAGTAGGACAGCTGACGTAAAGGGTATTACCTAACACATGTGCATCCAACAATTCAGAATATCTGCAGACTCAAACCAGAAATAACAACACCCACAACACCCATTAAACCTCAAGGACATTCAAGAGCATTGTTAAAAAGCCTGTCAAATATCTACTTCACTTGAGAGATAATTCTGGAAGATATTTTAAACTTGCAAAACAATAGCGAGATCATCTAAATCTAAGATAAAAACTAGGACTGGTGGAGGCAAAAGGTTTTGGCAGTCATGCCAAGAGCAGCCACAAATTCCCCAAGAAATTGCAAGCCATGACTAAAGCACAGCAATAAAGTGCGTGTTTTTTGCAGTAGGGAATGTTTTGCCCTAATGCTTAAACCATGAAAAATTGCACTTGTCTAATATGTCCCCAATGTTTTTGGAACTAGAGAAAATGTTCCCTAGGGCTAAAACGGTGCAAAGTTTCTGTAATCCAGCCCCTTTGCAAATTCGAAGCCTGGTGTGTGTTTTATAACAACTTTGCCCCCCATTGTTTCCTGCATTTTGTGTTATTTTGCAAATTCATAGCCTGGTGTGGGTTTTTAGCATCTATGCACCCCTTTTTGCACTCCATTTTGTGTTATTTTGCAAATTCGAAGTCTGTTGTGTGTTTTTTAACATCTTTGCACCCCATTTCGCACTGCATTTTGTGTTCATTTGCAAATTCGAAGCCTGGTGTGTGTTTTATAACATCTTTGCATCACATTTTGCACTTAATGTTGTGTTCTTTTTCAAATCTGAAGCCTGGTGTGTGTTTTCAGCATCTTTGCACCCCTTTTTGCACTGCATCTTGTGTTCTTCTGCACATTTGAAGCCTGGTGTGTGTTTTTTAACATCTTTTCACCCATCTGTAGTACTAAAGTATTCCCAGTGCATCTGTTCTCTTTCTGCCTGCTACTAGGCCGCCTGGTGAGTTTGTGCTCGGACTGTTCCTTGCAGCCCCTCCATCTTCTTCCAACTATCCTCTGCCGCCCTTATGGCACTCACCATCTCCCCTATCTTCTTGAACTGCTACAATATCACCTATCCTCTCTCTCTCACGAAGTCTGGAAGAAAAAAGCTTAAATAAAACGTCCTGACCACTAACCCTGGCCTATCTATCGCAGACACCTACGTCAGCGCAACTTCCAGACAGATCTTCACTGATATCCTCTTTTGTGTCCCCTCTCCAGATCTATTGACTCCTCACCTCATCTCTACTCTCTCTCCTCTCACATCCTCGCCCATTAATGGAGGAACTAATTCTTCTCTAGAACCCCTCCAGCTAATCCAGAACAGAGCTGCGAGATTTATCCTTGTCCTTAAGCCCAGAGATCGCATCTCACCAACTCTCCACTGGCTCCCAGTTGCTGCAAGGATCAAATTCAAATCCCTCTGCATCATCCATAAGGCAGTCTAGGGCCAGGGACCACACTATCTACAATTTGCCCTCACTAAATACTCTCCCTCCAGATCTTTATGTTCCTCCAGCTCCAACTCTCTGTGTGTCAAGCACTTTGCTAAACAGCAAGCATATGGACAATCTCTTTTCTCAGCAGGCTCCCTCCTATGGAACAGCCTCCTCCTTCCGCTTCTCTCCCTATACCCTGCTAACCCAGTTCTCTGCTTTTTCCCTCTCTCCCTCTTCTTTTCCTACAGCTTGCTGACTGGCCACCAGGTGTACCTCAGAGTCTCACTGGTCCCCGTCACCCACACCAGTCCTCTCTGGCACTTGCCTCAGGGCACTACACCCCACCCATACTCAATGCACTTGAGAAATTAACCCAAGAGAGTGGCTCTCTCTGCACTTAACCCAGTCTCTACCGACCTGGTGTACTTGATCCTCTGCCTCCCTGTGACCCTCTGTACACTTGCTTGATGTAGTCGCAGCGCGCCTGAAGATCGTCTGTATGTTCCCCCTTAAAACTGCAGAATCACTTCCAGGCCTATTTGCTGTTGCCCAACTGTTAAATGTATTTTGTATGCACTTACTCTGCCTGTGCAGCAGAGGCGTTGGTAGGGGGTTTGGGGGGCTTAGGGAGCTATAGCCCAGGGTCTTTTGGTTGTAGCCCCAGTTAGAATCTCAAGGTCTACAACCAAAAGGCTCGCTAGCCCCGAGTCCCAACAATCCCAACATTAGTGGAGCCCCAGATCTTTTCCAGACCTAGCAATACCCCTGCTGTGCAAACTATTATCGTCTCAGAATTTCAAGTGCTCGAGCGACTGTTTGTTTTTCCCATGATCCCACCCTCCTTGAGCAGTTTGAAACACTTGCCTGTGTATATGTACTGTATAAATAAACAATACCATACCAAAACAATACCACACCTTGAACTGGATCTCTTCAAATTTCGGAATCTCCTTAAGACCTTCCTTTTCACCTCCTCCTTCCCTTCCTCTCTCCTCTGCTAAACCCCACAGTTGCTGAGATTGGTGACTAGGGTCCTTATGTGCCCTTCTTAGCCCCCGGCCTCCCACACCCAATCACCTTCAGTCTCCGCCCACTCCCAGAACTTGGCTTGACACCCGCGGGCCAATGACACCACAGTCATGCACTTACTATTTATTGGCAACTGACCACCCACCTAGCATTTAACCCCCTCTCTCATCCCTTCCCCCTCTCTCTGCACTTGCACGTTCTGAATGCTCAAAAAGCCTAGTAGGTCTGCCTCTATCTTTCATTGTTATATTTGTTTTCTCTCCCATGGTCCCTCCCTGGTGCCCTGTGGGCGCTTTGAAACATAATTTACTTGATGTTAAAGTGAATCGCAAATGCACAATAAAATAAAATAAAATCATCTTTTGTATTAGGGACAAACTAACAATATATTGAAGTTATACAGAGTTTATGATATGATATGATATGGCATTTATAACGCGCCTATACACAAGTGTTTCAAGGCGCGACGAGGCAAGGGAGGGGGAACAAAGGGAAGAGAGACAGCGATCTTACTAGGCCAGGTGACATTCAGATCGCGCAAGTGCAAGAGAAGGGGGAAAGGGAAAAGTGCGTGGGGGAAGGGAGAGGGGAAGTGCAGTATATGGGATAATAGAATAAATAAGATAAATAAAAAGCGGCTAGCCAGTGCAAGTTAAGTGCAGACATAGGTGCTGGTAGGGGGACTGTAGGGATACAGAAAACAGTCCCCAGGTATAGGGGTTGCCAGGGAGGCAGTGCAGGTGTGCAACTGGCGAGGCCTGGGCCCGAGATCAGAAAGGGTGGCCAGGTATCCAGTTTCAACCAGGAGTTTAGCAGGGGAGAGGGGGAGAGAAAGCAGAAGCAAAGAGGAACGTTTTGAGGTGCTTCCGGAACCGGAGATGGTTCTCCTCAAGTTTCAGGGAGGCAGGAAGGCTGTTCCAGAGGGAGGCCCCAGCCGAAGAGAAATATCTACAACCAACTCGTTGCTTGGAGAAGCGACTGACCCTGAGGGAGTTGGAGGCGGATGAGCGAAGAGCTCGAGAAGGGAGATATTTATGAAGAGAGAGTTGAAGGTAATGCGGCCCCAGGCCCCAGAAGGCCTTGTGGACAATGCATAGGGTTTTGAACTTAATCCTCGCAGCCACTGGGAGCCAGTGCAGAGATTTCAGTCCTCGAGAGATATGATCCCTGGGCTTGAGGTCAAGGACAAGTCTTGCAGTCCTGTTCTGGATAAGTTGCAGAGGGCGGAGAGTAGAGGTAGGCAGATTTAGAAAGAGGCTGTTACAATAGTCAAGCCTAGAGAGAACCAGGGCTCTGGAGACAGTGAGCTTCTGGGGGAAGGAGAGGAAAGGAAGAATACCTCTGAGGAGGTGCATCTGGTAGTGTGACTTCTTAGCAATGTCATAGATGTGAGGAGAGAAGGAGAGTGTGGAGTCAAAGATGACCCTGAGGTTTTTAGCCATGCAGGTGGGAGCAGGAAGAGGGCCAAGAGAGGCCGGCCAGAGAGCTGCAGGGAAGGAGGGAGCGGGTGTGCCGATGAGGAGAATCTCAGTCTTACTGGTATTAAGGCAGAGGTCATTGGCTGCACACCACTCCTGGATGGCAGACAGAGAGTCAGAGATGAGGGCTGAGGGTAGCCTGAAAAAGAGCTGGGTATCATCCGCATAGCACTGAAAATTGGGACAGAGAGCGGCAATGCGGTGGGCAAGGAGTGCCAGGTATCGGTTGAACAGCCAGGGAGAGAGGTTGGATCTCTGGGGGACACCACAGGTAGAGAAAAAGATATCGGAGAGGAAGGGCCCAAGTTGGATCTGGGCGGGTCGGTCAGAGAGGAAAGAAGTCAGCCACGCCAGAGCCTGACCAGTGATACCCAGGTTATCACAGAGACGGTTGAGCAGGATGGCATGGTTGACAGTATCAAAGGCAGAAGAGAGCTCAAGCAAGATGAGGACGCATGGGGTGTTAGAGTCAAGGTTGGAGAGCAGGTCTTCACGGATATTCAGGAGAGCAGTTTCCATGCTTCTGGCAGCCCTGAAGCCAGACTGATGGTCATGAAGACAACCAACAGATTCAGTGTGGAGATTAAGATGGGAGATGGGCAGTTTCTCCAGGAGCTTGCCCAGGAACAGAGTGATGGAGATTGGGTGATAGTTAGCCGCGCAGGAGGGGTCGGCAGAGGGTTTCTTGAGAATAGGGTGCACAAGGGAGTGCTTCAGGGGGGATGGGAAGACTCCAGAGTTCGAAGGAGTGATTGCAGAAATCAGCCAGGGCAGGAGCCAGGGAGTCAATGTGGTCCTTGATAGTTTTGGAAGAACAGGGGTGAACCTGTTTCGTTGAGACTTTCATAGATCAGACTTGTCTAGAAACCTCGGCTGCACAAAAAAGGGGAAAGGCAGAAAAGGAG
Organism: Ambystoma mexicanum; assembly: GCF_040938575.1. Classification (NCBI taxonomy): domain Eukaryota; kingdom Metazoa; phylum Chordata; class Amphibia; order Caudata; family Ambystomatidae; genus Ambystoma; species Ambystoma mexicanum. The sequence goes on from NC_090933.1 coordinate 1,152,629,893, forward strand.
GGAGGGGGGTGGCTGCAGAGGGGCCAGAGGAAGAGCAGGAAATGGAGGGAGGGAGGCGATAGGAGGAGAGTGAGAACAGGATGTCCTGAGTTTTTGAAATGAAGTGAGAAGCCAGTGCCGTGCAGAGGGCCTGGGAAGGGACAGGAGAGGTTGAGACTGAGGCAGGATTGGCCAGTTCCTTGCAGATTTTAAAGAGTTCAGCCGAGTTGTTAGATGCCGCAGAGATGCGGGCTTGGATATGAGCTCTCTTCTTGGTGAGGACGGAGAGCTGGTATTGCCTTTGCAGCAGGCGGCAGGCCAGATTGTCAGAGGATGAACATGAAGCACGCTGAAGTGGGAGAATGGAAGACCAGGCTCCCGTCCTTCACCTCTCGCGCTTGGCCTAGAGGGTCACGGCCCAGACACCCGCCGCGAGAAGAGTTTGTCCATTTACCAGACGACCAGGTACCCTGGTACAGGAACATACGGATGTGTCCACCTGCCTGCCCAGCAGCCCGCACTGGCCATGCCGACACCTGCGGCTCGGATCAGCTAGACTAAAAACCACACGTCGTTAGAGATGCCATGACGACCTAGACAACGGGAAGCACATCTGTACAAGTATACACACTTAACATTTCCACACCAATCTACACGAAGAACATACTCAGTGCTCTGACGTAGGCGACAGGCATATTCACGGACGTGCATCTTTATTATTTTTACATAGGCTTTCAGAATGCAGAAACGCAAGATGCATCATGAACTCATCTATAACGCTTGCTCACGCTTCCCTTGAAACCTGTTACCACCATGAGAGGTATAATGGAAACACGATACTGGTCATGGAAATGTATGCTACTATAATCTAAAGCACCTATGCACCAAACAGACTATTTAAGCACCAGGCCCGAGTAGGCCTCAAACAAGAGCTCCCGTGGACATTAACAAAGCAAGAGTCAGGTTGCTGATCCTGCAGAAAGAACCCGATGGAGCAACCAGCCAAGGTCGCAATGTTGCAAGCCCACATCCAAGAACAAATCATCAAAGGCACGATGTTGCAACCTCGCACTCCGCGTACCAACGTTAAAGTCATATCTACAAATTAAACCAGACACACAGTGGAAAAGCAATATTAATTGTGCAGAATTCTGCCTCAAACACGGTCCCGCCTCACGTGACCAAGCCGAATCTGACGAGATGCCAAAACCCAGGAGAGAAAAGGCGTCTGGGTCCCTCACTACGAGACACAGGCCGAGACACTTGAAAGGCTCAATGGACACCTGCTACAGTGGGAGCGGTCAGCCTTCCACCTATGAATAAATCCTCACATTGTCTGCACGTACCCATATTGAAACATTGTTGCAAACACAGGTACACCGAGAGCTGGGAACAACGGTGGTCCCAGGCTGGGGAGCTCACGGATGCACCAATCAGAACATGGGGCTCTTATCTCAGACGTCAGTAACATTAGCCAATCCTCAGGAGCCTTCATGTAACAATTCTTATGTATCCAATTATAGGGACAACCCAGATATACCACCTGACTACACCTTGTCCACTAATATCATTCTCTATATGTGTACTATACTAACCCTACCACTCGAGCAACCAATTAAGAGTGGCGATAGGTTTTTTGTTAACTTTCTGAAGTGACGCAAGTAGCGCGTCATAATGCAGTAAAAAGGGCCTGCGAGCCCCACGATTATGTGTGTGTCAGGACGGACGCGTACGCTCCTTGACCCATCCCTGCCGTTTTGTATAAATAAACAGCAGAGTCGCCTTGCTCCTTGTGTGCGTCTCATACTCTATCTCATCTGGGATATACGGGAGGAGTTGGGGCCTCCCTGCCCGGAGGTCTGCGGACGGCCCGGCCGACCCCGGCAGAATTTCCCCCCGACAAGTTGGAGGCACTGCTGAGATCTGTTTAAGATCAACTTTTATTTTTAGTTTTTCCAGGCACTCCCGTTGCGAGGAGGCCCGGCGGCGCGGCCCCCTCTGCCGTTGCCCCCTTCTGAGGACTACAGGACCATCGCGGAGCCGCGAGAAGACCGGACAGCGCAATCCGGATATTGGCCCTCGGGAGCCGGTTGAGAAGTATCCCGCCCGCGGTCGGCGAGTGTCCAGACGTGGTCCAGACGAGGGGAGGTGGCGAGCCGCTTGGAGGGTGCACGCAGTCGAGCGGCCCTGCATCGAGAGAACTTGGTGAGCATGACACGCACAACAAGCAATGCGAAATTGTGAGGGAGGGGGAGGAAGTAAATAAGGGAGGGGGGAGGTATTGTAGAGATGTGCGGCGAAGGTTTAACTGAGTGTTGCTAATGGAATGAATGATAGGAAAACGAGTGCGAGAACAGTCGGCTAACGTTACGCGAAAGAGGGGGGCGGGGCACGACAACATCACGTGCAGCCGCTCGTAACAGTCAGCTAACGTTACGCGAAAGAGGGGGGCGGGGCACGAAAACATCACGTGCAGCCGCTCGTAAGACCCTGATGGTCTAAATTGCGACTAAGTGTGAGGGTGGGTGTGTGTGGTTTCCTACGACTTGACATTTATTGATCAATGAGTAGATGAGGTTCCCTATTGTTCGAGCAAGAAACTCGATAGGTAGATGACGTTTCCCTGTGGGCGGTAGCTAGTTACATAGTTGCCCAAAACGGAAGATAATTGGCTGGTTAAGCCCTCCTGTTAAGGGGCGTATCACACGCGAGGCGACGCAGCGTGCGCAGTCCGGTTATATTATTGATGAGATTACCTTGTTCCAGGAGAGACAGGAAGACAGCTGTAGGGTTAGCGGGGTAGATTGCAAGTGTATTTTGAACTTAAAAAAAACATAACAAGAATATACCAGTAGCTCGAAGAAATCGGTGACGTCACCAGTAGGGATTTAATAGGATATCGCGAGCACAAGGAATTTTGGGTTTGAGAGTGGTGGGGAAGAGAAGCATGATAAAGGAGCTGGTACGGAGATAAACTATAAACCAGTGGATCGAAAAAAGGGGAAAGGGGCGTGGCTGCGCACGGAGAACGCCGGCCACGGCAAGTGTAAACGGGGGAGGAGAACGGAGAAACAGGACGACTGTATAAGATCATCGTAAGGGGTACGCAGCCGCAGGGGGCTGCGTGCGCTTCGGCCGCAGGGGGCCGTAGGGGAAGGAATATAATATAACATCATATTTATTATCATTGCATAATTTGTCAAAAGGATTGTCGAAAGTCCCCACACTTGCGGGGCGAGGTAAGCAATACAAGGTTGTATATCGTAAACTGCTAGTAAGGGGAAGGGTAACAAGGGGAGTGAATTTATGTCATACGGGAGAGGGTCGGGAGGGTGGGGGAACACCCTCACTACCCCACTACAGCACATATGCACCACACTGCCACCACATAGGGAGAAGTTAATTAAGTACAGCATAGAGTGGACCCAGGGGACAGATAACAAAATGTTAACACCATGGCCGCCTAATGGTAGTTTCGATCCATATGCCCAACATTCACTACTGAACCATCTGCACAATACATACAAGGGGAAGAAGTTGGCAAACCATGTGGAGGTGTTTAACTTATGGAGGATGTTCCAGGGGTCTCGACCAGGACCAAATGGAATGTTCACTATGGGGGAAACACCGGAAGAAAAGGAGATTAAGAAAGAAGGAACGGGTGGGGAAAAGGAGTGCGAAAGCACAAAGAATACGGGGAACGAAAGACAGGGAGGAGAAAAGATTGATAAATCAGACGACATAAAAAAGGAACCGAGCAATGGGATACCCATAACACCGGGAGTGAAAACAGAGGGAGGAGGGTTGTACCCTTTAAGAGAATTAGGAGAAATAGCAGGACAGTTAAGGGCGGCTGAAGGATACTCAAACCCGGCATACAGCCCTCCACCATATGTGGCTCATGGGAAGATACCAATGGGGGACAGGAGGATTAGAGAAGAGCAGACTGTAGAGATAGGAAACGATGAGTGGATAGCTGCACAGATATTGTTGAAATTACGAGGCTCACTAACTGGAGAAGAAAGGGAGGCGGTAAGAAGAACAAACGAGGATAGTGCCAGAGAGAGTGAAATGAGGGGAGAGGAGCTACTACGGCAGAAGGAAGAGATTTTGGAGGAAAGATTAGCAGAACTAAGGGATGAGCAGAATGAACTGATCAAACAACTTGAGCGGGAGGAAAGAGAGAGAGTGAGGAAAAGGAAAGAAGGTAAGGACGAATTGGAAAAATTAAGGGAACGAAGTGAGGAACAAAAGAGAGAAGCTGAAAGGGTAAAAGGAGCAGCAGATAGGGTATCAAGAGTAGTGCTGAGAGAGAAGAAGAAGGAAGAAGAAGAAAAGGAAAAAGAAATGGAAATATGGAGGAGGAGGATAATATCAGAGGCAACTAAGAAATATGAAGAGGGGAAGGTAATAGAGAGTGTAGTAGAAAGAGAAAGGGTGAAATGGGAAAGGAAGAAAGAGGATGAAAGGATATTGGAACAGATGAGCAACGAAGTAATGGAGGAGTTGAAAAGGAAAAGGGAGGAAAATAGTAGGGAAATGGAGGAGAGGAGTGAAGGAGGAAGAGAAGAGAGGGGTTGGGAGAGTGAAAGATGGGGAGATGTATATAAAAGTAGAGAGGTAGCAACAACATCAGCACAAAGGGGGACAGTTGGTAACAACGGAAAGGGAGAAAGAGACCTAATAGACTTAAAAACAGTAACAATAAAAGGAAAAAAGGCAGAGTGGGGGGTGCCATTTATGAATGATTTTTGCAGTGAGGAGGAAGGAGGAGTGGAGAAGGATGGAAGGAAGAGTGAAAGGGAAAGCTTAGATAAACTATACCTTACTAGAACAAACATAGATTCGCCCTGGATGAGTAGAAGATGGGAGGAGCTGGAGAGAAGTAAGGAGGAAGTGAAAAGAATAGGGGAAACACAAACCAATGAAACCACGCCACCCACATCACCATCGCACCCTCCCACGTCACGCCCTACATGTTCAACTACCGCGCGCTCTCTGCACAGAATAAAGCTCGCGCCCTTCATGAATGAACTTACACCTTATGCATGTCGGCTTAGGGACCTCCCTAGTCGCAGGCAAGACAGACAAATAAACATACCCATATTGAACACAGGAAATGATGAAAAAAGGGGAAAGGAAGAAGAGGGAGGTAGGAGCAGAGGTAGTAAGGAAGAATTTGAAGTAGTAGAAGAAATGGGGGAAGAGGAGGGGTGTGGAGACTCAACATTATGGAGCGTAAAGGGTGACACAAGACAGAATTTAATGCCACTGCTGGAGAGAGGAGGGGTTAGACCACAGTATGTACCTTGGAAACATACGGATAAGGAAAATATAAAATGTAGGCTCCCATCACTAAGTGGAGGTGTGGGTAAGTGGATATATGAAATGGAAAAACACACCGCAGGACAGAAACTAGCAGTAGGAGATGTGAAGGGCCTGTTAATATCAATATTAGGGGATAGAGCGGATGACATTTGGAAAAGAGCGGGATTCCATGGGGTAACAATAACGAACACATCGCATGATGGGGCACCATTTGCAAACTGCAGACATGCGCTATGGCAGGCACTGAGAGTGCAGTACCCAGACACATCAGACATAGGAGCCATTACTTCCCGTAAGATGGGTGAAAATGAGGATCCTGTTGATTATATCCAGGATGTTCAAGAGAAGTGGCGCATGGAAACTAGAGAACAATGGGACAAAACACCAGCCATATTTTATCATATACTAGTACAAGGGCTCCCAGAAGGAGTTCAAAAACAATTAAAGAAAGTAGTGGGGATGGAAGCAAAACCATGGCCAGAAATACAACTGACTATAGTACATCACTGCAGAACATGGCAAGGAAAAATGAAACAAAAGGAAGAGGATAGGAAAACAGAAGAGGCCAAATTAGTACAGAAAAAACTTACTAAATACACAATGGAAGGGGCACTAATAACTACGCCCACACCAATGGCCCAAAGCCCAACGCAAGTAGTGGCTGCACAAGATCCCGCACAAATAACGCCTCCACAAGGTGTAATACAGCAAGTGCCGCCTCTGCAATTACACGCACCAAACATGGGAGGAGGGTACCCAATGCAAGGAACTGGGTATTATAGTTATAACAGAGGGAGAGGAGGGTTTATGAGGGGGAGAGGATATGGATATAATACCCAACAACAGGCTGGGGGACTAAGAAATAACTACCCCACAGGGCAACCCGTATACCAGGACAACACAGGGAGCTTCCCATGGCAAAACAGGGAACCACCTGTGTGTTGGAGCTGCGGACTATTGGGACACATGTCACGTACATGTAGGGTCAGGCCAGGAACACCAGCATGGAATGAACAAGCACAACCCAGGACATTACAAGAACAGCAGGGCATACAACAACAGCAGACGTCACAAAAGGGGAGTGACCCACAACAACAAACAACACAACAGCCACAAACCTATTCACTGCCACAACAACAAATAACACAGTACCTGCCACCGCCACAACAACAAGTAGCGTTAATACAACCACCACCCCAAAATGAACGAACACAATTGGGTGGGGTGACGGTGTTGGGACACAACCCTTACACAGGGAATGGCCAATCATTGTACCCCCAATAGGCCAGCCCACAGACGGCCTTGGTGTGTCCCATCCTGTCAGTAACACCTAATAGTGCGGAGGAACCACGCATAGAGGTAACGATAGGTGACAAAAAATTATCATTTCTTGTTGACACCGGGGCAACCCGGTCTTGCATAAGGGAAGGTAAATTTAAGATGTCAGGCGAAGCCATGAACACCCAAGGATTTTCTGGGGCTAAAGGGTTGGTTCCATTTACTGATAATGTTCCCTTATCTATTGGAGATTATGATCTGTCAGTTCCACTCTTGTTTTATAGTGCCTCACCAGTAAATATACTGGGGAGGGACATAATGAACAGGTTGAACATGACGATCTCCTTTACAGAGGATGGCATAATTTGCTCTACTCCAGGGATTAACATGCTCGCAGCACGACAGATTTTGCAAGCATACTGTGGACAGACGGCGATTAGGGCGGAGCCAGTAGATGGCGAGATATTCCAATATGGCACTGACATGGCATTTGCATGGATGCCAGGGATAGAAGGGAAAATATGGAGGAGACCAGCAGCCTATCTATTCCGACCAGAAACACCAGTTGATGAACTAGAAGGGAAGGTGTTTGTAGTGGACATTGAGAGCATTATTGCAACAGCTGATTATGTTGCTGTGCACGCCCAAGATAAAGAAGGGAGAGCATGGAGGGCGGTGATAGCACTAGCAGAGGGATGTAGGCTGACCCAGGTGTCAGATGAAGAGCTGTTCTCAGAAGAAAAGGAAGAAAATGAAATGGTGTTCATGATGAGTGTAGAAATATGGCTAAGAGTGGCTCACAAACAAGTAGCACAGAAAATTGCAATGGCACTTGAGGCACCCGCAGGCACCCCAGTCCCATTTTTTAAGGAGGATATGTCAAAGGTGCCCAAATCATTATGGACTATAAGCCCTTATGACGTGGGATGCATAAAAAGCATAGGGGGTGTAAGGATAAAATTGAAAAAAGGTGCCATACTACCAAGAGTTAAACAGTACCCATTGTCAAAAGAGGCAGATGAGGGCATATATGAAACCATAACGGCCCTTATAAACAATGGCATATTGGTCCCCTCAGAATCACCATGTAACACAGCTGTGTACCCGGTGCGCAAGGCTAAAGGGGGGTCTTGGCGCTTCATACAGGACCTCAGACCCTTGAACAACATAGTAGAAGCAGAGTATCCAGTAACAGCAAACCCGGCCACAATATTGTGTGGCATTCCAGCAGAAGCATCACGATTTACAGTGATTGACCTTAAAAATGCTTTTTTCTCAATACCATTACACCCAGACTCACAAGATTTGACAAGCTTCACTTACCGAAATACAAAGTGGAAACATACCAGATTACCACAGGGGTATTGTGAATCACCCTCAATTTTCAATAGAGTAATACAGATGGATTTGGGTAACGTTGAGGTGGAAAGCACAGTGTTACAGTATGTGGATGACATAATAATTTGCAGTACAAACGAAAGTAAATGTAGAGAGGACTCCTTAAAAATGTTGACGATACTGGCAGAAAAGGGGTACAAGGTAGACATGGAAAAGATACAATACTGTCAGGAACAGGTACTTTACATTGGTCAACTGATATCCCAACATGGAAGAAGGATTGCACCACAAAGAGCACAGGCCATCTCAAGCACTCCCGTGCCACAGACTGTGAGAGAACTGCAGCAATTTCTGGGGCTGTGCAACTACTGTAGAGCATGGGTATTTGATTACAGCTCATACATAGGACCCCTGCTTGAGGGTTTGAAGGAAGCAAATAAAGGGGAGAAAAAGTTGGGATGGACTATGGAAATGAGGGAGGCATTTGACGAATTAAAAGACGCGATATCAACTGCTCCAGTACTTGCATCCCCAGACTATGAGCGGCGCTTCTTTATATTTTCACATTGCGACTCAGCAGTGATGAAAGCAGTATTGGCCCAAAAAACTAGCATGGGCTATAAACCAGTAGCATTTTACAGCGGTCACTTAGACCCTGTAATGTTAGGCCACTTCTCTTGTGAACAAGGTCTTGCTGCAGCTGCTTTTGCAGTAGAAAAAGCATCAGCAATAACTATGGGGTGTCCAACTACACTATTTGTGGAACATGCACTATTTGCGATATTGAATAAACCTAAGTCCACATTAACGACACAGAGGGCATCAGGTTATGAGATTATTTTGTCTAAAGCTGAACTGGCAATTGTTAGATGTAGCACGGTTAACCCTGCAAGGTTCCTAGCAGAAGTAATTGAAGAGGGAGATTACGCCCACGACTGCACCCAAGTAACTGAAATATACTCATGTACTAGGAAAGTTGAAGAAAACGCACTAGAGGGAGGTGAGCTTTTGTTTATTGATGGGTCATCAACTATTGATCAAGGAGATGGGATACGAAGGACTGGGGCAGCAGTAGTAAAAATGATGGAGGCGCCGGTGTGCGTGGCTATGAAGTGTGTACAATTACCACAGCACTACTCTGCTCAAGCGGCGGAACTCGTTGCACTAATATTGGCATTAAAGGAAAGTTTTAATAAAAGAGTAACTATATATTCCGACAGTGCATGTGTTACATCCACTGTCCACTCAGGGCTATCAAAATGGAGAAGGAGAGGGTTTAGGAGAGCTGATGGCACTCCAGTACAACATGCCCTCTTGTTGGCTGAACTAATTGAAGTAATAAACGACCCCCAAGAACTAGCCCTAGTAAAATGCACCGCACACACCAATGGAGAAGACTACGTTTCAAAAGGAAATGCAGCAGCAGACGCACATGCGAAATATGCTGCATATTTTGGTGAGATATGGAACCACACAGACTCACAGAGAGGGAGAGGGAGGGGAATAGCGAGGGAGATGTTAATAAGAGAAGGGTACACCCATCTCCCAGCCACACAGATTATGGAGCTACAAGCGGCTGCACCAATGGCCGAAAAAGAAGTATGGGTGAAAAGAGGATGCACAATGTCACCAACCGACGCACTATGGCGCCAGGGTGGCACTGGGAAAGTTGTAATACCGTTGGCACTGTTAAATACCGCCTTGAGCCAATTACATCACCCTGCCCATACAGGCAAGGAAATAATTGCAGCACGAATTAGAGAAGATTGGTTTTGTCCCGAGTTAACCTCCCATGTGTCAAATTTTATCAGCAATTGCCTCACATGTCAACAGTTTACGGCCGGTCATACTCTAAAAGTGATAAGAGGTACAATACCCCGGCCAGAAGGACCTTTTCGGCACCTTCACATTGACTATGTTGATATGATCAACATCTGTCAAGGCAATAGGTATATGATTGTAGTAGTATGTCCATTTTCTAGGTGGATTGAAGCAGGGCCCTGTTCACACCCTGATGCGTTTAGAGCAGCCAAATTCATAGTAAGGGAGGTCTTCCCCAGGTGGGGAGTGTGAGAGGTGTTAAGATCAGACAACGGCCCCCATTTCGCAAATGAAATGTTCCAGCATATTACATCCCTGCTGAACATTAAACACAAATTTGCATGTGCATACCACCCACAGGCTAATGGTGTATGTGAACGCCTGAATGGCCTGTTGAAGGAGGCAATTGCTAAAATACAACAAACAACAAAGAAAAGTTGGTTGTATTGCCTTCCGTTAGCATTGTTTGAACTTAGAAACAGGCCAGGGTCCGACCACCACCTCACCCCTCACGAAGTGGTTACTGGACGTCAAATGTGCCTTCCCCTAACACCAACGTCAAGGGCATTCACCGATAACGAAAGTTCAGCGAATGTGTTAGGAGATGAAATGTATCAATATGTGTCTTCTTTGATTACTAGTGTCGTGTTTGTGTCTCAACAGCTCGAGCGCACACGGGGCGGGTCTACCAGCAATCAAGAAAAAGACGAAAGTACGGAATTGGGAAAGGAGAACTTGTGCAAACTTGCCAAAGGTGACCACGTACTACTTCGCAATTTCAATAGAAGGTGGCACGAGAAGAGGTTCACTGGCCCCCATCTGGTAGAGGACGTATCAACAAGAGCAGTAAAACTAAAGGATAAGCGTGCCTGGAACCACCTACATAACGTAAAGATCTACAAACTGCAGACCCGCCCCAGCGCCAACGACAGGTCCATTGGAAGAACAGCAACAACATCGCCGACAGCGGAAGAAAGTTCCACCACAGACAACTACCCAATTGTTCCCTCGGAGACAATAACTGACGAAGAAGGGGGTGACCCCCATACTGCCCACCCCATGATCACTCGCTCAAAGAGTAAAAATACTTCCGCCATCTGAGCGCAAACCCCCCCCCATTGACTGCTAAGTACAGTTGTAACTAAAATTGAAGGACATTGCTTGCACCAATACACATGTAAACACGTGAATGTTCTCTTTTTCTCTCGCACATACAGGAACTGCGTAATATTGTATTGTTAAGAAAAGCTAATTAACAAGTTCAGTGTGCAGGTGTAGATGGTGCTGCCAGACGATAACTACCCAGAAGAATTGTCACACCAATTTGTATACGAAATAAAGAGGCCAACATACTTAAAAAGGAGAAGGGTACGTGTATACTACACAGCCTTCTTCCTGGCCATAGAATATTACATGCCCCACCTCCGCCCATACTTGCCAGTCCTAAGAGACCCATCACTTAGAGTAGCGTGGGAGCAGCTCTTCGCCTGGGCACTGAATGACTACTTGATAGGGAGAGCTTAAAGGAAACAAAACTAACATTTAATAACGAGCACTTTTGAGAATTTTTAGGCGGGCAACTGTAACGTCGCAAGAATAAGCTGCCAGGACCGTAAATAAAAATAATAGGGATTTTTATGATCACCGGGTTCTTGGCTGCCTCTGTCTGGCAGTACAGCTATGCTATTGATTTTATTGCTGCACCCAAACTTAATATACCCCCGTCCCCTGCTGCAACAGGTGTTACGTCAGGTGGTAATCGTAATTTTGCACCCAAGCAAAATAGAGTTAAACGCAGCACGTACTCAGACAATAAAGGTATTGATAATTATGTACAAGATTCAGCACACGTCACAAACAACATATGGTATCAACACATGACCCGCATTGGTAAGCAGACAACTGAGGATAGCTGTTACGTTTGCTCATTAATACCATACGCCATGAGCGCTTCACGAACATTTGTTGCCACAGAAATAGATGAAAAAACAGCACAGTGCATAATATATTTGGCCCTGTTCCAAACGAAAGGAAGATTTCAAGGAACAGTAGTGCACATGACATGGAAAACACGAGACTCATACCCATATGAAAACAACTTCCTCAAGACCTATCTGAGTTATCACAAGACCAGTTTACATGCTGAAGCATTCAGGTACATAACAAGTGGCCCTGCAAAAGGAGAAACAAAGAAGGTAACACTGCAGTATCTACCATGTGATTGGTACGCAACTGAAGTTCCGGGTAAACAAGGATGCTGGGAGAGGCCGCTACTGACGATAACAGGAAAGGTGTTCCTGGGCAACAGCTGGGAGATAGGAGTGATTGGCAGCAACATGGTAACAAAAGGAACTATCTCAACTATCGAGACACACAATCATCGATGTTGGACGACGTGGATCAAGTATGTACCAATGCTCACGTGGGTAGAAGAAGATGAAGACCCGATAACTATACTACCATTGACTGCGCCTAAAGTATGCTACCAGCATAAAGGAGAGGTGGACGTAGGATATAACACCAATTGTGCAAGCGTGATGGAGTTGCCTGAGGGGGGAGCGGGAACAGCAGTAATAATGGACCATTATTGGGCCTGTGGGGAAAAGGCATATCATACACTGCCTCCCCTGTGGAATGGTGTGTGCACAATGGTACACGTCAATGTACCATCACTAGTGGTACCTAAGAAGCATGTCGATGTGGCGAAATTTCCTAAAATGGATGAAGGGGATAAGAGAAGAAAGAGATCTGCACCACTTCAGAAGGAGCAAGGAAACAGGACCAACAGCAATGATACTGTCCTAAACAGGAGAAAAAGACAAGGAGAGCCATTGACAGGAAATTACCTGTGGGGAAGGTCGGAAACGGAACTAACATCAATACCGCCAGAACACAGACTATTCAGCAGAGCAGCAATGTTCTTCTCAATAATACATCCGGGACTGCAGGCATACGCAAACGCAAAATGGCTCCAAATAACAAGGTGGGAACTAATGATGACCATCAATTCAACAGTAAATGGGTTCAACGCAATTAAAGAGGAGCTGCGAGCTGTAAGGATGGTAGCACTCCAGAACAGATATGTATTGGACCTTCTCACAGCAATGGAAGGAGGAGTTTGTGCAAAAATAGGACAATCTTGCTGCACGTTCATACCTGCCAACGATGCTGACAATGGTACACTGACAGAAGCAGTTTCACAATTGGCCCAGATGCACTCCAAAATGATGGACGAAAGTAACGGTGTAAACAAGGATAAGAGCTGGTTTTCACTATTATGGTCATGGATGCCATCTTGGCTGTCAGATGGACTGAAAATAATAGTGGGATGTGCTATTTTGGCTGGAGCTACCCTGATCATAATTAGATTTTGGAAGGCCCGGAAAGCACGCACGACTGACGAGTTGCTGGAAATGGTGGGAATGCACCCCTTAATGCCAGCAGATGACGGCCAGCATACAGGTGTGATAATACAAGAAAGGGAGAAGTTGCGCACCCAAATCATCACCAATCATCTAGACCCACCATCAGTGAAGATTGAGAACCCAAGGAACCCCAGGAGCTACATAGGAAGATGGGTATACTGTACTCCTGGAGGAACATGTGAATACATGTATTGGTCATTTGAAGATCATGTAAACCATTATGGACATCTCGGAGGGATAACTAAGATATGGAGGGTAAGAGGAGATAACGAGAAGGATATGTTTGTGGTCGACAAGTCGACCAGAGGGGGGACTGAAGTGGGAGAATGGAAGACCAGGCTCCCGTCCTTCACCTCTCGCGCTTGGCCTAGAGGGTCACGGCCCAGACACCCGCCGCGAGAAGAGTTTGTCCATTTACCAGACGACCAGGTACCCTGGTACAGGAACATACGGATGTGTCCACCTGCCTGCCCAGCAGCCCGCACTGGCCATGCCGACACCTGCGGCTCGGATCAGCTAGACTAAAAACCACACGTCGTTAGAGATGCCATGACGACCTAGACAACGGGAAGCACATCTGTACAAGTATACACACTTAACATTTCCACACCAATCTACACGAAGAACATACTCAGTGCTCTGACGTAGGCGACAGGCATATTCACGGACGTGCATCTTTATTATTTTTACATAGGCTTTCAGAATGCAGAAACGCAAGATGCATCATGAACTCATCTATAACGCTTGCTCACGCTTCCCTTGAAACCTGTTACCACCATGAGAGGTATAATGGAAACACGATACTGGTCATGGAAATGTATGCTACTATAATCTAAAGCACCTATGCACCAAACAGACTATTTAAGCACCAGGCCCGAGTAGGCCTCAAACAAGAGCTCCCGTGGACATTAACAAAGCAAGAGTCAGGTTGCTGATCCTGCAGAAAGAACCCGATGGAGCAACCAGCCAAGGTCGCAATGTTGCAAGCCCACATCCAAGAACAAATCATCAAAGGCACGATGTTGCAACCTCGCACTCCGCGTACCAACGTTAAAGTCATATCTACAAATTAAACCAGACACACAGTGGAAAAGCAATATTAATTGTGCAGAATTCTGCCTCAAACACGGTCCCGCCTCACGTGACCAAGCCGAATCTGACGAGATGCCAAAACCCAGGAGAGAAAAGGCGTCTGGGTCCCTCACTACGAGACACAGGCCGAGACACTTGAAAGGCTCAATGGACACCTGCTACAGTGGGAGCGGTCAGCCTTCCACCTATGAATAAATCCTCACATTGTCTGCACGTACCCATATTGAAACATTGTTGCAAACACAGGTACACCGAGAGCTGGGAACAACGGTGGTCCCAGGCTGGGGAGCTCACGGATGCACCAATCAGAACATGGGGCTCTTATCTCAGACGTCAGTAACATTAGCCAATCCTCAGGAGCCTTCATGTAACAATTCTTATGTATCCAATTATAGGGACAACCCAGATATACCACCTGACTACACCTTGTCCACTAATATCATTCTCTATATGTGTACTATACTAACCCTACCACTCGAGCAACCAATTAAGAGTGGCGATAGGTTTTTTGTTAACTTTCTGAAGTGACGCAAGTAGCGCGTCATAATGCAGTAAAAAGGGCCTGCGAGCCCCACGATTATGTGTGTGTCAGGACGGACGCGTACGCTCCTTGACCCATCCCTGCCGTTTTGTATAAATAAACAGCAGAGTCGCCTTGCTCCTTGTGTGCGTCTCATACTCTATCTCATCTGGGATATATGGGAGGAGTTGGGGCCTCCCTGCCCGGAGGTCTGCGGACGGCCCGGCCGACCCCGGCAGAATTTCCCCCCGACAACGCCATTCCCTCTCGGCCACCCTGCACTTGCGTTTTAGGGTGACAGGTCTGAGTCTTACCAAGAGTTACACTTGGCTTTGGGCTTCAGGCAGATTCTGAAGGCTAAAGCGTGCACACTTGTTTTTGAAAGTTGCAAAGCTACAACAAAAGACCATGGGCATAAACGAGCACCCGTGGACCGTCTGAAAGCGGTTCCACACACGGCACAGTGGCAGCATGCTGCAACTTCTTCCGTATGCACTCTGGAGGGGCTCGTCACGGGAGACCACAGTGTTCTCGTCGCAGCTGCGCGTGTTCGCAGCGGCAGAGAGCAGAAATCTTGTCATCTTCTGTTCCCTGACCAAAGTAGGCAAGGTGATGAATCACGAGAGGCAGGATATGATTTAGTGCCACTATCCCAGCCAAGGCAGCACCAGCAGACATTAAGTCAGACATATTAGCAGCAAGTATTAAATGCTTTGCAGGAAGAAAGCTCTGGAGCCATTCATCCTGCACGCATCGCTGTTTGTCTTTGACATTAAATTCCCTAAGCTAAGAAACAGTCCTTTTCAGATCTCATTTTCTCAGCTGTCTGACACTGGATTTTTCAAACAACGGTGACAGTGAACATCACTTCAAAATGCACAAAGAGCGGGCACTGCATTCCCCTCAGATTCTGAAGGCCGCATAGTTTCAATATCCAGCACACTGTTCTCTGAGAGCTGGGTTTTTTTGTACTTGGAAAGGACCAAGGCCAAGTGATTCAGTTACTATATTTGAGAGCGGCATTTGTGTACATCACTTGTTTTTATCAGACAAATGCATTTCACCAAAACATCTCGGCACCAATGTATCTCAGATGCAATCCGAGCATTGCTTTCCAAGATTTCTTTCTAATCACTGTTTGTGATGCAACAGGGATCGAAGCGACTGCACACTCTTGCTCAAGCAGTGCAGACACCATGAGCCACCAGGCCGTGGAGGGGCTGTGATACAGACATGCCGCCAGCACACTCTGAAACAAGCAGTGAAGACACCAGGCCGTGGAGGGGCTGTGATACAGTCATGTCGCCTGCAGACTCTGGTTCAAGCAGTACAGACACCATGAGCCACCAGGCAGTGGAGGGGCTGTAATACAGACATGCCGCCTGCAAACTCTGAAACAAGCAGTGAAGACACCAGGCCGTGGAGGGGCTGTGATACAGTCATGTCGCCAGCACACTCTGGTTCAAGCAGTGAAGACACCAGGCAATGGAGGGGCTGTAATACAGAAATGCTGCCTGCACACTCTGGCTCAAGCAGTGCAGGCACCAGGCAGTGGAGGGGCTGTAATACAGAAATGCCGCCTGAACACTCTGGCTCAAGCAGTGCAGACACCAGGCCGTGGAGTGGCTGCAATACAGACATGCCGCCAGCACACTCTGGATCAAGCAGTAAAGACACAGGCAGTGGAGTGGTTGTAATACAGACATGCTGCCTGCACACTCTGCCTCAAGCAGTGAAGACACCCGGCAGTGGAGGGGCTGTTTTAGTTTAGTTTAGTTTAGTTTATTATTTGTGTAGCGCCGCCTGGCCCTGGGGCATCCAAGCGCTTGGCAAGGTTACATAGTTGATGCAGTGAGGTAAACATAGTTAAGAGCAATAATCAATACAATACAATACGGAAGGGTTAATACAAAGCAGTGCATGTTCAGGTCATAGAGATCTATGTACAGCGGGTGAAAGCCTAGGAAATTATCCGGGAGGGTCAATATGTACAGGGAGTGGGACATGAATACTCCTAGTTGCCTATTGAATATAGCTGTTGTCTTTCATTGGCAAGAAGCCATGCTTTGACTCCTCTTCTGAAGCGGTAAAAGGAGGGTTCAGCTCTGAGCGTGGTGGGGAGGGAGTTCCAAAGCTTAGATGCGAGTGCGGTGAAGCTGGTGCCACCTGCTTTTTGTAGATTGAACCTAGGGATGATTAAGGTTTATGTTGAGACTGATCTGGTTGGGCGGGATGGAATGTGGAACGAGAAGTTGTCTCATAGGTATCTGGGTGCTTGGTTGTGTAGACACTTGTGTGTAAGGGAGAGCGTTTTGTAATTGATTCTTTGAGGTATGGATAACCATTGATTAGAGCATCTGATGTTTGATATGTGGTCATACTTGGGAAGGTTCAGTGCTGATCTAAGTGCATTGTTTTGGATTATTTGAAGTTTGTTGATGTTCTTGTTGCTTGTGCCCAGATATAGGGCGTTGCAGTAGTCGACTTTCGAGAGTACAAGTGCTCTGGCTAGCGTAATGCAGTTAGGGGTCGAGAGGTAGGGTCTACACGCATTGATAAACTTACAAGTGTAGGCAGTGGCGGATGAGGTGGCATTGATTTGTCTGGTCAGAGTGAGGGAGGAGTCGAGATAAATTCCTAAAGTTTTGACGTTGTTGGAGGTTGGGATGTTATTGCCGTCAATAGTGAAAGATTGGTATGATTTGTTGAGGTTGTTGAGTCTGATTTGAGATCCTAGGAGGAGCAGTTCAGTTTTGTCGTCGTTGAGGCATAAGCCGTGGTTAGCCATCCATTCTTGTATGATGGAGTATATGTTATTAAGTACAGCGTTGTCAGTGGCGTAGTCTCCAGTTAGTGGTATGAGTGTTTGGGTGTCGTCTGCGTAATTAGTATATATGATGCCTAGTTGGTCCAGTATGTCGAATAAGGGTTTCGTGAAGACATTGTAGAGTGTGGGGGAGACACATGAGCCCTGGGGGACGCCGCATGTGACGGAGGCTGGGTGGGCGGCTGCTGTAGGAGCGAAGACCCTCATGGATCGGTTATTCAGGAAAGACTGGATCCATGCGTTTGCTTTGTCCGAGAAGTTGGCTGCTGAGGTTAGGGCTGTAATACAGACATGCCGCCTGCACACTCCGGCTCAAGCAGTAAAGACACAGGCATTGGAGGGGTTGTAGGTCAGACATGCCGACTGCACACTCTGCCTCAAGCAGTGAAGACACCAGGCAGTGGAGGGGCTGTGATACAGACATGCCGCCAGCACACTCTGGCTCAAGCAGAGCAGACACTATAGACATTCCACCAGCACACTCTGCCTCAAGCAGTGAAGACACCAGGCAGTGGAGGGGCTGTAATACAGACATGCCGCCAGCACACTCTGCCTCAAGCAGTGAAGACACCAGGCAGTGGAGGGGCTGTAATACAGGCATGCCGCCTGCACACTCTGCCTCAAGCAGTGAAGACACCAGGCAGTGGAGGGGCTGTAATACAGACATGCCGCCTGCACACTTTGGCTCAAGCAGTGCAGACACCAGGTCATGGAGGGCCTGTCATACAGACATGCCGCCAGCACACTCTGGCTCAAGCAGTGAAGACAACAGGCAGTGGAGGGTCTCTAATACAGACATGCCACCTGCACACTCTGCCTCAAGCAGGGAAGAACCAGGCAGTGGAGGGGCTGTAATACAGACATGCCGCCTGCACACTCTGGCTCAAGCAGTGCAGGCACCAGGCTGTGGAGGGCCTGTGATACAGACATGCCGTCAGCACACTCTGGCTCAAGCAGTGAAAATACCAGGCCATGGAGTGGCTGTAATACAGACATGCCGCCTGCACACTCTGGCTCAAGCAAAAAAGACACCAGGCAGTGGAGGGGCTGTGATACAGACATGCTGCCAGCACACTCTGGCTCAAGCAGTGAAAACACCAGGCCATGGAGGGCCTGTGATACAGACATGCCGCCTGAACACTCTGGATCAAGAAGTGCAGACACCAGGCAGTGGAGGGGCTGTAATACAGACATGCCGCCTGCACACTCTGACTCAAGAAGTGCAGACAGCAGGCCGTGGAGGGGCTGTGATACAGACATGCCGCCAGCACACTCTGGCTCAAGCAGTAAAGACACCAGGCAGTGGAGAGGCTGTAATACAGACATGCCGCCTGCACACTCTGGCTCAAGAAGTGCAGACACCAGGCAGTGGAGGGGCTGTAATACAGACATGCCGCCTGCACACTCTGGCTCAAGAAGTGCAGACAGCAGGCCGTGGAGGGGCTGTGATACAGACATGCTGCCAACACACTCTGGCTCAAGCAGTGAAAACACCAGGCCGTGGAGGGCCTGTGATACAGACATGCCACCAGCACATTCTGGCTCAAGCAGTAAAGACACCAGGCCGTGGAGGGGCTGCGATACAGACATGCCGCCAACACACTCTGGCTCAAGCAGTAAAGAGACGAGGCATTGGAGGGGCTGTAATACAGACATGCCTCCTGCACACTCTGGCTCAAGCAGTGAAGACAACAGGCAGTGGAGGGTATGTAATACAGACATGCTGCCTGCACACCCTGCCTCAAGCATGGAAGACACCAGGCAGTGGAGGGGCTGTAATACAGATATGCCTCCTACACACTCTGGCTCAAGCAGTGCAGGCACCAGGCCATGGAGGGCCTGTGATACAGACATGCCGCCAGCACACTCTGGCTCAAGCAGTGAAAATACCAGGCCGTGGAGTGGCTGTAATACAGACATGCCGCCTGCACACTCTTGCTCAAGCAATAAAGACACCAGGCAGTGCAGGGGCTGTAATATAGACATCCCGCCAGCACACTCTGGCTCAAGCAGAGCAGACACTAGGCCATGGAGGGCCTGTGATACAGACATTCCGCCAGCACACTCTGCCTCAAGCAGTGAAGACACCAGGCAGTGGAGGGGCTGTAACACAGACATGCCGCCTGCACACTCTGCCTCAAGCAGTGAAGACACCAGGCAGTGGAGGGGCTGTAATACAAACATGCCGCCTGCACACTTTGGCTCAAGCAGTGCAGACACCAGGTCATGGAGGGCCTGTCATACAGACATGCCGCCAGCACACTCTGGCTCAATCAGTGAAGCCAACAGGCAGTGGAGGGTCTGTAATACAGACATGCCACCTGCACACTCTGCCTCAAGCAGGGAAGAACCAGGCAGTGGAGGGGCTGTAATACAGACATGCCGCCTGACACTCTGGCTCAAGCAGTGCAGGCACTAGGCTGTGGAGGGCCTGTGATACAGACATGCCGTCAGCACACTCTGGCTCAAGCAGTGAAAATACCAGGCCGTGGAGTGGCTGTAATACAGACATGCCGGCTGCACACTCTGGCTCAAGCAAAAAAGACACCAGGCAGTGGAGGGGCTGTAATACAGAAATGCCGCCTGCACACTCTGGCTCAAGAAGTGCAGATACCAGGCAGTGGAGGGGCTGTAATACAGACATGCCGCCTGCACACTCTGGCTCAAGAAGTGCAGACAGCAGGCCGTGGAGGGGCTGTGATACAGACATGCTGCCAGCACACTCTGGCTCAAGCAGTGAAAACACCAGGCCATGGAGGGCCTGTGATACAGACATGCCGCCTGAACACTCTGGATCAAGAAGTGCAGACACCAGGCAGTGGAGGGGCTGTAATACAGACATGCCGCCTGCACACTCTGAATCAAGAAGTGCAGACAGCAGGCCGTGGAGGGGCTGTGATACAGACATGCCGCCAGCACACTCTGGCTCAAGCAGTAAAGACACCAGGCAGTGGAGAGGCTGTAATACAGACATGCCGCCTGCACACTCTGGCTCAAGAAGTGCAGACACCAGGCAGTGGAGGGGCTGTAATACAGACATGCCGCCTGCACACTCTGGCTCAAGAAGTGCAGACAGCAGGCCGTGGAGGGGCTGTGATACAGACATGCTGCCAACACACTCTGGCTCAAGCAGTGAAAACACCAGGCCGTGGAGGGCCTGTGATACAGACATGCCACCAGCACATTCTGGCTCAAGCAGTAAAGACACCAGGCCGTGGAGGGGCTGCGATACAGACATGCCGCCAACACACTCTGGCTCAAGCAGTAAAGAGACGAGGCATTGGAGGGGCTGTAATACAGACATGCCTCCTGCACACTCTGGCTCAAGCAGTGAAGACAACAGGCAGTGGAGGGTATGTAATACAGACATGCTGCCTGCACACCCTGCCTCAAGCATGGAAGACACCAGGCAGTGGAGGGGCTGTAATACAGATATGCCTCCTACACACTCTGGCTCAAGCAGTGCAGGCACCAGGCCATGGAGGGCCTGTGATACAGACATGCCGCCAGCACACTCTGGCTCAAGCAGTGAAAATACCAGGCCGTGGAGTGGCTGTAATACAGACATGCCGCCTGCACACTCTTGCTCAAGCAATAAAGACACCAGGCAGTGCAGGGGCTGTAATATAGACATCCCGCCAGCACACTCTGGCTCAAGCAGAGCAGACACTAGGCCATGGAGGGCCTGTGATACAGACATTCCGCCAGCACACTCTGCCTCAAGCAGTGAAGACACCAGGCAGTGGAGGGGCTGTAACACAGACATGCCGCCTGCACACTCTGCCTCAAGCAGTGAAGACACCAGGCAGTGGAGGGGCTGTAATACAAACATGCCGCCTGCACACTTTGGCTCAAGCAGTGCAGACACCAGGTCATGGAGGGCCTGTCATACAGACATGCCGCCAGCACACTCTGGCTCAATCAGTGAAGACAACAGGCAGTGGAGGGTCTGTAATACAGACATGCCACCTGCACACTCTGCCTCAAGCAGGGAAGAACCAGGCAGTGGAGGGGCTGTAATACAGACATGCCGCCTGACACTCTGGCTCAAGCAGTGCAGGCACTAGGCTGTGGAGGGCCTGTGATACAGACATGCCGTCAGCACACTCTGGCTCAAGCAGTGAAAATACCAGGCCGTGGAGTGGCTGTAATACAGACATGCCGGCTGCACACTCTGGCTCAAGCAAAAAAGACAATAAAGAGTAAGATAACACGTCTTGTTTTACTTACATCCAACCCCCTTTACACAGGAACTCTATAAGGTTTTCCGGCATCACTAGTCCTGAAAAAATGGACCGTCTGCTATGATTGATTAAAAAATGTGTATAACAAATTTTTATTCAAATAATTCGAACTGAATTTAAACATAAAACACTACCCTCACCTAACACAGTGTACTAAACACTAAAAAACAGTTACTAAAACATGAAATACAAAGTTAACTTATTTGCATGACACAAAAGATATCACATAACATAACACAAAAAAATCTCAATGTGTCTCTAAAACAACAACCATCCCAACATGTTTCTGTTCTTCACTGCCCAGTTCGGGCGAACATTCTTCAGGGGAAATTTTTTTTTTTTTTTTTAAAAAAGCATCCACTAATCTCTTCAACACCGTGCTGAAAGGGTAGATTCAAACTTCTATACAGGCAAAGGAAGGAAAGAACCTCCGAGCCTTTAAATGGTGAAACTTCAAAGCGCGTCACAGGATGACAAATTCGCTGGTTTCTCGCCAAATGAGAGACCACTACTTCACAAAAGCGTCATAGTCCGCTAAAGTATTGCCACACCTTCACAGATGTAGGGATCAAGACTGTAACAAGCAAAGCAGCAATCAACGTGTTTGCAAAGGAGAAATCCACACAGTCAAGCCGTAAAGTATCAATCTGTACACTCAGAGGGATTAAATCACTCTAATGGCAGCTTCCAAACGCACACAGCCAACACTGAATTCCATTTTTTCAGGACTAGTGATGCCGGAAAACCTTATAGAGTTCCTGTGTAAAGGGGGTTGGATGTAAGTAAAACAAGACGTGTTATCTTACTCTTTATTGTATTATACATATTGATATCCCTGTCAGTAGAGTAGGATGTTATTATAGGGACTGTTTATACCTATTTGAACATACTTCAAGCAAAAAAGACACCAGGCAGTGGAGGGGCTGTAATACAGAAATGCCGCCTGCACACTCTGGCTCAAGAAGTGCAGACACCAGGCAGTGGAGGGGCTGTAATACAGACATGCCGCCTGCACACTCTGGCTCAAGAAGTGCAGACAGCAGGCCGTGGAGGGGCTGTGATACAGACATGCTGCCAGCACACTCTGGCTCAAGCAGTGAAAACACCAGGCCGTGGAGGGCCTGTGATACAGACATGCCGCCTGCACACTCTGGCTCAAGAAGTGCAGACACCAGGCAGTGGAGGGGCTGTAATACAGACATGCCGCCTGCACACTCTGACTCAAGAAGTGCAGACAGCAGGCCGTGGAGGGCCTGTGATACAGACATGCCGCCAGCACACTCTGGCTCAAGCGGTGAAAATACCAGGCCATGGAGTGGCTGTAATACACACATGCCGCCTGCACACTAGGGATGTAACGGTATTACGGTATACCGTTAAAGATACCGTGAACCACTTAATTGAACAATAATAACCGTCACATTGTTTATACCGGTATATCGTTCATACCGTTAAGTGTGCTTTTCAATCTGATTTGGAAAGGCGCAGTAAGCAAGTGCTGCACAGTCTTGGTCTTGCACTGTTGGATGTGCCGTCTGCCAAGTAGTTTCAGTTTGAGCAGTTTTTAATGCCATTCCATAAACCACACGTGCCTGACACAAAATCAATATGTTAGCAATAGGAAGAATAAATACAGTGCCAAGAAGGAAAAGGGTTTACTTTTTTTTTAAAGCGCTCACACAGCCTGCGGGCATCAAGGCGGTGTTAAAGAAATTGTTTATTTAGTTGTGTAATTTGCGTATTTATAACACGCTTAAACACCCAGAGGTTTCTAAGCGCTGACCCAGGGAAATCGAACCTGTGTTGCTTCGTGTCGTCTTGCTTCCAAGGCACGCACGTTGCCGCTGAGCTATCCTCCCGGGACTTTGGGTTGGCGGCTTTGGGGTTTATATATTTATAATGGATAATGTTTTCTAAACATATGACGATGGGGGATGTCCCTGGTTCCATCATTGAATTTACATATAATAAGTCACACTGCGAAATGTACTCATCTTTGTGGGTATTCCCTGCTGCCATACCAAAGGGTAACATGTCTGTGATTACTGAACACCTTTTGGCCCGGAAGTAAACTAAAGGCTGATAGAGAGAGACAGAGAAAGCGAGAGAAAGCGAGAGAAAGCGAGAGAAAGAGAGAGAAAGAGAGAACAAACATATACTACCATCAAACTCCATTGATCTGTGGCATGTAGGTTATCAAGATGGCAACATGTTCATCTTCACCAGTAGCCAGTGGGTGAGCTAAAAGCCTTAATAACCACTTAAGAAAAGCTATTCAGTTTGCTTTGCCAGTTGCAGCAGGGCTTCCCCCTCCTCCTCTCCACACGTGTGTTTGGTGGAAGCAAGGGGTGGCATTTCAGTGGAAAGTATGTTGAAAAGCCGAATTCTGGCCCTGGGTGACTGGTTTTGTTTGTGTTGATAAATCTGACAATTTATGACCTTTTAGAAAATATTTGTTAAAATTAGTTAACTCCACCTACTATACCGTGATAACCATGATATACCGTCATTTGGCAAGAAGGTTATTGTACCGTCAAAAACTAATACCGTGACACCCCTACTGCACACTCTGGCTCAAGCAATAAAGACACCAGGCAGTGGAGGGGCTATAAAACAGACATGTCGCCTGCACACTCTGGCTCAAGAAGTGCAGACAGGAGGCCGTGGAGGGGCTGTGATACAGACATGCCGCCAACACCCTCTGGCTCAAGCAGTAAAGACACCAGGCAGTGGAGAGGCTGTAATACTGATATGCCTCCTACGCACTCTGGCTCAAGCAGTGCAGGCACCAGGCTGTGGAGGGCCTGTGATACAGACATGCCGCCAGCACACTCTGGCTCAAGCAGTGAAAATACCAGGCCGTGGAGTGGCTGTAATACAGACATGCCGCATGCACACTCTGGCTCAAGCAATAAAGACACCAGGCAGGGGAGGGGCTATAATACAGACATGTCGCCTGCACACTCTGGCTCAAGAAGTGCAGACAGCAGGCCGTGGACGGGTTGTGATACAGACATGCCGCCAGCACACTCTGGCTCAAACAGTGAAGACAACAGGCAGTGGAGGGTCTCTAATACAGACATGCCACCTGCACACTCTGCCTCAAGCAGGGAAGAACCAGGCAGTGGAGGGGCTGTAATACAGATATGCCGCCTGCACACTCTGGCTCAAGCAGTGCAGGCACCAGGCCGTGGAGTGGCTGTAATACAGACATGCCGCCTGCACACTCTGGCTCAAGCAAAAAAGACACCAGGCAGCGGTGGGGCTGTAATACAGACATGCCGCCTGCACACTCTGGCTCAAGAAGTGCAGACACCAGGCAGTGGAGGGGCTGTAATACAGACATGCCGCCTGCACACTCTGGCTCAAGAAGTGCAGACAGCAGGCCGTGGAGGGGCTGTGATACAGACATGCTGCCAGCACACTCTGGCTCAAGCAGTGAAAACACCAGGCCATGGAGGGCCTGTGATACAGACATGCCGCCTGCACACTCTGGCTCAAGAAGTGCAGACACCAGGCAGTGGAGGGGCTGTAATACAGACATGCCGCCTGCACACTCTGACTCAAGAAGTGCAGACAGCAGGCCGTGGAGGGGCTGTGATACAGACATGCCGCCAGCACACTCTGGCTCAAGCAGTAAAGACACCAGGCAGTGGAGAGGCTGTAATACAGACATGCCGCCTGCACACTCTGGCTCAAGAAGTGCAGACACCAGGCAGTGGAGGGGCTGTAATACAGACATGCCGCCTGCACACTCTGGCTCAAGAAGTGCAGACAGCAGGCCGTGGAGGGGCTGTGATACAGACATGCTGCCAGCACACTCTGGCTCAAGCAGTGAAAACACCAGGCCATGGAGGGCCTGTGATACAGACATGCCGCCAGCACACTCTGGCTCAAACAGTGAAGACAACAGGCAGTGGAGGGTCTCTAATACAGACATGCCACCTGCACACTCTGCCTCAAGCAGGGAAGAACCAGGCAGTGGAGGGGCTGTAATACAGATATGCCGCCTGCACACTCTGGCTCAAGCAGTGCAGGCACCAGGCCGTGGAGTGGCTGTAATACAGACATGCCGCCTGCACACTCTGGCTCAAGCAAAAAAGACACCAGGCAGCGGTGGGGCTGTAATACAGACATGCCGCCTGCACACTCTGGCTCAAGAAGTGCAGACACCAGGCAGTGGAGGGGCTGTAATACAGACATGCCGCCTGCACACTCTGGCTCAAGAAGTGCAGACAGCAGGCCGTGGAGGGGCTGTGATACAGACATGCTGCCAGCACACTCTGGCTCAAGCAGTGAAAACACCAGGCCATGGAGGGCCTGTGATACAGACATGCCGCCTGCACACTCTGGCTCAAGAAGTGCAGACACCAGGCAGTGGAGGGGCTGTAATACAGACATGCCGCCTGCACACTCTGACTCAAGAAGTGCAGACAGCAGGCCGTGGAGGGGCTGTGATACAGACATGCCGCCAGCACACTCTGGCTCAAGCAGTAAAGACACCAGGCAGTGGAGAGGCTGTAATACAGACATGCCGCCTGCACACTCTGGCTCAAGAAGTGCAGACACCAGGCAGTGGAGGGGCTGTAATACAGACATGCCGCCTGCACACTCTGGCTCAAGAAGTGCAGACAGCAGGCCGTGGAGGGGCTGTGATACAGACATGCTGCCAGCACACTCTGGCTCAAGCAGTGAAAACACCAGGCCATGGAGGGCCTGTGATACAGACATGCCGCCAGCACACTCTGGCTCAAGCAGTAAAGGCTCCAGGCAGTGGAGGGGCTGTGATACAGACATGCCGCCAGCACATTCTGGCTCAAGCAGTAAAGACACCAGGCCGTGGAGGGGCTGTAATACAGACATGCTGCCAACACACTCTGGCTCAAGCAGTAAAGAGACGAGGCATTGGAGGGGCTGTAATACAGACATGCCTCCTGCACACTCTGGCTCAAACAGTGAAGACAACAGGCAGTGGAGGGTCTGTAATACAGACCTGCTGCCTGCACACCCTGCCTCAAGCAGGGAAGACACCAGGCAGTGGAGCGGCTGTAATACAGATATGCCTCCTACACACTCTGGCTCAAGCAGTGCAGGCACCAGGCCGTGGAGGGCCTGTGATACAGACATGCCGCCAGCAAACTCTGGCTCAAGCAGTGAAAATACCAGGCCGTGGAGTGGCTGTAATACAGACATGCCGCCTGCACTCTCTGGCTCAAGCAATAAAGACACCAGGCAGTGGAGGGGCTATAAAACAGACATGTCGCCTGCACACTCTGGCTCAAGAAGTGCAGACAGGAGGCCGTGGAGGGGCTGTGATACAGACATTCTGCCAACACACTCTGGCTCAAGTAGTAAAGACACCAGGCAGTGGAGAGGCTATAATACAGATATGCCTCCTACTCACTCTGGCTCAAGCAGTGCAGGCACCAGGCTGTGGAGGGCCTGTGATACAGACATGCCGCCAGCACACTCTGGCTCAAGCAGTGAAAATACCAGGCCGTGGAGTGGCCGTAATACAGACATGCCGCATGCACACTCTGGCTCAAGCAAAAAAGACACCAGGCAGTGGAGGGGCTATAATACAGACATGTCGCCTGCACACTCTGGCTCAAGCAGTTAAGACACAAGGCAGTGGAGGGGCTGCAATACAGACATGCCGCCAGCACACTCTGACTCAAGCAGTGAAGACACAAGGCAGTGGGGGGACTGCAATACAGACATGTTGCCAAACACATGAGTATTCAGGCATTCATGGGTCACTGTAACATCACTGACCATGGACTTAAGCGCCTGCCAATAATAGATTGCCCACCGCGGTTTCAGCCTGTTGAAAGCCCATCACCTGGTGGCAATCCTCAGCAACTAGGGGACCCCTCAATTAACTGTGCATCAGATTTTTCTCCGCACCACCAATATTTCATCAAGGTAGACAGTACTGTGCGTACTGTATTTTCTTTCATTTATTATTCATTGTTTTGATATATCACCTTGTTTTTTTAACGATATTTAACGAAATTGTAAACAGAAATAATCTGTACCTCTCGGTGAACTTTGCATCTGCCTCTCCGCCTGCACAGCGCCAGCTTCCTCAAAATACCAGCTCTGCTGTATTTGCCCTCCCACACTCTCCTTCCATCCTCCAACTGTTCAGACCTGAATGAGTTCCGAGTGCCCTCTCCACCACCTGCAATGCATTCAGTAAAATACAGGCCACCCACCAAGAGTTCTTTGCAGTGCCCTATGGCCCAGGTTGATTTTCGATGGACCTCACATTTGTTTCCGCATCGACGCATTTCATTTGAAGTCCAGATGTTTTATTTTATGAAGGCTGTTTTTTTATGTGAATATTCCATTGAAATGTACATATTTATGCTTAATTGTATAACTTGATTGTTAGCCTGGACTGATAATATCAGATCTAGCTCTGGCTAAAATATTATATTAGACAAGAATCGCATTCAAAGTTAAAGACCCCATTTAACTAAGGTATGACTTTTATGTTCATTGGTCAAGAATTGAATAGATGCATGAGGCAAACAGGAAAGGTTAGCAAACCAACTTTCTTTACATCAGCGATCCCATAGAAGGACCCTAGGTCATAAAAGAGGGCCTAAGCAAGGACATACCTCCTACAGCCTGACAGGAAGAGATCAAGGTCTCACAGAAGTATAAAGGGAAGACCACTTAGGCAGGTAACTATGGCACAAAATGACATGGATAGGTATGAAAACAATATTGTGTGTAACAGACCACTGACACAATGTTTTTAATTATTCTTGTTTTTAGAACTTGGTCCCTGAAGATGGTCCTTAGAACCGAAATGCATTGGACATCCTAGGAAAGCCTATGTCTCTGATAAATAAATACTTATTTTTATACAAAACCATGCTTTTGTAAAATATTCTATGTACAAGTATGAAAATGTGATATACATACTATCTATGCAACTTCAATGTTGATCAATTTGTATACACATATGTAAACCACAAGTGATATATTCACATAAGGTCCTTCCAGATGTCTGGGACATTCCAACCCAGAAACCATCCCTAAAATATTATCTTCGACATTGGCCACAAGACATAATTGATTGTCACGAAAGAACGCAGGCTTCACCCTAACGCAAGCCTGTCGGGATACAATTTCACTGGAAAGTGCAGCCCGAAGCACCATCTGTGCCTCGCAAGAAACAATCTGCACATTCCAGCTGCGGCTGCCTCGCTATGGTTTCTGGTGCACTAAACTACTGCACCTTTAGAGCATATCCGCCACTTTTCATAGCCAAAACCCCAACCACAACCCCTTCAAACTTCACACCGCACCATCCTCTCCCTCCCAAAATTACTCCTTGTGAGAATGATGGAAATAGCATATTTGCTGTATTTCATCAACTCTAAGAAGAGCATGATCAAATTCATAGAGGATGATTAAAACACCTAAATCATGTATCCATCGCTGCACCATTTCCCCATTCCTTTCGATGATTGCTGATGTGAGCTTTTCAGTATTGGAAATTCCACAGCTTGCAGATAAGATCAGTTAGCTCTGCCTTGTTCTTGGGTAAAGGAACCCCATTTACGCATCCTTTAATGTGTGCCCACGCCATTTTCATTAGACTTAAGTCTGGTGAATCAGCCTGCGCCCAAACCCCAAAAGAGACCCGGCCTCAATGAATCCGGCAAAAGAGGAATATTTTGGATCGTTGTCTTTTATTATCCTTAGTTTTTGTGTGTCCTCTGATCAACACCCAGCAGGCAATGTACTCCTTGAAGAAGTCCACATTCATTATACACTCACAGATGACTATGGTACCTGGGACATAATAGGAGATACCACAGCCCAGACATGGACTGGGTGTTTAACATGTAATTTACTAGAAAGTCGCCCTGTTTACTGAAATGCCCTCTCATCAAAGCACTCAAGCATGGCAAGTATCTTATCCATGTACAACATTTCCTTTAAGTCGTTGTCTGTCCCAGTTCAATGTTTTGGGAGCATTACCTGCTTCATCATGTTAATGTCATGGAGCATAGGTGACAGCCTGGAACACAAACAAAGCACACTGTTATTGACTGTACACACAATCCATTTCAAATTAGAACAAAATGAAAGGATGCAGTTTTCACCCTGTCAGGTTACAGCTCCACTACCAAGGTTATACTTTTGTGATGAGTGATACCATAGATGTCAGGTCCAGTCTGCTTTTTCTATTATAAAACCGGTTCTGTCTACTTTTACAATTATAAAACTAGGACTCAATGTCCCAGAATGAAAAGCAATCCAAAAGCAAAAATGGAAGAGAGCACATCTCAAGTAAAGATGTATGTTTAGTGTGTCTTAATCACGTCCCCTGCACACCTGTAATTACTGGGTATCAGTCAACATTTAGATTGCTGATTGTAGAAGTCAAATGAGTTTTTCCCTAGATTAGGGAATCTAAAGTCGTAATTGTATTTGTTACTCGATATTATTCTTGATAATGTATCCCATAAACATTTACCAAAAGAATCACCTTTTCTGTGAACTTGTAACCCCATCAATTGACACTCCCTAGATTTAAATTATTTATATTTCTTCAAAAAATATATATATATATTTCATTGTTCAATCCTTAGTCAAAAACTGTATACAACAAAATCGATCAATACGCAAAATCAAATTTTTTACAGCTCAACACATTTCGGGGAGAATCCCCTTCATCAGGAGCAATTAATATCTCTTCAATCACCAAAATTCTTCCTATTATGGTAATATCTGAAAGACATATTTACATTATGTTAAGGTCTTATGCCACTTAGCAATTTATCATATTCTGAATGCTGATCTTACTATCAGTCGTGATTAGTACGGAACTTATTTACCTGGTGAGGGTCACAGGTAGAACATACACCAGCGGCCGTCCAGTCTGCCAATATTGTGAAGTGGATAGGAGGCAAGAAGGTACCCTGTTGGATATAAGGGTGCACATGTTCAGGATGTGTCATTAAACACTCTCTAAGGTACTATAGAATCAGCCAGGGGCGTTGCTGGGGGGGGCTAAGGGGGCTATACCCCCTGATCTTTTGGTTGTAGCCCCGGATAGAATCTCAGGAGCTACAGCCAAAAGACTACCTAGCCCCGAGTCCCGACAGTTCAGACATCAGCGTAGCCCCGGGTCTTTTCCAGGTGCCATAGTTACCTGCCTAAGTGGTCTTCCCTTTATACTTCTGTGAGACCTTAATCTCTTCCTGTCAGGCTGTAGGAGGAATATCCTTGTTTAGGCCCTCTTTTATGACCTAGGGTCCTTCTATGGGATCTCTGATGTAAAGAAAGTTGGTTTGCTAACTTTTCCTGTATGCCTCATGCATCTAAGTAAGTAGCGCTGCTATAGTTACCATGAACGTAAAAACGTCCGCATAGCCGGTCAGATGGCACAGCGAGTAGAGCGCTTGCTCTGACATCTGTGCAGAGCCTGACGATGTAGGTTCAAATCCCAGCAGCGTCAAACTTAGATGGCTGAGGGTTTGTAGCGCTACATTAATGCATATTACTACGTAAGGTGCATTCTCTTGTGGTTTACACTTTTTATGCATAATCACTTGTGTCAACCATGCGCATATCGTGCATTCACTTGTGGTTCTTTCTAACATGTTAACCCAAGTCAATGCGCTTAGTGGTAATCTCAAAGACAAGCAAAGATTCGTAGAATGCTGTTAAAACAATTAAGGGGTCATAGTCCATTAAGTGACTAGTTAGCAGTGTGCTATAGGTGGCCAAACTCTACCAGAAAAAGTCCAAGGTTAGCTATACCCCCTTCCAATGGTCCCTACTTGAAATGTAGATTGTAAGGACTACTGTACCCTTTATTTAATTCCCATTCTATTGTCTATCACTCTCTCCACTTAAGGAAGTCCATGACGACTCATGCTCACAATTGATTGGTTCAAACTATATTGGTAAACATTGACAGTAGCCTGCAAGTCATATTAATCTTAGACTTCCAGCTGTTTCCAATATCGATCACGTTAGACATGTAATGACATTTTACGACATTCTATGATGACATCATCCAGCAAGGAAACAACTTTGTTAGTCACATAGTGATCTTCTCAGTTGTCAGCTTGGCATTCACGTGATTACTCATAGACTTACAGCTGTTCCCATCAACAATCACATTATGCATTCATGGCAACTTCATCCAGGGGGGAAAACATTCTGTACTTCATTAGTCACGTGAACATAGTTGGCAATATGGTATTGAAATGATTATAGAAGAGCCCCCAGATGGAAATCCTCATTCATTCCATTAGGGGCAAGGCTGTCTAATTTCTCTATCCAGTAGAGCTCCCTTTGGTTTAGTTTTAGATGTTACCCCCTCTTGCTGGTCTACCGACCAATTCCAGTATGAGGAATTTCAGCTGTGATATATTGTGTCTCATTGTGAGGAAATGTCGTGCTACTGGAGATTTGCTGTTTCTTGTATGGATGTTACTCTTATGTTCATCCACTCACAGAATGAAAAGCAAACATGGAGAATGAATGATCTCCTACGGATTTGAATAGACTTGATTGGGTGAGCTAGTACAGTATAGTATGTGTGTTGCACAATAACGTCTTATAAACACAGCACAAACAACTACTACTCCCCTTGCCCAGTGCAACTGTATAGACTAAGGTCAGAGCTCCCCATTTCCTGCCAAGAGGTTGCAGAGCATGGTAGATGTCTCCAACTGTAACTTTGATCCTGTAATGGCCCGGCAGCAGAAATGTCAGCTACGTCCCAGTTCACTTGTCATCTTCCTTAATCAGGAAGTCAATGATTTCACACAGGCACCTAAAAGTACAGAAATAAGTAATGCACAAGACTGCTAGCAATCAGAAGCAAACGTTCTTTTGGAGGTTTTAAGAGGGATGCTTGGAAAACTGAATGTGAGGTCTTCCATTGGGATAAGTGCATTTTAGAAAGACCAGAAATGGAGAAACCACACCTCAGGAATGTACCCGCTGTCATGAAGGGTGTGAGGGATCAGAAATCAGATCATTGGCCTTGAACTTAAACATGCTATTAGAAGAATCACAGGCAGAAATGCAAAGCAATGATTAATAAGAAGGGGCATGTGAGTACCAACCATAGCCAGTGGTCGAAGTGTACAAAAAGAAGTAGTGAAGCTATGTTCCATGCTGGCCTGCACCCACTCCCCACAAACCCATCATCACGTCCCCTCCCACACACGATACACACCATCAAACACTTGCACCTGCTGTTTAAGGGAACATTCAGTGGAGTGCACAGAAAGGGCAAATTTCAACTTCTTCCTACACTTGTATTTTAAAACAAAACCATTCCAGAACGGTTTCTTTTAAAAATAAAAGTATTGGAGCTGTAAAAGGTAATTTAAAAAAGTAGAGCGGCACCGCTCCCGACCGCTCCCGCTCACTTCGCCCACTGACCATAGCCTTCAGGTTAACGCCACTTGAAGGCTCCTGAACCAAAGGCTACAGAGGAGGTGTGTTTGTTGCTTTAGTTACTGCGTCAATGCATTCTGGGATTACTTATGTCAGGCTTTAGGGTTCCTGCACTCTTCCTGTTTCCCCACGTCTGCTACCTTTGTTTTCTTTTTAACTATGTTGCTCTCTTCCTAAATATTAGGCTTGAGGGTTTCCCACACTTCTTTCCCTTTCATCATCTCTCAAGCTTAAGAGATTCCTGCACCCTCTGTCAGTCTCTCAGGCTTGGTTGTTTGCCTCACCCTCTGTTCTTCCTGTGCCTGTATCTCGGGCCAAAAAGTTTCTTGTATCGCTGTTCTTCCTCTTAGAGTATCTCTCAGGTGGTGGAGAGGTTTCTTCAAACCCCAAGAAAACTGGCAACATTTTCTGAGGGGGGGCGTGAGGTGTGGACTTTCATCTTATCTTTCATGCGTACCTGTCCTTCACCACTGTTCTCCTGATGCTTTTTAACCTCCTCCTTCTTTACTCTAAGCACATTCTTCAGCTGTCCACATACCTCCCACTGTCTAACCTGTTTCCACAAGCCTTTTCTGGCTTTTACCAACCTCTGGACTAATTTCAGTTGCCAGCTACTGAGGTGTCCAACTTGCCTCCTCATCCCCATAGTTTCCTCTTCTTTGTAGTTGACCCCACACCTCTTTGATCCCATCTCATATCCTTCTGATAATGCCAATCTTCGTACTGGATGTCCCTTTTTACTTCCTCCTGATATTGCCAGTTTATCTTCTTAATCATGCATTTCACATTCTTATAACATTGCCACCTTTCCTATTGCTTTCCTCCTTTCAGCTCTTTCCAATGATGCCACATCGCCAACTTACTCCCTCCCTCCACCTATTGCTGGTGTTGCCACATCAACTCTTACTCACTCTGTATATGTCTTTCTGATGTTGCTACATCATTTACTTACTCCCTTAATTAACCCCTTTCTAATGTTTCTACGTCCCCTCCTTATTCCGTCTCGTTCTTATTGTTGCGTATTGTATACGCCAGTGCGCACATGCGCGAGCCTCTTTCCGGCCCGCGCATGCGCAGTTGGAATAAAGGACGGTCCTCCCGCAGTTGGCGCCGGGGAACCGAGCAGTGCACACGTCTCCGGTGTGGCTCATTTGTGTGAGTGCGTGTGTGTATGCGCGGATGCTCGCGGGGGCCCTGGCCACCCCTGCGAATGTAACACTGGCGACGAGGACAGCACTACAGCTGTTCTCCCCTCAAACAGCATCGAGAGCGGGAAGAACGTTGCTCCGTGCCGGCATGGACCGACGCACACGGCCGGCAGCCATTTTGTAACACACGCGGAGTGCAGTGGTTGCGGCCCGCGAGGGTGCTCGTGCACCACCTGCATTCCGTAACGACCAGAGACAATTTTTGGAACTCTCACAGCCCTAGTCATCCCAGGGCTGTGGTAATCTCATGGAGAGGGGAGAAGACAAGCACAGGAGGGTGAGAAAAGGACAGAGACCCACCTGTCCAGTTCACCTCTAAACATACAAGCAGCAACAACTTCCTGTGAGTACCATACACCACCATGGGGGAAGAAGAAGATGAGCAAGAGGGCGCCCTTTGCTTCTGTCCCACGCAGGATGCAGAGCACTCTGGCCCCTATGCCCGAATTCAATACCACGGGCCCCCCATCCAAATTAGGCCCCAAATGGCTCCTATGGGTCAAGAAACTGGAAATGTTCTTCAGGGCCTCGGGAGAAACAGATGATGAGGCAAAGATTGCCATCATGGCGTACTCAGCAGGGACGGAGGTTCACAGAATATATGACTCTCTTAACATCCCCGTAGTCACATATGATGCAGTGAAACAAGCACTCCGAGATCACTTTCTCTCTATGGCAAACGTAGACTTTGACAGGTTTGTCATGTGTGCTGAAAAACAACTGGAAGAAGAGTCCTTGGACCAGTTTTGTGCGCGGCTGAGACACCTAGTGGCCCCTTGCAGGTGGGTGAATGAGGAAGAAATGGTCCGCAACCAACTGCTGCAAGGGTGCAGTTCGGGGAAGCTGAGGAGGCAAGTTCTGAGGGAACCAGGGCTGACGCTGCAGCAGATCTTGGTCACTGGGAGAGCATACGAACTGGCAGAAGCCAGGGGGACGAAAATAGACGCAGCCACGCACTCCAGGAAGGAGGAAGAGGCTTTTGCGGTCGGACATTCTGCTCCAGGGAAAGCGAGATGGACACCAAAAAGAGGGGACACCACCGCGGCCTCAGGCAATGCTCCATCGTGCTCCTACTGCGGGTATGACCTCCCGCATACGGGTGAGTGCCCGGCTAAGTCAAGGGTCTGTGGTCGGTGTGGCACACCAGGACACTACGCGAGGATGTGCAGAGCGACGACTCCGGCGGCAGCCTCCAGAGGACCAGAGCATGTCAGCCGAGGCGACACTCGAAGAGTGCGGGGAGTAGCAGCTGTCGAGCAGGGCTTGCAAGACCTCAACATAGCAGAAGAGGAAGAGGAAGAAGGAGAGATTTTCTTCATCTCGAGCATTGCTAAAGGGCCTGGTGGTAGGCGACAGCCAATATGTACAGTAGATATAGGAGATACCCCGACTCCGATCCTCGTAGACACTGGGGCGTCAGTCTGCGTGCTAGCAACCGAACACTACAATGCACTCCCGGGCCCACCTGAGTTGGTGGAATCCACAGCTCGAATTTATGCCTTCGGAGGCAGCGCACCCCTCCCCATCCAAGGGGTGTTCGTGGCTCCAGTGTCGCATGGACAAAACACCATAAGGGCGAGGTTCTTCGTCACCAGCATGAGCCCACACTCACTTCTAAATTGTGCGGCGTCAGAGGCGCTGAACATTGTACACTTCACTTTTGCAGTTTACCATGCTGACCTGGATTGTTTGTTACAGCGATTCGAATCGCTTTTCATCGGCATAGGGAAGTTAAAGGCCGATCCCATACGGCTACACATTGATGGATCCGTGAGACAGACAGCGCTCAAACTTCGCCGCATCCCATTCCATCTGAGGGCGCAGGTGAAAAAGGAGTTACAATCACTGGTGGACCTAGACATCATCGAAAGGGTAGAAGGGACGCCCCCTGGGTCTCTCCGATCGTGGTGGCCCCAAAACCAAAGCAGCCGGGGGCAGTACGCATCTGCGTAGATATGAGGTTGGCGAATGTAGCAATTAAGAGAGAACGTCACCTCACGCCCACCCTAGATGACATTGTAGGCGAACTCCAAGGATCAAGGGTGTTCTCAAAGTTGGACTTAAGATCAGGCTACCACCAGTTAGAGCTCCACCCCGAGTCTAGATACATTACCACCTTTACGACTCACGAGGGGTTGTACCAGTACAAAAGGTTCAGCTTCGGGGTCTCGTCCGCAGCAGAGGTCTTCCAAAATGCCATCAGGGGGGCCCTGTCAGGACTCAAGGGGGTCATCAACATGTCAGACGACATCCTAGTCTTCGCCAGGTCAGAAGCTGAACACCTGAAGCACCTGGAATACACCCTGGAGAGACTACGCAGCCTAGGTCTGACCCTGCACAAGGAAAAGTGCGAGTTTCTGAAAGACAGGCACAAATGTTTTGGAGTCATATTTCACGCTGGAGGCATCTCTCCAGATCCAGAAAAGGTAAAGGATATCCGAGAGGCGTCCCCGCCAACATCCCGGCAGAAATCAGAAGCTTCCTAGGGATGGTTAATTACTGTGGCCGTTTTATTCGGGACCTGGCCTCCCTATCAGAACCCCTGAGGGCCCTTACCAGGAACGACGTGGCATGGGCCTGGACTGGGAAGGAGGAAAGGGCGTTCACCGCCATCAAGAATGCCCTGTCGGGTCAAGAAACCATGGCCTACTTCAGCCCTGACCGCGAATCAGAGATTGTTGTCGATGCAAGCCCGGTGGGGCAGGGGGCGGTCCTCATGCAGGCAGACCATCATGGGACTATGCGACCCATCGCCTACGCTAGCAAGGCTCTCACTGAGACGGAGAGGTGCTATTCCCAGATTGAGCGAGAAGCGCTGGCCATTTTGTAGGGGTGTAAACACTTCAGAATATACATTCTAGGGAAACCGGTGGTTGTCGTTACAGATCACAAGCCCCTTATGCCGATTCTGTCAGGAACATCATCCAAGCCGCCGCCCCGCATAGAAAGATGGATGCTATCGCTCATGGAATACGGGGTAAAGTTACTATATCACCCAGGAACACATAACCCTGCAGACTATCTATCCCGCCACCCGGGCACTGGGCGCCCCAGGGACGCACTGGAGGTAGCTGACTGCGTGGAAACCCTACACCTAGTGGTTGAATCGGCTATGCCCGTCGCCCTGGCACGTCAGGAGATCGCAGAGGAGTCCAACATGGACGAAGCCTTCGTGAGAATAAAAAGTGCAGTGGCCACCGGGGAATGGCGTGAAGTCCTCCTGAACAACTCCCAGAGGAATGTAGAAGCACAAAGAGATCTGCAGGCACTCTGCAAGGCACGCCACGAGCTGTCTGTGGCAGATGACGGACTCCTGCTGCGGGGACACCAGATCGTGATTCCAAGGATTCTGGTAGGAAAAGTCCTGCTACTCGCCCACAAAGGACACCAGGGAATGGCGAAGATGAAGGCACGTCTTCGATTGAAGGTCTGGTTTCCGGATCTGGAGAGCAGGGTTGAGGAATTCGTGAGGGCCCGTGTCCCATGCCAGGCAGCTTGCCCTGCTGAGCGAGGGCCGCCGATTCAGATCATGGAAAGGAGTGACCGGCCGTGAGGGACTGTACACGCAGACTTCGGGTCCACAGGTGGAGGGCTATACTTTCTGGTGGTGACTGACCAGTGGTCGCGCTATCCGGAGGTGGAGCTGGTGGAATCCACGGCCAGTGACCACACGATGGACAAGATGTTCGCCACTCATGGTTTCCCCTTGGAGATAAGCTCAGACAATGGGGCACCATTGCAAGGCCAGCAGTTTGCTCGATACTGTGAGGAACGGGGAATCAAGCATCGGAAGGTCTCCCCACTCTGGCCAAGGGCGAACGGGGAGGTCGAGCGCTTCATGCGAACGCTCAACAAAGTGTTCCGCATATCGGTGAACGGGGGAGAGGACCTCCGGTGCAACCTGTTCGACTTCCTTCGAGAATACCGCACGACCCCACACCAGTCCACAGGGGTTGCCCCAGCAGAGGCCCTTTTCAAGCGAATACCCCGAGGACTGTTGCCTGAGGCGGAAGGGAGAATGCCCAGAGAGATCGACATCAACCACGTGCGAACAGAGAGAGCCTCTCAGAATGAAAGAGAAACGGTCCGGCGAGGATTGCCAGATAAAGAGATCGCAGTAGGAGACACCGTGCTGGTGAGCAACCGGAGACCGGAAGGGAAGTTGTCACTGCCGTATGAAACACAACCACTGGGAGTGACACATGTCAAAGGGTCGATGGTCACCGCCGCCAATGCACGAGGGACAGTCACCAGAAATGTCTCGTTCTTCAAGCGCATAGGAGGGCCGAATCCGGAGGAGGTCGGCGGACAAGGACCAGACCAGGGCACCGAGATGCCGCAAGAAAACGAGATACCGCCAGAGACTCCTGGGACACCAGAAAGACCCCCTGTTGGGGCACGCAGGTACCCGAGCCTGGCGGGGCGCAAGCCGCCGCAGAGGTTCCAAGACTTCATTATGGACCCTGCCTCGTAACTAGTGACACGCTGGTAGTCGAAGTGTGAAGAGGACACTGTTGATGTTCATGGTTGTTAATGTTTATTGTTCTGGGGGGAAAATGAGGGATGTTGCGTATAGTATACGCCAGTGCGCGCATGCGTGAGCCTCGTTCCGGCCCGCGCATGCACAGTTGGAATAAAGGACGGTACTCCGGCAGTTGGCGCCGGGGACCCGAGCAGTGCACACGTCTCCGGTGTGGCTCATTTGTGTGAGTGCGTGGGTGTATGCACGGATGCTCGCGGGGGCCCTGGCCACCCCGCGAATGTAACACTTATGTTGCTAAATCTCTACCTTATTACCTGCTTCAACATCCTTCTGATGTTGCGATGTCTCCTTCACACTCCCTCCTCACACCTCTTCCCCCTCTTGCTTCTAATCTCCTTCCTCTCCTTTCCAGGCTCCTCTCTCTTTCCAGGTGCATTCAGCTATCCAAACATCACCAAAGCCTCTGCGGTAGCTCCCTCTCAAAACACCCAGTCTGTCTGACTGGGGCTGGAGTTTGTATAGTAGCTGGAATCCTCTCCCTGCTCTTGGCTCTGGCTGAGCATCTCCACCTGTGTTTGAGAATTAGTAGAGGCCTGAGTCTGGTTGCCTCTAAATAACGCATCTGTGCTTACTAGTGGGACTTAGTTTGTGCCTTGTGTCAAGCTTTTAGAGAACTAGTCTGCCGACCCATAATGTTTACATCCTCCTCAAAGCGATTCCTGTATGGTGTTTTAACTGTTGCACATTCCCGGGTGGTTTGTAAGTGTACCCGAGTGAATCTTTTTTTGTCCACAGACATTATGTCAATCATGCATGAATCCACAAGCCCTCTGAGGTGTTTCTGTTCAAGATGTGTACATGATCTTGCACAACAAGCAGTGTGTGAACTTTTAAAGTGTTCTTTCCATGTAATGAAAAGGATCTCGAAGCCCAAGCATGAACCGAGTTCCTCTGATGACATGCTACCTGACTCTGTTCTGAATGGTGTGTTCATTAAAGGGGCTGCAATCCTTTTCTACCCTAAGCTGGGCTATCTTAAAAGGGCCATGCTCGTTGGGGTCTGGTGCACAGAACTGAGGGACTGGTTCCTAGTACGACACGGGGAAAGTTGTGTATTATTTTCATGATGGTGTTGGAAAGACCCTAATTTACTGGTAGCCTTTAAGGGGACAGTGTTCTCTCTATGGACCAATTTACAAAATCATCTTGGCGCAATACCATAGAAAAACTCTTTATAAATCCGGCCCTATATGTCCTGTGGCTTCCACTGTCTCAGGAATGGTGCCAAATATGGGTGTCCGATGGATCCTCCTCATACTGCTCCAGACCATTATCCTCTGGCTTGGGCAGTACCGAGACCCCATGCGCACCCCACGAGAAGTTCTCATTACTATGCAGGGGACTTTGCTAGACCTATTACTTTAAATAAAGATAGTGGGCATGAATGGCCATCCCCAGGCAGTGGAGGAGAACAGCCTGTACTAGACATAACTATGACCATCTTCTCCATGCTTGTGCTACCAGGATAACTTGAGGACCCCTCTGTGAGCACCCAAAGAAGGAAGCGGACTAGAAGAGGTAAGGGGGAGGGGGTTGGGAGACCAAATGAGGGAGAAAACATCCAGGCCGAAAGCCAGATGACCCTTAGCCCTGGTGTAATAGTACATGAATTAATGGCATCACATTGAGGCATACAAGGTGAGAATTGGGATCTGAAGAGCCTGAAACATGCAATTCCACCATACACAATTGTATCTGTGCTATAATCTTGTGATTCCTTTGGATGAAGGTGGAATTGTAATTGGAAGCAGAATCCCTGTATGCTAGGATAAGATTCACCAAAGGCCTGAGGTGGGCCCTTGCCAAGAGGACCACAAACATACAGTCTGCATATCCTGAAACCTTTGGTGAGTTTGTTCAGAAGATTTTGAGAAAAGGCAGCAGAGATGAGTTTGAAGCTTGAGTGCCCTTTTCAGGGCAGGGAAGGAGGTTTCTCATGTTTAAGTTCAGAATCCACCCAAAGCTTATCAGGGACAAGGATACAATACTCGAGGGCCTCCGGGAATTAAGGGTCTTGCGCCAACCAATCATTTAGGTAACAATGCAAAAGGATCTTCCTTCCATGGATTAAGCCCATTTGGGGCATCGGAATCTTGGTAAAGGATCTGAGAGAAGAAAGGAGACCCTGGAATTGGAAATTGTCCTCCTGGGTGGCAAATCTAAAGCAACATTGCTCTTCTATTGTGACCAAAATGTGGCGGTAGGTATCCTGCAGATCCACAGAACAGAGGTGGTCCCCCTGTGTTATTAAGGGAATGATGGATTGAAAAGCTTCCACTATAAATTGTAGAAGCTTGTTTACATGATAGGTCTGAAGGATCCCAAAGGCTCCATTCCAGAAACAGGAAAGGGGTAGATCCCTGAGAGTGAAATAATTGCCTTCTTAAGGATCCCTGTGGCAAGGGAAACCTTCTGACAGGGTACCTTGTCGAGGGTTTCACTCTGGTGCTGCTATCCCTCTGTCACAACCCTGGACCTGAACAACCCCTTGCTGATAGACAGAGGAATGAAAGGAGAGCTGGTAGTGTTATGACCACCCGTTGGGGGTAAAAACATAAAAGGTCTAATTGGAAGATTTAGGCCAGTCTCCTCTCTGGAATGTTTGGCAAGTTCACCCCATCGCCTTGTCAAATAATTTTTTTCTCAAAGTTGGAAGTTGAAGGAAAAAGACTAGGAATACATCACAAGCAATGTTTGACATGAACATCTGTTTTTTTTTTTTAAAGGAACTCCACAGCTTAATGTATTTGTACCCCTCCTCGATGCAGCGAGGCAAGCCTGAAACTCCTTCAGAAAATCCAGGGAGGCATAGGCAGCGTTCATCCCAGCTCTTACACCAAATCCACTTTCTTCGGCCTGCCCCTAAACCTGTTATCCACTTGACCAGTTGGGGATCCACCTTCCAATAGAAAGAGTTATTTGAGGTAAAACAAAAAAGAAGAGAATTCTCCATCTGGCAACATGGATATTCCTTGCCAAAACCATGCAATGGGAAAATCTTCTGCCAGTGCCATGGGATGGCCAGAGTTTCCAGGTAGGTCCCTCTATCATTTGTTCACAATATTATGGATACTCTGTAGAATACGTTGACTAGAGTTGGAAGCTTCAAGATACTGACTATAGGCATCCAGAAGTGCAGGGATAGAGGGTGCTGGGGGAACAATGACACACAATTCCAAATAGCAAGAATGTGGGTGGTGACCTATTCTATGACTTGTCTTCTAAGATACTTTCCTACTGAATCCCAGTACTCCCATCTGTGAAAGGTACAGTGAGCAAAAAGCGTGTGCTGCAAACTCTCATCTCAGAACAGGTTATCATGCCATGTTCTTTCTGGAGAGGAGCGCCTGCTACCTTTTTTGAAGTATTTGCAAAGAACTTAGGGTTGGTCACCCTGAGTTACCTGGGGCAACCAGACGTGGACTCCCTGCTCATTGTGCCCAGAGAGGCACAGCTTCACCTCACTGATGAGGCCCAACAAGGCTGAAACACGTGAATGGGTTTGCTGTTGGTACTCTTGTTCAGAGAGGAATTGCCATAGCATTTCGGTGCTGGACTGCCCATGTGGGAGGGACAAAGACTGATATGCAAATGGATATTTTCCATCTGTGGAAGGTATAGTGAGCAAACAGCGTGTGCTGCAAACTCTCATCTCAGAACAGGTTATCATGCCATGTTCTTTCTGGAGAGGAGCACCTGCTACCTTTTTTGATGAATCCCAGTACTCCTTTGCACGATCAGCCGGTGGCTGAAGGTCCATGGTACAGAGTAGACCAAGGGGCAGTCACGGATGTCTTGCTGGTGATGCTGGTGATCCTAGAACAAGTGGAACATGTCTCTTGTCCAGGGCTGTGTTGACCGTCTCCACAGTCATCCATTTAAGGTCCGCGAAAGGGATCATCACAACCTGTGTTGGGGGATTCACTGGTAGCCTTTCTCTCAAATAGTGTTCCTGGGATCTGGATGTCTTGCCCCCTTCACTCCTTTTGTAGAATGTGATCTCTCCTGCGAGTCAATTTATCAATCTCGGTTTTAGGAGTTTGTTTGCCTATGGTGCTCCCTGGACCTGGTGGTGTGCTCATGCTGGCATGAAGCTTTGGGAGAGGATGGGCATCATAACAAGTGTGACGGTCCTGAGGCCATCCCAATAAATAGGGGGCACCAGCAACAAAGAGAGGAGCCCACAGACAGATACTGGACCGATGAGAAGTGAAAGGCAGATCCTAGCGGCAATAGCAGACTTAAAGGTCACTTGGGAAACTAAACTGGAAGCAGCTATTGCAAACCTCAAGACCTCACTTGAATTCAGGATAGATGCTGTACAAGTGGACGTCAACCTATTGCGACAAGACGTCAAAGCGATAGCCGAACGAACAAGTGAGTTAGAACAGGAAGTCCAGTCAAACACCACCACCTGCAAGGCGAACGCCCCCGAGATTCACATATTGCACCAACAAGTGAGTAACTTGGAAGGCAGAGCTGAGGAGGCCGAAGTCCCAGGCCCGAAGGAATAATGTACGCATCGTCGGGCTCCCGGAAGGCGAGGAAGGCTCAAACCCCACAGACTATATAGAAACCATTTTGCTGCAGGAGATTGGGGGAGGAGCGCTCTCCCAAGGATTCGCGTTGGAGAGAGCCCACCGCGCACTGACAAAAAGACCGGCCCGGGCGCACTGCCGAGGCCAATCATCACCGAAATACTGAATTACTGGGTGTGACAGGGAAAGAATCCTGGAGTATTTTGGCAAAGGTGGCACTATAAGGAGAGCATACGCGGCAATAAAAGCATATTCGGACTACACACTTCAGGAGCAAAGACACCAACCAAACTTCGGAGCAGTCAAGAGGAGGATGCGGGAGGCGGGCCTCAGATACATGCTGATGTATCCTGCGAAACTGAAAGTCTTTCATAAAAACAAGGCACTGTTCTTCGAGACCCCAGAAGAAGTTATGAACTGGCTGGACACACAGAATGGTCCACAGGAAGTGGAGGAGCAAAGTGAGAGCAGAGATGAGAATTGAAGAATCGACCCGGTACACTGAGGTGCTGTACACAGAATAACAATGGGACTTGAATATAGCCCTGTATAGCTTTGGGATAAATTGGGATGCATAATTGGAGGGCAGACAATATTGACGCAATATGCAGGAGGCACGGAGGACCCATCTCATACCCCACTAGATAGATCAGTTAGGTTGCCAGTAGTGCGGCAACCTCCTGCTGGGTTCCTAGCACCGACATACAGGGTAGGACCAGATGCGGGAAAGCCTGAGATCCAGGGATGGAGCTGGGCTACAGTTGGGGATCGGGAGGGAGGCGGGAGGTGGGAGGGGGGAATGTTGGAGGGTTTGTAGTATATATGGTTATGGTAGTAGGGGTAGTGGTTAGGAAACGAGCTTGCACCCATGGGCCTTTATGCATGATTCACTCCAAGCACAAATGGAGTGAGGGACAAGGAGGGAGAGAGGAGGGACCGGATACGGACGATGATGTGAGATTTTAGAATAGTAACCTGGAATGTCAGAGGACTCAACAGCTATCTGAA
Organism: Ambystoma mexicanum; assembly: GCF_040938575.1. Lineage (NCBI taxonomy): Eukaryota > Metazoa > Chordata > Amphibia > Caudata > Ambystomatidae > Ambystoma > Ambystoma mexicanum. The sequence goes on from NC_090933.1 coordinate 1,152,674,487, forward strand.
GGGAAACAAGGTAATGATGTACCTGACGAGGCAAAGAGTGGACATTGCCCTATTGCAAGAAACCCACCTTACTAAAGAGAAGCGAGAGGCGTAGAGATGGACCACTGTAGGAGCGATGTACTCAGCATACGCCAGGGGAGTAATCATCTGGGTGGCACCACATGTGCCCTTCCAGACGCTACAGGCCACGGTAGAGCCGGATGGGAGGATGGTAACGATTTGAGGACTGCTAGGGAATAGAGAATTGTGTATCATAAACACGTATGCACCTAACCAAGATACAGTGGCCTATTTTAAGACACAGTAAGATCAGTCCCCACATAGGAGGAGCGGTCATATGGGGAGGGGACTTCAACCCAAATGATAGGCAGTACTCACACTATGCGCCCCACACAACCTGTACACGAGGCTAGATTACATGTTTGCCGCTCCGGAACTGGTGGGGGAAATGCCAGGTTCAGAATACAAGGCGAGAATATTATTGGATCACTCCCCGCTGTTTCTGACGTGGCGACATCAACCCCCCAGAGCCAGGATCCCAACATGGAGTCTTAGAGCCGAGGCACTGAAGGACACCAGATTCCTTGAGGACTTAAGGGAGGAGATAATTGTATATCTCAAAAATAATACAGGAAGCGTGGAGTCAGAGGGCACCCTGTGGGAGGCCTTTAAGGTGGTGGTGAGAGGTGCAGCCATATCCAAATCCAAAGGGCTTCAAGGGGGGATAGTGTGAGAGCTTCAGGACATAGAAAATACACTAGAAGCATTTATGAAAAATGGGGGCACCTCACAGGAGGATGCTGAACGTGTAGGCCAATTACAACAGGCATGTGCTGGGCTATGGGAGAGAGTATGCAACCTGAACTATAAAAAATACATTGAGAGACAACACGCGGGGGGAGACAAACCAGGGAGGCTGCTCGCCTGGCTATACAAGAACGAGACAACAAGGACAGCGGTTAGAGTAATAACGGGAGAAGAAGGCCAAACCTGGAACATCCAGGAGAGTGTGAACGAGGGATTCCTTAGATTCTATAAGCACCTATACAAAGATACAGGAGAGAAGGCAGGCGGGAGACTCGGGAGATGCTGGAAGACATTTGGACTACCCAAATTGAGCGAGGAAGAGAGGGAGAACCTAGATGCCCCCATTACAATAGAGAAATTAGAAACAGTAGTAATACACCTGCCCACAAGTAAAGCCCCTGGGGCAGACGGGCTCCCTAGAAAATTCTATAAAACATACAGACAAGAAGTGCTCCCCCCGCTACTAGCAATATTAAATGAGGCCTTCGATAAAGGGAAACTGCCGGACTCTCTGAGGGAGGCGGTAATTATTCCTCCCCTTCAACCTGACAAGCCAAGCACAGACTGCAGATCGCACAGACCACTGTCCATGCTAAACCAGGACAGCAAAATTCTCACGTCGGTGCTGGCGAATAGACTTAAGCGGGTAATAAATAAAGTCATACATCCTGATCAAACCGGTTATGTTCCAGGCAGGAGCATATCTGATAAGCACAGGAGGCTCCAACACATTATAGAACAGGCAGAGGGAGACCCCAGTGAAATAGCGGTAGTCTCGCTAAATGCAGTGAAGCCCTTCGACTCCGTAAAATGGCCTTGGATGATGGCAGCCCTGAAAGATTATGGGATGGGACCAGGGTACCTGCGATGGGTGAAAATGGTGTACAGCTCCCCAACAGCCAGGGTAAAAACAGGAGCGATAATTTCAGATACATGGCAACTTAGTAGAGGCACGAGACAGGGCTGCCCATGGTCCCCGATGCTGTACATCCTCGCCTTAGAGGCACTAGCGATCTGTCTGAGACAGCAGTATGAAGAAATAGGGGTCCGTACTAAGGGGAGGCCGCACTTGATAGGATTTTATGCGGATGATATGCTGCTATACTTGCGATACCCAGAGGAAAACTTGCAGTATATCTTGGAGGTGATGGAGTGATACACGACTCTCTCAGGCATAGTGGTAAACCCTAAAAAATCGTGCATGTTCCCCCTGGGCAGGTATAGAGGTGCTCCGCAGCAGAGTCTACCTATCTTGCAGATAGCCTGGCAGACCAGAACATTTAGATACCTGGGGATAAACATATATCACACAATTGCAGACAAGCACAAATATAACATGGTAAGAGCAGTAGAAGGCATTAAGCACAGCATGGGGTTCTGGGCAAAGCTCCCCCTGGCCATGGTGGGGAGGGTGGCCCTACTCAAGATGGTGGTCCTGCCTAGGCTGTTACACTTTTTTGTGAATATCCCACACATGCCACCTAAACGATTCTTTACCAAACTCCAAAGTTTATGTAGAGGCTTCCTGTGGCACACCTCCAGACATAGAGTGGCCCTATGGAAACTAAAGAATACGTATGGTAGAGGGGGTATAAACCTGCCGAACTTGATGGAACGGAAGATGGAACAGCAGAATCTAGCCTGCTGAGGGGCGAATGCGACCCTTATTTCCTGAAAGAACTGATATGGTTACCCAAACCGGAGATGCAGGGGCGATTGAGATTGTTGGTGCTGGGTTGGAAGATGTGGCAAAAAGCATGTCGAGCTATAGGAAATCGGACCCCAATCTCCCCGCAGGCGCCACTCGTGGCGCTACACGGGGTTGATAAGCAACTGAGGAAAGGGATCTGGAAATACTGGGAGCCGGTAGGCCTAGCGATCTTGGGGGACGTATGGCAAGAGGGGGAGGCACTGGACTTTCAAACGATAGTGGATGAAACCGGGATACATACGGTGCAATATATCACATATACCAGAAAAATCAAACGGGTGAAAGAAACGTGGCCCGAAAGAGCACTAGCAGAACAACCTGATACCGCCATAGAAACTATGTACGATATCTTGGTGGGAGGGCATGAGACATCTCGGGTCTACGAACTGGTAATGTCCAGAGTGGACAAGGAACTGCTCCAATTCAGACAGGACTAGGAGGAGGAGGCGGGAGAATCTATGCAAGAAGGACAGTGGGAAGAGCTCAGAGATACCATAAAAAGGTGTCCAGGAACGCAAGGCTGCAGCAGATTCAGTTATATTTCACCCACAGGGCGTACATGACTCCTTGAAAGATTGCTAGGTTTGGAAGTGCAGAAATACAAAAAAGTCCTAAGTGCGGAGAGGTGGATGCAGGGATGATCCATATGTTATGGGCGTGCCCGGAGGTGGGAACATTTTGGGAAGAAATCAAGCTGCGACTATATGAAAAGGGAATCAACCTAGATGTGGAATCGGTGTGGGCGTGCATGATGGGGAGATTTACTAGACCACGCAACCTGAAACACGTATGTAAACTCAAGGACCTGGCCTACATTTTGGCAAAAAGGCGAATAGCCATGAGCTGGAAAGCAGCCGGCAGATCCAGATTAGAGGTATGGTGGAATGATCACCTGAAATGGGCAGACGCCGAGACAGTGGCATGTTATGAGGCAGCTAACAGGGGGGAAGATGAAGCGGTAGGACCTCTGATAGCATGGAGACAGATGGTAGCCACACTGTCGGGATCCTCCCGGCCCAACTCCAGTGAACGAGATACGCCCAAGAGCAGCGAAGGGGACTAACCCCAAGAGAAGGGAAGCCCGGAGAATGAGGTGGAAGCTCGAGTTAAAATGGGTGGAGGGGGGAAGACATTAATGAATAAAATGCAAATGTATGCTAAAAAATGTGTAACTGAAAATGTTGAGTGTGATGGTTATGTTTTGGGTGTTATGAAAACCAATAAAACTTGTTTTAAAAAAAGTGTACGGTCTTGAAACAAGGGTGCTGGTAAGCTTACCAGCACCCTTGTTTACGGACCGCCACACTATAAGTCTACCTGCTGGGGCCTCCGCACCCAGGAGGTCTGAGCCGGCCGGGAGCAATTGCCCCGGTAGGCAGAGTTGTCATGGGAGCACCGGCACTGTTGCAACCGGGTTACCACGTAATCTCGTAATGAGGCCCAATATCTACCTACAGTGTCCCCTGGAGAAGGATGGTCCTCCTCTGCCCTTGGTCCAGCCACTATCCTTCATCAGATGCAATCAATACAGTGTACCCGACACTAACCTACCTTGCAGATTGTTATGAGGAGGATATAGGTGGCGGGTATAGCTGCTAAGAGAAAAATATAGGTTTAGTCAACTATATTTGCACATATATACTGGTGGTTAGGGGCATGGATGTGGCAATGATTGTGCTCGCACAGGACCCTCAAGTGTTATGTATCTCTTTCTCACTCAACTTCAGAATCTCAGGGACAGGCACAACTCCATCAGCACCTTACTTATGCAGCAGCTGGCCATGAGATGTAGGTTTCTGGATTTGGGGCATCCTGGACGTGCAGATGAACAGAACCGTTTGTTCAACAGATGGACACAAAGCACCATGTACTGAGTCCACCAGGGCCATCTGCTGGTCTTACCTGATTACTGGCTGAGTGTAGGGCTGTTTGCGATCAACGTAGATTTTGTATATTAAGTTTGGGTAAGAGAAAGGAGGAACAGAGTGCACCTTAATTTCGAGGTCCGCCCCCAGAGAAAGTGGCCCATAGGAAAGCTGTTTATCTTCATCGCTGGCGTCCGTCATTCTTTGGAAGGGGCCTAAGGATGTCACCTGGTGGGGAAGAAAAGTTGAGAGAACCCAAATATCAAAGGCTGGGTGTCCTTATCCAGCATCGTCACAACAATTAGACGGTGCCCTATGACCATTTCCACCCCTGCCACACTATCCACCATGTGAAGCTGTCTGGAGTTCCTTCACATTATGCCCAAAAAAGTAAGGAGATACTGCTGTGATGGAAACAGGGGTGACTAACGCCACCTTCGATGACAGAGGATGGCTCTTCACTGTTGGTCGAGGCCACAGTGGCTCCTTCTGGAGAATCGGTCCTAATTGCCTACGAAGAAAAACTCAAACCAGATGTTAGAAGACAACTTACCTACTCTCCTGAGACAGGAAATGGCAGCAGGGAAAGAGAGTGAGTCTCAATCTCACACACTCAGTGGTGAGAGGAGAGATGTGATAATAACTCATTGGATACACACTTTTCGTTGACTACTTGGGTGCCTGCTTAAGAGGTCAGGCCACCTCATTTAGAGAGGACTGGGACAAGGAAGAGTGGTGCGGAGGTACAATGCAAGTATGTTATTTCAACATCCTGTGTTGTCATGCTTCCAGTCTATAAATGGCTGAACATTATTACTTGACCTGCTCGTACCATAGAAACTTGGAATTTCAGCTGTACATATGGTTATGGGTGCTAATGCAGTGGGCTTGGCACAGTAAGAAGGGAAGGCACAGTAAGATCTTTTGTAATTAAAACCACCTATGATAATGGAGGTGTGTTATCCTAAGGTGTCACCGGTGCTTCACACAGAACACAATAGACGGCACACGAAGAAGGATATTTTGCAAAACAGGTACATTTCCTTGGGAAGGAGACAAGATTGTGCTTGTCACATTTCCCACAGGTGGATGCTGTCACCTGTTGGTAACTAAAGTCCATTGCAGTGTGCACTGTGAATATCCATTTAGAGGACAGCTAAGTCACTATTGGCATCCTTAATAAACCATAAGATCACACAGAACAATGGCCTGCTGTGCCACCTCTTTCGCTGCAGGATCTGATATCCGGTTTTGTTAGCAGCCAGGGGTGATGGATGGGCGTGGATGTCATTTCAGAGCTTCATTCACTGGAGCTGTTCAGCTGTGAACTAAACTAACAGTGCAGCATGTCAGCCCAGGTGAATATGGATTGAGCTGTCCCTTTGCTGGCAAGCTGTCCTTAACCACATGGATGTGGGCCAACGTGTGCGTGTTGACGGACTACTTTTAATAAAAGAGCTGGCGCACATTTGCAATTAGTAAACAAAGCTACTTGTTGTAATTGTTGCATTATTAGCTAACTCACTAATGACAATGTATCCCACGCTCTACATTTAAAAGATATCAAACATCACTTGCTGCCTTGATAAAGTCCAAGGCCTCAATCCAAGAGCTCAATAAAGAGACACACGTCAAATGATGGAACAACTCATTCCAAAGTGATGATGGACCATCTGTTTTCCAAGTAGGGAATATTTGCCTTAGTATTAGGGCCATGTTTCATTGCTTAAGAAGGTTGTTGTACTTTGTTTTCTGAAAGTGCAGCTTCCTGTATTAGCCATTTCAGACTGTCCAAGAGAGGAAAGCCATGCGTAAAAAGAGGTGTTAAAGGTTTACGCCCTCGCTCCAGCCCTTGCCGATTTTTGCAACCACTCCTTTGCCTCAGGATCTTTACCCTCCCCTCTGAGGCAATCCCTTGTACATCCTCTTCTCAAGAAACCCAAAGCTGATCCTTCTTGTCCGGTTAACTATTGCCCAATTTGCATTACTCCCTTTCTGCACAAACTTGTGGAAAATCTGGCCATCTCTCAGCTTAACCTTCATTCTGGTTCTGTTGGCTATCTCCATGACCACCATCTGGCTTCAGAGCTGCCAGAAACACGTAAACTGCTCTCCTGAACATCTGTGAAGATCGGCTCTCCAACCTTGACTCTAACATTCCCTCTGTACTCATCCTACTCGACCTCTCTTCGGCCTTCGACACAGTCAACCATACCATTCTGCTCAACCGTCTCCATGATAACCTGAGTATCACTGATCAGGCTATGGCCTGGCTGACCTCTTTCCTCTCTGATCGACCCTCACAGGTCCAAGTTGGGTCCTTCCTATCATCAATCGCCCTCTCTACCTGTGGTGTTCCCCAGGGGTCTATCCTCTCGCCCTGGCTTTTCAACCAATACCTGGCAACTCTTCCCGACTGTATTGCCATTTTCTGCTCGAATTTCCAGTGCTAGCCTGATGACAATCAACTCATTTTCAGGATGCCCTCTGCCACCTCCTCTCCCTCTCTAATCTCTGATTGCCTAACTGCCATTCAAGATTGGTTTTCTGCCAATGATCTTTGTCTGAATGCCAGCAAGACGGAGATCCTCCTCAACGTCACGCCTTCACCATCCTTTCCCCTCACTCTCTGGCCGACCTCCCTTGGCCCTCCTTCTACCCCCACCTGCGAGGCTAAGAACCTCTGGGTCATCTTTGACTCCACACTTTCCTTATCGCCCACATCTCTTATGTCTCTAAAAAGTCAAACTTCCTACTGCACCTCCTCAGAGGTACTCTGCCTTTCCTCTCCTTCCCCCAGATGCTCACTGTCTGCCAACCTCTGGTCCTCTCTAGGTTGGACTATTGTAACAGCCTCTTTTTAAATCTACCTGCCTCTACTCTCCGCCCTCTGCAACTAATCCAGAACAGGACTGCGAGACTTGTCCTTAGCCTCAAGCCCTGGGATCGTATCTCTTCAGCTCTGAAATCTCTCTGTTGGCTCCCAGTGGATGCAATGATTAAATTCAAAACCCTCTGCATTGTCCACAAGGCTTTCTGGGGCCTGGGTCCAAAATACCTTCAGCTATCCTGCCGGCAAATACCTCCCCTCTCAAGCTCTTCGCTCCTCTACCTCTAACTCCCTCAGGGTCAGTCGTTTTTCAAATAAACGAGCTGGGGTAGATCTCTGTTTTCAGCAGGGGCCTCCCTGCCACTCTAAAACTTGAGGAGAACCATCTCTGGTTCCAGAAGCACCTCAAGACCTTCCTCTTTGCTTCTGCCTTCGCTCCCCCTCTCCCCTGCTGATATGTTCTCTCTTGGCACTGTGCACCTGGCCAACCTCTGGGCTCAGGTACCTGCTCACCCTGCCACCCTCCCGCACTGCCTCCGGGCCACCCCTTGCACTGGGATCTGTATCTGTACCCCATAGAGCCCTCACCCCTTTTTCTGCCTGCAGTTATCAGACCTACCCTGTCTGCTGCCTTAAACCCAGCACTTGCCACTTGCTGGTTGCACTACCACTGTTTGTTGCCTTTATTATTTATTTATTTATTATTATTATTTATCTGTTTCTCCTTTGCCCCGCACTTTCCACTTCTCCCCCCTTCCATGCACTTTTGCCCTCCCCTCTCCCATGCACTTGCGCGTTCTCAATGTCACTAGGCCTAGTAGGATTGTTGTTTTGTTCTCCCCTGTTCCCCTCCCTTGCCTTGTCACGCTCTGAACCACTTGTGTACGAGCGCAATAGAAATAAAATATAAATTCAATTCTATACGCTAGTTTTTACACCTATTTTTACACCTGGTGTGCCACACAAGTAAATTCCGATGACCACCTGTCCTTCCCCCTCTGTATGCCAACATCAAATGGTTTTCTACTAGCATGTCATTTTCTTCATAATATTCATATGAAAAACTCCTGTTTTTTAGACAAGTGGCATTCAATAGGAAACGAATATCAATGATTCCTGCATACGTTATGGGAGACATTTACTTTTTATTTTTTTTATTTTATTGTGCATTCAGTTAAGGTACACAACTTTAAGCACGTCTATCACATTAATAAGAAAAGAATAAATCATTATTCACTTTTGAATAAAAACACATATATAACAGAACTGGCACAGAATAAACATAAAAAGATATATTTTTGTATACAATAAGTGATAACACAGAGAATGAAATTGCCTTAAATACTTCACAGAACATCATTTAAGGTGATTTAAGATATCTCGCCATTGACCAAGAGAAATTACAAACTACAAAGTGCAAAGAAATGCATGCATACCTGATTTTACAGGTGTTATGCATCTTTTCACTTTGTGGTGCAAATGATGAAAATCGCAGGCGGCCAGAGTGCACAAAATTGCACATGTCCTGCATCCCCTTTGTGCAATTTACTCTTCAGAGAAAATGACCCCCTGTGAGTTATTGTTTATTCAGAGTGGGGTACGGAACCTTCACCGCTGCAGCCGTCTCTCGTGAGTGTTGTCTCCTGTTGTCTCCTGTCAGTAGGTGTTTACTGGCACCTCAACTAAAGAATTATAATATAATTAAGTTTTAAAACCCGCATTGGTGGGCACCAACTCGAGCCACGCAGCCATGGTTTAGGTTTTAAAGAGGAAGTGTAGCATCACTAACTGTTGTTATTGTGTCGTCATCATTAGTAGCCAGGTTTTCATTTTTGGAAAACTCCTTTCTGCTCCAAACCGAGTGCATTTTGAGCATCCACAGAACGGAGGTGGTCCCCGTGTGTTATTAAGGGAATAATGGATTGAAAATCTTCCACTATAAATTGCAGAAACTTGTCCACATGATAGCTCTGAAGGATCCCGAAGGCTTTGTTCCAGAGACAGTAAGGGGTAGACGCCTGAGGTTGGAATAATTGCCTTCTTAGGGATCCCTGTAGCCAGGGAAACCTTCTGCAGGGTACCTTATCCAGGGTTTCACTCTGGTGCTGCTATCCCTCTGTCACAACCCTGGACCTGAACAACCCCTTGCTGATAGACAGAGAAAGAAAGGAGGGCTGGTAGTGTTATGACCACCCATTGGGGGTAAAAACATAAGAGGTCTAATTGGAAGATTTAGGCCAGTCTCCTCTCTGGAATGTTTGGCAAGTTCACCCCATCTTCTTGTCAAATCATTTTTTTCTCAAAATTGGAAGTTGAAGGAAAAAGACTAGGAAGACATCACAAGCAATATTTGACATGAACATCCGTTTTTGTTTAAAGGAACTCCACCAGCTTAATGTATTTGTAACCCCTCCTCAATGCAGCGAGACAAGCCTAAAACTCCTTCAGAAAATCCAGGGAGGCATGGGCAGCGTTCATCCCAGCTCTTACACCAAATCCACTTTCTTCGGCCTGCCCCTAAACCTGTTATCCACTTGACCAGTTGGGGATCCACCTTCCAATAGAAAGAGTTATTTGAGGTAAAACAAAAAAAAGAGAATTCTCCGTCTGGCAACATGGATATTCCTTGCCAAAACCATGCAGTGGGAACATTTTCTGCTAGTGCCATGGGATGGCCAGAGTTTCCAGGAAGGTCCCTCTATTATTTGTTCACAATATTATGGATACTCTGTAGAATACATTGACTAGAGTTTCAAGATACTGACTATAAGCGTCCAGAAGTGCAGCGATAGAGGGTCCTGGGGGAACAATGACACACAATTCCAAATAGCAAGAAGATGGGTGGTGACCTACTCCATGACTTGCCTTCTAAGATACTTTCCTACTGAATCCCAGTACTCCTTTGCAGGATCTGCCGGTGGCTGAAGGTAGACCAAGGGGCAGCCACGGATGTCTTGCTGGTGATCCTAGAGCAATGTCTGGCAGAGAAGCTGGAGCAGAAAGGGGAGCATGTCTCTTGTCCAGGGCTGTGTTGACCGTCTGCACAGTCATCCTTTTGAGGTCCGCAAAAGGGATCGTCACAACCTGTGCCGGGGATTCACTGGTAGCCTTTCTCTCAAATAGTGTTCCCGGGATCTGGATCTCTTGCCCCCCTTCACTCATTTTGTGGAATGTGCTCTCTCCTGCGATTCAATTAATCAATTTCAGTTTCAGGAGTGTGTTTGCCTATGGTGCTCCCTGGACCTGGTGTGCTCATGCTGGCATGAGGCTTTGGAAGAGGATGGTCATCATTTCAAGTGTGGTGGTTCGGAAACAGGGTGCTGGTAAGTTTAACAGCACTCTTGTTTCCGGACCGCTACACTATAAGTCTACCTGCCGGGGCCACCGCACCCGCCAGGTCTGACCCTGCCAGGCGCAATGGCCCCAGTAGGCCGAGTTGTTATGGAAGCACCGGCACTGTTGCAATCTGGTTACCGCCAACCTCGTAATGAGGCCCGATGTCTACCTACAGTGTCCCCTGGAGAAGGATGGCTCTCCTCTGCCATTGGTCCAGCCACTATACTTCATCATATGCAATCAATACCGTGTACCCGACACTAACCTACCTTGCAGATTGTTATGAGGAAAATATAGATGGTGGGTATAGATGCTAAGAAAAGAATATAGGTTTAGTTATCTATATTTGCACATGTAAACTGGTGGTTAGGGGCAGGGACTTGGCAATTATTGTGCTCACACAGGACCCTCAAGTGTTATGTATCTCTTTCTCACTGTGAGTTGCAGCTCATCTCCCATTATGACCCTCTGTGAGACCTTCAGCATTTCAGGGACAGGCACAACATGTACTCCATTAGCATTAAGCAAGGGGTGGTTTGCCTAATATCTGTGCACAAAACACTATTAAAACTGCTGTTTAGCGTAAGTTTTAATTAATGAAAACTTGAACAGCCTGACACGTGTTTCGAGCCAAAAAACTCGTCATCAGAGGCTGAAAAATTAGTACATGATTATACAAGAATTCATAAAGTTAAATCAACCAAACATAAACATAAATAAACACAATGAGTTGATATTGGTTTAACAACAACCACAAGTCCAAACGAAAAACACAAGTGTGGCAGAACCCACAAAATGAAAGGTCATAAGTCAGCCAGAATTAATGAAACAGGAAATTAATAATGTTACAGAACATTAATTTTACACAAATCATCAGAATACACATTTAAAAAAAGGATATAATGTGGTGCATCCACAGTTGCCAAAGTCGTTGTAGATTATGTAATATAACAAGGAAACAAAAAGTAGCATAAATGGCATCAGTTGATCGGCCAAGAAAATATTAACCAGTAGCATAAAAGGTATTGCCTCTCCAACACTATGAGCATACAGAATCAAAACATTTCTGAACAATAAGTTACCTTGTATTCCTTGTGAGGTGGGTCAACCTAACTAAAAGAATTCAACTGAAGATAATATAATGTTGTTGAAAAAAGGCCCGATGTCAGAAAAAGAAAATACTTCTATTAAGAACAATAATACTAAAAAATATGTTTGCTTACCATTGTGTTAGTTCATTACCAGAACCGTAAAATATTATGAGCTCCTTTGTAGGAGAAAGACAAACAAAATACACTCAGAGTGGCTAACTGATAATTAGATTAGGTTAATTGCTATAAAATTAAATAATAAATTAATAAAACCGTGCAAGAAAATGTATTCGGGGAACTTACCTAAATATATAACGGTTTCATTGCGTAGGGATACTGCAGTCCAGGTAAAACCAGGCGAGTTGAAAAGAGAAAAAGGGGGAAAGGGCAGAAGGGAAGGAGAAAGGGCTAATTAGAGATTAATGCTTCATTAGTGAAGATTAAGTGGTCACATGCGTAGCCCCTTAGACTGATTGTAGAGTCCAGGGGCTTACGCGAAAGACCCAAACTTACCAGCGTCTCCGCCTATGTGGTCTGGAGCTGAAGCTCCGTAGTTCAGCGTTCAGCATAAATAGACATTGCGGCATCCATGTCAAAAGCTAGAACATTCGTAGGGCTGTGTATATGTCAATTGAGAGCCGCCATGTTGAGATACCCATTACTCGCGCATACCGCGCTTGTGTGAGATATAATTGTGATTTGACTGTGATGAGTAAAAAATGAAAACAGAAATTGACTAGTGACTATTTAATCGATGCAATCTGAATTAATTGTTAATAAAACAGACTGTGAGGTATGATTAGTGGACAAACATAAACGTTAGAATAGTCAAAAATTCAATTAAATAGAAACCATAAGGCTCCGAAATTTAGCAACCGGCGTAATTAGACATTGCAGTATTCGTGTCAAGACTGGGGCATCATAAGGCTATACATGTGACTCTTGAGAGTCACATGTTGGAATTACAGTTAGTCGCGCATGCCGCGCTTGTGTGAAAAGCAATTACACTTTGACAGTGATAAGTAACAAATGGAAAGCAAGACAATGGGCCTCATTACGACCCAGGCGGTAAGTTACCGCCTGGGTCGTACCTTTACCACCATGGCGTAAACTGCGTTTACGCCATGGTGGTTGGCGGACTTAACGCCCCATTCCGAGGTTGGCGGGGCGGTAAGTCCCCAATCCCCATTTACCCTTCCCCATTCCCATTTTTGCCCCATAGGGCATAATGGGAGTGGGGAAGGCGTTAATTACGCCACCGTAAATTACGGTGGCGTAATTAACAACAAGGTCCCTTAGCGCCATGGATTTTAACACCTGCTAAAAGCAGGTGTTAAATCCTCCATGGCGCTAAGGGACCTCGGAATCAGGCGGTAAGGGTCGGCGCTGTTTACGCCGCCGTAAACCCCTTACCGCCTGGGTCCTAATGAGGCCCAATGACTGATGGCTATTTTGATTAGTCCAATCTAAAATAGGTGTTGATGTTAAAAAACTAAGAAATATAATTGAGAGGATATGTATGAACACTATGTTTAGTGACAGTTCAATTCAATAGAAGCCAAAACGGCTATGCAGCACAATTAATTGGTGCTGGGTTGTATTATACATGGGAGCGAAGTCCTAACACCTGTTGGGTGTCCTGACCCACGTTTGGACTATTATGCTGCCACATTTGGTGCTGTGGGTTTAGGAAATCCAAGAGGGCGGAAAAGCCCACATTTGCGCCAGAATCCTAGAGAACCGTGCAGTTTTGCGCACAGCAAAGTGGTCCCCTGACCTGCCACCCACCAGTGCAAGCATGATGGGCCAGGAGTGCCATGAGAGAAATGTGTGCCAAAGGAAAAACAGCAGTGCCGTTTGGCTAAAAAAACGCTTTAAAATCACCTTTGTTTCCCTGAATGCAAGCTCAAAATGCCTATTTTAAACATCACAAGATATTCAAAAATCTCAATGAACACCAGCAGGCATTTGGCAGAATGTATTCTTGTGTGCATACTAAATCTGGAAAGAGAAAGAGCCCAAAACAATGTTCATAACAAAACTGGCTGAGCTGTGGATGTCAGCAGCTTAACTGAAATTGGACTTAAAATCACTAAAATCGAAATGTTTAAATTAAATGAGTAACCTACTTTTGAGTGTCACATAGTTAGCAACTGTTAAATGTCATAGTCTTGAACTTAGAATCAGCATTCTAGCTGCATGTGCAAAAATTGTGAGTTTGATTTGAATGAATAAAAACTGGGAACAAAAGTGACATTTAGCTGAAGCCTGGCTTAATGAAACTGGATTCTGCCTGACATCTACCCCCGACAGGAGAGGGAATTCAGCAGCTGGGTTCCCAGGCCTGGCTGCATCCTGCTGCCCCTGCCAAAAGGAGATGACACCTCTCTGATTGAATTAGGGGAGTGGCACCTGGGGACTACAGGAAACTAAACAAAGCACTGTCCCTGGCTCAGGCAAATGTTATATTGGGGGAGTCGTAAAATGGCTTCCTCTTGGGAGGAACTGGGAGGGGCAGTGCCTGTGAGAACAAGCTGAGCTTGGGGGAAGTGGATAAACCAGAAATTCCACCATGTGCTTTAGAAAACCACACCCTTTTGGGGCCAGAGCATGATTTTAAAAAGATGGATAATTCATAGTGCGGACTTGTAAAAATTATATAAATAACATCATCATTCTTGTGATTTTTCTGTACACATTTTAAGAGGTGTTAGGACCCTGTGTATGTTCTTGGGGATAGTAGCGGAAAAAAAGGTTGTTACTCCAAATGTATGCATGTTAAAAATCTGACACTTTATCTTCTGAAACCCATATCCCTGGTGCACATTTGTGTAAAATCTGGAAAGGTTTAGAGGTCGTTATCTGGATGAAAAGGGGAGAATTCTGTCATATGTGGACACGACATTGTACAAAGACAGGGATTGGATGGTTTGGTGCTACAGAAAATATGTTAACTGGACCTATAATATTAGAAAAATGGTACATAGATAAATATGTATTTGTGTCAGAAATAGATGTGTGTGCAATTTGACAAGGGGAGGTTCCTCTGACCACAAAACCTACAGCATCACTCTGACACTCCATTTCCTTCCCCCATCAAGGGAGAGAGGAAAGCATGGCCAATGATAAGTGAGAGGGGCAGGCTTAGCTAGGCCCAGGCACACACCCATTTTCAAAACACATAAAAGGAACATTGAAACCCAGGTAGAGACATTCACTTTCCACTTTCTTGCGGGACGCTTTGCCGGGAGACTCCAGACTTCAAATCCAGAACTCCAGGGATCCAGAACTTTACTTCAGAACTTGTAGCAGAGAGGCTAACCCACAAGCTGAGTTCTCTTCAGCAGGCCTCAAAAATCATTTGCAAACTATTCAACCGCCGGGCTGTGCGGTGTGCTGCTTGCTAAGAATCCACTTGATCCAGACCCGCAGAACCAGAGACCGCTGTATCCGGAACCGCTAGCAGAACCGATAACAGAACCAGAGACCTAGAGACCAGATCGCTGTGAAGAACCGCTAGCAGGAGTCCAGTCCAACCGGTTGACCCGATCCTTGACGAAGTCGCATTCCTGTCCAAAATATAGTGTGAGTACCCAGCTAGCACTGTGCCAAAACCAATCTCTTAGTTTAAAATAATCTAATCCAAACTATTTTAACCTATTAGAACTGCCTCCTAGAATCGTGTCATTCTGTCATCTTTAAAACTGAAAACTGTCATCTGTCATTCTGAAACTGTGATTTCATTTCTGAAAAACGACCTTCACAAAATCGTCCGTATCTCCGGAACCGTTTGTGCTAGGAGCGAGTTTTAACTGTCATCTTAAAATCGACTTGCTACCCCTTATAGTGCCTCCATAATTGCGCTCGACCCACACGACTAAATTGCCGCGATTTGACATTTTGCTTCACTTTAGCCACGGGTAAAAATATTTGTTTTTGCTTCCATCCCTGAAATCTGTTTTCAACCTAATAACCATCCCTGAATCATAGATAGGGCTGGTCTAAACTGATTCAAAGTATCTTTCAACTACCCTGAACCCCCTATAGGGAATTAAAAGCCTTTTTAGCATATGTTTCACTTAATTGCAACCACATCAAAGTATCTTGCCTGTGTTTAAAACTCCTACCTGTTTTCCTCTAATCTTGCTAGGGGGGAACTGAATTATATTTGATTGCATTCCTGAGAACTGTGTGCTTTCCTTCCATCTCTTTACCTTGCATGAAGGGGGGGAGGGGTGAATTGTCAAAGAAAAGTGATTACATTGTCTTTTGTTGAAGTCATATCAAGTTTATTTTCTGTACTGCATTTTCATGCATCATTGCATTGTCCTTGAAGCCATAAAAGCATTCTCAGCTACTTTATCCTCTCTATATCACTTCTAAGCCATCAAAAAGAGTGTACCACTGTAACATTATCCATTGTCGATCACTATCATCTTCACAAGTGTGCTATCAAATATTAATTTATTATAAAAGTGTGATATACATATATATATTGTTTAATTTTCAAATAAAACTTTTAATTTGCAACACAAACCTACTTCTTGGCTCAGTGGGGTCAGGGGGATTCTAAGAGAGGGGTGTTATATAAGGGTTGTCATCCAGAGTAAACGAACTGGACATAAAAATATATCAATAAGGGTTTCCCTCAGCATCCCAGACTAGGCATTGACTTAGCTGTAGTGTTGAATTGAATCCGCTTACACACCTGTAGTCCCAAGACATTTTTGGCCAGGTCTAAACCTGTTTGTAGGACTATATGCAAAGTAATGGCTATGAAAACCCAATACATATATGGTTCACTCGTTATTTCTCTGGGTAATATACTTGTTCCCTTGTGTCCTTATACCATATTCTCAGCTAAGCCGCATGTCTAGGAGCTGTTTGACGTGGAAAGATCCTTGAAAGTGAAGAATTGTGATTATGAGTACATAGAGCTGGAGAGACAACCTTACATGCTAAAGACGTTTATATTGCCAAATGGTGAGATTTAAGTACTTATCTACCAATTGGGGTAACATTTGTGGTTTGCATCAAGTTAGAGGAACACATATAGTTCATGGTCAGTGTTAAAACCGTGTGTGACCGTGCGATATTGGCAATGAGTCTGGCTTACAATTGTCTCAATTTTAGGGTTAAGTTCCCACCAGGTTGAGGCAGTGAAGCTTTTACCATGCCGGCAAATCTAATATTAGACTTGTCTTCAAGTTGGTGTTCCTTTTGCCAATGTGTTGCCAATGGGTATTTAGAGTCCTGATTAGCAATAGTGGACAGATGTTCTCATATTCTTATCTTTAGTGGTCTGATAGTACTGCCAATATAGCGCTGACCGCACACACATAAAATGCAATAGACACAGTATTTTGAATTGCAGTTAATGAAGGAGTTAATTCGATGTGAACCCAATTTATCAAAGTCTATTGTGTTAGTTACTAGTGCATAGTCGCACATTGAACAACTTCCACATTTGTGGAAACCATAACTGCTGGTCTGGTTTAGCCAGTTCTTTGTTGAATGTTCATTATCCATAAATGACGGTGACAGAATATTTTTTAGATTTACTGCTTTACTGAAGATAAAGCTAGGTTGGGGATCTAGCCAAGGTGTGATATCATGGTCAAGTTTAAGTAGATGCCAGTGTTTTTTAACAATGTTATATAAGTCTGAATGATTGGCATTAAACCTCGTAATGAATTGGAGTTTGTTACTATAGGGTGCATTCTCTTTGGTTTTGGGAGTGAGCAGTTCCGTTCTCTTCAGACTCACAACTGATCCTTCCGCTTTTTTCACAATATCCTTATCATAACCTCTTGTTAGAAATTGTCTACGTATAAACTGACATTCTTCTTTAAAGTCAACATTACTCAAACAGTTCCTTCTGGCTTGAATG
Source organism: Ambystoma mexicanum (assembly GCF_040938575.1). Taxonomy (NCBI): domain Eukaryota; kingdom Metazoa; phylum Chordata; class Amphibia; order Caudata; family Ambystomatidae; genus Ambystoma; species Ambystoma mexicanum. The sequence continues at coordinate 1,152,692,017 of NC_090933.1, forward strand.
AATTCGCCTTTCGGTATATTCCGGATAACAGATTTCTTATGACAGCTAGAAGCATGCAACACAAAATTCACTGCTGTACCTTTACGAAATGTTTTTGTTACAAGTTTGTTATCAATTATGCTGATCGTAAGGTCTAAGAAATTTATACTAGTGCAACTGTATTCATAAGTAAATTGAATTCTCCATGTGGTGGTATTCAGAAAAGAAACAAAATCATTCAGGCAATCCACTGTACCAGTCCATAGCATGAGAACATTGTGTGAAGGGTTTTGACCCATGCTGAATCAATAGACTGGGTAGATGTGGGGATGAGCTGCCGCCACCCATCATTCCATCCCAGAGTCCAGGAGAACTGTACAGTTGGCACAAGACCACTCCAAAGATACAACCTTCTTGTGGGGGGTTCCACATCACCACACTACTGTAAGGATGCCCATCAAAACAATAGCAAAAATCTCCTGTCAAATTCAAGACAACTCAAAAATGGATGCAATACCGGTACTCACCACTATCAGAAAGCCGGCGTTTAAAACCACCAGACTCTTGTGTAAAACTGAACAGATGAACCCAAACCAGGCCAAGGAAAGACTTGCTAAGAGGTGGATACAATGTAAAACTATATTCTGAAATGACTTGAAGGAAGTAATTGTTTAATGTATATGTAAAAATTGGAAGTTTTGATTTAAACTGGGAACTAAAGTGACATTTAGCTGAATTCTGCCTGACAACAAGCCCCGACAGGAGTTGAAACTTGATCAAACTGCATTCCCAGGCCTGGCTGCCTCCTGCTTCCCCACCAAAAGGAGATGATACCTCTCTGATTAGATTAGGGGAGGGGCACCTGCAGGAGGTTGAACAAAGCCTTGTCCTGGACTCAGGCAAATGTTATATTGGGGGGGGCCGTAAAGTGGCTTCCTCTTGGGAGAAGTGGGAGGAGAAGTGCCTCTGGGAGCCACCCGAGCTGGAGGCAGAGACAGACAGAAGCTTCCCCCATGTGCTTTGGAACCTAAACCACACCCATCTGGGCCAGAGCATAATTTTAAAAAAAGATGGATAATTCATAGTACGGACTTGTCATAATTATATAATTAATACCATTATCCTTGTGATTTTTCTGTGCACATTTTAAGAGGTGTTGGGACCCTGTGGTATGTTCTGGGGGGTTACTAGCGGAAAATAGGTTGTTACTCCGAATGTCTGCATGTTAAAAATCTGACACTTCATCAATTAATGTCCACACTCCTTGCGCACATTTGTGTAATTTTTGGTAAATGTCCGATATTGGTAAACCGACCAAAAAGCGCAAAATGTTGTCATTTTTGAATGCAAGCCCCCAGGAAGATCAGAGGCGGACAAGCATGGACCATAAGGAATATATAATGTGTACATGTAATTTCAACAAATTGTGTACCTGGGAAATATTTATTTGGATCAGAAATAGATTTGTGTGCATATTGACCAGGGGAGTGTCATTTCTGCAGGTCATAAAAATGACATCACTCTGACACACTATCCCTTCCCAAATCAGGGACCAAAGAATCTATTGACCTTTCAAATCAAGAGAGGGTCAGGCTTAGTGATGCCACGCACACATCCAGTTCCAAAACACATAAAAAGAGACTGCTGGGACAGGTAGAGACATTCATTTTCCATTTCTGCGGAGCATTTTGACGGCCGACATCCCATCCAGGCAGAGACCAGAACCAGGGACCCATAGACTACAGAACTTTGAACCTAGAAGGCCCACTGCAAGCAAAAGTATTCTCAGCTGGCCTTCAGAATCCAGCAAACCTAACCAAACTATTCAACAGCCGGGCGAGCTGTTTGAAATCTTTGCCAAGAAATATTGCCAGAACCGCAGACCAGACCCAGACCGCTGTGAGCAGAACCAGAGATCCTGATCGCTGTGAGCAGAACCGGTGCCTGATTGACCCGCCGAGCAGAGAGAACTGCCGCTGGACGTGTTGACCAGATCCGTGACGAGGTCCATTAATTTCAAAATTAGGAGTGAGTATCCGCCAGAACTGTGCAGAACCCAATCTCTTAGTTAAAATAATCTAATCCAAACTATTTTAACCTAATTAGAACAGCCTCCTAGAAATCGTGTCATCTGTCATTTTTAAAGCTGCACAACTGTCACCTGTCAATTCTGCAGCTGCAAGCTGTCACCTGTCATTTTGAGTTTACTTTAAATCCAAAAAACTACCTTCACAAAATCATCCGTATCTCTGGAACCGTTTGTCCTAGGAACGAGATTTAACTTTCATCTGAAAGCTTAGGATCTAAGCTTTCCAACAAGCCTAGAACCGACTTCCTATATACTTTTACCGCAATCGCGATTTATGCACTCGCAAAATTTACCGCGATTTGCGATTTGGCCTGATTTCGTCATCTGTAAAAAGGTAGTCGCTTTTGCCTGAACTGCTAAAATTCGTTTGCAACCTAATAACCATCCCTGAACCATTGTTAGGGCTGACCTGAACTGATTTAAAGTGTCTACCACTCATCCTGAACCTCCTATAGGGAATTAAAAGCAATTTTAGCATGTTTTACTTCCTTGCCACCACATTACAAAGCACTCTTGCCCGTGTTTTAAAAAGCATACCTGTTGTCTAAGCTTGCTGGGGGGGGGGACCGAATTCCGTATTGTATTTGATTGTATTCCTGAAGACTGTGTGTGTTACTTCCATCTCCTTGCATTGCATATAAGGGGGGGGGGGTGAATTGCCACCAGGGGAAAAGTGAACATATTATCTCTTGTGAAACCATATCAGTTTATTTTCTGTACTGCATTTATTCCACCTTGCATTTCCTTGAAACCATGAAGCATTTTCAGCTACCTCATCCTCTATACTACTTCTAAGTAACAAAATCAGTTTACCAGTAGAACATTATCCATTATTGATCACTGTCATATTTTAAGTGTGATATCCAATATTAATTTATTATAAAAGTGTGATAGATATATATTGTTATATTTCTCAAATAAACCTTTTAAATTTGTAAAACAGACCTACTTCTTGGCTCAGTGGGGTCAGGGGGATTCTAAAAGAGGGGTGTTATATGAGGGTTGTCATCCAGAGTACATGAACTGGACCTAAAAATATATCAATAAGGGTTTCCCTCAGCATCCCAGACTAGGCATTGACTTAGCTGTAGTGTTGAAGTGAAGCCGCTTAACAATTGTCAATATAACGCTTACAAATCTGAATATGTTGTACAAAGGGATTATGAAACAAGTGCAAACTGTTGTTCATAATGATGCATGAAAATGTTGGCAAGGGCCGTGGCAGCTCGCACCCATCGCTATACCAATAAGTTGTTTGTAGTAGACATTATTAAATAAAAACACATTGTTATAGACTGCGAAAGATAGAAATTCTTTAACCATTTCTATTTGGTCAAAAAATGATGCCGAATGACCTCTGAAGATATAATCAACACTTTGAATTGCTTTAACATGATCTATTGAAGTGTATAATGCCTTAACATCAAGCGTTACTAAAAGTAGTCTAGATTTGACTTTGAGTTCTTCAAGTACCTGTAATGTGTGCATAGTATTTCTAAGGTAAGTCGGTATGGTGATTACCAATGGAGACAGGGATTCATTGATATAAATAGATAAAAGTTCCAGTATGCCTCCTCCACCACTAAGTATTGGTCGGCCTTCAGGTATGGTATCAAAAGACTTATGTATCTTTGGCAAAAAATAAGGTGTGGGCATAATTGGACCATCCACTAACAGGAACTGCTTCTCTACATCGGTCAATAATCTTCTTGAGTACCAGGAAGAAATCATTTTACAGACTACTATTTTCAAATGTGGTAAAAGGTTAGAGGGAAGATGTTGGTAGCAACCTGGAGATGCGAGATGTGTTAATCCCATTGTAATATAATCCTTTTTATCCATGATCACTACGTTGCCCCCTTTGTCTGCTTCCTTAATGATCAGTGAATCAATGGAAGCTAGTTCTCGTAACGCTTTTTGTTCAGAAGTGGATAGATTGTATCTGGAGTTCCTTGTTTTGCTTTTAGGTTTATCCTGTAATCTATGGATATCATTCAAAACCACTTGATGGAAGGAATCTATAACATTGTCTTTTGTAAAAATTGGTACAAACTTTGATTTGTTTGACAATTCTTTAATTTTTAAATTTTGTTGCTGAATGTCAAGATCATGCATAAGTTCAGTTATGTTCATAAATGGATTCTGTTCACATTCTTCTAATGAGAGAAGTACATGTGTGTTTAACATGGTTTGCATCGTAATATCCGTTGGGCTTGGTACAGTGGTTTTGCTCTTGTAGAATTTAACTTGAGTGGCAAAGTACTTTTTAAGTTTGATTTTATGAATAAATTTGAACAAATCAATTTGTATCTGGACAAATTCATTATGTCCGGAAGGAGCAAATGAAAGGCCCTTGTTTAGGACCGTCAGTAAGTCTGGAGAGAGTTTGTAACTGCTTAAATTGCAGATTAAATTAATCTGTTTAAGTTCCTCAAGGTCTGTTGATAAGACGCTCTCGTCACTCTGCATTGAGGTGGTGGGGTGTTTCCTCCTGCGAGGTTTGCCACCCCTTGTGCCCGTGGGCTTGGACCTGGGATTGAGATATTTGTTGCAAGGGGAACTTGAAACCTGACCTTTTTCATGGCTGCAGTTGCAGCTTGCCGGTTTCCTTTTTTGTATCGACGAATTTGCTCCAAAAAAAGGAGACGGCTCTGCGATAGTATCATTTTCACCCCTCAAGCTAGATTTCTCAGTATCTGGGAGATCAGATTCATCATTAGATGTCAGATTGGCGGATTCATGACTTGTCCCTGGTCATTCACTGTCACTTTCAATATCTGAACTTGCTGGTGACGAGACAGCACTATTTTTCCTAGATCTTGAAACTTCATCATATTTTGCCTGGTAAGTGTAAACTCTGTTGTCCCTGTAGTCTCGGTCATCACGTGAGAATTTGTGTGATTTCCAGAGTTTTACATCGTCCTGATGCCTTCGTAGTCTGGAATATAGGGTTTTAAAATGTTTGTCTACTGTTGCACTGGGAGCATCAAATAGAGCAATCTCTTCTTTAAGAGCATCAATTTGTGTGACAATACGAGAGTGTTCTCGTTTGGCATGTTCAATCAGTAACTTGAACATGTTATTGGATGTAAGATTTGCTTCACATTCTGTGGCTAGGTCACTGTCTGCTGGATCTTCAAAGTCCGGCAGAATCAGTATACGCAGACCTCTGGGTATTTTATTTTCTTGTAGATAATGAGTGAGGGTAGTTTGCTCCCAGAATTTGTTTATCTCCCTGATACTGGGTCGTTCTAGTTTCATGAATTTAGACCTGAGGTTCTCTGTTTCTGAGGTAAGTCGCTTGAATAGATTGAGGGTGGACCCTCTTGGTGCAAAGAGTGCTTTTATATCATCCTCACTGGTCAATATATATTCAGCAGCTTGTGCCATTTTATAGACAAATTATGCACACAGCTTGGTCGTGGCTGCCGTTTCTCAGAGTCCTAAGACGTACAACCTAATTTTTGGCAGAAAAGGATTATTGTGAGAAACGAGGCGCCCTGATGGTTAAGTATGTGTGTAAGGGCTGCATATTAAGGCAGAAGTGTGAGCAACCTGCCAAAGTTGCCAACAATACATGAATTAAGCAAGGGGTGGTTTGCCTAATATGTGCGCACAAAACACTATTAAAACTGCTGTTTAGCGTAAGTTTTAATTAAAGAAAACTTGAACAGCCTGACACGTGTTTCGAGCCAAAAAACTCGTCAACAGAGGCTGGAAAATTAGTACATGATTATACAAGAATTCATAAAGTTAAATCAACCAAACATAAACATAAATGAACACAATGTGTTGATATTGGTTTAACAACAACCACAAGTCCAAACGAAAAACACAAGTGTGGCAGAACCCACAAAATGAAAGGTCATAAGTCAGCCAGAATTAATGAAACAGGAAATTAATAATGTTACAGAACATTAATTTTACACAAATCATCAGAATACACATTTAGAAAAAGGATATAATGTGGTGCATCCACAGTTGCCAAAGTCGTTGTAGATTATGTAATTTAACAAGGAAACAAAAAGTAGCATAAATGGCATCAGTTGATCGGCCCAGAAAATATTAACCAGTAGCATAAAAGGTATTGCCTCTCCAACACTATGAGCATACAGAATCAAAACATTTCTGAACAATAAGTTACCTTGTATTCCTTGTGAGGTGGGTCAACCTAACTAAAAGAATTCAACTGAAGATAATATAATGTTGTTGAAAAAAGGCCATATGTCAGAAAAAGAAAATACTTCTATTAAGAACAATAATACTGAAAAATATGTTTGCTTACCATGGTGTTAGTTCATTACCAGAACCATAAAATATGATGAGCTCAAGACAAACAAAATACACTCAGAGTGGCTAAATGATAATTAGATTAGGTTAATTGCTATAAAATTAAATAATAAAACCGTGCAAGAAAATGTATTCAGGGAACATACCTAAATATATAACGCTTTCATTGCATAGGGATACTGCAGTCCAGGTAAAACCAGGCGAGTTGAAAAGAGAAAAAGGGGAAAAGAGCAGAAGGGAAGGAGAAAGGGCTAATTAAAGATTAATGCTTGATTAGTGAAGATTAAGTGGTCACATGCGTAGCCCCTTAGACTGATTGTAGAGTCCAGGGGCTTACGCGAAAGACCCAAATTTACCGGCCTCTCCGCCCATGTGGTCTGGAGCTGAAGCTCCGTAGTTCAGCGTTCGGCATAAATAGACATTGCGGCATCCATGTCAAAAGCTAGAACGTTCGTAGGGCTGTGTATATGTCAATTGAGAGCCTCCATGTTGAGATACCAATTACTCGCGCATACCGCGCTTGTGTGAGATATAATTGCGATTTGACTGTGATGAGTAAAAAATGAAAACAGAAATTGACTAGTGACTATTTAATGGGTGCAATCAGAATTAATTGTTAATAAAACAGACTGTGAGGTATGATTAGGGGGACACCCATAAAAGTTAGAATAGTCGATTTAATAGGAACCATAAGGCTCAGAAATTTAGCAACCGGCGTAAATAGACATCGCAGTATTCATGTCAAGACTGTGGCATCCATTAGCACCTTACTTATGCAGCAGCTGACCATGAGATGTAGGTTTCTGGATTTGGGACGTCCTGGACGTGCAGATAACCAGAACAGTTTGTTCAACAGATGGACACAAAGCACCATGTACTGAGTCCACCAGGGGCCTCTGCTGTTCTTACCTGATTACTGGCTGAGCGTAGGGCTGTTTGCGATCACCGTAGATTATGTATATTAAGTTTGGGTAAGAGAAAGGAGGAACGAAGTGCACTTTCATTGCAAGCCCCGCCCCCCCAGAGAAAGTGGCCCATAGCCCATAGGAAAGCTGTTTATCTTCATCTCTGGCGTCTGCCATTCTTTGGGAGGAGCATAAGGATGTCACCTGGTGGGGCACAAAAATCGAGAGAACCCAAATCTGACAAAGTCTGTGTGTCCTTATCCAGTATCGTCACTACGATTAGATTGTGCCCTGTGACCATTTCCACCCGGCCAAACTATCCACCACGTCAAGCTGTCTGGAGTTCCTTCACATTATGCTCCAAAACAGTAAGGAGATACTGCTGTGATGGAAACAGGGGTGACTAACGCCACCTTCGATGACAGAGGATGGGTCTTCACTGTTGGTCGAGGCCACAGTCGCTCCTGTTGGACAATCGGCCTACGAAGAAAACTCAAACCAGATGTTAGTAGACAACTTACCTACTCTCCTGAGACAGGAAAAAGCAGCAGGGAATGAGAGTGAGGCTAAATCTCACATACTCAGTGGTGAGGGGAGAGATGTGATAATACCTCATTGGATACACACTTTTCGTTGACTACTTGGGTGCCTGCTTAAGAGGTCAGGCCACCTCATTTAGAGAGGACTGGGACAAGGAAGAGTGGTGTGGAGGTACAATGCAAGTATGTTATTTCAACACCTGTGTTGTCATGCTTCCAGTCTATAAACGTGTGAACATTATTACTTGACCTACTCGTACCATAGAAACTTGGAATTTCAGCTGTACATATGGTTATGGGTGCTTATGCAGTGGGCTTGGCACAGTAAGAAGGGAAGGCACAGTAAGATCTTTTGTAATTAAGACCACCTATGATAATGGAGGTGTGTTATCCTAAGGTGTCACCGGTGCTTCACACAGAACACAATAGACGGCACACGAAGAAGGATATTTTGCAAAACAGGTACATTTCCTTGGGAAGGAGACAAGATTGTGCTTGTCACCTTTCCCACAGGTGGCTGCTGTCACCTGTTGGTAACTAAAGTCCATTGCAGTGTGCACTGTGAATATCCATTTAGAGGACAGCTAAGTCACTATTGGCATCCTTAATAAACCATAAGATCACACAGAACAATGGCCTGCTGTGCCACCTCTTTCGCTGCAGGATCTGATATCCGGTTTTGTTAGCAGCCAGGGGTGATGGATGGGCGTGGATGTCATTTCAGAGCTTCATTCACTGGAGCTGTTCAGCTGTGAACTAAACTAACAGTGCAGCATGTCAGCCCAGGTGAAGATGGATTGAGCTGTCCCTTTGCTGGCAAGCTGTCCTTAACCACATGGATGTGGGCCAACGTGTGCGTGTTGACGGACTACTTTTAATAAAAGAACTGGCGCACATTTGCAATTAGTAAACAAAGCTACTTGTTGTAATTGTTGCATTATTAGCTAACTCACTAATGACAATGTATCCCACGCTCTACATTTAAAAGATATCAAACATCACTTGCTGCCTTAATAAAGTCCAAGGCCTCAATCGAAGAGCTCAATAAAGAGACACACGTCAAATGATGGAACATCTCATTCCAAAGTGATGATGGACCATCTGTTTTCCAAGTAGGGAATATTTGCCTTAATATTAGGGCCATGTTTCATTGCTTAAGAAGGTTGTTGTACTTTGTTTTTTGAAAGTGCAGCTTCCTGTATTAGCCATTTCAGACTGTCCAAGAGAGGAAAGGCATGCGTAAAAAGAAATGTTACAGGTTTACGCTAGTTTTTACACCTGGTGTGCCACACAAGTACATTCCCATGATTACCTTCCCTTCCCCCTCTGTATGCCAACATCAAATGGTTTTCCACTAGCGTGTCATTTTCTTCATAATATTCATATGAAAAACCCCTGGGCCTCATTACAAGGTTGGAGGTTGCCTTGCCGGTATGAGCCGCAAGGCTACCTCCATACCGCATTGAAAGTCCGGCACCCACGAATGGGCAATTACAGGGGTATTCCGACCGTGCCGGACCCGGTAATTCCCTTTTCGAGGGTGCCGGTAGATTCCCATTCTCATTTCAGCCCCATAGGGCTCAATGGGAATGGGGATGCCTGTAGCACAGGTACCGTTCATAACGGTGGTACCGGTGCTACAAGCATGCTGTGCTCGCGGATGCCTTTCATTATGCCAGGGCAGAACAGGCGGAATGAAAGGCACCCGCTGCACAACTCAGAGTTTGCCGGTCCGGTAACAACAGTACCGGCAACCATACCAGTACCGTTGTTACCTGACCGGCAACCTCGTAATGAGGCCCCTGTTTTTAGCATGTGCTAAAACAAGTGGCATTCAATAGGAAACCAATGTCAATGACTCCTGCATACGTTATGGGAGACATTTAGGCCCTGATTCATGGAAGTTTATTTATAATGGTGCAATGCGTTCTGTGAATCAGGCCCTTACACTTCTTTGAACGACAAAGTGCAAAGAAATGCATGCATACCTGTTTTCACAGGTTTTATGAATCTTTTCACTTTGTGGTGCAAATGAGGAAAATCGCGAGGGGACCACAGTGTACAAAATTGCACATGTCGCGCATCTCCTTGGTGCAATTTACTCTTTAGAGAAGATGATGCCCTGTGAGTTACTGTTTATTCAGATTGGGGTAGGGAACATTAACCGCTGCAGCCGTCTCTCGTGAGTGCTTTCTCGTGTCAGTAGGTGTTTACTGGCACCTCAGCCAGGGCCTGTGCAAGGTATTTTGCCACCCTAGGCAAACTGTCAGATTGGCGGCCACCCACCCCCACTCCACTCCAGATACTAACCGTTCTCAACCAACTGTCCTCATTTTGTTCCCGATTGCCGCAAACCCATTACCTCCACCTAACACATTGCTAACGTCTTCAGCTGTGGATGGATCCCATTCAACTTTTCTATCCTTACCCTGACTTCTATTCAGAGTGTTAGGTTTCAGAAGTCAAATTACACACTTTCACAAATATATATAGATATACACACGTGTTTAAATATAATGTATACAGACATATGTATACATAGATTTATATATGTTAACGTGAGTGTAGTGATTGAGTGATCCTGCGCCGCAGCGAGCTTACTTTCCGTCACTGAAGACCACACACCTCTCCCAGCAAACCACCTGCCACTATTCCAGTTATGAAACCCATACCACCAATGCACCTCTAGCTTGAGCTGTTCCATCCCCTGCTATTCTATGTAGTCGAAAGCATACACAGCTCTGTCAACCTCCTGATTTTGCAACACAACCCCTGCTGTTCCTATTACACATTATTGCACGCTCTTTAAAAGTAAAGTTGAAATGCTTATTTGCAGCAGTGATGCTCGTTAATCAACGTGAGCCTCGCCCGCTAAGTGTTGAGAAACCATCAACACACTGGGAGGAAGGGAAATCAAACCCTGGCATGCAGGAGGTGATCTGCACACACAGCAGTGCACACCCAGCACATTTGCCATCATGCTCCAGCAGAGATCTCCTTGATATCAATATATGTCCTGTGTCATGAGGGTCATCTATGGCAGTGGTCTGCCACCTGCGGCTCTCATGTTTGGCACTATGACTCCCATGAACTCTCACGGTTGCCAGTCATTTGGTCGAAAAAAATTGGTCGACCAGACACATGGTCGAACCAATTTGATCGAAAACCAAATGGTCGAATTTTTTTTTTTTTTTATTTTAACCCTTTTTTTTTTTTTGGGGGGGGGTCCCCCCCAACCCCCTTTTTTCCTCTAAAAACCCCTTTTTATATTAAACGAAAACCCGAAAAATAAATATATAAATAAAAAAAAAAATTCGACCATTTGGTTTTCGACCAAATTGCGTCGACCAAATTGCAGTCGACCAGTTTTTTTTCGACCAGTTGACTGGACACCACTCTCACCAATGAATATGCTGGTTAGGGGTAATGGGAGTTGTAGTCCAAAACGTATAGTAGGCCCTCACCACATAAGCCATGTTTTGTCCTCAAAATATCACATATTCTATGTCTATGGCTATGGCAAGCTACTCACTGCATATGGTAGATTCTTCTATGATCACCATGATCTAACCCAGTTTTCTTGGTTTTGCCATGCTTCATAGGCTCAGATACATAGAGGTGTGGGCGAGGAGGGAATAATTGGGATGATGATGTTCTCTCTACCAGCAGCGGGAGAAGATCACAGCACTTCTGCTCGCCCCCCATACTCCCCTTGCCACTCATGTTGGGCCTCCCAGAGAAGCTGGCCTAAACACCGCCAGTTTCGGGGAAAGGCTTCCCTCACCTCTGTGCCTAACAAAATGCAAGTGCGCACATCCAGGGGTGCAGCTAGGCCAAAACTTAGGCGGGGGCTAACCCATCAAATGTTGGGAGAGACGCTAACTTCAGAGACAGTGGATGAGTGGCAAACTTACTTGTGTAGGGGCATCTAACTTCATTACTCATTGTAATGAGACTATTCGAGTGCAGCTTCAATGTTACAATCAGTTCACTCTCTCCTTTAAGTCCACTTCTTGCAGATCCTGAAGGCCTTAGCAAGTGTGAAAATGGTAGATGGCGTGCAATGAAAGACTCAATATCATAGCATAACAGGACACTGCAGAGTGTGGGGCAGTACTCTGGACAGCCGAAGCAACTTCAGTGGTTGGGAGTAACAGAATGAAAACGTAATGTTGGTTCCACCACAGTTAGTCCACTATACTAGAATTTCTGGTACACTCACTGGCTGGTGAGACTATGTCTGCCTGTCAAATAAAGTGTTACGAGACTGGGGGAGGGCCAGTGCAGCAATAATGCAATTCTATGTAACTGTATTGGAGCCACTAGCAGAGGAGCACCAAGGTACACCAATTTGTCTCTATGCTTATTAAAACGTTCCTATTATAAGGGTGTAAACGTAATCACTTATAATCACTCCAATATTTGCATTTGAAGTCAGGGTGAGATTACATTATTTGCCCGGGATCACACACTTACGCTAAACAGTTAAGCAGGGATTTTAACTCACTCTGCAATTTGGGCACGGCCACCTTCTTCCACGCTTTACTTGGAACAAATATTTAGGTTTTAGGTGTCAAGAGCTACAATAATACTGTCCTATAGAGTTTATTTGAAAAATACACAAATTGCATAGTTAAGCATCATGACAACATGTATATCCTTATAGCAGCATGTTGGGCCAAAATAATATCTGTGTACCTTTTATTTTCCACTTCCTGAATGGAAAACTATAAGATGCAGAAGGCAAAATATCTATTTACCCACTTTTTTTTCAGTGCTTTAAGACACACAATAAAATAAGTTGTGTCATAAACTAACTTGGGTTTGGAGATTCGTCACAAACCTCCAGCGTGTTATGTATGGTTTTAAGCACATTCGACTAAGGACAATAAAGGAAACTTTACTTTTTAGCATATCAAGCTATTAGATGTTATGGGTATGAACACATTTTCAAAGGGTCTTTTATTGTGTTGCTCGTTTTAACTGTCACAGATTTGCAATGGGACTGGTGGTCTTTCAGTTGGAAATGTATTCACCACCATGCATAAGAAAAGTTATACTGCTTATGACAAAAGAAATGTGTTGTGGAGTTCATTACGGCACTGGCTGCAGAGCCAGGGACCCAGCCTGTGTGTCTCAGGGGGGCTGTGACTCTGGGAATCGGGCAGTGCTTGAACATCCGAGCCGAGCAGATAGTAGATTTGCCTCGGAAAAACAAAATGTGCCCAGGAGCATGTTCCTGGTCCTTGATCTATTAAAGGGCACAGAAGCCGCGCCCCTTAGCTAACATTTCGGGGGTGCGGGCGGGAGGCTTCTGCCCGGTCTGCAAAAATGACGTTGCGTGCTTGCCACATATGCTCTATGCTGTATGTGTGACAGCTCGAGCAGCAGAGCTGCATCGGTTGCGCTGCGCATCCCATCTGAACATACCAGATATAGCACACTTTTTGCGCCTGGTGAAAATGGAGGCGATGGAAGCCTGCATGCTGCGCCATGTGTACTTCACAGTGCAAGCACCTGTCCATTGTGATTTATGGGAGCCACGTAGTACAAGGCGAGAACATGGTTTGCGCTCCCATAGCCAAGGTGGCCCACAGAAGCATTACGTTACCATGACATTTTCATGAATATTCAAACTGCAAATCGATGCCTAGTAATGTCGTAATGAGAATCCTCAAAGATGTTCGATTCAATGTTAGTCAACGTTACACAGGTGAGGTGACACAAACAGAATTATTGAAGCTCTTCAAGTTCTTATTTACAAAAATCATGTTATTTTATCATGGTTTTAAATTCCACAAACACGGCTAATCCAGCACTCCAGCCTCTAGGATAGCTGCTCAGCACATGTGCCCCAATGAGACTGCAGTGGTCGAAGTGGCCGGGAGCGGTTGGGAGCGACGCTCCTCTACTTTTTTAAATCAAGTTTTACTGTTCCTATACTTTTATTTTAAAAAGAAATCGTTCCGGAATGGTTTCGTTTTAAAATAAAAGTGTAGAAAGAAGTTGAAACGTGCACTTGCAGTGCGCTGCACTGAACGTTACCTTGAACAGCAGGTGCATGTGTTTGGGGTTTTGTATTGCGCGTGGGGTGGGGTGGCAATGGGGTTTGTGGGGATTGGGGGTAGGCCAGTAGGGAACATAGTTCCACTACTTCTTTTCATACACTTTGACCAATGAATGAGAGTGCAAGTCCTGAATGCCCTGGGCGCTGAGATGCTTGGTAGCATTGCAGTCACAGCCAGAGAAAATTATTTCAATTTTGTTAAGAAGAAAAAAAACAGAAGGCAAGGAGGAGGCCACACCACGAAGCTGCTCGGCCCCCTCAACTCCTGCCCTGAGGGGCTTGGCAGCAGGCTGCGAGACCACAGACCAGAAAACAAAAAAAACACACAGAAGTAGGGAGGTCACCCGTGCCGCGGAACGGCAGAGGCTGAGTCTCGGAGGCGAGGCTGCCGCCCCCTCACCTTTCGCCCTGGCTGGCCCTGAGGCTTGACAGCCCAGAGAACGAACATATTTCATTTACTGAGAACGAACATTACGTTTCATTCACTGACTAGTCTGTACAACAGTTTAGGTCGTTGGATGTGTGATGGTGGAGCTGGAGCTAGCAACAACGCAGGCACGCAGCAGGCCTCCGCTGACAAACTGATCAACTCAGCTCGCATGAGCGGTCACGAGGGTCCAGCGTACTGCACGTGCAGTGTTAATGCACAGGTTGGAAGGCGAGCGCCTGCCATGCCTACGCATCCTGGTACTCGTGGCCCAGCCAACCTCAACCTCATGGTGCCTGCCTAACCTTGCCTGCTGCTGTGAGTGACTGCTGCAGAGTGCAGAGAATAGTTAAACATAATGTATAAATATATTAATACAAAATGGTTCAGCGCCGCCGAAAATGCCGCCCCTAACATTTGCAGGTAGCCCTACATATTATCCCCACCAAAAATATCGCCATATATATGGTCGTCTGGAACGCCAAAGGCGATAATATTTTTGGGGGGATAATTTGTGGGAGTGGGGGTTGCGGTCGTGCCCCCAGCACATTTAAAAATGATGCGGGGGTATCCCCCGCAGGGTCCATGCCTCAATATCGCCGCAAAAATATGTCAATATTTTTTTTCCTGATATTTGTGCAGGGATATTAACACATGGAACCCATTTCCACATGTAGGCAAGTGACTAACCTTGCCTAGTAGACGCGCTGGCCATGGGCACTACTGATTAATATAGAACTGAATATCCCAGCAGTGGTTACATCTGTATTTTGGAAACTCTGTTGTAGGCATATTTTAAACAACGAAGGAGGTGGTAAATCAGACACGCATGCTCAGACTGTGCTCTCCAGGAGCAAAGCCACTCCTTGTTTTCCCTTCCACCCATAATCCCTTCCGTCAGCACCATTTCCTTTGGACAAATTGCGACCGCACGTTTCCACGTATAACGTCTTAGGAGTCGAATCACGTCAATTTCAGTAGAAAGCTGTGAAGCTTGCTGCAGAATAAATGCGACTTTGACTTGCTTTGTCAGGGATCAAGGCCATATTGCCGTAATCCACTGCAGATCTTACAGAAAGCCACCCAGTATAGGAACATTAGATTTCTCATTTGCACTTGCACTTTCTGTTTCCTTTTAGGCAGGCCTTGAAGGACAGTCCCTGCTGCTCCGTCCACTTCTACGCTAAATCAGAATTAGAACCTCACAGCTGTGATTTCTTTTAGCCGATATGCCCCGTTGACATGAATTGCTTTCTTATCTTCTTGGGTCTTGCATTTGAATACGGATGACAAGTATTAGTCTCAGGGTTCTAAACCAAGGAAAATAAAAGGTTCTGCCTGTGTTCCAAACGTAATCATTTATAGTATGAGAAAACTGTGTGAATACGGCTTTTATTGGGAAGAATGCACAGCATCCAGTATTAAATGTAACAGAGCTGTCTTCACACCTTCAAAGACATGTTTTCGTTTCCAAGTTAAGATGCATTGTCAACAAGCAGCAAACAGCCCCGAAAACGTGGCTGGATAAACGTCCATGTGACATTCCACGCTTGCAAGAACTCTTATCTGCACTCCTTGGATGTCTGTGCGGAACACTCATGAAAGGAACATTGTGTGCACAGATGCATAATCCGCCACGAGAACTCAGAAGCAAGTCTCATGCCTGCATTGAAATTGGTAAAGTGGCTCACAGGATGGCAACAGAATGAGAACAACATGTCTTCTTATAACAGACCTGTCCAACTTTCTCAACTCTGATCCCTGCTGATAATAATTCACGAATGTTTGCTGAATTACATGATTAAGAAAAGGGCAGCATTGTCTTACTGCTTTGTATGGATGTGGTGAGTGCAGGAAGGTAGTAACACTCTTCTTGCTAGCCACCCTTGCAAACAATCATTGTCTAATTATGAAACAAATGCAAACATCATCCCATTATAACTGCCCGGGCTTGGTTGCCATATGATACATGGAATTCTATGCTTTACATGCAATGTACAAGCATACATAAAGACTATGGCCCTCATTATGAGGTTGTCGGTAGGCCGCCGGTACCACATCCGTGGCTTACCGTTTCCACCACCCGATATCTCGGTAATACTGGGATATTACGGTCGGCAGCAGAACGGCAAGTTACCATTCCCAGGGAGAATGGGAACACAGATGTACCGGCACTGTTAGCAACGGTGCCAGTTCTTCAGTAAATTATCTGTCGGTAGATGCTTGTACTACCGGCAGTTCAGGCCTGCTGGTAGTTCATTGCCCCAACCAGCAGACTCAGAGTATGCCGGTCCGGAAAAGGTGCGGGTAATTGTAGACTGGCATGCTCTTAATGAGGGCCTATGTGGCATGTTGACCGAATCTTCCGCTGTGTGCAATGGGAAACAGTGGTATAGGCATCGTACATGCACAGTGAATGATATGCAGTCACATGCAATTGATGTTGAGCAGATCTCTCACCTTGAATCAGCAGCACTATTGCGGCACAGTTTACCTCAGAGGTCTTTCCGCTTTGAGCTCCCTTCTCCGTTCCCAGCACTGGGCACCCTGTACTCAAGAGACATGGAAGTTCTCCCTCCACACCCATCAGTCCTGTCTTCTCAGGAAGCGGATGATTTACAGGGAACACTTTCTGTTTATTCATCTCC
Organism: Ambystoma mexicanum; assembly: GCF_040938575.1. Classification (NCBI taxonomy): domain Eukaryota; kingdom Metazoa; phylum Chordata; class Amphibia; order Caudata; family Ambystomatidae; genus Ambystoma; species Ambystoma mexicanum. The sequence goes on from NC_090933.1 coordinate 1,152,708,961, forward strand.
CTGCACTCCTGCCCCGTTATGCCATATTATGCAATGCGAGGCTAAGTCATGTTATGTTATGTTACCCTATGCTAGGGTGCAGATTCAGGCCCCACAATATGCGGTCAATGGGCTGGGGCCTCCTTTCAGTCTGCGCACATGGCACTGCAACTGTAGCACCACGCAAGCTCATATAGATCATAGTACAATGCAGTTGGCCTCTCATCATGAGCTGGCAGCTCACATAGCTGAACACATACCACAACACTAATACCAAGTTGACAGGTACCGAGGAAAGGAGCATTTTGTCCTTAAATTCTATCACGTTTTGAGAAATTGTAAGTCTCATTGCGATGCACCTATTGCTGGCAATTTGACACTATTTGCACCAAACATTCCTTGGAAGAGAAAGGGAGATTACCCCATGCAAGTACGTTTTTCCACTCCACACAAAATCGCTAACGGTATTAACTCTCCTTCTTGAAGATAGCTCTGCGCCCAATAAATAGCATAAGAATAATAATAACAATAATAATACCATTTCCACTATGGCAGAACCACATTACCTCCACGTCCACTCTTCCTCTTCCCAGTACTTACTTCATGAGGCACCTGCCTTCGACACAGGACCTTCTTCTATTTCTTTAAATCTCTATAACTCCTCCCCCACATCCATGTCACTCAGTTTAATTTTTCCTGCCTCCGGCAGGTTGGACTTTTTCTTCCCGGTGCGGGGCACCAGGGAGCACCGATTGCTGGCCCCCTGGGGGGGCTGTGTGGCGGGGCCCTCGGCTCCCTCAGGTGCGGCGCTGCTCCTGGGCCCCCTGCGGGGCTTGGGGTCACAGTTGAGCTGGATTGCCTCGCTCGGTTCTTTGCTGGGCTCCGGACCGCAGCGTGAGCATTGTGTCCCGGGTCCTGCACGGCCCCGGGAAGGTAAGGAGAGGGGAGGACTGGGCTTGATGTTTTTCCCCTCTCCTCCTGTTTTGGCCATCTTGATTCGACTTGGCAGTATGGGCTAGCCTTCCCTTTTGTTGTGAGGCCTCTCTTCTTCTTGTCGTGGGGTGACAGTGGCAGAGAGTCTTTGGGAGTGCGGGGGCTCTGTTCTGTCGCAGGCATGTCACATACCACCTGCTCCTCAGACACACGGCCCAGGATGCACCGGATGTTAGCTGCATTATCTGGGGGAAGGTAAGGAGAGGGGAGGACTGTGCTTGATATTTTTCCCCTCTCCTGTTGGTATGGCCATCTTGACTCCTTCAATATGCCGTTTTCCTCGTGCCTTGTGTGCACATCTTTATTGGAAATGATGGCAAGCACTTGGCAGTATGGGCTAAGCCTTCCCTTTTGTTGTGAGGCCTCTCTGCTTCTTGTCGTGGGGTGACTATGACAGAGTATTTGAAAGTGCGGGGGCTCTGTTCTGTCGCAGGCATGTCACATACCACCCGCTCCTCAGAGACACACGGCCCAGGATGCACATGATGTTAGCTGCATTATCTAGGGGAAGGTAAGGAGAGGGGAGGACTGTGCTTGATGTTTTCCCCTCTCTTGCTGGTATGGCCATCTTGACTCCTTCGAAAGGCCGTTACCTCGTGCTCTGTGTACACATCTTTATTGGAAATGATGGCAAGCACTTGGCAATATGGGCTAGCCTTCCCTTTTTGTTGTGAGGCCTCTCTGCTTCTTGTCGTGGGGTGTCTGTGACAGAGTATTTGAAAGTGTGGGGGCTCTGTACTGTCACAGGCATGTCACATACCACCCGCTCCTCAGACACACACAGCCCAGGATGCACCGGATGTTGGCTGCATTCCTTGCGTGCTGCCTGTGAATACGGCGCAGATTTGGACACGTCTGCAAGCGGCCGGAAGGGTACCGGCCTGCCATAGTCTACACTTCGGGTTCGAGTATCAGTGGTGCTGACTCGGTCCTTCAACCTTCCTAGACCGACGCATTGGAACGATCTAGAGCATGGGGCTACCAGCTACTGGATACAGGGCTCAAGCCACCTCTCAGTCATGTGGCGTGTTAGTGGTATGTTTGGGTCTGTGCTAGCTATGGACGTAGACTCCTTGTCCTGTCCTCTTCCTCTAAACTGCGCAAGGGAAAGTCGAAGGAGTTGATTTGCTTTTCCCTTGTCCGGCATGGGATTATGGAAAATGCATCATGGAAGTAACGGCCATGCAGGGGGTTCCCAGTGTCTCTTCTTTTAGGGCCTAGGTCCTCCGGTGCCGACGTGTTGCTTTCACGCCTCCTCTCAGACTTGTGGGAAGTGATAGGGCACATGGTGGCACATGTCTGTGCTTAGAGGGGTTCTCAGAGCCCCTGGTGCCGGTGGAGGGGGATGTCACTTCAGTGGGTTTTCCAGTATAGGCATACCTCAGGTAGGGGGTTGCCTTTGATGTCGGCTATCCGGGATGGATTGCTTTGCCGCGCTTTGTGACAGTACTCTGCCCTTTTGACGCCAGCCTGGTGGCTCCTCTGTCAGCTGAGGGGGCCATAGTCTGCTGGACTTCTGGGCTGTCCAGTATCTTCCTTTTGATAGGTCAGATCTTTTTGTGGGCTGGCAAGCATGCTGTTATATTGTGGCGCAGGCCTGTTTTCAACGTCCTGTGATTTCCCTCTGGTGCAAGTGATGTGACTGGCGGTTTTCCCTGGCTCCTCGTCTCTATCTTCTCGGAGGTGTATGGGACCGGTGGGGTTCGGCTTCCTGGGTAATGGGCTCCTTCTGGAGGGGGTATCAGTTGCCGTTCCTGTCTCCTCCTGTCCAGGTTTGCATGGTTAGGACTTTGGTACCCAGCTCACGGTCCAAGTAGTTGGCCATGGGATCCGTTCTCTCCGAACGGTTGTTGTGGGTTACCCTCTTGCCCGTTCCTCTCCCTGTTCAGGGTCAAGTTTTCTACTTGCGGGTGTTCCTGGTCCCTATGCCTTCTAGGATGTGTCACCTGCTTATGGGTCTCAAGACCCTGCACTGCTTGTCCGGACGTCTGGGGAGAGCGTACTCTGGATGTTGTGCAGGGGGGGGCGCTTGCTGGCTGTTCTGGGCTGGGTTCTCAGAAGGCAGTATGTCTCGGCTCGCCTGTTGCTGAAGTTACGGGGCACGTGGCGTCTTGCATGTTTTCCAGTTCCTTGAGCCCGTCTTCGGTTACGTCTCCTGGTGTCTTATACTCTCTCCCACTGGCTCCCGGCATCTCAGCTTTCGTAGTTTTGTTTTCAGTGTCCCCAGCGCTGCGAGTGTCCCTGCTATGGTGGCGGGGGGTTTCAGGTCTACAGGCTGAGGTGTGCATGGTCCTTCCTCCTGTGGCCTCTCCTACTACCAACACCAGCAGAAAGGGTCTACATTGGGGGTCCTCTCAGCTCAAGGGTTGTGAGATCTGGGGAGAGCCGGCGATCATCCAATTGGCAAGAGTTGTGCCATTGTCCAAGCTCTGGTGTACTTCGAGGAGTTGCTGGACGGTCGGCGGTTTTTGGTCCGATCGGACAATACGACGGCCTTGGCATATGTCAACTGCAAAAGGGGTTCCGGCCACTCCTTGAATGCTCTGGCAGCGCTGGTAGGCACCTGGGAGGACTCTCATCTGGTGTCTCTGGTGGCCTCACGTATCAGAAGGGTGGACAATGTTCAAGCGGATCTTCTCAGACGCCGGTTTTCACTCCTCTGCGGAACTGGTCCTGTTGGCCCAGGTCTTTGCGGTGACCTGTGTCAGTTTAGGGTCCCTGGTTCTAGACCTGTTTGCATCCCCGGCCTCAGCAGAAGTTCCCCTCTTCTGCTCTAGGTTTCAGGCTGAGGGGATTGGGGGATGGACGCCCTCTCTGTACAGTGGCCTTGGGGTTTTCCTTTATGCCTTTCCGCCTATTCCCCTTCTGCCCCGGGTGGTTTGGCGCATCAGAGTGTCCAGGGTGACTGTGTTGTTGTTAGCTCCGTTCTGGTCCCGCCGGAGTTGGCTCCCCTCTCTGTTGAAGCTTCGGTCCTAGGAACCTTGGCTGGTTCCGAGGTGGCCGTGTCCCCTTCAAGGGGATCTGCGGTTGGAATTCCACCAGATGCAATGGGCGGTGTGGCTATTGCTCAGTCTAGGTTGATATCTCAGGGGTTCTCAGATCCTGTAGTTGGGTCCAGATGGATGCTCTTAGACCCTCCACTCTGAAGGTGTTAGGCAGACACTGGGGCCATTTCCGAGACTGGTATGGGCGGTCTGGGATCCCTCCCCTGCGTTCTGGCCTCTGCTATCCTTCAATTCCTCCAGGAGGGGTTTTGACAGGGGCCTGGCAGTTTTTCCAGGCTTCGCTCTCAGTAGACCTCCATGAAATTACTTTTGGGGGACCCTGACGGTCACTTGGATGGGGAGATGTTGGTGGGGAAATTGATCCAGGGTTTTTCTTCTTCCCGTCCTTGTGCTGATAAAGGGCTTTCCTCTTGGGATCTCCCTCTTGTATTACGGTTCCTTCACGGGCCTCCTTTTGAGCCCATTTCCGAGATTGATATCAAACATCTTACAATGAAATCTGCTTTTCTTATTGCCCTCACTTCTGCCCGTAGGCTTGGGGAGATTGGGGCTCTCTTATGTCACGCTCCTTTCCTGAGGGTGCTGCCAGACTCGGTGGTGCCGCGGTGTGGTCCGATGTTTCTCCCTTCAGTTGTCTCTCGGTTTTCACACCTCTCAGGGTCTGGTTCTCCCTGACTTATTTCATGATCCAAGAACGCCTGAGGAGGTGGCTCGGCTTAACATTGATGTCCGACGGGACGCGTTGGAGTATTTGGCTTGGTTTGCTTTTTCCACCAATCTGATAGTCTTCTGATTGCTTGTGGTCCGGCTGGGGCTGGGCATAACGCATCTGTGGTTTCCATTTTCCGGTGGTTCCGGGTTGTGGTCTCTAGGGCCTATGTGGCTTCTGGCCTGCCTGTGCCTGCGCACAATCGGGGGCGGTCTGCCAGGGGTTTGGCGGCTTCCTGGGCCGATGCAAGGAGGGTTTTTCTCTGCAAGAGATTTGTATGGCTGCCGCCTTGGCTGGTCTAGGCATTTTCATCAACCGCTATGGGTTGAGTTTCTCCCACTCGGGGGTTGGTTCCTTCGTGGTTGGAGTGTTGTCTGTGGGGATGTGATTTAAGAGTTATTGTGGGTGTGTTTTGCTGCACTGTTTTTGGCTCTGTGTCTCATTGGGACCTTTTCCCCGTTGCTGCTTTGGTATACCTCATGAAGTAAGTACTGGGACGAGGAAGAGTGGACGTGGAGGTAATGCTCTGATTACTTACCGGTAATCTTCATTACTCCTAGTCCTACTCTTCCTTGTCACAGTACTGACGACCCTCCTCACCCTCCCTCCGGGGAAGGTCCCATGCTCCGGCTTGGTAATATGAAACTGAGTGACATGGATGTGGGGGAGGAGTTATAGAGATTTAAAGAAATAGAAGAAGGTCCTGTGTCGGAGGCAGGTGCCTCATGAAGTAATTACTGTGACGAGGAAGAGTAGGACTAGGAGTAATGAAGATTACCGGTAAGTAATCAGAGCATGTCTGACCAAGGTGGAGCCAATGGCATGCTTTGTGTCCTTCCCAGAAGCATAAGCCTACCTAGGGTTTTGGTCCAAAAAATCCTTTCGGTAACCATGACCTTACCGAAGAAACCCACCAAATAAATCAGAGCTCTTTTGCTTCCTTTTCAGGGAGCTGTGGCAAAATTGGCTTATTCAGATTTTTGAGATACAACCACTGCCAAATGTTGTTGGGGCGCTAGGGAAGTAAACAGAAGGGTGTTTTTGCTAAGGCTATAACATGCTCACGCACAGCATGACACTTTGGCAGACTCACAAGTCTGACCAAGTGCAGCCAATGACATGATTTGTGTCCTTAAGCACATTGCATAGAAGCACAAGTGTAATGTTTGGTCAAGTAAAATAAATAAATACTTTTTTTTTTAAAAAGTAAAAAGAAACTCCATTTATTGGAAGCCATCCGTGGTTTCAAAGGATGAGCCATCACTCCCCACCAAAAAGGACACACATGTTCCTTCCTATGGCCAACAGAGATAACATATCTTAATTAATGAAGGAATGGCACCTCTCAATGAAAGGAAACAGCAATTTGCCCAAAGGCAGAGTGACGCAAGGGTGTGAGGGATGGAGACCCTTCCCTTTGAAGGGCATGGACTACAAAAAAGAAGCCATTTCCATCTTCAAATCAGTGCACCACAAGAGAAGCAGAAGACTTCAAACCCAGAAACGGTGAGTCTGGCGTAGAGAGGGTGTGTGTATGTTTTTTTGTGTGTGTGCATGCATTTCTGTGTGTGTGTGTGTGCACGTGTGTGTGTGTGTGTGTGTGCGCACTTTTTTTTTTTGCATGGCACACTACATTGCAGTGCTGTTTCTGCTGGGTTGCATCATTCTTTGTTTGGGATGCCTAGCAATGGCACGTTTTTCTATATGCCTGCCCTGAGCTACATTATCTATGTTCTGCCCCGTTTTGAAGTCCTACACTCAGTTAGATATGGTATGCTACACTGTGTTATGCTATGCAATGCAATGTCATTTTTAGCTATAGAAAAAGGTTGTGTAATGTCTTGTTCTGCTGGTATCAATGTGTTATTTTCCCAAAGCTAAATGCACGTTAACTAGAATGTACCGGAGTGGCACTGTATGTGCTCATTCACTCCTTCGGGAGAGGGGGTTGGAGGGTATGGGGGAGATATAATGTTGGTTTCCTTTTTTACTAGCTGGATAGGTAATGTTGAGGTTTAAATATGATATTTTTCTTTAAATGTCTAATTTTCAAGCACCTTTCCAAAATTAATTTCTACCAAATAAATTGACTGAGTGCACTCTCTAAGATAAAGTGATTGCCTAGGATCAAATACGTTTAGGCAAGTGGGGAAGCCAGGATTAGAACTCAGGTTCAATCCCGGGGAATCGGTGCACTGGGGACTGTATCTGTAGCCATACAGACCCTCCCCTTTTTCTCCTGCACTTATCAGACATACCCTATCTGCTGCCACTACCACTGTTTTGTTGCCCATGTTATTTATTTCTTTTATTATTTACCTGTTTTTCCTTTGCTCCGCACTTTCCACTTCTCCCCCCTTCCATGAACTTTTCCCCTTTCCTTCTTCCATGCTCTTGCGCGTTCTCAAAGTGGGACTAGTAAGATCGTTGTTTTTTGTTCTCCCCTGTACCCCTCCCTCGCCTTGTCGCTCTCATAAACACTTGTGTACGGGCGTGTTACTAATAAAATATCATATCATATCGGGTTACTTGCTTGCAAAGTCCACAACATGCTTGCTAGGCCATGGGTCTGAAGGCATTGCGACAGTAGGCAAACACCTTGAGCTTTATGAGGCCAAGGGCTCTAATAAGGGGACATTTTCTATTTTTCCAGTCGATTTTTAAATGTATTGGGGGTCTAAAGTAGAGTACATGTATGTGTGAATATACTGCAAGGGGCAAATGTCTGGTATTTATTCAATGACATTTTTTCTATATACCTCTTGCTGTAAATATCGCACATGATTCCAACGTGTAAATTGGTTGTATTTTAAAAATAGTGCATATTTAAAATGCACTTAGTTTTTACCATTTCCACCAACCCTGTAATGAAGCCCAAAATACCTTAAACTGTCCATGTACTAGATTATTTATTATATTTCAGTAAGCCACACCCATGCCTCCCCCACCACTGTATTTGATAAGTCAATTACAAGTCACAGAGGTCTTTCCTTATAAGGTTAGGGAAATCTGAGGTGACTTTCCATATCTTTCTGCATTGCCGAGTGCTTTATTTCTACCACACAGCAGTCACCAAATTGACCATCAGCGGAAATAGACATCCTCGAGCAGTTATATAGAAATATGTGAACCTGCACGTCAGAACTATATCAACAAATATGCAACCCGTAATTTGTGGCCAACTAATATTTTAAGCAGTTTAACATGAATCAGTTTCATCGCCAGCTGACCACCTATTTTAAGATGAACGTCTATATGCAGTTCCTTATTTGTGTAAAACTCCAGCATTGCACTAAATGCACAAAGTGGGATATATGTGTTTTCTTATTAGTTAATGACTGAACTTCAGGAAGAATATGTACATGAAAATAATCTGAAAAAGCAAGAGTATTATTTAAATTCACTAGTAAGTGTCAGATGCTGCTCATTGTGTTAGCTTGAAATGTGATATGTGTAATCAAATAGGTACACAGGATCCTATTTATATGTACCACATCTTACTCCACCACTAGGAACATAGATTATATTATAAAAGAAGGATAAGATGGTAAACGTTCTCTACTTCCACCCCTCCTTCTCCCCAACGATTAGACACCTCTGACAGATTCTCTGGCACTACAGGTCTTGACAACATACTAGGGCTAGTATTTAATCGAAAAGTATAGTCCTTTCTTAGTGTTTACTAGGAAGTGGTGAGCGTTTTGCTGCACTTGGTGAAAACACATGCTGGTGCTGCACGGTCTTCTTTCAAACCCCGCGAGTCATTAGCGAGGAGTTTGTTTCTCCTAATCTAGAGATTGGTTCTGCGTCCTCTTTTGTAATCATCTGCAGACTTGGTTGTCATTACAAGGGATTTCCTGCCCTTGCCCCACGTTGTGGGTGGCTTCACTTGTGTGAAGGTGTGACGATATTTTCGGCGGATTGAGACGCCTTTTGAAGTATCTTGGTTTTTCAATGAAGAAAAATTAGCCTATCTGTCATTTACAGACGTGCGTTGAAGATTCACCACATTAAGGCTGGTTGCCTGAAACTACCCATTCAACACGGTGTTGAGAAGAATAGTGGATGTTTTAAAGGTTCCCCTGAAGAATGTTCACCCGAAAGGGGCTTTAAAGAACAGAAACATGTTGGGATTATATGTTGTTTTAGTGACACATTTAGGTTTTTTCTATGTACTGTGATATGTGATTTCGTCTGAGTCCATTTGTAAGTGGTTTATTTGAAATTTTGCTTTTTAGATTTTGTAGGTTTTAGTGGTAGTTTTGTACACTGTGTAGGTGTGGGTAGTATCTTATGTTTTAATTTAAATATTCTGTATTAAACAAAAATGTTTTTTGAAATTTGGAATGTTGCACGCAGTCTATGTTGTCAAGTCCTGTAGTGCCGGAGAATCTGTCAGAGGTGTCTAATCGTTGGGGGAGAAGGAGGGGTGGAAGTAGAGAAAGTTTACCATCTTATCCTTCTTTTATAATATAATCTATGTTCCTATTGGTGGAGGCTTGAAATGTGATGCCAGAACTCCTCTCCTTGCAGAAGAACTGTAAACCTCCTAGCTAGCTGGAGTGTCAGACACCTTCCAAGTATATCAAGAGTGCAACATTCCGCATCATGCTGCTGACAAAATCATTTTTATTGCCAAAAGTCAATACAAAAACACTATTTGGCAAAGCCAACCATTTTAGGTTTGGTAGGCTTGGGATAGGTATTTGCCAGGCACTGCCATAATGGTACTACATAGTCATAGGAAGGTACCAGCTGTAAAATGATGTGAGCACCTGAACATATGAGAGCACTGCATAGCAGGTTTCTACCTAATACCTACACACAAGACAAAAAATAGTTTTTTTTTGTCCAGTGCTTGTTTTGAACAGGACTTCGGTGCAAGGAACAGATGCAAGGATACACATTCTGTTATAAATCAAGTGGCTGAAGGCTCTCTTGTTTAAGACATGCGTATTACAGCAGTGACATATTTACATAGTAATAGGTCAAATGACATTTTAAAAATATATGAAACAAAAACAAAACAATTTCGAAAGACTGCTATGTGACCGCACAGATCGGTTTTTCTAAATCAAACTGTTAGCCCCTGCGACACACACGAGTGTGCTTAGGGTCTGACAGGCATGCCAGGACCCGGAAGTCGCCAAGAGAGAGAACGGTAAGTACATGTGTGCATTTGTGTGTGTTCGGTGTATGTGTTTGTGGGTATTTTTGTGTGTGTAATGGTGGGGGGAGTCTTGGGAGGGCAGGGAGGTTCCTTTATCTAATGGGGCAAGAGAGGGTGGGGGTTTCAGGAAATTTCCTTTTTTTCTATGTTTGTAGGCTGCATAAAATCGGCCGGAAAAAAAACGGTCTTTTGGTTAGGCGCCCTACAAAAATCTAAGCAAATGACATAGAACAATTTACATCTACAATTAAGCCATTTGTTCTAGGAAGACTGCTTTGAAATAACACTGCCAGAACAGCATAACGTATGATGTTACTGAGTGATAGAGCCAGCTCAAGGATGAGCTTTTGGTAGGGAACAGAGGTTGGGGGTGGGAATGTCTATAGGGATTAGCATGGCCATGGCTAATCAATGGCTCAGCAGTAGCCCTACATGATTTGTGTACACTTCTGACAGACTTTTCCACTGATTTTCTATGCTTAACAGAAACCTGGTTTACTTCTGCATCTGATCCTGATGATACCTTTAAACTACAGAATTCTACATATTGACAAGGAATTTCCATGTACCGGGGGAAGTCTGGCTTTTATCTACTTAGACACTTTTAATTGTACTCTGATTACTTTTACACACAATTTGCTTTGTGAACTATTTTAATATGGCTGCAAATCCCACTGAATAGTACGATCCACATATTGCTTGTCTATCGGCCGCCTCCCTGCCCCTTAGCTAGCTAGTGTTGCTGGTAACTATACTCAATTTTGTCTGATTTACAGTTTTCTTATACAAAGCACATTTTGATCAGAGATTTTAATGTCTGGCCCAACAATCCAAATGATGCTCATGCCAGGAATCTGATTATTTCATTGGCTGATATATTTGTTTTTTATTTCAATTATAAAGAGCACAAACAACCCTGAGGCATTGAGGCGCTGTTGCATGTACAAGTCAAGGAAGCGTACTTTGTCATAGAGTTAGCAGATTACATCAGTAATGAACAATGGAGCAGTTATACCCTTTCATTTGCATTGCCATCCCCCTGTGCACTCTAAGGGCAATTTTCTAGACTTAATTTTCTCAGACAAATCCCTTACGGTTGCTTTCACCCCCCTGCCGGTCCTTTGGTCTGACCATCTTCTCCTTCCTTTTCCTATTTCCCTACCACGCCCTCATGCCCCACCTATTAAAGTTCAACAGTCACGTCGTCACTGGGGTAGGGTGGATCCATCCTCGGTGGCTGACTCTTGAATTGTGAGACTGACAATCCAGGCCCTTGCGCTGCCTTATTTAGTGCTATGATAGAGGTGGCAGACACACTTGCCCCTGTTAAGACTACTACAACTCGTGCTGAGCCTTCAGCTCCTTGGTTTACCGCTGATTTAAGAACACTTAAGAACGTAAAATTGTGTATCAACTTGGACCACCCCCACATCCAAACATTCTTATAGACAGGATCTGTCATGTTATCACAGTGCAATTAAAGCAGCAAAATCTGAATATTACGTAAATTGGATTATATCTGCGTCCTGTCCCTCCCGTGAACTGTTTCAAGTTGTTAAGGAACTCTCAGTCCCTCCTTGGCCAATACATGACCATTCCATTAGTACATTTTGTTGTGGAGATAGTCTGTAAGATTCATCAATCCATTTCCCCTGTTAGCCCTCGATTCCCAGTCTCTGCCCACACTGAACAAATTGCGCTTTCAATTGACCCTCCAGGGTCATTTATCATTGAACTTGTTACGGGCGAGACTGTTTGGGTTTCCCTGAGCAGAATTAAGGCTGCATCCCTTACCAATCCGATTCCTCTTCATATTATTCAATCTCTAGCCTCTGAAAAAAGCTCATTATTCATTGCCGCCCTTCATCATTCCTTTTCAAATGGAATACTTTAAAGCATGCCCTGGTTACTCCACCTTTAAATAAATCTCATATGGACCCAGCGCCTGCAGCTAAATGACGCCTCATATCCCTCTTTCCTATCCTGATGAAACTTATGGAAGCTATTGCCACTCATCAACTCTCACGCGATTTAGAAATTAACCAGTTATTACAGCCTTTTCATTCTTGTCTCAGATCCCTGAAGGGCCCAGAGTCTGTTATGATCTCTATTCTGGATGATATGGTTTTGATTCAAGACTGCAGTGAGGCCAGAATATTGATTCTCCTGGACCTCTCTGCGACCTTTGATACCATTGACCATTGCATCCTACTCTGCTGTTTGGAAGCGTCTGGCATATCTGGTGCTTTCTTATCTGGTTCTCTTCTTTTCTTACAGATCCCACTGAAACAACATCCCTTTTCCCTTCAGCTCGTCACCTACAGTTCTGACTTGGTGTTCGGTCAAATGGTCGAAAATAAATGGTTGAATGACCATTTGATCGAATCAAAATGGTCGAAAAAAAAAAGGTCGACATTTATTTATTTATTTATTTATATATTTGTTTTAAGTTTTGGTTGCTTAAAAATATTGTTAATAAAGAAAAAGGGGGTTTGGGGGGAACCCCCCCATAAAATAAAAAAAATAAAAAAATTCGACCTTTTTTTTCCGACCATTTTACTTCGATCAAATGGTCATTCGACCATTTGTTTTTCGACCAAATGACTGGTAACCTTCTGACTTGTGGTGTCCATCAGGGGTCTTAACTCTCTCTGCTTCTCTTTAATCAATATCTCTTTCCTCTTGGGAATCTTATTAAGAAACAGAATGTGCGATTCTATACATATGCTGATGATTCTCAGCTGCTCTTTTGCCTCAATGCACCTAATTCCGGTCCCTGCTCTAAATTATGATCCTATCGGACAGCCATTGGAGACTGGATGTCAAGAAGGTTTTTGAAGTTAAATGGAGACAAGACGGAGATCCTGGCATTTGGTTCCTCCAATTCCAATGCGGCGTGGATGCTGATTAGTGACCTGATTCTTGGGGCCCTTCTTTTGCCCCTAGTTAATCCGTTAAGAGCCTTGGGATCAAACTCCTACCCTTAGGCTCCAGGTAAACCCAGATGTCATCAGTCTGTTCTTCCAGTATTATCAAATTGAAACACTTAAAACAGATTCTTCCTTTTTTTCCTGCGGAGCTTTGTCCTACAGTTGTGACTTCATCCATCATGGGTTCCATGGACTATTGTAATGGAATCTATCTAGGCCACCCCAGTTTTAAGTTCAGTGTCTACAGATTTTACAGAATTCTGCAACTCGCTTAGCCCTGGGAGCACTGAGGTTGGTTCATTCTTTCTCTCTACTTTCGAAAATGTCATTGGCTCCCTGTGAAAATCACGTCTAACTTCAAGGTAGTGTGCATTATGCAGTGTGCTATTTATCAATTGGGTGCGCTTTACCTTCTATCCAAATTGACTTGCTACATTCCCTTGCGAGCACTGCAGCTGCTACTGAAGATCCCAAGTTTTGCAAGGTGCATGCTGGAGGCCGTTCCCTCTCGGTTCTTTGCCCACGATGTGGAATGCTCTTCCTTTTCAGCTTCGGGAGATCTATGACTATCTGAGTTTTCGCAAAGCTCTTAAGACTTATCTGTTTTAGCAGCCCCTGGCTTTGAGCATTGTTATTTCGTTATTTCTCCTAAGCGCCTAGAGGTCTTTGGTGATAATTTGCACTCTAGAAATATTAATACAATATAATACAATGGGTGAGTAAATAAACCAACAATGTCCGCAAGCTGTGTGTCCCCCCTCACATCCCATCTCGCTCATCTCATATTCAATGCCATAATGTTGGCTTATAGATGGTGCATGAGCACCACCTAATAGCCAAAATTAATAACTGGGGAGAGAAATTAGCATAAGGACTGTACAATACCTTCGGAAGTGACATGGGAGAACACGAACACACATAAATATAATACCAGTCTGTTTTAGGACATAGGTGTGTACTTAATTCACTTGATTGGCAGTAGAACATGTTTCGATTCTGCTATGGTGTAATAATCTATTTGCAATTGTTAGTTTCCTTTCATAGGAGCATAAGTACTAGAATGCAAAGTGGTGTAAACGCCATAAACAGAGCTAGCTGAACACCTTACGCCTGAAAAGGAGCAACTTGAGATCTTTGAAAACTGGCTACTGCCTAAAAGATCTAAAGACGCTCCAAAGAAGCCTTCAGGGTAGTCCTGGTTTTTAATCATTCTTAATCCTGAGGATGCACCTGGTCTGGTAAAACCAGGCATCCTTAGCGGGACCTGCAAGCACACCAGAATGCTAACAACGGGCCCGTCATTAACGGGCCCGTTGTTAGCATCCTCCCCATTTCCATTGAGCCCTATGGGGGCTCAAATGGGAATGGGGATGTACCGGGTCCGGGCTCCTGGAATGGGGAAATAGACAAGCCCCATAAATTACATAAACTCACTCTATTGTATCCTCATGATTCTAGCACCAAGTAGCAGATGTGCAAGGTGTGCTATGTAGCTTTACTTAAACGTAAACTATTATGCCTTTTTACACTACATTTATGATGTGCTGCCAATTTTCTGCATGGTATATAGCAGTGCCTGGCAAAAGCTTCAAACGTAAGCACAAGCCAAAAAGGTTGGCTTTGCCAATGCTTGTTTTAAACAGGACTTCACTGGCTTTGCCAATGCTTGTTTTCAACAGGATTTCAGTGATGGACACGCAGAGTGCTTATAAATCAAGTGGCTGAAGGCAGGTCTGGTAAAATAGCATGTTCACAACTCCAACAAAGTCATTAACTCTCACAAGACTACTTTGAACAAACACTGGCAGGCACTTTGAATGTAAAGTCAGAAGGAAGTGCTTGATTATATCAACCTCACAGAGTTCTTATGAAGGGGTATTTTGGGCGGAAAGAGGCAGGAATGGGTGGGAATGTCCACAGGATTTAGTCAATGGTTGGGCAAATAACCAACCAACACCTACAGACTCTGTGTCCCTCCTCATACGTAATTCTGGGCGGTGCCTCTTTTGGTTCCCAGTCCACCAATGTTCCTCCCTATCTGTACTCCAATGCCATAGTTTTCGCTTATAGGTGTCCCAAGTGACACCTAATAGCCTAAGCTAAAAAGAAAGAAGGAAAAACAAGAAAGGTACACTAGGACATCCAATCTCTTAACTAGATCATACACCCCTTTTTTGACCTAACTTTCATATGATGCCTTCTATTAACTGGACACAGTAACTGCAGTCCAGGATGAGAAGGCTAGTCCAAGGAGGGATTGTGTCAATTAACTACCATAAGCGCCTAGCCTCAGCCTAAGAAGATTTGTGCCTCACACACCAATATAACTATTACCTTAAAGGCCTTAGAAGGGCTCTGGAACCACCTGGAAGGCCACACTGGGGCTTCTGCTCCCAGGAAGCCGTGGTTGAAATCCCACCATCAGTAAAATGGGCCCATATTTCCTTCCAGCTTCCCATCTATAGAACATGGCTGTTTGTAGCTTAGAGGAGTGACTAGGGGAGCTTTGCATGCTGTGTTTTCTTGGGGCTGGTTTCTACATACCTTGGTTCACCATGACACTGGAACGCTCACAAGTCTGACCACAGTTAAGTCATAGACAGGCTTGGGGCCAGACTACAGAAAATTTGCACCGGTGCAAGTGCAAAGTTTGCACAGTATTAGCACTATGGCAACGTTTGCCCTATTTTTAAAAACATTGGGACACATTAAAAAACCATTGCACCTCGACAAGTGCAGTTTGGCATATTAAAAGCACCAGGGCTAAAATTGCCATAATGCTAAAAAGATACATTTTCTATGCCTTTTTGCATCAGGGCAAATTTTGCCCTGGTGCTAATACGATTCCGTATTAGCACCAGGGCAATTTTTGCCCTGGTGCTTTTAATATGCCAAACTGCACTTGCCAAGGTACAATGTTTTTTAATGTGTCCCAGTGTTTTAAAAAAATAGGGCAATGGTTGCCCTGGTGCTAATACCGTGCAAACTTTGCACTAGCAGCAGTGCTCCATTTCTGTAATGTTTGTTTGTTTGTTTGTTTATTTGTTTGGTAATGCGCACCAAGCCCTTAGGTAGATGGGCGCAAGAGAAACAGGAACTCTTAAAACTTAGTTACAGTGCAAAGGTAGCAATACATAGAGCAGTGATTGCAATCGGAGCAAGATGCAGGTACAGGACACAATAAATACAAAGTAATGGTCTTTGAAAGTCAAGGAAGCATTATCATGAGTATCATTATATGCACACCCGCATATACACATATGTATAAGCCACCTTACATGCCTACCTTGTCATATGTCCATATTGCATACAAACATGACAGAGCAGACGACTATGCGTGCATAGTTAGCCAGGCCACGGTGTAGTTAGGTGGAATCAAAAGGGTGGGGCTGGAAAGATAGGAATATAGTTCATTAGGTGTCATTAGTGTGTAGCCAATTGAGTATCTTAAGTATGAATGTAGGGTTGTTCTAGTCTGAGGTCAACTGGTAATTTGTTCCAACATTGTGCCGCTTTAACAGGGAAGCTAGATCCTCCTGCTGTCGAGCGTTTGAACCTAGGAATCTCCAACATATATGATTTGGCAGATCTTGTAGGGCGGGTAGCTGTTCTCCTAGTCATTTTATCCATTAGGTATGGAGGTGCTAGGTAATTCAAGCATTTGGAGGTGAGGGATGCTGTTTTGAGGAGAATTCTGTCTGTTATTTTCAGCCAGTTTACCTCTTCCTGAATTTGGGTATATGCTCTCCCTAGGGGATGTTCAGTGCTGCCCTCAGGGCATTGTTCTGCAGTCTTTGAATTTTGTCTGTGATATATTTGTTAGCTCCTGAGTACAGGGCATTACAATAATCTAATCTTGACATAATAAGAGCATTGTCTAGTGTGGTGCAGCTCGCTCTCGAGAGGTATGGTCTGGAGGCTCTGATAAGTTTGCAGGTGTACGTTGTGGATGAGGCAAGGGAGTTGACTTGCTTTTTAAGAGTGAGGGAGGAGTCCAGGTAGAATCCTAAGGTTTTAACTACAGACATCACCTTGATCGGGTTGTTATCAATGTTAAAGGATGTGTAGTTTGGGCTACGTTTTTGAATATTGGCTTCAGAGCCTAGGATTAGTAGCTCCGTTTTTTCGTCATTCAGGCAGAGTGATTGTATAACACTACATGGTCCACCAAGTCGAACGCTGCCGACAAGTCCAATAGGCGTAGCAAGGCTATTTTTCCATTATCCTTTAATTCTTCAATTTGTGTCTTAAGGTTTAGGAATGCTGTTTCAGTACCGTGGAGAGGGTGGAAGCCCGATTGTCGTGATCCAAGTAGGTGGTTGGCCTCCAGATAGTCCTGAATTTGTATTTAAGCAGCTCTATCTAAAATTATAAGAAGAAATGGCACAGTGGTGATGGGTCTGTAATTAGTAGGCATAGTGGGGTCCAGAGTTTGTTTTTTAAGCAATGGTAGAACCCAGGATTCTTTAAGGTTAGCTGGTACTGTGTTCGTTTTAAATGAGGAGTTTATCAACTTGGAGATAAATGGGGCTAGGTCTCTAGCTGCGTCCTTTATAATCTGTGCTGGGTACGTGTCGCCTTTACAATTAGAAGGTTTGAGGGAGAGTATTATTTTTTCTGTTTCAGTTATGGAGATGGTCTTGAATCTAAAAGGTGTGGTTGTCCTAGTCGTCAAAGATTGACTGGTTTGTTGGTCAGTGAGTGGTAGTGAGTCCTTTTTTTTTCAACAATTTTGCTTTGTAGGGACAGAATTTTATTCGATAGAGCATTATGTATGTTAGTACACCATACTTTGTCCTTTGGAGCATTGTCTATCGGTTGGATTGGAGATTCTAGTTCACGGAGGATAGAGAATAATTCTTTAGTGTTGGATTTAGCTTTCTCAATCCTATCATTGAAGGTGTTCTTTTTAAATTTAGTTATTTCTGTTTTGTACATTTTTGCAAATTCCGCTAGGTTATTTTTTGTTATTTTCAGAGGGGGAGTGGCGCGAGATAGCCTGGAGTTTCCTTTTTGTGATCTTAAGGATTTAAGTTTGAGGGTGAACCAGGCATTCAGGTGCGCTGCTTGTCTAGCTTTGCGCAGTTTGACAGGAGCAATCATGTCCAGTGCCTTTGTCATAGCTTTGTTGAAGGTATTTACCAATGCGTCAGGGTTGTTGGTATTTTCCATCCCAGAGATGGCAGGGAGGAGAAGGGGGATACATTTTTCAGCAGTAATATCCTTCTTATTTCTGGTATGGAGAGGCGGTACCATGTTATTAGGCTTATGGCTGAGGAGATCTAATGCGGCAGAGAAATTTATTAAGTAATGATCTGTCCAGGATTGTGGGACAATGTTGCAGTTTAGTTCGGATACCCAGTCACAGGTCCTTCCTTTGAGATGTGTTGGTGAGAGGACTTTTTGCGTATGACCGTAGTCGTTTAGTAAGGTTGCAATAGATTCAACATGTTTATTGTCCGTATCATTAAAGCCTAGATTGAAATCTCCCAACAGTAGTGTTTGAGAGTGATCTTTGGTGTTGTCGCTAGAAGACTAGTTAGATCGTCTTCGAAGGTGCCTAGCGGCCCAGGGGGTCTATATATCAAGTGGATCGTTAGAGTACAGTTGTTAGATAGGGGCAATTTGGCAGTGAGTGCTTCACAAGATGTGAAGGGAGCTGAGGTGGCAAGTCTAATATGGTGGGTAGTTTTGAAAATGATGGCTAGGCCACCACCTCTGGCATTAGGCCGGTCCACTCTAATGATTTGGTAGTTATCAGGTACTTCTAGCATGAGAGTTGGTCCTGCTGCCTCATGTAGCCAAGTCTCAGTTATGGCTAGTAGATCGAGATTGTCATTGTTTAAGATGTCTGCAATTTCAGTAGCATGGGCTACCATAGATCTGGAATTTATGAGGGACCCTGTTAGCATTAGGGTATTATCAGGGTAGGCAGTTGGCAAAGTTTTATGGTAAAGGGTGTCTCGGGAAGTGTGATTTTTGGGGGGACTTTGGTCAGTGGTATTGATATTTTGCGTTGGTGTAGAAGAGGGGTTCATAGAGCGGGTGATAGTTCAATTGTTGGCGTTATTAGGGAGGTTTCTATAGGGTTCATAGATAGGAGACAATCTAGACCTAAGTCTCAGGTTTCTATATTTAGGGGGGTTTGTCATAGTGACAGTAGCCATAATGGTTATGATGGCACAGGTAAGTAGTGTCATCAGGGCTAGTTTAGTCAAATAGGCAGAAGTCATCGTCAAACTATGCTGAGGACATACTAACATCTAAGTGATTGATTTAATGTAGATAGAGGGGGACTTCAGTGCTATACCGAACAGATGCTAGTTATGGTTGGTTCACATCTAGGCTAGTCAAATGCAAAAACACACATAGGCTAAATGCAATTGTGGCGCAGGGCCCATCTAGGCTAGTCAATGCAAAAACACACATAGGCTAAATGCAATTGTGGCGCAGGACACTTTAGGCAAGTCAGTGCAAAAACACACATAGGCTAAATGCAATTGTGGTGCAGGACACTTTAGGCAAGTCAATGCAAAAACACACATAGGCTTAATGCAATTGTGGTGTAAGAGGATTCAATTCAACACTACAGCTAAGTCAACACCTAGTCTAGAATACTGAATGGAAACCCTTATTGATATATCTTTATGTCCAGTTCATGCGTTCTGGATGACTACCCCTATATAACACCCCTCTCTTGGAATCCCCCTGACCCCACTGAGCCAAGAAGTAGTTCTGTTTTGCAAGTTTAAAGGTTTATTTGATAATTTAAACAATATATATATATATCTTTATAATAAGTTAATAATTGAATATCACACTTAATCTGAGCAGTAATCAATAATGGATAGTCTGGCACTAGCACACTTGTGAATAGGAACAGAAGAATAACGTGGTAGAGAATGCTTTATATAAGTTCAGATGGATGTAATGTTGAGTGAAAATGCAATACAGAAAATACTCAATATGATTTCAACAAAACAATGTAATCACTTTTCTCTGGCAATCCCCTCCCCCCTTTATGCAATGCAAGGAAATGGAAGGAAAGCACACAGTTCTCAGAAATGCAATCAAGTGTAATTCAGTTCACCCCAGCAAGCTTAGACTACAGAAGTTGGGAACACAGGCCCCAAATGCTTTTATATGTGCTGGCAATGAAGTGAAAAATATGCTAAAATGCTTTTAATTCCCTCTAGAGGTTCAGGGTGAGTGGTATCTAGTTAATATTAGTCCAGGTTCACTCTAGCAATGATTCAGGGATGGTTCTTAAGAGGCAAATGAAATTTTAGCAAGGAAAGCAAGAACTACTGTTTTCACACGTGGATAAATTTGCAAATCGCGGCAAATTCGCGAGTGCGTTTTTCGCGATTGCGGCAAAAGTATCGGGGGTAGGAATGCGGTTCTAAGTTCGTAGGAAAGCTGAGATTCTAAGCTTTCAGAGGTAAGTTACTGCAAGTCTCTAAAACAAACGGTCACGGAGATATGAGCGATTAAATAAAGGTAGTTTTTCGGATTTGAAATTTTAAAGTTCAAAATGACAAATGACAGCTTGCAACTAGAAATGACAGGTGACAGCTTTACAAATGACAGGTGACAGTTAGGAGGCAGTTATACTTAGATTAAAATAGATTTAACTATATTATTTTAACTAAGAGATTGGTTCTGCACAGTCTTGCTAGGTACTCACACTATATTCTTGAATTAGAATGGGTCTCGCCACGGATCTGGTCAGGTTTTAGACTGGACTCTGGTCTGGTCTCTGCACTTCACAGTGATCTGGGTCAGCTCTCTGGTTCTGCTAACAGTGGTCTGGGTCAGCTCTGCTCTCTCTGGTCTAGCCTCTCTGGATTCTGGAGATTGATGGATTTGAAGTCTGGATCTCTGGATGTTGTATGGTCCGGCAGAGCGCGTTGCAGCAAATGGAATTGAATGTCTCTATCTGTCCTGACTGTCTGCTTTTATGTGTTTTGAAAATGGGTGTGTGTGCAGCATCACTAGGCTCTACCCCTCTCCACTTGTCATTGGCCACTTCATCCTCTTCCCCTTGATTGGGGGAATGAAATGAAGTGTCATCATGATGAGGTCTGTTTATGATACAGAGAACCCACCCCTGTCAAATTACACACAATCTATATTTTGACCCAAAAGACATAATTGCACAGGTACACATTTGTTTAAAATTACATGCACCCATCACATATCACAGGAGGTATACCCTGTCCAAATCTGCTCTTCCTGGGAGCATGCATTCAGAAATGGCAACATATTTCACTTTTTGGTCAGGTTACCAATATCAGATTCTTCCTCAAATTTATACACATGTGTGCAAGGCATGCAGGCATTAATTGATGAGGTATCAGACTTTTAACATGCATACATTTTAAGTAATACCCTCTTAACTGCTAGCTTGCCCCCAGATCATGCCATCGGTTCTAAAAACCTCTTAAAATGTGGGCAGAAAAATCACAAGAATTATGGTATCATTTAAATAATTATGACAAGTCCGTACTATGAGTTATTCATCCTTTTCTAAACCATATTCTGGCTACAGGGGTGTGTCTTTTCAGGTCACATGGTACAGAAACCAGTTTTTCCACTTTCTTCAAGCTCAGCCTCTGTCTCCAGTTTCTCCCCCTCCCAGTTTCTGCCAAGAGGAAGCCATTTTTATTACCCCTGCAATAAACCATCTGCATGGGCCCTGGAAGGCCCATTGTTCAAGAGGAAGCCATTTATGGCCACTTCCATAAACCCTCTGCCTGGGTCCTATGTTTAGCCTTTAGCAGTCCCTTGGTAATCCAATCAGAGAAGTGTCATATCCCTTTTGGTGGCAGCAAAAGGCAGGTAGGCATGGGAACACAGCAGTTGTGCAAGTCTCAACTCTTGTCGGGGGTAGCTGGTGGGCAGAATTCAGTTCCTTAAGCCAGGCCCCAGCTAAAATGTCACTTTTTGTTACCGAGTTTAAGTCAAGACAATGTTTACATATGCAGCTAGAATGCTGATTCTAAGTTCAAAACTATGGCATTTCAACAGTGACAACTATGTGCCACTCAAAAGTAGGTCACTCAGTTAATTTAAACATTTTCGATTTTTGGTAGTTTTAAATCCAGTTTCAGCCAGTCTTGTTATGAACATTCAAGTCACTTCAGAATATAACTTTACATTGTATCCACCTCTCAGTAAGTCTTTCTTTGGCATGCTTTGGGTTTATCTATTCAGTTTTACACATATAAAAAAAATCTGGTGTTGTTTTAAAACGCCGGCTTTCTGATAGTGGTGAGTACTGGTACTGCACCCATTTTTGGGATTTAAGAAAATGAGTTCCCCACAATTCTAGGTTGCTTTTGGCAATCAGCATTGCCATTCCCAATGGTTTCAGGCTACTGTGTGGGTAGTCCAATGGTGGTTTTAGGCAGTGCCCTTCTGTGCCCATAACATCGGCAAAATGGGTGGCAGCCTATTCTTCATGCATTTTCCTGTGCATTTTCTGGGAAGCTCTGGCCATCATGATGTTTTCCATGTCAGTACTGCACAGTTTTTGAGGTAGGGCTCGGATGTATGGGTAAAAACATCCCACAAGCCCCCCTCTTGCGATGGCCATTCTGTTTCACTGATGGGACTCGCAAGACCTGGGATGTTTCCTCATCTTCTTCCAATAGATGGCACAGTTCAGCATCTTTCTCTCCATCCGGTCGGATCGATCGGTTCTCCTCGCTGGTCCTGATGGGAGTATTGGGCGGTACTGGGCCCCTTGCGTCTCTGCTCCCGGTCTCCGGATCGTCCTCCTTGGCCCGTCCCCAGGTTTTCTTTCTCCTAGGACGACAAAGGAAGAGCGGCAATACCTATTCATAGACATTTTTCCCCCACCATTGATATAGTGGGGTGGCATATAAATTTATAGTCAAAACATATGAACATGCACATTTCTTTTTGCATTCAAAAACAAAAACACCCACATTGAGAAACTCAGAAGTTGATAGGCGATATGTAGGATATTTTAAGTTAGAACTGAATTAATCTGAGACAGTACCCTCTAGGATTCCAGAGGATTCCTCCAGTTGTTGCAGAGTGTGCCTGGGATGGCAACACTTCAACTGGTTAATGTGCACCCACTTGTCTTCCCCCTCTGCCAAACCGCCTTTGGGGATGCGGATTTTGTAGGCCACAGGGGAGATTTTGTCTATAATCTCAAAGGGTCCCTTCCATGTAGGCAAACATTTTCGCTGTTTGGCCTGGTTCCTTTGGAAATTGTATAGATAGACCCGGTCCCCCACCTGATATTCCTTCCTGGAAGTCTTCAGGTCATAGTGGGTCTTCATGCTATCAGCTGATCTTTCTAGATTCCGCTGAGCATAAGCAAAAGCATGTTGAAGGTGTTTCCTTAAATTCTCCACATACTCATGAGTGGTGGAGGCATTTATTAGGGTCTGCTCTTGGGTCCTGTAGAGCAAATGCTGAGGAAGCACCATCTTGCGCCCAGTCATCAACTCAAATGATGACATTTTGGTTGCAGATGAAGGAGTAGATCTGATGGCCATTAGGACCAGAGGTAATCGGATATCCCAACTTGGCCCAGAATCTGCCACAAACTTCTTTAATATGCTCACAATGGTTCGGTTATATCTCTCTACTGCCCCAGAAGAAGCTGGCCGGTAAGCAATATGCAACTTCCTTTTGACCCCCAGTATCTCCCACATCTTTGTCATTACTTCACTAGTGAAGTGGCTACCCCTGTCTGACTCAATCCTTTGAGGTAGACCGAAACGGGAAAAGATGTGGTTAATCATCAAGGCAGCTGCGGTTTCTGCCTTGCAATTTGGGGCTGGGAGACATTCCACCCACTTGGTAAACAAGCATGTCACAGTCAACATGTACATATTCCCCCTAGCAGAGCGAATCGCGGGGCCTACAAAGTCAATTTGTAACTCTGACCATGGCTGTGTCATCCCCCTCTTTTGGAGAGGCGCACGGTGCGTGAGGGATGATGGCTGAAATTGTGCACACACAAGACACCCCTTCAAGTACTGGCCAAGGTCCTGCCCCATGTGTGGCCAGTATGCAACCTCTCTTAAGATTTCCAGTGTTGTGTGAAACCCCCTATGACCGGCGTTGGCCGCATCATGGGCGTGACTTAACATCAGGCTTCGGAATGAGGTAGGAACCACCCACTGATCGTGGCCAGCTTTGGATTTCCTTACCAGCAAACCGTCTTGGATCCGGAACATTTTTGGACATTTCATCAACACTCTTAGGTCCTCTTTCCCAGTGTAATCGGTATCCGTCAGGGGAAAGTTCTCAGGGTCCTCAAGGTGTTGGTAAAACTTACCAATAATTGGATCCCCCTTCTGAGCTGTAATCAAATCAGCATCAGGGGTCTCCTTGCTCCATTGTGCAATTGAAAGGTCGTTGTGAGCATTTGTCTGGGACCTAGTGATAGCAGTGACCTGGATTTCCCCCAACAGGGACTCAATCTCAATTAGATCCCCTTGGATGGCCCCGGTTTTGGCCAGTTGATCAGCTAAGTCATTTCCAGTTTTGTCTGGTCCCTCTACTTTGGAATGACCCTTGATCTTTTTCCAATAGATGGTCATCTCATTCGAGGTGACCAGATCATCAATGTTTTGGATCAACTTCCCATGTTTCAAGGGTTTGTTGTTAGCACATAACATGCCTCTGGTTTTCCAATTAACCAGGTGCTCCACGAACCCGTTCCGTACATAATCCGAATCTGTGATTATGACCAGTTCGTGGAGTTGATGCTGGACAGCAGTGAGGATGGCCTGATGCACAGCCATCAATTCTGCCACCTGACTACTTCGGGGACCAATTTTGTATCCAGCGAAGGGTTCTGGGGACTCATTCACCCATGCATTCCCTACGCCGGCCACCAGTTCTTTCTCCCCGTTGTTGTCAACATGGTACGAGCATCCATCCACATATGCAGTGGGCATTCCCTCACACTTGTCTTCTTCAAAGACTTTGTGTGGGGAATTAAGGTATGCCTCCGTGTTGTCCTTGATCTTTAGACTTTCGTCCTCGAGACAGTTTTCTCTGGCACAATCATGCAAGTCAGCCAGACCTTGCGCGAGGGGACTCTTCTGGTTTTGGCCATATCTGACCTCCACAGGAAAGCCTTGCATTGACAGAATCCAGGAAGTAATTCGGGAATTACTCACATTTCCGGCCCGGATTCTGTCACTTTGGAGATATTGCAGAGGCTGGTGTGGAGTCTCCACTATGATGTGTTCCCCCTGGATAAACGGGCGGTAATTCTTCAATGCCCACACCGTTGCCAGGAGTGCCTTCTCACAATCGTTGAATTTTTCCTCCACAGAGGATAAAGATTTGCTTGCATAGGAGATTACGTTATTGACCTTGTCATGCTTTTGGTATAATAATGCTGTCAAGCACGTATTAGAGAACCCCGTCTCCAGGAAGAACTCCTTGTTTCTGACAGGGTAAGCTAGGCAAGGCGCTTGTGAGAGGCTTCTTTTGAGTTGTTTTACTGCCTCGGCTTTTTCTGGACCCCATTCCCACTTGACCCCCCCCTTCAGGAGATGAATCAGGGGTCTGGTGATCTCTGCGTAGCCCTCAATGAACTTTCTGCTGTAATTAGTCAGTCCAAGGAGGCTCCTTAGTTCCCGCAGAGTTGTGGGGTCCTTCAGTTTCTGAAGTGCTTCCACTTTCTTTTCCTGGGGACAGAGACCCTGAGGAGTAATCTCATGCCCCAAGAAATTAACACGGGTTCTACACCACTGTGCTTTCTGAAAGGAAAGTTTTGCTCCGGCGGCCCTCAACTGGGTCAGAACATAATGGATCTCCGCTATGTGTTCCTCCACAGATGAACTTTTGATGAGGACATCATCTACATAAGCCAGGTTACCCCTCGCACCCAGGTCGGGCATGGCCTTATGTAGGAAAATATTGAACTCATTACCGGAGTTAAGGTATCCGAAGGGAGTCCGGGTCCATGTGTACTACTGGCCCCCAAAGGTAAAAGCCAGCTTGTATTGGTCCTCCCTACTGACAGGCACAGTCCAGTATCCATTGGTCAGGTCTATTGCAGTGAATACCTGTGACCCCTGGATCTGGGCCTGCCCTTGGTCAATGTAGGGCAGAGGCCATCGGGAAGTATGGACCTGTTTGTTGAGCTCCCTGAGGTCGGCGCAGAGTCTCCACTGGCCGTTTGGCTTCAATATTCCCAGCACCGGATTATTGAAGGTGCTGTGGACTGGACGGATTATTCCCCGGGACTCAAGGTTCTTAATTATTTCAGTAAGGGACTCCATTGATGCGAGAGGCAAGCGATATTGCTTCACAAACACAGGAGTCATGCCAGGGTCCGTGGGGATTGTTGTTGTGTGGATGTCAGTGCGACCACAGTCATATGAGTCTACCGCAAAGAGATCTTGGAAATCCAAGAAAACTTGTTTCAACTTTTGCTTTAGTTCCAGAGTCACACAGGCATCAGCTAGGTTGACTCTCTCTTCCACCATCTGCCTGAAGCCTGGAAAGACTTCTGGTTTGGCTATTTCAGCGGCCTCCTCCAGCTGGGTGGAGAAGTCCCTGGTCAGAGTGCTGATTTGGACTGGAGGCTTCAGGTGGGAAAGGCAGCCCTCATGGACCTGGAAAATCACCTCATCCCCTCTGAAGTCACAAGTCACATCTTCCTTACCATAAGGGCAAGAAGTGTACACCAGGAAGTTCCCCCCATGCCGGGTAAAAATCCTGTCTGGTGTTGTATTGTCATCACTGTCACTGTCAAAGCAGTCCTTGGGGATTGGCCCTAACAGTTCATTACCTAAACCTATGGGAAAATGTCGGTCATCAACCGCCATTCCGATAATGGTGCCTGCGGCTAGAGTAATACTCTTTAAGTCTCAGTTATCCACCTCTATTGGAATGGTGTCATGCTTTATGTTGACTAATGGAGTTGGGTTTACCCCCAACCCTTTCTGTTGGAGAGAAGCGTTTAGATGTATGTAAGCATCAGGGTTTTGCAAATATTGTCCTCTTTTAACTTTCACTTCCAGGGAGAATTGTCGGGTCCTTTCTGGGATGGTGACTTCCTCTTTGATCTGAATTTCAACTGCATAAGGTAGCAATTGAGCTGACCTAAATGCTTTTTCTGGATCATCAAAGCCCATGGGATTATCCGCTAATCGGGACCAAGCTTTGAAGTTTATTAGGTCCAAACTAATGGCGAAGCGATTGAGAATGTCACTGCCTAAGTAAAAGGCGGCAGTAATGTCTCGCACGACCCAACAATTATGGACTATGCTCTTGTTGCCAATGGAGATTTTGAGCATACACCTGCTTGGCAGGAGATGTGTGGAACTAGATGCTTCCCGGTCCATTTCCCATTTGTCTATCAGTTTGAATGTGGGAATGGCTGGATCTTTTGAGAGTTGGTGGAACATGGCTTCGCTGATGAAGCTCTTACCGTTGCTCACACACACTCGGGCGAGAACAGAGTCCTTCCCATCATTTAACTGGACAGGGATGAACAACTGCTCTCCAATTTGCTGAATATCAGCCAGGCTCTGAGCTGATTTCACATCTTTCTGGACTATAAAAGTGGGAGTTTCTGGTTGTGGATTAGTAAAGAATTTCAGGGTGTTTCCTTTGAGTGTGGAATACCACCTTAAACTGGAAGGAAGGTTGATTTTCAGAAATAGAGAGGACCCCCCATCACCAGTCTGTTGTCCTACTGCTATTACTGTCACGTCTGGAATTTGGCTATTCTGGAAGTGAAATTCTACTTGGTCAGATTTTTGTTCAACCATGTGGCAGGTGCCGTTTAAACTAACATGGTTGACACTCTGTTTTAATTTTATTGGTCGGCTAGTCTGGGTCCAGAGGACCTTGTTTACGCAATCTATTAAGGGTGACAACCTCCTCAGGAGGTCATTCCCCAGTAAACAAGGGGTGCCCTCTGGAGTCACAACTATGACCGGGTGTTTCAACTTGTGTCGCCCAATTTTAATGTCCAAATCTGCCGTCCCCTCGACGGGAATTTCCTTCCCGTCAAAGTTCTGGAGTTGTCCAGGAAGTGAGGTGAGAGGAATTTGGTAATTCGCTCCCCTTCCTGCAATCAGTTCATCAAAGGCCCTTCTGGACAGAAGGGTAGCTTGGAATCCAGTGTCCACCAGTGCCAAAATTGTACCCTGCCCCTGTACTTGTACCGGGGCATAGTATCTTCCCTCCTTCTCCTCAAGGGGGCACAGATAATGCACATTTTTGGACAACTGGTGGGCTAACTTTCTGGTTTTGGACATCGCTAGCGAAGAGATTTGGGCAGAATTCTGTGGAGAGCCTTGGGAATCTGAAAGAAAAAGTTGGCAACTGGAGATCAGAGCCATTGTGGGTTCCCCTGGCTCCGGTTCCGGGCCACCCCCCCCTTTTTGGAGGCAGCCACCAGGATGGGTTTGAACCAGGGGATTTTCTTGCTGTTGATTCTGGGCTAAGATGGTGGGCGGCGGTAGCTCAGTCTCCACATCTCCCCAGTCTGAATTGACATCCCTTGGGACCCATTTTTCTTTGGGAGGAGTTCCCCCATCTCTGAAGGAGAAGATCCTTTTCCCAGGATCTTCTGAGGATCCCTCTACCTCAAATTGGAAGATCTGTACCTCCTCCTCAAACTGAGTCTGTTTGGGTCTTTTGTTTCTCCCACCCCCCCCTCTGCTCCTTAGGAGGCAGACTTTCAGGGGCAAGAGATTTTGTTTCCGGTTCCTGGGTTTCCAGGGGCTGTTTACAAGTGAGGAAGGAAGCTTCCTCCAAGGCTTTACACCCCCCTTCCCTTTGTGCCTCCTCCCTGGGAACCGGTGAGTTATCGGGGTGCTGTCCCCATCATTGCTCTGGGGCACCAGGCCCAGAGTTTGGTGCATTCTGTGCCGGCATGCCCATCTGAGGGTTCTGCTGCGCCCTCAGTATGTGACCCAGATCCCGCGCCATGTTTTGAACCTGGCGCTCTAACTGGGAAACCCGCTCAGGCTGATACGGGGCCCTGTTTTCTCCCCTGGGCTGATCCCGGGAAGGGTAGCTATCCCTTCTTTGGTAGTACCCCTGGTTGGGAAGATTTGGATACCCCTCCACCCTGGGCCTCCCCTCTCTCGGATTTGGTTGTCTGGGCTCAGGGAATTGGGGAAAGAAGGATAGATGATTTTGGGGTTGGAAGTTGGGTGGATACCTGGGGAAAAAGTTCTGCCCAGGGTTTGGTGAGTTTCTGCCCTCCGGTGGGAAGTTAGGAGGGAAGTTCCCTGGGTTAGGTGCTTGGCTGGATCCCCCCCCTTGGGCTGGAGGTGTCCACACATAACCCAGGATGGGTCGATTACCCTTGTAACGGGGACTTACATAGTCAGGAGAGCGAGGGACCCCATTTGTGGGACTACCTCCTTGACTCCCTGTTTGTGACTGGCCCGAGGACCTTCTGGGCCTAGCATTATTAGGTGCAGGTAGGTTTTTAGGCCCCCCCCATCTCCAACTCTAAAACGGGGGTGACCTTTACCTCTGCCACCTTGGCAGCAGCAGGGGTGTTGTTGGCTTTGGGGTTTTTGGGCGCATTATTTTTATTTTCTATTGGCTTCTGCACCTCATAGATCCGGGTCGCCTGTTCAATGACCCAGTCTAAAGATCTTTTCTCGTGAAAATCCCTCACGAGCTGGGTCATTATGTATTTGGGCAAGGCATGGAAAAACGTATTAATAAATTCTCTGCTATCCGTGCGCACCCTTCTTGTGGTCTGTGCAAAAGCACGCTTTAACTCCTGCACAAATTCTTGTGGGGCCTGATCCTCCCCACATTGTAAATTGTAGGCTGCCTTGCGAGCCTCTTGGGGATTTCTGTGAACAGAAAAATGTTTTAATATGGCCGCCCTATAGGCGGACCACCTGGAATGATTTTGGTCCTCCAGCCCTGCAAAGAAACTGGAGTACTCTGGGGAGAATGTCCACTTTACATATTGGATACAGCTTTGGCTGTCCTTCAAATGAAAAGTCTCCATCATTTGCTCATAGAGCTCCAAGTGTTCCCAAACAGAGTACTTGGCGTTCTTATGATAAGGCGTGATGACACTCCTGATTGCCTTAATCTGTTTCAATGGGTCCTTAAGCAAGGCCCTTTTTGCCTTATTGGCCTTTTTGGTTCGGGTAACCCTGGTCCATTCATCCTCTGACTCAGAGGCACTGCTCCCAGAGGTTCCCGTCTGTTCTTCCAGGTTTTCCCGGATTCTGCGAGCCTGGGAATGGCTGGCAGAATGTGGGGACCTGGTCTCCTGTGTCCTGTACCGCTCAGAGGAGTCTTCAGATCCCTCCTTGCTGCCAGGATTTGATGGGTACCCCCCACCCCCACTGACCTAACTGGGCAGAGGTTTTCAGGATGCCCTTAATGGGCCTACTCTCCTGGGGTTCCCCATCAAATTGCACTGTGCTTGGGTGCCCATACCCGGATGCCCGCCCCTCCATTCCTGGGTGGTACTGGCCTTTGAGCCCCATGCTTCTGGCTGGATAGTAATCTGCCATCCCTGTGGCCCTGTGCTCATGTGCGCCAGGGGACATGGGGTGGCAGAGTCCAGGGACTGAGGGAGATAAAGGCCTCTGGTACTAGGGCTCCTGGGGTTATGCTCAGGAGTTTCTCTTTCCCAGCGAACCTCATCTCTATCCGCCCCTGCTCCCTGTTGCAATGCAAGAGCCTGCGCCTTCAGTTCCTCAGTTAAGGCCTTACTAGACTCTATCAGTCTCTCCTGCATCGCTACCTGTTGTTGGAGCCTATCATTGTGCTGGCAGAGAGCCTCATTCTCTCTCTGTGCCTCCTGATTGGTCCTGGAGCACTGGGCCAGTCTTTGCTGCAGGAGGGTTACCTCCTGAGCTGTGTCCCCATTGGCCTGCTCCTTTCTTGCCAGAGCATCCTCCACCTTCCTGGTGTGCTCTAACAAGTTATGGTGTTCTTTTTGGAGGTCACCCAGTCCCTGAAGGGCCAGGTGATTTTCTTCCATTTTCCTTTTTAAGTGGCAGACTTCCTGGCCTAAGGTATCCCTTTCCTGACTAAGAGCCTGCATCTGTGCCGCCAGGTCGTCCCTTTGCCTTTGGAAGGCACCAGCTTTCTGGCGCTCCTGGTCAAACTCTGCCTGGGTATCCAGGTCTTTCAAAATCAGTTTATTGCTCTCTGCCTTCTCCCTATCGAGGTGGCTTTGCAGGGTGACTACTTGCTCAGCACATGCCCTATTAAAGTCTAACTGTTGCTCCAGCTTTTTCTGGCTCTGCAGTAGGGAGTCCAGACCTTCTTGGTACTCCTTCTGCAAGGCCAGAAATCTGGTATCCTGGTCAGCCTTTTCCTGTTGCAGGATGTCCATATCCCTCTTTATTTTAATGATGTGCTGTCTACTCTCATTTTCTGACTCCTGGCTCCCCTGCAGCCTCTGCTCAGAAGAGACCAGGTCAGATTGGACCTTCTCTAACGCCATCTGTCGCTTATTCGCCAGATCTTGGCTTTCAGTACATTTATCCTGCATGTCTCCCATATATAGGTACAGGTATGCCGCTATCCTAACCATCTTGTCTTGTTCATCCTTAGCTTTAGGAGCCATGTATAGTTCACTCAGGGCCACATGTAAGGGACCCTGATCTCTCCATATATCTGACCCTGTTTCCGTGACCTGTTGCGTGATGGCCTGCAACCAGACCATGCGGTCCTGGTGAGTCCACTCACCTCTCACAAATAACTTATGTAAGAAGTGCTCTCTGGCTATTTTCATGTCTACTAAGGTCGTCATTCTGGAATTTGAGTTCCTTCCTGACTTACAGAAGTTTGTATTTTATTTTTGCAAAACAGACCTTTTCCTTAGAGCGTTCCTTTGAGGAGTGCTTTACAGCGTAACACAGCGTGGTGATCCGACCGGATATGTGTATCTGGTCAGCTGGCACGCTGTATTAATCTGCACAAGTGATAGATCTAACCCAAACTTCCGGCACGAGCCCCCAATTTGTAAGAGGATTCAATTCAACACTACAGCTAAGTCAACACCTAGTCTAGAATACTGAATGGAAACCCTTATTGATATATCTTTATGTCCAGTTCATGCGTTCTGGATGACTACCCCTATATAACACCCCTCTCTTGGAATCCCCCTGACCCCACTGAGCCAAGAAGTAGTTCTGTTTTGCAAGTTTAAAGGTTTATTTGATAATTTAAACAATATATATATATCTTTATAATAAGTTAATAATTGAATATCACACTTAATCTGAGCAGTAATCAATAATGGATAGTGTGGCACTAGCACACTTGTGAATAGGAACAGAAGAATAAGGTGGTAGAGAATGCTTTATATAAGTTCAGATGGATGTAATGTTGAATGAAAATGCAATACAGAAAATACTCAATATGATTTCAACAAAACAATGTAATCACTTTTCTCTGGTAATCCCCTCCCCCCTTTATGCAATGCAAGGAAATGGAAGGAAAGCACACAGTTCTCAGAAATGCAATCAAGTGTAATTCAGTTCACCCCAGCAAGCTTAGACTACAGAAGTTGGGAACACAGGCCCCAAATGCTTTTATATGTGCTGGCAATGAAGTGAAAAATATGCTAAAATGCTTTTAATTCCCTCTAGAGGTTCAGGGTGAGTGGTATCTAGTTAATATTAGTCCAGGTTCACTCTAGCAATGATTCAGGGATGGTTCTTAAGAGGCAAACGAAATTTTAGCAAGGAAAGCAAGAACTGCTGTTTTCACACGTGGATAAATTTGCAAATCGCAGCAAATTCGCGGGTGCGTTTTTCGCGATTGCAGCAAAAGTATCGGGGGAAAGCAGAGATTCTAAGCTTTCAGAGGAAAGTTACTGCAAGTCTCTAAGACAAACGGTCACGGAGATATGAGCGATTAAATAAAGGTAGTTTTTCGGATTTGAAATTTTAAAGTTCAAAATGACAAATGACAGCTAGCAACTAGAAATGACAGGTGACAGCTTTACGAATGACAGGTGACAGTTAGGAGGCAGTTCTACTTAGATTAAAATAGATTGAATTATATTATTTTAACTAAGAGATTGGTTCTGCACAGTCTTGCTAGGTACTCACACTATATTCTTGAATTAGAATGGGCCTCGCCACGGATCGGTCAGGTTTTAGACTGGACTCTGGTCTGGTCTCTGCACTTCACAGTGATCTGGGTCAGCTCTCTGGTTCTGCTAACAGTGGTCTGGGTCAGCTCTGCTCTCTCTGGTCTAGCCTCTCTGGATTCTGGAGATTGATGGATTTGAAGTCTGGATCTCTGGATGTTGTATGGTCCGGCAGAGCGCGTTGCAGCAAATGGAATTGAATGTCTCTATCTGTCCTGACTGTCTGCTTTTATGTGTTTTGAAAATGGGTGTGTGTGCAGCATCACTAGGCTCTACCCCTCTCCACTTGTCATTGGCCACTTCATCCTCTTCCCCTTGATTGGGGGAATGAAATGAAGTGTCATCATGATGAGGTCTGTTTATGATACAGAGAACCCACCCCTGTCAAATTACACACAATCTATATTTTGACCCAAAAGACATAATTGCACAGGTACACATTTGTTTAAAATTACATGCACCCATCACATATCACAGGAGGTATACCCTGTCCAACTCTGCTCTTCCTGGGAGCTTGCATTCAGAAATTGCAACATATTTCACTTTTTGGTCAGGTTTCCAATATCAGATCCTTCCTCAAATTTATAC
The DNA here is from genome assembly GCF_040938575.1 of Ambystoma mexicanum. Taxonomy (NCBI): domain Eukaryota; kingdom Metazoa; phylum Chordata; class Amphibia; order Caudata; family Ambystomatidae; genus Ambystoma; species Ambystoma mexicanum. The sequence goes on from NC_090933.1 coordinate 1,152,742,448, forward strand.
ACATGTGTGCAAGGCATGCAGGCATTAATTGATGAAGTATCAGACTTTTAACATGCATACATTTTAAGTAATACCCTCTTAACTGCTAGCTTGCCCCCAGATCATGCCATCGGTTCTAAAAACCTCTTAAAATGTGGGCAGAAAAATCACAAGAATTATGGTATCATTTAAATAATTATGACAAGTCCGTACTATGAGTTATTCATCTTTTTCTAAACCATATTCTGGCTACAGGGGTGTGTCTTTTCAGGTCACATGGTACAGAAACCAGTTTTTCCACTTTCTTCAAGCTCAGCCTCTGTCTCCAGTTTCTCCCCCTCCCAGTTTCTGCCAAGAGGAAGCCATTTTTATTACCCCTGCAATAAACCATCTGCCTGGGCACTGGAAGGCCCATTGTTCAAGAGGAAGCCATTTATGGCCACTTCCATAAACCCTCTGCCTGGGTCCTATGTTTAGCCTCTAGCAGTCCCTTGGTAATCCAATCAGAGAAGTGTCATATCCCTTTTGGTGGGAGCAGAAAAAGGCAGGTAGGCATGGGAACACAGCAGTTGTGCAAGTCTCAACTCCTGTCGGGGGCAGCTGGTGGGCAGAATTCAGTTCCTTAAGCCAGGCCCCAGCTAAAATGTCACTTTTTGTTACCCAGTTTAAGTCAAGACAATGTTTACATATGCAGCTAGAATGCTGATTCTAAGTTCAAAACTATGGCATTTCAACAGTGACAACTATGTGCCACTCAAAAGTAGGTCACTCAGTTAATTTAAACATTTTCGATTTTTGGTAGTTTTAAATCCAGTTTCAGTTAGGCTGCTGCAGACCTGCAGAGCTCAGCCAGTCTTGTTATGAACATTCAAGTCACTTCAGAATATAACTTTACATTGTATCCACCTCTCAGTAAGTCTTTCTTTGGCATGCTTTGGGTTCATCTATTCAGTTTTACACATATAAAAAAAATCTGGTGTTGTTTTAAAACGCCGGCTTTCTGATAGTGGTGAGTACTGGTACTACACCCATTTTTGGGATTTAAGAAAAATCCCCACAGTTCTAGGTTGCTTTTGGCAATCAGCATTGCCATTCCCAATGGTTTCAGGCTACTGTGTGGGTAGTCCAATGGTGGTTTTAGGCAGTGCCCTTCTGTGCCCATAACATCGGCAAAATGGGTGGCAGCCTATTCTTCATGCATTTCCCTGTGCATTTTCTGGGAAGCTCTGGCCATCATGATGTTTTCCATGTCAGTACTGCACAGTTTTTGAGGTAGGGCTCGGATGTATGGGTAAAAACATCCCACAGTGGCGCAGGACACTTTAGGCAAGTCAATGCAAAAACACACATAGGCTAAATGCAATTGTGGCGCAGGACACTTTAGGCTAGTCAATGCAAGAAACCCATGTAGGCTAGATGCAGTGCGCAGGGCACATCAAGGCTAGTGTAAGTTATGACCAGACAAGTACTTGAACAGTAAATAATGGAGCTAAGCTATTATCAACAAGTGTGAAGTACTGTAATTGGACTGTGCAGCGATATCGTGAATATAGCTCCAACGCTCGTGGGCAAGGTGGAGGCTTCCTTCCCACGAGGTAATCCTAGGCTGTGATAGCGCATGTGCTACTTGCGACAGGTTAGATCATGTTTCAAAGGAGGCGAACATTTGAGTAAGTGTGTGTGCAGTGAATAAGTATCTGTGAGCAAGCGTTTGGTGGCCATCAGTTAGCAGACAATAACAAGCGGAACAGTTGTGGTCAAAATCAGCATTCCATGTGTCAGCAGAGTGTGTCCATAGTTATGAATGAGCATATAGTCTCGATAAATACATACCAGCGCACGTTTACTAGTATTGTTGAGGCAGTATGTGGGTTACCTTGTGTGGGGGCAGATCGTGACGAACAGGGGGTCTGGCAGACACAGGAGGTGGGTGGCTTCGCCTGCCGGCGCCCAATCAGATGGTAAGTAGGCCCGGCAGCCTATCAGGACACAGTGACTGGTTCGAGTTAGGCACTAAAGGCACACAAAGGAGAGCGGGCGGCCAACTTGGAGCACCTAGGTACCTCGTGTACCTTGCTGGAGTTGAAGGTGCTGTGGCAGTATTTCACAGCCTAAATCTCGGCAGGGCAAGCTGTACTGCAATCAGCTCGCAGCAATCCAGCAGATAATAATAATGCAGTAAAACCGAACGAATTTCCATGAAAAGCACATCCAATGTCAGCGCTTACCTAAATGGCATGGGGTGGCCTGGACTTCATGCAGGGGGGCCCGCTGCTCCAGCAGGGGCGGATCCGGGACCTGGAGCTCCTGCTCCTAGGCTGGGTGGGTGGGAGTAATCTGGCCCATGTGTTCTTAAGCATTTTGTGCACACGGCTAGGAATTTGGTAACCATGACACCAAAAAATGTGAGGGTTTTTTGCTTGCATTTCGGGGAGCTATTACAAAATTCGCAAATGTATGTTGCCTTCTTTACTTTTTCACTTATTTATTTCCGAAATATCAGGAACCATGGATAAAACTAGATGTTTCCCTCCCAGATTTGGTACTGTACCCATTGGCCACCTTCTTTACGCTGATGATTTGGTATTAATGGACCAGAAAGCAATTGGGTTGCCGCATCAGTGATCTGCTTTATCCACGTACGTGGAAGACAACGCACTTTCAATAAATATATTAAAAACAAAGATTTTGATAATCACCCGTCTGGTAAAGGAGAAGAGGTATCAATGGTTTTTAGGTCATAATGCTCTGGAAAAATGTGATTCCTTTATTTATGTTGGGTTTTGTATTACGGGGACTGCAAATTCATAAATAATGATGAAGAAATTAAAATCTATAACCAAATTTTTGCCGGCACAAGCAACTATAATAAATAGGAAATTTCGAAAATCCTCTCTGATCCTCGTTTTACAGTTCTACAAGTTAAAGGTCATTCTGACTTATGGAGCAGACATTTTAGTTACTGGGCATTTTGACCTCTGACAGCGTTTGCAAGCTATGTTCTGGAGGAAGTTATTAATACTCCTGAACGGGTTTCCCAAAAATATAATAAGATTCCAGTTGGGTCTAATATCCTAATATCAGTGCAGGCTTTGATAAAATGGAGGGTCATTTCCTACTTTCACAAATGTTTAACTGCAGCTGAAGGTACTGGGCCTCATTACGACCCGGGCGGTAAGGGAACAACGATGCCGGTAAAGGATTACCGGCATCGCTTACCACTCCGGACGATCATGACCCGCCAATCCGCTATTAGCGGCACCGTAATTAACAGTGCCTCTAATAGCGGCATGGGCGCGGGCACGCGACCCTTCATGTCAGCAATACCGGCATGGCGTAAACAGGAGGACATCACAAGTCAGGCGGCCATGTAAATAACGGCCTACTGAAGGCCGAAAAGTACCTTACTGGCATGGAGCAAATACCGGCATCGCGGACCACTCGTAAATGGCCATGTGCAGTGTTACCAACTGCCAGAGGTGTACACAATCAGCACAGGTGGAGGAAATATAGACTGGGCCAGCACAAAAGGAGCACACCCCACCCCTTCCCACACCCAGTCATACACCAAAATGATTCCCATACTACTAGGAATGCTGGGGGACATGATTGCAGTGGAACTCCAGCTACAGCAACCAGAACAAAAACAACAACAACAACAACAGGCAGCACAGAGGAGACGCAGGAGGAGAATGAGGCTTAGGCAGGCCCAGCATGCCCCACCAGTGCAGCCAGTGGTACCACACAGGCAGCCCCCAATCCTGTAAGCGATATTCAATCAACACTACAGCTAAGTCAATGCCTAGTCTGGGATGCTGAGGAAAACCCTTATTGATGTATTTTTATGTTCAGTTCAGTACTCTGGATGACAACCCTTGTATAACACCCCCCTCTTAGAATCCCCCTGACCCCACTGAGCCAAGAAGTAGGTTTGTTTTGCAAATTAAAAGGTTTATTTGAACATTTAAACAATATATATATATCACACTTTATAATGAATTAATATCTGATAGTACACTTAGACATATGATGTTGATCAACAATGGGTAATCTGGCACTAGCACACTTCTTTACAATCAATGAGGAGTTAGTATAGGATGGATAAAGTAGCAAAAATTCTTTTATGGTTTCAAGGGAAAAGCAATGAGGAATAAAATGTAGTACAGAAATACTTGATATGATTTTAGCAAAAGATAAGATAATCACTTTTTCTCTGGCAATTCACCCCACTCCCCTATGCAATGTAAGAAATGGAAGGAGATGGAAAGAGGAGCACACAGTTCTCAGGAATGCAATCAAACACAATACGAAATTCAGTTCCCCCCCAGCAAGCTTAGAGGAAACAGGTAGGAGTTTGAAACACAGGCCCAAAATGCTTTTTAAATGTGATGGCAATGGATGGGAAAATGTGCCAACTGATTTTAATTCCCTCTAGAGATTCAGGGTGAGTGGGAGATGCGTGTTGGTGTTAGTTCAGGCTCACTTTAGCAATGCTCAATGAGTTATTACCAAGTTGCAAACGGATTTTAACAAAAGAAAGAATGGAGCTGCTATTTTGACAAGTGGAGAAATTGAGCCAAAATCGCAAATCGCGGTAAATTTCGAGAGTGCGTGAATCGCGATTGCGGTAAAAGTATAAGGAGTAGAAAGTAGCTTCTAGGCTTGTTGGAAAGCTTAGATTCTAAGCTTTCAGAGGAAATCTCGTTCCTAGCCCAAACGGTGCAGAGATACGGACGATTTAATAAAGGTAGTTTTTCGGATTTAAAGTAAACTCAAAATGACAGGTGACAGCTTGCAGCTGCAGAATTGACAGGTGACAGTTGTGCAGCCTTAAAAATGACAGATGACACGATTTCTAGGAGGCTGTTCTACTTAGGTTAAAATAGTTTGGATTAGATTATTTTAACTAAGAGATTGGTTCTGCACAGTTCTGCTAGGTACTCACAATATCAATTTGAAATAGGCCTCGTCACGGTCTGGTCAGGTTGGACGGGACTTCCGGCGGGTGGTTCTGAAGTCCCTGCTATCTGGGTCAGCTCTGCTCTCTGGGTCTGTCAAGCACCGGATCTGCTCACAACGGTCTGGTTTGTGGTTCTCTCGGGTTCCGGATACAGCACTGCTTTCTGGATACTGCTACAGGTTCTTGCAAAAATTATTGGCAAAAATTCAAACAGTTCGCCCGGCTGTTGAATAGTTTGGTTGGTTTTGAGGCCTGCTGAAGAGGATTCAGTTGGTGGATTCAGGCCTCTCTGCTACATATTCTGGAGTTAATTTCTGCTACAGGTTCTGGAGATTGATGGATTTGAAGTCTGGATCTCTGGATGTGAAGTCGTCGGTCAGCATGCTCTGCAGCAAATGGAATTGAATGTCTCTACCTGTCCCAGCAGTCTCTTTTTATGTGTTTTGAAAATGGGTGTGTGCCTGGGCCTAGCTAAGCCTGCCCCTCTCTACTTGTCATTGGCCCAATTCTCCCCTCTCCCATGATTGGGGGAAGGAAATGGATTGTCATCATGATGAGGTCTGTTTATGGGTCAGAGGATCCTCCCCTGGTCAATTTGCACACAAATCTATTTCTGACCCAAATACATATTTATCTATGTACCATATTTCTAATATTATAGGTCCAGTTAACATATTTTCTGTAGCACCAACCATCCGATCCCTGTCTTTGTACGATGTCGTGTCCACTGATGACAGAATTCTCCCCTTTTCATCCAGATAACAACCTCTAAACCTTTCCAGATTTTACACAAATGTGCACCAGGGATATGGGTTTCAGATGATAAAGTGTCAGATTTTTAACATGCAGACATTTGGAGTAAGACCCTATTTTCCACTCGCAACCCCCCAGAATACACCACAGGGTCCTAACGCCTCTTAAAACATGCACAGAAAAATCACAAGAATAATGATATTACTTATATAATTTTGACCAGTCCGCACTATGAGTTATCTATCTTTTTAACTTATGCCCTGGTCAAAAAAGGGGTGTGGCTTCCCACATCACATGGTGGACTAACTGGTTTATCCACTTCCCCCAAGCTCAGCTGCTAGCAGAGGCACTGCCCCTCCCAGTTTCCCCCAAGAGGAAGCTATTTTACGACGCCCCCAATATGACATTTGCCTGAGTCAAGGAAGTTGCATTGTTCTGTCCCTTCCAGTTCCCAGGTGCTCCACCCCTAATCTAATCAGAGAAGTGTCAACTCCTTTTGGTGGGGAAGCAGGATGCAGCTAGGCCTGGGAAGAGTGGTTGAGCAGGTTTCTCCTGTTGGGGGTAGTTGTCAGGCAGAATTCAGCTAAATGTCACTTTAGTTCCCAGTTTGAATCAAACTTACAATTTTTACATATACATTAAATAATGACTTCCTTCAAGTCATTTCAGAATATAGTTTTACATTGTATCCACCTCCTAGCAAGTCTTTCCTTGGCCTGGTTTCGGTTCATTTGTTCAGTTTTACACAAAAGTCTGGTGGTTTTAAAACGCCGGCTTTCTGATAGTGGTGAGTACCGGTATTGCAACCATTTTTGGGATTAAGAAAATTAATTCCCCACAGTTCTGAGTTGCTTTTTTGGCAATCAGCATTGCCATTCCCAATGGTTTCAGGCTACTGTGTGTGTAGCCCAATGGTGGTTTTAGGCAGTGCCCTCCTGTGCTCACCACATAGGCAAAAATTGGTGGCAGCCTATTCTTCATGTTTTCCCTGTGCACTCTCCAGGGAGTTCTGGCCATCATGATGTTTCCCATGCCAGTACTGCACAGTTTTATGTTAGGGCTTTGATGCATGGGTAAAAACATCCCACAATCCCTCGCATCAGAGCCAGTCCATACAACCTAACCCCTGAGCAGATCCACACCCTGTGCCGGCTGGACCGGGACACCATCACCACCATTGTGGACATGATACATGACGACATTGTCAGCCTGATTGAAACACGCACCGCCATCCCACCCCTACTGAAGGTAGTGTCTGTGCTCCACTTCCTGGCCACAGGCACCTACCAGCACACAGTGGGGCACATGCAAGCCATATCACAACCATTATTCTCACGTACGCTGAACCAAGTGACCACATTTACTTACCACGGACTGCCCAGGAGATCTCAAACACCAAAGTTGGTTTGCATTCACTGGTCGGCATCCCTGGTTGCATTGGCACCATCGACTGCGACCATGTGAAATTGGTGGTCCCACATGCCATGGAGGTAGCGTACCGCAACCGTGAGTTATACCACTCCATCAGCGTGCAAATGGTATGTGACTCAAACAAGATCATCACACATTGTTGTGCCCGATTCCCCGGATCAACCCATAATTCAATGGTCCTGCGGAACTCCACGATACCACACTACATGGAGCGACATGCAGGGCAGAGATCCTGGCTTCTCTGTGAGTTGCATGGTAGGCTCATGGAAATGCGATGTGGGTAGGTGATTGGGGGAGAGATGCATACTTCACCTGGCTGAGATGGGGGGGAGAGATGCATACTTCACCTGGTTGAGATGGGGGGGGGAGAGATGCATACTTCACCTGGCTGAGATGGGGGGGGAGATGCATACTTCATCTGGCTGCGAGTGCCTGAGAGAATGGACCATGCTCATACCCCAAAGCAGGCCAGACCGGACTTGACACCTGACCACAAAATGCAAGATGTAAGCTGCCCTACCATGTAAATGATGCAGTGTCACAACCATTCCATAGACATCTACATGTGCACTGTACTCAATCAGACCGTATCCCCCGCAACACAATGCAGCTACAAGCAATTAGTATGGCCAATACACGGCACCAAATACCATCAACAGAAAGGACAGTCCTCCATTACTGCGTACAAAGGAGTCACATGAGGGCCAAATACATTAATACACCACTACACTGACACAGAGGTCCAACAAAACTGCATGTCACCATTTGTTGTGCATATTGAGATCATCATGATGCTGACATCAACGGTGACAGGATGAAAGCATACAAATGACTGCACATCAGGCAGATCATGGAAACAACCGGTGTCGACTAACACATTGCATGAGCACTCACAAGGAACAGGACCCCACTGCGCCCACTAGACGATGGCATACACACCTGTCCATAAGAGGAATACACACATAGCAGTCACATCCTGTGTCTCCATTCATGCATGGAAATGTGGTTGCAATCAGGAAATAAATGCATGCTATGGTGTCATTGATACAGGTCCCATATGATGTGATGACTTACACATATACATTGTTGCCCACATGCAGGTGATGAAGGCTATCCCTTGAAGAGGTGGCTCCTTACCCCAGTCTGGAACCCACAGAACAGGCACGAGGAGGACTACAATTGTGCGCATACATGTACCCGTGTGGTGATTGAGCAGACATTTGGCCTCTTGAAGGCACGGTTTCGCTGCCTCAGCAGGTCTGGTGGGGCACTCCTGTACGGCCATGAGAAGGTGGCCAAGATCGTCATGGCATGTGTCATGCTACACAATATGTGCACCAGACGGAATGTGCCTCTGCCCCCTGACGCTGAACTGCAACCACCTGACGATGAGGATGAGGAGGGTGGGGATGGGGCTGCACTTAAGGGAGGCAGCGATGCACAGGAGGGACGTGCCATGCATCAGACTCTGATCAACCAATGTTTCTAGCGCACATGGACGGGGAGTGTGACATGGAGGTGGCACTCAGGGCTCTGGGTGTGTCAGGGACATGGACACTGTAGACTGTTCACCAATAAAGCACACGTGCACAAAAACCAATGTCCGCATATGTGAATTATGATTTCCCAACAGGTGTATTAAAGAAATATAACAAAGTGCACAAGCCCTCCATCCCACACACCCTCTCCCCCCTCGCCCCTCAACTCCCCCACACACCCTCTCCCCCCCTCAAATCCCCCACACACCCTCTCCCCTCTCCCCCCCTCAACTCCCCCACACACGCTCTCCCCCTACCCCCTCAACTCCCGCACACACCCTTTCCCCCTCCCCCCTCAACTCGTCCACACGCCCTCTACCCCTCCCCCCTTGACTTCCCCACTCATGGTGTGCAGTAGCATGCACCATTATTCCACATGGCACCAGTATGCCTGGCTGTACCTACAGCCCTCTCCCTCTTCCAGCACCAGGTGCACCCCTGTCCGATCTGTGTGGGTTCCGGCCAGACCTACGCACAGGGCTGGTCCTGGTTGAGCTTGCATTGGAAGATGTCCCAGGTTGTTCTGGCAACTGTGGTGGACGCATGGCCTGCATTGCTGCCACCATTTCAGAGAGGACCTGCCGCACTGCTGCCAATTCGCTGCAAATGTCCTTCGAGGTGGTCTCGATTGCTGTTTTCAGGGATGCAGCACATTCCCTAATGTCATCCCTTGCCCGGCCACATTCCGTTATATGCTTTGTCAACAGCCCTGTCAGCTCCTCCTGGCACTTCTGAATAGCCCTGATCCCCTCTTGGCTGGTTGGAACTGTGGTGGATGTGTGAGGGGTTTCCAACATGCTTTGTTCCTCATGCATAGTTGCCGTGGGGCTGGAACTTGCGGGCCATGAATCACCAGGAGACAGCCTGTGCATGCTGCTGTTGTGCAAGCTGCATGGGGAGAGTTGTGGTGAATGCAGGGGGCCTGTGGTGGTAGTTGTGCCATGCAGCTGAACATCTGCCTCATCGTCCAACACGGCTGCTGTGGCAGCTGTCTCACCCACTGTGCTGCTGGCAGCCGATGCAGTGCCTTCTGCCACTGGCTCCTGGGTGCTGGTGGCTGGTGTGGGTGCTGTTGTGGGGGCGTAGTGCACATTGGTGCTGTGGCCTCTGGGTTTTTCTTGGCCTTCCGCAGTCGTGTAGGTTGGCCTCTACCCTTTGAAGTCGAGGGGCGGTGTTCTCCCTCCTCGCCCCTGGCCTTCTTTTGTGGTGTGGCATCATCCTCCCTAGTGTCCTCGTCACCACTGTCTGAATGTGTGCCTGTGGGGGACCAATAGAGGGAGAGGGTTAGTGATGGGTCTACAGGCATCAGGCATGCATTGGGGTGGCTGCATTCATATGGAATGGCAGTTGATTAACATTGTGGGAGTGACATACGGGTTGCTTGGCTTTTGGGTGGGTGATGCATGGGAGCATCTGGGTTGAAACACATATGGGGTGCATTATGCATGTGGACAAGATGATGCTGTGCACTGCCTGTAGGCAGTCTTGTACATATGTGTCTGGTGGACCCTGCTCTACATCATTGCACTGTCAGTTCAGGTGGACATCATCATGTTGGTATTAGCATTGTTTCATTTTGGACACCTACCTGCATCGGCCGATGACGGGGCTCCTCGGTCCATGTCCCCCACTCCCTCAATTGCCTCCGTCCCTATGGTGCTGGCGCAGATCTCCTCCCATGGATGCAACTTGATGGGGGAGTCCGCACCTCTGCCTGTCACCATCCCCAGGTTGCGGTTGGCAGAGAGGATGCTCCGCACGCATAAACGCAGATCGTCCCAGCGCTTACGGACATCTTTGGGAGTGCGGGGTGTGGTGCCAACGGCACTTACTTTCTGGGCAACCTCTGCCCATATCTGTTTCTTGCGCTGTACTGCAGGGCATGACATGTCGGAGGAGAAGACAACATTTACATGTTCCTGCAGCGTCTCCACCAGCATGGTCAACTCCTCTCGGGAGAAGCGCTCCTTGCGCAGGCGATCTGTGCTTTTTTTAACAGCTTTCGGCATGGTGAGCTGCAGCAGGTAGTGGTGGAGGTGTGGTAGAGTTCTGGGGATCAGATGGCTCCTGGTTGTGGTGGATGGCAATGGATTGTGTTTTTAAAGATGGCCACCGTGCTCTTTCCCGTTCCTGTGCGATGATGCTACTTCCGGTTCCGCTTATTAGCGGTGACCGCTAATAGTGGTTACCACTATTAGAGGTGACCGCTCACCGCTAATGCCGATGGCTTGGATGCCGATGGAGCTATTTGCACTTCGTACGATGCCGGAAAGGGAGATTTTCACCCTTTTACGGCATGGTGGTGGGGTCACTACCGCCATGGCGCAAAGCTCGTGCCCGCGTACTCGCAATAGGCCGCTTTTAGCGGTCTATTGCCAGCACGGACACAGTAGTTTCTCCATGCCGGTAACGACCGGTACCTACCGCCCGCGTGGTAATGAGGCCCACAGTTTATTATCATTTAGGTAAAACACTGTTGCAAGAATGTTGCAAGAATACGAAAAAAATGAAGGATATTCTTGACAGTAGATACATTAATAGCCAATCCATTGAGAGTTAAGAAAAACATGTACCGGATTGAGACATGTTGAAATGTTAAGAGTTATACATTATTTTATCATTTTAACAACAAAGTGAAACCTTTTAATGTGTTTCCCAGATACCTTTTTAAAATGTCCATGAGTCAAGCTTCGTAAACAGATTTTAAGATTTCGACTGAACTTATGTCTGACGTATGAAGTGCTCAGAGCCCAGTTGGCTCCGAAATTGCAGATTTTGTAACCAGGATAAAACAGTGGAAGATCTGGAATATCTAATGATTAACTGTCCAAGTCTGTTATCTCAGAGACAATCTCATTTGCTACATTTTTTAAATTGTATAGAACTTTAACTCCTGAACGTAAGTAGACTTCAATGTTGAACGCTTCTTAATTGTCTATGGTTTTAGCTATGATTGAATATTTGAATGAGCTTTTTAAGGAGGTTATATATGGTTAATTTTCTATGATACATATTTCACGAATTAATATTGGGCCTCTGGAACCTTGTGCACCTCTCAAGAAGGTGAAGCATGGCTGCACACTGTTTATCTTTCTCTACACAGCTGCTGAATCAAGGTGTGCCTATGCCATTCTGCTTCCCTAGCCTTACTTAATCCTTCTTTTCAACACATTCTGTACCTCTTGTGTACATTTGAATCTTGGTGTGTTTTTTAACATCCCTGCACCCCATTTTGCATTACATTGTGTGCCTCATGTGCAAATTCGAATCTTGGGGCCTCATTACCGGTGATTTGAGATCAGCGGTAACCCACCAGTGCTACCGGCCGCTGACCTCAAATCACTGAATGCGACGCCTGACTTCCCAGTCCCACCATGACATTACAAATTCCGGCAGCGTGGAAAGTCAGGTGTGGGATTCGGTAAGTCCCCATTCCTGTGAAGTCCCACAGGACTCCACAGGAATGGAGACTCAGAAGCACCGACACCGTTGCTAAAAGTGCTGTACTTCCATGAAAAGTCTTCCTGCAGTGGCCGTTGCACCCAGCAGGTCAGACCCTGCCAGGCGCAACGGCCCCTGCAGGCAGACTCGTAGTATGGCAGTCTGGAAACAAGACATCCTTGTTTCTGGACCGCCACACTCGGAATGAGGTCCTTGGTGTATTGTTTAACATCTCTGCACCCCTCTTTTTGCATTGCATTGTGTGCCTCTTTTGCAAATTCGAATCTTGGTATGTTTTTTAACATCTCTGCACCCCTTTATGTTTGGTAATAATGTGTTGCCATTACATCAGTTTTCTTGCTTCCCTTGGCTACTAGGCCAACGGTGAGTGTGAGCTTGTACTATGCTGCGCAGCCACCCTCTATCTTCCTCCTATCCTCTGCCACCCCTATGGCACTCACCATCTCTCCTATGTTTTCTAACTGCTATACTATCACCTACCCTCCCTCTCTCATGAGGTCTGGAAGAAAGAAACAGAGAAAAAACATCCTGACCACTAACCCTGACCTACCTATTGCAGACACGTATGCCAGCGCAACATTCAGATAGATTTTCACTGATATCCTCTTTTATGTCCCCTCCCCAGACAATTCTCTCTCATGACCCTGCACTTGCTGATTTCGGCAAGCACTATTTTGCTACTGGATCTTTCCACTCCTGCTTCAAGCACTCCCTTGTGCTCCCCCTCCTGAAAAAACCTCCTGCAGACCCGTCTTGTCCAGCTAACTCCTGCCCCATATCTATCACCCCCATCTTTGGAAACTCTTGGGGAAGCTGGTCTTCCCCTAGAACTGCTTGCATCTCTCGATTCCAACTCCCCAGCTGTTCTCATTCTACTTGATCTCTCCTTTGTATTTGACATGGTCAACCACTCCATCCTCCTAAAACAGATACAAAATATTCTAGGTATCTTGGGGTGGGCATTGGACTGGCTGGCCTCCTTCCTCAATGACCATCCATCCCAGGTCATTCTGGGCTCTTTTTATCCCCCATCTCTATATGAACATGCAGCATCCCCCAGGGCTCCAACCTTTCTCCCTAGCTCTTTAATATCTATCTTGCTCCGTGTGCACACCTAATCTCCACCATCTCTCCTAACTTCCAGTGTTATGCAGATGACACACAACTCTATTTCAAACTTTCCTCTGATCCTCTCCTTACTTCGTCCTTCATTCCTGACGGCATATCTGCCATCCAGTACAGGTGTTCCTCCAGTGATCTCTGCCTCTATGCCAGCCAGACTGAGATCCTTCCCATTGGGACACCTGCTCTCTCTTTCTCTCCGTCACTCTGGCCACCCTCCGGCCACCCTCTATGGGCTCTCCCCACTCTATGCTCATCTTTGACTCCTCTGTTTCCTTCCTCCCTCAAATCCAGGACTTTGCCAAGAAGGCCCACTTTCAACCTTCACCTCCTCAAAGGAATCCTTCTTTTTTTCACTTTCCCCAGAAGCTCAAAGTCTCTAGATTTCTGGTTCCCTCTAGGCTAGACTACTGCAATAGCCTCTTCCTAAATCTACCCTCTTCTTCACTACGACCCCTCCAGCTAATCCAGAGTAGGACTGTGAGACTTATCATTGGCCTCAAGCCCAGGGACCGCATCTCTCCAGCCCTAAAATCTCTCCACAGGCTCCCGGTTGCAGCAAGGATCAAATTCAAATCGCTCTATATCATCCATTAGGCTGTCTGGATCCGGGGACCACGCTATCTAAAACAGACCCTCCCTAAATACTCTCCCTCCAGATCTTTACGTTCCTCTTGAAAGGGGCCCCTAGGGGACCCTGACGTCTATGGAAACAAGGCGGGTCAACACACACGATAGAGACGCCAGACACGAGGGTTTTATTGCAAAGCAAAAGTCTCAGTTGGCCAACTCGGTCTCAACGCCCCGCGACGTGTATCTCTAGACCTCGAGGGGCGCGAGAGAGTGAATTACGTACATCAGTTACATATATACAAAATGCATATCAAACAATCAGCTATGACATTGTTAACACCCCTCTTCATTGGGTTTCTTTGAACTTGGTGTGATGATGGACATCTCCGACCACTATGACACCTTCAAACGTCTATTCTAGTAACAATTTGCAATTTGTGAGTGCGTAGGCATCTTTCGGTTATTGAATAGAACATGGCGCTTCTGTTCTTGGAAGCAAACTACATACAGAGGGGGTTGCAATCCGGACCTTGCTATCTATCAGGTGCTATTCACGTCCTGGGAGCCAACATGCTCTAGTGGGCTCGGAAAGGGGGGGCGTTAGAAAAGCATAATTCAAGCCTTTAGTGGTATTATTCTAACATATTCTACCTTATAACGAGACTGCTCTGCTTCAAGGCTACATTAAGGAGGGAGCCGGGCATTCTTCCTGGCGCTGCCTACGTTTGTGTTTCAGCGAAACTCTTGTTATCCTCTCGGCCCTGTGGCCTTGTCCTTTTCATATACAGACAACAATGTTCCACAGTCGAGCAGTGTAAGCGGAAAATATACTGCGAAGCAATAGGAACAGAAAGCAATCAGCAATGGTTAGAAAACAAAATGGCAATTCTTGTTACATCAAAATGGCTGTTCATTAGAAAACTCGAAAACCTATATTCTGTCGTATCTTGCATGAGACGGTTGGCCCACGGCCACCAAAATGAGTTTGCAGTCCCAAATTAGATTTCTAGACTGACACTCTGGCACAAATTCTCTGTGTGTCAAGCGCTTTGCGAAACAGCGAGCTGGTGGCCAACCTCTTTCCTCTGCTGGCTCCCTCCTATGGAACAGCCTCCATCTTCCACTTCCTCAAATTCCAAAAGCTCCTAAAGACCTTCCTTTTCAAGACCTTCCTTTTCACCTCCTCCTTCCCTTCCTCCCTCCTCTGTTAAATCCCACAGTTGCTGAGATTGTTGACCAGGGCCCTTCTGTGTCCACCCGTGCCCTGGCCTCACACACCAAATCGCTTTCAGCCTCTGCCCGCTCCCTAGCACTTGCCTTGGCACCCACTGGCATATGCTACCACAGGCCTGCACTTATTTATTGGCAGTTGACCACTCTCAGCAAGTCACTTAACAGCTGCCTACCCCACAGCGCTCCCCCCCGTAGTAGTCCCAGCACTTAACGCCACCTCATCCCTTTTCTCTCTCTGCAATTACACGTTCTGAATGCTCACAAGGCCTAGTAAGACCGCCTCTTTCTTTCATTGTTATATTTGCATTTCACTCCCATGTTGTCTCCCAGTTTCCCTGCGGACGCATTGAAACACAATGTACTTGCTGTATAAGCGCCTTACAAATGCACAATAAATAAATAAATTAAATAAATACATATTAATTTACTGATCTTACAATATGTTGAGGCTTTAAAAGAAAGGTGTTCTATGTGAAATATAGATGGATTTGGGGGTTGTGAAAGATTTGGTAGTTCAAATCAAGCACAATTAATTTAAAAAAAAAGAAAGAAATTAGTATATTCGGATTTCTGTGTTACAACAGCTGCTGAATAGCGTTGGTGGCCCTAGGGAAGTAAGTAAGTAGAAGGGATTTGCCGCCTGTTTTATCTTGGGCATGGCTTCAACATGCCCCAGCTCACCATGCAGTGAGTATGAGGCATACCCCCTGGCGCAATGAGCACCTCTTCTCCAGCTGCCTCTCCTTTTGGAGCTGCGTCTCTCCTTTTGTCACTGTGCCCCTTATCATACAGTTGAGTCCCATGATAAATTCAGTCCAATTGTACATATCGATCTTCCACATGCATCCCCAAACATGTTTCAGCCTTTTTGGGCTTCATCAGTGAGGAGCATCATCACCCATTTTGTTTGGCGCTATACAAATTGAAGAAAACATAACATTTCAAATGTAAGCCTCTGTCCAAAGTCCCCTGACTAACCTTACTGGTCTGTAGTGGGGGTTGGCAAAGGGCTCAAGTTCCACCACACGCCAGGTAATGTGAGTCCAGGTGCGGCATGGCGTGCAATCCACTGGCTATCCCCACTACGCCATATGTGGGAGGCCTGTTACATTTCGTCCTTATTAACTTATGTCCCTTTTAGGGAATCGATGAGGGGCGGTCCCATGGAGCAGATATCACCTGCATGCTCTCTACAGCTCACATGGATGTAGTGATTATATCAAAGATCCCATGAGAAAGATGTGGGATCCAGTCTAAATGAGGAAACTCAGGGAGTTGATCGCTCACCATACAAGTTCTCTACACACACAGACACACACACACACCTAACACCTGTTTGGTTAAGCGCGTCCTCCTTGAGGGCAAGCCAGGGAGCAGCAAGCAGAAAGAGGACTGACCATGAAGAGGAACACATCAACACCAGGTCCCACTTCGAAAATACAAAGCATCCCCAGGGGCCATCCACTAATCTCCATACCATTTTCATAAGGGGACATCCCCATATCATCTTAGAGCAGAGAGAGGACTGAAGCCAGGATCAATGCCATACAAAAAGATGGATATGTGGTAGAAGAGTGTGGGACTAGAGTGCAGAAGGAGGGAGAGCAGGAGACAGCAGGCTAGAGGAGAGACCCAAGAAGCTGGTGAGGGAGGGACCCTGGAAGTTGGCATAAGGAGGACATAGGAGGCTGGTGGAGAAATCCACGGGCATGAGGAAAGAAATAGTTAGGGGGCTAGGGAGACAAAGATCCAGGGAGCATTAGAGAGAAACACTCAGGAAGCGGTATAGAGAGAGAAACACAGGAGACTAGGGTGAGAAAAATCCACTATGCTGGAGAAAGAAAGAGCCATAATGCCAAGAAGAGAAACACTCAGGATACTAGGGAAGGAAAGACTTGGAAGGCTGGAGAGAAATAGACTCAAGAGGCTGCAGAGGGAGTGAAAAGTAGACTTGAAAAATGAAGATTGAGGCTTGAGGGATGAGAGGCACAATAAGATAGGAAGAGGCAAAAAGAAAAAAGGCGAGGGAGAAAATCTACATATAAAATGCTTAGGTATGTTTCTGTACTCAGCTGATGCTATTTATCAGTGTTAGGTTGCCCTCTACTGGCCAAATGACAAAGTGCACCTCTGTGTGCCCTTCCAATTGAACAGCAATAATTTTAACAAACCGAATGAGTTTGATTACCTTCCCATTCCACTTTCGCAAACATTCAGAACAATTTCAAGTTACGTCTTTCCACCCAAACTTCTCTTTACACAGGGAAGGGTGGTTCCAGTGACAATGAGCAACTAATTACTGCCTCAATGTTTCAGTCTCTAAGGAGCGAAACGCTGTAGGAAAAATGCCTCCTCACAAGCTAAAACTGAAAGTAGATGCTGCAATTATGCTGCTACGCAATGTTATACCTTCACAGAGAATGTGCAATGGAACAAGGTTGACAATTACGTCTCTACAAAGACACATCATAGTGGCCGGTGTAATTGGTGTAACTTAGATACTTTTCTGATACTGCGCATACCTCTCATTCCATCTAATACAAAATTGCCTTCGAAATTCAAATGAAGACAGTTACCTATACGTTTAGCTTTTTCAGTTACCATTAATAAGTCACAGGGACCTATGCCCCCTTCTTGGAGTGATCAGTAGTGGCCACTAATAAGTCACAGGGACCTAGGCCCCCTTCCTGGAAGCAATCCGTAGTAATTCCCATATTTAAGAAGGGGGACAGAAGTGACCCTATGAATTACCAACCGATATTGACCTTTAAGATATGGAAGAATGGCGTATGTTATGCCGGGAATGGTGTGACCTAAACAATGTAAAGAGAGATTTGAAGTTAACCCTGCTTACAGAGCTGCCTAAAGAAGAGGTGATGAGAGAAGCTAAGGAGGAGGTAGTGAGAGAAACCACAGGGTGAAGAAGCCATGACTCAATATATACGTGCCTAAGCGGAGGGTCCCCAAAAAGGTGGTGAACACTCAGGATACAATTAAAGGGAAGGGTGATCTGAAAAGGGTGTTGAAACAGAGACCAACAGGAGTAGGAGAGATGAGGGGTGTTAAGGCAAATTAGAGTGAGGATAGAGGCACATGTGCAGTAGGAGGGGGACTAAGATAGGATGCAAGGGGAAGCCTGCAATGGGTGAAGAAAGGTTTCTGAGGCAAACCATCAAGAAAGTGGAGGAGACGCACAAGGATAAAGATAGAGAGAAGGGGGGAACCAGAGAAGCTTCCCAGGTGGTTGGATGTCGAGGAGGAGAAAGATTTTGGTTTAGAAAGTTGAAGAACCAAGACCCCAAGTGAGGGATATGCTGAGAGGGCCATAGATTAACCTGTAAAGACATTAGGGTGGCCTCCTGTCTACCTATTATGCTGCACCAAGGTTTAAGACCAGCTGTAGTGTCACACTAACTACAGATACAACATCAGGATCCATTACAGACAGACTCGAGGCCTGGGAGGAGGACTCCCACTATGTGCAGGCCATACAATAACAACGCCAAGTAGTTTGCCAGTTACTGAGACTTTGCAACAGATTGAAATGACAATCCCATAAGAGACCATTTTCTTGGAACACTTTATGCTTGATTTGAGGCGCGGAGCACCTACTCCATATTTGGTTTTGATTGTAAAACCCATCTATATGGACCAGGACATGGCCTTAATGATAATGGAAAGAGGGTTTGCTTTTGACCTTTCAAAACGTTCTGAGAGACCCTTACACATACTTTAATGCATGACCTTCTTCTTGGCCTTGGCCGGAGGGAATTGCTTTGATTTGCCTTTATCAAAATCCCAATGAAGAGGTGTTGGTAAACATAGTAGGCTGGCCCTGCTGAAACGTATCCAGAGGACTTTAGTTCATGTTTCCAGTCATATTGTACCCCCTTGTGCCATACTCATAGCCAGAGTTGTGCCACCATGTTTACCAGCTGGAGTTGCAGTTGTGCCAAAGCTGGTGTTTGGTGTCTCTTTGTCAACTTGGATATCTTTTAGACTTTAAGACTTGCTCCCCTCTAGTCTGTTAATCAGTCAGTCAGTCAAAATGCTTTATTCGGCAGTTTTGGCATTAGCATACAAACATTTTTAAAACATTGCTGCACAAGTCTCACACCTGGAATCTATGACAAAGCTAGCATTAAAATCTGCATAAGCATACCATAAAATCCAGTTGATTGCATAATACAGTTCAAACAACAGACAAGAGTTTTCTATAAAGCCAAGCACAATCAATACATCTGGCAACAAAATAATATAATTTAAAATGTCATTTGATCAGCATAGGGCAACTGCATCCACAGTATTTTTGACATTTTTATTCCTAAATAGTGGGATCAAGTACATTCTCCTCAATTCATTATAAAATTTACAGAAGAGCAAGAAATGTACCACAGACTCAGAGGTCATAGTACAGGCCAGGCAAACTGCAGAGTTGCCATCCCTCCAGCCACGTGTAAAAGTCATGACCTGGCGGGTGCAAATCCTGAATTTGATAAATAGGGTCCACGCATAGGATGGAGTTATTAGTTCTAAATAACTCTCACAACCCTAAATGGTGTTTACAGACAGATAATCCAGTCCTGATTTCAATCTCAAGCACTGGCTGAGGAGGCGTTCCTGATTCTCCCATTTAGCAAGTCGCTTGACATCACTTTTGGAATTGCGTGACATATTCTGTGGAATTTTCCAGAGTTTGTCTAAACACAGCGAACCCAGTTGTTGTTTTACATGGGTGGGCCATTGGAGAGATCAACCTCCCGTATGGCTCAACAAGTCAGAAAGAGCTTCCTAACTCCGGTGAGCCCCAGAGCCACACCCAATACAATACCAATAGGTGGGTTATGGGTTCAAGTCCACACTCCATCAGCATTGGTGCACATGGTGAACTACATGGTAGACTAAGTCATTTTTTTAGAAATGTATTCTCAATCACACCCAGTTTTGAACCATTAAATTGGCTGCATATTTCAGCTCCATACAAAACTGCTGATTGAACCTGGATCGTGTAGATATCAATGGCTGGTAAAACTGCTTGCTCACAGTGAGATAGAGCACATTTCCTACAGCCACCAATGTTCTTCTCCAGAATAGACTGCGACTTACTGGACTGATCAGCCCATGACCCAGTGTCAGAGAATCGTACCCCGAAGTAGTCGTAGTACGCAACCTGTTCCAAAGCAGTCCCCTCTACTTCCAGTATCAGGGTCCTAACCCTAGACCTCCTCGGCCTAAACACCATCACCTTGGTCTTATTTCTATTGAGGCTAAGTCCTTGTTGCAAGCACTTACTAGTAAAACACTCCAGACCACGCTTGATCCCCATGGGTGACGTAGATAACAAAACGGATTAATCTGCGGAGAATAGGGCCAGATAACACTGATTTTCGGTGAGTCTAGGTTCCCCCTCTCACATTCCGACATCATATTATGGATAATCTCATTTATATACAAGCAAAACAGAAGCGGGCAAGGACACAGCCTTGCTGCACTCCTCTGTCTATGGGAAACTGGCCAGTGGGTTCTCCTAACGGGCCCCCTCTCACAGTTGCTGTGTTATTACAATAGAGTTGGATGATGATGGATATCAACTATCAAGGCACCCCCTATTCAGCAGAACCTGCCATAACTCTGCCCTATGTACACTGTCAAAAGCAGGTTGGGATCTATAAATACTGCATAAACACACAGTACAGTGTACTTCTGCAGAATCATGGGCAGACGGAAGCACTGATCTACTGTGCTTACCCCTTTCTAGACCCCAGCCTGAAGATGCAAAATAAGGCCCCTGGCTGTCACCCAGTTGTTGTAGTATCACCATGGCAAACAATTTCCCCGAAGCACCGAGTAGGGGATCGGTCTGTAGTTGCTCGGTTTTTCTTTCCCACCCTTTTTATAAATGGGTATGATCTCTTCACAACGACATGACTCAGAAATCTTGTGATCTCTGCTCAACGACATGACTCAGAGACCTTGTTAAGGCAAACCACTGCATGAAACAACCTACGTGTTACAGGTACCCAGACATCAGGCTCGTCTTTCCAGAGATCAACAGGGATTTTGACGTTGATGTTTTGGGAGTGGCTTGGTTATGGTCTTGCAACTCTTCATCATGATGCTTGACTTTCATCTTCATTTTTTTATGGACCATCAATTCATTTCTACTTTGTGTTCTCTTGCTCTATTTCTCTCTCTGGTATCCTGTTATTTATTGTCATTCGGTCATTTATTGTACCAACACATCAACCTTTGCAAAGTGCCTTGGCGTATAGCACTATAGAAATAACTAAACAGAACAGAAAACAACATATGTTTTGTCTGGTCTTTGCTTAACCTTTGTACAATTCAAGACATATCCTACAAACTGTGGTTCTAGTTGAATCCCTGCTGCCTCCTACTCCTTTTAGGTTTTGGCTTCTATAAGTATGGGAGTGCTAGAGGAAAGATATAATTGCCTTATAAGAAACACCATTGACGATGTTAAAACCCATGGACATTTTCACCTTTTCCCCACCCACCCCTTACTAATCCACACCTACTGGGGTGGGGGGTTTCTTTTGCTTTCTTGCATTCTTTGTGTCACCGCAATAACATGTCAGAAAGCGTTGTGGCCATTTTGCAATGGTTTACTTCGCTGGTTGAATGTTGTCTCAAGATGCACTACTCAAAACATATGTTCTAATTCACACAAGCTGAAGTTCTCCCAAGACTTGCTCAGTAAATACATAAAATATTGATGGATCTAAGACTCAGCTTTCCTAGCCCCTTTGGTGAGATGCCTCGGGTCAGGGGTCTGCAACCTAAGGCTCTGCAGATGTTTTAGACTACAACTCCCATCATTCCTAACCAGCATAGTCAATAGCCAGATATCATGGGAAGTATAGTCCAAAACATCTGAGCCAAAGGTGCATCCCCACTCAGAGGCAGTTCTCTGTTCACTGCAAAAAAATGCAACTGACTCCCCCTCTGCTTGGCCCAGCAGACAAGCAGTGCTCTGAAATCACATAGATTGTGGTTAGCAAGCCTCCTCTGACAATGACACTCTTAGGACTAAATACGCCCCACTGCTCACATTGAATCCAATATTGCACATTCACAAGCCTTGCTGGATCCCGGTGGTCTTCAGTGTAAGAGTTGTATGCTGCTCTTGATATGCCTATGTTTGGAGTTTTGCATTTATGTGTACTGCAGGGTAATACCTTCCGACAAGGCAGGTACCGGGAGCTACACGGTAGAACTGGAACCATGTGACTGACTGGAGGTTTTACATTTCTATGACCCGCCTCCACTGGGCGCTGCCGTAATAGCAGCATCAGTGTAAACTAGCTCAAGGTGAGTTAATCTGCCATCTCATGCATTCCAACCCTAGGTTCTCCACTTTTTAAGTTTCCACCGCTTATTCTTGTGCCATATGTTCACCCTGAAAACACTTCCATCATGTCATGTCCTTCCCAACACCAGCACTCATGCACACTTCCTTTGCTTGCAGCATGTACTGCCAGTCAGGAAAGTGCTGTGTTGCTTACCCCCACGTCATCATCTTCTTCAATACACCATGAGCTTTAAAACAAATAAAAAATTACCTAGCTGATGCCACGTAGGCTGCGAAAGAGCCAAATTGTCCTCTTTTTTTGGGGGCTGTGTGGATGATGATGTATATGTGTATCAAAAATGACAAATTCCACTAGAACAGCTACCCTCCCTAAAAGACTGAGGTGTAGATTATCCACATAACGCAGGTGTGGAGACCTGTCATAATGTATTTAGACACGGGTAAAAAAAATATTTTGTATTTTTTACATATTTTGATCATTACATTTACAGAATAAAGTTCATTGACATACTAAAACACATAAAACTCATGAAAATGAATCAGTTTTGGTAAAAAAAAATCCTACATCGCAACCTCAAATATACTTACAGAGTTATAAGGATAAAGGTATGCTTGAAAAAGATTTTGCGTGTGTCTCCCACTTTTACACTTGCAAATCCTACTACGCGTCCACAAACGAAAGATGACTAAATTTGCAAAAATCACCCAGCGTGTTATTGGCCACCTCTGACACCTCTGCCACCTCCGCCACCTCGGTTATCTCTGCCACCTCTGCCACCTTTCCCCTTGTGCCCTTCCTACTCATGGTACAGATGGATTTGTACAATGGGAGTTACACCAAGTAATTGTCCTGGGCAATTTGAGTGAAGGGACAGGGTACGTGATGTAAAACATACTAGTATGGTCCAGCAAGGTTCACTATTATCCCTGGTGATAAAAATCAACGGGACGCGTAATGCACAGGCAGTCCAAATGTAAGAAAAGCGTGCATGCGATCCCTCGGTAGCTCACGTGAAAAGAAAAGCGTTACACAGTACGTTGTGTCACCCAGCAACACAAAATGCATACGCTAAATCCACGAAGGGCACTGTGATGTTAACAATGGGGGTATGCAATACACAGGGGCACCCAGAGTATGAATAATGCGTATGCGTCTCAGCCTAAAAAAAAGAAAGAAATACACGCAGAGGCAAACCCCCCACCAAAATAAGAAGTTTGCACTGTCACTGTAGTGGACAAAATGCATAGCACCAAAAATCTCAGAAGTCCACACGTCCATCCGCTCCAACTCGCACAAGCAGTGTGATGTTTTCCTACATACTCCTTTATACCAAATCTGAACCCAAACGCCCATCGGCCAGCGTGTGTCAGGTAACGTATGCGATTAAGCCCTTTCCTCTGATTTAACATGTACGTGCTAATTTTGCAGGCGCTAAGTAACCGTCACTATGTTTCCGGCTGCCCACGCGAGAAACACAGAAGACCCACATGCTCCAGCCTACGAGCCATTTTACCTGCCTCCTACTGCCCTGAGCTGCCTCCTACAAGACATCTGCTGCTGCCTGCCCACTGGGTGTGCCTGCTGACCACCTGCCCTGAAATTTGAGTGCCTGCTGTCAAGCCATTGACAGTGCTCCTGTCATCAGCCCTGTGACCACCTCAGCTGATTCAGAAGACTCCCAACATGCCAGACCATCACCACTGCTCCACAGCCCAGCCCCAGGACCACCTTGCCCACCCATACCTGCCTCAGGGGTTGCCATGTCTCAACCAACATCTTCAGAGGTCAGTGGCAACCCAGTGGCAGCGAGGCAGAGGGATGTCAACTTCACTGCCAATGTGTTCAACGAACCATGTGTACTTTCAATGGTCTTACTTTTGCATTGTGTGTTGTACTGCAGCATTTCCCAAAGTGCACATGGTTTCTTACATGTGTCTGAGATGTGCCCGTGTGAGAGGTGTGACAGATCGGTGGTGTTGTCAACCTCATGTTCATGCATGGTGTACATGTGTATGTATCTAGGATGTGACTGTGTGACTGGCCATCACTCCTGGATGGATGTACCAGGTGCATTGCAATGTGTTATGTAGTCTTGTTGGGTGATTGCTGTTGTGAGGACTCTGATGTGATAGCTCAGTGCACTGCTTGAGGACTGTCAGGTGATGTGTGCATCACATGTGTCTGGTCCATGACACCTGTGTGTGTAGCATGCGCAATTGATAGGTTGTGAGAGTGCCATGTCAATGGATGTGATTGTCTGTGGTGAAGGAAAGACATGTATGTGTATGTATGTACATTTCATGTACCTGTGTGTTGTGGAGGGTGATGATGGATATACCCTTTTGCGGTGTTATTCATGTGCATATTTGTGTTGCCAAACACACATTGGTGCAGTACCCTGATGTTTGTGTTCTAAGTCTCCTTATCCGCAGTTGCGTTGGAAGAAGAGGGCAGAGAAAGTGCTGTGGAGCAAGGCAGCAGGGATGCCTCCACCAGGCAGATACGCAAGGCCCAGTCAGGCACCATGGAAATGTCATCATCGGGGGGCGAGGAGACTGGTGCCGCGTCTGTAACATCGGCCGCAGCTGCTGATGGGAGGTCCAAGTGGGCAAAGGTGGATGTGGACTCCTCCGCAGCAGGGGGGACAAGTGAGCAGGAACAGGGGACATCCACTACGGAAGAAGCTCAGGAGTCGTCCAGGTTGGCGGAGGTGGAGGAGGGGGCCGTAGAAACCCAGTTCTGTGGCAAAGACTTAACCGTTAAATACCAGAACTGTCCTATCGTATCCAAAAGACTCTGAACCATTGAGTTTGGCCCAGGCCTGTTGAGAAGAATTGCTGGTTGTACTTAACTGAAACCCTCTGCCCTGCCTATGAACGTATTTGGGCTGTCTATTCTTATAACCTTATCTTTTCCTCCCTTTTCTAGGTATCTGAAGTGCCATTTTGCTCCCACTTCATTTTGGAGCTAAACTTGTTCATTCAATTTGCGGTTGAGTTTTTGAGGTTTATCAGTGTGTGATATTGAGCTGCTTGTGCTTGTGTAATGTTTTCAAACTAGATGTGTAAATAAATGTATATTCTTTTACCAAGAAATCTTGAGTAAGTGTATATTTGAATCACTGTATTATTGGTCCTTTTGTGTAACTTGTTCTACTGCTTACTTAAACTCTTGAGATAAGTCTGGCTGCTCAGCCATCGCTACCACTTTACTGTGTAGTACAGCCTTGTACCAAAGGTGAAATTGTGCTTATACTTGTAGTCCTAATTGCATGTAGTGGTCCCAAAGGGTACTGCATGTGATTCTGCCTAACACTGGTGTACAGCAGTGAGGATAAAGTATACTTGTTACATTTAGAGTGCTACTTTTACTTTTGTTCAAATAATCTTCACAAGGCTAAGCAACACTAGTAAAGCCATTGTTTTTTATCATGCCTGATATGGAAAGCTACAAACAGGAGACCCGAGTGACTTTAACTGTTGATCAATTTAGAGATATGTGTAAAGCTAGGAATCTCACTGTAAAAGGCAAAAAGGCTGAACTGATAGAAAAGTTGTTAGAATACAAAAGTCTGAGGAGTGGGTCCGAATCCCCCACGCCTGCCGCAAATGTGGAAAATGTTGATGAGGATGATAATGTTTCTGAGAGTAACTCAAATGTTATGGATGAGTTAGATGAGGAAGAAGAGTCTTCAAAGGTAGGCCCTGTTTTACCTCTACCTGCTCATAGGCCTCAACCTCTGACCACAGGGACCCCACCAGGTCCAACATTAAGCCCTGAATTTGTCTCACTTGAAAAGATGAGATTGGAGTTAGAATTTAAAAGAATCCAAGCTTAAACTGATAGAAAACATCAAGAGCCTAGGCTCAGAGAAATGGAATTGAACCATGCATTAGAAATGAAAAGGTTGTCTATTGAAACTGGTTCTCTCCCAGAGTCTTCTAGGTCTTCCAGTCCCAAGAGGCCTCGCATGCCCAAAGATGCAGTAAGTATGCATGAGGTTAAGTTTGATATTTTAGCTTGGTTGGCTGCTTTTGAATATAACCATGGGATTCAAGACATTACAGGCAATCAGCTGATTCCTTGGATTTATTTCTAGGCTACCCCCTTTTGCAACTGATGTGGTAATGGAGTTGGAGGATGTAGACAGAAGGGAATATGAAACTGTGAAGCTAGCTTTGATAGCTAGATTTGGGAAGACCCCCTTCTCAGTATCTTAAGAGGTTTAGAACCCTCAGAAAGCATGATGGTACCCCTTGGGCTACCTGGGTGACTGAATGTTTGAAAAACGTAGGTGGATGGGTTAAGGGTTACCGAGTGACCACTTATGAAGGGATGAGGAATTTGGTAATGTTGGAATCTGTTTATGATGCCTGCTCTCCTGAGCTGAGACAGCACTTGGCTGACTCTAAGGAAATTGATCCAAAGAAGTTAGCAAGGGCTGCTGACTTGTGGGTTGCCAACAGGGCTACTCACAAGGATTCAGGGGTAACTCAGAAAAAGGATGAGGAAAGCAGCACAAGAAAGATACCAAAGAGAATTCAAATTCCTCCAAACCAAAAGAGGGCCACAAACATCACAAGGGTAAGCCACAGGGAAAACCGAATCAGGCTAGTGTACCTTCTGGGGACAAACCAGAAGGAGGTCAGAACAAACCCCCATTCATAAAAACATTTGGTAAATGTTATGCCTGTGGGTCAAATGACCTTGTGAAAGGGGATCCCAGATGTAAGGGTAAACCTTCAGGGGTCCACACTGTCTCCTTAGCCTTCTCCCCTGTGGAAGAAGTACCAATGGCAAGTGGAAACTTTCACTTACTGGCTGAGGAAACCATGAAAGTCTCAGCCAGTGTTTCTTTAGTGTCCCTGGGTCTGTGGGACCAACAGAATTTAGATGTGTACAACTCTATCCCAGATAATATTAAAGAGTATTATAAAGACAGTGTTCTTGTGAATGGTCAGGAGACTCCTGCCATCAGAGATACTGGGGCCAGCATAACTGTAGTTGATGAATCTTTTTTCAAGATTGAGGATGTTGCTAGGGCACCCAAGATCTTAACTAAGCTTGCTTGAGACCCTGTCCAAATGCTTCCATCGTTACCAGCTCTCATCCAGTGCAATGACATGACTGTCAAGATACCTGTAAGTGTGCAGAGTGAAGTACCTGGGAGAGTCCCGTTGGGGAATGACTTAAAAACTCTTGGAGTTGTATCAAGCACCCCCAGGCCTCCCAGCAAAAGGAGACAGGAGAAGACTAGGAAGGCCAGAGAGAGTACCTTAAGGGGCTCTCCAGAGGAGATTATAGAGGGAACTATAACTCCTAGTCCACAGGATTTACTGACTGCCATTTCCAAGAAGAAAGAGGAAAAGGGGCAACCCAAAACCTCCAGGAAGAAACCAGCCAGCACTCCTGTGCTACCAACAAGGACATCCCCGAGAGGACTGTCCAAGATCACACCTGTGATCCCTCCATCAGCTGAGGCTGAGTGTGTGGAACAACCTTGTGTGGTTCAATCAGCTGCTGAGGAATCAGAGCTGGAAGAGGACATTGCTCCTGTTGGAGATCTGGATCCTGCAGACTATCCTGAGCTGCAATCTTTACTGGCAGAAGGTGGAGCCAGTAGGGCAGACATCAATAGAGGTCGAAGAGAATGTCCTACTCTTGAAGGTCTTCGCCAACAGGCAGCTTCACAGCTGAACAGGCAAGAGCCAGGGAAGCATAGGTTGTACTGGGAAGATGGCCTCTTCTACAGTGAACCGACTGAGTCTATCCCAGTGGACTACAGAAGACGTGTAGTGCCTCTTGAAAGCAGACTCCAGTTCCTACAGTTAGCCCATGAGATACCTTTGGCTGGTCACTTGATCTTCAAGAAGACCAAGGAAAGGCTCTCTTTATATTTCTACTGGCCTAAGTTGGGGTCTGATGTAGATAAAACCTGTAGGAGCTGTCACACTTGCCAAACCTCTGGCAAGAGTAGAGCCAAGAATGTGGAACTCTTGGTGCCTCTCCCAGTGGTGGGAGTTCCTTTTGAGAGGGTAGGAATCGACATCGTTGGTCCCTTAGACCCTCCCACATCTTCAGGAAACAGGTTTATCCTGGTTGTAGTAGACTCTGCTACTAGGTATCCTGAGGCTATACCTATGAGGACTGTTACAACTCAGGCTGTTGCTAAGGCCCTACTTGGTATTTTTTACCAGGGTAGGTTTTCTTAAGGAAGTTATCTCTGACAGGGGATCTAATTTTATGTCCCATTACATGCAGGTCATGTGGAAAAACTGTGGAGTAAGTTACAAGTTCTCAACTGCCTACCATCCACACACAAATGGATTGGTAGAGAGGTTTAATTGTACAATGAAGAGCATGATAGGTGCTTTAGAGGAACCCCTTAGAAGAAAGTGGGACCTTCTACTGCCATGCCTTCTCTTTGCATATAGAGAAGTCCCTCAGGAGGGAGTTGGATTTAGTCCCTTTCAACTTCTTTATGTTTATGGCCATCCAGATAGAGGCCCTTTGGCCCTAATTAAGGAGGGGTGGATGGTGCTCCTTCCCCCAAGCCAGTGAGAGTCACTGACTATGGGATAGGTCTCCAGAGAAGAATGTCACACATGATGGCAGAAGCATCAGATAACCTAAAAGCAGTTCAGGCTCTGGTCAAACATTGGCATGACCAGAAGGCCAACATTGTTGAGTTTACTTAAGACCAGCAAGTTTTGCTTATGGTACTTACAAGGCAGAGGGCCTTTCAGGACAAGTGGATAGGACCCTTCAAGGTTGTGGGTAAACTTGGAGAGGTCAACTATCTGGTGGACTTAGGCAATCCTAAGAAGGCTACCAGAGTCTTTCACAACAACCATTTGAAGGCTTATGTCACAAGACCAGAAGTAGGAGCGTTGCTTCTAGCTTCAGCCCAAGAGGAGGAAGAGAGTGAACCTCTATCTGACCTACTCAGAGGCCAGCCTTTAAATTAGAAAATAGGAGTTCATCTCTCTTTTAACTTGACACCTGAACAACAGTAGGAGTGCACGTTTCTGTTAAATCAATTTGCCTCCCTGTTTTCACTATCACCAGGCTTGACCCCTTGGGGCCAGCATGATTTTCAAACTGGTGACTGTTTACCTGTCAAAAATAGGGGTTGCAGGATGTCAGATCACATAATATCCCACTTAAAGTAGGAGGTCAACAAGATGCTTGATCTCGGGGTAATAGAGCACTCTATCAGTCCATGGTCTAGTCCAGTTGTTCTAGTACCAAAGGCAGGATTCAAGGAGTTGAGATTTTGTGTGGACTATAGAGCTCTTAATGCAGTCACCAAGACTGATGCCCACCCTTTACCCAAGACAGATGAACAGGTGGATAAATTTGGTTCAGCCAAGTACCTCTGTACATTTGATCTCACTTCAGGCTATTGGCAAATAGCTCTGACAGACGATGCCAAGGAGAAAACTGCATTTTCGACCCCTTCAGGTCTCTACCAGTTTAAGGTTTTGCCTTTTGGACTAGAAAATGCACCTTCTACATTCCAAAGGATGGTTAATCAGGTTCTGAATGGGATGGAGGACTTCTGCATGGCATACTTGGATGACATTGCAGTGTTCATCCCTACTTGCAAAGAGCATGTTGTCCACTTAGGATATGTTTTGCAGGCTCTTGAGCAGGCCCATCTGGCCATAAAGGCTGGTAAATGTCAAATTTGTCAGAGTAAAGTGGTCTACCTTGGACATGAGGTAGGAGGAGGTGAACTCAGGCCCTTGCCTAGTAAGGTACAAGCTGTACAAAGCTGGGCCACCCCTACTACTCAACCCCAGGTGAGAGCCTTCCTAGGTCTCACTTGATACTAAAGGAACTTCATAGAGAACTATGGGACCATAGCTTCTCCCTTGAATGTGATCTCCTCTCCCCTAAATAGGTCAGGTGGAATGATGAGTGCACTCAAGCATTTGAAGGCCTAGAGCAAGCCCTTTGTCAAGCTCCAGTCGTAAGAGCTCCTGGCTATTACCAAACCTTCATTGTGCAGACAGATGCTTCAAATACATGTATAGGTGCAGTCCTTAGTCAACTGGATGAGAAAGGTAGGGAGCACCCCATTTGCTTCATCAGCAGGAAGCCGAAGGAACCTTAGACAAGGTGGGCAACCATTGAAAGAGAATGTTTTGCTATTGTGTGGTCACTGAAGAAGTTTAGACCATACTTGTATGGATCTACTTTTGTGATTCAGACTGACCACCAACCGTTGAGATGGTTGATGCAAATGAAAGGGGAAAACCCAAAACTACTGAGATGGTCAATCAGCCTGCAAGGGTTAGATTTTACCATTGAACACAGGTCAGGGTGTCATCACCAAAATGCTGATGGTCTCTCCAGGATGTTTGACCGACTGGAGTAAGGAGATTCATCCAGGAGTGGATTAAATTCTCCTGTCCCTTAGTCTGGGGGGGGGACGAGTGTTAGGGAGAATTCTCAAGAATGTGCTCATTTCCCTTACCTTTTGTGACCCCCAGCAACTTTGCTGGATTTCAGAGATTTTATTTTTTACCTGGGAAGAGTGTAAGCCTTTCTTCCCACTCGTCCATGTAATCTGTGTGGGTTTTACATTTGTGTTCTTTGGTTATGGGGCTTGTGGGATGTTTTTCCCCACTAGTCCAGGCCCTGCAACATTACTGTGCATTGCTTGCATCAGGATAATCAGAATGGCCACTGGAAAGCATTCTGCTCGCTAAAATCACCCAGAACAGCAAGGTAAAAATCTGAAAAATAGGCCGCCATCCACTTTTGCCTATCTCAGTGGTAACACAGGAGACCACTGCCAAAACCATCATTTGGCTGCCCAAAAAGCAAGGCTGATTGCAAAAGAAACACAGAGCTGTGTGAAAATCCATTTTTCTTGGTTGTCAAATTTGCAAAAATCATGGCTCACAAACCACCCAAAAGACCCAACCTCCTTGTTGGGTGTTAAACATCATTCTACTTCAAGAATCCACATAAATACAATGTTCACAGAAGTACACTTATCAGAAGAAAATCCACATTGAAGATTGCTTGCTGGAAAGAAATCTGTCAAAAATGGGTGCAATACTGTTACTCGCCTCTGTCAGACGCTGGCGATCTCTAAATCTGACAGGAGAAATGTGTGTCAAAAGCTAAATATGCCAAAGAAGGAATTTCCATCAAATGCAATATAGGGTGCTACACATTGATTTTCATGTTGAAAAAGACTGGAATTGAAGATATGTTTGCTGATTTTAAATTTGAAACTGTAATTTTTCACAAGGGACAATGTCAAATTGACCATAAGGTAAACTGATTCAGCTAAAACTTCAAAGAGGCTTTCTTCCCCTGAGAACATACCAACCTTTTGTTTCCCACCAAAAGGACAGGAAATTTAATTTGAATGCTAATAAGGGGAGGAGGGGCACTTGGGCCTGTTGCTCTGCTGATCCGGGAAAGAGACAATGGGTTCCTTGAACTGAATATAAAATGCTAATTCGGGTGTGACTAACATCAGCTGCGCTGACAGGAAGAAGACCATGTGACTTTCTGACTCAGTCAAGCTTGGAGGCAGGCCAGACTGGAAATGTGGATTGGAAACTAAAGTAACTGTATGTTTTGGGAAAAGACTTATAAAATATTGTGCCGAACTGACAAAAATATGAAACTTAGAGATTATTAAAATGAAAAATTCACTCACAGTTTAAAACTAATCTGGAATCTGTGCGACATTCAGAGACTGAACCGCGAAATGTTTAATGTTGTAGCTATTGTGATTATGCTAGGAACATGAAAAATTACAGGAATATGCCCAGAGGGCATGTGCATGTATGTGTAAAAAATTGTACATATCCGAAAATGTGTAACCAACCAAAAGCGCAAAAAATTGTCATTTATGAACCAAAACCTGTAGGAAGATAAGATTTTGATAGAAACATACCTTAGTCAATCTGTCATGTAATTATGTATTATTAACAGGTTGTGCATATTGAAAATATGTTTTTTGGGAAAAATAGATTTTCTGGGTAAAAGCAAAGGGGAGGTTCTTCCATAGATTTTAAATGGCAGCATCACTCTGACACATCATGACACCCTGTTCGTTTCTCAAATCAGGAGAGGGGGAATTCACTGACCTATCAGATCCTTATAGGGTTGGGCATTGTGAAATCAGCCTCCCCACCCACTTTGGAAAATGGATAAATAGGGACTGTTGAGGACCCAGAGAAACACACACTTTCACTCATCAACTGATCCACTGGCGAAGCACCCTGCAGGAAGATCCAGATTCCAGAACCTAGATCCTAGATCCAGACTCCAGAACTCTGAAGCAGAAAGGCCAACCCAAAAAGCTGAACCCTTTTCAGCAGGCCTTTAAAATCTAGCAACCTGATTTAACCCCTAAACTTCCACGGGGCCTAATCCATTCAACAGCCTGGCTGAGCTGTTTGCTACTTCTGGCCAACAACCTTTGCTAGAACCCAAGATCCAGATCAGTCCAGCAGAGCTGTAACCCAGAACCCGTCAGATCCAGTCCAAGAGGCCGCGCAGAGACCAGAGTGCTGACAGCAGAACCAAGCGCCTGAGACCTGTCCAGTGGCGAGCAAAGTCCATGCCAAACCCTTGCCCAGATCTTTGATGGGTCCATTTTAAACCAGAGTTGTCAGTATTTAGCATAGAACTGTCCATAGTCATCTCTTAGTTTAAAGTAATCCATCCAACCCATTCCAACATATCCAGACTGCATTGTAGAATCTCTTTTGTCCATTCTGAATCCTTTCTCATCCATCTAATCCTGTGATAATTGTTAGTGTAAGCCAGCCTGTTTGTAATTCAAAGCGCAATTTCATTTGAAATCTTGACTCCTTTTTAGAAAAATCTACCTTAACTAAAACCTCTGTAACTTTTGAACCGTATGCGCTAGGAACGAAATTTAAACATCATTCTGTAATTGTGTTTATTGCATGCGGAAAAGTTGCCACAAATTGGCAATTGGCTCAATTTCATTCCATGTAAAACAGCTATTTCTTGCTTTCAACTTCTGAATTTCATTTTCCATCTGCTAATCATTCTACAATCATTGCTAGTGTTGACCTGAACCAATCCAAAGCAACTCTCACTAGTTCTGAATCCTATTTAGCGAATTAAAATAATTTTAGCATTTTTCCCATTCAATTCAACCACATTTAAAAAGCAATTGACCTGTTTTGAAAAAAGCATTACTGTTTTCTCTAAGCTTGCTGGGGGGAAGTGGGATTAAAACTGCAATTGTTGATTGTTATTCCTGATACATTCCATCTTTTCATATTGCCTATTGCTGGGAGTGAGTAGTGACTGGGGAAAGAGTGATCACCTTGTCTTTGACTGAATTCATATCAAGTTTTATTTCTGTGTTGCATTCCTTCCTATCATTGCAATTTCTTGAACCTATAAGAAGTATTTTCTGCTACATTAATCTTCCTATTCCTACTCCTAATTGATTAAAGAGATTGTTGATATTGTAATATTACCCATTGCTGATCATTGTTCATATTCATAAGTGTGATATTCAGATATTGTTCATATCTATAAAAGTGTGATATATATTGTTCAATTCTTCAAATAAATCTTTTAATTTGCAAAACAAACCTTCTTCTTGGTTCAGTGAGACCGGGGGATTCAAAGAGAGGGGCGTTATATAAGGGTACATCATCCAGAATTAAAAGAACTTTTGACATAAAAATATATAAATAAGGGTTTCCATTGGGCATCCCATACTAGGCATTGACTTAGTTGGAGTGCTGGGTTGAAATCGCTTACAGATTGGGGGCTCGTGCGCGGGATTTCTGGATTAGACTTACCACTTATGCAGCTTAATACAGTGTGCTAATTGACAGGATACATAAATCCTGTTGGGCTACCACGCTGTGTTACACTGTAAAAGCACCCCTCAAAATGGAACGCTCTAAGGAAACAGTCTTTTTTGCAAAATTAAAATAATAAACTTCTGTATGTCAGGAAGGAAATTAATATTTCCAAAATGGCGACATTGGTAGACATCAAGATAGCTAGAGAACACCTTTTACATAAGTTATTTGTGAGAGGTGAGTGGATTTAGCAGGCAATCACACAACAGATCACTGCAACAGGGTTAAATATCTGGAGAGATCAGGGTCCCTTACATGTGGCCCTGAGTGAACTAAATATGGCCCCTAAGGCAAAGGATGAGCAAAATAAGATTGCCATGATAGCGGCATATCTATATTTATCTATGGGAGCCATACAGGAAAAATATGCTGAAGGCCAAGATCTGGCAAGTAGGCAACTGATGGCATTAGAAAAGGCCCAATCTGATCTGGACTCTTCTGAGCAGAGGCTGCAGAGGAGCCAGGAGTCCGAAAATGAAAGCAGGCAGTATATAGTTAAAATCAAAGAGGATATGGGTATCCTGAAACAGGAAAAGGCAGAGCAGGATGACAGAATTCTGGCCTTGCAGAAGGCGTACCAAGAAAGTGTGGACTCCCTACTGCAGAGCCAGAAAAAGTTGGAGCAACAGGGCATTGACAGAGCAGGTAGCCACCCTGCAAAGCCAATTAGATAAAGAGAAGGCAGAGAGCAACACATTAATTCTGAAAGACCTGGACACCCAGGCAGAGTTTGATGAAGAGCACCAGAAAGCTGGTGCGCTTCAAAGACAGAGGGATGACCTGGCGGCACAGAGGCAGGCTCTTACTCAGGAAAGGGACACCTTAGGCCGGGAAGTCTGTCACTTAAAAGGGAAACTGGAAGAAAATCACCTGGCCCTCCAGGGACTGGATGACCTCCAAAAAGAGCATCAAAACTTGTTAGAGCACACCAGGAGGGTGGAAGATGCTCTGGCAAGGAAGGACCAAACCAGTATGGACAGGGCTCAGGAGGTAACCCTCCTGCAGCAAAGACTGGCCCAGTACTCAAAGACAAACCAGGAAGCACAGAGAGAAAATGAGGCTCTCTGTGAGAACAATGACAAGCTCCACAGGCAGGTAGCCATGCAAGAGAGACTGATAGAGAATACTAAGGCCTTGATTGAGGAACAGAAAGCTCAGGTTCTTGCATGGCAACAGGGAGCAGGGGCTGATACAGATGAGGTTCGCTGGGAAAGGGAAACACCTGAGCATAACCTCAGGAACCCTAGTACCAGAGGCCTTCATCTCTCCCAGTCCCTGGACTCTACCACCCCCATGTCCACTGGCGCACATGAGCCCAGGGCCACGGGGATGGCAGATTACTATCCAGTCAGAAGTATGGGGCTCATAGACCAGCAAATCCCAGGAATGGATGGGCGGGCATCTGGGTATGGGTACCCAAGTACTGTGAAGTTTAGTGGGAAACTCCATGAGGGTAGGCCCACTAAGGCCATCCTGAAAACCTCTGCCCAGCTAGGACAGTGGGGGGGTACCCATCAAACCCTGGGAGCAAGGAGGAATCAGAAGACTCCTCTGAGCGCCCAAGGACACAGGAGACTAGGTCCCCACATTCTGCCAGCCATTCACAGGCTTGCAGAATCCGGGAGAACCTAGAAGACCAGACGGGCACCTCTGGGAGCAGTGCCTCTGAGTCAGAGGAGGATTGGACCAGGGTTACCCGAACCAAGAAGGCCAATAAGGCAAAAAGGGCCTTGCTTAAGGACCCCTTAAAACAAATCAAGGCAATAAGGATCGTCATCACGCCTTATCATAAGAACGCTAAGTAATCTGTTTGGGAGCACTTAGAGCTCTTTGAGCAGATGATGGAAACCTTCTATCTGAAAGACAGCAGTAGCTGCATTCAGTATGTGAAATGGACATTCTCACCAGAATACTCCAGTTTCTTTGCGGGGCTGGAGGACCAAAATCATTCAAGATGGTCCACATATAGGGTGGCCATCTTGAAGCATTTTACTGTGCACAGAAATCCCCAGGAGGCTCGCAAGGCAGCCTACAATTTGCAATGTGGGGAGGATCAGGCCCCACAAGAATTTGTGCAGGAGTTAAAGCATGCCTTTGCGCAGACTACCAGAAGGGTGCACATGGATAGCAAATAATGTTTTAATACTTTTTTCCATGCTCTGCCAAAGTACATCATGACCCAGCTAGTGAGAGATTTTCATGAGAAATGATCACTAGACTGGGTCATTGAACAGGCCACCCAGAAATATGAGGTGCAAAAGCCCATAGAAAATAAGAATACCCAAAAAAGCCCCAAAACAATCAACCCCCCTGCTGCTACTAAGATGGCAGAGGTAAAGGTTGCCCCCATTTTAAATTTGGGGATGGGGGGCCTAAAAACTGGCCTGCACAGCAGAATAATCCCAAGCCCAGAAGGCCCTCGGGCCAGTCACAGACAGGGAGCCAAGGAGTTAGTCCCACAAATGGGATCCCTCATTCCCCTGACTATGTCAGTCCCCGCTACAAGGGGAGCAGACCCATCCTGGGTTATGTATGGACTCCTCCTGCCCAATCCTGGGCAGAACTTTTTCCACAAGTATCCACAAAAATTCCAACTCCAGAACAATCAATCCTTCTTTCCCCACTTTCCTGAGCCCAGACAACCTAATCCGGGAGAGGGGTGGCCAAGGGTGGAGGGGTACCCAAATCTTCCCAACCCAGAGTATTAACAGAGAAGGGATAGCTACCCTTCCCGGGATCAGCCCAGGGGAGAAATGAGAACCCTGTATCAGCCTGAGCAGGTGTCACAGCTAGAGCGCCAGGTCCAAAACATGGCACAGGATCTGGGTTGCATGCTGAGGGCTCAGCAGAACCCTCAGATGAGCATGCCGGCGCAGAATGCCTCAAACTCAGGACCTGGTGCTCCAGAACAATGACGGGGGCAGCACCCCGACAACCCAACAGTTCCCAGAGAGGAGGCACAAGGGGAAGGGGGGTGTAAAGCTTTGGAGGAAGCTTCCTTCCCCACTTGTAAAGAGCCCCTGGAAGCCCAGGAACCAGAAACAAAATCTCCTGCCCCTGAAAGTCTGCCACCCAAGGAGCAGAGGGGGGGTAGGAGAAACAAAGGACCCAAACAGACCCATTTTGTGGAGGAGGTACAAATCTTCCAATTTGAAGGAGAGGGATCCTCAGAGGATCCTGGGAAGAGGATCTTCTCCTTCAGAGATGGGGGAACTCCTCCCAAAGAAAAATGGGTCCCAAAGGATTCAAATCCAGACTGGGCAGATATGGGGACTGAGCTGGCTCCGCCCATCATCCAATCCCAGAACCAACAGCATGAAAATCCCCTGGTTCAAACCCATCCTGGCGACTGCCTCCAGAAAGGGGGGCCCAGAACCAGGGGAACTCAAAACTTTTCCCAATTCTAGTTGCCACATTTTTTATTTCAGATTCCCAAGACTCCCCATCGAATTCTGCCCAAATCTCTTCTCTCTCAATGTCCAAAACTAGAAAATTAGCCCACCAGTTGTCCGAAAATGTGCATTATCTGTGCCCCTTTGCGGAAAAGGAGGGAAGATACTATGCCCCGGTTCAAGTACAGGGGCAGGGTACAATTTTGGCACTGGTGGACACTGGATCCAAGCTACCCTTCTGTCTAAAAAGGCCTTTGATGAACTGAATTCAGTAAGGGGGAGAAATACCAAATTCCTCTCACCTCTCTTCCTGGACAACTTCAGAACTTTGACGGGAAGGAAATTCCCGTCGAGGGGACTGCGGATTTGGACATTAAAATTGAGCGACACAAGGTGAAACACCCGGTCATAGTTGTGACTCCACAGGGCACCCCTTGTTTACTAGGGAATGACCTCCTGCGAATGTTGTCACCCCTAATAGACTGTGTAAACAAGGTCCTCTGGACCCAGACTAGAAGACCAATCAAACTAAAACAGAGTGTCAACCATGTTAGTTTAAATGGCACATGCCACACAAAAATCTGACCAAGTTGAATTTCACTTCCAGAACAACCAAATTCCAGACGTGACAGTAATAGCAGTAGGACAACAGACTGGTGATGGGGGGTAGTCTCTATTTCTGAAAATCAACCTTCCTTCCAGTTTAAGGTGGAATTCCACACTGGAAGGAAACACTCTGAAATTATTTACCAATCTACAATCAGACATTCCCATACCTATAGTCCAGAAAGAAGAGAAATCAGCTCAGAGCGTCGCTAATATTCAGCGTATTGGAGAGGAGTTTTTCATCCCTGTTCAGTTAAATGAAGGGAAGGACTCTGTTCTCACCTGAGTGTGTGTGAACAACGGTAAGAGCTTCATCAGCGAAGCCATGTTCCGCCAACTCCCAAAAGATCCAGCCATTCCCACATTTAGACTCATTGACAAATGGGAAATGGATCTGTAAACACCCAATTCCAAACATCTACTGCCAAGAAGGTGTATGCTCAAAATCTCCATTGGCAACAAGAGCATAGTCCATAATTGTTGGGTCGCGCGAGACGTCACTGCCGCCTTTTACTTGGGCGGTGACATTCTCAATCATTTTGCCATTAGTTTGGACCTAATAAACTTCAAAGCTTGGTCCCGATTAGCGGATAATCCCATGGGTATTGATGACCCACAGAAAGCATTTAGGTCATCTCAACTGCTGCCTTATGCAGTTGAAATTCAGATTGGAGAGGAAGTCACCATCCCAGAAAGGACCCGGCAATTCTCCCTGGAAGTGAAAGTTAAAAGAGGACAGAAATTGAAAAACCCTGATGCCTATATTCATCTAAATGCTGACTGACATTTTTCCATTGATTTAGGAAACAAACTGTTAGGACCAATCCCCAAGGACTGTTTTGACAATGACAGTGATGACAACACAACACCAGACATGATCTTTACCCGGCATGGGGGGCACTTCCTGGTGTACACTTCCTGCCCTTATGGTAAGGAAGATGTGACCTGTGACTTCAGGAGGGATGAGGTGATTTTCCAGGTCCGTGAGGACTGCCTTCCCCACCTGAAGCCACCAGTCCAAATCAGCACTCTGTCCAAGGACTTCTCCACCCAGCTGGAGGAGGCTGCTGAGATAGCGAAACCAGAAGCCTTTCCAGGCTTCAGGCAGATGGTTGAAGAGAGAGTCAACCTAGCTGATGCCTGTGAGACTCTGGAGCAGAAGCAAAAGTTGAAACAAGTTTTCTTGGATTTTCAAGATCTCTTTGCGGTGGACTCATATGACTGTGGTCGCACCGACATCCACACAACAACAATTCCCACGGACCCTGGCATGACTCCAGTGTTTGTGAAGCAATATCGCTTGCCTCTCGCATCAATGGAGTCCCTTACTGAAATAATTAAGAACCTTGAGTTCCATGGGATAATCCGTCCAGTCCACAGCACCTTCAATAATCCAGTGCTGGGGATATTGAAGCCAAACGGCCAATGGAGACTCTGCGCCGACCTTAGGGAGCTCAACAAACGGGTCCATACTTTCTGATGGCCTCTTCCCTACATTGACCAAGGGCTGGCCCAGATCCAGGGGTCACAGGTATTCACTGCAATAGACCTGACCAATGGATACTGGACTGTACCTGTCAGTAGGTAGGACCAATACAAGCTGGCCTTTACCTTTGGGGGGGCAGCAGTACACATGGACCCAGACTCCCTTTGGATACCTCAACTCCGGCAATGAGTTCAACATTTTCCTACATAAGGCCATGCCCAACCTGGGTGAGAGGGGTAACCTGGCCTATGTAGATGATGTTCTCATCAAAAGCTCAACTGTGGAGGAACACATAGCGGAGATCCGTTATGTTCTGACACTGTTGAGGGCTGCCGGAGCAAAACTTTCCTTTCAAAAGACACAGTGGTGTAGAACCCGTGTCAATTTCTTGGGGCATGAGATTACTCCTCAGGGTCTCTGTTCCCAGGAAAAGAAAGTGGAAGCACTCCAGAAATTGAAAGACCCCACAACTTTATGGGAACTAAGGAGCCTCCTTGGACTGACTAATTACAGTAGAAAGTTCATTGAGGGCTACGCAGAGATCACAAGACCCCTGATTCATCTTTTGAAGGGGGGGTCAAGTGGGAATGGGGTCCAGAACAAGCTGAGGCAGTAAGACAACTCAAAAGAAGCCTCTCACAAGCACCTTGACTAGCTTACCCTGTCAGAAAGAAGGAGTTCTTCTTGGAGACAGGGTTCTCAAATACATGCTTGACTGCAGTATTATACCAAAAGCATGACAAGGTCAATAAAGTAATGTCCTATGCGAGTAAAACTTTATCCTCTGTGGAGGAAAAATTCAACGACTGTGAGAAGGCACTCCTGGCAACGGTGTGGGCATTGAAGAATTACCGCCCGTTTATCCAGGGGGAACGCATCATAGTGGAGACTCCACACCAGCCTCTGCAATATCTCCAAAGTGACAGAATCCGGGCCGGAAATGTGAGTAATTCCCGAATTACTTTGTGGATTCTGTCAATGCAAGGCTTTCCTGTGGAGGTCAGATATGGCCAAAACAAGAAGAGTCCCCTCGCGCAAGGTCTGGCTGACTTGCATGATTGTGGCAGAGAAAACTGTCTCAAAGATGAGAGACTAAAAATCAAGGACAACATGGAGACATACCTCAATTCCCCACACAAAGTCTTTGAAGAGGACAAGTGTGAGGGAATGCACACTGTCTATGTGGATGGATGCTCCTACCATGTTGACAACAACGAGGAAAAAGAACTTGTGGCCGGCATAGGGAATGCATGGTTGAATGAGACCACAGAACCCTCCATGGGGTACAAGATTGGGCCCCTCAAGTAGTCAAGTGGCAGAGTTGATGGCTGTGCATCAAGCCATCCTCACTGCTGTCCAACATCAACTCCACGAACTGGCCATAATCACGGATTCAGATTATGTACGGAACGGGTTCGTGGAGCACCTGGTTAACTGGAAAACCAGAGGCATGCTATGTGCTAATAACAAACCCATGAAACATGGGAAATTAATCCAAAATATTGATGATCTGGTCACCTCGAATGGGATGACCATCTACTGGAAAAAGATCAAGGGTCATCCCAAAGTAGAGGGACCAGACAAAACTGGAAATTACTTAGCTGACCAGCTGGCCAAAACCGGCGCCATCCAAGGGGATCTAATAGAGATCGAGTCCCTTTTGG
Organism: Ambystoma mexicanum; assembly: GCF_040938575.1. Lineage (NCBI taxonomy): Eukaryota > Metazoa > Chordata > Amphibia > Caudata > Ambystomatidae > Ambystoma > Ambystoma mexicanum. The sequence continues at coordinate 1,152,783,869 of NC_090933.1, forward strand.
GGGAAATCCAGGTCACTGCTATCTCTAGGTCCCAGATAAATGCTCTCAATGATCTCTCAACTGCACAATGGAGTAAGGAGAACCCAGATGCTGATTTGAATACGGCTCAGAAGGGGGATCCAATAATTGGTAAGTTTTATCAACAAATTGAGGACCCTGAGAACTTTCCCCTGACTGATACCGATTACATTGGGAAAGAGGACCTCAGAGCATTGATGAAATGTCCAAAATCCTAATCCAAGACGGTTTGTTGGTAAGGAGATCCCTGGCTGGCCATGATCAGTGGGTGGCCCTACCTCATTCCAAAGCCTGATGTTAAGTCCCGCCCATTGTAACGCTCACCTGATTCTCGCAGAGGCGCCGGTCTTGACTGGGCGACTACCGTATCTTCAAAGGTGATGTGTAGCACCCGGTTGGCTCTTTGGGCTGGACCTCTGTGCACTGTATGCCTGACGTGTAGAGTAAGATGTCTGCAGATAGAAAATATGGGGTTAATGAACTGGGGTTATCGGGGTGTCCCTATCTCTTTCCTCTTCTCCTCTCCTGTAGACCCCCAAAGGTTAACGCTCTCACCTTAGGTAAGTGAATGCCGAGCTCTCCATCTGCCTCGGGGCAGGGTGCTGTAACCAGTTTCTTCACTGGATAGGTAGCGCAGGCCTCTTGACTTCAGAGGACTGCTGTCCGTCGTTTACTGCACGAACGGTAAGTTTCGAGTCATTCAAATGTCTTTAAAGTCTTTAGTAATGATGTCTCTTGTTTTGCAGGGTTCCGGTGATGGCGGATGACGGGCTGAAGTGAGTTGAAGATGGAGCCCATGTGATGAATAGAAGCGCCTGGAAGCACGTAAGTAAGCGCTTGTTGCCTGCTTCACTATGCGCTCTAACTGTCTTTTTATTTTGCAGGTACGAGTTCGGAGCGGCTGCAGGGTGCCGGAATACCCACTGGATTAGATGTGGAAAGGAGTAATGGCACGTGAGTATTAAAGTTCCCCAATGTCTTTAAAAGCACCTTGTTTTGTCTTTCAGATGCGGGATGCAGCGCCGAAGGCCTCCGGAGCGTACGAAGAGTAGGTAAGCCGTTGCCTTTCAGATGCCGGAATGCTAACCTGTTCTTTCTTGTCTTTATAGGTGTTGCTGAAGACTGGATTCAGGATGGTAAGCCTTTTTCCTTAGGCCCAGGACCGGATGCAGAAGACACGATGAGCGTTCTGCTGCAGAGGTTGCAGAATAACGCAAAGCAAGATTCATCCACCGGGTGTGGTTTAAATAGCCTTCTGTAGTGCTTAGGTGTCTCCTTCCACAGCCACGCCTAAGTAAGAAAAGAGTTCCTGGTAAGAAAAGAGTTCCTGCCTTCCAGAAGAGTTCCAGTGTTCTGAATCTAGGGAGTGGCTCCAGCCCCACCCAACAGGAAAAGTAGTTCCAAACAGAAGAGGATCAGAGGCTCAACTGGCAGGCAAGTAAGCAGCATGGTCTGCTGAAGGTAAGTCCACCCAAGCATTATGAGCCCGGCGCTTCCAGCGCTGGGACTGGGCATATTTATGAGCCTGGTGCCACTGGCGCCAGGACTGGGTCCAAAAGGTCCCAATTGGGACTGGTTGGCACTCGGAACCTGGGTTATGGATCTGCTTCCAAGGGAGTTGGGAAAACCCTGACCTTTTGGAAGCAGAGATCATGACAGTACCCCCCCTCAAGGCCCCTCCCAAACCGGGCTTCTCCGGGGGTTTTGGCTAGGCGAGGAGCGTGGACATATTCAGCAGGTTCCCAGGATCTCTCTTGGGGGCCGTAGCCTTTCCAGTCAATTAGGTAGAATAGTTTAGATTTGGAGATCTTGGAGTCCAGAATGCTTTTGACTTCAAACTCGAGTTCTCCATCCACTAGGATAGGTTTTGGAGATTTGGTTAGTCGGGTTTGAGGTTGCACGGGTTTTAATAGAGAGGCGTGGAAGACCGGATGTATCTTCATGTGCGGGGGCAAGTCCAACTTGACCGCTACTGGGTTTACTATGGTAGTGATGGAATAGGGACCAAGGTATCTTGGGTTGAATGTGCGTGGCCCTTTTAGAGATAGATATTTGGTGGATAACCAGACTTGATCCCCTACTTGATAGTGAGGGGCTTCCTTCCGATGTTGATCTGCTCCTTTCTTGTATTGTTCTTTAGCCCTTTGAAGGTGAGAAACAGCTTCCTTAAAGGCTTGGGTGATTGTAGAATGCAGGTAGTCTACTGCTGGTGTTTCAAGATCTTGGAGGGGATCCAACTCCGAGGTTCGAGGGTGACTGCCGTACAAAAGAAAAAACGGGGTTTTCCCAGTTCCCGAATGGACAGAGTTATTGTAGGCATACTCGGCTATCCAAAGGATATCTTTCCAAGTTTTTTCAGTTTGTTGCAGCATGCAGCGTAAATACTGTTCCAGAGTTTGATTGGTCCTCTCGGTTTGTCCGTCGGTCTGAGGGTGGTGACTGGTCGATAGTCTCACATCAATTTGAGCCGACCGACAGCAACTTCGCCAAAAATGAGAAATAAATTGACTACCTCGATCCGAAATTAGAACCGAAGGAAAACCGTGCAGTCGGACGATGTTTTCGAGAAATTCTCGGGCCAGAGTTGCTGCTGTTGGCAAGCCTTTGAGCGGAATGAAATGCGCCATCTTGGAGAATAAGTCCACGATTACTAGAATCGTATTGTATCCGGAGCATGGAGGTAGATCGGTGATGAAGTCCATAGAAAGCGTATGCCAAGGGCGAGGTGGGATGTCAATAGGGCGTAAGAGGCCTGCTGGTCTTTCCTTTTGACTCTTGTTTTGGGCGCATACTCCACAGGACATTATAAAGTCTCCGATATCTTTTTTCCAAGACGGCCACCAGAAGTAGCGCTTGATCTTTTCTGAGGTCTTGGCTATACCGGGATGACCTTCCGTTAAAGAGTCGTGATAACAAGAGATTACTTTTTTCTGTAAATCTGTGCTGGGTAGGTATAATCGTTCTTGGAAATACAATAAGTTGTCCTTTACTGCAAATTCCTTTCCCTGCAGATGCCAATTCTGTATGTCTGCTGGAGTTACAAGTTGCCTGGCTTTATCCTTAACTTCCTCTATGGATTCTGTGGCGATTACACCCAGAATTCTTTGTTCGGGAATGATTGGTACAGGTTTAGGGTTGACCAAGTGTTCTTCCACTCCCATCCGAGAAAGGGCATCGGCTTTACCGTTCTTTGTACCAGGTCGATAGGTAATTATGAAGTCAAACTCGGCAAAGAATAATGCCCAACGGAGTTGTCTAGAGGATTGGGCTTTTGCGGTCTTCAAATATTGCAGGTTTCGGTGGTCCGTAATCACAGTAACGGTGTGTCGGGCCCCCAGCAGATAATGCCGCCAAGCCTTAAAGGCAGACTTGATAGCCAGAAGTTCCTTGTCAGTAATCGTGTAATTGATTTCAGGAGGCGAGAATTTGCGGGACCAAAATGCCACGGGATGCAACTGATTGGTTACCGGGTCCTTTTGTGATAGAACTGCCCCCATGGCAAGGCTTGAAGCATCAGTTTCCACGATGTAGGGGAGTTCGGGGCGAGGGTGTTTTAAGATTGGTGCAGAGATAAATTTAGTCTTCAAATCCTGGAAAGCTTGTTCCGCCTCGGTAGACCATTCAAAACGTTTGTTTTTCTTTAACAAGGCAGTGATGGGCTGGACTATTCGAGAGAATTCGGGGATAAACCTGCGGTAAAAGTTAGCGAAGCCTAACATGCTTTGCACACCTTTTACGGAGGATGGTGATGGCCATTTGAGAACTGCATCGACCTTCTTTGAATCCATACGCACTCCGCCAGGTGATAATATGAATCCCAAGAATTCAACTTCAGTCACGTTGAAAACACATTTTTCCAATTTAGCGAAAAGTTTGTGTTGATGCAATCTTTCGAGGACCATTTTCACGTGTTTCCGATGTTCAGATTCCGATGAAGAATAAACGAGGATGTCGTCAATGTAAACAACAACACATACATCTATGAGCTCTCTGAGGACATCGTTCATAAAATATTGAAAGGCGGCCGGGGCATTGCAAAGTCCGAAGGGCATGACCTGATATTCAAATAGCCCATACTTGGTGCGGAAGGCCGTCTTCCATTCATCGCCCTCTTTTACTCGTACCAAGTGGTAAGCTCCTCTAAGATCCAGCTTTGTATATATGCATGCTTTTCTGACTTGGTCCAGGAGTTCAGGGATCAAAGGTAACGGATATCTATTCTTAACGGTGATCTGGTTCAGGGAGCGATAATCGATACAAGTTCTAAGGTCTCCTTCCTTTTTTGGAACGAAGAACAAAGCTGAAGAAGCAGGGGACTTGGAAGGACGAATAAACCCATTTGCCAGGTATTGATCCAGGTATTGTCGAAGGTGAAGGTTCTCAGGCTCGGTGAGGGCATAAATTCTACTACAAGGAGGAGTAGATCCAGGTATCAGGTCTATCTGGCAGTCATAAGACCTATGAGGAGGTAGAGAGTTAGCCTGATCCTTCCGGAAAACATCTTGGTATTCTAGGTATTCGGGAGGTAACTGGGGAGTCTCTGAAGAAATTGCGGCCAGTGCAACACCAGGTGGAGGGTGACAAGTAGAGACACATTCTGGAAACTGGACCGTTCTTGCTCGCCAATCGATCAGAGGATTGTGTTTCTCTAACCAAGGTATTCCTAGAATAATCTGAAACTGAGGGGCCTTGATCACATCGAACACGATCTTCTCATGGTGTCCATCTTGACTTACTAGCGTCACCTCTTGAGTGGTATGCGTTACTGGCCCGGAGGCTATCTCCGTACCATCCACCGTAGTAATGACGTCCTTTACAGCCTTGGGACAAAGAGTTAGATTCATCCTCAAAACCATTTCATGATCCACATAATTGCCGATGGCACCGCTGTCGACGTAAGCTTCAATTGCATGTAATCGATCCGGATTATCAGGGCTAATGAGGACCATAGGTATCACGAAATGCGAGGTCACGGAACTGGTTTTCACGCTCGGCAAGAGGATCTCTATTCTTGTCGGGCGAGGTCGTTTCCCTGCTCAGAATTTGTAACTTTGGTAACTGCAGCTCCTACTGCCTTCTTGGCAGGTTTCACCGGACAGTCTCGAAGAAAGTGCCCTGAGTTTCCGCAATATAGGCATAATTGCAACTGTTTCCTCCTTTCCCGCTCCCTTTGTGTTAGAGGACCTTTCAGACCCCCTATTTGCATGGGTTCCCCGGAGTCTACTCCTTTGGAAGGAGTTGGCGGTTTGGAAAATACTCGAGCATCAAACTTGGAACGATCGGCCTTCCTGTTCTGCAGCCTGTGATCTATTTGAACGACCAAGTCTATATAATCCGAACAGTCTTGTGGGGGATTCACTACTTGGGCTAAAACGTCTTTGAGCTCTCCACGTAGACCTCTATAAAACAGCGTAATCCTTTTGTCCTCAGGCCATTGAGTTTCCACTATTAGTCTATTGAAAGATGCAATATAAGCCAAAAGGTCTTGATTACCCTGTCGCAACGAAAGAAGCTCATTGTCCAAGGCCTGCCCCTGTGAATGTCTTGCGAACAGTTTTTCCATACTAAGCTGAAAGGCTTGAAAATCATGGAGAACCGGATCATCTTGATTAACTAGAGGGATCGACCAGTCTGCCGCATTGCCACTAAGGTACGAAAGTACAAAAGCTACTTTTGCTTGATCAGTTGGAAAGGCTGCTGGCCGGCATAAGAAGTGCAACCGGCACTGATTGATAAATACTGCAAACCTCTTTGGGTCACCAGAAAATCGTTTGGGCGGAGCCAGAGGTACATTCCCAGGTAGGTTGATCTGCACTGGATTCATAGAGGATGTTGAAGGAAGATTTGCCCCTGATGCGGGTAAAGGGGGTCTGTCCGGCTTGTGACTGTAGCACTTGTCTAGCAAGATTGTCTGTTCTCTCCTTGGAAATAATTAGTTCCCTTCTTAGAGCATTCGTTTCCTGACGAGCTGCATGCACTTCTGCCCTTAGTTCCCCAAGTAACCGGGCTAGGGGGTCAGTATCCGAGGTTTCCATAGCGCCTGGGCGAGAGTTTTGCGGTAGGCTTTGCGTTCTGTAACGCTCACCTGATTCTCGCAGAGGCGCCGGTCTTGACTGGGCGACTACCGTATCTTCAAAGGTGATGTGTAGCACCCGGTTGGCTCTTTGGGCTGGACCTCTGTGCACTGTATGCCTGACGTGTAGAGTAAGATGTCTGCAGATAGAAAATATGGGGTTAATGAACTGGGGTTATTGGGGTGTCCCTATCTCTTTCCTCTTCTCCTCTCCTGTAGACCCCCAAAGGTTAACGCTCTCACCTTAGGTAAGTGAATGCCGAGCTCTCCATCTGCCTCGGGGCAGGGTGCTGTAACCAGTTTCTTCACTGGATAGGTAGCGCAGGCCTCTTGACTTCAGAGGACTGCTGTCCGTCGTTTACTGCACGAACTGTAAGTTTCGAGTCATTGAAATGTCTTTAAAGTCTTTAGTAATGATGTCTCTTGTTTTGCAGGGTTCCGGCGATGGCAGATGACGGGCTGAAGTGAGTTCAAGATGGAGCCCGTGTGATGAATAGAAGCGCCTGGAAGCACGTAAGTAAGCGCTTGTTGCCTGCTTCACTATGCGCTCTAACTGTCTTTTTATTTTGCAGGTACGAGTTCGGAGCGGCTGCAGGGTGCCGGAATACTCACTGGATTAGATGTGGAAAGGAGTAATGGCACGTGAGTATTAAAGTTCCCCAATGTCTTTAAACGCACCTTGTTTTGTCTTTCAGATGCGGGATGCAGCGCTGAAGGCCTCCGGAGCGTACGAAGAGTAGGTAAGCCTTTGCCTTTCAGATGCCGGAATGCTAACCTGTTCTTTCTTGTCTTTATAGGTGTTGCTGAAGACTGGATTCAGGATGGTAAGCCTTTGCCTTTCAGATGCCGGAATGCTAACCTGTTCTTTCTTGTCTTTATAGGTGTTGCTGAAGACTGGATTCAGGATGGTAAGCCTTTTTCCTTAGGCCCAGGACCGGATGCAGAAGACACGATGAGCGTTCTGCTGCAGAGGTTGCAGAATAACGCAAAGCAAGATTCATCCACCGGGTGTGGTTTAAATAGCCTCCTGTAGTGCTTAGGTGTCTCCTTCCACAGCCACACCTAAGTAAGAAAAGAGTTCCTGGTAAGAAAAGAGTTCCTGCCTTCCAGAAGAGTTCCAGTGTTCTGAATCTAGGGAGTGGCTCCAGCCCCACCTAACAGGAAAAGTAGTTCCAAACAGAAGAGGATCAGAGGCTCAACTGGCAGGCAAGTAAGCAGCATGGTCTGCTGAAGGTAAGTCCACCCAAGCATTATGAGCCCGGCGCTTCCAGCGCTGGGATTGGGCATATTTATGAGCCTGGTGCCACTGGCGCCAGGACTGGGTCCAAAAGGTCCCAATTGGGACTGGTTGGCACTCGGAACCTGGGTTATGGATCTGCTTCCAAGGGAGTTGGGAAAACCCTGACCTTTTGGAAGCAGAGATCATGACACCCATGATGCGGCCACAGCCTGTCATAGGGGGTTTCATACAACACTTGAAATCTTAAGAGAGCTTGCATACTGGCCACACATGGGGCAGGACCTCGACCAATACTTGAAGGCGTGTCTTGTGTGTGAACAATTTCAGCTAACATCCCTCGCACACTGTGCGCCTCTCCAAAAGAGGGGGATGACACTGTCTGCAGCTGGAGAGGGCAGGATCCCCCTCCCTCATCCACTACACCAGCCTCCAGCGTCTAGCCAAGACCCTGCCCCTGGAATTTGGGCACCATCACGTGCTGCCTAATGAATCTGCACCGTACCTGATGCAACGAGATACCTCCGACGCCATCCACCCCAACGCCATCCATCCGATGTGAAAAGCATCCAAAAGCTCCCGATGCATGCGGTAGGAATCGCGCTCCGAACACGCTCTTCCATTCAAAATGGCCGCCACTCTCTCGGCTGAGCCAGCGTCTCGTTGCTAAGCAACGCTCCCGGCATATCCATCCTGACGCACATCCACCGGCAAGGCAGAAGCTGGCCCTCCAGTGTGAAGACCCGCAGTGTAAAGGCCCTGTTTTGCCACTGTGAGGCATTATCCATCTGCAGCTGGAGAGGGCAGGAGCCCCCTCCCTCATCCACTACACCAGCCTCCAGTGTCTAGCCAAGACCCTGCCCCTGGAATTTGGGCACCATCACGTGCTGCCTAATGAATCTGCACCGTACCTGATGCAACGAGATCCCTCCGACGCCATCCACCCCAACGCCATCCATCCGATGTGAAAAGCATCCAAAAGCTCCCGATGCATGCGGTAGGAATCGCGCTCCGAACACGCTCTTCCATTCAAAATGGCCGCCGCTCTCTCGGCTGAGCCAGCGTCTCGTTGCTAAGCAACGCTCCCGGCATATCCATCCCGACGCACATCCGCTGGCAAGGCGGAAGCCGGCCCTCCATTGTGAAGGCCCGCAGTGTAAAGGCCCTGTTTTGCCCCTGTTATGCGCATGGTTGCGCTCGGTCGCAGGAGCCCAGAGATTAACAAGAAGTATCGCTCCCATGAGGACACACCATGTCTAGAGAGGACCTCGCTTGCATACTTAACCTAGCGTCTATAGCTAGCTGACACTACGCATCTGCAGGCAGCCATGCCTGTCTCAGATGGGCCTGAACATCACAAATAAAGGTAACTTGTAACATTCTTACGCGCGGCCGTTACCACTCTATCCCTCCGGCTCGTGCACCTTGATTGTGTTGTACCTCTTGGTCGCTAACAGACCACACTCACTGTGTTGTGCCTTGGTCGCTACTAGACCATATTGATTGTGTTGTACCTCTTGGTCGCTAACAGACCACACTCACTGTGTTGTGCCTTGGTCGCTACTAGACCATATTGATTGTGTTGTGCCTCTTAGTCGCTAACAGACCACACTCACTGTGTTGTGCCTTGGTCGCTACTAGACCATATTGATTGTGTTGTACCGCTTGGTCGCTAACAGACCACACTCACTGTGTTGTGCCTTGGTCGCTACTAGACCATATTGATTGTGTTGTGCCTCTTGGTCGCTAACAGACCACACTCACTGTGTTGTGCCTTGGTCGCTACTAGACCATATTGATTGTGTTGTACCTCTTGGTCGCTAACAGACCACACTCACTGTGTTGTGCCTTTGGTCGCTACTAGACCATATTGATTGTGTTGTACCTCTTGGTCGCTAACAGACCACACTCACTGTGTTGTGCCTTGGTCGCTACTAGACCATATTGATTGTGTTGTACCTCTTGGACGCTAACAGACCACACTCACTGTGTTGTGCCTTGGTCGCTACTAGACCATATTGATTGTGTTGTACCTCTTGGTCGCTAACAGACCACACTCACTGTGTTGTGCCTTTGGTCGCTACTAGACCATATTGATTGTGTTGTACCTCTTGGTCGCTAACAGACCACACTCACTGTGTTGTGCCTTGGTCGCTACTAGACCATATTGATTGTGTTGTACCTTTGGTCGCTAACAGACCACACTCACTGTGTTGTGCCTTGGTCGCTACTAGACCATATTGATTGTGTTGTACCTCTTGGTCGCTATCAGACCATACTCACTGTGTTGTGCCTTTGGTCGCTACTAGACCATATTGATTGTGTTGTACCTCTTGGTCGCTAACAGACCATACTCACTTTATTGTGCCTTTGGTCGCTACTAGACCACCTTGATTGTGTTGTGCCCCTGGTTGTTAGCCAGATACTACCCAAATCCATATTCAAACTATGCCAGCCTGGCTAATACTCATCATGCTCCCCTTCTGCATTATGCCCGACTGCACACCTTGTAGCAGAAATAGCCATATCCCATTCAGCAATGGACTCGCTAAGCTTGGCTGTCCTAGACATCACCCCATTCCCTGTCCAACACCCTTCCTACCTTTCCTACCTCCTTTCCCCCACAGCGCATCCTCAGACCATAGTACTAAAATGAGCGTTACTTTAGGTAACACCCCACTCAACCTCGCTACAGATGACCACTCTGACAACATCCAGAACTTGCGCAGTTCGATTGAACACTACCCTGCAGACTACCCCAACCTCATGACCCGTAACGATAGACTAGGTTGTAGACTCCCTACCCTACTTAGCAAAATGACCACAAATCATATTACTAAAATCACCAATAAAAACAACATTGCAAACTCTGTGCCACTTAAAGGAGCATTACTCAATGTTAGATCTCTTGTGGCCCACCCTACGGAAATTGCAGACATCATCTGACCAGCAGACCTGGATTTCCTCGCCACCACAGAAACCTGGCTCCATACTGCAGCAGGCCTCTCTCTATCTCTCGCAGTTCCAGTCAACTACTCCATCCTCAGGGCCGACAGACCGGATGCCCGTGGAGGAGGTGTAGCTCTCATTTTCAAATCCTCGCTTGACATTAGATCTGTGACAACCCCTCCTTTAAAGTCCTGTGAATATCTATCCATTAAAATTCAAACCTCCCCCAAGAACTCCATCACCTTGGATCTATTATACAGACCCCCTGGGCCCATAGGTTCATTCGAGGAAGACATAACCTCCCTCATAGCCGAAAAGTCCAAACCTCTATCACAGAATATTATTCTCGGTGACTTTAACCTGGGTTACAATGACCCCCATGACACTCCAGCATCTTCCCTTGCCAATGTACTTGGTGAACACAACTACACTCAACTTAACACCTTACCCACACATCAAAAAGGCAGAACCCTAGACTGGCTCGCTGCACACAACTGCAAAATCATCTGTAGGGACCCACAACCACTGATATGGACCGACCACCTCCTACTCTCATTTGACATCAGTACTAATAACCCCCTCCACAGACAACACCCACCTGCACCAGCATGCCTGACGAGAAACAAACGGAACATAACTGCTGAAGCCCTCATCCCACTGGTTCTACCCACCCTTAACATGATCCCTAACACATTAGACCCTACCCTACTAGTAGACACCTACAATAACGCCATGACCAATGCCATTGACCGTGTTGCCCCACTAAAATTATGTAAAAGTAAATCTAAAGCAAACCTTAATTCCTGGTATACTCCAGAACTCAAAATATTAAGAAAAAATAAGTCCAAAATGGAAACCCTTTGGAAAAAGAATCCATCAGCGGAACATAAAGTCAATCTTATAAATGCATACTCCCTTTATAAAAAAGAAATTATTCGCACAAAAAAGGAAGCCTACAACACAAGAATAAGCAATGCTAGCTCCAGTACAAAAGAACTATTCACTATCCTGAATGAATTAGAAAACCCCAATCCACCTATGGATGCGTCTGTGAAGGACCAATCTTGGTGCACAAGTATCCAAGATGCCCTGGCAAACAAAATTACTGGCCTACAAACAAAAATCGAAAACAAAAGACTTCAACTCTCCAATAGTAGCCCCACCCTTAGCCCCCTCATGCCCAGCCCACCTACCACCCCTAACACCAACCAGGGCTTCACCTTCAAAAACGTAACCGCACTAGAAGTGCAAAAAATGATAACATCCCTCAAACCATTGAACTGCAAAGGGGACAGCTGCCCTGCACAGATCATAAAAGATGCAGCAAGAGACCTCGCCCCCTTCATATCCAAGCTCATAAACGCTTCTTTCTCCACCAATTCGGTACCCAACAAACTGAAACAATCATGGGTCCTCCCGCTACTAAAAAAACAGACCCTGGACCCCTCCATCCCCATAAATTACAGGCCCATCACAACTGCTCCCTTCCTGCTAAAAATTCTTGATAGAGTCGCTTACCTGCAAATTCAGCATTACCTAGAGTCTAACCAATTACTCGGATTGCGTCAGTCTGGCTTCCGGCCTCAGCATGGAACAGAAACTGCCCTTGTTGACCTTAAAAGTCAGATTGGCGAAAGTAAAGATAAGGGCAAGGCTGCCATCCTACTCCTCTTAGATCTCTCAGCTGCCTTCGACCTGGTTGACCATAAAATACTCTGTAACCACCTCGCCTCTGCCGCCCACTTTTCCCCCTCTGCTGTCACGTGGATACAGTCCTTCCTAGCCAACAGAACCATGAGGGTCTTCTCTCTGGAGGCAGCAGCAGACCCAATCCCTATCTCCTGTGGTGTCCCACAAGGATCATGTGTTTCACCTACCCTTTACAATATCTTTACAAAGCCCCTCTTTGATAAACTGGACCGCCTGGGTGTCACCTATACAAACTATGCGGACGACACCCAGATACTCCTCACTATCTCGGGCAACTACGATATTGATGTAGCCAGGATCAATGAAATCTTCTCCGCCATTCAGGCATGGATGGCCACACATGGCCTCTGCCTCAATGACGAGAAGACCGAACTGCTCATTGTTGGCTCGCCGAACAACCTACAAAAACTAAGTCCCAATTACTCTAACATCATAATCGATGGCAACACCATCCCGGTCGCCAAAAATGTGAAAACACTCGGCTTCTATCTTGATGCCAATGTTAACTTCACTAAACAAATTAACGCAACCGCTTCTGCCACTGCACATACCGGAAAACTCATTAGAGCCTGTCGACCATTTCTCTCCCCTAAAAGTTGCCTCATACTAGCCAGAGCCCTTATACAATCCAAACTAGATTATTGCAACAGTCTCTACTTAGGTGCCAACCAAGCGATAATTAATAAGCTCCAAGTCCTTCAAAATAATGCGCTACGGGCAGCGCTAAATATCCCCAGACGTGAGCACATATCTCGACTACCAGAACCACATGCAGATGGCTCACCATCCAACATAAAATCGACCTAAAAACACTCTGCCTGATTTACAAAGCTCTCAACAATTTAGCACCCCCATACCTGACTAACAAACTCACCATGAAACCCTCCGTTAGAACCACGAGATCCTCCAACACCTTTTGCCTAACAGTACCCAGATTTAACTCTAAAAGAGCCGGAGGTTCAAGCTTTACTGTCCTCGCCCCCCAACTCAGGAACACCCTGCCACTGAGCATCAAATCATCCAATTCCTTCCAGTCATTCAGGAAACTTGTCATTGGGTGGCTTCTGACAAATAGCCAACTTTGAAGTCAGACCTAGCTATATACTGCATTGTCTGTCCATGCCTCACATATGTCACTACTGGGTGCTATTACCCCGACTGCCTGCATATAACTGCTATTTAAATTGTCCTAGCATCACTGTTTATTACCATGTACTGTGACTTGTAACCTTGTACTAGCGCCCCTATACTCCTGGGTCCGGAGCGCTATAGAAATAAAATAAACAAACAAACAAACTGCCATGGTCAGATTTGCAAGTCGACTTTATCTGGCCCGTGATTCGCTCCTCTAGGGGAAACAAGAACAAGTTGACCATGACATGCTTGTTTACTAAATGTGTGGAATGACTCCCCGCCCCAAACTGCAAGGCAGAAACAGCAGCTGCCCTGATGATCAACCACATCTTTTCACGTTTTGGACTACCCCAAAGGATCGAGTCAGACAGAGGTAGCCATTTCACCAGCGAAGTAATGACAAAGATGTGGGAGATACTTGGGGTTAAAAGGAAGCTACACAATGCTTACTGGCAGCCTCTAGTGGCAGCCATTGCGAGCATATTAAAAATATTTGTGGCAGATTCTGGGCCAAGTTGGGATATTCGATTACCTCTTGTCGTAATGGCCATCAGATCTACCCCTTCATCTGCAACTAAAATGTCACAGTTTGAGCTGATGGCTGGATGCAGGATGGTGCTTCCCCAGCATCTGCTCTACAGAACCCAAGAGCAGACATTGATCAATGCTTCCACAACTCATGAGTATGTTGAAAATCTAAGAAAACACCTTCAACATGCTTTTGCCTATGCTCAGCGAAATCTAGAGAGATCTACAGACAGCATGAAGACCCACTATGACTTAAAGATTACCAGAAAAGAATACAATGTAGGAGACCAGGTCTACCTATACAATTTCCAAAGGAACCAGGCCAAACAGCGCACATTTTTGCCTACCTGGAGGGGTCCTTTTGAATTTGTAGACAGAATCTCACCAGTGCCTAAAAAATCTGCATCCCCAAAGGCAGTTTGGCAGAAGGGGAAGATAAGTGGGTCCATATTAATCAACTAAAGTATTGCCATACTAGGCACACTCTGCAGCAACTGGATGAGTCTTCTGGAACCCCAGAGGGGGCCACTCCAGTTCCATAAAATGTCAACTCTAAAATATTCCACATATAGCCTATAAAATACAATAATACAAATGTGCCCTGATTTCTCAAATGTATGTGTCCGCCCCACTACATTAATAGTGGTGGGGAAATGTCTACAAATATGTTTTTGCTTTGTCATCCTAGCTAACCTATAATTGATTGGAAACCATGGAGACTGACTAAGGAGGACTACCCGGGGACCATGAGGAAAGATCCGAAGGGCCCGGAGTATCGCTCAATACTCACATCAGGACTGGTGAGGAGAACCGATCGATCCACGCCTGATGGAGGAAAAGATGATGAACTTTGTCATTTGTGGAATCAGAAGAGATAAAACTGACATCCCAGTCTTGCAAATTCCCATTGATAAACGATCAACGCCAAATCGCAAGAGGGGGGCTTTTGGGATATTTTTTCCCACTAGTTCAGGCCCTGCAACATTACTGTGCATTGCTTGCATCAGGAACATCAGAATGGCGACTGGAAAGCATTCTGCTCGCTAATATCACCCAGAAGGGCGCAGTAAAAATCTGAAAAATAGGCCGCCATCCACTTTTGCCTATCTCAGTGGTAACACAGGAGACCACTGCCAAAACCCATCATTTGGCTGCCCAAAAAGCAAGGCTGATTGCAAAATAAACACAGAGCTGTGTGAAAATATGTTTTTCTTGGTTGTCAAATTTGCAAAAATCATGGCTCACAAACCACCCAAAAGACCCAACCTCCTTGTTGGGTGTTAAACATCATTCTACTTCAAGAATCCACATAAATACAATGTCCACAGAAGTACACTTATCAGAAGAAAATCCGCATTGAAGATTGCTTGCTGGAAAGAAATCTGTCAAAAATGGGTGCAATACCGTTACTCGCCTCTGTCAGACGCTGGCGATCTCTAAATCTGACAGGAGAAACGTGTGTCAAAAGCTAAATATGCCAATGAAGGGATTTCCATCAAATGCAATATAGGGTGCCACACATTGATTTTCATGTTGAAAAAGACTGGAATTGAAGAGATGTTTGCTGATTTTAAATTTGAAACTGTCATTGTTCACAAGGGACAATGTCAAATTGACCCTAAGGTAACCTGATACAGCTAAAACTTCAAAAGAGGCTTTCTTCCCCTGAGAACATACCACCCTTTTGCTTCCCACCAAAAGGACAGGAAATTTCATTTGAATGCTAATAAGGGGAGGAGGGGCACTTTGGCCTGTTGCTCTGCTGATCTGGGAAGGAGACAATGGGTTCCTTGAACTGAATAGAAAATGCTAATTTGGGTGTGACTGACATCAGCTGACCTGGCAGGAAGAAGACCATGTGACTTTCTAACTCAGCCAAGCTTGGAGGCGGTCCAGACTGGAAATGTGGATTGGAAACTAAAGTAACTGTATGTTTTGGGAAAAGACTTATAAAATATTGTGCCGAACTGACAAAAATATGAAATTTAGAGATTATTAAAATGAAAAATTCACTCACAGTTTAAAACTAATCTGGAATCTGTGTGACATTCAGAGACTGAACCACTGAAATTGTAATATTGTAGCTATTATGATTATGCTAGGAACATGAAAAATTAAAGGATTATGCCCAAAGGGTATGTGCATGTATGTGTAAAATAATTGTACAGATCCGAAAATGTGTAACCAACCAAAGCGCAAATAATTGTCATTTATGAACCAAATCTCGTAGGAAGATAAGATTTTGATAGAAACGTACCTTAGTCAATCTGTCATGTAATTATGTATTATTAACAAGTTGTGCATATAGAAAATATGTTTTTTGGGAAAAATAGATTTTCTGGGTAAAAGCAAAGGGGAAGTTCTTCCATAGATTGTAAATGGCAGCATCACTCTGACACATCATGACACACTGTTCCTTTCTCAAATCAGGAGAGGGGGAATTCTCTGACCTATCAGATCCTTAGAGGGTTGGGCATTGTGAAATCAGCCTCCCCACCCACTTTGGAAAATGGATAAATAGGGACTGTTGAGGTCCCAGAGAAACACACACTTTCACTCATCAACTGATCCACTGGTGAAGCACCATGCAGGAAGATCCAGCCTCCAGAACCTAGATCCAGACTCTAGAACCTAGATCCAGACTCCAGAACTCTGAAGCAGAAAGGCCAACCCAAAAAGCTGAACCCCTTTCAGCAGGCCTTTAAAATCTAGGAACCTGATTTACCCCCTAAACTTCCACGGGGCCTAATCAATTCAACAGCTTGGCTGAGCTGTTTGCTGCTTCTGGCCAACAACCTTTGCTAGAACCCAAGATCCAGATCAGTCCAGCAGGGCTGTAACCCAGAACCCGTCAGATCCAGTCCAAGAGGCCGCGCAGAGACCAGAGTGCTGAGAGCAGAACAAAGCGCCTGAGACCTGTCCGGTGGCGAGCGAAGTCCAGGCCAAACCCTTGACCAGATCTTTGATGGGTCCATTTTAAACCAGAGTTGTGAGTATTTAGCATAGAACTGTCCATAGTCATCTCTTAGTTTAAAGTAATCCATCCAACCCATTCCTAGATATCCAGACTGCATTGTAGAATCTCTTTTGTCCATTCTGAATCCTAAAATTTAAACGTCATTTTGAAGCTAACATCCTCAGCTTTCAAAAGAACCCAAAACGAAATTCCAATTCCTTATAGTTTTTCCGTAATCGCGTTTCTCACACACGGAAAAGTTTCAGCAAATTTGCATTTGGCTCAATTTCATTCCATGTAAAACAGCTATTTCTTGCTTTCAACTTCTGAATTTCGTTTTCCGTCTGCTAATCATTCTACAATGATTGCTAGTGTTGACCTGAACCAATCCAAAGCAACTCTCACTAGTTCTGAATCCTATTTAGCAAATTAAAATCATTTAGCATTTTTCCCATTCATTTCAACCAAATTTAAAAGAAATTGACCTGTTTTAAAATCATTACTGTTTTCTCTAAGCTTGCTAGGGGGGAAGTGGGATTGAAACTGCAATTGTTGATTGTTATTCCTGATACCTGTGTGCCCTCATTCCATCTCTTCATATTGCATATTGGGGGGAGTGAGTAGTAACAGGGGAAAGAGTGATCACCTTGTCTTTGACTGAATTCATATCAAGTTTTATTTCTGTGTTGCATTCCTTCCTATCATTGCAATTTCATGAACCCATACAAAGTCTTCTCTGCTACATTAATCGTCCTATTCCTACTCCTAATTGATTAAAGAGATTGTTGATATTGTAATATTACCCATTGCTGATCATTGTTTACATTCATAAGTGTGATATTCAGATATTGTTCATATCTATAAAAGTGTGATATATATATTGTTCAATTCTTCAAATAAATCTTTTAATTTGCAAAACAAACCTTCTTCTTGGTTCAGTGAGACCAGGGGATTCAAAGAGAGCGACGTTATATAAGGGTACATCATCCAGAATTAAAAGAACGTTTGACATAAAAATATTTAAATAAGGGTTTCCATTGGGCATCCCATACTAGGCATTGACTTAGTTGGAGTGCTGGATTGAAATCACTTACAAGTTTTAAAACAACTCCAGTGGCATCATCTTCTTTCTGGGTGTCACACAGCACCTTCAGTGCAGTGGCACAGGGGTGTCTTTCAGACTCCCCAAGCTTTAAATACCTTCTCTCGGACTGACTACCGTCTCCCAGAGCATGTAAAGTTAAATTGGATTTACTAGTCACTTTGAATTTACTGAACCAACACACACTATCTTCCTATAGAGTGCTGGAGGGGTTGCTTAGCTTCCCCTGAGTCAAAACACTCATGTAACAGTAAAATGTTACCTTTTCCTATTTCAAATGGCTGGTGGCAGTGGTTTAGATCAACTACCGTGACTTTTCGTAACCGCTAACAACGGTTGCTCAAAATCAAGGGTAGACATTTTCTTCAATATGGCGCCCAAGACCTAACTGTATAAACAGACTCCGTTCAACTTTTTTCGCCATTTCATTTAGGAAAAGTCCTTCTTGTGTTTAACTCTGCGTGCCAAACCAGGTTTGGTCCCTTTGTTCGTGCCCTTTGGCAGGCTTCTGTGCTGAAGCCCTCCTCTGGTGCCAGAGTGTCTGGGGTGGACAGGATGTGAGGGAGGTACCTGAAACTCCATGTGCTTAGTCTCCTAGGAGATCTGAATGCACTCTGGTGTGATTGGCTGGCTGACTGTCCGGCAATGACAGCCAGCCTGCTGGGTGAGTGACAGCCAGGCTAAATGAATGGGGGAAAACTGTTTAAAAGCCGGTCTCTTGGATTTGGAAGTCGACCACTGGAACGAAAGAACCGAAGACATGCTGAAGGAAGAGGACTGCTGCAACTCCTGGACGACCGGTGAAGCCCTGCTGCAGGTCCAAATTGCCTGAAACTCCAATCGACAGAGAAGCCCTTCAAGGTTAACTTCTTCCCTTGAGTTTGGTGGGAACAACCAACTTGTAAGCCACCTGGACACCGTCCTATTCTGGTCGGATTTTCAACAGAGTGCTGTTTGAAAACCGGATAGCCAGAGGGAATGAAACCAGTTTGTGGTCTTTAAGTCACTCACACCTTAAAGCAACGTCTTGCTACAGCTTTGGCCTCATCCCTGGGCAGTGCAGGAACCTCCCGATGTCCTCCTTCTTGTCCCCATGACTGAAGCTCAGGAATGGCGAGACCTGCTCAGACCTGCCAGGAACAACTGCCTCTGCTACAGCTTTCTTCGTTAAACAAGGTACTGTGAAAACTTGGTCCGGAAATATTTTCGGCCATTGAGAAAGTGCGTGAAACTTTCCTCAACTACGAAGGTTTGTCCTTCTCTAAACATTCGTCAAACTTTTTGCCTAGCCAAATCCTTTAAAAATCTGTGGCAAAGACTTAACCGTTATATACCAGAACTGTGCTATCTAATACAAAAGACTCTGAACCATTGACTTTGGCCCAGGCCTGTTGAGAAGAATTGCTGGTTGTATTTAACTGAAACCCTTTGCCCTGCCTATGAATGTATTTGGGCTGTCTATTCTTATAACCTTGTCTTTTACTCCCTTTTCTAAGTATCTGAAGTGCCATTTTTCTCCCACTTCATTTTGAAGCTAAACTTGTCTATTTAATTTGCGGTTGGATTTATGTGGTTGATCAGTGTGTGATATTGAGCTGCTTGTGCTAGTGTAATGTTTTCAAACTAGATGTGTAAATAAATGTATATTCTTTTACCAAGAAACCTTGAGTAAGTGTATATTTGAATCACTGTACTATTGATCCTTTGGGTAACTTGTTCTACTGCTCACTTAAACTCTTGAGGTAAGTCTGGCTGCTCAGCCATCGCTACCACTTTACTGTGTAGTACAGGCTTGTACCAAAGGTGAAATTGTGCTTACACTTGTAGTCCTAATTGCATTTAGTGGTCCCAAAGGGTACTGCATGTGATTCTGCCTAACATCCACCCAGACCGACAACCCAATACCTGCGGCTGTTGCCATTCGAGAAAGAGTGGAACCTGTGCTGGCCGGTGTTGTGAGGCGTACCAGTGTCATCCGTGATGAGGTGCAGGCTTGAACTTGCACGCTTGCACATCATCACGCAGTTGTCTGGCGTCTCCTCAACTGGCTGGCCGGAGTCATCTCGTTTGTGCTGCGTGATCTGGACCCTAATGCGACCCACTCCTCGTCTTCTCCCGCTATGCTCCAGTCATCCTCTGGGGCGCCTACCGGCCCATTTACCACCAGGGCCCCCTGTGCAACTGTCCCACCCATGGCGGTCCATCTGGTGGAGCTAACATCCCGGCCTGAGTTGGGAGTCACCAGTGGAACGGCTAAGGGCATCACCATGCCAAACAAGGCTACGACAGGAGCAGTGGCAATGGAGGGAGAACAGACACCCAGGAGCAGGGCATGGGCCCAACACCCCCGGGTGATGTGATCAGTCCGGAGGGTGTCTTTACGAAGCAGGCAACTGGCAGGCTCGAAGTAGGAGACTACTATACTGAGGGCATCCCATCTCAGGGAGGCAGGTATCCAGTGTCAGACACGAGGCAAATGTAGACCTTCGCACAAGGAAGTCTTCCGTTTTGGTGCGGTACGGGCAGCGAATCTGGGGAGAGAGGCAGCAGGCTCAGGAGGCGAGACTCACCATAGCCAGGCCGGACATTGCACTGCGTCGGGCAGAGAGGCGGGCTGAGCCCTCGAGGATACTTGCAGGGAGTGGGAGGAGATGGAGAGGACCATGCTGGAGTCCCTGCAAGCCCTTGAGGACAGAGCGGAGGCCCGCCTAGGGAAAATGGACACAGTATACGATGATGCCCTGGCCGAGACATTGAGGGAGATTGGTGAGAAGGACTAGCCTGCTGCCTTTGTAAATAGTTTTATAATTTAAGTGTCCGTTGATTTTTTTGATCATTTGGAGGTTGGATTTTGGACTTCACTCCATTTTTTTGTATATAGATATTTATGTGTACGTTTCCTTTTATTTATTATTTAATTGGAGTGGACTCAGGACAGTCCTCCATGTTTTCTTGTGAATAGTCTTTTTGGTGTGTTTCAGGCTTACAGATGGACATGTTGTATTTTTTAAATACACAAATACACATGAACATTTTTAATTTTTTATTGTACCTGTACAACTTTTCAGATTATTTTGACTGTATGTATGGCGATAATACAACTGTTTAATATATTTTTGTTTTACTCCGACAGTCAGTGTCTGTCAGTTATTTTTGCAGTGTGCATGTTTGGTAGTCCATTTAGTAGGACTGATCCTGCCCATTGCTAGTCATGTGTGGGGTTGCTTACTTGAATGTGTTATGTGCAGAGTTTATTTGCGGGGTCAGTATACACATGGGGCGGACGGGTGGTGGTGTGTGAAGTGGGATTTTATGTGTGCACAGGCAAATGGCATTTCTTTTCACATGTGCAGCATCACTGTGTATTTGGCCACACTGTGTTTGTGAGTGAGGTGGGTGGGGTGACTGTGGGAGTGTTGCATGTTCAGGACATTTGCATATGATTTGCTTGATGATCTGTAACACACAGGTGGTGCTTTTCCAATTCACCAACATGTGTTTTTACAGTTATCTTCATGTATGGTGTTGGTCAACCTCTTGCACTGGGATACACTATTGCCATTTCATGGTATTTACACATTGACGGCCCATTGCAGCTGACTCAATGCATGCTGCACTGTCTGATTGCCATGTGCTTCACACATGGCCATACCAGGAATTTTTTATTAGGTATTCTCTTCTAGGAATGGCAGCTCAATGAGGCTCAGGCTGTGAGGAACACGGCCAGTGTTTGTTCATGTGGCACACTTTGAGGGCGTTTGGGATTCTGTCATTGGTGAACAATTTGTCCCTGGATATTGATGCCATCACATTGTCACATGTCCAGCAGGCACTCACTTTTACATTCACTTGTTTCATGTGTGTGTTGGGAGATGGTTGTGGACAGCTAATCTGTTTGGCCAGCTGACGCACTCATGGATGTGGGCCAGGTGAATGCATTGATTTTTGCTTCCAGGATACGCGTTCCAGTGGATATTCTGGCTTTTGTCGCTACACAGCAGTCAAGGTGCACGACACACATTCGATGGAGTCATGATGTGTCACTATGTCAGGCTTCCTCATGCAGGTGATGTCCCATGTGGAGGGGGCTGCCTGCAGGGTGGGGTCACGGGTGGGTAATGGGGGCTGGGTTCTACCATGGTGAGGGGGTTGCCTCTAGGGTGGGGTCACAGGTGATGGGGGCTGGGTTGTCCCATGTGGAGGGAATGCCTTCAGGGTGGGGTCACGGGTGATGGGGGCTGGGTACTGCCATGGTGAGTGGGCTGCCTGCAAGGTGGGGTCACAGGTGATGGGCGCTAGGTTGTCCCATAGTGAGGGGGCTGCTTTCAGGGTTGGGTCACGGGTGATGGGGGCTAAATTGTCCCATGGTGAGGGGGCTGCCTGCAGGGTGGGGTCACAGGTGATGGGGGCTGGGTTCTGCCATGGTGAGGGCACTGCCTGCAGGGTGGGGTCACGGGTGATGAGGTCTGGGTTGTACCATGTGGAGGGGGCTGCCTGCAGGGTGGGGTCATGGGTGATGGGGGTGGGGGCTGGATTCTGCCATGGTGAGGGGGCTGCCTGCAGGGTGGGGTCACGGGTGATGGGGGCTGAGGTGGGGGTGTCCTGTCTAGAGGGCTATTTGGCTGGTAGTGGGCCAGGCCTTGCATGGGAGGGCATGTGTTTCCTATGGGGTGCGCCCATTGATCGCTGGGTGTTTTCGCGTGATTACGCTGGGGTACGGTTGGGATTGCGAGGTGTTTTCACGCGTTTACACTGGTGTGCGGCTGGGGATCGCGGGGTGTTTTCACATGAAATTTCGCTGGGGTGCGGCTGGGGTGCGGCTGGGAATTGCGAGGTGTTTTTGCGCGATTAAGCTGGGGTGCGGCTGGGGATGGCGGGGAGTTTTCATGCAACTACGCTGGGGTGCGGCCGGGAATCGCGGGGTGTTTTCGCGTGATTGCACTGGGTTGGAGCCGGGGATCGCAAGGTGTTTTCACGTGAATTCGCATGGCGCCGAGGCTTGCGTCGTGGTAGGCATTTCACTTGCTTTTTCCTGCGTGTGAGGGCGCATTGGGGTCATTACTGGTGCAGCTTGTTGTTCCTTGCGCCATGGCTACTGATGCCTCGGGAAATCCATGAATACACGTGCCGCGCAATCATTTCTCTGCACCAGGGCTGGCGTACGCTACTTCTCGGCGCACAGCGCTTGCACATTTTCTGCGCCAGTTTCTATGAATCGGGCCCATAGTGTGGAAGGGTAAATATTTAATTTTATTTTTATACTTCTGAATTCCACAAGCCCAGGGAAATGTATGATACCACTAATGATATTTATAACATTAACAACCATTTTAATAACAGTGAAAAAAACTGTATGCAATCACAAATATGTTTCACAAATATTTATTTTACAAATATTTGTATATCATTTTACATTTTCTTCATATTACATTTATCTGTTTAAAATCGTATTGATGGTTTCCTTAAGAATGATTTCTTCATGAAAACACACTTCCTTCCTTTTTTATGAATGTCAATGCATATGGGTATAAATTTGATGGTGTGTGTTGGACTCAGTGTCAACTTGGGTCAAGATCTCGGTGTCAAAATAGCAGTGCCATTTATTAAGGAATAAGCATTGACAAAGCCATCAGTTTATGTTTTTATATAGGCATGGGGGAAGGCACTACTGGTATAAAGTTTGATGCTGTGGGTTGATTAAAGCCAGCTCAAATGTATTGGGGTTCTGCTACATCTCTGCCTATGCTACACAGCAGGGGGTCTTATCAATTGTATGTCAAATGTAAACCAGAACCTTAATAACCTGCAGCCATTTACACCCTCCCTCCATTACTTTAACGATAATTTTTTGGGTGGCAACAAAATGTATAGAGGTTCACCACATGGTGCCTCCTGTTTCTCCCTTTGGCCTTCTGAGGGGCCTCCTGTGGGGCGGGGCCCCTCACTAATGTCATAATTGCATCACTCTGCACGTCTCTAGATTCATAGTCTTGTCTTCTTAGCTCACCTCCTCACGGATGCTCGACCAGGCTCCACGGCCAGGGGCTGCCCCAACCATTTATATCCAATTTATAATGAGGGGCTTATCAAATTGATGCAAAATGTATATCAAACATTTTGGCGTGCTTATCAAAATGATATAAAAATTACTGGGGGTCGTATCAATTTGATTAACAAAAGGGGAATAGGCGTACAAAAAGGGGCTTGGCCTCCTGTCAAATTTAAAATGATGATGGAACGGGGCCCCTTACACTACTCACCCCTCTTGAGAGTCTTAAATACTTACTAGAAATTTTTATTGAGAGGATTAATATATATATTGTCTCATGCGCTTTGAAACAGTACATTCATACTGTATAAAGCGCCTTACAAGCAAGCAATAAATAAAATAAATAAATGCGCATTGAGACATTCAGGATAATTTTACAAGAAAATTGCATGCAGGGGACCACCTTTGTTAGCACTTAAATTCTGTTGGGCCTCGGTGCACGCAATTTTAACTTTTACAAAACAGAGTTGAAAAGTAAGGAGTAAAAGCAGGTGAAATCGCCTTTACTCTTTGGTTTTAAGAAATGTTTTGTAAAAAATGTAAATGCCACCTGCAAATTACACTTTGCAGATGGCATCTACAATGGATTCATATGGAATCTGCCTGCTTTTAACAGGTGCAAAATGGAGGTGGATTCCACAGGAGCAGGCATAAAACGAAATGCATTTTAGAGATGGTGGAGGAAAGCAAGATGGAAACGTTAAATCGGCTTCATTCCCATGCTCTGCCTTCAAAGTAAATGAAAATGTCCTGGAGCGGCAAAGCACAGAGTAAGAGCTTTACATCTTATATTTATGCCGTCGTTACCGCTCTGCCCATTATAAAATGAGCCCCACTACATTTTCTTTTTCGGTGCCCACATGCCACATACAAAATTAATGTAACTCAACACTTGGAAATATAATAGTTTTTTCTTCAAAACGTATTTATTGGGTAGAGGAAAACAAATGGATCAGTACACCAAGGTATATCCCCCAAAACGTCCAAAACACAAGAAAATAATCCAACAATAACCCCATTAGCACACCTTGCCAGAAGATCCTAACATTATTTTGGGTCGCCCAAAGGGTGAGCTGGAATATTTCTGCTGGAATCATTTCAATTTTTGTAAAGTACCAACGAGGTCTCTTAAGACAGTTAAAACCATCTAGAGCCATCCAAGAGCTTTACTTCCTCTACAGGAAGCTGTAAGCAAATTTAGAAGAGTGTTTTTTTATGTTATTATTGAAGCATGTCAAGTGTGTCTCTGCACTCTTGCAGTCCTTCCTGGAGGATCTACTCTGTACTGCCAATACCGATTTCCCAATTTGATGTGGCCATGCCCACTAAGCATTTAAAACAGCATTCTGCATGAAGTGTGCAAAGTGTGCCTAGTGTGTCTCTACAGTCTTGCAGTCTCGTGGCTCAGGCTGGGGCTATCCGTGTCGTAGGCAGAGTAAGTTTCTTTGTATCTTTTTACAATGTACAATCTAAGAAGTAAATCAATTCCGGAGAACTGCCTTTTTGCCAATTCAAATTTAAATCCCAAAATGCACATTTCGGGGGCGGGTGACTGTGTATTTGCGCCTGCCACAGATGACTCCCCTTTTCTACCCAGTACATCTAGTAAGGGTGGCATCATCAAAAAGTCGTTCCAAGCGAATGCACTCACCCAAACCTATTAATGGAGACATTATCGCCAGTGAGGAACGTGGTGGGGATATTGCAGGCCCCCTTGGGTCTGTTAGTTGAGGTGCTTTCATCGTCGGTTGATAATACAACTTCTTCGCCCAGTGCAGACTGAATGGAATACCATGACAGAGCATGATGGAGGAGCAGTGTCGATAGTTCCAGTCACTGTACCAGCGTATCCGAGGGTGAAGGAAAGTTCTATTTATTACCTTCCATATCGATGAAAAAACAAGGGAAAGGATTGATTTCTTTCTGCCAGCCGGGACCAGTACTGAGGCTCGAGGAATCTATGTGATTATTACGACGGCCGAAAATGCAGACTTTTTTTAACCCTTTACACCACATATATCTGTGGGGGGAGACCCCCGCAACCTCCCCATCTTAATATTATATTATATACCCCCCGCGTTTTCCGCCGTCGCAATTGTCAGGTCGACATTTTGGTACGATTCCAGGTTCCAGAGGTGCGGGACCCATTTACGGAGGGCCCACATTTATTAATGATGTAAGCCTGCTTGAAATTCATTTGTTAGCTGGAAACGAGCAGAATAAAGTACCCTCCAGAGATGCTAGTGTTTAGGATTTTGAGCAAATGGATTTAGATGATATCCAGTCCTTCGCTACAGAGCATCACGCTTCAGCTGACTGTTATTTCTTCTATGGGCAGTAAATCCCCCAATCGAGCCTTTCATCATACTCTTATAGAGCTCGATGAACAAGTGAAACTTTAGGCCTCCTTAGGGGAGGCTGGCATACGGTGTGAAAGTGGTCATACGAGGGTCAAGTCTTTGGCACGTTGTGGAGGCAAATATAAACCCGGCAGAGGGATACCTATGAATTAGGGTCAGCAGTAATACAGCCGTGTACATTTGACGACAAGTATGAACCCGACTGAGGGAGGCTAACATTGAGAGAAAGATCGGAGCACGGCTGAGAGGGATCCAAGGGTAAAGAGTAAACGCCTGACTTGAAGATAAATCGAAGGAACTTTTGTTTTGTTGTTTATGATACACCAGGCCCTCTGAAGGAAGAGACTTTGCATGAAAGAGACTCGGACACAGAGGTCCTGATGCTGTGAAAAGGAATGGTAACCTAGTGTCAGAGAAGCCCAGGAGTGTGCTGTGCTCAAGAGTCCTGCCTTGCCCCAGCCTAAAAACGTGGGGAAGGTCATAATATCCTGACTTATCATTTTGTGAACAGTCCTTTCTTTTCTTGTGAATATTATCCCACACTCTCTTGTAGCATAACAGTAAGGATTGGCAATATTTTTTTTTAGTATAGGCCCTGTTTATTTGACTAGACTCCACTAGGACTGTATTATTATTATTTGATGATCATAGCTTGCTCGCATCTTAGATTTAGGTTTGGATTAGGCGTTTATCTCACCCATTTTTACAGTTTAATAAACACCCTTGAACTGTGATCACTTGTGTCTTTCTTTCTTTGATACCATGCCTTCCTTACACCACCCTCCATGCAAAGTAATCCCTTTGCCTGGCACAAGACTGTCGGCCATGTCCTAGATCCGCAAAGGACCTTTGTTGGTCAGTGGCTTACTATTCTCCTGAGATGGCCACTGGCTATGACCTTCAACCATGACAAGTGAGTGAAGGGCCTGTACAATTGCTTTCCGCTATGCCACAGTCCTCACTAAGCCACCCTGCAGCTATGGTCAGTGGCCTCTGGCCATGGCTTGTGCCCTTCTAAACGGCCACTGGCAATGACCTGTGGCCATCGGCAGAGACCGATTTCCCCTCAAAGTGTGTAATGGGCATGGCCAGTAGCCTCTTTACCCGATTGCATTGCCTCCAGCAATACCCTGCACCGTAGCAAGCCACAAAATTAGGCAACTGTGCCTGGCTTACCTAATTGGTGGTTAGTGAGCAACCAGGTGAGCATGTTGGTCATCAGGGGCATGTGGGTGTTTAGCCTGGTTGGCAGACCTACCCCGTGGAATAAACCTAGATGGTGAAGGCTCATGAGGCACCCATGTCCCATGAACGCTCCGTGGAACCAGCACACCACAGTGGCGAAATGGCATTATTTTCATTCTTTGGAGTATTATGTACTCCTCTTGCCCTTCCCCTATTCATAATATTGGGGGCAACCCCAAGAGCGCCACAAAATTACCAATCTTTAATTTTTTTGCAGTGCAAGGGTATGACCAGATCTCTTTAAAATTCTGCGGGCCACAAATGTAGCTCACTTCAAAATGTTGTCCCCTGGCAACTAACCAAATGGCTCTGGTTGTCCTGTGCTGGCTACATGGTCTGGAAAGGAGTCTGGGTCCTCAGACCCAGGAAGCCAATGAAATGCCCTAAAAGTAGTACATGGGTCGGCCAATTGGTCAAGGCAAATCCATAGAACACTGGCCGCTTTTGGCCAGACTTAAAAGACACCACTGGACATTTTTGCATCATATTTTTCAATGCACACTTTCAGAACCGGACACCTGCTCCTTGCCAATGATTGGCGCAAAACTGTCTAGCGGCTTAGTCTGTGAGTGAGAGAAAATATCTGTCCATGGCAAATAAATGGGAAAACCTGGGTTTTGGACTGCCTATCAAACTGCCCTCACTTGATAAAGCCTCATGAAATATTCCCAACCAATATTCAAATAATATCTACATTTTGGGGGGAAAGATTTGAGGAATTTCTTGGAACTGTGCCAAAGTTATAAGGACAGAAAAAGTGTTTTTCCTGTGTTGTGACCAAAGAAACTTTAGCTGACCTTCAAGAATGTTTTCATTTGGGCGTCTAAATATAGATCTGTGTGTAGTTCAGCACTATATAAACCTGATGTGAATAAGCTTTGTATATACCTCTTGGTACCGCAGCGCTTGCTGTTTCTTTGCACGCTAAATAACATTAGCACTCAATTCATTATGGTAGTACATTTACTGACCTTGGAAGGTTGAAGGCCTGAGCAAGGCACGTCAATATTGAAACCTCGGACCTGCAGGTTGAATAGACTTCTTGATCCCCAGCTGATTCCACATAGTGCATTGAAACTGGTGACAATGGGCGTCATTATAAGTTTGGCCGTAGCCTTGCTGGTAAAACCGGCAGGCGGCCGCCAAACCTGTGAAAATGTCCGGCACCCGCGAATGGGCAATTACCGGGTCATTTTGGTCCTGGCAGACCTGGTAATTGCCCATTCGCGGGCACCGGAATGGAATGCTCCCCATTCCCATTGAGCACCACAGGGCTCAATGGGAATGGGGAGGTCGGATGCACCGGCACCATTTGGAATGGTGCCGGTGCATCCGACATGCTCTGCCTGTGGGTGCCGGTATGGCACCCGCGAGCAGAACTCGTAGTTTACCGGTCCGGGAACTACGCTACTGGCACCGTAGTTCCCGGACTGGCAAACTTATAATGAGGCCCAATGTGTTGGCTCAAATTATATAAAATTGTCTCAAATGTTGCCTTAATTCCATTTTTACTTTCAAAATTCAGCCGATGAGACATGATTCAAAATAATTATTTCCTACTGTGCAAATCGTATTGTTATTCTAATTTATATACGCAAAGGCAGATTGCATCTGCGTGAATGATTCAAATCCGCTCAAAGCATTGACAATGGTTTGAATCTTTCAAGCTGATTTGAACCTCAGTTGGTTAGATAGGTTTGGAGTACATTTGAGACGGCTCAACAACCACTGCACATGAACAAAAATATTGATGGATGATCTCACACCAAATAAGTGTTATTTCTTCAAACCGACAAAAAGAATGTTGACCAAATTTGCACTGTGAAACATTTCAGGGCAAGACTTTATAGTAAGTGCCTTGATGGCCCTACCGAACCAATTCGTTGTGCTTTCAAGTTTCCACCTGCCACCTACCTAGTGTGTGAAATTTGCTGAACTTCACCTTATCCAATTTAGAACATTTCTCCTGATTCACTTTGGAATGCAAAGAATAACAATAAATCCTCCCAAAAAGTACTCAGCTCTCAGGGCAGGGACATGAGACTCGTTCCTCAAGGGGCAAAGCCATTGCCAGGGGTTATTTAAAGAGGCAAGTCCCTACGTGAACATGGAGCTGTCATCGGGAGGCACGACTGAAGCACCTCTGGACTCTGTCACGAACACCCAATGGAATCCAAGAGCTCACACTCTCTGTACGAACTGCCATTAATTGCTACCTCTACCGATACTTAATTTCCCAGAGAAACCAGCACTTCCCATTGTTTAACTAACCTTCCACATGGTGCTGCACAAGACCACAAGCATCCCCAGACATGTTTCAGCCTCGGGGGTGTGACCAAGCAGTTTGGGCTAGACTGCCCCTTTTGGGGTGGGGCCAAGCCTGATTTGTATATGGACTTTCCCCTTCTGTAATGGCTTGGCAGGTGAAGAACGATGGTCTGTAGGGTTGCCCAGAGCAATGCCAGAGGTTATGATTAGCTCTAAACCATCAAGCCATCACATCTTTGTTTTTGCTTTGTCACCCTGAGTGGGACAGGTATGCCCAGACGTGGGTTCCGTGCCTGCTGGGCCTAGAGACCCAAGCTACTCCTCACTGGTGAGGCCCAACAAGGCTTAAACATGTTTGGGGATGCTTGTGGTCTCGTGCAGAACGGATGTGACCTTGCAGTTCGGGCTGGACTTCCCCTTTTGCGTTGGGACCAAGCGTGATTTGCATTTGGTCTGTGTCAGTTTTAAAGGTGGGGTTTGAGATGCCATCCGGCCCCGTTCCGCTGGATGGATTACACTTATTGATAATCGTTAAGATGTCGTTTATGGTCCAATCTAAACTCCATTTATATGTATTGCTATAATTGTAGATTATGTCCCAGCTCTCTATTTTGCCATAATGTTTTAAAGAATGGTACACTCAACAAGACTCTGAGATGGGTTGGGCTTGCAGATAACACTAAGTGATACCTGGATCCTGTAGGTCCCAGAAGAAATGACTATCCTTACTCCCTATAGCCCTAAGCATATTTTCAGAGTTGCAATAAAGCATTAAGATTTCATGGGCTGTAAGCCAATGCTTATAATCATGTTTAAGGTGCAGTACATCCTTTTTACACCTTAACTTATCTTTACAGGGTTCTATGTTCTTAGATCGGCTGGTTTTTTTGGGTCAAATAATTTCATCAACATTTTTTATTTGTTTTATTCAGGGGAGTTCCCCCCCTTTCCTATGATCTAGTGCCTATTCCGCTTACTCCTTATATCCCCTTACCCACCCCTCCCCCATATATTTCAATGCGTTTCTTCAGTTTCGGCAGAAATCTCTGTGGAGAAAAGCCTGGCGATGTAACAATGACGTACCCTTTACAGAGTGCAAGGCAAGCTTGATGTTATGACGGAGCTCCCTTTTTATTTTTGCTTGTACAGATGCATCAAAAACATGTACATATCGATTCCTGCCTTTGCCTCTGTACTTATACGATCAATAGCTAATCCAGACAATAACAGTTTCTGTTCTGTGTTGAGGACGAAAGCCAGATTGACGCAGGCCTAGTAGTTGATTGTACTCTAAATAATCATGAATTTGCAGGTAGGCAACTCTGTCGAGGATTTTTAGCAGGAAGGGGACCTTGGTGATGGGCCTGTAGTTGGTGGGAATGTGGTACGCTCACCTGGCTCCCACTGAGGCGTCGATCTGAACTGGACAGCTGTGGTCTCCACCAATGTGACGCGTAGGGCCGAGATGACAGACTGGACTGGCCCACCTAACTTCATTTGCTTGGCCCATAGGAATATTCTTCTGCAAATGGAGAAAAGGAATTAACCACCCGTGGAGTTGAGCGTAAATCCCCCCACCCCCGCTGTTCTCCCCACTGATCCCCTTTGATGTCCCCTCTTATAGTCTCACCTGATGGTTTGAAAAGATGAGCTCTCCATCCTGCATTGAGCGCAGGGGCGCGTAGATAACTAGTTGCTTCACTGGCATCGAAGGAATTGGTGAGTTCCAGAACAATATTGACTCCGGGATTCCCAGCAAGACGCCGTAAGTATGTAGTTCGTAAGAGTTCAAATGCCTGACTTTCACTCTTGTCCG
Organism: Ambystoma mexicanum; assembly: GCF_040938575.1. Taxonomy (NCBI): domain Eukaryota; kingdom Metazoa; phylum Chordata; class Amphibia; order Caudata; family Ambystomatidae; genus Ambystoma; species Ambystoma mexicanum. Next base: position 1,152,815,314 of record NC_090933.1, read on the forward strand.
ATTCCTTGCAAGTTGCAGCTTGACCCTAGTGAAGAGTTCCTCGTGGCAACCGGTAATATTCTGGTAAGGATTTGTATTATCCAACACAGTTCCATAAAATAATGTCAATATGTAACTTGTTGCTTTCTCCCTTATTCAGGCGCTGAGAGAAAGTATGAATTCTCGGGGAATAATACCTCTGGCGGTAAAATCAGGTAAGTCTATTGTGGTGAGGAGGGTTCCCCTTGTTTCACCTTGCTGTCCTTTTGTTTCCCCTTAGGGGCCGGGGTTCGGCGAAGATGCAGTGGAAGCTGTGCCGACCCGTGAAGAGGAATAGTACCCCCGGTGGTAAAATCAGGTAAGTCTATGGGGGGTAACCAATATTCCTCTGTGTATTCCCTTGGCTCACCTTGCTGTTCTTGTCTTCTCCTTAGGTACCGGAGTGCGGCGGGAACATGCAGGAGGATCCAGTGGAATGTGAAGACGCTGTGAAGGCCGTTGAGTTCAGCGCGGCGCTGCAGCAGGCGAGGCAACGCGCATAAAATAATTTCTTTCTTCCAGCTCAAAGGCGCAATGGATCGGGAATTCAGGTGAGGATCAAAGGTATTGCTCTTGTTCTAACCTTTTCTCCTTCTTTCTCCCTTTTCCTAGGAGCTCCAAACTTGAGAAGGGCGTAGCAGAAGGCTGGATGCAGACTTGCAGGCACGGTGAGCGTTACGCTGCTGGATGCAGAATAACGCGAAGCGTGTGCTTCTCTTTGGGCGTGGTTTAAATAGCCTCCAAAGTAGTCCCAGGTAAGAATTCCTCCCCAGCTCCACCCGAGTGAAAAAATAGTCCCTAGGTAAAGTAGTCCCTTCCAAGCCTCTTTTGGCTTGGAGCTCTTGCAGCATGGTCTGCATCAGGTAAGTTTACAGCCTGGTCTGCCTCAGGTAATTTTTAATCTATGAGCCTGGCGCCTATGGCGCCAGGACTGACTCTCCATATGAGCCTGGCGCCGTAGGCGCCAGGACTGCACCCAAATAGCCCCTAGCAGGGGTTGTTGGGCTTGCTTGGGATAACTTGATGCCTGCTTTCGGGGTTGCTGGACTTGGTCTGGGTCCCCAGGGGTAGGCATCATGACAAATGGCAGGGTCGGGAGATTGTTTTTTTAGAAGGGGGAGAACCCATGATTGTTTCAAGTTTTTAGGTACAGAGTTGGTCGAGAAGGATAGGTTTACTAGTTTGGAGATGAAGGGGGCTAGGTCTTGCGCAGCATCTTTGATGATCTGGGCGGGGCAAGTGTCCCCTTTGCAATTAGATAGTTTAAGGAATGCTATGATTTTTGGGATTTCGGGTATAGTGACCATTTTGAAAGTGAAGCCAGAAGTGTTGCTGGTCGGGGTGGGTGTTCTAGGTATGAAGGCGTTACTGTTTGAGAGTTGTAGTCGGACTCAATTTTATTTTGAAGACCAGTGATTTTGTTAGCCAGGGCATTTTGGATGCTGGTACACCATGGCTTGTCCTTCACACAAGTATCGGTCGGAGGGTTGGGAATTTCTAATTCCTTCAGGATGCCGAATAGCTCTTTAGCAGAGGATTGGGCATTATTTATTCTAACATTGTTGCCTTGCATTGGGCCTTGCATGCCCTCCGAGCTCAATGAACAGTAGCAAGCTGAGGATGCATTGGTTCATGTCTGGTTGTGGCTGCATGTTGCTTGGAAGTGTGCTTTTGGAAGATGTGGGCCTTACCCTTTTGGTAGCAAAATCTTAGCACATGTGGAGCCATTTTCATAAGCCTTATGCTTTTACCTCAACCCTTTAAATGGAGGAAACTGTACTTTGTTTTTTGCCAGAATTAGCGCAAATTTTTAGAGGTATTTTGGTGGTATTTCGACTTGTAATGTGGCACAATTACTATTTTCATTTATGCTAGTAATTCCACTGGCGGCATTGACACCAGGGCTAATTCTGGCGAGTTTCAGCCTAATTCCCTCAGTGGAATTTCCGCTGGCCTGGTGCTAATTCTGCCAGTGGAATTAGCACCCATTTTCTGGGGTCTCTAATTCTGCCATGTGCTAAAAGTGGGGGTTATCCTGTTACTGCCACTTTTTCCACCTTTTCAACTATTTGTGATACCTAATTGAGGTAGGCTATTGCTGCTATTAGATGAATATTACAATTGCTTAGAAATTAGAAATCTCTAAAAGAATATGCCTCATTTTTAGAGACTGGGGATGCTTTATTTTAGGGGTAAACAGGATAGGGGGGATTTACAAGTTATTTGGCATGGTACATCATTATGTGCGCTGCTGTCATGGCGGCTGGTCATGGGTCACCCATGCCTTTTCTTGAACTCAGACTGTTTATCACTTCTATCGCTCTATTGGTGGAAATGTGAAACATTCTGGCTTTTCACCCTGTTGATCACACCTCTCTCCTGCTTACCCTTTCCCACTGCCGCGTTAAAAAAACATTGGAGTTGCCTGGATTACTGGATACCTTTCAGAACCTTCATTACCATCTCCTAGAAAATTAAATCCTCAGATTCCACCCATCTCCCACTGCTCCTCTCCCACGTTGGATCAACTCCTCCATTTCGGCTGGTACTCCGTGCATCTCGGAGGATAGCTCAGGAGCAACGTGCTTGCCTTGGAAGCAGAACGACACGGAGCAACACAGGTTCAATCCCCAGGTCCGCGCTTAGAAACCTCTGGGTATTAAGTGTCTCATTTATAACCAATCATATCATAACCAGTGGCTCTTCAAATTCCTTCTACTCATCTTTGTCTCGGGAGGATAGCTGAGGGTTAACGTGCTTGCCTTGGAAGCAAGACGACACGGAGCACCACAGGTTCGATCCCCGGGTCCGAGCTTAGAAGCCTCTGGGTATTAAGCATGTTATAAATATCATATCATATCTCTATATCAACTCATAGACTAGCCTCTACCCCATCTAGCTGTGTCCCGATATTCCAGACCTCATACAGCTTGCTCCAGCGTCCTACTCAACATCTATGTTCTCAGAGCCCAGGGTGCTGCCTCCCGCTTCTTCTCCTTTCCTCTCTGTGACCCTCTCCACTCAACTTCACTTCATATAAGAAATGACACTTTGCTTGCTAATAAATATACCCTTAAACTTCATTGTCACAATGAAACCAGCAGACCCTATTAGGCTGTCGATGGATGAACTTGATGTCTGATTGGGGGCTTACGTACTTGGAAACAAATATAGGTACAGGGGATTGGAACACCTGGTCTAATGGAAAGGTTTCTTACAGGCTAGACTACATGTTTGTTAATAAAAATCAAAGACGTACAAACATCTCGTTCCAACATGTAGACATCTTGCTGAGTGATCATGTACCTCTTCGGGGTAAATTTAACTATGACCCAGGAACCCAAAGATGGGGAGTGGGCGAGGAAATGAATATACAATTTTCAGCAAGTGGAAATAGGATTACATGGACTGATAGAAACCTAGCCTCCTTTAATGGTCTGTTTGATCGTTTAATTATTGATGGCCATGACATAGCCTGTAATGGACTTAACTCTATTACTAATCTGTTGGGTATGATACGTCGTACAAACAGTAATGTTATTTTGAAAAGTACTAAGGGGAAAAATCACACACATACGTTCGATCAAGCAATCTATGATAGGAAAAAAGAGATGAAACGCGATATTCGAGAACTTAAGCAGATATGTGACTTAGATGATAAAGAGAGAAGTAAAAGAATAAGTAACATAAAGACACATTATAAACATTGGAAAAAGGATTATAAATACAATACCAACAATGCAAATTGGAGATGCATATATAAGTTATGTAAAACTCATGACTCAAAAAAATTCTGGTATCTTTATCGCTAATTTTTAATGGATGAAGATAATAGGGAAAATAATGATGTTGGTCAGGAGGTTTCGAAACAATATATTACTAATCTCTTTTTCAATACCAGTCACATATCGGCCAATACTAGCCTAAATCCATGCGGGATGGCCAATATCCCCTTTGATATTATAGATATTCTTAAAGTGATCTCAAAAATGAATTCCTCTCGTGTCCCAGGGCCGGATGGGCTGGCCAACATTGCTATAAAACAAAACCCTAAGAAATGGGCAGGTATCTTTCTACAACTATTCACGAGTATATGGGAAACAGGTATTATACCGGAAAGTTGGAGGAAAGCTATTGTTGTCCCTATTTTTAAAAAAGGGGACAGAAAACTGCTGGATAATTACAGACTTTTAGCAATGGCGGATAGTAGTTGTAAGATCTTTTGCTCCTTGTTAGTAAACAGCTTGAATAATTGGATAGAGGAAAATAGTCTACTCTCTATTCAAAAAACGGGATTTCGAAAGGGATATAGTACCCTGGATAACCTGACTATGCTGAATTACATCATAGCCAACTCAAAGGACAAGGGGGAAAAATTATATGTATGTTTCATAGATTACTCGAAAGCCTTCCACTGTGTCAATAGGGGACTTTTGTTGGAGAAATTGAGAGGGAAAAAGATCTGCCCTAAAATCCTTCATTTTCTGGAGGAAATGTATAGGGATACTACGGTGACCATCTGCTTGGGTAAAGGAAGGATGCTGTCATCTGAGATCAGAACTAATACCGGACTCAAGCAGGGTTGTGTTACCTCTCCTATTCTGTATAATTTATATGTGTTAGATATGTGGGAGAGTTTTAAGATCTTAAACAATTTCCCACCTATTGTGGCTGGGAAACCAATATGTGGATTTATGTATGCAGATGATACTATCCTTATGGATAAAACGCCGATAGGACTGCAAAGATTGTTGAATGGTTTGTCTGTTTATTCGGAGGCAAACAACCTCAATATTAATATAAATAAAACAAAAATTATGGCATTTGGAGTTACTAAACAGGAAAAGAAAAGGCTTATCTCCAGATGGCATATTAATAATATTGAATTGGAAGTTGTTGATGCCTATCCCTATTTGGGGATGGCCATCCTGAGTAAACCATGTATTAATTTTTTCCAAAGGCAGTCAATTTGAAAATTTTAAAGAAATGGAATGTGATAAGGAAATACATGGCTAGTAAGGGTGGCCACTCCATTGAAGGTTTTTTAGAAATATATAAGAGTTGTATTATTCTAGGAATTATGTATGCTATAGAAACAGTGGAAAGTAAATATATGAGTAAACTAGACCAACTCGAAGGGAAGCTCTGGAGGCCAGCTCTTGGGTTGCCCAAAGCTGTGCCTATACAAGCAATAAGATGCGAGTTGGGGATTATTTCCCTCTCCACGTGGTGGAAAATAGGATGTTGTAAACTTTATTTTAAAATAATATTGGGGAAAGAGGGGAATGAAAGCCTTCTTGGTCTCATAGGAAAAAACAAGAGCGAAGGCAGATTTAAGAATTCCTATATGGTTAGTTTACAAAATACAGCACTAGCCTTCCTTGAAATTTTAGGTTTTAATGAGCTCACGGGGAAGGATAATATTGTACGTATCTTGAAAAACCTCAAAGAAAAAGCATGTATTTGGGATTTGTGTGAAAATCAGTCCTATTTATATAATATCCCCCGATATACAATGTGTGCTCTTCAAGGTCTTAAACCAGCCACTCCGAAACAATATTTGTTAAACACAGGTAATAGGACTTTGAGCTGATTTATTTTACAGTTACGTATGAATACTCTCCCATGTAATGAAATAACCGGGGCTTGGGCTAATATACCCCGTGCTGAAAGATTGTGTAGGCACTGTAAATTAGAGGTGGAGACAGCAAGATACATTTTAACTATGTTAGGAATGGTATTATAAAGGGTACTCAAATCTAGTTGGCGACCTTCAAATGATTGAATCGAATCAATTTTGGTCAGTAATTTATGATGGTGAAATTAAGGTCTTTATTGGGGCAGCCTTTTATATTTGGAAGCGAGCAATTTTTTAAACTATTGGCAAATTATATCCCTCTTTTTGAGAATGTGATATCTTCTTTCAAATGTGATACCCTGTTTGTAAGATCTGTATGATTTGATGTGTGTGTTTTTATTGGAATAATAGGAAACAGACTTAAAGATGCCTCTTATTTAAAATGCAACATCTCTTCTTATGTATGGATAATATGAAATTAATGTATGCTCCCTGTCATTGATGTAATTATTTTTGTTAGTCTGTAAGGTTTTAAGTAACCAATATGCACTTTAAATAAAATAAAAAATATAAGAAATGACACTTGGCTTGCTAATAAATATACCCTTAAACTTCATTGTCACACCCTAAAAGGAGGCTGTGGCCCAACCCACCCCATCACCATGCCCTTTGATCCCCTCCTCTCCCTTCTGTGCATGCTCTTTATTGACTAATGGGACTGTGTATTGTCATCTAATTAGCTCTGTGTGCTCTGGATAACAGGCATTGTCAATGTCCATGTTCTAGAATCTTCCCCCTTCCGCCACCTGGATCATTACCTGCGCATTTATCACTTCGACCTTTTGTAGACAAGCCTGCACAGGGACTGCTTTGTGTAACCCCACATGCAATGTGTGAGTCGGTAGATTAATCAGGTACCTGGTAAACTAAATGCAAATGTGGTGAAGTGCATGAGCTGTCAACATCGGGCGTTATGGGTTGATGTAAATAAGGCACAGTCACCAATGCATGCAAACGCATTTCAGTATTGAGAAATGGAAATATAATGACCCACTCATAATTAAAGATGCTATTTTGAAGTGGTTTACTGTGTGTAAGTTACCCTAAAATTTGTTTCTAATTGTAATACCTTGCCTGCTTTAAAATGTAAGCCTCTGCACCTACCTGTGAAAAGAATTGTAAACAAAAGCCACCATTTTAACAGGCGTTTCACTTGCTGATTGCAAAGCACTGGAACAGCGTCCAAACAAAGTCAATACCTATTGCCTTCAGCCTCCAACAATGACAAAGAACAATGTTTTCTTATACAAATGTAAAACTTTATTATCAAGATTTATACAGAAAATAGTTTTTTCATGTCATATAAAGTATATAGAAGGTGAAACATCCTCACCTCAGACAATTATCATGACAAATGAAAAACACAGAGAAAAAACACACAATAAAACTCGAATAAAATGTAACAATCCTTAAATGCACCACTCAATATTTTTACAGAACTTGTCCAGATCATATAGACAAGAGGACCCCGACATGCACAGGTGTCCATCCTCACATGGGCTATACATGCTCTGGCTGTTGTCAGCGGGTACACATGATTTCCTCAATTTTCCAACTCATAAACTGTTTCTCAGCAGCTAAAACAGACACTTTTCCTTCCCAAAAGACTCCCAGTCTCGGGCTGTTTGGGAAAAGTAGTAGACATGGTTCACTCTTGTCCACATTGTCCCTTAATTTTCTTTTGGAAGACAGTTAAAAAATCCAATTGTCAACATCTGCATTGGTCCTACCCCAGAATCCCTACACCTGGACCAAAATAGCTCTGTTCCTCCTCATCACTGCGTGCCCCAAATGGAAAGTAAGGGTGTCAGGTCTCTGGGGGCTAAAAGAGAGCTGCCCGCACTCTGCCCTGGGCCACTCCACTGGCAGAACTTCTGGTGCCCATCAGTCCTCCCATAGCCTCCTTGCCCCAATCATTCCGAGGGGTTCCTGTGGAAAGGAAAGAAAATAGCAATAATCAAACTCCCAGAGGATGTTCCATGTCTGTGCAGCACACAGTGCATCTAACCGAAAGTAAAAATGACCTAGAATACCCAGCCCTCCTGCCAGCTGGAGCACTTATCAGTAACAACATAACATCATAACATTTTAACGGTAAAAACAGGGCCATTCCCATTATGATCAAGAAGGTTAAGAAGGAGGCCTGCCCACGCAACAGGAATGAAGTTGCCCCTTTCTGGGCCCGTTTCTCACTCATGCTTTGATGCTCCACTATGCTTTTGGATCTGCGTGAAATGACCAAATGCAAATGTCCGACTACCAAAAGTCTGACTTTTTTTTCTTCCCATTTGTTCGCAAATATATATGTAGGGTGAGAGCCTCCCACAGCCCCCCCATCTTACCCCTATACATTTTTATTAACTTTACCCCCCACATATATATCTGCAAAGAAATAGGGGTTGACTTTTGGGACTCAGACTTTTTGCCCTATTCCCCTGAAAAGGGATAGAAAGTAAAATGCTACTGATTCTACTCCATGGAAAGTCCAGGAACTGCAAAGTAGTACAAAAGAAATAACAATGGAAATGAATGATAGCTGAGTCCACTGCACTCCCTCTCAGTGCCTGGCACCTCACAGCCCAGAGTGAAGTTCCACCTGAGACTCCCTCCATCCCCCTCATCATGAGCGCTCTTTGGTAGAGGAGTGAAAACTGAAAAGAAAATATAATCACTGCTTTCCGTGCATGGGAGTCCTTAGAGAAATACAGCACTGCACCCAAGGTACTGCACTGCATTGAACGCCACCTCCTAGAAGAACTTGACCTGGATGTCCTTATTCTCACTGAGACGTGGTTCATGACCAGCTCTGTCACGAGTTTTGACACTCTCCTCCCTGACGGCTATAAGATCCTCTAAGCCCCAGATCCACATGGTCTAGAGGGGATGTAGCCCTGATCTTCCCTGAGTGGTTTCCTGCCTCTCCTATTCCCACTCAGGCCTACTCCTCCTTTGAATGTCTAGTCTGCAGGCTCTCTCCTCTTCTAACCACTCTCTTACGGTTGCTACTCTCTACCAGCCCCCAGGTCAAATCACCTCTTTTCTCTCCGAGTGGGCAGACCTCTCCTCCTCCCTCATGGCCTCAACCACTCAACTCCTCCTCCTTGGCGACCTCAACATCCATCTTTCACGACCTTTGCGAATCACTCTCCCTCTCTATCCTTCCCTCCGGCACGACTCATTCTGCTGATCACACACTTGATGTCTTGATCTTCTCCGGCCTCCCCCTCTCTACCCCCTTACCACTCCTCTCTCCCAGAGTGATCACTGCCTCCTCTCTTATCATCTTTCCATCTCCTCCCCCCAAGCCAAGCCCACTCCTAGATTGCCACCCACCTTCTCAGATATCTGTCCCATAAAGCGTGTGACAGTTGAGGTCTCCACTGCAACCTTCTCCCCCCTCCTCCACTACAGGCTGACTCACACCATGACACAGCCCTGTCTCTTCTCTACTCCGCTATTTCTGCTACTCTCGATGTTCTCACCCCCGTAATGAGGATCGGTTTGAAGTCCAAAGCCAAGTGTAATTCTTGGTATGACTCTTACCTAGCTACACTTAAATTTAAGGGTAGGGTAGCAGAGAGGAAATGGAGGGCTTTTTGCTCATCCTCTGACAAACTGGCCTCTCGCCTGCTCCAAAGGCAATACAGACTCGCTATTTGCACTAAGAAGAGTGCTCACATACAAGCCCGTGCCTCTGCGGCATCCAACAATTCGGATGAACCTTTGAAAATCTGTAAGGAGCTGTCCAACCCTGCTGCAGTCTCCACCCCTCCTCTCACCTCCCAGGCTCTTTGCAATGCCCTTGCCTCTCACTTTATCTCCAAAACCCAGGTCATACTGTCCACCCTCTCCTCTGCTCCACCTCCTCTTCCCTCTCCTTCTCAGCTTGCTGACCCTCCAGTTGCTCCCCCTCCCCCTTTCTCCTCCTTTCCTCTTTTCTCTCCCGATGAGGTAGCTAGACAAGTCCGATCTATGAAAACCTCATTAAAACAGGTCCATCCCTGTTCCTCTAAAACCAATAAGGACTACATTGACACCCTTGCTCCGGTCCTTACCGATTTCTGCAACCTCTCCTTTGCCTATGGCTCTTTCCCCTCTCCTCTTAAGCACTCTCTTGTGCACCCTCTCCTCAAGAAATCCACAGCTGATCCATCAGGTCCAGCCAACTATTGCCCAACTTCTATTACTCTCTTTTTGGGTAAACTCCTGGAAAAGCTGGCTGTCTCTCAATTTACTCTTCATTTCGTCTCTGTTGGCTCCCTCCATGACCACCAATCTGGCTTCAGAGCTGTCAGAAGCATGGAAACTGCTCTCCTGAACAGATGTGAAGACCTGCTCTCCAACCTCCACTCTAACATTCCCTCTGTCCTCATCCTACTTGATCTCTCCTATGCGTTCAACACGGTCAACCATACCACCCCGCTCAATCATCTCTCTTACAACCTGGGTATCACTGATCAGGCTCTGGCCTGGATGACCAGTTTTCTTTATGAACGACCCTCCCAGGTACAACTTGGGTCCTTCCTATCTTCTATCTCCCTCTCCACCTGTGGTGTCCCCCAGGGGTCTAACATCTCTCCCTGGCTATTCAACCAATACCTGGCAACTCTCGCCTACTGCATTTCCATGTTCTGCTCAACTTTCCAGTGCTATGCTGACGACACTCAACTTATTTTCAGGCTGCCCTCAGCCACCTCCTCTCCTTCTCTCATCTCTGATTTCCTAACTGCCATTCATGATTGGTGTGCAGCCAATGATATTTGTCTAAATGCCAACAAGACTGGGATCCTCCTCATCGGTACACCTGCACCATCCTTCCCCTCACTCTCTGGCTGATCTCCTTTGGCTCTTCTCCTATCAGTACCTGCGAGGCTAAGAACCTCTGGTCATCTTTGACTCCACACTTTCCTTCTCCGCCCATATCGCGATGTCTTAAAAAAAAAAAAAAACTTCCAACTGCACCTCCTCAGAGGTACTCTGCCTTTCCTCTCTTTCCCCAGAAGCTTATTGTCTCCCAAGTTCTGGTTGTCTTCAGGTTGGACTATTGGAACAGCCTCTTTCTAAATTGTCCTGCCTCTACTATCCGCCCTTTACAACTAATCCAGAACAGGACTTCAAGACTTATCCTTGGCTTCAAGCCCTGGGATCGTATCTCTCCAGTTCTGAAATCCCTCCATTGGCTACCAGTGGATGCAAGGATTAAATTCAAAACCCTCTGCATCGTCCACAAGGCTTTCTGGGGCCTGGGTCCTAAATACCTTCAACTATCCCTCTGTAAATACCTCCCCTCTCGAGCTCTTTGCTCCTCTACTTCTAACTCCCTCAGGGTCAGTTGTTTTTCAAAGAAACAAGCTGGGGATAGATCTCTGCCTTCGGCTGGGGCCTCCCTCTGGAACAGCCTCCCTGCCACTCTAAAACTGAGGAGATCCATCTCCATTTCCAGAAGCACCTCAAGCCCTTCCTCTTTGCTTCTGCCTTTGCCCCCCTCTCCCCTGCTGATCTGTCTCTCTCTCTGCACCGTGAACCTGGCCACCCTCTGTCCTCCGGGCCCAGATACCTGCTCACCCTTCCACCCTCCTGCACTGCCCCTGGGCCACCCCTTACGATGGGGTCTGTATCTGTACCCATAGAGTCCCCCCTCTTTTTTCTTCCTGCACTTATCAGATCCGACCTGTCTGCTGCCTTAAACCCAGCACTTGACAATTGCTGGCTGCACTACCACTGTTTGTTGCATTTACTATTTATTTATTTATTTATTTATTATTATTTATCTGGGTCTCCTTTGCTCCACACTTTCCACTTCTCCCCCCTGCCATGCACTTTTCCCCTCCCCCTCTCCCATGCACTTACGCGTTCCAAATGTCACGGAGCCTAGTAAGATCGTTGTTTTGTTCTCCCCTGTCCCCCCGCTTGCCTTGTTACGCTCTGAAACACTTGTGTACGAGCGTGATATAAATAAAATATCATATCATTTTAACTCCACATATTGTTTCTCTGTTACAGTGTCACCTAGTGGACTTTTCTTGCACAACAAGACAGTTAAAAAAAATGTGTTATGTACTTTCTCACCATATTGATAAATGTGTTTAATGTTTTTCATTGATATTATTTTTGTATTAATGGGGGACACCCTCTGACCCCCATTAGAGCCCCTTGCCCCAGACCCGCACACATCACGCCTTTACTTTAGAGTGGTATCCAATCAAATTATCATTGTTAATCAATACAATTATTTTTTTTTTCAATAAAAAAAATAATATTTTTGGCACTTTAGTTTTCATATCCATGTTTTTCACAACAATAATATGACAGCATACCATAAAGACTAGTATTCTTAAATCAGTACAAAGATTTTATTCATTTCCCCATTCCACCTGTTTTTACTTACACCTTCTTTGCAACTTGACATTCCGTTGACTCCTTATTTCATCCTACTGTATTTTTCCTCCACACTCCCAAGAGGAAACTGGGTTTTCAGCCCCGTTGGCCTCTTTAGAGCCCATTAAAGAAAAAGAAAACTATTGAATTCCTAGCCACCGCCTACGGATATTTGCTATCAGTAAAGGTAAAATCAGAACAGACGATGACCCGCAGAGCAGCAAATGTAGACAGCAGCCTTCTTTGTGACTCAGACATCCCCCTTCTAAAAGCCAGACAGGAAAAAGAGACAGGCCCTACAGAAGCCAGTGCATCTCCACCCGGAAGCAGTCCAGCAGTGCCTGCAACATCACTAAGGGCCAAGAATTCAATCAGGAGAGCAGTCTACCCCTGTCCCCACCAGCCTCGCTGGGCTCCCTCAACCAGCACCAGAGCATGTTCAAACCCCAAAGAAAAAAGAAGACTCTTTGCCAAGATATCGCCCCAGCCCCACCATCCATCAGCCTCTGGCACCAGCACCCGACTGGCAACTGCCGCTCTACATCCAGTAGCAGCTGTTGCGCAAGTACACATAAGCTGGACTTACTGTTCTATTTTTCATTTTCTGAGGTGCCCTAGAGCTGTACTATTTTTGTCTTGAATTATTTATTTTTTAGACAGATGGTAGCAGAGATTCGGGTTGCGGGTAGGGAATTACTTTACCAATAGGGTATTGTACTCTTGGCCACTAGACCAAACGTATTTGGTTGCATTCAAGAGCATTGGGCTGACATGCTTTTTTGTTGTACCTTAAAACTGGTGCTGGGACATTCAAAAGACGGTGGAACCTTCAGAGAGAAATATTGTATACACTGCTGTAATTAAGCTCTGACATTATGTGAGGGTATTTATTGAAGACACTTGATATATATCCTGCAGATGGTTTCAATGTATTGATCTTCTGTTGCTGGAGTGCATTCATGGTAAAGGTGTTTTACCTAGGCCCAGTCCTGAATTCTGTTGAGATATTACTGGCTGAGAAACTGTTAGTATGGGCGTCCGACATGCCACCCTAGTGTGTTAAATCTTTAAAATACATTTTGAAAACCGTTATGGGGTTTTACCAAGTAACACGGTTGGGTACTAATGGAGTTGTGTACAGCTATCATTGCACAATCCTTAGATATGTTTTGTCATAATTGTAAACGTCTCTTAATGACTAAAAGGAGAACTGTGGAGTTTGTTCCAGGTGGAGGCACTTTATTATCACATACTCTGTGCCTTGGCCTGGCTCTTGGAGGTTCATGCCCATGTGGCCCCCAAGGGATCCCATAAGGCAGAGAACTCGGGAACTCTCTACAAGCGGTGCAACCGGTCCTGTGTCCCACTCCCAACATGCATGCTGCTGCACTGCTGTGTTAACAGTGTCAAGCAGGTTCCCCACTTCTCTTGCAGATTCCTTACTGGTCCTGCCCAGCAGTATCCAACAGAGTGGCCCCACACCTAGGTTATCCCCTGGCATGACACATTAGAGAACAAAGGGTTACAGCTCTTGGGTTTCATCCTCACCTGAGCGAAGGTGTTCAACATTTTGTGTGATGAATGGGTATCTGCAAATCCATATAGTAAAGATTTTCATTGCATGAGTGCACAATTTACAAAACTGATAATTTGGACGTTGAGTCCTCCTCTGCTGACATTCTCAGGCTTCCCGGAATCTGACTCTGATACGGAATAGCCACAAACTCTAAACTTAGACCTACAACTGCTTGTAATACCCAGGCATCGCCTGATATCTCACGCCATGCATTCAAATGCAAAGCAGTCCTCCCCTCTACCCTGGAGTAACCCTCGCTCTGCACACTTACCGGGAGGGACACTCTGTTGTCGGAAATTTCCTCGACCTCTCCTGCCACAGAATCCTCTCCCTCTGGCCGGGAAGAAAGAGTCTTGCTGGCGATTCTTCCAGTACGCTGCCCTGGGTCCTTGAGGTCGCCTTGTAAGATCTCGACAGGCTGCTCGACCTCTCTGGCAGCCGGTCCCGGCAAAAACCCGTCCGGGAACAATTTTGCGAATAGAAGATTGCATAATGCTCACCTCCGGTCTTGTCATAGAATCTGTATGTTCTCTCTATCACCACCACATAGCTTTATTTTGACATCAAGTCATGCGCAGCATTACACAAAATTGAATGTTATCTTAAGTTAGATTCCACAATCATGTACAAACAACAATTAAATATTCCAATGAGGTACAAATATTTATAAAAAGGAGAAGTATTCAGCAGCCATAAAACACATAATATAACATATCTCTTCTTAATAAGAATGAATTAGCCTTGATCGGATTCTAAAAGCAGTTTTAAAAAAGGTAAAAAGTTTATGTAATGCTAATGGAGTCAACAAATATATATATATATTTATTTTATATTGATTTATTTGCATTTAGTTTCAATAGAACTTTTACAAAATACAGAATCACAATTCGCATGTATATATAAAAACATATTACAAATTGCAAGTTACAAAATCACAGAATCCTCAGGGAGATCTTAGACTATTCAGACCAGGAAGCGTACACTCTTATACACTTGCATGCGCATACCTGAAGTCTTGCTTTGTTTAGTATATGGCCATACCCAATTAGTCATAATATTACATTCAAATCTAAATCTCACAGCCTTTGATGCTACTATGAAGAGATCCGCAAGAATCAACTAAAATTGATTAGCTAGAATCAATCCGAATACATGATCGTAACATTCCAGTTTTACACGGTACACAAGTTGTGAAACACATTATAAAACATGAAATAGTAATAAAATAGTAAAATGTCCTGACACTATTCAAATAAAATTCAATGGTAGCACCTCGTAAATCAATTGCCGTTGGGTAGGTGTTTTTTAATAATACACCGTAATCGGTACAGTGCAATGCGTACACTTTCAGTCTTGTTGTTGAGGCAGTAATTCCGAAATGTGTCTTCTCTCATTGCCTCATAAAAATATACCATGCTTCCCAAGATTGTCATATATTCAGAGCCCAGAGCTGCACATTCAATGAAGAGATGTTTTGTCGTCTCCAATTTTCCGGGAATTTTACAAATACGGCAGCACCTACCTTTGAGCAGAATCCCTAAATGTACACAAACGAATAAATATAATAGCGACAAATGTATGCACAGCCTCAGACGAAATCTCTGCACCGAGGGATTTGGACACTGTCTCAAATATCTCTGAGGCTGGAGATACTTATGCACCAACCCTGAGACATAAGCATGAGTACGAAGTGAGGCCAAGTGGGCATAGATTTTAATCCAGTTCCCACTGCCTAACTTTGCATTTGAAAATGTGCTTTAAGATGTTATAGCTTGTTCCTTTTAGGAAGTCGGGACACCATCCAATGGTCTTATAGAGGGTGGCAGTTAACTTATCAAAACTCTCCTCCGTATTACTGAAGGGCAAATTGACCCCCAGCCCTAGCCTTAGCAATGAGAGCAGTTGACATTTTGGTTTCATATGAATTTTTATATGCAATAGTCCCCGTCCGATAAGCAGCTCACCTCTAAGCAAGACCAGGCCTAACTCTAGACAAATGTATTAAATTGTAGTTGAAGAACTTAGCCTCAAGATACGCTTCCAAAAGGATCCCTCTATCAAATCCAGCCAGTGCTAATCCCCCACGGCCAACGCCTCCAAACCATATAGTACCATGGGGCAGAAGCACTGTTGGAACAGAATAAGAATCACCTCTAGGGAAAACTCAGAAGTATTTCTCGCAAAGCGGCCACTATGTGCGTATAGGCTCTACTACTACTCATATCTAAGCCTAAATAAGGGTAAGATACAACAGAATCCACCTTTCTGAGGTGAGTGTTGAAGCTGGGGCACTTCACCTTTTTAGCGGAGACTAGCAAGACCTTTGTCTTCCCCATATTAATGCTCAGCTCGATTTCCGCTGCGTAGTTAATCAGAGTATCAAACATAGCTTTAGCTCCGCTATCGGTATAATTTAGCATGACTAAGTCATCAGCGTAGAGCATACAGGGGATAGTCCTTCCACCTATTTTGGGGCAACGACCTATATCTGGTGTAAAACAGGCCGGAAAATAGGCCACATATAGATTATAAAGCAATGGTGCAACCTTTCAGTCCCATTTCACCCCTTTAAATATCATAGCTGGAGCAGACACTCCCCCCTCGTCGTTCAAGTGTACTGGAGCTTGGGTGTTCAAGTGTAGGCCTTTCAACACATTTACAAGCCATTTGGGCGCCCCCAGGATAGTATTTTACCCTATAGTTTTGCACGGTTGTCCCTGTCGGATGCTGCTCTAAAGTCAACAAAGGTCACATATAGTGTGGGCCCACCACGGTCCAAAGCCCCCAATCAGAGAGTCCAGAATCCTGAGGTTATGTGATGTGCAACATCCTGGGTGGAATCCTGTCTGCATAAATTGCAGCACTTGAGATTCCTCCACCCAGGACTAAAGCGCCTTCCAAAGAAAGTTTCAATTTTTTTTCCCAGTAACATCTAATAATGACAGCAACCCGTAATTCTCTGGCAATGAGCGATTACTTTTCTTATATACTGGGATAAGTACAGACTGCTGCCAAGATACCGGGATACTTTGTGTTACACACATCTTATCGAATAAGATTTTTAGTATGCTGGACCACTGAGTGGGGTGCTGTTTTAGTACCACATTGGTCAAACCATTGACACCAGGGTCCCTGGAGTTTTTAAGTTTCAAAATAACGGTTCGAATGTCAGCTTCATCAAAGGTCAAGGTCTACCCCCGATCATATATTACGGGGGTAAGCCACAATACTATTTCCACTGTGGCTTTTCACATGCCGCAGCCATTCCAATTCCTGTGTAGGATTCAGCATACGTTTCTTACGGTCACCCTAAGCCTCAGCAAGCATTCCCAGATCTTCCTAGGGTTATTGGTTCTGAGTGGCACAATCATTTTCTGGCAATGTGCGGTGAGCAGGGATAACCTCCAGCTCTTAAACCGCGCACCTTATACGTGTGCCCAGTGTGGGGCCCAGCAGCCCCATATCTCTCTATGCATTTCTCTCTTGGCATCCCGTATGGCCCCATCAAATGCGTGCAAAGGTTTACTACATGCCACCTGTGAGACTTGACTACCAGCACCAATTTTAGTGGTCAAGGATCTAATGCACACGCGAGCGCAACTCGTAGTTTGCTGGTCCGGTAGTAACGGCGCCGGTAGCTAACCAGCGCTGTTACTACCGGACCGGCAAACCTATAATGAGGCCTATTGTCTGGCATAAATTGCTCTATCATCAGTGCTTGGGATAGGCTCTAGATACAGAGAGTGTATATTACTGCTTGTCATATCCAGGTGACTGATGACTGAACTCTTATCCCTTATACTATTGGCTGATTGAACTTCCATTACACCTGGAGCTACAAACCATCTCTATCTTCCTAAACTGATCAAGGATGCTTGCACAAGGCCTAGCCATGTGATGCTCAGAGCTCCACTACCAGGGCGCTCATTGGGGAGTCCAGATCTACTGACCATATCTTTGAATATATTTTAAGCGCGCATATCGGATTCAAGTCATGGATGTGGTGAAAATTCAGTTCCGACGGTGCAATTAGGATATTGGTGGATTTAGCTATCCCCGTTAATCTTTTGATGAAGAGATTATCGGCCCAAATTATTCCCCCAATGGTGTGGAGGTCACACATTTCACATCGATGAATGCTTTTGCAGTGTATATTGTGATTGTTGTCCTAGGCGATGAATATCATAGGCTTTGGTAGAAAGAAAAGATGCCACCAATAGGTTGCCGCATTCTGACGCCTTTTTTTTGGGGTGTCCATCTGTTATCCTAGAATCTGATTTCAATGTAGTCGTATGTATGCACTCTTTCAAGGCTCTTTCCATTTAGTGAGAATTTCGTTTTAGAATTAACTCCACCTCCCACGGTCCTGATTTAAGATTTTGATACATTGATCACCAAATCCAGGCCATCACAAAATGTTTCAAACACTGTCCGTAATCTCGAGAGAGCCATTGGAGTCTTTCCAATAATGACAGCATCATCAGCAAACAGTAGTAATGCAGTTGAGTGCATGCCTGCAAGTGGGACGCCAGGTGTCACCTTAGAGCTGCGTCCAAAGTATTCATGTAAAATAACTCTCCCCTCTAGAGATCGCAAAAGGTTTAGTCCTTTGGCCCCCTGCACCAAACCAAACCCATGCCGCATTGTTGCTATGAAGTATCATAAGACATTTCAGCAAATCCCTGGGTATCTGCACTTACGATCGAAAGCTGTGCTGAGATCTACAAAGGCAAAACATCATTCCCCTTTCTTAATTTCCTTTGCTCTTTGAAATTATTAAATGAAGAGTTGGAAACGTATCAAAGGTGCTTACCTTCTCTTGCAAACCCAACTGGCATGGGCGAATAACATTGTGCTCCTTTACCAATTCTGTTATAGATAACCCTTCGAAATATTTTGATGTTATTATCAATCAGGTAAAGTGTTCTGTAACAGGCCGGTGATTTATTTAAGAATTTTTAAAAAAATCTGATCAATTTCAGCTGATTATCATGATTGGGGAATATCCAAATTGAATTTAATGCGGCTATATACTAAAGTTGCCCCTCACAGGGCTGGCTCATGCTTTGATATGATAGGTTATTTATAACATACTTAATACCCAGAGGTTTCTAAGTGCGGATCCGAGGATTGAACCTGTGTTGCTCTGTGTCGTCTTGCTTCCAAGGCAAGCACATTGCCACTGAGCTAGCCTCCCGAGACAGACAGCTTTGCCAGATCAGAGGAAGTTGTGTGTGAGCCTGGGGCACTCCCACTACATTGTGCCTGAATTGAAATTAATTTACATCTTTCTATGAACCAACAAAGTTCACATTCCCCACAGCCCTCAACACTTTCCTTAGGGCAATGAATGGAATATCCAGTCAGCCTCCTCCCTGTAAATTCAATTCCCTAATCCTGTGCAATGTATCTATATAAGGGGATCGAGTGAGGGTGACGGACAGGGTTTGACAGTGGTAAAGTGAACTGGATGATCTCCAAACAGCCCTTTAAGATGAGTAGCAGTACCCTCGAGATAGATAGGGATCCAGATTCATACTCATGCATCAAATAATTAAGATAACACAATAGTTTGACAAAGTGAGTCCGTTTAATGACAAGTTCATAAAACGGGGAGTACAATGAACATCAGCAATCACTCCATCTTCTGCCTCTCTATACCTTTAGAAAAAACACAATATTTATAGCAAATATTCATCATTGCAGACATACAACCTGCGCACATACTAACGTCATTCTACATGGCAACTTTAAAAACCTAACCTGCAATGTGATTGGTCATAGGAAGGTAACTTAACATAGGTACTAACAGGATTGTGTTAGATAGAAACTAATTATACTCTGTTCACATAATAGAAGAGTGGTCAAGAGCGCACAGCATATTTATTTTGAATCCACAACTTTCTAATCCTAACATAGTTACTATATCTGTATATGGTAATGGGGTGAGGGGATTGGATAATCAATGCCAGGTGGGGCAACTAAGCCCTCCCTTCAAAATGGCCACTATGAACGTTGCTAAAAGTACGACGTCCCATTGGCTCTACTCACTATAGTGCCCTAGATTGCATGGTCCACTATGATTGGGTTGGCATCAACCCCACTCATAGTTTTCCACCTATGTCTAGCAGCATGCAGAGAGAACATCCAGGTGCATAGAAACTTGTCTACACTCTAGCTTCCCACCAATTATGCTACAATCAATCATCACCTCAGTAGTCATGTGTCAATTACTTCTTTGTAGTTTGGCCTTGAGTCTGCTCTGTGCTCTGAGAACTTAAAAGGAGTATGGGCATGGCGGGGTTACATGCGTAGGTGTGAAAGTTTCACCCTTCCAGCCTGCCTTTGTCACGTGACTGGACACTGTGAAATCAGCTTTTCTCCGTGTCTTTTCGTATTTTTCATTTAATTCTACCTGTTCTCTGATATCTGTGGTTTATCTTGACCTTTCTGAACACGATCCTCTGTTCTCTTCTCCTTAATTGTATCCAATGTCGGCCTATTCCAGCCAGATAAAACCTTGGCTTCTTGGCATGGTCATCCTTTAGCTGAATTTTGCTCTGTCTTGATTCTCGATTTTCTTGCTGCGACACACTCCATCTGAGGCCTTTTGTAACCTTTGTTCAATTCTGCTCATGTGCATAGTGGACTTGTATTCATACATAAACTGCTTCTTGAGGTATATATTTGTAAACGTTGGCGCTTGCCGCAATCTATCGACTATTTAGCATAAGCAAGCTTCACTAATTCTTTGCCTCTTGCAGTTACTTGCATCTGTACATGTTTAAACTAACTAAATATCATCATCATGTATGTGGCATAAGTTTCTTCATCTTGAAATCAACTTCTACACCTTGGGCTCAAGATGTTACTTATCCATGGTATCTTCTCTATATTTCGTCTCTTGTCTGTATTCTCAGGTCATTATATCTTCTATATGTGCATCAGTCCGATTTCTTATGACGTCACCATTCATCTTTCTTCATTATCTTCTTTGCTTCTTTGGGTATTTTATTCAAACAAACGTCATATTGTTTAAAATGTAGATATGGCTTTTTTAATGGATACCTTACTGTCAGGTTTTCTGAGGTGTTGGGATGTTAATAGGTGCTGTCATCCTAATAGTTACTGAGCAGAGCCCATATGCTGCTCTCTGCTGATTTAACTGTTCTTCATACGTCACATACTTTGGTGTGAACTCAATAGGCAATGGGAGGGGGCAACTGGAATGGGGACAATACTCGACACTTCCTCTTCACTCCCCCCTCTGAGCGATTCATCGACCACTCTCACTTCTTTCTTTGCATCCACTTTTTCTTCATCCATCACTTTTATTTCATCCTCTGGATCCAGACATTTTGGTCTGAAGAGATGCTTCCTTGGGGTCCATATCTTTATTATGCCTTTCAAGCATCCTGCTGTTCTCACGTGCTCATCCTTGTTCCATGTCATCAGTTGGCATTCTCTACTTGGACTGCAATAGATCCACCTTCCCACATATTTTCTATGATCTCTTGGATACAGGAACTAGGTTCCTTCTGTTGCATAAATGCTGGCCTTCGCAAAGTCTCTTATTTCTTCATCAGTTAGGTCTTTGGGCTTCCATCCTGACTCGACATCAATCATGATCTTCATCCCTATGACTTTCTTTGCAGTCTTCTGGCATTGTGAGGTTATTAATTTGATCACACAGAATCCAAGTAATATCATCACCAGCAGGGCTCCTAGGAATTTGAATGCATCTGCCATCCATTGTGGAATCCATGAAAACAGTGCTCCAAACCAACTGTCATCATCAACTTTATCAACTTCATCTATCATCTGATTCTGTCATTTTTTCAGCAGATCTATGGCCTCTGTTAAGGTTCCATTCTCATTGTAGTGTGAAGGTATAAACGTGCAACATGCTTCTCCGATTTTTACACAAACACCTCCATCCATAGCTGTGATCATGTCTAACACATATCTGTTCTGGAGTATCATCAGTCTGATTGCTCTCAACTCTTCTCTGATTGCATTGAATCCATTTATGGTTGTGTTGGTCTTCAGTAACTCCCATCTGGTTATTTGCAACCATTTAGTATTTGCTCCAACCTGAATTCTTGGCATCAGGATTGTCGTAAACACTGATGAGGTCAGGCTGAACAACCTATGTTCATATGGGATAGCGTCGAAAGCTTCTATGGATTTTGCAGAGAAATAATGTCCCCTCTTCATTCTCTTCATAAGTTCCACAGATCTCTTTTCCTCAGGTGAGCATCTGCTTTCGGGAAACTGTCAATGTTCACATCACTTTTTGGAATCACCAACGCTGGAACATGAACATTCACCAATGTACATATACCTCCCCAATTTTTCAGCAACCTCATGTGTGCCTGGGATCCACATGCCCAATAGTGATCCATGATCACTGCAGTACCATGTACCATTCTTGGAACGTCAAAGACTCAAACATAATTGCGATTCTCCCCCATTTTTCTTGAGCCATTACTTCTGAAACAGAATTTTGGGCTCTCCAATGGTATTATCTGCAAGGGTCCTCCTCTGTCCTCGACCCATGTCAGTAGTTTAGCAAGCTTTGGCCATAATGGCTTGCATCCATTTTGCACTATGTCAATGGTAGCCTGGTAACAACCGATGACTACCCATGCTCTGCAGATCACTACTCCCTTCTCCCATCTGTCTGGTGAAAGCACTGTTCCCCAGATTTGCATTTGACCTATGTTCTTCCATCTGCAAACTTCTTCTGAATTTTTCCCACTGTCTCCAATTTCTTGTTCACTTCTCTTCTGATCACTGCTCCTTTTACTCCAGGTTTTTCATATCTGATCACAATTTTCTTTGTGTTGGTATTGTTTCTTGTCTTGAGAGAAGCATCACTTCCCATGAACTGACCTCTGGTCTTGCACATTGCTATATGTGACAGACAGTGTGCTGTCTGTACATCTATCTCGATAGCTACAAAGATTTTTGACTTTCCCATGCTGTAAGGCAGAAGAGCACATACAAAGCATTCCTCATCCGAAGTTCGTCTTCCAACTTCCTTCATGTGTAGGTACCATATGCTGTTTCCCAAATGTGTTGTGCTATCCAGGTAGTCATTCAATTTGTTATTGTCTTCTTGTGTGCTTCTTCTGGCTCTTATTCTTTTAATATGAGCTTCCACAAGCATGTCACACAGTACTTCTGTATAGCTCCTTCTTGCTGGAGGATTTTCAGGCATCTCCATCAATGATCCAGGCATTTCCATTTGTACTGTTCGAGTAGGAGATTGTGCAATTTGTGTCATCCTTTCAATATACCAACTAGGCATGAAAATGTCTCTTATAATTTCTGTCCGTGTCTTCCCTCCAGGCACTGCCCTGATATCATGTCTTGTAGGATCAGATGTGCTTGCAGGTGTTGTTTCTATTTGCTTATTCTCTAAAGCCTTTTGTCTCTTAAGAAGTTCAGCTTTCTCCATTTGTTTCTCAACTTCTCTTGGCATAAAACTCCTCATCGTTGTTTGTCCAAGCTCTCCCCATTATTTGGAATGTGATTCTGAAATCAATGATACTGGACCAGGTATGTGTGTACTCATTATCTGTGTAGGTGTAACTTTCATCAATCCCTTATCTGGTTAACTTTGCAGACCCTGTCTCCAGCGTTCCAGCTCATTTGCTAAAACAAGTGTTGTGTGTTTGTCATTGCTTACCACATCCATTTCAAGCTCAGTCACTCTATCACTCTTTCTCGGAACAGGAATGACTATATAAGGTCTGGGCACTCTTGTGGGTTAATGACAGCAATATGATTATGAAGATAATGCATGCATAGATAATGCATCTATATGTCATTTTACAGCATTTGTTTCTTGGGCAATATGAATGTCTATCCTCCTGAAGGAGGACAATGCTGCTGCTTTGACGTCCCATCTCGATCATCCAAGGAAGCAAAAACTGGTTCTTTAATACATTTTCATTATCATCACTTCCTTCTGGAGTCTGCTGTCTCTGCTTCACAGATCGATAGTTCTGGACCAGTTGTCCGCTGGATCTGAATAATGAACTGTCTCTTGTCTCTGGAAACAGTTCTGCTTTGCAATGGAATGTTCCAACAATGAACAATGACCTCGGCAAGTCTATAATACGTGTTCCATATAGACTAGCTCCCGGTCTATACCTCGAATATGCTTCACTCCAGATGACATGTTGCTTCCCTGTCAGCAAAAGTGTATTTCTTGTTAACACTTCCACAATCTGTCCCTCAAATTAAAGTTTCTAAACTCTTCTGTGATTTTGATGAGAAGAAAGTGCATTATTATGCTATGTAGAAACATACTCAAGTTTGTAGTGTTCGGTGGATCACGGATGAATGGGAGCACGTCAACATTAGCCTGTCTCCCAACAAGGTCTGGAAAGTCTTCAATTAAATGAAAAAACACTGCATTTGCCAGTCTATGATTCTCTGGTGATAGGTACATTTGTCTTATCCTCGCTGTACTCTGGAAGTAAAAGAAACTGTTCTGAGATCACTGTGAGCAGTCTTCTTACTATTTTTTCGTTATCAGGATCTTGCAAAAACTCTGTTATGCTTGTAAGTCTCCCCACCAACGACGGGTAGGACCTCAATACCGATTTGAAATAGGTCAGTATGTTCCTGGTGAAGTCACTATTGTGTGACACCATAAGTAACTCCAAACAAAGACTCTGTATTAAATTACTCGGGATACTGTATTCTCTTCCAATTTATATTTCCTCGATCAAAATTCGGCATAGCTTTTCTTATCAAGGCTTCAGTGTGCTTCAGTCCAAAGTCAACAAGCTATTTGTGTCTCAATGAATGCAAATCTGTTCGTATTTGTGTACTTTTTCCCTTATTTTGCTCGAAGGAAATGTCTATAACTGGGCCACAACCTTATCACAAAGGTTCCTTGCTTTTCCACTTGACTGGTCATGTGTCCTTCTTCCTCGTCATAGATCTCGTCTGCATGTGCTGTGGTTCTTCCCCGTTGTCTGTAGTCTGTCCGGGTTGGGGTGCGGGCAGAGGGGTCTCTCCGATATGTGGCTTGATGTCACCAAGGAAGATCAAGCTCTTCTTCCCTGTAACTTGAGTGCAGATGGTGTCACGTCTTCCACAATAAAATGGCCGTGGAACCTTGGTTCATCCCTCCTTTTCCTTGTGTGATTCTGAACTAGGACGGTATCCCCAGGGTATAGTTGAGGTACACGTAATTCTGGAACCTTGTCTGTTGTAGTATCTCCTTCTGTGTTCTGTACTGCCCTACACCCTCCTCGTCGCTGCAGCTGTCCTGAAATTACAGAAAAACTGGAAGTCATACAGTTCAGGTAGTTTTGCATTTCCAATACTTGCACTTCTCCTGTTCGCTGAGCATCACATCTAGCTCTAGTTCAAGTCATTAACGGTGTCCGCATTCTTCTGCCCGTCACAATTTCATGTGGCGTAAAATGGTGGTCAGAACCAGGCTGGCTTCTGAGTGCATACAATGCCAGTGGAAGGCAGTGCAATGATCCTTTCTTCAGAGTAAGCTTCAACTTGGCTATCCTTTCCTTTAGCAAGCCATTGAGCTTCTCGCATATGCCATTCCCTTGTGGATGATACACTGATGGAAACTTGTGCTTTATACCAAGCAACAAACTGATCTGTTCAAAGAGTGTGTTAACAAAATGTGGACCGTTATCTGACCTCATAACTTCACAAACTGCCCATCTGGGAAACACTTCCCTCACCAGGAATTTGGCCGCACAGGTAGAGTCTGGGTGTGTAGATGGACCTGCTTCTATCCATCTAGATAATGGACACACCACAATTAGATACCTGCACCCCTTACATACTTTAATCATATCGACATAGTGGATGTGCAAGTGCTCAAAAGGACCATTAGGCCTTAGGATGACTCCTCTAAACACACATAGTGTATGCCCAGCTGTAAATTTCTGACAGACTATGCAATTTATCATAAAAAATGCAACATGCTCTGCTAGGTCTGGTACAAACCAAGTCTTCGGCAATGGTTGCTGCTAGATTCTCTCTTGTTACATGTGCTGGATAGTGTAACTGTTCCAGTGCTATTTTCAGTAGGGCTATGGGCATTACTGGTTTAGCAGTGCTGACCTGTCGCCATAAAGCTTCAGAGGGGTCTTCGCTTCCACAGGTTCTTTTCTTCCTGTTGTGCCTCCCCTTGGAGCTCCATTAACTGTGTACTTGACATGTTACTGTAGCCTTACAGCTCACTCCTCACAAGAATCATTTTCTCATGCACATCAGGCATTCCCACATCCATCATTATTTCATCTTCAGTTGCCGCACGCTTGGCTTCAGCGTCTGCTGCTTGATTTATGCGTGAGATAAAATATGTCCCTTTCGTGTGGGCTGCGCATTTCACAACTGCTATTCCCACTGGGAGTTGTAGTGCATTAATCAGCCTGTCCAATAAGGTGTCGTGCTGTACTGGTGTGCTGTCTGCTCGGAGGTAGTCCCTTCTTTTCTAGCACGATAAGCCTGCATGCAGTGTCGACGTCACATAGGCAGAGTCACTTTAAGCCGTTACTTCCTGATCTGTGTGACTCTCGAGCGTGAGTATCAACACCAATAATTCTGCAGCCTGTGCTGAATAATGAGAGGGTAAACGCCAATGCATTTTCTGTTACTCTGGGGATCTCATCATAGAATTCTTCATAGTTTGTGCAATCATGAATTGGCTCTCCTTCAGTAACTGGCTCTGCTATAAACATAGCTGGGTTCCCTATTCTGCATTGAACGATTTTAATTGCTGGATTTTATATGACCACTTCATAAGCAGAAGCTCTTTGTGATGTCAATGTACCCTTTGGTTTCTCTAAAATGGCAAATAATGTGTGCTCAACGAATAACGTCATTGGGCAACCCATTACAATGGTTGTAGCTTTCTCTATGGCGAGCGGAGTGACAGCCAAACCTAGTTTGCACGGGAAATGACCTCTCATCACTGTGTCTAAAATCCCACTGTAGTATGCCAGCGGCTTGTACCACAGAGTGGTTTTCTGTGCAAGGACTGCTGTCATAACAGTACCATCTGTGTGTTAAAACAGGTAAAATGGGAATCTCTAAAACTGGTGCCATGCAAATGGCCTTCTTTAGTTCATCAAACCCTTCCTCCATGACCTTAGTCCACACAATTTTTTCTTTCGTTGCCTGTGCTTTCTTTAAGGCTTGTAATAAGGGCCTGGTATAAGAGCTGTAGTCGAAGACCCATGCCCTGACATAAATACATTATCCTAGAAAACTTTGCATTTGTTTTATCGTGTGTGGCTTAGCTGTTTTCAAAATAGCTTCAGCTCTTTCAGGAGTGACCTTCTTTCCCTCATGTGAAATCAACTGGCCTATGTATAACACCTCTTCTTGACAATACTGTAACTTCTCCTTGTCAACTTTATATCCTTTCTCAGCAGGTATAGTCAATAACTTAATGTAATCGTGTCCGTACTCTTCCTCTGTTGTGCTGCAAACTAGAATGTCATCCACGTATTGTAAAACAACACTCTCTAATGCAATGTTGCTCAAATCCATCTGCAGGACTCTATTGAAAGTCGAAGGAGACTAACAATAACCTTGAGGCAGCCTTGTGCTTTTCAGACGAACTTGTCTGAACGTGAAAGATGTCAAATCTTGCGAGTCTTTGTGCAATGGGATTGAGAAAAATGCATTTTTCAAGTCAATCACCGTGAAATAACGTGCCTCAACAGGTATGTTACATAGAATTGTAAACAGGTTAGGGACTAGAGGGAACTTTGCCTCTACTATCTGGTTTATCGGGCATAAATCTTATATTAAATGCCAAGATCCTCCCTTTGATTTATTTAATTGGATAAACTGAAGTATTGCATGACAACTCTGACGTCACTAAGATGCCTTGATCCATCATGGCAGAAATTGTCTTGAAAACCCCTTTCTCTGCCTCCCTAGACATGGGATATTGTCGTGCTGTTGGTAGAATTGGTCCTGGTTTCAATTTAATCTTCACTTCTCCAACTCCTTTCAATAAGTCTACGTCATAATGGCCTGTAGTCCATACTGACACAGGCACCTTTGCCATGTCGTCATCAAAATATTCAGGACGTTTTTGTGCCAGCATCATTCTCTGGGGCACCTCTCTTTTAATCATTTTCACCCAATAAATGAGGTTTACCTCAAATGTCACCTCATCCTCACCTAGTTGTTCTTCAAACAGATCGTCATCAGTGACGCCAGTCAATCTGTAACCTTCCTAATGGCGATTTATGCGCACCATTGTCTGCCTTCAGCATCACAGCCATCAAGCATAGCCATCTCTCCTTGCACTATGGCTGCTTGTATTGTTGAGGGAAACACTTGGTCTGAACAGAAACTCATCTGGGGTTCTCATTGTTCTGTCTGCAAGGCCTGGTAGTCATGACATTAATATGCGTACTCCATATGCGAATATCTCAGGTTCAAATGGAATAGCTCTCATAGCCATTCGTTCTGCGTATGCTCTGATCATTTCGCACACGTTCAAATAATACATTCCTGGAGTTGAACACACTATGCCTTCCTCAGTGAACGAGATTGTCATATTTAACTTTGTCATCAAATCTCTTCCCAATATATTGACAGGCGTCTGTCTCGAATACAATAGTGCACTTCCATGTCACATTCTCCTATAGAAACTGGAAGTTCTTTTGTGAAAGGAACACAGCTTGTGGCTCCTGTAAAACCTTGGGTATTCATGGCATCGCCAGATAAAGAAAACTTTCCTTTACGTGTACACGAGTATGTTACACCCGTGTCCACTAGGAACAAATATTCTTTATCTCCTATAGTGACACCTACCCTTGGTTCCTCATGAGGGTTTGCTGTCACTGATAGGATGGAACACATCAGGCCTGCCGGTGAGCTGTCCTAGTCCATGTACAATCACGTCCCACAGTTAGTGAATGGATTTCCTAAATCAGCAGTGGCATTTCCTGCTCTAGAGTTCAATACCTGTTTTGTGCATGTAGTCTGTAGAAGTTGCATCGGGGACTGTTGAGACTGCCCTTGCGGGAAATTGGTCACAGTGTGCTGTGGATGTAAGCTTTGCTGCACTCTCAACGCTTGCTTCTGTACAGTTTAATTCTGTGCAAATCCATCTCCACCCTGCTGCGAGAATGCAGGTGGATTCATCATCCCCCCTCTTGTAAATTGGTCATTTTGCACTATCCCTTGACTCTTGCACATATGCGCTAGATGCCCTGTCATCCCACATATCCAACATGTTGCCCATTTTGCATATTCTGATTTCCACCTTGCATATTCTGAAAGCCTCCCTGATTATTTTGCCATCCCCTTCCTCGGTAGCCTCTATCTCTTGGGCTGAACCCATTATTACTTTGATCGAACTGCCTTTGATTATTGATCTGCTGCGCATTGGATCCCTCTGTGCTAGTTAACATTGCCACTTCAATGGCATATTTCAAAAAAACAATCTGCACTAATTTGGCCTCTTTGCCTTTCCTTGCATCAATCTTCTTGTGAGTTTTTTTCTTGCGGCAGCCTGAATTAATGTGCAAAGGTCAGTTATATTTCTGACCATGGCTTAGCATAGCTTCAATTCCTTCCAACTTCTTGAGCTACTTCTGCACCTGTTCTGGTAACCCTTGCCATAATATATGACAAAACACGGGTATTGGTTTCCCCCAAGATTTGCGAGTTCCCAATACCCATGCATCTTGAAACGTCTGAATATAAAGCAACGGATCATCTCCCTCTTTTCATCTTACGCGTCATTATAGCTCCCAGGTCAGAAGTATCCGGGTATAGCACTGAAAGCGCTATCCATACCACGGTTACTGCAATTTATAAACGGCGCTCCGTCATGTGCAGTATTGACTGTAGTCACACCAGGGTAATCTGCATGTGTCCAAACATCGTCATTTTTTTTAACTCGTGTATCCATTTCCCAGCTCCAGATGTCAACATTGGGAGCTTGTTTTTTAGATTCTCTCCATTCATTTGAGGCCATGGTATATACTGTGGCCTTGTGCCTCCCTTCTCTAATAAGAGAAACTGCGACGCACTAAACTCCTTTTCTTCTCTCATCATTTGTCTGTCTACCACAGGGGTAATATTCCCACTTAGCCGTCCGCCTGGCAATGTCCTTAACCTGCTTACATATGGCGGAGGACTCTATGGCAGTCCAACTGTGTCACTGACTCTGGCACTTTGGATGTGGACGCGGTTGAATACGACCATCTTATTCCCTTACCCCTAGAGAGACGTCTCTCATGACTTTGCTCTGTGTCTCTTTCTTCTCTTTCTTCTCTTTCTTCTCTTTCATAGGCTTCCCTTTCTTCGTCTGATATTGCCTGTGCCCAACTCGTGCAACTTCTCTCATCTTCCTCATTACTATTTAGAGTCAGCCTATCTAAAGACAGCTCTCTATGTCTGCTGCTGTGTTAATCACCCTCAGTATCGTACAACTGAGTGTTTTCAAGGCACTCATCCTTTTCCTTTCCTTGGGGTACTTTTTCTAGGTATTACCCAAATTAACCTTTTACAATTGACCTTTTGCACAGTTGACCTTTATATTATTTTAGTTATTTTATATATGTATTGGGTTGGTTTTGGATTATAAATAATATAAGGGGATTGGTTGGGGTGTTGCAGGGTGTTTTGGATTGGGTGGGGGATTGCGGGGGTCTTCCCCCCGCATATATTTCCTAATTGACATTCTAAATTAGGTCAATTCTCCCGAGGTCAATTCTCCCGAGGTCAATTGTGAAAAGGTCAATTAGTATACAACCCTTTTTCTAGTCCCATCTCATCATATATTCTATCGATTATCTCTCTGATACTTCTGCTGTCAAAGTCATCTTCTAGATTTACTCTAGACATGCCTGGTACTGAATCGTACTCAAGAAAGAATTCTTCTATATCTTCCCATTCTACCACTGGATCTGGTTTTCTAACCTCCCTTTCCAGAATTTCGAGGTCACGCGTTCTCTGTCTTCGCTTGCGTTCTATGTCGTCATCAAATCATCTACGCTTCTTCGCTTCCTCTGTAACTCTGTCTTCCTCTTCTTTCCTCGTATCTCTTCGTTCATTTGCCCATCATATTTCCTCTTCTTTCTGTTATTATTTTCTCTCGTATCTTTTGTTCTTCTTCTTCTTCTATTCTCCTTTGTTCTATCCTTTCCTGATCATCAGCTGTTCTCTGTTTATTATCGTGTTTTCTTTGTTCTTCCTCCTTTTCCTGTTTTCTGGCCTGTTCATCATGATAACTGCTCTCGTTTATGCCTATCCTTTTTTCTTGCCCCTTCATCTCTCAATCGTCCTTTGTCCTTATCCTTTCTCTCTTGTTCAACTCGTTCTCCCCTTTGTCTCATGTCCTCAATGCCTTTACCACTGAGTTTCAGTAAAATCTGCCCTCCCATCCATTTGTTCTGTGTGAATGCTATCTCATCAGTTCTATCCTCATCTCCTTTCCATCTCTTTACCTCTTTTCATGTACCTAGAGATGCATTTGCTTGCGCTTGATCACCTTTTTCTTTTTCGCATCTCTCCTTGTCCCTTGGGACTTTGGAGGTAATATTGCTTTCCCTGTCCTTCTCTGGGCTTTCATCACTACTTTGCATAGGTGACTCATATGACGGGTTGCTATATCCTGTTGCTGCTTTAAATTCCCTCAGTGGGTACAATCCTTCGTCTTTACTAGCTTTGTTTTTTATTTCAGATGGGGTGGGTGGTGCAAAAGGCTTGTCATCCCCCTCTTTGCATATATTCAGTATCCAATCTAACGGCGGCTCCTCCTCTCTTTCTTCCTGGTACATCTTCCAAAGTTCTAAACTAGCCAGGCGCTTGTCTAACTTTTTGCCAGTGTACGTGGCATGTAAATATGTCGTCATGTGCTGCAGGACCTTTTTAGATAGCGATCCGCCTTGGGGCCACAGCATAAACATTTTGTCTGTGGTCCCTTTAACCCATTCCACACTGTACTGTTTAAGCTTAGGTGCGTGTTTCGGCAACTGTTTGCACATGTGTATTAACAGAGCGATGTCTCCATGCTTAACTCGTTTATCCCTTATTCATATAAAACTTGCTTGGTTTTTTTCACTTCACACTTTATTACAATTGCGTCTCAACAATAAACAACATGAGTGAGAACCAATCGTCGCAAGCTCCAAACCCGTTTTTTCAACAATATTGTTTACTTTAATCTTGCTAAAAAACCACCATCAGTCCATGTCATGCAATAATTTTCTTTTACAATCGTGCAATTTTCATACCTTTTTTCCACAAAAAACTGTTTTTAACTATTACATCACGATTTTATTTAAACACATAAAACAAACAGACAAACTCTGGCCGGCCACATACATCTTATGCCATCTGCTCTCTCAAACGCATCTTACCCCTATGTTTATTCTGCTGCCTAGGTAGTTTTGCTGCAGATTGATGCACTGCTGCATTCCTGTATCATAGCTAGAGTTACACGGCACAACCATTATTATCAGCTCCTCGCTTGATCTGCAGCCTACTAAACTTCACAGCCTCGCACCATAATTGATGTCACATCTCACTCTGCCACTTAGTATTCTACACAAAACACAACTACCAGAACCACCACTAATCACAGGTCTGACATTGCATAGATTGACTCAGGGCTTCTGCTAGCATTCTTTAAAATCTAGGAACTGGGCGTATACTCTTATCGCGGCCACACTCACGATAACTCATTATATTGCTCGGCCACACTCGAGTCAATATCTTTCCCGTTTTATATATATTACACTCTTATTCTGACGTTATTTTTTATCCCACCTCCCTCCGTTACCTTCCTTTACTTGTTTACTAAGCATGCATGCTTTGCCAAAAGATTCAGCCTTTTTTCTCACTGTTCACATGTCTTTCATCTATGGACCCTCGGGATCACCGCCTTCGTTACCACCTCTCTGTGCCACTCGTCCGATCCGCTACTCATAGAAGTAGGAGGGGTTTTTGGGGGGAAGCAAGGAAACCGTCACACCAAGCCTGCAGGGTTTTTTAATTAATCTATCCACTATCTATGGGGAGCTTTGAGTTCTATCAGCCGGATGGCAAAGGACGTGTGATATTACTGAGGACCCGAAGTTACTTATGTCGACAGTCGATGGGTATCTTTATCTAAACTAACCATCTAACTCTGTGACCAAGTGAACTGGATGATCTCCAAACAGTCCTTTAAGATGAGTAGCAGTACCCTCGAGATAGATAGGGATCCAGATTCATACTCATGCATCAAATAATTAAGACAACTCAATAGTTTGGCAAAGTGAGTCTGTTTAATGACAAGTTCATAAAACAGGGAGTAGAAGGAACATCAGCAATCACTCGATCTTCTAGCACTCTTTACTTTTAGAAAAAACATAATGTTTATAGAAAAAATGTGTCATTGCTGACGTATAACCTGAGCACGTACTAACGTCATTCTACGTGGCAACTTTAAAAACCTAACATGCAATGTGATTGTTTATAGGAATGTAACTTAACATGGGTACTATATCTGTATATGGTAATGGGGAGAGGGGATTGGATAATCAATGTCAAGTGGGGCAACTAAGCCCTCCCTTCAAAATGGCCACTATGAACGTCACTAAAAGTACGACGTCCCATTGGCTCTACTCACTATATGACCCTAGATTACATGGTCCACTATGATTGGGTTGGCATCAACCCCACTCACACTTTTCCACCTAAGGCTAGCAGCACGCAGAAAGAACATCCAGGTGCAGAGAAGCTCGTCTGCACCCCAGCTTCCCACCAATTATGCTACTATCAATCATCACCTCAGTAGTCATGTGTCAATTACTTCTTTGTAGTTTGGCCTTGAGTCTGCTCTGTGCTCTGAGAACTTTTAAGGAGTATGGGCATGGCAGGGATCCATGCATAGGTGTGAACGTTTCCCCCTTCTAGCCTGCCTTTGTCACGTGACTTGACACTGTGAAATTGGCTTTTTTGAGTGTCTTTTCATATTTTTGATTTAATTCTACCAATCTTCTGACGTCTGTGGCTTATCTTGACCTTTCTGAACAGGATCCTCTGTAATCTTCTCCTTAATTGCATCCAATGTCAGCCTATTCCAGCCAGATAAGACCTTGGCTTCTTGGCATGGTCATCCTTTAGCTGAGTTTTGCTCTGTCAGGATTCTCGATTTTCTTGCTGCGACACACTCCATCTGAGGCCTTTTGTAACCTTTGTTCAATCCTGCTCATGTGCGTAGTGGACTCGATACATACATAAAGTGCTTCTTGAGGTATATATTTGTAAACGTTGGCGCTTGCCACAATCTATCGACTATTTAGCATAAGCAAGCTTCACAATTTCTTTGCCTCTTGCAGTTACTTGCATCTGTACACGTTTAAACTACCTAAATATCCGCATCATGTATGTGGCATAAGTTTCTTCGTCTTGACATCAACTTCTTCACGTTGGGCTCAAGATGTTACTTATCCATGGTATGGCATTTTTAATGGATTCCTTACTGTCCAGGTTTTCTTAGGTGTTGGTATGTTAATAGGTGCTGTCATCCTAATAGGTATTGGGCAGAGTCCATATGCTGCTCTCTGCTGATTTAACTG
This sequence comes from Ambystoma mexicanum, assembly GCF_040938575.1. Classification (NCBI taxonomy): domain Eukaryota; kingdom Metazoa; phylum Chordata; class Amphibia; order Caudata; family Ambystomatidae; genus Ambystoma; species Ambystoma mexicanum. The sequence continues at coordinate 1,152,849,518 of NC_090933.1, forward strand.
TTCTTCATATGTCACATACTTTGATGTGAACTCAATAGGCAATGGCGGGGGGGCAACTGGAGTGGGGATGATACTCGACACTTCCTCTTCAAAGGAGAAAAAGTGAACATGCAACCTATCTGCAGAGGCCAGTGGTAGGAATGTGGACAGGAGTTCACGTTGGGCCTTGCTATGCATTTTCATCCCTTGCTAAACATTGCAATGCTTTGTTATGCATTGTTATGCATATCTATGCCAAGTTTTGTCTTGTTATATGTGGCTCTTTCCTGCTGCGTAGGTAGTTTTGCTGCAGATTGATGCACTGCTGCATTCCTGTATCATAGCTAGAGTTACATGGACTAACCATTATCATCAGCTCCTCGCTTGATCTGCCGCCTACTAAACTTCACAGCCTCGCACCATAATTGATGTCACATCTCACTCTGCCACTTAGTATTCTACACAAAACACAACTACCAGAACCACCACTAATCACAGGTCTGACATTGCATAGATTGACTCAGGTCTCCACACACATCCATGCCCAAACCAATCCCTAGGCTGTGGACCACTGCACATGACCATAATGCTCAAACTTACAATAATGGACAACCACCAGGTACGCAGCATGCATGTATGTCTACCACCTGGTACACCAAGACCATTCCCTAAAGAACTATGCACAAACGCAGAGCTTACCCTCACACAGACACCATTTCCTTAGGATCTGTAAGGATGAACTCAACAGCAAACTTGCATCGCTCCCTCTATTAATCCAACACAACCATTTTTATCACAACATGACAATGAAGAAGAAGAACCATAACTTGTGTTTTACACAGTGTTTACTACTGTAGTTTGTCCACAGCACTGTAGATAAAAGATGTTGCTGTGAGACATTTTAAGCATTCAATGTATTGACCACTGAGGGGGCGGAGTCAGCCCTGCAAGGATTTGAACATGTGACCTAAGCGTTGGCCGAAGAAAACATCTGCAAGTAGTTACCTCACAGACGAACGAGATTAAGCTAGAATCATAATCGGATGAACTTGTTTGCCCTATACTCAGTTCTTAAAATATATTACTAATATTAAGGAAGGAGAGGACACAGAGAATTTCAGAAAGATGGGCTATGGTATCAAATATTAGAGGAGACTGCCTAGGTGTGGCAGCGGATGCAGCAGCCGGTCAGTTTGCTTGCAACCTGGGGTGAATCAGTCTTGCAGGTTTAGGGTCTGTGCAAACTGTGCGCTGTCCACATCTGACGACAATGCTTCTCTCACTGGCCTCTCTCTGCTCTCCCACACTGTCACACCCTATGACCCCCCACACTGTCCCCTCTCTTTGCCCCACTGCCCTCACATGCCTGGTTTGTCCAGGACACCTCTACTGCTCTTCTTCATCACAGCAGCCTACCATGCAAATGGAAGAGGACCTCCCCAAAGAACTCTGGCCTCCATTTCCATGGCAACCATCTTTAGAAATAATATTTATTCTATGTAAAGGAAAGGGGTCACATACTCGCCACAAAATATTCACACAAAACATGTGCTCTTATCACCGCGTTATTTGTAGCAGCATCAGTGTTTCTAAACATACCACTCTTTCTGTTTTATTTATTCCCAAAAGTACAGATCACTTCCACTTGTTAAATCTTTAATTTTCAAGAAGTGGATATTTAATGAGGCTTCATGCTAATTTTTAGTTTTGACTATTGCACCCCCTCTAAGCCGAATCTAATGCATGAGTGTACAGCTTGGGATAGATGGCATATGAGGAGGGACGCAAGGCTTGTAGATGTTGTTTGGCTATTTGCCCACCCATTTACTGCCGATTGTCATGCTGATCTCTATATCCATTCCCACCCTTTTCCTGCCCCTCCCTGCCCAAAACACACCCTCCTGGGATCTCTTGAGCTACCTTTAACAAGCCTTAAAATCAAACTTTACACTTCAAGTGCCTGCCAGGGTTTTTTCAAATCAGTCTTCTGAGTGCTAATGTTTGAACTAGTGCTGTAAACACACTACTGGTGTAAGGAAAATGTCTGGATCTGACTTATAAGCAGATTGTGTGTCCTTCACTGAGGTCCTGTTAAAAGCAAGCATTGGCAAAGCCAACAAGTTTTTCAACCATTTTTCAGCTGCTACCATTAATGGCCAGTTGGTACCATTGCAGCAATGCATGGCAAATACCTTGTCCATGTCTACACAAAAGCCAAAACTGTAGCCATTTCCCATTTCACCTTCAACAAATACCAAAATATTCACGTCAGAATGTCACAATAATGAGAATATTTTAGTTGCAATTGACATTTGACTTTAAAATGTATCCTCTATATACAGAACAAGGTTTCACATTTCCAATCACACAAAGCAATCATTAGAAGTCTCAATGACAAACTACAGATCCGTAATGATCATATGTTATGCATTAAACTACAAATAACCCAGTAAAGGTACATTAACCGATTCTGCACCCATTACCTTTCATGGCTACAATAAATGTGCCGAAACAAAAACGAAGAGAAACGTCATACCATATTTTAAAGACAGCAATATAGCTCACACCTTTATAGGTGAGAACAGTCGCTCCCTCCTTAGCTTCTTTTTAACTCACTGCTGGTTTAATTGTTGAATTAAGTTGTTTTGCAAATCTTCAGTTTGTTAGATTATCTTACTCACCTTGCTCATCTTTACATTTTAATTGCTTCTATGGATATTTCTTCTTTATCTCAGTTCTCTTCCGTTGTTGAAATAGTCATATCTATAATGTACAATCTCATTAATTATGTACCGCGTTTTAGTGTAAAGCACAGCAATTAAAATACAATGCAGTCATTACAGTGCAGTACAAACCAAAAAAGACCAAAACAATCACTGTTCTGAAAAGCCATTGACTTCTAGAAGTCTTTCCATTACATTGACAGTAGAGGCATGCATTTGCAGCTAATCTACACACACAATTTGCAAATTTCAGCCAATCAGAATGCCAGAAAAATGCTCAAGGAGGTGATTGGGACACACCCCTAAGGAGTAAATGTAGTCATACACATTGGCCTTTGACGTTGTAGCTGATTGCTTCAAAAGCAAACTACAATCTCTTACTCTCCTTTTTGTGTGAATATGAATGAATGGGCCGCGTTCTTCTGACAAAGCAAGTTAATTGTAAGATGATTACATTGCATTGAGAAGAAGCACGTACTCCCCCATTGATTCTCAACTGACGGGTACGGCCATTCATAGGCCCTCAAAAGCTAATAATAGTATTCACAAAAGAAACATAAAAGACTAACCATGCAGAACAAATAGACAATGCAGAGCCGAAAAATGACCCCAACGCCATGTATTTTATACTATGTGATATTGACAAATACTGTCTCACAAACAGAGCCTGGGCTTACATTTTCCACGAAAACACATAGGCATTGTGGTGGCCTCATTGTACTGTACTTGGCGTAATTACAAATGATAATTGCATAGCGTTGTATACCTTTTCCCGGGGTCCCGGTAAAGGGAATTACTGGGCCCTCCAAGGTCGGAATGGCTACCTCCATATTCGTAATGAGGCCCAATGTCAGTTTACGAACTGCCACTCAGCCAATGTAGTATATCTAATTATCTGCCTGTGTGGGAAACAATACATTGGAAAAACTTCACATAAGGTGAAAACGAGAATCATCGAGCACCAGAGCTGCTTCAAAAACAGAGCAGAAGAAACACCTATGGTCAAACATTTTATCCCACCAAATAACAAGTTTGATGCATTCACCTGGACAGTGCTACAACAGATCAAAGGCACCCCCAGAAGCAATATGGATCGCATTTTAACCAGAAGAGAACAGTTGATTTCCCTGACCTGGAGTTGGCCTGATGGCCTTAATGAAGGGGTAGAATGGCACAAGGTACACAAAACATGGCAAACTCTGTCCCAATGGTTCCACCCACATGCATACAATTGTACTCCTACACTTGTAAACATGCACATCATTTTAATCCTCAAAGGAAGGGGGTTGGGGGTTCATGTTTAGCCATTCCAACATCATGCCACACACACTATTGTTTCTCTGTTTTTAGAACAGTTAATAAAACTGGAGGCTTTCCAGTGAACATCATTACAAACATTCCTCATTATGTATACTGAGGTACCCATTTGTAAATACTTAGGGTGTCCAGCACCAGTGATGGATTTTATTATCATCATCATTACCAATAATGATAATATAAACGCCTGAACAAGCCAGCCTAGTCCGCAGTTTAGCAGCCTGTCCCTAAAATGGCGCTCACCGAGAAGAGAAGGTGCTGTGCATTGCATCTTGTATGTTTAACATAATGTTTGATTGCTAACACGCGGGAAAATACCATTATGATGTGCACTGAATATCATAAAGGCAGAGTACCTGTTTCCCAGTGCATTCCAACCCATGAGTGAAAACATGCACATACTGCAGTGTGGAACAGACAAGACATACACTTTTTTAAGTGTATGTCTTGTCCATGGAATGTCGGCTTTCTTTATATATACTAGCGGCCCTGGATCGGCTCACATCTACATTGCAATTAGAGCTGTAAGAGGCTTTCCAAAAGCGTAACAAGGTAAGACACAGCGAGTGCCTGATAGCAGACAGAGATTGCTAGACAGCCCAACAAATGTATCAAAATGGATTATTGACATTTGTAAAAATCACCTTGCCTTAGGCTCCCCGTGAAACGTGAACACACAGCACGCACTAGTAGAGTGCGCCAGAGAGAAGAAAGAATAAACAGTCTGAGATGTGAATAAACTCCGAGAAGCTCATCAAACAAGTAAGACAGTTTAGCTCACACTAATTTTTTGTTGTTCTTGTGCAACCATAATGCAAGCAGCAATAGGGCTTTGTCCTAATACTTTCATGGCTCTTCCTAATGCCAATTTTTATTCAATTGAATTTGATCATGGCAGACAATCCACAATCATGTAAATGAGAACAGATTTTAGAGATGGCATGCGTTTTGTCATTACAGTGGGTGATAGTAGCATGGGGGATTCGGATTTGCCCTTTCCATGTAGTATCCTTTTAGCGTTGACTGGACTATATCTGGATTTTTTTGCAGATTCTTTGTCCATTGATTGGATGCACTAAGCAGACCTGTATCCTGTACAAGCCTTGTACAATGACAAGAAAAGGTATCATACAGTATTCAATACTGTCGCATCTGTGCGAGTGGTTTAAGTACAAGAAAAATATGAATACCTATGTTGTAATTACATCACTCGCAGGTCTGAGACGAATAATAGAGTAACCTGAAGAATTGTTAAACAATAAGGAAAGAGATTGTATTTTGATATATTTCAATATAATTTGGTGTGGGAGTGCATGTAACTCACAACTTTTTTTGCTTTTGGATCAATTTCTCACTGGGTGATATAAATTGGTTAGTTATTGAAAAGAGCTAAGAACTGAAACATGTTGAGTATTTGATCAGGAATACATTGATTTTGGTGACGGAAGTTATCTAGTGAGGAGAAGCTGATTTAGCAAAACATTATTTTGGTTGCTGAAATGTAATGCAATGTAAATGTATTAAGAAATTATATCTTATACACGTTGTTGTCTTCTCCCTGTTATTCTTGTGATATATATATATATATATATATATATATATATATATATATATATATATATATATATGTTATCCATGCAACTGACTTGCCATCAGTCATTCGAGGAGCACTCGTCTTCGGATGTTACTTCAGAGATTTACATCACTCTCAGCATATTTTTTATAACCTCTTTATTGGTTAAAAGTTGGCATCCACGTATATAATACGCCTTGCATATCGGCTTTCCCAACAAAAAGTTGACGCGTTTCGCAGCGTTACTCGCCGCTTGCTCACAACACCAGTATCCTATCACCATAGTGTTAAAATACAAAGAGACATGACTATAGGCATAGAAACAGGACATGTGGATCGACATTTAGTGGAAACAAACAAGGGTCTTGCATGTTAGTAACTAGTTGGTTGTGTGCCGGCGGCCATCTTAAGATAGGTTTAGTTCCTATGATGTATTTTATCCCATTTGAGTTGGTTCATGTGAAGTCACTGATTGAATAATCATTACAGACTCTCATAATACCCAGTACTATCATTCGTGAACTATTAATAACTTCTTAATAGTATGGTCTCATCTACGGCACACTTTGTACTAGTATTGCCGTTGTCAGGTGTGTTGAATGGTTTACACGTGATCCAAATAGTGTGGTAATCTCTAATTACCATAAGCTGCCTATTTCTCTGAGTATGAAATGTTTTATGCCTTCATGTAGAGTGTATGGTGCATTAGCCATTTATTCAATAAAGTGCATAGTGCCTGCAATTTGTTCGAATAATATTCCACTTGATCCGAGTAATGTGGTACTATATAGTTTTCATCTAGTACCTTGTTCCCTTTATTGAAAGTGTCTTATGCCTTAATGTAAAGTGCATAGTGCATTCGACATTTGTCAAATAAAGTGCCTAGTGCAGTTTGTCAAAGTGCCAGGTGCTTACGTGCATAAAGACTTAATTGTCCATAAAGTGCTTGGTGCTTAGTACTTAGCAGCCTCGGATCAGATTAATTTTTTGGAAATATCCCAATTAATGTTACCTGCATGTCTCTAGCCTACATTATGTGTCAGTTCATACTGGTCCAAATATATAAAAATATACAACAATCCACCATCGTGGCTCTCCACAAAAAGCACACAAATACCCATCACCACAACACATGTGATAAACATTTAGTTAAAATCTGCAACAAATCAGGATTCACACTTATTTGGAACCCAGTTAATGAAATCACTTCTAATCAGTTATATATCAGACATAAGGACCATTCGTCATGAAAATCAATGTCCTAGAAAGGTATAAAGTTCTTCGTCAATGTTGTGGCCTCTTGGCTGTTTAGTTTCGAAATCTAGAATGCAACGAGTTTCTTGTTGTCGTACCTTTTTTTCTCTGTCTCCTCCTCTAGGGCCATTATCAATGGCATGGATTCCGAAGAATGCGAAACTTTCCATGTTGTTCTCGTGGTATTCAGTAAAGTGTTTGACCATTGGATAGTTTGCATCTTTGTTGTGTATAGCCCTGACATGTTGTTGCACTCTTGTTTTCAATTTGCACTTGGTGCTTCCCACGTACCATTTGTTGCACTTGCATAACAGAATGTATACCACGTATTCGGTGTCGCACGTGATTTTTTAGTTGATGTGTACAGTTACCCCCGTTACTGGGTGCTCCAATGTAGCACAGTTTTTTGCAAACTTACACATATTACACCTTGTGCATTTATAGAAACTTTTTTTCCGATTCTTTAGCCAGGAACTCGCATCATCGAGTATTTCTTTATCCATAAAGCTGTGAACTAAACTGTCTTTAATCGAAATGTTTCTTCTAAAGCTGATATCTGGATGTTTTTTTAGTGACTTACCAATGTCCTTGTCTATAGTGAGCACTTTCCAATGTCTCTGCAACACTCGTTTTACTTCAGTTGTTCTACTATCATACGTTAGGATGAGACGTGTCTCTTCATTCTCTTTCGTGGTTGTCTTTTCTTTGTCCGCCAGGAGAATTTGTCTATCGTGACTTCTAGCTCTTAGGTACGCTCTTTCGATGACTTTCTTCGGATAACATTGTTGTAAGAATCCTCAAGCTGTGGTTTTACTCTCTGCATCATATGTGTCCAGAGTGGAGCTGTTTCTTCTTATCCTAACAAATTCTCCGTATGGTACACTCCAAATTAAACTCTTTGGATGTCCACTTTTGGCATGAAGTGGCATGTTTGACCCTGTTGGTTTTCTGTGTAGTTCACATGTAAGTGATTGTTCCACTATTCGTAAGTTCACATCTAAGAAGGTGATAAACGAGAAGCTGTGGGTTTCAGTGAACCTAAGGTTGTGCTCATTTTGATTCAACTGCTTCACAAATTCGACCCATCCATGTTCGGTCCCCTTCCAGATTATGAACAGATCATCTATGTACCTGAGCCAGATGACCACGTTTTCAGTTGATTCTTGATTTTGTTCCGTCCACACCTCAGAGGCCTCCCAGAAACCCATTGTTAGATTAGCATACAACGGGGCAAATGTAGTGCCCATTGCTGTGCCCTGTGTTTGCCTGAAGTATTCTTCATTGAAGACGAAAATGTTGTGGGTTAAGCAAAGGTCAATCATCTCTAAGATCATCTGCATGTGTTCGAGATAATTGAGCGACCTCGTGTTCAGATATTTCTCACAAGCTTTTTTACCATAGTCATGCTCAATTGATGTATATAGGGACACGACATCCATTGTTGCCATCATGAAATTTGATTCCCAAGGAATGTTATTAATGCATGACAGAAAGTCTTTGGTGTCTTTGAGATAAGAAGGTAACGTAGAGACAAAAGGAAACAAAGTTTCATCTATAAATTTAGACATATTCTCCAGAGCTGACCCTACTAAGGAAACAATCGGTCTCCCTGGTGGTTTTTTACAATTTTTATGTATTTTCGGAAGAAAATATATAGTTGGTGTGGTGGAGTTTGTCGTTTGTAAACATTTACAATTCTCTTCGGTAAGAATCCCTTTCTGCTCCCAACCTGCTACAAACTTCTTTGTTTTTTCTTCTAGTTCTTTTGTGGGATTTCCATCACATCTTTCGTAGCAGTTCTTATCATTCAACTGTTTGTATGCCTCTTTAATGTAATTATCACGAGTCATAAGTACAATGTTATGTCCCTTATCAGAGGGCTTAATTACGCAGTTTGTCAGGTTGCACAGTTCTTTGAGGGCCACTCTATCCTTCATGGTTAGATTACTTTTTTCTTGATGTCCTTTGTTACGCCTGAGTTTTTTGAGATCTTCTATTACCAGTGTTTGAAACGCCTCAATGTTGTTAGCGGTATTCATCATGGGATTGAACTTGGATTTTTGTTTAAGTTTGCTTTTAACCGTCCAATCTGTTCGTATCTCCAACTCTTGGAAATCAATTGATTCCATCTCTTGATCAACATTGTTTGTTGTACCTTTCTGAAGCTCCACCAGATCGGAAAGGACCCCAATTTCTGCAATAGTTATCTCCGTTCTGCCTTCTGGTACTACGGTTTTACGTGCTTTGAAGTCAGTGGTGGAAAAAAATGTCTTCAAACGTAATTTTCTGACGAAATGGTCAAAGTCTATGCGGGTTTGTACATAGTCAAAACCCGATGTTGGACAGAAATTCAAGCCCATACTTAATAGTTTTGTTTGGTTGTCAGTCAAGGTGTGATTCAACAGGTTTATGATTTTAAAACTTGTCTCAGTGTTTTGACTTGTATTTTCTATTTTCCAGAACGCAGCGATCTGCCCAGAGAGCTGCTTGGGGCACTTGTTTCCCCTCTGCCCCCTCCTCGTTTTTTTCGGCCTCCTCTGCCTCTGCTGTTTGCTTGTGCTCCACCTCTTGCTTTTTTTTGATTTTTGCCAGCTTGGCAAAGCAGTCTCATTTCGTCTAAACAATTAAGCCGTATGCTCGACTCTTCACTTTTACTACCAGTTGCATCTGATTCAGATGCTGATGAAATGGATCCACTTTCTCCATTCTTTTCCGCTGATGTTGTCATTTCTCCTGGGATAGATCTCTGTCTTAGTTGTTCAAACCTTCTGGCAAACGTATATACTCTGCCTTGTTCGTAGTCTTCCTTATCTCTTAGAAATTTCCTTTCCTTCATCTGTTTTATTTCCTCTTCATACTTGGTCATGTTTTTTACCATGCTGCATTTTAGTTTTGTCGCCTCCTCACTTTCAGGTATCAGTTTCAGTTTTTCCTCCATTTCTTGGATTCTGTCCAGCAGTTTGGCCCTATCTGCACCGGCATATTTAACCAATATCTTAAGAAAAGTTTTGGAACACCAGTTTGTCGCTTCGCTCCATTCATGGAGCATCTCCGGGTCCTGTTCTTCAAAGGAGGGGATGGTCAAAATCCTCAAGTCTCGTGGCATTCTCCCCACTTCGATATAATTCTTTAGGGAGTGCTCTTCCCACCATTTGCTGACTTCTCCTCTCTGTAACTTTTCCAATTCTTTAAGAAGAGTGATCTCATTGTTCTCTTTATTTGCCGGTGCAGTTTTGGGTTGTTTATGGCTGATTTTCAGTGTTTCATTAAACAAATCTAAGGCTTGTGCCTTTCTTGGTGCCTCTTTATGGGCTTGGGAAGTAGCCATGCTGTATTCGTTATTGCCAAGTGTTATCAATCAAACTGGTATCATTGGTTTATTATAATTCCAATTTAGATGTCAGAATCATGTCTTTTCTGTACTCTGAAAGGCCGAAGAAATAGCACTAAATCGCAGTCAAGCGTGCTGTTTGTGGGTTTATCTCTCAAAAGGCTGAGCCAATAATTGTAAATTACATGATATGTTACTAGGCAAAAGCAGTTACAGGGGGTGAAAAACACAGCTGACTCACCCGGCTTCACTCTTCAGTGCGTTCTCCAACGCGCAGATTTGTTTCGCCGTGTAGAGCCCTGCGTTCACAGCCTCCTGTGCCGATCCTGCGTAATTTGCCTCACTTCATTAGTCAGCCCGAGCTGCTCCGGGACATCCGTCTGTTATTTCGTGATCCTCCGTGCGCTCAATGAATCTTGTTCCCACCGGTGCTGCATCCGCGTTGTCACGTAGCAACGTGAAAATGTGTTATCCATGCAACTGACTTGCCATCAGTCATTCGAGGAGCACTCGCTTTCGGATGTTACTTCAGAGATTTACATCACTCTCAGCATATTTTTTATAACCTCTTTATTGGTTAAAAGTTGGCATCCATGTATATAATACGCCTTGCATATCGGCTTTCCCAACAAAAAGTTGACGCGTTTCGCAGCGTTACTCACCGCTTGCTCACAACACCAGTATCCTATCACTATAGTGTTAAAATACAAAGAGACATGACTATAGGCATAGAAACAGGACATGTGGATCGACATTTAGTGGAAACAAACAAGGGTCTTGCATGTTAGTAACTAGTTGGTTTGTGCCGGCAGCCATCTTAAGATAGGTTTAGTTCCTATGATGTATTTTATCCCATTTGAGTTGGTTCATGTGAAGTCAGTGATTGAATAATCATTACAGACTCTCATAATACCCAGTACTATCATTCGTGAACTATTAATAACTTCTTAATAGTATGGTCTCATCTACGGCACACTTTGTACTAGTATTGCCGTTGTCGGTTGTGTTGAATGGTTTACACGTGATCCAAATAGTGTGGTAATCTCTAATTACCATAAACTGCCTATTTCTCTGAGTATGAAATGTTTTATGCCTTCATGTAGAGTGCATGGTGCATTAGCCATTTATGCAATAAAGTGCATAGTGCCTGCAATTTGTTCGAATAATATTCCACTTGATCCGAGTAATGTGGTACTATATAGTTTTCATCTAGTACCTTGTTCCTTTTATTGAAAGTGTCTTATGCCTTAATGTATATATGCTTTTTCTCCATTATTTTCTTTATAAAATAAAAAAAGCTTTATACTAGACCAACAGTGACTGGTCTCTATTTTTAAAAAAAACTACATTTCTCTAAAGAGGCAATGACATTGTTTTGTGTAACTAAAACTGTGAATGGGCCAGTTCTGTTTAGAATTGCATCAGGCCTGCAAATTTTTACCTGGGGTGTGAATTATGGTAGTTTCGAAGGGTAAGAGAAGCTCACAGTTGAGGGGAACAGAAGGATAAAGTGAGAAAGAGATGGTAATAGAAGAGTACAACAGGTAAAAAAAAGAAAATATTTGGGCATGTTCTTATTTTCTCTAGCCCACAAACAAGATACAAAATGAAAACATGCGCACATTTCAGAGTGAGTCATCTTGCGCACATGGCGGACCTTCCTCTCAAATGCAAGGAGGGTAGTCAAGAATGCGGACTCTTCATCTTACTGGTCTACTACTCCTGGCACATGTAGGGAGAGCATGTCTTCAGCCAGGTCCATGGGCACCAGTGCAGTGCTATTTTGTAATGTATTTGCCCCCGAGCAAAATATACTCTGGTGCACAAATGCTTCAAAGCAACAAACATGTGCACTTGGGCAATGTCTGCACCAGAGCAAAGTGTCTGTAGCGTCTGGGCATAAAAGACTTACTGTAGCATTCATTTCATGGAGGGTCATTTGGATATTGTTGCTCACATGTTCCAATCCAGCAAGGGATGGCCCATCTGGTCGTACTTCTGCCAAACATTGAGCAGCCAAGAGACATTTCAAAGCATGGTGCTCGCTATGGCCATGATCATTATTATAGTTATTTATATTATTCCTAGCCATACCTTCAATTTAATGGGGGTCGGGGACCTTCAAAGGGAGTGGGAATGTGGAAATCTCAGATGCCCACCTTTGCTCTTTGCTTGCTGATAATGCCCCGAGGGTCCATGAACCCTACTGATACCAATCACTACGTTGCCGTATGCACTTTCATCCCTGAAACGGATGTTCTAATACATTTTTGTAATGCACATTGTATTGGCAGGTAGAATTCCAGAACAAATGTATGAAATCATTTTAAAAATCATGCTTGTTTGCTTCGAATTCACCTATATCCCAAAAAATGGAATGACTTCAAAATGATGAGTTAATCCCAACCACTTCCATTGCTCAGGGCAACCTTCCACACCATCACTCTTTAGTCCTCGGACTTCCACATGCAGTGATAGTATAGAGTCGGGTATAAAAATAGGCATCGCCTAGGAAGATGCCTCGTCAAAGTCCCTTTAGTCTCACGTGCCAAGGCAGACTGCGGAACTCTAGGGGAACTGGGAGCAACACGCATTGTGATGCCACACCTGGAGTTGGCACATAGGGAATCCCTCATAGCTCTACCAGGCTTATTCCTTTTTTCTTTATATTTTCTGTGTCCTAACTGTAGAATATGTAGATAGAGTCAATTTGTCTTGTCATCCAGAGTGTTGAACATGGAACTGTGCCTATTTCCCTATTCCCAATTTGCAATGTCCTCTCACTGCTTTTTAGCACTTGTGATTGTTCTTTTGTGATGTTGTGTCTGTATTCAATATTCACCAATCAGTCCCTTGTGACATGAACGGGTGCTGTGGCTGCCAGGTAGCAATGATTCGCTCACTCGTTGCTCTCCTTTGTGCCCCAACCAGCATTCAGCCAGGAGTAGAGATTCTTCTGCTCACGCTTGCCTTGGAACTGGAGCATTGCCTTTGATACACCTCACTCTACACATTCCAGTAGTGAGGGAGATCAGCTACCAGTGAGCTTTTAAATGAGGTGCCCCCATACCGTTGCCCCGGTCCCTCATAGATGGGGGGGTGCGTGGTTTAATTGTGACCCTGGGACTGTCCTTCCCCGGTACTGACCAAAGAGTGCTGCTGTTACATGAAAAACAACAAAGTGAGATGCCTAAGTTGCAAACTGCAAACCGACGGTCACTAACTTCAAATGATGGTGGATAGTTGCTCACGGTACACTATCATAACTGCACACAAATAGAGAGAAATATAGAGAAAAGGGTGGAATGGAAAAATAAACAAATCAGACACCAAGAATCCAGTAGGATTTTTAAGGGCTCCAAATATCAAATATTAGGATTTTCCGTGTAATTTAGACACATGATCGCACTGGTAAATGTTTATGTGGCAAAGAAAGGCGTCAACGTAATACGGTGGAGGGATCAAGCAGCTCTGAACATGAAGTTGGATCCTAACAGTAAGGAACACATTTTAGGGATTTCATGGGCAAGTGAAAAGGAAAGATACCCAGAAGTGTTCCGAGAAGGCATTAAAAAACGTACAAATGATGCCCGTAAAGTATGTTTGAAGGAGGGCAAGACACCGATAAGTCACAAAGTGAGAAAGATTACACTAGCTGCAAGACGACAAGTGGAAGAGGAACTACAAGGAGCGGTCAAACAGAAAATAATTGAACCATTGGAATCTTCAGAAATCTTCAGAAAGGATAAGCTCTATAGGTGTGGCACAAAGAATAATTGGAATCTTAGGATTTGCGTAGGCTTGAGGAATTTGCAAAGGAGCATTAGAGTCGAAAAATTCCCTCTCCCCATAATAGCCTAAATGTTAAACTGCATCAGAGGAGCCACAATGTTCACTATGTTGGCTCTGTCATCTCTGTATCATCAAATACCCATCACCTCAGACAACAGGCACCCAATGCCATTTTTAACTCCTTTTGTTTTTATCCATTACCGCACGATGCCATTTGGTCTTGCGTCTGTAGCTGTGATTTTCCAAAGAGTCATGACTCATTTATTAAAAAGCATACCAGGAGTATTAGTATACCAGAATGACATATTGATATATGGCAAAGATCAAAAAGATTAGAGAAAGTCCTGCACCGCGTCAAGAAGGGTGGATTATCCATTGAATCAAGCAAGTGTGTCTTCAGAGAAACTGAAGTAGAGTATCTTGGACATGTTATCAACGCATCAGGGTACAAACCAAAATCTCATAACAGGAAGGCAATAAGGGAAGCAAACATGCCTTCAACAGTAGAAGTACAATCGTTTTAAGTATTGGCAGTACCTTTGTAAAGGGGTTTGCAGAGATAACTCAACTGTTAAGGGAACTAAGAAAGGTGTAGCATTTGAATGGAATGTAGAGCATGAGAAAGCTGTAGAGAGTACAAAGGGAATATTCCAGTGCACCTAGCATAAGGAGACGTTCCATAGGATTCCTGTTGATAATTCTAGTAGATGCTGTTTAAGCATAAGAAGCAGTGCCATCCAATTAGAGAATGGAGAAGAAAGAATTAGATGCCATGCCTCAAGAGCAGTCAGCGAGGATGAGGCGAGATACTCGTTGATTGAGAGAGAACTGTTGGCTTGTGTTGGAGGCATTGAGTTTTAAAGGAAATACATATGGGGAAGCCTGGTGACCTAAAATACTGATCACAAAACTCTAGTTGAAGAGATTACTGTACAACGACTATCGAGGGCGACCCCCAGCATAGCTTCTCGATCATTGAGAATGATGGCGCATGATTAAAAGGTAACGTAGGCCCCAGGTGTGAAGAAGAAGGTTGCAGATTGTTTGTCTAAGCTGCCATTACCTACAAGTGATGGACAGGGGGGCAGAGGAAGAATATGTTGTTGGATCTGTAGCGTCAAGTGATAGTATCATTACGAAGAACAAATGGATAGAAGAGGTCAATGCTGATGGGGTATTAGAAATGGTAATACGATTTATAAGTGAGGGGTGGCAAGAGAAGGGAAAAGTGCCTGGAGCGTGCAAAACATTTTAGAAAAGAAAAGCTATAAAAGAAAGAAGGGATGATTCTGAGGAGTCAAAGGCTAGTTCCACCAAAAAGCTTGATAAACAAATTGATTGTGCATGAAGGCCATTCATGGATCACGTGTTCAAAGAAAAAAACGAGAGAGAAGTACTGATGGCCAGGTATAGATGTCATGATTAAATGTAAAGTAACAGATTTTTGGATGTCTTTAAATCCAGACAAAGGGAAAAAAACACATAAACAACCTCTTTTCCCGCTACTTATACCGACAGAGATGTGGTAACAGTTAGGTATTGACATTGTAGGTCCCTACCACAAGGGGGAAGGAGAGAAAGATGTTTCTGATTGTTATGGTACATCATTATTCCAAGTAGTGGCGCAAAATTAGGATGACACATTAAGTAACTAGTAAAGACGTAAAAGAATTTCTAGAAGCTGTATTCAGAAGAGAGGGATAATGCGAAGAATGTGTACACAACAATGGTCTGCAGTTTAAGTGCACCTCACTTGGTGAATATGCTAGGAGCAAGGGAATTAAGTGGAAGTATACTGCTGTATACCATCCGCAGAGCAATGGTCTTGTATAAAGATTCAATCAGGTGGTCATTGCAAGTGTCAAGCCTCCCAGCACTTTCCATGAACACATTATATGCCTTTCCGCAATACCACTGTCAGAGCGATCAAAATATAAACCCTGACCAGAGGTTCTGGGTAAAAAGATGGAATCACAAACCAGAAACAGGTCTTCTGTATGGCTAATCTCTACATCAGAGGAGGAAAGAAACACAAACCCACAATAAGAACTAATGGTACCAGTCTTACAACTACTTAATTGAAGTCCAAAGGAATAGGCTTACCCAGGATCCCAGATATCACATCCAGGAAGAAAAGCCCACAAAGAAATAATATCCAGGTACAATGCACATGGGTCAAGAGACCACCCAAGCAATCTCTGCCAGGGGTATTGCTAGGTCTGGAAAAGATCTGGGGCTACAATAAAGTCGGGACTGTCGGGACTCGGGGCAAGCTAGCCTTTTGGTTGTAGCTCCTGGGCATCGATCAAGGGCTACAACCAAAACATCTGGGGCTAAACCCCCCAAGGCCTCCTCTAGCAACGCCTCTGATCCCTGCACACACCGCCGGAAATTGTCCAGGTAAAAAAGTTGCAGGCTCATAGCCCGATGACACGAGGATGCTCTAAAGAATCATGAATTCTCCAAAAAGAAAAGAGAAAAATACAGTGTACCAGCGAGTATGGGTTCCGAATCCAAAAGGCACACACAAGGAAAGAAACCCTCGTAAAGCAGGTAGTTTTCAAATCAGGATAGAAGAGCAGGAAAATGTTGCATTCAGTGATAACACACAGCACAGGAGTGCACAAAAAAGGCAAAAGAAAGCTGGTCAAAGAACAAGAAGTCAAGTATGCACACAGGCAAAACCACGGAATGAACAGGTAAGGCTTACTCGGTACAAAAAACATACCTAGGTTGAAAATCATCGAAACGCGAGTGTTCGCATGTTATAGAAAATACGTTCGACACTTCAATAGATTGTTATTATATAACCAAGTTTATTGTGCAAAGAAGTCCCCAGGTGGGCATTTATTTCTAGGAGATCAGGACAAAGTCGCGATATTTGGTGAATGTCAGTCTTGCGTGCTGACGTAACACGTCGTCCTGAATCGGGGCGCTGCATTCTGTGGGCCTGGCACTGTTGCCAGGGCAACTGCCAATGCTGATGCCAAGCATCCACAGCGATGCGATGGAAAACGGGCTGCTGTTTATCCTGCAATTTGCAGTGCTTGCAGATCCTGACAGCAAGTGTGGAATAAGGCATACAGAATAATGCTAATTTGTGAGGTCTGCCCCGAATGGGACAACAGCAACTTTAACCTTTTAAACAAATGAGGTGAAGGGAGGCGTGTTCTATTCTCAATCTGATATGGGTAAAGGATTTAATCCTACTAAAAACAATCAATGTAGTGGAAGTAAGAAAGAAGAAGAAATCTGTTCAAATCAAATGTAAAGGGAATTTTGTTAAGTTTGTCAATGGCTTGTCTAGAGAGGCGATAAAAGAAGGAGATGCTGTGCAGATTAAGTAAGGGATGTGGTGTAAGAAAGATGTATCTAAATTCACAGAACCAACAGTTGTGATTGAGAGATTCCCCAATGCGGTAAGAGTAGAGAATGGGAGGATATGGAATATGGATAGAATTGTTAAAGTTATTTCCACATGTAAGGTGAAGAGACCGGCGATGAAGAGTCTGAGAGGAAAAGCATATGAGGAAGAACTGTAGAACACGTCTAGGGTGAATATTCTTAGCAGGCTGCAACAAGATCTGTTGACTCAACATAGGCCAAGGGCTGAAGACCAGAGGAATGAACTGGTACAAAGAAGTCTACAACCTTGCAGGGCTAGAAGGATGCCAGAAAGGTATGAGGATTATTTAGGGAATAGTATAGTGTTTTCAGTATTAATATTCTTAATGAATCACTGTGTTTATCTGAAAAGGTATATATAATTTATTTTAGTTTTTGACTTATGACTGTATTATCAAAACAATATATTGCTGTTTACGGCGCACCTAGCTTGTGTGTATGTTTACCCCTGCGGAGGCACTTACTGTAGCTGTTTCTTTCTGGAGCTCTGTGTTTTGTCTTCTTCGCATGCCACATCTTGGTGTTCCTATTCTGATTGGGGTTGCTTACTTTGTGAGTCTTAGTCCTTCTTTTAATCACTTGCACAAACCATATCAATATTATTTCTTGGCAGCCATCTTAGTATGGATATATTCATATTAAAGGCTAAGATTATTGATGTTCTCAGTTTTTTGTGGTACTGATTTAAAATGTTCATTATTATTGATGGAATTTGCTTCATATTTATTTGTTAGCAATTTGCTAAGCAGCTTTCTTTGCTTGATGAATTTTTACATGAATAGACTGGTGTTGTTTTAGTTTCTAATGTTGTGCCACTCAATATCCTCGTTTAACCCTTCTGAATCACTTTTGTCAAACAGATTCATATTTGTTCTAATCTAATCATTGCCTTTCTTTAATTATTCTGTCTGATTCCTTTACTTGGCATAGTGCTGTCCATTGGAATTCGTTGTATTGGTGTTTTTTCTCTTTGAAGCGTTTGACCATGGGCGCATTCTCTGTTTGATTGCGTAGACAACTGCTGTGTTCTATATTCCTTGTTTTAATTTGTCAGATAGATTTGAGAAATATTTTAAATTACAGTGGCAATTGATCATGTAGATCGCTCCTTCCGTGTTGCAGTTTGTCATGCTTTTTTGGACCCAGGGTCTAGAAAGGCCTATGTCTACCTGAGTAGATTTAATTGTTTGGTTGCAAACACCACAACAACCACATGGGTGATGCCCTGATACTGCCGGCAGATCCCACATTTCTTGTAGGATTTGTGTTGGCTGTAGTATGGGGGTGAATTTATTTATACAAACTGGATTGTGTAAAGATAAACTCTTTTTGTACGCAAAAACTGGTTTGTAGTTTGCTGATCTTCTTTATTAAACACCTTCCATTCCTTTTTGATTATCTTTTTTTTTCAGGCTGTGGTCTGTGAATGTAGAGACACATACAAGTTGTTCATTTTCTCTAGGTTTCTTTATATGTTCAAGTAAAGCCTCTTGATGGTTGTTAAAGGCGCTTTTGGCAGATTTCTTCATCAGTTTCTTTGGATATCCTCTTTTTTCAGTTTAGATTTCAATACTGTAGCTTCTTCTTCAAAGGATTCCTTCGTACTTCTGTTTCGTTTAATTTGTATGAATTGGCTAAAGGGTATGTTATCGCTTAGATGTTTGACATGATGGCTTCTAAAATGTAGGAGGGGATTTTTTATCTTTTTTTTAATAATATGGTTTAACTAGCAAATTGCCTTTGTGGTAAATCGTCAAGTTTAGAAAGTTCAAATAAGAGTTACTCATGGTGTGAGAAAACTTTAAATGAAAATGTTGTTTGTTTAGCCATCTGACGAACTTTGCAGCTCCCAAATCCGTGCCATCCCATATGAACAGCACATCGTCAATATAACGTTTCCAGATTAATGTCTGTTTTCCAAAGTGATTAATTTCCGAATACACAATTTGTTTCTTGAAGGATTCAATGCAGAGGTTCGCTAAACTGGGGTCCATTGTGGCCCACATTGCTGTAACTTTTTTTTGGTGGAAAAGTTTACTGTTGAATTCAAAAAAGTTCTTGGTTAATGCTAAACTTGCACACCATAATAGGAACGAATTGGGGACAGGGTCAGGGTCTTCTCATTCTCAAAATATTTCTTCAGTAATCTCTAATGTCACTCTTTGTGGAATTTTGGTGTAAAGCAATGTGATGTCTAAACTTATTAGGACCATGGAATTAGAATTGAGAGGCATGTTTTCTATGAGTCGTATTATCACATTTGTATCTTTTAGGTATGACATCATTTTTTTGACCAAAGGATTCAATTAGTGGTGTGCAAATTTTGATAGTGGCTCAAGGATTGAATTGATACCTGAGACTATCAGTATTCCCGGCAGTTTATTAAGATGTTTGAGTATTTTAGGTAGACAATAGAGGAATGGCATTCTCGAGTTCTCATTGACTAGGAATTCTCCTTCTTATTTGGTTAACCAGTTCTTGTGCACAGCTTTTTCGGTTTTTTCGATTATTAATGATAGTTTTTTGTATGATTTTCTTCTATTCTCTCATAGTGCACTCTGTCAGCCAGTTATTTATTACACTCTTCAATATAGTCTTTGGTATTCCAAATTACTATTGCTCCACCTTTGTCTGCTCTCCGGATCACTATGAGGGTAATTCATAGAATTTAGCGCACAAGTGGCTCACGCAGCTTGGGCACAGTGTGCGCGTGCGAATCTCTGCGCCAGCCGCGTGCGCTAAAATCCATTTCCGCGCACAGCGTATTCATGGATTTAGCTACCAAAACCAGTTGTGGCGCTCAGTGGCGCAGCGACCCTGCAGCAGCGCCAGTTACGCCCCCAAGAACGCCCCTCGCGCAAGGAAAAGCCATCAAAATCCCCAATCCAGAGCAAAGGCATGCACTAACCCTGTACTAGTATACAGGGCCGCCAAACAGCACACGGCAAGCGGGGAACGTGTATTACTGGGGTTCGTGGGAAGTTTCACGCGCGATCGGAGCGGGGTACATGTAATTCACGGGTGCGCGGGAAGTTTCACATGCGATAGGCCCTGTGCGAATGGGGTCCGTGTATAACTGGGGTTCATGGGAAGTTTCACACGCGATAGGCCCTGTGAGAGTGGGGTATGTGAATTCCTGGGGTTCACGGGAAGTTTCACACGCGATTGGAGCAGGGTACGTGTATTTCGGGGGTGCGCGGGAAGTTACACACGCGATAGGCCCTGTGCGAGTGGGGTCCGTGTATAACTGGGGTTCCTGGGAAGTTTCACACACGATAGACCCTGTGCGAGTGGGGTATGTGTATTCCTGGGGTTCGCGGGAAGTTTCACACGCGATTGTCCCTGTGCGAGTGGGGTACGTGTATTCCTGGGGTTCGCGGGAAGTTTCACACACGATTGGCCCTGTGCGAGTGGGGTACGTGTATTCCTGGGGTTCGCGGGACGTTTCACACACGATTGTCCCTGTGTGAGTGGGGTACGTGTATAACTGGGGTTCACGGGAAGTCTCACACGCGATTGGAGCATGGTACGTGTATTTCGGGGGTGCGCAGGAAGTTTCACACGCGATTTTGCTGTCAGAGCGGGGTACGTGAATTTCGGGGGTGCGCAGGGAGTCCTACACCTGAATCGGCAGTGTGGGTCCTCCCAGGTGTTCCCTCTACACCCTCCACGGCCCCTGCAGGCAGCCCACATCACAGGGGACAGCCCTGCACTCCTGTTCATGTCCCGCAGGCAGCCCATCCACCATGGGCATGCCCCCAGCCAAGCCACATGTCACCTTGCACTACTGACTCATGTCCCCCTGCAACCCCACCCCCCAGTAGTGAGGGGCACCTGCCAGCAGGCCCCCACTCATGTCCCCCAGCACCCCCACGCCCCACCAGTCACGGGCACCTGCCAGCAGGCCCCCACTCATGTCCCCCTGCACCCCCACCCCCAGCACTGAGGGGCACCTGCCAGCAGGCCCCCACTCATGTCCCACTCATGTCCCCCTGCACCCCCACCCCCCAGCAGTCAGGGGCACCTGCCAGCAGGCCCCCAGTCATGTCCCCCTGCACCCCCACCCCCCAGCAGTCAGGGGCACCTGCCAGCAGGCCCACACTCATGTCCCACTCATGTCCCCAGCACCCCCACCCCCAGCAGTCAGGGGCACCTGCCAACAGGCCCCCACTCATGTCCCCCAGCACCCTCACCCCCCAGCAGTCAGGGGCACCTGCCAGCAGGCCCCACTCATGTCCCACACATGTCCCCCTGCACCCCCACCCCCAGCAGTCAGGGGCACCTGCCAGCGGGCCCCCACTCATGAACCACTCATGTCCCCCTGCACCCCCACCCCCCAGCAGTCAGGGGCACCTGCCAGCAGGCCCCCAATCATGTCCCACTCATGTCCGCCAGCACACCCAGCCCCCAGCAGTCAGGGGCACCTGCCAGCAGGACCCCACTCATGTCCCCCAGCACCCCCCCCAGCAGTCAGGGGCACCTGCCAGCAGGCCCCCACTCATCTCCCCCTTCCCCCACGTCATGACGATCCTCAATCATGGGCCTAATGGCCAGCTACATAACACCCCATGCAACCCCAGCCCAAAGACCCAACCAAGTATTGCATCCATCCACATAGAAATGCCCATTACATGATACAACCCGAATGGCAAGTATGTAAATGAACACATGTCCGTCACACACACACAATGGGTGCAAGTGAATGTGAAAACCCACATCATGACATGCATGAAATCAATGAGAGAATACCACACACCGAAGTATGAAACAAAAATGTATTGAATCCAAAATGAATGTAATGAAAAAAAAAGAAAGAAATAAAACGCAGCATGTCCAGAAAATAATCAAAAATATGAAATCAGAATCCAAAGAAATCTAAATCAAAATGTGTCCAAAGTCTCAGTCCAACAAAGCAAATCCAAGGGAAAAAATAAGTGAAACCCATTGCTCCATGGTGAAATGAAAAAAATAAAAATAAATCCACTGTTCAACTATATACAAATCACCAATCCAGGGTGCATGAGCCCAACAAATGAAATGAAACCAACAAAAAAGACTACCTAATAAAGAACTATATACAAAAACGTGGTGCATTGTCCAATTGCCCCAAAATAAACAAAAACAGAAAGGAAACCTAACACTATCTAACTATTTACAATGCCAGCGGGCTAGTCCGACGGCTCACTTATTGATGTCCCGGGCCAGGGCATCATCGAACTCCCGCTCAATGTCCTGGAGTTGGTCCTCTTCTATGGCCCAGAGGGTTCGCAGGGACAACATGTTCACCTCCAACTCCCTGCGAATTACCTCAAGGCACTCGGCCCGCCTCAGGGCCCTCCGCATGGAGTTCTCCGCCTTGACCATTGTGAGCCGTGCCTCTTCCGCCCGCTGACGCTCCGCATCTATGGCGTGGCCCAACTGCTGCCACACAGAAGACACTTGAAATCCGGGGTCCTCCTGCCCTATGGCCGATGCCCGCCCCTCCGATGTTGAAGGCCCCAGCCATCATTGCTCCCACCATGTTGCTGCTGCTGTGCCTGTGCCCTTGCTCTTGCTGCCTGCACGTCCTCCTCCGGCTGGGGTGCAGTTGTCGTGGTGGACGTCTGACTCCCGACTGTGGCAGGGATGTGTCCTCCACCAGCCTGGCCGCTGGGTCAGGGGCAGCTCCACAGAATACCCAGGTGACACATGGGTGGGAAGATGTCATGGAGGACGACTGGTGCGTAGGGGGTTCAGGTGAGGAGGGGGTTGCAAGAAGGTCCAGCACACGGAGGAATCCAGCACCGGTGACCCGTCCCAGTAGGTCAACGTGGTCAAAGAGGCATGCGAGATGACGTGCAGGCTCTTCACGAAAAGACTGCAGGTCACCTCGCATGCCCCGTTGACGTAACGCTATCCCACTCAGGACAGGCTCAACACGGTCCTGGATAGCCACATCTGCAGGGAGAGGAAGGCCAGTTGTCGTGCGCTCATCCCCTACCTGAAAACGGGTCTGGACGTAGGCATCCCTGCTGGTGCCAGATGATGCAGTGACAGGATCAGGGACAGGAGTACAGACAGGCACCTCCGCGGTGGCCTGTGCTGCCTTCTGTCCCTGCCCCTGCACTGCACCACTAGCACCAGTGGAATCCCCACCTCCAGACCCCGTGTGTGTCCCTTCCATGGCCTCCTCCTCCAACAAACCCCCCACCAACCTGGATGACTCCGTGCCATCTTCCTCCGTTGGACCCTGTGGGGTCTCAGCTGCCCCTTCTGCTGCCGAGTGGTCCACCTCCGACCTCTGCCTCTTGGACCTACCCTCGGCAGCTGCGGCCTGGGACGCGGCACCAGACTCCTCACTCCCCGACGAGATGACAATCTGGGAGGGGAGCCAGGCCTTGCGTCTCCGTCTGGTGGTGCGATCCCTGCTGCTGTGCTCCACAGCAACCTCTCTGTCTTCTTCATCAGTTGACGCTGCAGACAGGGAGAGATAAAACACAGACTTCAGGGCACTGTACAATGGACTGATACACACATGACAGTTGCACATGAGTGGCAGTGTCAAACTTCAGACATGGCATCACACTCCACGACAAACATGTCATTTCAACTCACACACATGAGCATTTCCACAGCAATATTGCACCAGGCAGCAACATCCATACACATACAACAGCATGAACAGCCGAAGGTGAGCCTGACATCACATGAAACACAGTACACTAGACATGCACACACACCACCACACTTACATGCATGTCTACATCTCCTCCAACTGTCGGGGTGATGCGATCGCCATACATGTCACATCTGGCATTCAGCCTTCTACATATCAGTGTCACATGCATCCATGTTGTATCACAGTTGCACACTTGTCAAATACACACACATGCACATGTACATGCACATGTACACAGTGCCGATACATGCAGCAGGAACCACCATCCATGTGTGACACCACAACCATGCCAACGTACATACACAGAAATTCAAACAAGTGTGCTACCACACCTGCATTTGCACAGCATGCTTACCATTACATACACCATCGATGTGTCTCACACCTAAGAGGACTCACATGTAGCAGCTTCACACCCCTGTTCATACACATCCCTACATGGCCCTATGAAAACACATGTGCAACCTGCACACTACTGGCACACCACCACACGCACAGCGTCCAATCAGTATGCATGTACACTTACCACTCGACTCCAGACGGGTCTGCCTCTCAAGGACCTGGACGTGGAGTGCTGGGCATATGTGTTCCAGGACCCTCATCTGGTGGTCGGACAGGTGGCCCCGGCGCCCCTTGGCATCCGCTGCCTTCAAGAGGTGCCGGGCCTTGTTGAGGGTCCTGGACCTGAAGTCCTCCCAGTGCTTCCTGACATGGTGTAAGTCACGGACTGCCACCCCCTCCGCGTTGATGGCAGTCACGATGTCCATCCAGATCCTGGTCCGTCCTTCATTGTCGGCGGGCGAACTTCCAAAGAGGGCATCATACTGCCCCAGGACTTGCTCCACCAGGACACCAACTTCCCTGGCACTGAAGCTGGTGGCCCTCTGCCTCTCTGGCTGGGGGTTGCCAGTGGTGCCAGATGGTGTTGTACCTGACATGGCAACCCCAGAGGCAGGAGTGGGTGGGTAGTGCGGGTTCATTTTTCCATGCACGTGGTCTATGAGGGGTTTGCCTGCACGTTACTTTTTGATTTTGGGCTGCCTGTGCGTTGCATGACCCGTCATCTTTCCCCAGGGGTCACAGACAGCCTTGTTAGAGCACTAGGGTACGAATTCCATCTAGTACCCTACCCCTTTCACCCCCAATTGCCCAGGACAATAGTTTACTGCTACTCCCATACGCACAACAACATCAGTGCCGTGGTTCGGAGGCGACCAAGCGGTAAGGGAGGCAAAGGTGGCCGACCTTCAAAAGGTGGGCGTGGTGGGCACGGTAAGGGACGTGGCCGGGATTTGCAGGGTGCCCCTAGACCCCCATGTGTGGAGGACCAATCAGGGACACCCATGCCCTCCCCCATGGTTGAGGGAAACGTGGCTGACACCATCCCAGCTCAGCCCTTGTTGGACCAGCCCATTGTGGCACCTGACCTGGCACAGGATGACTCCCAGGCTGACGTCCAGGTCAGCAAGTCTAGGCCACGTGTGGCCGTGCAAGTTGGTGTCACCAAGCCACGTGGATCTGGGGCAGCTATGTCATCTGCTGCCCCAAGTAGGCAGGGTGGGGAGGCTGCAGGGGCAGCTGCAGCTCCATCCACCTCAGCTCTGAGTCTCCCAGCTAGTCTCCCAGCCAGTACAGTGTCGGTCCAGGTCCATCAAACTGACGTTCCCCCTGCCAACATCACACTTCTGCCAATGCCTGCACCAAGGCCTATGGCCATTGTGCATTCACACACTCCTACTACCCAGTCCATCGGTGCTTCTGCCCCTACTGACCAGAGCGGGTAAGCCACTCAGGCTCCGCTCCACCTTTGAAAAAAAGGAAGAAGGGTGCTCTGGCACAACAGGCTGAGACCCCAGACACGGCTACACA
Source organism: Ambystoma mexicanum (assembly GCF_040938575.1). Lineage (NCBI taxonomy): Eukaryota > Metazoa > Chordata > Amphibia > Caudata > Ambystomatidae > Ambystoma > Ambystoma mexicanum. The sequence goes on from NC_090933.1 coordinate 1,152,875,419, forward strand.
CTCCGGCACGTCAAGGAAGCCTAGCTTTAATGACCCGGAACTTGATGCACTTGTGAGCATAAGTGCCATTGGATTTGTGCGGCGCACAGCTGATGATTGCTACAAGCGGTGGAATGACATGAAACGCAGAGCAAAGAACAAGCTGGCCTCAAATCATGCCGCTACTCTGGTGACTGGCGGTGGGTCTCCACAAGAGAACAACAAACTCACTGAACATGAGTCTGTTGCTGGGACCTTCTTCACAGTGGAACAGATCCAAGGTGTGGGAGAACTACCTGATTACAACGCGCTGTCTGGTGAGTGCCCATGCGTGTGTGTGTAATCCATGTGTATGTTGTTTGGGTGACGGGATCTGATTGAGTGCCAGGTGAGGGTGTGTACTCCTGAGAGTTATGGGTCACCCATTTGCTTCCTCCCATACATTCACGTGCCTTGGATTTGGGTATGACTGTATCCCTTCTGCCCACAGTTGCCAATTACGCCCAGATTAGTGCACTTTACCTTGAACTGTCATCTTCCAACTACATTGGTCAGATTTTGTAAGTGTTCATTCAGGCTGATTGTTTCCACCCTCCCATTTTTAGTACGCATTATTCTGCCCTATTGCAACATATGTGATATGCTTCGGTCATTGTTTACAGCCCACACTGGGCCACTACTTTTACCTGGTTATGTTAATGATTACACCATTCAGGCCGATGGAGTATTGGGCTGCAGACATTTTTTATTAGGGCCTGTTTGCATGCGGAAGATGACAGATGTTTCCTGTAATGTTAAAGTGACCAACCATTGATCAGCCCACAATGACTGTGTTATTGGACACTGGATGTGTTTCAGTGTGTGGCACATGCATATTTTGCAACACTATTCAGCATCAATCTTCGCATCATGTCGATGTGACATGGATGTGTGACAGTACTCATTCACTGACTTATTGCTGTAGTTTTGTAATTTACCGTGGCTATGCTGCATGACATCTGTGTGGTGGCATGTGTCATATATGTGTATTGGACATGCCACTCACAGCCTGATGTGTGATGCTAGTGCTACCCAACATGCTGCAAATGTGTTGCATTTCCATCTTGCTCTCCCCAATGTCTGCTTTTTTGACTCCACTTCCAACTCTTTGACAGTGCATGCATGGCAGGGTTATAGTCATGTGGGACATGTGTAAATCATGTACTGGATCTCTGGCTTGTCACAGCCTATGTGTGTGCTATGGTGCTCATGCCAGTTTCCATTTGTTGTCTTTCATGTTTTTGCAGGTGATGACACACTTGGTGCTGTTGAGGTTGAGGAGATGGTGCAGACCCAGGTGGCACGACCAGGCACCAGTGGGGGACGTGGTGTGGTGGTGGGTGAAAACCCAATGTTACTGCAGACCATACTGTCCAGGGGTGCCTCTGGGTGCACCTCCCCAGACCTCTATTCAGGTGCTGAGTCAGATGATGGGACTTATGTGCCGTCGCAGCTAAGTGTATCTGGCAGGGATTCTGTTCTGTCCAACCCTCCTGCACCAGGGGTAGAACCCTCTATGGGGATGTCAGTGTTGGTAAGTCCGCCTTTGGCGGTTACAGATGCAGGGTCACACTCCACAGCATCTGATCCTGTTCCTGGGCCAGTAGATCAGAAGGGGAATGCAGTCCTGCAGCCTCAGGCAGTGCCAGCACAGCAAGGTGCAGATCGCCTTGCCCCAAACAGGTGTGGTGCCCGTCGACGCGGTGGCCGTGCGCCACCAGGCAATACTGTATGGGAAAACTCCATGTATGGTATAGCAACCCAACAGGCAGCATCAGTAGAAATGATGGCTCAGGCAATGGAGAGGGTGGGCACTTCCATTATCCCCCCTGAAAGGCAGATGGGGCAACAACTGCAGGCAACAGACTCCATTTGCCAATCACACAGGGAAGACATGTTGGCGTCCAACAGGGACAGATGGGCGGTACTGGAGACTCTGTGCGAATCCATATCAATAGATTTCCAGGGCCACAGGGAAGCCCTGAGGGTAGAACTCCATAACCTCAGGCAGAGTCTGCTTGAACTTGAGGCTTCCCGAAATGTTAGGGCAGAACAGAAGCTGGCGCAGCTCACACGTTTGCTCTCAGCTGAGCTGCATGCAACACGTGAAGAGATCCGGGCATCACGCGAGGCCATGCGTGCAGAAATGCAGGCAACCCGTGATGTGCTGCATGGGGATCTCTGCACTTTAATCCTCCCGAATCAGACCCGCATGCTTGCTGCCATGGAGGACCATACCAGGGCTTTGCGTGGGCTGCCTCCCATAGTGCCACCGCCTCCTGATGCAGCAGCAGAGGATGAGCAGAGCGACAGCAGTTCTCCCACAATGGCATAGCCGTGCAGGCCATGAGCCCAAGGAGGTTTTTTTTTTCTGCAACATCCACGCAGGTGGAAGTTGCTGTGTACCCTGTCCTTGAACCTCCTGGGTGGCCTCCCCCACCCCCCTGCCCCCACATGGCCATTTTTTCTTTTTTTTTTACAGTGTATTGCCTTGTGTGGCTCCCGTGGGCATCCACTGTATTCCGGCTGGGCACATGCAGGATTGTCCTGAGTTTGGGTTAGATGCTTGGGTTTGTGAGACACACACCCCTCCTCCTTTCCGTTTCCATGGGCTTGCAAAGGGTGTGACCAAGTGACAGTGAATTACACAGTGTCGTTGGGCTCCCATGAGCTGTGTGGGCAGTCTGTAGTCAATACTGTGTAGACATCCCTAGTGCATATTGTTGTTGTGTTGTACACTGCATGGTGTATTGATATGTGCTTGTGCATCCATGTCTTCCTCGTAATCTGCAGGTTCCTTCCTCATGTCTTCACAAGCCCGTCTACTTTGCAGATGCAGTTCATGTTGTATGCAGTACACTGAGACATTTGCGTGGCAGCAACACTCTACAGTTGTAAGGGGCCGATGTGCTGGCGATTTCAGGTTGTAAGACTACCACTACTTGAACTTAGTAATGTCATGTTTTTGCATTTTTCCATGGTGTGTTGCAGCATTGTGTCGGTGGCAAGTATTTGGTAATGCGTGCTGTTAGTTATACATTACTGGGAGCACATTGTGTGTGAGCAGTTTCCATTAGGGACAGTGTACTTTGTGACACTTGTGTCAGGTCTTGTGCATTGCTTTGTTTGCTTTCACATTGCATGACATGTCATGGTGTGTTTGGTGGTGGAGCTGGAGAGGGGTTGGGTGACATGGCGCTCTTCTCATGTTGTATTTAGCAAGGGGGTAATGAATTTCACAGCATAGATGTATGTCTTTTGATGACACAGCATTGGTGGTGTTTGGGTAGGTAGGGATGCACACAATGTAACACTTCCAGGTGGCCAATCTCAGAATGGTATGTTTGTGACAGTTGAGTGTCCCTTATGTCATCATCATTGCTTGTCAGCTGGTATCTGCCAGGGCTGCGTGCACTCCACAGGGGTGTGATTTTAGGTTAAGTAATTAGCCACCAGCTGCGTACGGGCTGCCTCACCACATGCCCTTCCCCTCCCATGCACAGCGGGCGTGCATGTGGTTGGGGATGTGGGGGCACCACCATGTCCACTGGCAAGCCCCGGTGTGTTGCAACGTTGTGCAGGACACATGCTGCTACTATGATCCTGCACACTACTGGGGGAGCATATAACAGCTGCCCACCAGAGCGGTCAAGGGAGCGAAAGCGTGACTTGAGCACTCCGAATGTACGCTCCACTATGCCCCGGGTTGCAATATGGGCTGTGTTGTATCTTACCTCGGGTGGCGTGGTGGGGTTCCGAATTGGTGTCATCATGTGGGTGCTCAGAGGGTAGGCACTGTCCCCTGGGGAGGTGGTGATGGGTATCATTAGTGGAGTTGTGACATTACTCAGTATCTGACATGCATGCATGTGCAGTGGTATTTATACTCACCAAGCAGCCCAGCTTCTAGGTCCCGATTTAGGGTTGACATTCTGTAAATGAAACTGTTGTGGGTGGACCCTGGATAGTTGGCATATACTGAGGTGATGATTCCCTTGGCATCACATACTACCTGCATGTTGATGGAATGCCAGTGCTTGCGGTTTCTATAGATGTGCTCAGATGCCCTGGGGGGACGTAGAGCCACATGGGTGCAGTCAATGGCACCTAGCACTTTGGGGAATTGTGCCACCCCATAGAAATCCTGGATGGTAGCCTGCCTTTCTGCAGGTGTTCTGGGCAGGTATATGTGCCTGCGGACTGATGGGCGTGCAGTCATGATAGCCAACACCTGGTGTAGGCAGCGTGACTGCGTGGCCTGTGACACCCCCCCACTATAGCACTTGTCCGCTGAAATGATCCAGTGGCCAAGAAGTGCAGTACATTGAGGACCTTCTCCGGGGGGCTGAGTGCTTGGGAGCACAGGGTGGGTGATGTGAGGTCATCCTCCTACTCACTCACCAGGTCGAGTATTATGTGAGGTGGAAACCTGTACCTCCCATACACCTGGTCATCAGACATCCCAAAAAGGCTGGTCCTGGGTGTAAAAATTCTGGGCCTGACTATCCTCCTCCTCCTGCGGTATCCCACAACCACTGCTGCTAGGAATGGTATATTCATCTTGGCGTCTGAGCTTGTTTGTTGTTTGCGCATACTTTTATGCTGCGCTGGTCCACATACGCCTGCTTCCTGCTGGCGTACGTGTTTCCGGATTAGCGCGTCTTTTTTGGCGCACGCATTAGCCCCGTTCGATTCCATGAATACGGGTTGTAGACGCGCGTGTGGGCGTTCTGCGCATTTGCCTCCTGTACTTCCCCCGTGACGCCCACATTTTCACGTGTTGTTCCCCATTCCGCGTGTTACGCCCCCTGTTCCGCCTACTTTCGCTGTGTGCTTAGCGCACGCTGTTTGGAGACATGTGCGCCAGCGTGCGCCACGCAGAATTTTAGCGCACATCCAGGGATTTACACGCACACGGACTTCCATGAATCGCTGTGCGCGGGTTTCGCTGCGATTTTCGCACTTGCACTGCGATTCGTACGCTTGCGCCGAAAATTTCAGAGCACATTAATTCCATGAATCGGCCTGTATATTGGAGTTTTACGCAAGACTTTAAAGGGCTGTTCTTTCTGCATGGCTAATATTGCTGTCAGATTGCTCTCTTTCTGACAATTCCAATTGTGATACTGCCTGTAAGACTTTGTGTTAAAAAACTAGTCATTCAGTTGAGAGTGAGACCCGTGCTGCTGGTATTATTGGAAGCAGGAGAGTCTTCAAAGAATTCTTTTAAATTAATTGTTCTCATGAATTCTTTGAATTGAACTCGGAATTCGAAAGGCATGTGTCTTTTGGTAATGACATATCCAAGACATTTATTAAGAGCATGTGTTTCCATCTGATTTAATGGGTAGTCTGAGATATTTACCATGATTAAGTCTTGCTCCTTATCCATCTAGGTTCGATTTCCCCTTCTCCTCTGTTCTTTCACTGTTGAAAAAAAGGGCAGCCGCCTCAGTTTCTATACCGTCGGTTCCTTCTTTTACTAGTGTTTTCTTGTTATCTGCTTGTGTCACTTCTTGATGGTGTAGCTATCTCATTTGATGTTTCTACTTCGTTGCTATCCCCACTCGTACTATAGGATGTGTTCCTGAATCTCACCATTTTATTTCTCTGTTGGTTCATTGGTTGTTGAAGAGATTCATTAACGTACCCCTCTTTAATGTATAGTAACGTTTTCTCATGTAAAGCTGTCACTAGAGATTTTCCAAGTCTCTTTATTACATCTGATGTTGTGTTCATTTTCTTTCATTTCTTGTTCTGTTTCTATCAGCCTTTTTCCAGTGACAATAGTTTTGTTTTGTCTTTGCCTAGTTTAGCTAGATTGGCTGTATCGATAATTAATATTAACCAATCTCTTCTGCATTTCTGCAATATAGCTCCAATGGATACCTAATTTTTCATTATCTAAAAAGTGACAAGGCTCATTACGCACTATTAGTCCTTGTGGAAGTGCTTTGTTTTTCAAGTATTCTTGCATAATAGCTCTATGGCACTCTGTTATAATTAGCCTTATTTTAATTAGATTTTCATCCCATTCGTTCTTGTTAATTATTGCCTCCAATCTTTCATTGTTATCCACCAAGGAAGTTGTGTTCATGAGAGCTAATGCATATTCGTCAATGAAAGCTAGGGTCCTTTCTTCAGCAATGTGAGGTGAGAAACTGGTGCTGCTGGTGATCTTGCGACAGAAAGTTATGGTGTTGACATACGAAGGGCACTTTGGATGAGACCTCACTAAATAACGAGTGAGGCAAAAGTACTAGTGTCCGGGCATACATGCGGAAGTCAAGACAGTGGTCCATGACTGCACAACCTACGAGCTAAGTGATAGGATTAAGCCGGTCGGACACTAGCCATTGAACCCCTTGGAGGTTCTCTAAAATGTATGGGCAAAAGATTGCCATGGACATCATTGAGACCTTTGAATCTCTGGAGCCCAACAAACTCAACACTATTATTCTCATGGACTACATGTCCAAGTGGATAGTGTCTGTGGAGAGGACGATAACCATTACTTATCTTGTGGAGTTCCTCAGGGATGTATGCGAGAAAGATGGGATGCCCACTGAAATAGCCATGGAGAATGGTGTCCAGCTCATCTCCTGCAAGATGCACACCTTCTTCTTCAGACACAATAAACAGTAGAAAAGAATGGCTATGGACCACCCAGCTGTGAACTGGATAGTGGAACCCATGAATTGTTGTATCAAGGGAAGTGTTCAGCTGGCTTTAGCAAATTCCCTCAAGTGAGAAGAAATCATACGATTGTGCACCTACAGACTAATGCTGCAATCAAGCACAGGTGTAGAACCTTTCACAGTGCTGAGGTAGTCACATGCCATATGAATCCACCTTGGGTCCACAAAGTCAAGGAGGCAAGAATTGATGTGAGGCAGATTATGGAAAGGATAAAACAGATAAAAGCTACTTTTACCCAAAGGCTAGCCCAGAGCGCTGGGAAATGTGGTCAAGCTGGGGAAGAGCTTGGTAGTGCTGGATAACATGGAATGCTGGCTATGCAGAAATATGGTAAAACTTTTCTCTAATCTAAGGTGTGATAACAGAGAGGATTACAAGTTCTGAGGGGACCTACTCAAGTCTATTAAAGAAGTCTGGGCCTGCAGCAAGCCCCACCTAGATGAGCCGGGATGGGTCCAGGGCCACCCCGCTGAGGACAACCCAAACTATCTGTATTATGCATTCTCTCTTTTTTTCTTATCTGCCCTGTCACAACCACGAGAGGCCTCCATTCCATTCCTTCGCTTCCATTTCCTTCCTTCCCTCCCTCCCTCCATGTGCGCTTCCCTTCTCTGGCTGTTGTACAAGGAGGAATTGTTGTAACCACCTATACATCAGAAGGTTGGCTCTTGGAGTGGGATGACACACAAACGTTCTGGGCATGGATGGCTCCTTGTCAGAGTGGGGTGCCACAAATAAACTTGTGTTGAGCCACTAGACACATCCACCCCTTTTTTCACCCAATCAGAACAATTCAGTTAAAGGTGCACAATCAACGAAAACCTACCAGGCATATATCCAGGTCAGGAAAGACACCTCTCCACAAACAGTCCAGGCCGATCACTGATTCAGGCAGCAGCCCTAACTAAACCATTAGAAAAATCCCATCATCCTGAGTTAAGGAGGGGAGGATCTATCAACAAGGAGAGGAGGTGATGACATAGGGCAAGTGCCATTCAGGGCCATTGGACAACAGGAAGGAATATGGCAACCAGTCAAAATGCGTGTTGCCTCAATTGCCCTATAACACACAGTATAAAAAGTTCCAGAACTTCTGTAGCTTTGTGTTGGAGAGCATGCAGTTCATAAAAGCTTATGTTATAAAGAGAGAGATGAGGTGGATAAAGGTTGGAGATAGAGTATTAGAGGGCAAGGGGGAGAGGGTTAGAGGTCGGAGGAGGAGAGTGAGTGAGGGGAATAGGAGGAGGAGAGCAAATAAGAGGAATATGAGTGGAGGAGTAAGAGAAGAAAGAGGCGATGGTGGAGAAGGCAGAAAAGGAGGAAGAGAACAAGAGCTGCAAATTGACGGGCTCTGCTATCTGGTGAACTGGAAAGGTCACAGACAGCAAAGCCTGCGATCAAAAGGGTGTCAGATCCAGGGGACTGCTATGAGTCTCTACCTAGGTGGGATGAACAGGAGAAGGCAAAAACCGGTTGATGACCTGGGGTCTGTAGTTGGCGGGTGTACTAAAAAGGTTGTTTGAGAGAGTCAGTGGCACCATACCTAAGTTTCTATGCGAGTCAAAGGCACTATATCCCATTAGTAAGTAGTGTCAAAAATAAAAGGCAGGTTCAGACTTGGGTGGCAAGAGCAGGCCATGAGCTAGAAAACCAGAACCCTTAAAATAGAGCCCATTTAGAGGGTAATATGGTCTGCCCAGACCAACCCATGTAAGGGGAAATTACTATCCAAGTTGTCCAAGGTGAGGAGACCCCATAGGGCAGGAGTGCAAACTACAAACCTGCTCATTCCCAGCATGCCATATGTTCTGTACATGCAACTCATGCAGCATGAAGGTTGTGGAATGGTGATATGACCAATTTACTGGGACTTTATAGTTGATCACACAATTAATGGGTAATGGGCTTTCTAGTGCTTGGCCCCTTAGACGTACACGCTAGCAGCATAATCACAATCATGCATGGCTTTTTCTTATCTTTATTTAGATCAGTGCAGAAATCAGAGTCCTGGCCTCTATCCCAAAGGGGGACTCCACTTCTAGTAATTTAGAGACTTCTGTTTTAATGATATGACAATTAATCCAACTTGAAATTCATCTCCTCGTTAATGCCAACTAATTAAATGTTGATATAACTGGACCCATTGTCCTTAGTATCAAACACTCCTCCTTTCAGTTTAACCCTGCACACCTTCATCCGGAATGTGAAGGATATTCTAAAACAGCCGTCCTCCATTTTGTCTGCATCTGTCCATTCAGATACCCACTGTCATGAAGGTTTCTCTGCAGGAACTCTGGGCAGGAACTCCATGTTGAGTGCAATAAATACTGGTGCCAGAATCAATTGTTTCCAAGTCTCATGTCATGTTTTTCTGCACCGGCAAAACCCAGGCACAGTCCATGGGACCCACTGAGGCAATGACAGCTGGCCTTCTTGCAATGTTCAGTTCCACAGCTGATCTCAACCTTGCGTGACCGTGGGACTCTGTCAAGCATGCTGACAGGCGTGGAGATCTGGGTGCATAAATGGGTGCCTGCACCAGGGGTGTTGCTAGGTCTGGAAAAGATCTGGGGCTAAGCTAATGTCGGGACTGTCAGGACTCGGGGCTAGCTAGCCTTTTGGTTTTAGCACCAGAGCTTCTCTCCGGGGAAACAGCCAAAAGACCTGGGGCTATAGACCCCTCATCCCCCCTCTAGCAACGCCTCTGGCCTGCACCCCCGAACGACCAGCACTGTCTGTCACCTACTACCATGGTGATTTTATGACCCCATCAGAAGGAGGCCCAAAGTTAGATAGAAATGTTCCTGTGGGGGCGTGGCTTGGCACTGAGGAAGGTGGGCGCCTAGGCATTCAGCACCGGCCCACCAACTTCTTATCATACCTGTAATGCGCTCCTTTTGAATTCTTACCTGCTTTCTTCGCACTCCATCACGGATTTGCCACGACGACCAGCTTCTCTGTGTGAATCCGCCCCACGTGTGGAGGTTTCCGCCGACGTCTATGACACAACCTACAGGATCAGGCCTACTCGGGCCTCTTCGCTCACATTCAGCGCCACCTCATGGCTAAACAGACACAAACATTTCATTAACATTTTATTTTCATTAACCTCTGTATAACAAGTTTAACCAAATGCCTCCTCCTGAATATTGCTATTATCTGCTGTTTGGCCTTCATAAGAATTCCTCAGTACGGCCTCCGGTAAAAATAGCCAAAAAACTTTAACCGTTTCCAAGGTCTTACAATCTTCTTCTACCACTCTCAAAAGAATTAAAATGGAATCATCTCTGCCGCAATCCTCCACTGACTCTACCATTGGAGCTATTTTACAAGAGATTAGGTCACTCACACCTTTCATTGAAACTACAAACCAAAAATGACAGCAGCTGTAAGAATGTCTTTGAAAACAGAATGAGTGAAATTGAAAGTAGAATAAGCTTTGCTGAAGATGTCTCACCAAGAGTTACTCAGTTGGAAAAAGTAGTGAAGGACCTCCAAAAACATAATGAAGAATCAGAGAACAGAAGTAGGCGCAATAACCTTTGCATTTCTAGCTTACCGGAGGGCTGTGAGTGGAAGGACTCTATTCTTTTCTTGCAAAATATGCTATCATCCTTGCTCCATATAGCAAACGAAATCTCTATCAACATTCAACATGCTCATCACATTGGCTCCATGAGAAGCTGTCAGCTGTCACAATCTCCACCTCATACTCTGATCTTCTACTTATTGGAGTACACTCAACTGTTGCTCATTATTTCCAAAGCCAGAGAGATGAATACCCTTGTTTGGCAGGGCTGCAGGATTCATATTTCCCAAGATGTAGCAAAGAAGACCGCCCAGCGCAGGAAGGAATTTCTTTCTTATCATCCTGACCTGAAACAACTTAATGTCAGATATGGTTTATATCATCCATGTTCTTTTAAAGTGACATATGAAAGTCGAACGTCGATCTTTGATGATCCTGCTGATCTTAAGACTTTCATTTGCTCTCTCAAGACTGAGACTATGGATACGTTGCTCCCCTCCAACTCCTATGCCTCTGGCTCCTGACTTTCTGCCTTATATATGAGCATATTTCACTCACTCAGCACGTTACAGTCTTATATTTTCTTTCTCTCAACCATGGTGGGCCGGGTGCCGTTTTGGTACCTGCTCGTCCGCCCGGGCTTGTTTTGTCTTTTTTTCAGCCTGGCTGGTGCCATATGCTCCTACTTCTTTCATCCTTTTTTCTCCTGGTTTTTGCTTCACCATCTCTGTTTTCCACCTCTCCAATGCTTTTTCATAGCATGTGCTGTTACACATTATGTTTCTGCTTCCTAGCCCATAGAATTCGGTCAGGTGTCCCCTTCCTGTCCCTCTCTCCCTTTGTTCTATCCTTTTGTGTTCCCCCTTCGTCCCATGGGTATGTTTTCCACATCAATATGTTTTTACACATTGTGATCAACTTTCTGAATATGTTTACAGTGTTATATGACATAGCCCTACTCTGGTATTTTTATATTGTTTCTATTCGCTTTGCTTTACAGGTACAATGGTTTTTAAATGCGTAACCTGGAACATTAAGGGTTGTAACAGCCCAATTAAAAGGTATACAAATATTTATCACCTTAAAAAGCTGCATCCATCAGTTGCCTGCATTCAAGAAACCCATCTATCTCTTGCAGAAGTCATGAAACTAAAATCCCTCTGAGTCAAAGATGTTAATGCTAGTACTGCTGTAGGTAAAAGAAACAGGGTAGCCATACTGATCAGTAGAAAATTATCGTACAGATTTTTGGGATAGCACTAACTAAATTATTCATAAATCAAATTTCTCAAACTTAATTCTTTGTAGCGATGTTAATCATGTCTTAAATCCTTTTTTGGACAGACAATCCAGGTGCATCTTTAAAACTTCCAAGTCCCATAAAGCATTTATCCATTGCCTAACAGAAACTGGGCTTCTCGACACGTGGAGACCCGCCCATTCGGTGGACTTAGAATGCACATTGCATTCTCATCCACATGACACTCTGTCCCGCTTGATTATATTTTCACTGCTAAATCCCTCACTAACACAATCATTGACCCTACCATTTCTAATATTATCATCTGAGATCACACCTCCATCATTACCACCTTTGACCTCTCCGATATTAAGAAGCCGTCTTCAAGATGGAAATGTAATAATAGTTTACTTCATGATCAAAAATGTATCCAGTCCTTCCAGTCATTCCAACAATGTATCTTTTCTGAAAATGTAAATGAAAATACCTCAGTGGTCACTAATTGGGACGCTTTTAAAGCTGCCTTAAGAGGTCACATAATTGCATATTCCAGTACAAAAAAGAAGCAATACAAGAAGGACCTTCATGCCTTATACCTTCAGCTCTCTTATTTATTTATTTAGACATTTGCAAAGCGCTCCCAGCCCTGAGGCATCTTACTTCGATACTATAAATTGCCATCAGATCTGAATCTTCGTAATACCTCGTACCTGCATTTCCAAATCAATACAAAACGTACTGAACAAGCCTTACGTCCCATTCGAAGATATATCAAACATTTAACAAGCCAGCAAATCCCTTGCTTCTTACTTTAAAGCCAAAAAAGAAAGAACATTGATCTCTCATATTAAAGATTCTTCTGGCTTTGTCATCACAGAGCCTTCTGGGATCTTGAAGTTCTTCAAGAACTTTGATAGCGATTTATATACCCTGGAGACTACTGTTTCAGAAGCTAGTCTTAAATCCTTTTTTGGAACATTAGTAGACGCTTTTACCCCTCTTGAGATCTCAGTTGCTTAGAAGGAGTCATCACCACCCAGGAAATTACACTTGCCATACAAGGATTAGGTAGAGGCAAGGCTACTAGCCCAGATGGATTATCCAGTTGTTCAATCAGTTCTCGGGCCCCTTAACTTCTAGAATTAAGACTTTATACTCCTCCTTTGTTTACAAGGGATTCTCACTTGGATCCTTCTCCGAAGCGCTACTCATTCTATTCCCAAAAACTGAAAAAGATCCTGAGCTGCCCAAAAATTATAGACCAATCTCTCTCATAAATGTTCAGAGCAAGATCTTTGCTTAACTGCCTGCCAACAGAATTGAGTTATGTCTTCCCAAGTTAATCAAGTCCGATCAAGTGGGCTATGTCAAGGGCAGGAACATCTCGGCCAATGCTAGACTCCTATGAGATGCTCTCCATGTTATCTCAAAGGACAACACTGATAAACTGGGGTATGCCGCTATCACATTGGACCCAGAGAAAGGCTTCAATCGAGTCATCTGGGATTATGTGTTTCAAGACTTGTGCTGGCATGGGTGTGGCAAGGGCTTTATATCATTGGTCAAACTCCTATATTCTGATCCTAAATCTTTGATCTGTATTAAAGGTCTATCTTCATCCTTTTTTCTCTTCAGAGGGGAACCAGACAGGGATGTCCTTTGTCCCATATCATGTATGTCTTATCCCTAAAGCCTCTACTGGAATAAATAAAATCAGATAGTAACATCCAAGGGATTTTATGTGGCAGTTTTGAAAACAAAATAGATGCATATGCTGACGATATACTCATTTTGTTAAAAAATCCCAAACAAAATATCCCCCACTTGTTGGCTACATTAAATGTGTTTTCGTCTGTATCTGGGTATAAACTTAATAAAAATAAATTGGAACTATTACCACTCAACTCATTCTGTTTTAAACATGAACTAGATGTCTTTGGTTTTAAGTGGTGTGACAACTCATTTAAATATTTGGGCCTATGTTTCGCTTCTTCAGTAAGCAGCACCATCAGTCTTAACACAGACATCCTACTTGACAGACTCAAGAACTGACTTCCATGTGGTCTCCTATCTATCTTTCTTCGTGGGGTCGCCTCGATACTGTTAAAATGATGTTATCGCCTATTATCCTATTCTACCCTCAAATGCTTCCTGCTCCTCTCCCTGACACTTTTTTATTATTCTAATTTTTCAACTTTACTCAACTTGTTGTGGGCAAACAGTAAAAGCAAGAGAATTGCACTCAATAAGATAAAGGTTCCTTTCGATAGAGGAGGAGTACGATTTCCAGACTTCAAAAGCTATCATATTGCTTTCCCACTTAAACAAAAATAAATGCTGGTTTGCTGCATCTGATTCTGCCAACATCCCTTCATGGTGTGTTCTTGAAAAACAACTGGTATCAACCTGTAATATTGTTGAATTGTTATATATTTTTGGTCACTCTTTTGCTTCAGTTTCTGACCCTGTCAAAGCTTCTAGATCTGCCCTTAGAATATTTCTCTTCCAATTAAACTAATCCCCTTCCCGGGAGCTCTCCCACTATATGTGGCATAACAGATCAATCACTATCAATGGCAGAGTTTTAGTCGCACGTCCTCGCTAAATAAAGTCATCAAGTTCATCCAACAAATTGTCCAAATGAACACCCTTACTTCATTTCAAGATCTCAGAAGCTCCCTCTCCCTGTCCATGTCTGGCTTTATTTTCTACAATAATTTAGTAAACGCCTGTCTTGATGGACTCCAGACATATGCAAATAATGTACTTACGCCTGATGCTTCTAGACTACTGCTTCTAGCCATGGCTACTGATATTAAAGCTGACACATTTTAAAAACCGTTGGTTACTGATAACTCTGCTCAGTCCCAATAGGAGACCGTTTGTGGTCTTGTATTTGATGATGATATGTGTACTCTACTTTGGGCTAGGATCAGGTGTGTCTCCACCTGCGCCATTATCACACAAAATCTTTATTTCTTCATGCACAGAGCCTTCATAACCCCCATGAAATCGATGAAATCCAGGAGCGGCTCAGATGGGAAATGTTGGTTGCATGGAGGCACCCCTGGATCTTATAAGCATATGTTCTATGTTTGCCCTTTTGTATATAAATTCTGGAAATATCTAAAAGCAATCTTTAAAATTGATGTCCCACTTTCCTTCGCCAATGTCTTTTTGGGAAGTATCACCAGCGATGCAGCTTAATCACACTCTTCCTCCATCTTGTATGATTTGTTCATCGCCATTGCTATTAAACTTATCACTGCCAACTGGAAACAAATATTACTATTTAAGGCTGGTGGAACAACATTTGCTATACTTATAGTATTGAACAATGTATGTCTACGTATCTTGATTTAATACCCAAGTACAACATCAAATCACCAACTATTTGGACCCTCATAATATGTCTACCCGCGGTACATGGTTTGCCTCTCCCTTTACATCTATTTCAACATTTTTAATTAATGAAAAATAATATGTGCATTTAACACTGTTGATCCATGACCAAACATCTTTAATGTGCCATCCCTCCGTACCCGTCCTTCCCTATTGTGTCTTGTGAGTCTCCATGTTTGTCCCCCCCGTTAGTCTAGTGTTTATTCATTCTCTCTTCTTCTGCTGATTATATTGCAGTGAGCGTCCATTTTATACATTTACGGTATTATTACACATATTGTACTTTTCTTTTGTTCCTATAAAACTGCTATACATCTACTTCAGCTTGTTACTATCAAACTTCCTGTATACATTGTCTGCATTTTGTTCTCCTAATTCACATTGTTGTAAACATCTCTGGCTATTGCTCTGATACTCTACTGTAATATGTAAACCTCAATACAAATGTATTAAACTAAAAAAGAAATTGTTCTTTCCCATTTTGTAGAGATGTTGATTTAACCAACAGTCTCATGCTTAATGCCCGCTCATTTGTTTCATGTCTACAAACCGAAAGTATATTGGCACAAATAGGCCAGAAATATATTTTTGCAAGATAAAGTTGAGGCTGCATGTACTCCTCCCTAGAAGTGATGAATTTAAATTAAGTTTCGAAACAGCATGGCACAACAACATCAACCTTTAGCGCTGCAGACATGCCACATAAAACAACCTGAACTGGGCCTTAATTAAAGACACAAGTTAACTACTGGTGGAGCTACAGTCATTACCTGATGTGGGAAGGAGATAATTACCGTATCTCATATCAATTAGACCCCCATTAACTCCAGCAGCTAATAGAGCATGGCCACCAGCCTGAATGGAGCCCGCCACGCGCCCTCGAACGCAGGCCCATTTCTTCAGGGTTACCCAAGGTCATCTTGCAGAGAACGTGATCCTTAGCTCTGCCATGATCATCTTTCACGCTCCATTTTTAAATGTCAGTGGGTTATTTTGCACAAAGCATACCTCCGTGTTATGCCTGTGCTTGCATAATACAGCCCTGCCACATCTGCGATAAAATCATTATTTATGTGGCTATTAACCTTTGTTGATGTCCCTCATTTTCATTTCATATTTACATTCGCAAAGGTTAGCAGGTATTAAGGCAATGATGTAAATAAAATGAGGTTCCCGAGAATGTAACTTAAAATGTTATGGCTGGAAAATAGCAGTGCTGACAAGTGCAACAATTCCTTGTGTCACAGTTATGGGAATGGGGGAGAGGCCACATGCATAGTGGGTCTGCACAGCCAAATCAGGATACCAAGGAACTGCCTACTGCAATCTGAGGAATGTATTAAGTTACCTGCTAAGTCACCACGAAATCACAAACAAATGTACAGTGTCAGAAATGTGTACAACAAGAAAATGCTTTTATAAGCAAAGGAGGGGTGCCCCAGGTGGTGGCTAAGCGGCCTTTGAAGCTGCAGATCATGTTGCCTACACCCCTATCAGTCCTATCCAGCATAGCCAATGGTTGGGCATCATGGGAATTGTCTGAATCATCTGAATGGTTGCTGCTTGCCCACTAAAGGCAATCAAAATAGCACCTAGATGTGAGAGGAGCAATACTTATTGCTTTAGGCTGGACCCCATATATGCAACCAGCACACTAAGAATTTTTCCCCTCTGATATGTGTATGTTTTTTCTGCGGGTGCCTGTTTTTTGTTTCGCAAATTCTCATTATGTTGCTTGACCTTCATTTCAACTGTTTATGGTCCATCAATTCATTTTATTTTGCTCTTTTTCCTCCTGTTGTATTCGTTTATGGATTTTCATCGTGTCCATATAGTGCCCCATCTCACTCATTTTTGTAAAGCACCGTGGTGTACGGCGCTATAGAAACTAATACAAAATAAACAAGAGCAAAATACACCTTGCACTCGAGCACAGTACCCTGCGCAAAGCATAGATGCACCACACAGTGTACAAACAAACTTTGTCATTTTGGTCCTAAAAGCAACATGTTATAGCAAACTATAAAGGCTTCCCACCGCAACAAAGTCGCAGGGCTTTAGCTTCACCACCTCCATGTGACATCAGACACACATGAGAGATGCACACATGGCACGTGAATGTTAGCAAACCGCGGCTATCATCTCATGTTTGGCCAGGATGCTGAAGATATCATTGGCTACACACAGCTCAGATATTGTAAGTAGGTTTACTGGGTAAGCAACATATTTCAGAAGGGAGAACATTGCACAGAGGTTTCTAAGCGCGGACCCACGGATTGAACCTGTGTTGCTCCACTTAGTCTAGCTTCCAAGGTGAGCACGTTGCCCCTGAGCTATCCTCCCGAGACCGAGAATATGATCCTGGACCGTACAGGTATGGCTCATGCAACAGCAGGATACTGCCAACCCAGTGCACAGGCATTACAACTGGGCAAATGCTTCTGGGACACAATCAATCTGACATGCATGGAAACGGCACCAAGGGGAGTTCACACATGACATACAAGACATACAAGGTGAGCACATCTACACAGATCAGAGGTCCAGCTTGTACCACCATCTCTTAGGAACCGCACCCTAACCTCTTCCCTGAATACATAAAGGGTTGCTCGTATTTTGATGCAGGTGTTCTGTATGCACCAACATGGCACCCCCTCTATATAACCATGCCATTGATTGCTAAACCTTTCAGCCCACTACTGAAGAACCAATGCGGGAATCCATGCTGGTACAACAATGCTTCCCCAACGTCCATGGCATAGTCCAACTGGCCCTTATTAATGCCACTGATCATTCCAATGCTGCCCGACTGCCAGCGGAAGAGCACTGTGGGGACTTTGGAAATGTTCCCCATAGTAAATGAAAAAACTCCACCTAGTGCATAACCTCCACTCACTCCTGCCATATTGCAAAGGGACACAATGGGCACATGTAATCAGAAATAATGTCTGTGTTGCCAACGTCCCTTGCCTCTCCCTCATGCACTGCATGCAGCCACCTGGAATGCAGAGTTCAACAGAACATAGCTGCTGGAAAAAAAGTATCAAGGATTGAGCCATCACTGAAGTTGTAAGAGCCAGTACAACCCTGAGCTGCCTAATGATATGTGGGGCAAGCGCAGGCACAACATAAGAGAAGCAATGCGGACCAAGGCCAAGAAGCCTACGGTGTGGATTGCACACCCTTAGTCTAGAACAAAGTCTAGAAAAACATTCAATTATAGGTATTGCTACCTTGTTCGTTAATGGTTAGTCTTTTGCGAATAACATTGCTGACACCAATGCTTCATGAAAAAAAAAACAGCTGTGTTTCATTTTATTAAAGACTCCCATTGGCATCCTTTGCCAAAAAACTCTAAAAATACCAAAGCATTTCAGACAGCTCGTCCATAATCAGGGCAAATAGCTATACATCCCATGAATATTATTGATCAAACAGTCACCAGGACCATGTATATGTGCAGGAAATCAAAAAACTGAACCACATTATAGAGTAATCAAACCCCCAAAAGTTGACAATTCATGTAAAGCACCCAGTGGCATAGGTGCATAGGACATGTTCACAACCACCATCACCAACAGAACACCATGAGCTACAATTGAGGGGACCATTTAACGCAGATGTCCCAATCACCAAAAAGCCCATCATTTTCAAAAATCGAGTTCCATCACGTAATTTAGGATTAACATTCACAATGCGAAAGTATTCAGACACATTAAAAAATGAGGAACGAAGAGATAAGGGAAGAAAAAAAGGACCATTAGAATCTTAAGAAGTGATACTATATCGTCTATGCTTTCTCCCTACAAATCAGTATACCCAGTACAACACTACAATTATGTCTATCAGGATAGATAACCTCGCTAAACTGTGCCGTTCTAAAGGAACACACATCATTATCACTAGCCTTACTGTGCTAGCAACAAACGCGCCCTCTGTGCAAAAGACCACTTGAAAAAACTGTCAAACAGGACCTGATTTGGCTGTCAAAACAAGACCAGCGTGCATCAGACTTCTGAGTCGCCTCTGTATCCAAGGATGCGCGTTCAAAAAAGCATGGCCAATTGAAGTTCCACCAACTAAAAATAAACACAGGGACACGCCATCAGTATCTGCTGCCATGACTAACTTTCATCGGAAAGTACCCACATGTTTATACTCCGTCTTACCCATCTCCTCGCGTTGATCCTTCCACCTTGGATCCTCACCCCTGTGGTCAGCGGCGTCTGAGCTAATCTTATACAGTCAGAGCAGTATCGTGACATCTTGTCACGTGATGCACGTGTTGAGCCAATGTTCGTAACATAAGCGAAAACGGGAGAGACCCGCAGGCACCCGCGCTCATTAGGTAAGGTAATTACTGCTAGTTTAGCTGAACCCACCCACAATCGTGAGCCAACTACTGAACACATGTACAAAGATACATCTCCCAATTAATGTCATAAAAGATGCTATAGAAGTATGCCCGTGCTCCACGACAAGCGGAGGTGCTCTTCTACCAGATACCGAACAATGCACTTGCTCCAATTTAGAAAAATGCTGCTCATAGTTTGGAAGCCAGTCAACTGGATCCCCATGGTGAATTGGTTATGGTCAAACAACCAACCCCTCTAATGCACTCATGTCATATCCAGACTAGAATAGACTGTGCCTGCAGATCAAGGGGTAGGGAACAAATGCACAAGTGCCTCACACTCATATAATCGCTCATTCATTCTGATAAGTATCAACATGGATGTCCATGGGATCAAGGAGGGAAGGTCTGCTCCTTGTAGCAACGGAATGGAACATCAAACTGTTAAATACAAAACACAGAGAGGAAAAAGGAAACAAATATATAAAGAGCCATAGAGTGGCTTAGGTATAATAAAAAAAACTCATGGTTATTTGGCATGATGTTGAACAGTCACCATATGTCCTTATTGTTAGTTGAAAGATAGAACAATGCATCTTGCTTGAGACTGACAGGGGTAAAAATCAAGGTTAATCCCACAGGCTATCCCAGTTCATAACCAATTCTAATCAATACATTGAGCAGCAATGTGTCAGAAAACATAATCGAGATAGAACAGAAGTCAACATATCTGCAAGTTATTTTTGTGATTCAATATGAACCCCATGTGGAGTGAAAAGTGCTATGCATACTCAACTTGCATTCATAAGTAACATTGTAAATGTAATTCTTCGTTCATGACATGTGGCATCAAGGACTCCACTCTCTCAATCCAGAAGGCTTCTCCTCGCGATATCCCCTCTGACTTCTTTTGTAACCAGTACCTCAAGAATCTGAAATCTCATTTGCGCAATCGTGTGGCCACATTCAAGGAAGTGTTGTGCCACTCATGAATGCCTGGTGTTGGTTCATATACAAGACTTATGTTCGTTCCATCTAACTTTAGCCCGTATTCTGGTCTCCCCCACATAGTACATGCCACAAGGGCACCTAATAAAATAAATGACATTCGCCATAGAACAAGTGGCAAAATATCTTAACGGTATACGTTCACCCATGCGGGGGTGGAAAACATGCAGACCTTTGATGACACTGTTACAGTTGCCACAATTTAGGCATGGATAAGTGTCCTTGTTGTCTGTCATGTTGGTGATAGGTGCACATTTTCCTGTGTTGACTAGCATGTCTCTGAGATTCTCACTCCTTTGATAGGCGAATACTGGTGGTTTGGGAAATAGATCTTTGGTTCTTTTGTCATTTCTGAGAATATTCCAATGTCTATTGATAATCTGTTTGACCTTGTTACTCTGTAAACAAAATTTAGACATTAATACTAATGGTGGAGTGACTTTCTTGGGTCTCGTTTATAGTAGTGTCACTTTTGTTTGGTTCCTGGTTTTCTCGACTGCTGCCTCTAGGTTACTCATTGGGTAACCTCTATCTTTACATTTTCTCACCATTTTGTCGAACTCCATCTTGCATTCATTCGGATCACTGACAATCCTTTTGATCCTCAATAGTTCCCCATACGGCAAATACATCAGTGTGCTAGGTGCAGAAGATGTTTTCTGTCTGTGGGTTTAGTAAAAAGAGTTGTCGATTCCACATCACAGAAATGTACATTTGGTGTCCCGATCTCTGCTGTAAACTAGATCAGAGACTCAATCTCGTTAATGAACTTCAAAAAATCTTGTAATGTGTCAAGGGTCCTGTGCCAAATGGCAAAGATATCATCAATATACCTGACCCACTTGATCAAGTAATTGTGCCAAACTGGGTGATGTATATGTGTAGTCTCGAACCTGTACATAAAACTGTTGGCATACACAGGGGCCATGCTGGCACCCATAGAGGTTCCTGATGTCTGAAGATTATGTTGCTTGTTATATTTGAAGTAAGAGTTCTATGAAATTAATTCTAATAAGATCAAGATTAATTCTTTGTTGGCACCAATGGTATCAGTTTGTAGAAGTAACCATTCAACTGCCTCCTGACCGAGACCATGAGGGATACTCATATGGAGGCTGCACACATCAAGGGTAAATAAAATGTCCTCACTAGTGAGCTGAACTGTCTCACGTATTTGGAGAAAGTGAGTGGAATCTTTTATGTATGTTGATGTAGCTTGTACAAGAGGTTGAAGGAAGTAATCAATGTAGGACCCTAAAGTTTGAAGTAATCCACCTGTGGCTGCCACTATGGGTCCCCCAGGAGAGTCATCCACCATTTGTGTATTTTGGGAAGTAAGAAAAATGTTTGTACCATAGTGTGGGCTGTGGTGAGGAATGCTTTCGTTTTGTCTGAGATCCATTCTAACTGTTCTGCTCTCTCAAGTATACAATCTATATTCCTTTTGATCTCAGGTGTAGGATCATTGCTCACTGGTGTGTATACATTAAGGTCTTGTAATTATTTCATACATTCATTGTGACAGTCAATTTTGTTCAATACTGCCAGTGCCCCACCCGTATCTGCTGGTCGTATTGTGATATCGAGATCTGTATACAGAGATTTAGTCTGTGATATTTCCCATCTGTTGAGGTTTGAGTGTCTGGGTTTGCGGTAATTCAACATAAGAGAAATTCATCATCAAGCCTACACACCAACACAAAGCCAGCAGCTCTGATAGCACCAGCCCTGGTAGGAACCAGCACATATTGCCAAATGGTTCTCTATGTTGTGCAAGGAACGTATTGGTGGGTAGATAGAAAACGAAAGCAGAACTAAGCAGCAGGCCAGATCGCATTGCAACTGACATCTGCAGCAATGCCTGAACACACAAGCTATGGACACAACCCCAAGTCCTCCATTAGTGTCTTCCAGTTCCACCTTCACACTGGGAAGCAGCACTGCCGTCATAGTATCCATTTGAGTGTGAGGAGCAGGGGGTTAGTATGAGCAGAATAACAAGATGCTGCACAGAATGGGGAGACTGGAAAAGAGGGCACTGGGGCCATAGACCTCAGATTGTCTTCCTGTGCCACCTTCAGCATGGCACGCCATGACATGAGTATACCCACAGGGGTGGGGCAGGGGCATAGGGGGAAGTGTGTTCAGTAGTGAGAGTAACTCCAAGGCTAAAGGTGAATGAAAATGTGTGCCATGGGGTCACTCAACCCTTCAACCAGGCTGAACAACGGAAATGAACAAGTTACCCATGGGCTATTGCTCCCCACTAGTGAGAGGATGCCATATGGTGAAGACAGAATAGCCCGATATCTTTCAATTCTTAATTCTGATGTGGGTTATTCTGTTTCTGAAGAATTTATGCCAACATGATAGAGCACACTTGCGCCTTGCAGAGACAGCCTCCTGGCATCCTCATCACCAGCTCTACAGTTTCACTGAGAAGCTTCAAAGATTACATGTGCATTCCTGTCAACTGCTAGAAGACAAAGTTCCCACAGGCAGGGTTGGCTTTTTGGCTTTATGCACCTCTCATCTAAATTATAACAATTGTGTAATCTATTCAGTCTGATTACACAAAATCTTGAAATATAAACCCTGCCTAGATTGGAATGGTTGTGGCTAGAATCATACAATTATAAATTCAAAGCAATTTGTTCTCATGTGAGTGTCAGTTCTCTGAAAAGGTCCCAGTTATGATAGTACTCATGTGTATTAGTGTCTGGTCTGACTATCTACTATAGCCACATTGAACAATGGTAATGATGATGTCTCTTTGATTCCCTTGCCGGAAAAGTAACACCTTCTCCAGGACACAGGAACACTCTCCATTAGACCTCCTGTGAACTGGTTATTTAAAGGCAGCACTGACATAGAAAAGAATGCCTTACACCAGCGTGCTCACCACTGGAGTCCCTTTGAATCAGAAGTATTGGGAAAGGGCATAGTCAGAGTAGCCAACAGAGGGAGGTAGGCTGAGAGAGGGTTTCACCCATCTTGGTTTTTGTTAGGGCTCTGTTCCTCTTCCTGTCCCCAACAATTCCTCCAGGAAAGGCACACGGCAAAGGGCACTTGTTACAACAACCAGGATTGCAACCCTTAGAGCAGGCCTATTTGGAACCAACACTGTGTTACTTTTTCATCCCCCTCCTTCGATTCATCTCTGGACCTTGATTAGGAGTGCAGCCCATCCCAATTCCTCTCCCAGTGATGTGAAGACAGAAGGAATCAAAGGCAGAAGCAAGCTCTGTTCCCTAACCATCCCCAGGGAACAGTGGTGGTGAACTGCTGTTGTACCAAGGCCTCTCTGCTGACTGCACTGGAACCAGGGCCCTGTTCACTGGAGATGAAGGGTCGACTTTAGGTCTCAGCCAATATACCTGGAGTGGGAGCTCCGAACAGAAGGGTTCACCTTGTTTTGGAGGTCCTTGATTGGACTCCCAGCAAACCAGAAGTCTAGAAGCAACTGGAATACATTTGTTTCACCTCAAGATATCGAGCCAGATACACTGCGCTTGACGCACTATGAGCCACCACAGGGCAGTGCTGCTTTTGGCACTCTAAGCTGCTTCAGACTGCTTTTTGTACTTTGAGCTATTCAGACACCAGCTCAACATATCAAAGCAGACCGACTTGTTTCGATGATGTCACAGCCGTCACATAGTCTAAGCAACTATCTCAAATGCGGACTTGCACCAACAGAACCGCCATCTCGCCGCCAACTCCACCACCACCTGAACCATTGCCAGACATTGTCTCGTCGTCTCGAACGCTGACTCTACCCATCGGGAGCCTGTATCATCATACCAACTCGAGGACAACCACCAATGAGATTGAATTGACTCAAACTTCTCTCCACCAGCTTGACCACAGCTAAAGCTCCAAGAAGCCCGGCTCAACACTGTCAAGCACCCTAAGACAGGAATACAGGAATTGTGAAGATGCCCTATCCTCGGTGTCCACATTTGGGCCTATACAACTTTTACGACCCACTTCTCTACCTTTTTCCTCAAATGCATAACCTTAAAAAGTGTTAGTGTTTCTAATTGATTGCCCGAACACACCTGCTCAAATACCCAGAGTGCCCATTCACTAAAAGCATCAGTGTTTTCCTTACGGGTATAGTGGTTTCTAGTGTTTCCTAGTTAGTTGATTGCATTTTTATTATTGAATTAAAAGTCGATGTCTTTATAGAACTTTGATTGGACATTCTTTTATTTTGCAGGCTTTTTATTAGAACTGTGAGTTACTGTTGCTATCAGCAGACACCCCTACTGAAGATGTAGGCTGCCCTCTGCCTACACTACCACACAAGGTTAATCAGGTTTACCTTTCAGGCTATCCCTGCTTTACCTTTAGCAGTGGGGTCACTGCTGTTTTAGTGGTAGCATGGGGTAAGTAGGGGCTTTAGCCACTACTCATCCCTGTACTCATGCAGAGCAGTAGTCAATTCATCACACCTCTGCCCTGTGTTGTGGTGTCCAGCATGATAGACATAAAGCTTGAATTTGAATGATGAGGAAAGTTGATTGGTTGACTCTAACCCCAATTTGTCCAAAGGAAATGCAGCACACTGCAGGTGACCTGCATTTGGATTGTACGGCATGGTGTGAAAGAAACCCAATCACTGATAACAAACTTAAAGGGAGGAGCCCCAAGCAGCATATCACCTTCTGGGATATGTGGCTGGATGATTCAATGCCACCACCATTGCTGCAGAGTGGAGCAATGGCAGCCACTAATGTCTTCTGAGCCCTGTCCCATGCCTGATCGCTGATTCCCCATCCAGGTATCCAAGGCATCTTGCCCTACCATGATGTCTTAGCCCCATCTAACCAGCACTGCAACTGCAGAGATGTGGCCGAGTGCCTGCAAGCTGTGGCCTGTCTGATTGACATTAACTAAGCAGAGGACCAATCCAGCGCTTCCAGGTATTGCGAGTGGCAGGTGGAAGATGTGGTTCTATGTGGGTGCCTACTTTTGTGCATGCATATTCATCTGCCTCTTGTTGTGTTGTTGTGTATGCCAATGTCAATGTGCGTATGTGTGTGTGTAGTGTTTTTTTATCTATGCAATTTGCCAGCTGGTAACTATGATCCTGCACCCACAGAATGAGTATAGGTATAAGGGCAATGTGGACAGTTATATAGTATAATACAGCAGAGCAGTATAACCCTTGCTGAGGGCAATGTGGAAACTGACAGCATTCTCTCCAGCGGGGGAATGTGGTTAACAGTCATCATGACATTTCTCTGTGCTTAATTCATTGCTCTGCTTTTTGAAGACTGAGCCTGTACGATCTGTAACCTGTGGGAAATCTACGAAAGGCAACATCCTCTGTGCAGTAAATGCCCCAACACAGCTGACACATTGAGCAACCATTCCACGTTGCAGTTTTCCTTGTGCAGGCACTTCATCAGTCTTGGCCCAATAGAGAAGTGCCCTGACAGGTTGGAACATTGACCCCCCGTCCCCTGCAATATTTTCACCAGCACTCAAAAATATATGGCGAACACTCGGTCATGTGATGGAAGCACAATTGCATTAATTAGAATAAAATCTGCTGGGGCTTCATTTTCAGAATGCTCAAGCACAAGAGCAAAGAGAGGCGTAGATCTCCTTGAACACTAAACTGTGTGTTACTGGGCGTAGCATGGATTGAGGAGGTACATTTTCTCCACTGGGGGCAATATATATCATAAGCGCCTGGGCAGATGCATAGAGCCACCATTTTGCTCCAATTGCTGGCTGAAACTATTCATCCGAGCCCACGTGCAGAGCAAATTGAGTGCTCCTTGCGCCATACCACATCTTCTGGCTTCCCGTTTCTACTGAAAGCTTCCCCTGCTCTTCCCCCTGCATTGAAAGACCCCCACAATTCTCTTCCTTGCCCTAAGATACTTACCGGCCTCCCTTTACCGCCCGGTGTCACTGCTTTGCCCAAACAATGTTCTCCAGGGAACTGGAGAAGAGACAACAGATAATTCCATTCTTGTTTTTTACCAGATGGCCATCATTTATTATTCATTTTACCAACTGCACCTCCTCAGAGGTATTCTTCCCTTCCTCTCCTTCCCCCAGAAGCTCACTGTCTCCCGAGCCCTGGTTCTCTCAAAGCTGGACTACTGTAACAGCCTCTATCTTAATCTGCCTGCCTCCACTCTCCGCCCTCTGCAACTCATCCAGAACAGAACTGCGAGACTTGTCCTTGGCCTCAAGCCCAGGGACCGTATCTCTCCAGGACTGAAATCTCTACACTGGCTCCCAGTGGCTGCGAGGAAAAGTTCAAGGCCTTGTGGACAATGCAGAGGCCTAAAGGTAGGCCGGTAAGTATCTTAGGGCAAGGAGGAGAATTGTAATACCTTCAACTCTCTCTTCCTAAATATCTTCCTTCCCGAGCCCTCCGCTCATCTGTCTCCAACTCCCTCAGGGTCAGCCGCTTCTCGAAGCTACGACCTGGGGGTAGATCTCTCTCCGCGGCAGGGGCCTCCCTCTGGAACAGCCTTCCTGCCTCCCTGAAACTTGAGGAGAACCATCTCCGGTTCCGGAAGCACCTCAAAACCTTCCTCTTTGCTTCTGCTTTCTCTCTCCCTCTCCCCTGCTAATTCTTTGCTGAAACTGCACTGAATCTGCAACTGGGCCACTCTCACCGACCCCGGTCCTGGGCCCAGCCACTCTCCACTTGCACTGCCTCCCTGGCAACCCCTGCACTGCGGGACTGTCTCTGTATCCCTACAGCCCCCCCTTCCCAGCACTTGTCTGCACTTACCTTGCACTTGCCACCAGCTGGCCCTCTTTATTTATTTATTTTATTTTATTCTTCTTACCTTGTACTGCACTTCCCCCCTCCCCTTCCCCTTGCACTTTCTCCCTTCCCCCTACCCCTGCACTTGCGCGATCTGAATGACACCTGGCCTATTTGGATCGTTGTCTGTCGTCCCCTTGTTCCCCCCTCCCTGCCTCGTCACGCCTTGAAACACTTGTGTATAGGCGCGTTACAAATGCCATATCATATCATACCATATCATACCTTGAGAAATGGCTCCCATACACTTTCACAAGCAAAAAAAAGCTATTAACATCCTGGAGGATGTCCATTAATAGCAAATAGCTCAGAGCCAGTCACATAGCAAAGTGAGCTAAGTGCTCGTCCCTGATATCTATGTGCAGTCTGCTGTGGCATGTTCGAATCCCAGGAGCGTCAACTCATCCTTTCATTCTTCCGAGGTTGATAAAATGAGTACCACTCTGTGGGATTATGCCTTCTGTTATTTGACAGCTCTTAGACCCATACAAGAAATAAATTATTATTGTAGCAATCATAATCGGACCCAAGGGATGTAAAGAGTGGTAACATCCTGGGATCCTCGCTATTAACTCAGAGCCCATGAAACCATGCATTATTCCTTAGGTATCACCCTGTGCAGCCAATCAGCTTGCTCAAAACCCCGGCTGAATCTACTGGGTCTGAGCAAGGTGTGAGTTGCACGCATCTGTCCACCTGCATGCTTACTCTGTCCACCGGCCCACCATGTGCTCTACCCGAACTCGCATTCACCCCGTACCACCGTTCCTCATCCCCGCCAACTCCATGGACCCACTTACCTCACCGATAGTCACCTCCTCTCCTCTTCTAGCATGAGCCCGACATGGAAATGGAAGACAGGCTCCGAAGAGGTTGCATTTCCACGGAGGCCATCTTAGGAGTGTTTTATTTCTCTCAAACAATGGACTGTATGAGTTCCTTTTCACAAAATGATTGCTCTCAGCACCCCAGTGAGCAAACCCGGGAGGTTAATAGCAACGATCACCCGTTCCAGGGGGTGTCCTGGGTGGTAACAGCTCAGGAGCCCTCGTTAACCCATATTCAGACCCCAGGCTCTTACCGGCCCAACAGACTATTAGTGCTTCACCACCACCCCCTCTCCGCATGGCGACTCTGTTTCCCCCCCTCATATTGCCAATGCTAGATCTGGCCATGATAATAGCGGTTATATTTATGTTAAATATTTCAAATCAAATGTTTTCTGCATTCTTTTTTATGGGCAATAACTAGTGCATGTTCATTTTATTTGTTCATAACTAAGGCAGCGTTTGGGACTACATCTGTCAAAGAAAAAATATATTATCCAGCTGTAATTTCCTCATCTCATGCTTCGACGTCAGTCTAATAACTGTTCCAGTTTATACAAACCACCAGCGTTTCTGACCCTGTGTCCTTCCAATTCCGATGTTTCTTTCTGAGCCACGACTTCCTAATTTGCTGTCTTGCAATGATGGTTAAATAAAACGAAGCTTCTCTAACGCAGGGCTTGCCCATTACTCCCTTCTGATATGCCTAATCGAATAATGACATGATTCACTGCTAGATGTTGAAAGGTGAGCCTTGTATTTATTTGAGCTTGCACATCCGGCCGGCATTTATCCATGTTTATGCATTCAGCTCCACAGCCACAGCCTTGCAATTTGCTGATGTGTGTATAGATGTGTGTGTTGCTGGAGAACATTAACGCTGCTGGGTACTCTGGCAGAGTTTGTATTTTGCTGGCAATGGTCAAGAAGAAGCATAGATGATGGAGTGCTATGTGGGGGAAAAAGTGAGGTACATAAATCAATGGGTGATGTGATGGAGAGGGAATAGCAGAAGGAGGTATAAGAAGGTCCGTCCATGAGTCTGCCATCAAGAGCTGCTCCCAGAAGAGCAGTGTCTTCAGGTCTTTCTTTTTATTTTTTTATTTGTATATGGTTTACATACGAAACCTTTACAATCAATTTCAACAAAATACATCAATAGTTAGAATACGATCTTCATCCCATATTTGCAGATAAAAAGAGAAAGATAAAAAAAATGCATTAAATGCATTTGATCATTGCCCTCTTTTACTCCCAGGGTGCCTCCATACACAGAAAATCCTAAAATATCCTGAATATGTTAACGGCACAAGCAAAAGAGAATTGGAAGAGGAGAAGTGCACTTTAGCCATCATATACGCTATACTATAACGTTTAGAGATTTGATTATTATTTTAAAGCCATACTTAGTAGAAATTAAATGTATCTTCGGGTTATGGGCACCTAATATATACCCTCCAACAACATCACAGAGAATTTGGTGTGCCTGGTATTACCACGCCAAAAGCGGCCATATTCCGGATGCAAGATTTCCCCACAGCCAGGGCGGAATCAGTATAAAGATCCGGGGATTTGATGAAGCCGGCCACTGCCAAGCCTTCAGCATTATTCTGAATTGATATATATCTGGAACAAATGTATTCATCGTCACCTATAATGCACCATTTAGCAAATATCTCCATATATGTCGTTCTTTTCGCCTTGAGCTCGGGACATGCGAGAGCAGCAGATGTCTACTAGTTTCTGTAACCTCTAGCTTATCGCAGAATCTGCAATGGACATTCATATCATCCACCATCTTCCTTCTCCTCATCACCTCTTTTGTTGGCAGAATGTTTTATCTTAATCTGAGGAAAAGAGAGCGGTAATAACGATTAGGGAACTGCGTCATGATAAACAAGATCGACCCCCTTTTTTATGTTTGTGTTTTAGATCAGAGAGAGAGGGATAGCTATGGAATTTCTCTGTCGTGTTAATCCAATCCTTTGCATACCAGAGTTTTTTTTAACTTTCTCTGGATTGGTCACAAGCATCTCCGTATCTGTAGCCAAATCTAGTCGAATCGGATCCCAGAAATCCCAAAATGCATTTAGATATGCATTCTTTACACAACCTCCCCTAATAGATAGCAATGTGCCTAGTTCCTCATAGAGAGTTTCACTTGTGGGATCTAATAGGCTACGGAATAGAGCCAGCATCCGCCACTGGGACCTCACTTTCAGGGTCAGTAGGCCCAGTTCAAAACTAATTGCAGCCATTGGGATGTTATTAGGCAATTTTAGTATTTTCCTCCAAATCGATCCCTCAAGAGATTCCCAAAAGTTCTGTAGTTCCAAAAAAGTGCGGTTCCATACCATAAAATCAATTTTGGCACTATTTTCCCTTCGTAGTAAGAGACTGCAGGTTTCATGGAGATTTAGCCAAATGTATGGTCTAAATTCATTATTTGGGCAAGCAGAGGTAGGGCCGTCTGTTTTAAAAAAAATGGGAAGTCCTGAACTCGACAGTTGTGCCATTTTCGGGAAGCCCAAATAGAGAATTCTTCATGAACTTCTGTCTGATATGTGGGAGAAGGATGTTTCAGAGTGTTCGGGCATATCAGGCTGGTTTCCAGTTTAGAAATGTTGTGGCTTCTGGTCTTGCGTTGGCCTCCAGTCACGAGGAATTTTTGGAGGAGATGCAGGCCTGGGTGGGTTGCTAGCGCTGTTCTTTGAGTGTGCCGGAAATGTGGACCCACTTCTTCAGGTATGTCATGATGTGGGCAGCAGCCTGGTGGACAGGATTCATCCGGCCCAAGGGTTTGGGAAATATTGGGGAGAAGGGCTTTGCTACCCTTGAGGTGATTGAAGGTCAGGGCTTATATCGTGGTTCTGAAGACACACATGAAGGGCATGATTTTGTGGCAGAAAGAGAGCTGGCACCAAGCCGTCTACATGTTCTTTGTCATAAGAGCCTTGAAGGAGAGGTCACTAATTCAGATGCTTTTAAGGGACTCTGCACAGCGGGAAATTTGTTTTGAAGCTGTCAAGACACGTATGGGTCATGTTGTATTGGTCTTTAGCAGGAAACCTGAAGCACCACAGTACGATGATTAAGTCCATTTTCTGAATTATCCTTTCAGTCGAGCTTTGTGTCATTGGCATACTGGTACAACAGTCAACCTATACTAAGTCTCATTTTGCTCCTGTGAATGGGATGGACACACAAAACATTTTTAAAAAAATCTGTCCCTTAGCCAGGCTAATTACTATTTAGCTCTGATTACCATGGAATATTTAAGACCCTCTAGATTCAGAAACTAGCTTACTTTTTAAAAAAACACGACAGAGGGAATCACACAATCCAATTCTAGTGTTACTGTGCCTGCATGCTTCCATTTCCTACAAGAGATGTACTGTAGGACCAATTGACCAATGAGCCATCATGCCAACACAAAATTCCACAAGAGTTTGCAAAGGCAGTTGAAAAAGCACCCCACTATGTGCACAGAAACAATCTGCACCCCTCAATGAAGCTCCCTCCCCAAAGCACTAGCTTCTCCAAAGTTGCTTGTAAGGGGATGCCTCCCTCCCCCACCTGCTGGCAGAGTGCTGAGTGCGAAGACCTAGAGTTATTGACTCATCGTGGCCCATCAAGAGGACTTTGCGACACACACAGCACTGAACTGCCTTCCTTGGGGTGTGTGGACAAACACCCACAAGGCGAGCCCCTGCGAGAGCCGGTCAGCTCTTCAAACAGAGAAAGTAAGGCATGTGGGTGATGGAACTCTGGCTGATGTGGCACTGGCCCAAGGGGAGAGATTCACAAGTGTGCATGTATTGATGATTCACTTCTAAGTGCAGCATGTGTCCACCCTGCCGCGAGTCAGGAAAGTGGCCCTCTCTCAGCCATCTCAGGCCAACAAACAAGTACTTTGCAAGGCACTCCACAAACATCCCCCCAACGCTGCACCCCCACCACCTGAATGAATGCGGACCAGTTCCATCATGTATGCCCTTATCTTCGTTATTACGTGTGAACCAATATGAAATATCTTCATGAATCAATATTTTAAAACGAAGAAGAAAAAAAACAATTAGCTCATGTCTATGTTTCTGTGCTTAACATAGAACTGTTGCCATTTATAACCAAACTAATCAACTCTTCCTTCACCTCAGGTTCAGTACCGATCAACCTAAAAGAGTCCTGGGTACTGCCACTACTAAAGAAGCAAACCCTTGACCCTACCATTCCGTCTAACTTCAGGCCCATCACGACTGTGCCCTTTCTCCTAAAAATTTTAGATAAAGTGGCTTACTTGCAAATTCAAAGCTTCCTAGAGTCTAACCACCTACTTGGAATCCGTCAATCAGGATTCCGCCCGCAACATGGGACCGAGACAGCGTTGATAGATCTTAAGGCCCAAATAGACGATTGCAGAGACAATGGCCAAGCGGCCCTACTTCTCCTCCTGGACCTATCAGCGGCATTCGACTTAGTGGACCACACAGTCCTCTGTAGTCACCTCGACTCGGCAGCCCACTTCTCAAAAGAGGCCATAATTTGGATCAAGTCATTCCTGAGTAATCGGACCATGAGAGTCTTCGCTCCATCAGCCTCAGCAGATCCAATCCCTATAACATGCGGTGTTCCACAAGGGTCTTGTGTGTCACCCACCCTCTACAATGTCTTCACGAAGCCTCTCTTTGATGAAATGGATCATCTGGGTATCGCCTACACTAACTACGCAGACGATACCCAGATCCTCCTCCCGCTCTCAGGAGACTACGCCAAGGACCTGGCCCTAGTGAACAGGATCTATAGCATCGTTCAGGCATGTATGGCCACATACGGCCTATGCCTGAACGATGATAAAACTGAGCTTATCATCCTGGGCACCACTACCTATATATCCAAACTCAGCCCCGATTACGACAACTTCATTATTGATGGGAACAACATAAAAGTAGCTCATGAAGTAAAAACCTTAGGATTCTACCTAGACGCCACCATGAACTTTACCAAACAAGTTAACTCTCTAGCTTCTGCCACCGCATATACATGCAAACTTATCAGAGCGAGCAAACAATTCCTCTCCACAGATAGTTGCATTACACTTGCCAGAGCCTTGATACTGTCCAAATTAGACTATTGTAATGGACTTTACATTGGAGCTAATAAACAGACCATCCACAAAATTCAAGTGCTCCAGAATAATGCCTTGAGAGCAGCACTCAAGATTAATAGAAATGAGCATATATCCTCGACAAGAAGAGAATACAAATGGCTCGCCACCATAGACAAAATTCATCTCAAAATCGCTTCCCTCACCCACAAATGTATCAACAACAAAGCTCCACCTTACCTCATGGATAGATTACGCAAAAGGACTTCTTCCAGACCTACCAGAATAGCCAACGCAAACTGCCTCCAAGTCCCGCGTTTCAAACTTGCCACTATAGGAGGAAATAGCTTCCCGGTCAAGGCTGCGCAGTTATGGAACTCCCTCCCGCATGATGTCAGAGAACCTCAGCCTTTCGCAAAATTTAGACAAAACCTCACTAGGTGGCTGAGAGCCAACGACAGCTAACTAGTCCACTTGTCACATTGTACATTACTGTATATAACTATATATTACGTGAACAGGAGCATGCTCCTCGCTCCCCTGTCCTGATCTCTCCTTGCTCCCCTGTCCTTGATCTCTCCCCAACGACAGCTAACTAGTCCACTTGTCACATTGTACATTACTGTATATAACTTTATATTACGCGAACAGGAGCATGCTCCTTGCTCCCCTGTCCTTGATCTCTCCTTGTTCATATCTGCTTGCTGTAATATTGCTGATGTCTATGTCTACACTTCCTGCCTTTTCCTGTACTTGCAATTAGCCGAGCATATCTGTAACCAAGCTCAGCGCATCTCTGCACCTTCATCTGATTTCTATGTACCTGTAACCAAGTTGAGCATATCCTTGTCTGTTTGCGCCCTGATACTCCAGGGTATGGCGCGCTATACAAATAATAAACTAAACTAAACTAAACTAAACTTATCAAGCAGTATTAAACACATGCACAATTATTCAGCCTCCGGGTCGCAGGATGTTACAAACTACAACCCCCATCAGCAGGTCCAATTCATTTTGATGGGTAAGGTCGATGGGAGTGGTAGTCCAAAACATTTGACGCGCACCAGAGGGAAGACATGTATTATTTATCAGACTGTGAGAAGATCAGGGGCTGATAAATGAAAAAATGTCACGTCCATTGACATTATCAAACATTAATAAACATGGGGGGGAAGGGGTGCAACTTGTTGGCAGCAAAATATTTTTCGATATTCCTCATTGGGCGGATGGACGTGCTAGCCCAACACATCTGTCAAGCAGTAGCAGAAAATGAATGACATTGTTTATCTGAATATTTGCGGATCGGGGACAGACAGGAAATGAACAAAAGGTCATGTCAATTAACATTACAATACTTGACTAACCATATTACATTGCTACTGCATGCTGGCACATATTCATACACAAGTCAGAGAGCTAGGGTTTGAAAGTGTATTCTGTGGTTCTTCAGATGTTTTGCACTCTGACCTTCATCAGCCCTTCCCAATGAATAAACTGGGCAGGGCCAACAGTGGGTGTGTTATTACAAAACACTTTGCGAGCAGCTGCAGAGAATAAGGTCATCGCTTATCTGAACGTGTGTGGCTTGAGGTCAGATGCGAACAGGTTGCATTGCTAATGTACAGGTTGCCCGGTCCCAGAAACAGTAAAGAGAAAGGCTACACGCCTAAAGTAGCCCTGTATCCAACGTACATCCTGTACTTTGAGTTGTGGAATCAGGGCAGCGGTTAATAGAATGAGTTTGGCCACATGCTTATGGTATGTTTGAATGTGGTGTATCTGATGTTGCTTAGGTTTCAGGTTGAGTTTCTTTCATCAACAATGTTTGCTGTTGTATGTACTATTGATGTGGTCCTTTTTTCATGAATTGTAAACAAAATGTGACATACTTTTTTGATTAAATATCCAGATTCATCTGTCCCTTTATTGTCCCAGGTTTGTCATTTCAGGTTTTTCTTATCTTTGTTCCCAGAGTCTGGATGACAGGGAAACCCTGCCTTTCTGTGCACCAAATCAGAATGTTTACCTCTAAAGTGTAATGGACTAATGCGCCTCCCATTGGTAGACTGACTAGTCAGTGCGTTGTCAGAGCTGTTCAGTGATCCTGCCTACAGCGGAAACAACTTCCCCTCCCCAGCCCTGCGCTCCCCCTCCCCCTTAAACGAAGCAGCAAGGGGAGAAAGTCCTTGGTGTGGCAGCCCCCCAAAGTCCACACAAAGTCAACTCTGTTCCACTGTCCAGCCCAACCCTGAAGCCACTTTTGATTGGAAGAAGGAGGAAGGGAAGGGAAATCGGAGGTCTTGATGCATCAGAGCCCACATCAGCTTCCCGGAATTCAGGGCAAAATCAGTGCGGTTCCATTGTCCTGCCTGCTGCCGTGCCACCTGCCCAACTCATCGGCCACTACCACTTAGCGGAAGGAGGAAGGGGAGAAAAACAGAGGCACACATTATGAGAAGTTCACCCCTGCATGTTGAATGGGAACTTTGAACTATTCTGTAGGATGCTAGTATGAAGATTCCAGCTAAAACCAGGTTCAAAAGGAAAGCAATTGCATCACTCACAGCCGAAACAAATAGGCTGTTATAGGTGACCCAATTACTACGGTTGTTTAATATCAGAAATGCAGGGCTTAGAGCATTTAAAAGTGGTGAAGCAGTGGGTTGGAATGAGATTAGACATGGCTTCAGACTATAATATTATTGGGGCAAAATCCCCCAAAGACGTGTTGTCACAGTATGCAACCCTTTACCCTAGCGGTGAGATTCATTTACAACAATGCTGTGAGCCAAGCCCCATGAAGACCATATATAGTAGAGCTCTCACCACGGGACACCATTGGAGCTGAAGATATTCCGCAGACTTTGACATGTGACCTACTGCTCCCCATTTTGGATAGAAATGGTGGGCAGAAGAGAAGACCCCATTCACTTGATCCAATGGCAATGCTAGCGGAAGCTGTGAGTCCAGACGCTCAGAAAGATCATCAGGCCTGAGTATCAGATACTACGGCAGGGCATCCTGCTGGGGTCTCTACTGCCAAGGGGAGAGCTCCTCCAAACATAACCTGCATTCCCTGCAGAGGATGTGGGATAAACGCGGAGATGCTCCAAATATTAGCTAAGTGCTTGCAGACCCTCCATGTGGTAACACTCTCCCTTGAAAGCCAAGTGAAGGTTCTGACCGTCTCACCTTGTGCCAGTGCTAATAATCCACTTGCTATACAGGATGGCCAGAAACGTTATTTTCCATCTGGTATTACCTCATGCAAGGGTAATGTAACTAACCTTAATGGCATGGAGCATAATCACAAGAAAGATCTATCACACTCAACCACGTTAACTAGATCTTTGGGAAGAGATATGCACACAATGTTGATAGTTTTTGAAGACAGATCACAAACATGCCAATAGGATTTCGCTGCAAAGTCCCAAGCGAACCACTGTTTGGGGTGGGGATCTCAAGGCAGTTTGTGAACTTGCCTTCTTACAAGATGTACACCAAACGTCTTTTATGGTCAATGTTCTTAAGATGTCACAGCCATAAAGAGAACATTGTGACTCCCTTGCTAATAGAGTGGTTCACCGGGTACTGCAAATTAAGGGTTGCCTTGCAAATATACCAGAGGATACAGTGGTTTCTAGATGCGCATATCCAAAGAGCCATAGATTGTGACTTTAGCTAATCCAAACCTGGTAGAAGGCCAAGTGGCAAACATTACAGTACAAATAATCAGACCTAACCTGGAAAATATGACCAAAAAGGAAAGTACAGACAGATTGCATGTTATGGGGGGAAAAGGGGGAGGTGGAGAAGGAACGATCAAAAGAGAGAGTAGGATGCCTTTTCGAATGCTGTGTCCTTGAAGCCAGAGGAGCTTTTGAAGACGAGAAGAAAAATAAATGATAAAGCCTTAAAAAGAAAAAAGAAATGTCAGCAAATAATCAAAGAGAAACAAATAAAGCTGAGGCATGTCCTGTGTTTCAAGCTTGGCACTTGGGTTTTGGGGGAGTTTCTTAAATTATTTGTTGTTCTCCTCTTTGTAAATAGTATCCCTTTTTTATCTGAATTATTTTGTAGACTTTGTTCCTTTACATTTTTTATTTGTACCATACACACACACACTTAAGTGTAAATAGTATTGTTTTTTAAATTTGATCATTCTTATGTACAATAAAATGATAACTTATTTTGCAAACATAACATTCCTTCTCTAATTTAGTCTCTCTAGCCCTAAAACCGCTCCACTGGCTCCAGGTTGTTGCTACGATCAAGTTCAAGACCCTCTGAATCATCCACAAAGCTTTCTGGGGCCTGGAACCCCACTACATCCAACTCTCTCCCCCTAAATACCTCCCTGCTAGAACCTTCTGCCTTCTCGCTCCAACTCTCTACCGATCAGACGCTTCTCTAAGTAGAGAGTGGGGTATTGTTTTAATTATTTTTTTATTGAATCAGCTGAAATTAATCAACTTTTCAATTTCATTTCTTTAAAACATATTAAACATACTTAATACTTACCGTGATACAAAATTATACAGTTTCATATATATATATACAACAACAGGGCACGTTAATTACATACATTGTGCATTACTGTCGTGACTTGCCGCGTAGTGAAGAGTAATGGACCTCTGTCCACAAATCACCCACAGGGATGAGTGAATAAACTCCCTGTGCGAGCTTTGAGGCCACAGGTGGTTTGTTGGTTCGCCGGATCTGAAGACGCCCAGGACCCCGGAGGCTGTTAAATGGAAGGTTAGGTTAGCACAGGCAAACACAGTACTGTGATATGAAGAAGTGTGTAAGAATCTCTTACCTAAACCCAACAGGGATGATACTGGGGTGTCGGGGATCTGGTGCGAGGGAGCGCCGTAGATCCGGACAGCCGTGTCCCAGATGGTAGTTGCCGGCTGTACCTGTAGCCTGACGGTAACTTAATGGGCGCTTGAGTTAACCACGTAGCGCCAGTGGCCAAAGATCGTAGAGTCAAGAAAGGGCAATCCGAAAACAATCCGTTAATCAAAGCCGAGTGTCCAATGTACAAATATCCGAGCGACAAGATCCGAGGAGTAAGCAAGCCAGTCCGTGATTCATAAGCCAAGGTCCAAATCCGAAGTATCAAGGTAACGTGAATGCTGCAATTGCCGAACAGAGTCGTAAAACAGCTGTGAAGCGGTGAGTAAACTCGAACTTCCCGGTTTTATGTGCGCCGGCTCCCGATCACGTGAGCGGGACTCTGGGCACGTGATCGGGAGAGCACCGCGGAACCAGGAAGTAACCGCAATCGGGTGTTCCAACCCGAACGCAGTCTCCATGGGAGTTGCCAATGGAAACGAGGCAACAAACCGGGTCGGACTTTCCGCACTGCCCGCCCTCGTTGACGATGGCGACTCCCTCGCACCCTAGGTAAGGAGATGTCTCGGGAGGTGGGCTGTAACCCGGGGACAGTAACCGTGTGTGCTGGTGTATCTGAAAAGGTGCATGGTGGCGGGACTGGTTTGTTGTGTATGACAGAGCCCCCCCTCAATGGCCCACGACCACGTGGGTAGGAAGGGTGATCCCGGTGGAAACGTGAAACAAGTCTCGGGGCATGGACGTCCCCAGCAGGAACCCAACAACGCTCCTCGGGGCCAAAACCCACCCAGTCAACAAGATACTGGAGCCCACCTCTGATAAAGCGAGAACCCAAGATAGCAGAAACCTCATATTCCACGGAGTCACCCACCGCCACAGGGCCAGGCGTAGACCGGAGACGAGTAGGGGCCGGACAAGGTTTCAACAAAGAGGTGTGGAAGACGGGGTGTATGCGCCAGGAAGCAGGGACTGAGAGGCGATAGGCTACAGGGTTGATCACAGCAGCAATCCTATACGGGCCCACAAAACGGGGTAAAAGCTTGCGACAACCAGGTAGCCTAAGGTGACGAGAAGAGAGCCAAACCCTGTCCCCCACAACATAGGAAGGTGCCACCGCCCTCCTTCGGTCCGCTGCGTCCTTCATGGATTCCCGGGCCTCCTGAAGATGAGTAAGGGTCCGAGCCTGAACAGCCGTCAAGTCGCGGGCACAGGCGACAGCAGCTGGGTTGTCAGAGGGTGCCA
The DNA here is from genome assembly GCF_040938575.1 of Ambystoma mexicanum. Taxonomy (NCBI): domain Eukaryota; kingdom Metazoa; phylum Chordata; class Amphibia; order Caudata; family Ambystomatidae; genus Ambystoma; species Ambystoma mexicanum. Next base: position 1,152,914,501 of record NC_090933.1, read on the forward strand.
GGTTCGGGATAGGTAAGGTGCGGGGGTGCTGACCATACAAAACATAAAAGGGAGAAGAGCCAGTGGAGGAATGTGTGGAGTTATTGTACGAAAACTCAGCAAGATGCAGCAAGCCCAGCCAGGACTGCTGGTGTTGCAAAATCAAACAACGTAAATATTGTTCCATGGCCTGGTTCACCCTCTCAGTCTGGCCGTCCGTCTCCGGGTGGTAAGCGGAGGAAAAGCGAGAATCAATACCCAGGAGAGCCGTGAGAGCACGCCAGAACCGAGAAGTGAATTGGGGCCCCCTATCCGAAACAATAATCGTGGGCAACCCAAAGAAACAAAAGACTGATTTAAAGAAGAGATCGGCCAAAGCTGGGGCCGAAGGGATGCCAGAACAAGGTATGAAGCGAGCCATTTTGGAAAATGAATCGACCACCACCCATATGGTGTCGAATTTACAAAATCCATGGAAACCGTGTGCCAGGGTCTGGGGGTACAGGTAACGGAAGCAGGAGCCCCACCGGACGCCCCCTACGGTGCTTACACTGGGCACATATAGCACAGGTGTTAACATACCCTTCTACGTCGCGTTTCATGGAGGGCCACCAACACCAACGTCTGAGAATGTCCAACGTGCGTTTCTGTCCCAGATGGCCATTGATGGCGCTATCGTGGGACCATTCCAGAGCAAGATTGCGAGTGTCGGTCGAAGGTAACCACAACCTGTTTTGGATATAGGGCAACCCTTCATGAAACACCGGATCCCACTCGGTGACCTGATCGGGATGTAGCGAAACCCATGTGCGAATTGAGTCTAACAGAGACAAAGGAGGGGTGCAAAGGCATATAACATGATGGTTTAACAGGTTTTCTGGGAACACAGGTAAGGATACCCCACCCGGAGAGCGAGATAATGCGTCCGCCTTCCCGTGGGACAGACCGGAACGATGTTTGATCAGGAAGTCAAAAGCCGCAAAAAATAAATGCCACCGCACCTGTCGACTGTTAATGCATTTGAGCGAGGCCAGATCCTGGAGGTTGCGGTGGTCGGTGAACACCGTGACCGTGTGCCTCGCCCCCAACAGGTGATGCCGCCAGACTAAGAAAGCATCTTTGATGGCGAGCAGTTCTTTCTCCGTGACGGTGTAATGTTTTTCTGTAACAGAGAATTTCCGGGAATGAAATGCCACCGGATGCAACTGACCTGAATGAGGGCAACGTTGGGACAAGACCGCCCCGAGAGCGAAAGAGGACGCATCGGCCTCCACAATAAATGGGAGTTCTGGGTCGGGATGTTTCAGGACAGGAGCAGTAGTGAATGCAGACTTCAGGGCGTCAAAAGCCGCCTGGTGTTCTCCCAACCAGACAAAAGGCGATTTGGGGCTGGTTAGAGCAGTAAGGGGAGCTACCAGAGATGAGAAGTCCTGGATGAAGCGCCTATAGAAATTCGAGAACCCAAGGAATGATTGCAAGGACTTGAGATTGCTGGGTTTTGGCCAGTCCAAAACCGCACGGACCTTGGACTGGTTCATGGCCAAACATCCAGGTGTAATGTGGAATCCCAGGAAATCAACGCTTTCAGTGTGAAACTGGCACTTCTCGGGTTTGGCGTAGAGTGAGTGTTGGCGGAGGCGGGACAGTACTTTGCGGACGTGCACTATATGTTCTTTTATGTCCGGCGAGTATATGAGGATGTCGTCAAGGTATACTGCCACGCATACGTCCAACAAATCATGAAACACCTCGTTCATGAAACGTTGGAAGGTAGCAGGGGCATTACAAAGCCCGAAGGGCATGACCACGTATTCGAATAATCCGTAACGTGTACAGAAAGCCGTCTTCCATTCGTCTCCGGAGCGGATTCTGACCAGGTTATAGGCCCCGCGGAGATCGAGTTTTGTGAAAACGGTAGCATGGCTTAACCTGTCTAGTAAGGGGGTGATCAATGGTATTGGGTATCGATTCTTGATGGTGATGGAATTAAGTCGGCGGTAGTCCACACAAGGACGCAGATCGCCCTCCTTTTTCGGGACAAAGAATATGGGGCTAGCAGCCGGAGAGGTGGAGGGACGTATATGACCGACCTTCAATGCTACCTGGATATAATCCTTTAATGCCTGTTCTTCAGATGGAGATAAGGAGTAGATGCGGGCCGAGGGAATCACGGAATCAGGAATTAGGTCAATGGGGCAGTCATAGGATCGGTGTGGTGGGAGCACCTCCGAGGAACCCTTGTCAAATACCTCATGGAAATCACTGTAATCAGTAGGAAAACCAACGGCAACAGCCCCCACTACATGAGGCTCGAGAGCCATAGGGATATCCCCGTGCAGTGTGAGCTGCGCTATGCCCCCTAGGGCCCGTGGGGGTGATTCTGCGTCGTCAGGTGCGGTGAGACAAAAATTCTGGCACGTCTCAGATTCAAAATGGACCTGCCCTGACTTCCAGTCAATCAAGGGGTTATGTAGATGTAACCAAGGAAGACCCAGGATGATTCCGAACTGTGGCATCGTAATCAGGTCGAATGTGATGATTTCCTGATGCGTGTTTTGTATAGTGAGGGTGATGGGGGCGGTTTGTTGCTTGATAGGGCCTGATATCAGTGCTGTACCATCCACTGCTTGTACTGGCTCAGGATGTTGCTTGGTGATCAGAGGTAGGTTTAAGGAACTGGCCAAAGTTATATCGATATAGTTGCCTGTGGCGCCTGAATCGATGTAAATCGAGACGACATGGGACATGTCGGGTGTAGGGTTAAGTGTGGCCTGTACCAACACTGGCCTGATCCTGCCAAAAGTGGGGTTTCCTATCCGGGGAAATGGAAGTAGTGCTCGATCCAGTCCCCGGATCTAGGGTCGAGCATTCGGAAAAACCGGATTCTTGAGCTTAGGGCGTCTGGGACATGATTTTACAAAATGGCCATTTAGACCACAGTAAAAACAGGCATGGTCGGTTCTTCTGCGTTCCCTTTCTGATTGCGTGATGGGGCTGCGAATGCCACCTATTTGCATGGGTTCGATGCCTGTACCAGAGGAAGAGGAGGATGAATTGGCATTGGGGATTCCTGTTTCAAACCGACGTTCGGAACGTCTTGCGTCGATTTGTAATGCGAGGTCCACTAACTCAGTGTGGGTCGTGGGCAAAGATGGAACCACAGCCATAGCATCCTTCATGGTGTTATTAAGCCCCCTATAGAAAACGACCGCCCTCTTTGGTTCAGGCCAGGATGTCTCAGCGGCTAGCTGATTAAAACGAGCAATGTATTCAAGGAGAGAACTCTTCCCTTGAGTCAGATCTAACAGCTCGAGGTCCCGAGATTGGGCTTTGTGACGCGTGTCGAACACACGGGACAATTCTGCGACTAGTAGTTCAAAGTCGTACAGGACGGGGTTGTCGTTCTCCAATAAAGGGTTGGCCCATTCTGCCGCGGTGCCGGCCAGGTGGGACAAGGTGAACGCCGCTTTAGTGGTGGCGTCAGGAAAAGCCTGAGGTCTACAGAGGAAATGCAGTTTACACTGGTTTACAAATGTGCGAAACTTTCTAGGGTCTCCGTGGAACCTTTCTGGAGCAGCCAAGGGAAAAGGCGTGGGCATGAGTATTGGAACCTGAGGTGCTGCAGGGGCAGGAGGAGGTTGCGCTGCGGCAGCAGCCTCCCCGAACTCAGCATCAGCGGGCAAGGGATGTTGTGTGCTCTGAATTAAGTCTAACCTCTGGTGTATTGTAGCAGTAGCGGCAACCATATCTGCTCTTAGTAATGTGAGTGCCTGTACCAAGGCAGCCACGGGGTCCCCAGGTTCCATACTCTCCACGACCAACGGCTTCACAGTCTGTCGTGACTTGCCGCGTAGTGAAGAGTAATGGACCTCTGTCCACAAATCACCCACAGGGATGAGTGAATAAACTCCCTGTGCGAGCTTTGAGGCCACAGGTGGTTTGTTGGTTCGCCGGATCTGAAGACGCCCAGGACCCCGGAGGCTGTTAAATGGAAGGTTAGGTTAGCACAGGCAAACACAGTACTGTGATATGAAGAAGTGTGTAAGAATCTCTTACCTAAACCCAACAGGGATGATACTGGGGTGTCGGGGATCTGGTGCGAAGGAGCGCCGTAGATCCGGACAGCCGTGTCCCAGATGGTAGTTGCCGGCTGTACCTGTAGCCTGACGGTAACTTAATGGGCGCTTGAGTTTACCACGTAGCGCCAGTGGCCAAAGATCGTAGAGTCAAGAAAGGGCAATCCGAAAACAATCCGTTAATCAAAGCCGAGTGTCCAATGTACAAATATCCGAGCGACAAGATCCGAGGAGTAAGCAAGCCAGTCCGTGATTCATAAGCCAAGGTCCAAATCCGAAGTATCAAGGTAACGTGAATGCTGCAATTGCCGAACAGAGTCATAAAACAGCTGTGAAGCGGTGAGTAAACTCGAACTTCCCGGTTTTATGTGCGCCGGCTCCCGATCACGTGAGCGGGACTCTGGGCACGTGATCGGGAGAGCACCGCGGAACCAGGAAGTAACCGCAATCGGGTGTTCCAACCCGAACGCAGTCTCCATGGGAGTTGCCAATGGAAACGAGGCAACAAACCGGGTCGGACTTTCCGCACTGCCCGCCCTCGTTGACGATGGCGACTCCCTCGCACCCTAGGTAAGGAGATGTCTCGGGAGGTGGGCTGTAACCCGGGGACAGTAACCGTGTGTGCTGATGTATCTGAAAAGGTGCATGGTGGCGGGACTGGTTTGTTGTGTATGACAATTACTGCTTATTTTGGTTCAAGATTTAGAGAACTCAGAAAATTCGCTGTCACAATTTGCATCATTGGGTGTGATGTACCAGTAATACAAGACCAACATGATTGTTCATCCATACCGCCCAGATATGTATGATACTTTTTTTAATGAACTACTCTTTGTTTGATCATTGCTGTGCAACTTACAATCAGGTGTTCAGTTGTTTCTGGAGTCTCTGATGACAGACAGAATCGACAAATATTCTGAGCTTTCGTTACAATTTTCTTGTTTATAGAGCAGCTCTCTGGTTGGCCATAAATTAAAGCGAAACACAATATGGCATGTGTATAGAAGACAGAAGGGGATTTCTCCAAGTATGAGAAGTGGGTATAGAAGTGGGTATAGAAGACAGAAGGGGATTTCTCCAAGTATGAGAAGTGGGTTTACTCCTGGTTATCTTGTCTGATTTTCGGTATCAATAATCCTTCTAACACGGTAGTTAGTGCGATACAGGTTCGCTTTTATTGATGGTTTTTGAAAGTTTCCACTTGATACAATGATTAGTGTGTAGAACACTGTTATGGCATTTTGTGCCTTGGTGCGGTCAGCCAAATTGACAAGGTATTCCAGGTAACACTTGATACAATGATTAGTGTGTAGAACACTGTTATGGCATTTTGTGCCTTGGTGCGGTCAGCCGACACGTGTTTCAACCCATAAGGGTCTTTCTCAAGGCAGGTATGTCATGCTGCGATCCCTAGGTGGGGTTCTGTTTGTGTTGTGGGTGGCTGTCCTTATGGCAGTCTAGCTCCTATTGGGCTCTTCGTCAGAGTAGTGTCTGTGATCAGTTACTCCCTGCGGCTTCAACCTATAAATGGTGCTTAGCATGGGCAGGTTCCAATCCTAGAGCCAACCAGACCCCTCGATTTCTCCAAGTAGTTTTCCTTAATACCCATTGGTTTATGATGGAAAATTTCTGGAGAAAGAAGTTTATATTGTAAACATAGTTGCCGATTGTCAATCCAGTCCATGCGGTAGATTTTACCCTCAGCATTATCCGGATTAGAAATTAACAGATCAATTTTAATATCAGCATGAGCAAGAACTCGGTAGATCATTAACAACCATCGATGAACAAACGTGTGATTGCTTGTGAAAAGATATTCAGATAAAGTTTTTAACATCACAGGCATTGAAGTGGATATTAGACATTTGCAAAATAAAGCACACAGTTTCCAGTGATAAATTGCATGGAGCTATACTAGGACCAGCTCATATCGAATCCAGGATATTGGGATGCATTGGGGAAGCTGTAATATTTTCTGCCAGTATTTCTTTTCCCATCTTTCAAATATTCGAGAGGGAAGCAGCGTATCCGTTTCCAACCCATATAAGATAGTAGGAGTTACTTTGGATTTCCCACACATCAAAGCCGGAAGTAGGGTGAATTTACCATATCAATGCATTATGTTTCTGGCTTGGGATATGTCTGTGGTCAGTTTTCGCTTAATGCATGAGACCTGACCTATGGCTTTAGCCAAACCTTCAAAAGACATTCCCAAGTAGGTGTAGTTTGGAACAATCTCTAGTCGAGTTTTATTAATGAGCCAGGGTCTCAACTTATGTCCAGACTTAGTTGGACTGTAAATAACTATTTGCGTTTTAGATATGTTAATTTTCAGTTCGTTGAGATTGATGTATTGTGCGTACGCTGTAAGGAGCTTTTGCAGACCAATTGTTTTTTTTTTTCTATTAAAACCAGGTCATTGGCATACATTAGGGCCTTGATGGCTATTCCCTTAATTTTTGGTGAGTCAGAACATACTGTTTCAAATGTGTGTTTCACATCATGAATGAAGTAATTGAATACAGCTGAGGCTAACAGATACCCCTGCTTGAGTCAGCGCGATGTAGGTATGGAAGTGGAGATCGGTCCATTCAAATTAAGCCGAATACAGACGGAAGTGTTGGAATGAAAACTATATATAATGGCACACAGAGTTGCTGGCCATTGGTCTCAGAGAAGTTTAGAGGTCAATAAGGCTCTGGACACCAAGTCGAACGCAGCATGTAGGTCTATAAAAGCAAAGAATAGCTGTTGCTTGACATGTTGACATTGCCTGTGCCCATCTCTGCAACAAAGCCTGACTGTTGTGTGTCGCGAAGATTGTGACAGAGTGTCCATGTGTTGAAATCTCTTAAAACACATTTCGCAAAGATTTTCCCAGGTATGTTACGAAGGGCTATGGGTCTATAGTCCGTTGGTAAGGAATAGTCGTCCTTCTTGAATATCGATACTATTATAGATGTTTGCCACAACCAAGGTAAGATTTTGTTTTTTAGAATTTGCTGAAACATGGTGTGCAAGATTGTTGCCCACATTATCCTTTAGCATGATGTTATGTATACCATCAGGTCAGGCTTCTCTAGAATTACTTGTCTTTTTAATAAAGTCTATGATAGTATCTATCGAGCACTCCAATATCCAATCAGCTTTAGTTTGGATAGAGTATTTGAAATTGTCAAATTGAGTGTCCAGATAAAGATCTTTAAAATGTCGAATCCACTGGTGTTCTTGTACACTATTGGCCTGTGCATCGATTTGACAGTAATGGCTATGATTGTTAAGTAAAAGCCAAGTGTCTGCCAAATTTTTAGAAGCTATGGTCTTAAGAAACATTTCGCTATCATGTTGGACGAGCATTGCTCTATGGGCTCGCACCCAATTTGTATACCGACATTTTGCTGATCTCAAGGCAGTTTGTGGTGATGAGTTTGCTGATCTTAATATGAGTTTGCGTTCTTAGCGATAGGCGGCTCTTCCTTTTCGTACTTCAGGGTCAAATGTATGAGTGTGTTTCACTGAATGATTTTTTCTGATCAAGATGTTATCTTTAAATTGCTCTAAGATTTGAGTATATTGCCTTGTTGGATTATGTATGGAATGCCATTCAATTATGTTATTAAATACGCAGAGCTTTTGGAATGACCATGAGAAGCGTGATCTAGCATTGTTGACCACAAGTGATTGTGTGAGGTATTGGCGGTCTACTTCAGATACAGCTTTCTTCCACTCAAATGTGATAGCTAATAAATTGTGATCACTAAAAGCGTGCGATGTCACAGTTAGCGAGACAATCTGTGAAAAGAAATTAGTGTCCACAAATACATAATCAATGATGCTAGACCAATTTTGTCTATGCCATGTGGGTTGTGCTGGCACATCTCCTTTCACCGCCCCATTTAACATTGTAAAGTTTCTCTCAGACATAAAGTCAGACCATCTCCAGGCCTCCTGGTTGGCACAGTCCTTTTTCTCTTTAAAGAAATCGATATTAATATCGCCTGCTATGATGATGGATGTAATATCACAGGACATTGCTACAACTTCTAGCATATTTGCAAGTTCTAGATAAAAAGTGTCATCAGAAATTCTATCGGGGTTTCGATAGATATTTATTAGAACAATAGAGCCAGTGGCACTCACCAATTTGACTAATTGTAAAAATACACTGTAAGTCAGCCACGGTTTTATCACGAAATCTGAGGTTACTCTTACCGCCACTAGTAACCCCGAAGATGGTCTGCCCCTAACAGCTCTCAAGGCTGGAACAAGGGCAATCGCGTAGTTGTCCCACACATGTATTTTGAGTAACCATGTTCCTGAAACACTAGAAAATAAACGGGACAGCGAAATTGCGTATAGAGAACTCGAGATGGCAATGCCCTCTTGTATTCCAGCAGCACAAAGAAAGTAACTTATGCGACTCCAGCCCTGTCAGTTATGCTCTCAATAATTATGGTTTATTAAGTTGTGCGGCATGATCTGGCACTGATTTGGCCACAGAGCTTATTGATGAGTAGATTGGGTGAGTAATTTGATTTTGGGTGCGGACTGGGTCTTGTGCAATTAAAGATCCCATGTCAAAGAGATGCATTTTAGCTCTCCAGATGGCATTTAGAACAACACACGAGGGGATCCATAGCCTCACCACTGTTAAATTCCTCTCTGCAATGAACTCAATTAGATCTATGTCACCAGAGGTGATGTCCTCCAGCTCGACAACATCATTAAAGATGTTGAGCACACTTTTTTGATTGAGGTCATATGAATTAAATTGACCACCATGACATTTCATTATCAATGAGTGGCAAGTTGGTCTAAGGTTATGCTTAATACTTTGCGTGTGAGGTGGTAAGGAGATTATGTTTTGGTTATGGACAACCTCAATATGGGGGAAGTATTTGATAACGCTTGCTTGAAGCAATTCCCTGATTGTTGGCTGGTCGCTCTTGAACTTAACATTTCAGGTAATTGTACATAGTCCTGATTATTTGGACCAGTTGCTATAGCATGATATTTTTGATTTGCTATTCTTTTGGCTGCATTGCATAAGAGATCAATATTAGCTATGTTGCTTAATTGTGACCTCACAGGTACAGCGTTCGGTAAAGGCGTTATATCAATGTGTCTTCTGTCATTTTGGCAATTTGATGAATGTCTTGGGATGTCAGGAGGACAAGTTTGCATAGGCATTTTCACAGTATTCTCTTTGTTGGCAGTATGTGTGAGTAATCTTATCTCCAAATATGCATCAACCATTTTTTTTCATCTCCCCAATAGAGTAAGATGTCTCGCTTTTCACAGCGATACTGAGACTTGGAGTGGCTTCGGATCGTGGACCGCTCACAGGCGCCCTTGTGTTGGGGTCTGGGTTGGCAATTTCAATAGCTTGGACTAGTTTGTTTAAAGGAGAGTAGTTCAAAGGGGCACCCTGTCGTGGACTCAGAGACGGAGTCACACAACTACCGATGGCCTGTGTGGATCTACTAGTATCTGCGGCTTTAGTGTATTACTGCAAAGTTGCAGCTGCAGACGTATGGTCTGAATGTAACGGCACGTCCCCTTTTGCAGTTTGAAATAGAAGCAAAGTTGTTTTTAGAAAATTTCGTGACTGGCTGTAACGCTCACCTGGTATCCACGGGGATGCCTGTTCTGACCTCTTACGACCTCAAACCCTTCCCTGGAGTCTACTCGACTGGAGACTGGGCCTGAAACACATGATTGGTAGAGTTTAACTCCCTATTGTCTCTGTATGCTTGAACCCCTTCTTCCCCGGGGTCCAACCCTTCCCTTTGATCCACAGCTCACCTCGTTTTCTTGGAAATTGTGCTCTCCATCCTGCTTTCAGCGCAGGGGCGTGTTGATTGATGCGGGCTCGTTGCTGCCTAGTTACTTCACTGGCAAGAGTCCGACAGGTAAGTATAATTAGTCTTTTGAACAGTTCTCTAACTTCGTTCCTTTCCTTCCTTAGATGATGGCCGGCGTCCGGGGATGGCGACGTGCTGCTGAGATGAGTAGCGCTGAAGGTGAGTGAAAGCGCGATGTGCGATGCAACCCTTTCGTATTTATATTGAACTGAGTTCTTTTTCTGTGTCTTTTAGTGCCGCGACGTTTTCAGCGTGGATGCAGTTATGAAGAAGAAATGCGGTGAGTAAACACGGTATGCAGCGCCTCTAGATGTTTCCACGCTAACCTGGAGTGTCTTTTCCCTCTTCCAGATGGATGAGAAGTTCCGGAGACAGAGTTCCCCCAGAGCGGCTGGGATTCAGATAAGCGTTTGAAACTCATACAGTCTTTAAAAATAAGCAAAGATTTGCTGAATGCTTACTAATGCCTTTTTTCTGTTCTTTTCCCTTTTCCTTAGGAAGCAGCGTGCTGGGATGGGAATGACACCGCCGAAGATGCCCGCAGAACAGAAGGAGCGATGAATGATGGCCAGAAGCGCCGCAAGTTAAGGCTGTTCCTAACAGTGTTCTCGTCCTTGCAGGAGCTGAGCGCAGAAGAAAGATGCAGGCCTACTGGAGACCGATCCGAACACGGTGAGTGTCACGCTGCAGGTGCAGAAAACACAAAGCATGTTTCTCAGCCCGGGCGTGGCTTAAATAGTCTCTGGGTATCCCAGGTGTCTCTGGGCTGAACCACACTCAAAAGACTAGACTGCTGGGAACCGAAATATGTGGGGGCATCCATCTTGTCCCCATCAATGCACTACAAGTCCAATCCCCAATGTTATCGTATGGGAGTGAGTGAGTCTGGTGCCACAAGTGCCAAGTCTGACTCCAAGTGGGTCTTTGGAGGGATGGAGAGGCCCTTGAAGGCCATGTAGGTGATCGTGGCCTGGCTCCAGCCTGACATCTTGGAGGGCTGGGGACATGAGGGGCAGGAATCATGACACTGGCATGTTTTTGGATTTTTTTGCCAGAGTGTGTCTGATCACCTTTATTTGTTTTTGTTGCTGTTTGTCATTCTTGTTTCCTACACTCAGGGGTTTTACAGGCGGCAAGCTTTCATGATTTATGCTCACCCATGAGCAAGGATTCGGTAGGAGGGTTATCAGTAGTCGCAACAGGTCGGATGATCACTGGGAACATCGGAACAGATTCAAATTTAAAGTTTGAATCTGCTGTAACAGGGAGCGAGGTGGTTCCGGAGGATTGATTCAGAAGCATCTAATTAAAGATTGATTCCACTCGTAAGCTTTTGATCAAGATTTTCTAATAATTTAAATAAGCTCATTATGGTGGTATTTATAGCCGAAAGAGTTAGTTCCAACATAGCTGTATGGGGCATGCTAATGTTTGGAGGAGGGTCTTTGCGACATTGTCAAGGAGTGGGATGAACATATAAAGACGAGTCTCTGTGAGCTAGAGCGTCATCAATGGAACCGTCCACTTGATGTGCAAGCTCATTACAAATGGTTATCGGTGACTCGCATTGACTCGCATAAAGCAAGATATCACCTTCCCGTTGGTAACTGATCTTTGAAATATTTAGACTGTCCGACACTGTTATGGTTGGGCTCGCCAAAAGGGATATATTAAGGTGCGTATTTGTTGCACCTTCTTCAGCATGCAGCATTGTTATATCTGAGAGTAATTAAAGCATCGGCAGAACCGTGGCCGAAGAGCTTCTCGTTGTACTGAGAGGAAATCCGTCACTCCTGTTCGTGCCAGGCATGGAGCGAAGTAAGGAACTGATTTGGAAACATCTGACAGGCCCCTAAGCCCCCACTGGAATGTTTTCAGGATCGGATTTGTTGAGAAATGTGACGTAGTGACCGCCGACACCGTTTTGGCTTGTCTTAGCGGCGTGAGAGTAATGGTTTTATGCGATATGCAAGCATTTGTGTAGCCGATCACAGTAGTCATGTTGGATTTATACGCCGAATTTGCAGGCATACACATTGTTAAGGAATACATTGCCTAAACATAAGAATCAATATACATTAAATATATCTTAAACAAATTCAGCAATGTTTCACAATTTAAAACACAGATGATTCCCCACTGGCACCCGGAAACGCCGGGCAAAGCGGGCTAAGCGGTACTTGACTGAAGGTACTTGCTCTGCAGGTGCGCACGCATGGGTGCGTGAGCGAGCACGTTTATGACACAAACACAAGTGCCCAGCCCCTCCTGTGGCGTGTCCAGAGACTTGAAAAAGTCTTTGCTTAAACGTTTTTTGCCAAAGTCCACACAGCTTCGCACAGGGAACAGGCAAGAAAACAACAACGTGCTCCACAGCGGGCTAAGCGGTACTTGACTGAAGGTACTTGCTCTGCAGAGAATGGGGTATAGCTCTCTCTCCTCCGCAGGAGCCTGTTGGGTGTCTTGACCAACGTTCAAGTTATTATGCTACAACATTTGGTGCTGTGGGCTTAGAAAATCCAAGATGGCGGAAAAACCCACATTTGTGCCAAAATCCAGGAAAACCATGCAGTTTGTGTGCACACCAAAACAGTCACCTGACCTGCCACCCACCAGTGTGAGCGTGAGGGGCCAGAAGTGCCATGAGCGAAATCAGTGCTAAGGAATATGGTGCTGTTCAAAATCTGTTGTTATTAATGTCAAAAATGGGTGCATTACTGGTGCTCACCACTACCAGAAAGCCGGCGTTTTAAAACCATCAAACACTTGTGTAAAACTGAACAAATGAATCCAAACCAGGCCAAAGAAAGACTTGCTAAGAGGTGGATACATTGTAAAACTATATTCTGAAATGACGGGAAGGAAGTAATTGTCTAATGTATGTATTGAAAATAGCTGGGGATGTCAGCAGCTTCAGTGAATTTGGGTTTAAAGCCACTAAAATCGAAATGTTCAGAATAAATGAGTGACCTACTTTTGAGTGTCACATAGGTTGCAATTGTTTAAATGTCATAGTTTTGAACTTAGAATCAGTGTTCTAGCTGCATGTGTAAAAATTGCAAGTTTGGTTTGAATGTAGAAAACTGGGAACCAAAGTGACATTTAGCTGAAGCCTGGCTTAAAGAGATTGAATCCTGCCTGACAACTACCACCGTTGAAACTTGATCAGCAGCTGTGTTCCAAGGCCTGGCTGCATTCTGCTGTCCCTGCCAAAAGGAGATGACACCTCTCTGATTGAATTAGGGGAGTGGCACCTGGGGACTGCAGGAAACTGAACAATGAGCCTTCTTTGGCCCAGGCAAATGTTAAATTAGGGGGGTTGTAAATGGCTTCTTCTTGGAAGGAAATGGGAGGGGCGCTGCATCTGTGAGCAACTTGAGTTGGAGGAAGTGGACAAACCAGAAATTCCACCATGTGCTTTGGGAAACCACACCCCTTTGGGCCAGAGCATAATTTTAAAAAGATGGATAATTCATAGTACAGACTTGTCAAAATTATATAATTAATATCATTATTCTTGTGATTTGTCTGTGCACATTTTAAGAGGTGTTAGAACTCTGTACCATTTTCTGAGGCAAAACCCCATGAATTATGGAGATTGCAGACACGGGGTTCACGCTAGAAAAATGAAAATTTACTGGAATATGTGTAGAAAGGCGGTGTACAGTTGTGGCATTTTTGGTAAACGTCCGATATTGGTAAACCAACTAAAAACGAAAATAAGTTGTCATTTTTGAATGCAAGCTCTTAGGAAGACCAGATTTGAACAAGAATGTACCTTAAGTCATCTCCAATCTGTACATGTAATGTCAACCACTTGTGTATCTGGGAAATATGTTTAGTTATGAAAAGGATTTTCTAAGGTAAAAGCAAAGGGGCGTTTCTTCAATAGACTGTAAGACTCTGACTCACTCTGACTCACTGCTCCCTTCTCAAATCAGGTCAAAGAGAAATACTTGACCTATCAAATCGTGAGTGGGTTGGGCAAAGAAAGTTAGCATCCACACCCATGTTCAAAAGACATAAAAAGAGCCACTGGAAGCCAGACAGGGACATTCATTTTATAACCTTCAACTGAATTCCTGCGCAGCACGCTGATGGAGAACTCCAGAACTTCACTCCAGAACTTCACTCCTGAACTTAAAGCAGAGAGGCCTGGACCACCAGCTAAATCCTTTTTCAGCAGGCCTTCAGAATCCAGCAATCCAACCAAACTATTCTACAGCCGGGCGAGCTGTTGAATTCTTTGCCAAGAACTTTTGCCAGAACTGGTAGCAGACCCAGAAAGAAGTGCTGACAGCAGAACCACAGACCAGATCAGAACCAGAGAGACCAGGAACCAGAGATCCAGACCGCGGTGAAGTGCAGAGCAGAGCTGAACCAGGGAGCTGTGACTTCAGAACCACCCGCCCGGAGTCCAGTCTAACCTTCTGACCAGACCCTGACGGCCTATTTCAAATTCATAGTGTGAGTACTTAGCCAGAACTGTGCAAAACCAATCTCTTAGCTTAAATTAATCTGATTCAAAACATTTGAACCTGTCCAGAACTGCATCATAGAATCGTGTGTCCCTTCTCCGATTTTCAACCTGTAAAAGTGTAATTTTGCCATTTTGAATCATTGTTTCATTTCTGAAAAACTACCTTCACGAAATTGTCCGTATCTCTTGAACCGTTTGAGCTAGGAGCGAGTTTTAACTTTCATTTTAAAGCTGAGATTGCTACTTATAGTTCCTCCGTAATTGCGCTCGACACACTCGGAAAAAGTGCCACGATTTGCCCTTTGACTCAAATGTCTTCACATGTCAAAATAGCAGCTTCTTGCTTTCCTTAGCTGAAATTCGTTTGCAACCTGACAATCATTCATAGAGCATTGCTAAAGTGATCCTGAACTAATTTAAAGTAGGTATCACCCACCCTGAATCTCTTATAGGGAATTAAAATCATTTTTAGCATATTTTTCCCTTCTTTGCATACCACATTTAAAGTACTTTGCCTGTGTTTAAAATCATCCCTGTTTCTCTAAGCTTGCTGGGGGGGAATTGGAACTTTGTATTGCATTTTTGTTGGTATTCTTGAAGACTGTGTGCTCTCCTTCCATTTCCTTATATTGCATAAAGGGGGGGAGTGAATTGTCAAAAGTAAAAGTGATCACATTATCTCTTGTTGAAATCATATCAAATTATTTCTGTGTTGCATTCTGTCCCACCTTGCATTTCCTAGTACCATATAAAGCATTCTCTGCTACCTTAGTCCTCTGTTCTTATTCATAAGTAACCAAGAACTGTGCTACTGTAGGATTACCTATTGCTGATTACTGCTCATATTCACAAGTGTGCTATCAATTATCAATTTATTTATAAAAGTGTGATATATATCTATTGTTTAATTCTTCAAATAAACCTTTTTAATTTGCAAAACAAACCTACTTCTTGGCTCAGTGGGGTCAGGGGGATTCTAAGAGAGGGGCGTTATACAAGGGTTCATCATCCAGATTATAACTTGTCATATAAATATATAAATAAGGGCTTCCCTTGGGCATCCCAGACGAGGCACTGACTTAGTGGGATTTCTGAATTTAAGTCATTTAACAGAGTGGGGGCTCGTAGACGGGGATTCTGGATTAGATCTATCACTTGTGCAGATTAATACAGTGTGCTAACTGACAGGATATATAAATTCTGTTGGATCACCACGCCGTGTTACACTGTAAAAACACCCCTCAAAGGAACGCTGTAAGGAAACGGTCTGTTTTGCAAAATAAAATACAAACTTCTGTAAGTCAGGAAGGAAATCAAGTTCCAGAATGACGACCTTGGTAGATATCAAAATAGCCAGAGAACACATAAGCTATTTGTGAGAGGTGAGTGGGCTCATCAGGACCAAGCGGTCTGGTTGCAGGCAATCGCACCCCAGATCACTGAAACATGGTCAGATATATGGAGAGATCAGGGTCTCTTACATGTGGCCCTGAGTGAACTATATATGGCCCCCAAGGCCAAGGATGAGCACAACAAGATTGCCAGGGTAGCGGCATATTTATATTTACATATGGGAGCCATATGGGAGCCATACAGGACAAATGTGCTGAAGGCCAAGATCTGGCAAATAGGCAACTGATGGCATTAGAGAAGGCCCAATCTGACCTGGTCTCTTCTGAGCAGAGGCTGCAGAGGAGCCAGGAGTCAGAAAATGATAGTAGGCAGTATATTAGTAAAATAAAGGAAGATATGGATATCCTGCAACAGGAAAAGGCTGACCAGGATACCAGATTTCTGGCCTTGCAGAAGGAGTACCAAGAAGGTTTGGACTCCCTACTGCAGAGCCAGAAAAAGCTGGAGTAACAACTAGACTTTAACAGGGCATGCACAGAGCAGGTAGCCACCCTGCAAATCCGACTAGACAAAGAGAAAGAGGAAAGTAATAAATTGATTTTGAAAGACCTGGATACCCAGGCGGAGTTTGATCAAGAACGCCAGAAAGCTGGTGCCTTTCAAAGGCAGAGGGACGACCTGGCGGCACAGATGCAGGCTCTTAGTCAGGAAAGGGACACCTAAGGCCAGGAAGTCTGCCAATTAAAAGAAAAAAATGAAGGAAATCACCTGGCCCTCCAGGGGCTGGGTGACCTCCAAAAAGAGCATCAGAACCTGTTAGAGCACACCAGGAGGGTGGAAGATGCTCTGGCAAGAAAGGAGCAGGCCAGTAGGGATGGGACTCAGGAGGTAACCCTCCTGCAGCAAAGACCGGCCCAGTATTCCAGGACCAATCAGGATGCACAGAGAGAGAATGAGGCTCTCTGTCAGCACAATGATAGGCTCCAGCAACAGGTAGCCATGCAGGAGAGACTGATAGACTCTAGTAAGGCCTTAACTGAGGAACTGAAACCGCAGGCTCTTGCATTGCAACAGGGAACAGAGGCTGATAGAGATGAAGTTCGCTGGGAAAGGGAAACACCTGAGCATAACCTCAGGAGCCCTAGTACCAGAGGCCTTCATCTCTCTAAGTCCTTGGACTCTGCCACCCCCATGTCCCCTGGCGCACATGAGCACAGGACCACAGGGAGGGCAGATTACTATCCAGCCAAAAGTATGGGGTTCATAGGCCAGTACGTTCCAGGAATGGATGGGCGGGCATCCGGGTATGGGAACCTAAGCACAGTGCAATTTAGTGGGGAACCCCAGGAGAGTAGGCCCACTAAGGGCATCCTGAAAACCTCAGCCCAGTTAGGTCAGTGGGGGGGTACCCATCAAATCCTGGAAGCAAGGAGGGATCTGAAGATTCCTCTGAGCGGCCCAGGACACAGGAGACCAGGTCCCCACATTCTGCCAGCCATTCCCAGGCTCGCAGAATCCGGGAGAGCTTGGAAGATCAGACAGGCACCTCTGGGAGCAGTGCTTCTGAGTCATAGGATGAATGGACCAGGGTTACCCAAACCAAAAAGGCCAATAAGGCAAAAAGGGCCTTGCTTAAGGACCCCTTAAAGCAGATAAAGGCAATAAGGAGTGTCATCACCCCTTATCACAAGAACTCCAAGTATTCTGTTTGGGAACACTTGGAGCTCTTTGAGCAAATGATGGAGACTTTCCATTTGAAGGATAGCAGTAGCTGCATCCAGTACGTCAAATGGACATTCTCCCCAGAATACTCCAGTTTCTTTGCGGGGCTGGAGGACCAAAATCATTCAAGATGGTCCACATATAGGGTGGCCATCTTGAAACATTTTTCTGTTCATAGAAATCCTCAAGAGGCTCGCAAGGCAGCCTGCAATTTGCAATGTGGGGAGGATCAGGCCCCACAAGAATTTGTGCAGGAGTTAAAGCGTGCTTTTGCGCAAACTACCAAAAGGGTGCGCACGACAGTAAGGAATTTGTTAATACGTTTTTCCATGCCTTACCCAAATACATAATGACCCAGCTCGTGAGAGATTTTCACGAGAAAAGATCTTTAGACCGGGTCATTGAGCAGGCCACCCGCATCTATGAGATGCAGAAACGGGTGGAAAATAAGAATCAGCCCAAAAACCCCAAAACCAACAGCACCCCTGCTGCTGCCAAGGTGGCAGAGGTAAAGCTTGCCCCCGTTTTAGATTTGGAGATGGGGGGCCTAAAGACCTGCCTGCACCGAACAATTCACAGCCCAGAAGGCCCTCGGGCCAGTCACAGACAGGGGGTCAAGGAGGTAATCCCACAAATGGGGTGTGGACTCCTCCAGCCCAAGGGGGGGATCCAGCCAAGCACCTGACCCAGGGAACTTCCCTCCTAACTTCCCACAGGGGGGCAGAAATTCACCAAATCCTGGGCAGAACTTGTTCCTCAGGTATCCACCCACCTTCCGGCCCCAAAATCATCCATCCTTCTTTCCCCAATTCCCTGAGCCCAGACAACCGAATCCGGGAGAGGGGAGGCCAAGGGTGGAGGGGTACCCAAATCTTCCCAACCCAGGGTATTACCAGAGAAGGGATAGCTACCCTTCCCCGGATCAGCCCAGGGGAGAAAACAGAACCCCGTATCAGCCTGAGTGGGTTTCACAGTTAGAGCGCCAGGTCCAAAATATGGCACGGGATCTGGGTCACATACTGAGGGCTCAACAGAACCCTCCGATGAGCATGCCACTGCAGAATGCCCCAAACTCTGGGCCTGGTGCTCCAAAACAATGACAGGGGCAGCACCCCGATAACCCACCGGTTCCCAGGGAGGAGGCACAAGGGGAAGGGGGGTGTAAAGCCTTGGAGGAAACTTCCTTCCCCACTTGTAAACAGCCCCTGGAAACCCAGGAACCGGAAACAAAATCTCCTACCCTTGAAAGTCTGCCACCCAAGGAGCAGAGAGGAGGTAGGAGAAACAAAGGACCCAAACAGACCCATTTTGTGGAGGAGGTACAGGTCTTCCAATTTGAGGGAGAGGGATCCTCAGAGGATCCTGGGAAAAGGATCTTCTCCTTCAGAGATGGGGGAACTCCTCCCAAGGAAAAATGGGTCCCAAGGGATTCCAACCTAGACTGGGTAGATGTGGGGATTGAGCTGTCGCCGCCCATCATTCTACCCCAGAACCAACAAGACCGAAAACCCCTGGTTCAAACCCATCCTGGTGACTGCCTCCAAAAAGGGGGGGGCGGCCCGGAACCGGAACCAGGGGAACCCAAAACCAACTCCATAGACTGGGTAGATGTGGGGATTGAGCTGTCGCCGCCCATCATTCTATCCATGAACCAACAATACCAAAATCCCATGGGTCAAACCCATCCTGTTGACTGCCTCCAAAAAGGGGGGGGGCGGCCCAGAACCCGAACCAGGGGAACCCAAAACCATTTCAAGTTGCCAACTTTTTCTTTCAGATTCCCATGACTCTCCACAGAATTCTGCCCAAATCTATTCTCTCGCAATGTCCAAAACCAGAAAATTAGCACACCAGTTGTCCAAAAATGTGCATTATCTGTGCCCCCTTGAGGAGAAGGAGGGAAGATACTATGCCTGGGTACAAGTACAGGGGCAGGGTACAATTTTGGCACTGGTGGACACTGGATCCCAAGCTAACCTTCTGTCCAAAAGGGTCTTTAATGAACTAAATGAAGGAAGGGGGGAGAATTACCGTATTCCTCTCACCTCTCTTCCTGGACAACTCCAGAACTTTGACAGGAAGGAAATTCCCATCGAGGGGACTGCAGATTTGGACATCAAAATTGGGCGACACAAGGTGAAACACCCAGTCTTAGTAGTGACTCCAGAGGGCACCCCTTGTTTACTCGGGAATGACCTCCTGAGAAGGTTGTCACCCCTAATAGATTGTGTAAACAAGGTCCTCTGGACTCAGACTAGCCGACCAAGAAAATTAAAACAGAGTGTCAACCATATTAGTTTAAACGGCACATGCCACATGGTTGAACAAAAATCTGACCAAGTAGATTTTCACTTCCGGAACAACCAAATTCCATATGTGACAGTAATAGAAGTAGGACAACAGACTGGTGATGGGGGGTCCTCTCTATTTCTGAAAATCAACCTTCCTTCCAGTTTAAGGTGGTATTCCACACTTGAAGGAAACACTCTGAAATTCTTTACTTATCCACAATCAGACATTCCCACTCCGATAGTACAGAGAGATGTGAAATCAGCTCAGAGCCTGGCTGATATTCAGCAAATTGGAGAGCAGTTGTTCATCCCTGTTCAGTTAAATGATGGGAAGGACCTCTGTTCTCGCTCGAGTGTGTGTGAACAACGGTAAGAGCTTCATCAGCGAAGCCATGTTCCGCCAACCCCCAGAAGATCCAGCCATTCCCACATTCAAACTTATAGACAAATGGGAAATGGACCTGGAAGCACCCAATTCCAAACATCTCCTGCCAAGCAGGTGTATGCTCAAAATCTCCATTGCCAACAAGAGCATAGTCTATAATTGTTGGGTCGTGCGAGACATTACTGCTGCCTTTTACTTAGGCAGTGACATTCTCAATCGCTTTGCCATTAGTTTGCACCTAATAAACTTCAAAGCTTGGTCCCGATTAGCGGATAATCCCATGGGCTTTGATGATCCGGAAAAAGCATTTAGGTCAGCTCAATTGCTACCTTATGCAGTTGAAATTCAGGTTAAAGAGGAAGTCACCATCCCAGAAAGGACTCGACAATTCTCCCTGGAAGTGAAAGTCAAAAAACCCTGATGCTTATATGCATCTAAATGGTTCTCTCCAACAGCAATGGTTGGGGGTAAACCCAACACCATTAGTCAACATAGAACATGACACCATTCCAATAGAGGTGGATAACAGCGACTTAAAGAGTATTACTCTAGCCGCGGGCACCATTATTGGAATGGCGATTGATGACCGACATTTCTCCATTGATTTAGGAAATGAACTGTTAGGACCAATCCCCAAGGACTGTTTTGACAGTGACAGTGATGACAATACAACACCAGACAGGATCTTTACCCGGCATGAGGGGAACTTCCTGGTATACACTTCTTGCCCTTATGGTAAGGAAGATGTGACTTGTGACTTCAGAGGGGATGAGGGGATTTTCCAGGTCCATGAGGGCTGCCTTTCCCACCTGAAGCCTCCGGTCCAAATCAACACTCTGACCAGGGACTTCTCCACCCAGCTGGAGGAGGTCGCTTAGATAGCAAAACCAGAAGTCTTTCCAGGCTTCAGGCAGATGGTGGAAGAGAGAGTCAACCTAGCTGATGCCTGTGTGACTCTGGAACAGAAGCAAAAGTTGAAACAAGTTTTCTTGGATTTCCAAGATCTCTTTGCGGTAGACTCATATGACTGTGGTCGCACCGACATCCACACAACAACAATTCCCACGGACCCTGGCATGACTTCAGTGTTTGTGAAGCAATACTGCTTGCCTCTCACATCAATGGAGTCCCTTACTGAAATAATTAAGAACCTTGAGTCCCGGGGAATAATCCGTCCAGTACACAGCACCTTCAATAATCCGGTGCTGGGAATATTGAAGCCCAATGGCCAGTGGAGACTCTTTGCCGACCTTAGGGAGCTCAACAAATGGGTCCATACTTCCCGATGGCCTCTGCCCTACATTGACCAAGGGCTGGCCCAGATTCAGGGGTCACAGGTATGCACTGCAATAGACCTGACCAATGGATACTGGACCGTGCCTGTCAGTAGGGAGGACCAATACAAACTGGCTTTTACCTTTGGGGGCCAGCAGTACACATGGACCCGGACTCCCTTCGGATACCTCAACTCCGGCAATGAGTTCAACATTTTCCTACATAAGGCCATGCCCGACCTGGGTGCGAGAGGTAACCTGGCTTATGTAGATGATGTCCTCATCAAAAGTTCATCTGTGGAGGAACATATAGCGGAGATCCATTATGTTCTGACACAGTTGAGGGCCGCCGGAGCCAAACTTTCCTTTCAGAAAGCACAGTGGTGTAGAACCCGTGTTAATTTCTTGGGGCATGAGATTACTCTTCAGGGTCTCTGTCCCCAAGAAAAGAAAGTGGAAGCACTTTAGAAACTGAAAGACCCCACAACTTTGCGGGAACTAAGGAGCCTCCTTGGACTGACTAATTACAGCAGAAAGTTCATTGAGGGCTACGCAGAGATCACTAGACCCCTGATTCATCTTTTGAAGGGGGGGTCAAGTGGGAATGGGGTCCAGAACAATCCGAGGCAGTAAGACAACTCAAAAGAATCCTCTCACAAGGGCCTTGCCTAGCTTACCCTGTCAGAAACAAGGAGTTCTTCCTGGAGACAGGGTTCTATAATACGTGCTTGACGGCAGTATTATACCAAAAGCATGACAAGGTCAATAAAGTAATCTCCTATGCGCGCAAAACTTCATCCTCTGTGGAGGAAAAATTCAACGATTGTGAGAAGGCACTCCTGGCAACGGTGTGGGCATTGAAGAATTACCGCCCGTTCATGCAGGGGGAACACATCATAGTGGAGACTCCACAATAGCCTCTGCAATATCTCCAAAGTGACAGAATCCGGGCTGGAAATGTGAGTAATTCCCGAATTACTTCCTGGATTCTGTCAATGCAAGGCTTTCCTGTGGAGGTCAGATATGGCCAAAACAAGAAGAGTCCCCTCGCGCAAGGTCTGGCTGACTTGCATGATTGTGCCAGAGAAAACTGTCTCAAGGACAAAAGTCTAAAAATCAAGGACAACATGGAGGCATACCTTAATTCCCCACACAAAGTCTTTGAAGAAGACAAGTGTGAGGGGATGCCCACTGTCTATGTGGACGGATGCTCTTACCATGTTGACAACAACGGGGAAAAAGAACTAGTGGCCGGCGTAGGGAATGCATGGGTGAAGGAGTCCCCAGAACCCTCCCGTTACGCTCACCTGGTTCCCACGGGGGCATCGACCGGAACTGGGCCGCTGTTACTTCCACCAGCATGACGTGTAGCGCCGAGATGACTGACTGGACTGGCCCGCTCAGCCTAGTTTGTCTGGCTCGCAAGAATATTCTTCTGGAAAGGAGAAGAGGAATTAACCACCCGTGAAATTGAGTGTCAACCCACCTTCCCCACTCCCGTTGTCTTCCCACTGATCACTTTGATGTCCCCTCCTTAGTCTCACCTGATGGTTTGGAAGGATGAGCTCTCCATCCTGCGTCGACCGCAGGGGCGCGTTGATGACCAGTTACTTCACTGGCGTAGAGGAATTGGTGAGTTCCAGTATTGACTCTAAAGTCCAATTGTTCATAAGAGTTCAAATGTCTGCTCTTCACTCTGTCCGATTCCTTGCTAGTTGCCGATTAATCCACTCGAAGATTTCCAAATGGCACTCGGTAAGATTCAGGTAAGTCTATTGTGTTTTTCCCCTTAGGGGCCGGGGTACGTCGATGAAGCAGAGGTGACTGTGCCGACCCGAGATGAGGTGAGACCCCCGTGGTAAATCAGGTAGGTTTTGTGGGGGGTAACTGGTATTGTCCTTGCTTTCTCCCCTTAGTGGCCGGGGTACGGCGATGAAGCAGAGTTGACTGCGCCGACCCGAAATGAGATGAGTACCTCCCGTGGTAAATCAGGTAAGTCCTTGGGGGTAGCTTGTATGGCCTTAGAGAGTCCCCTTGCTCACCTTGCTGTCTTTGTCTCCTTAAGTGTCGGAGGGCGGCCTCGAGATGGAGAGAGCGTGATGGAATGCTGAAGTACCGCCAAGCAGGTGAGTTCAGCGCAGCGCCGTAGGAATGCGAAGCGATGCTTCAAAGACTTCTGTCTTTCAGTTCTGTGGCGAAATGGATCAGGATCCATGTAAGGATTAAAGTTAAAACTCCTGTTCTAACCTTTATCCTTTTTGTCTTCTTGTTTCAGGAGTCCCAGGACTGAAGCGGGCGTGGCTGAAGACTGGAGCTGCTGAAAACACGGTGAGCATTACGCTGCAGCAAGCAGAATAATGCGAAGCACGTGTGGCTGTCCGGGCGTGGTTTAAATAGCCTTGGAAGAAGATCCAGGTGAGTATTCTTCCACAGCCCCACCCAAGTAACAAAATAGTCCCTTCAGTAAAATAGTCCCTCCTAAGCCTCATTTGGCTTGAGTCTTCAAGCAGCATGGTCTGCCTCAGGTGAGTATGCAGCATGGTCTGCTTCAGGTAAGTTATCAATAATGAGCCTGGCGCCAGGACTGACTTTATCTTTATGAGCCTGGAGCCATGGGCGCCAGGACTGTACCCAAACAGCCCCTAACTGGGGCTTTTGGGCATGCTCCAAGTGGCATGATGCCTGCTTCCGGGGCTGCTGGGCCTGGTCTGGTCTTCTGGGGGCAGGCATCATAACACCTCCGCTGGGTACAAAATCGGTCCACGAAGTAGTCAGGTGGCAGAATTGATGGCTGTGCATCAGGCCATCCTCACTGCTGTCCAACATCAACTCCACGAACTGGTCATAATCACAGATTCAGATTATGTACGGAACGGGTTTGTGGAGCACCTGGTTAATTGGAAAACCAGAGGCATGTTATGTGCTAATAACAAACCCTTGAAACATGGTAAGTTAATGCAAAACATTGATGATCTGGTCACCTTGAATGGGATGACCATCTACTGGAAAAAGATCAAGGGTCATTCCAAAGTAGAGGGACCAGACAAAACTGGAAATGACTTAGCTGATCAGCTGGCTAAAACCGGGGCCATCCAAGGGGATCTAATAGAAATAGAGTCCCTGTTGGGGGAAATCCAGGTCACTGCTATCACTAGGTCCCAGACAAATGCTCACAACGATCTTTCAACTGCACAATGGAGTAAGGAGACCCCTGATGCTGATTTAATTACGGCTCAGAAGGGGGATCCAATAATTGGTAAGTTTTACCAACACAATGAGGAGCCTGAGAACTTTCCCCTGACGGATACCGATTACATTGGGAAGGAGGACCTTAGAGTGTTGATGAAATGTCCAAAAATGTTTCGAATCCAAGACGGTTTGTTGGTAAGGAAATCCCAAGCTGGCCATGATCATTGGGTGGTCCCTACCTCATTCCGAAGCCTGATGTTAAGTCACGCCCATGATGCAGCCACCACCGGTCATAGGGGGTTTCATACAACACTTGAGATCTTAAGAGAGGTTGCTTACTGGCCACACATGGGGCAGGACCTCGACCAATACTTGAAGGGTTTTTTGTGTGTGCACAATTTCAGCCAACATCCCTCACACACCGGGCGCCTCTGCCATGGTCAGATTTGCAAATCGACTTCGTAGGCCCAGTGATTCGCTCGTCTAGGGGAAACAAGTACATGTTGACGGTCACATGCTTGGTTACCAAGTGGGTGGAATGTCTCCCAGCCCCAAACTGCAAGGCAGAAACAGCAGCTGCCCTGATGATTAACCACATCTTTTCCCTCAAAGGATTGAGTCAGACAGAGGTAGCCATTTTACCAGCGAAGTAATGACTAAGATGTGGGAGATACTGGGTGTCAAAAGGAAGCTACATATTGCTTACCGGCCAGCTTCTTCTGGGGCAGTAGAACGCTACAACCGGACCATTGTGAGCATATTAAAAAGGTTTGTGGCAGATTCTGGGCGAAGTTGGGATATCCGATTACCTCTGGTCCTAATGGCCATCAGATCTACCCCTTCATCTGTCACTAAAATGTCACCATTTGAGTTGATGACTGGACGCAAGATGGTGCTTCCCCAGAATTTGCTCTACAGGACCAAAGAGCAGACGTTGATCAATGCCTCCACAACTCATGAGTATGTGGAGAATTTGAGGAAACACCTCCAACATGGTTTTGCCTATGCTCAGCGGAATCTAGAAAGATCAGCTGATAGCATGAAAACTCACCATGATTTGAAAACCACCAGGAAGGAATATAATGTGGGAGACCGGGTCTATCTATACAATTTCCAAAGGAACCAGGCCAAACAGCGAAAATGTTTGCCTATATGGAAGGGACCCTTTGAAATTATAGACAAGATCTTCCCCGTGGCATACAAGATCCACCTCCCCAAAGGCAGTTTGGCAGAGGGGGAAGACAAGTGGGTCCACATCAATCAGCTAAAGTGTTGCCATCCCAGGCACACTCTGCAGCAACTGGAGGAGTCCTCTGCAATCCCAGAGGGGGCCGCTCCAGAGTAATTCAGTTCCAACCCTAAAATATCCCACATACAGTCTCTAAAATATTATGATTCTTAAATGCCAATGTATCCTGTTATATCTTGTTTTTAAAATAAGACTGCAAAATGTATCCTGATGTATAAAATGTATATGTACACCGCACCATTAATAGTGGTGGAAAAATGTCTAGGAATGTGTATTGCCGCTTTGCTTTATCATCCTAGGAGAGATGAAACCTGGATACTGAACACGGAAGACGACCTGGGGACCGGGAGCAAAGATCCGAGGGATCCGAGGGACCCGGGGTACCGCCCAATACTCCCATCAGGACCGGCAAGGAGAACTGATTGAACCACCCTGATGAAGGAAAAATGCTGAACTGTGCCATCTGCGGAATCGAAAGAAGATGATGCGGACATCCCAGCGAGTGGATCAAAACATCCTTTGCACCCGACCTCCCCTCGACTCGAAATCAAAGTGCAGTCGGGCGGGGGGGCTTGTTGGGTGTTTTGACCCACGTTCAAGTTATTATGCTACAACATTTGGTGCTGTGGGCTTAGAAAATCCAAGATGGCGGAAAAACCCACATTTGCGCCAAAATCCAGGAAAACCGCGCAGTTTGTGTGCACACCAAAATGGTCGCCTGACCTGCCACCCACGAGTGTGAGCGTGAGGGGCCAGAAGCGCCATGATCGAAATCAGTGCTAAGGAATATGGTGCTGTTCAAAATCGGTGCAATACTGGTGCTCACCACTACCAGAAAGCCGGCATTTCAAAACCACCAGACACTTGTGTAAAACTGAACAAATGAACCCAAACCAGGCCAAAAAAAGACTTGCTAAGAGGTGGATACAATGTAAAACTATATTCTGAAATGACGGGAAGGAAGTCATTGTCTAATGTCTGTATTGAAAATAGCTGGGGATGTCAGCAGGTTAAGTGAATTTGGGTTTAAAGCCACTAAAATCAAAATGTTTAGAATAAATGAGTGACCTACTTTTGAGTGTCACATAGGTTGCAATTGTTTAATGTCATAGTTTTGAATCAGTGTTCTAGCTGCATGTGTAAAAATTGCAAGTTTGGTTTGAATGTAGAAAACTGGGAACCAAAGTGACATTTAGCTGAAGCCTGGCTTAAAGAGATTGAATTCTGCCTGACAACTACCCCGACAGGAGTTGAAACTTGATCAGCAGCTGTGTTCCAAGGCCTGGCTGCA
Source organism: Ambystoma mexicanum (assembly GCF_040938575.1). Taxonomy (NCBI): domain Eukaryota; kingdom Metazoa; phylum Chordata; class Amphibia; order Caudata; family Ambystomatidae; genus Ambystoma; species Ambystoma mexicanum. Next base: position 1,152,941,654 of record NC_090933.1, read on the forward strand.
TTCTGCTGCCCCTGCCAAAAGGAGATGACACCTCTCTGATTGAATTAGGGGAGTGGCACCTGGGGACTGCAGGAAACTGAACAATGAGCCTTCCTTGGCCCAGGCAAATGTTAAATTAGGGGGTTCGTAAATGGCTTCCTCTTGGAAGGAAATGGAGGGGCGCTGCATCTGTGAGCAACTTGAGTTGGAGGAAGTGGACAAACCAGAAATTCCACCATGTGCTTTGGGAAACCACACCCCTCTGGGCCAGAGCATAATTTTAAAAAGATGGATAATTCATAGTACAGACTTGTCAAAATTATATAATTAATATCATTATACTTGTGATTTTTCTGTGCACATTTTAAGAGGTGTTAGAACTCTGTACCATGTTCTGAGGCAAAACCCCATGAATTATGGAGATTGCAGACACGGGGTTCACGCTAGAAAAATGAAAATTTACTGGAATATGTGTAGAAAGGCGGTGTACATTTGTGGCATTTTTGGTAAACGTCCGATATTGGTAAACCAACTAAAAACGAAAATAAGTTGTCATTTTTTAATGCAAGCTCTTAGGAAGATCAGAGTTGAACATGTAATGTCAACCACTTGTGTATCTGGGAAATATGTTTAGATATGAAAAGGATTTTCTAAGGTAAAAGCAAAAGGGCGTTTCTTCAATAGACTGTACGACTCTGACTCACTCTGACTCACTGCTCCCTTCTCAAATCAGGTCAGAGAGAAATCCTTGACCTATCAAATCGTGAGTGGGTTGGGCAAAGAAAGTTAGCATCCACACCCATGTTCAAAAGACAGAAAAATAGCCACTGGAAGCCAGACAGGGACAGGGACATTCATTTTCCAACCTTCAACTGAATTCCTGCGCAGCAAGCTGACGGAGAACTCCAGAACTTCACTCCAGAACTTCACTCCAGAACTTAAAGCAGAGAGGCCTGGACTACCAGCTAAATCCTTTTTCAGCAGGCCTTCAGAATCCAGCAATCCAACCAAACTATTCTACAGCCGGGCGAGCTGTTGAATTCTTTGCCAAGAACTTTTGCCAGAACCGGTAGCAGACCCAGAAAGAAGTGCCGACAGCAGAACCACAGACCAGATCAGAACCAGAGAGACCAGAACCAGAGATCCAGACCGCGGTGAAGTGCAGAGCAGAGCTGAACCAGGGAGCTGTGACTTCAGAACCACTCGCCCGGAGTTCAGTCCAACCTGCTGACCAGACCCTGATGGCCTATTTCAAATTCATAGTGTGAGTACTTAGCCAGAACTGTGCAAAACCAATCTGTTAGCTTAAATTAATCTGGTTCAAAACATTTGAACCTGTCTAGAACTGCATCATAGAATTGTGTCTCCCTTCTCCGATTTTCAACCTGTAAAAGTGTCATTTTGCCATTTTGAATTATTGTTTCATTTCTGAAATCTACCTTCATGAAATCGTCCGTATCTCTTGAACCGTTTGTGCAGGGGAGACAGTTATAACTTTCATTTATTTTAAAGCTGAGATTCTAAGCTTTCCAACAAGCTCTGAACCGACTTGCTTATAGTTCCTCTGTAATTGCGCTCGACACACTCGGAAAAAGTGCCACGATTTGCCATTTTACTCACATTTCTTCACTTGTCAAAATAGCAGCTTCTTGCTTTCCTTTGCTGAAATTCGTTTGCAACCTGACAATCATTCATAGAGCATTGCTAAAGTGATCCTGAACTAATTTAAAGTAGCTATCACCCTCCCTGAATCTCTCATAGGGAATTAAAATCATTTTTAGCATATTTTTCCCTTCTTTGCATACCACATTTAAAGTACTTTGCCTGCGTTTAAAATCATCCCTGTTTCTCTAAGCTTGCTGGGGGGGAATTGGAACTTTGTATTGCATTTCTGTTGGTATTCTTGAAGACTGTGTGCTCTCCTTCCATTTCCTTATATTGCATAAAGGGGGGGAGTGAATTGTCAAAAGGAAAAGTGATCATATTATCTCTTGTTGAAATCATATCAAATTATTTCTGTGTTGCATTCTGTCCCACCTTGCATTTCCTTGAACAATATAAAGCATTCTCTGCTACCTTAGTCCTCTGTTCTTATTCATAAGTAACCAAGAACTGTGCTACTGTAGGATTACCTATTGCTGATTACTGCTCATATTCACAAGTGTGCTATCAATTATCAATTTATTTATAAAAGTGTGATATATATCTATTGTTTAATTTTTCAAATAAACCTTTTTAATTTGCAAAACAAACCTGCTTCTTGGCTCAGTGGGGCCAGGGGGATTCTAAGAGAGGGGTGTTATTTAAGGGTTCATCATCCAGATTATAACTTGTCATATAAATATATAAATAAGGGCTTCCCTTGGGCGTTCCAGACGAGGCACTGACTTAGTGGGATTGCTGAATTGAAGTCATTTAACAAGCCTCCCTGTGGAATGGTCTCACTGCCCATCTCAGGCTTAAGCCTGATCTACTTAAGTTCCAGAAGCTCCTCAAGACCCTCCTTTTCTCTTCTTACTTTCCTCTACCCCTACCCTGCTAACGCCCCCGTCTGCCGCAGTGACTGGCTGCCTGGTTCCCTCTGAGTTCTACAGGGCAGCAGCACCCCTGCCCAGTGCTCCCCTTTCCTCGCACTTAACATATGGACCCTCATCCCATGCATTCCCTGGCACTTGTCCACCAGGTCTCTCATTGGCACTCGCCTAGCCCCTGTGGCCCTCTTCTCCACCCTTCCTATACCCCCCTTTTCACTTGCACTCACTCCTTGCCTTGCCTTCCCTTCCCACCGTAGCACTTTGCATTTGTGCAGACCATCACCCACCCCACCCTTCCTTGCACTTCTTGTTACTGCACTTGCACTATCCGAATGTCACTAAGCTTAGTAGGGCCATTATTGTTAGCTTTCTCCCTTTTTAGCTTTCTCCCTTTTTACCTTACCCCCTTTGTTTTTTGGCCTTGTGGCAACTTGAAAAACCATTTGTTGTGTAGGCGCCTTACAAATATCCAATAAATAAATAAATAAACCGATAGGGCACAGGAATGTATCCTTTGCACCTTTGCATTGTAGATTGTAATTTTGGGGACATACATCAATGTCATTCATGATAAAGGGATATGTGGCCCAGGCTATTTGCCCTGGCACACTTGCTGGCTTTTGCCATCAGATCAGGGAGGGAAAACTACAGCACTACCTTAACCCCTCACAGAGCAGCTGTAGGAGAAGGTCATGTTAAGGACCCTGCGACATGAAGATGGCATATGTGGTGATGTGAACCCAACACCAGTGTGGTGCAAGCCATGTCACAGAGAAAAGAAAATAAATAGGATGGCCCAGGCGCATCCGTTATGCAACAGTCCACACTGCGTCCATGTCCGGTTATTCGTGCAGACACCATCTTCGGGCAGTGCCCGCAACTATTGGCAACAAGGAGGCATAGCGCCCAGGAGAAAACCACTGCCAAGACTACCTGCTGGTCGCCAGAACCAGAACGGACACATGTCAGGAGGGTGCGAGGCACAGCTGCTGGCCCTCTCCCCTCGAAACACCAGGTGAGGCTCCCAGCTGCGGCTCTTCTCAAGAGAGTGCTTGCGCGGTCGGGCCCAGTCTGTTACCCTCAGCAACAGCACCCACTGGTGTTCTTCAGGAAAGAGTCACACCCTGCCACCTGCACACACAGGAGGTGCCCCGAGATCCTGGCAAGAGTGGGAAAAACACCACAACACCACTAGTGGTCACCATCAGCAGGCCCAACAACAGCACCACCTGCTGGTGCTCTGTACAACTATGAAGGCAAGGGTGAGGGAGGCTGCAGGAAGGAGCCACACCCAGTGAGTCTCATGCGCAGGATGCACCCCATCATGAACAGATACACATATTTTGACATGAATGGGGAGGCCAGTGGAAGTCACTGCTCGGGGACCAGACTCGCTACACAGCTGAAGACAAAATGTTCATGGCAGACCTACGGAGAGGGAGGGCAGAGCTGTCAGTGGGGGCAGATGATGTGCTTCTGCGAGGGTCGAGAATTGTAGTGACACCCTCATTGATACCATGAGTGCTGGAAATAGCACACACAGGACACCAAGGAGCCAGAAAGACCAAAGTGAGGCCAAGGGGAAAAGTCTGGATCCCGGACTTGGAAAAGCAAGTCGGAGAGATGCTAGGCAGGTGCACGTGGTGCCAAGCGGCCATCCCGCACAAAGGCACCACCCATCAAAAACCCTGTGAGGCCAATGACACCATCTTGGTGTGCTGGACAAGTTCTCTCGTTTCCTGAGGTACAGTTCATACGGTCCACTGCGGTCGAATGTGTGGTCCCGGCACTACAGGGCTTTTTTGATTGGACAATGGAGCACTATTTCAAGGGCAACAGTTCAGAGAGTTTGTGGAAGCGCAGGGCATGAAAAATATCAGGATCACGCCATGCTGGCTGCTGGCGAATGGAGATGCAGAAAGTGTTTCATGTTACGTTACAAGAGGGTACAGAACTCAAGACAGTGCTGATGATGTTCCTAATGGCATATTGTATCACCCCTCACTCAGCGACAGAGGTGTCTATGGCCAAAGCCATCATAGGAGTGCAAGGTGCACTCCCCGATGCCCGAACAGAGCTCCAGAGACACTCCTATGGTGGAAATGGACAAGGTCCATGATGCGCAAAAAGTGGCGCAGCAGAGTTTGGTGGTGTCGGACATCCTAGTAGGAGACACATCGCTAGTCAAGAACCGTCATGCCACACACAAGTTGTGTTTACCATACAAGGTTTCCCCATGGACAGTGACACTCTGAAAAGGGTTCAATGATCATGGTAACCAGAGGTACAGAAAGCGTCACAAGAAACTGCAGCTGGTTCAAAAGGATTAGCCCGCAGGGAGACAGTAGGCTGGACACGGTTGATACGAGCACAGGGTCAAGGTAAGAAGAAGAAGTCCCGACAAGGTCAGGCAGCCAGAACACAGAGAAACAATAAGGGGACCGTCAGCAGAAGGGTCCACCCGGAGAATGACAGTACCCGCTGGGGATGGCCAGGAGGCCACCGGCAAGACTATAAGACTGGAAGGGAGGTAGGAACCCTATGTGTATTGACGTTGGATCTGTGAGTATATAATCACATCTGTTCTATAACGAAAATGAGTGGTCAAGCAATGTTGCCCGTGTGTTAAGTCTTGATTTTGTTAGCACATCGTTGCCAGTAGAAACTGGGCGCGTGTAGTAGGCTTTTCTCTTGTGACCAGCACTACACATGCCCAGTTGCTACTGACAACAATGTGCCAACTGACAACTTCTGACCTCAACACACGGGACCTTGTGAGCCAGTCCCATTGGAACCCCTTAGACGGCAGCAGGAAAGGAACAATATTCTCCCCGAATCTTCGCCAGCAATTTTGAGCACAGGGGTCAGCTTTTCCTACGAGCTCACACCTTCCATTTTTAAAGACTACAAGACTATGTGGTGGAATAAACAGAGTGGTACTGAAGTAGCTCTAAATGCTGGAAGTTAATTGTGTATGTTGGTTCGTTGTACTATGATGTGGTGACATGACCATTACAACAGTGGGGTGCGTGCCACGTCACAGGAGAAAGGACATAAATAGGATGGCCCAGGCATGGGCGCGTCGGTTACACAACAGTGCCTGCTGTGTCAATGTCCTGTTATTTGTGCGGACACCATCCTCAGGCAGTGCCCGAGACAGCATATATTACAGGAGATGGGCTGCACACCTGAGTTTCTAGATAGTAAGCTTACCAACAACCACACTACAGACAGATGGTATGTGTATGCACTAATGGGGAACTCTGTTTCAAGACCTGTGGCAGACACATGTTGGCATCCTACATACACACTGAATCATAATTCGAGGTTTTCCCCTACACAGCACCAACCTATGAGACTTGGCTCAGCCTGTTTGCCCCACCCTCAAAGAAGTCACAAAAGAGGGCTCTCTGAGGCAATCATGAAGAGCAATACCCCTACCCCGGAAGTACAACACTTTCCATGGCTGTTACAGCTCTTGGGAAAACCCAGTCTACACATATGGACCATGGCAGGCCACCTGCCATATTGTGAAGGCCCCCACTGGGCAGGATACCTTTCCAACCAAACTTTCTACCCTAAACATCCCTATAGTATGCATAACTTCGCCCTGATTTTCTACAACTCCAGCTATTCATACTTTACTGGTAACTATAACTACTTACATATGCACAACTATATACTGAAGGCTGCCGCAAAGAGGCACCATCACTGACTGGATTGTTATATACCATTGGGACCCATTATTTTTACTTGTTGCTGTCATGTGCCTATAGTCCGGAGGCACAGTACCTTCACTTTACTTAGCCTAGATAAAAAATAGGCTCACTCTTTCCTCCTGTGTCTCCTACAGCACTGGCCGTTCCCCACACTCTCCAAAGCACGGCCCCAGGCAGTCACTCCCTTAGGGCAGGCACCTCCCTCCCTCAGAGGAGCCCGAATGACAGCATCCAAGAGGGCCCACCATGCCTGCCTCACACAGTGTGGCTTGCCAGCACAGGCATTGAGTGTGAATCCTTCCTCCAGCCTCCCAGCCCGCTCCGACTGTTGCTCCACAGCAGTGAGGAGCGGTTGTGATAACGCCCAATACACCCAATTGAGGCTGACACTGGCCTTCCACCCCTCATCAAATCAGTGCTTCCCTTTGTGTCCCCACTCAGGTCACTGCCTACTACAGCCCCCATGGGCATCAAGCACCTTCAATAGGCTCAGGCACCTGCAGCAGTCCCTTTCCAGTACCAACAGTCATTAACAACTAACCCAAAAGGAAATAGAACAATGGACGTTTGGCTCCTGGAACACGAGAGGACACAAACATTTATTTGGGGAAGATCTGGTTTGTAGTGAAAATGTCGATGTGCTCTGTCTCCAGGAGACATGGCTACAATCTGCCCCGATAGCAGATAGCTTTATATGCTTCTTGAATCTGCCTTACAGGGGCCTGAGAGGAAGACCGGCTCCAGGGCTGCTGACCCTGGTAAGACAAAGGAAGGGGTGGACTGTGATGACAAACGTAGAATCAAACCCATTTGTCAAGTCACTCCTACTCCACAGGGAAACTCCTCATTATAAACATCTACTGAAATCCAGAGGCGACTTCCACCGACTCATTCATTGACATTGATGAAGCTCACTCCTACCAGGACTATCTCGCCATTGTGTTATGTGGGGTTTTGAACCTCTCCTGCAGCAACCGCCAAAGAAAAAGACACCAGGTTCGGGACTGGCGCCATGACCAAGGCCAAGAGCAGAGCCAACAAATGGTTGGATACCATGCAGAAGAGGGATTTACAAATGTTAAATGGACAAACAGAGGGGGATATCCCTGGCGCACTGACCTGGTCGCATGGCCTGGTAGAAAGGATGCTTGACTACTTTTCTTTCTAGAATAAGCTGATAAACCAGGTGAAATCCTTGAAAATCTTGAAGTCCCAAAGTGATTGCGCACTAGTCAAAATGGCATGTGATGCAGGGGTGATGTGCAAGTATGACGTCTGGCAATGCACACCAGAGGCGACACAAGGCAGAAATGGCATGCGCATGAGCCCAGCGGATGCAATGCATTTTGTGAATTTTTTCAAGGAAAAGATAAAACATGCAACTCTGGACACCAAAACTATAATGCACTACTGATGGAATTCAGAACCAGTGGGACAAGCAAGAGGAATCATGACTTCTTCCCGAGACACAGATTTGGTCAGAAGGTCGCTAACGAAAATGAAACAAAAATAAGAACAGAATATCAGTTAAAAAAAAACCCTGAGGCGTGCTCGGCACTTGCTAGGAAACAAAGGCAGCAGTACAAGGACTGGCTCACCTCTTGCAAGGCCCAACTCCTCCAGAGTGATGCAGAAGCCATGCTGACCGCAATAGCGAAACAAGACTCCAGACGGACCTGGCGCCTGATTGGCCTTTGCACATCTTCCCAGGCAACACTTCTCAGTAATGGAGTGCTGGAACAGGAGTAGGTGGAATTCCTTACCTGGGTGCATGTTTAAACTCTAGCATCTGTGATTCACCACGAGAGCTGCCGGACCAAAAAATGAGGCTAAAAAACCTCATAGCCCAGGCACAAGTGATCCAATGAAAGTATGGGAAATCCTCAATCAAGCCAGCGCTAGCTTTTTATAACTTAAAGGCTGCCCCCATCTTAATGCACAGAGTGAAGGCTTTTTTGTGTACCACAAGCAAAGGTGTGGTCATCCTATGAGGGAATCTTCTGGAGAACAATTTTACGCGGTATGCCGATGATAAGATTCGAGTTCGGCCTTGTATCGTTACTGTGATGTGCCGGTCACGATTGACGCATGCACGAGCCTCGTTCTGGCTACGCGCATGCGCGTTGGTATAAATCACGCCCGTGCGGGCAGTTGTCGCCGGGACGCGGAACGGAACACATCGCGTCCCGTATCTTCTTGTGTGCATGACTGCGTGCAAGTGTGAGTGCGGTACGACCCGAGGCACGGGCGTACATATAACATCTGGCGACGAAGCGGGATGCAAGCAGAGCGTTTGTTGACACGCCACCGCGTGTCAATCATCCTAACGCTACACCACTGAGCGTTACGAACCTGCCGCGAACACAGCAGAGGTGTTTTCACGCACGGTAGGAGGCAGTAGCGGCCTGAAAAGGTGCTTGTGCGCTGCTTATACCTGAAAATACATCTGAACAATTTTTGGAAACTCGGCAGTCCTCACCATCCAGGAGGACTGCACCTGTACTAATTGTCACTACACAAGGGGCAACTGAAGGGGAAGGCCCTTGTCAACTCGAACATTCCATGATGACGCAGTGACCCAAGGTACGTCCACGGTTCACCCAAGTCAGGTTTGCGGCCTCTGAATCACCATGAGGTGCCTGTGCAACCTGTGAACATGGCGGAAAGTGACGGTGAGGCAGAAACAGTGAGAGTGGCAGTAAGGAGACACCAGGGGGCTTTGTTACCCATGCTAGAATTTGACACGTCCGGTCCCCCCTCCAAATTGGGCCCAAAATGGTTGTTGTGGATAAAAAAATTGGACATGTACTTTACGGCAACTGGGGAAACCGATGACGCTAAGAAAGCCACTCTCCTATACTCAGCGGGCATGGACGTTCTGCGTATTTATGAGTCCCTCAACCTGCAGGTAACCACCTATGATGCTGTTAAAACTGCTCTAAAAAACTACTTCATTCCGTTGTCCAACGTGGACTACGAGAGATTTCTGTTTAGTGGTGAAAAACAGTGGGATGAGGAGTCACTTGACCAATTCTGCGCTCGCCTGCGAAAAATGACCACAACTTGTCGATGGGACAATGAAGAGTCCATGATCAGGCATCAGGTCCTCCAAGGCTGTAGCTCAGGCAAGCTACGTAGGCAAGTGCTGAGGGAACCTGGATGGTCTCTGCAACAGATTTTGGACAGCGGAAGAACATATGAACTGGCAGAATCGAGGGGTGCCAAAATGGACGCGGCGGTGTGTCCGGGAAAGCCGGAAGAAGCATTTGCCGTTGGAAGGCAGTTGGCGTCGAAAGCCTAGTGTGGCCAGAAGCGCCAGGAAGCAGGCCCGATGCAAGGGGCGATGTCTATTTGCCAATATTGCGGATATGACCTGCCGCACTCTGAGGAGTGTCCCGCCAAATCGAGAACATGTGGCAGATGCAATGAACCGGGACACTATGCCCGGATGTGTCGCGCTCCCGCCCCAATAACTGTACAGAGGGGCCCGGCCAGGGCCTTTGGCAGGAGTTTGAGGGGGCAGAGGAGCATCGCAGCGTTAGAACAGGAAATGTAGAAGCTCAACATTTCGAGCATTGCAACAGGGGCCAAAAAGAAGAGACAACCCAAGTGTGTCGTGGACATTCAAGGAGTACCAACACAAGTGCTGGTCGACACGGGGGCCTCAGTATGTGTGCTGGCATCTGATCACTACCAGTCTATCCCGGGACCACTGGCGCTAATATGTTTCGACAGTGAACATTTTCATGTTTCGCGGAGACACGCCACACCCAATCAAGTGCGTTTTCGTTGCGCCTGTGTCCAAAGGCGGCAAGACCATTAAAGCACGATTTTTCGTCACAGACGTGAGCCCTCACTCTTTACTCAGCTGTGCGGCATCGGGTGCCCTGGACCTAGTGCATTTTGCATGGGAGGTCTTCCAAGTGGACATTGAGCAGCTACTGGGCAAGTTCTCAGGAATTTTCAAGGGTGTGGGGAAGTTGAAGGCTCCCCCGGTACGTCTACACATAGACGACATCATCAGACCTACGCTCTCAAGCATCGCAGGATCCCATTTCACCTCCGAGAGAAGGTAGAGGAGGAGCTCCGCTCGGTCATGCAGATGGACATTATCGAGAGAGTAGAAGGCCCAACACCCTGGGTCTCACCCATCGTGGTGGCCCCCAATCCCAAACAGCCCGGAGCGGTGCGCATATGTGTAGATATGCGTCTCCCCAATGCCGCCATCAAGAGGGAGAGACACATTACGCCCACTCTTGATGATATTATTGGAGAACTGCAGGGTGCAAGAGTTTTCTCGAAGTTAGATCTACGTGCGGGCTATCATCAGCTCGAGCTCCACCTAGACTCCAGATTTATCACGACATTCACAACACATGAAGGTCTCTATCAGTTTAAGCGCCTGAGCTTCGGCATTTCATCTGCCGCCGAGGTCTTTCAGAATACCATCAGGGGGGCGCTGGCTGGCCTCAAAGGTGTTTTGAATATGAGTGATGACATTTTAGTGTTTGCAGAATCGGAGACAGAACACTTGAAAAGGCTGGAGTGCACACTGAAGAGGCTGGATGATTTGGGCCTTACTCTCCACCGTGAAAAATATTAATTTTTCAAAGACAGGATTGGGTTTTTTGGTTTCATTTTTCACGCCAGTGGTGTATCACCTGATCTGGCTAAGATCAAAGACATTTGAGAGGCCGCAGCACCCCAGTTCCGAGGTGAGGAGCTTTTTGGGGATGGTAAATTACTGCGGGCACTTCATCAAAGGTTTGGCCTCTCTGTCGGAGCCCCTCAGGGCGTTGACCAGGATTGATGCCGTATGGACGTGGGAAAGGAAGGAGCAGGAGGCTTTTCAGCTCCTCAAGAATGCCTTGTCTGACGGAGACACCATGGCGTACTTTAATCCGTCGGTGGAATCCGAGATTGTTGTTGATGCCAGTCCCATGGGTGTTGGAGCGGTGCTGCTGCAGCCAGACAAAAGAGGGGACATGCGACCCATCGCTTATGTGAGCAAAGCGCTTTCGGACACGGAGAAGCGTTACTCGCAGATCGAAAGAGAAGCTTTGGCCATCCTATGGGGCTGTCGCCATTTTCGTCTCTACATTCTGGGAAAGCCTGTTGTGGTATTCGTTGGAAACCTTTGACCCCGGAGAGAGCCCTGACTCCGAAGCGATCCCAGAGGGTCCAGCTGAAGATGGCCCGAGGACTGCAGTCCCATATGGAGACAGTCCCAGCAAAACCATGCCAAGTGCCTCGAGGTATCCAGTGCGGAGAGACCGCAGACCACCTGCTCACCTCAAGGACTATGTCCTGGACTCGGGAGACTGAGCCGAGGTCACGGGAGATTTCCAATTAGCGAGATAAAATGTTTATGTGTTAGACGTTTGCACTGTTGCTGGAATATGATGTTATATTGTGTTTTTCGTTAATGAAAAAAAGGGATTTGACGTGCCGGTCATGATTGACGCATGCGCGAGCCTCGTTCTGGCTACGCGCATGCGCGTTGGAATAAATCACGCCCGTGCGGGCAGTTGCCGCCGGGACGCGGAACGGAACACATTGCGTCCCGTGTCTTCTTGTGTGCATGACTGTGTGCAAGTGTGAGTGTGGTACGACCCGAGGCACGGGCGTACACATAACAGTTACTGGCTAGAGTCCGGTGGAGAACGCTAAGCCTCTTTAGGAAATGCACCTTGCCAGAAGCTGCAATACCATACGAAATCCTAAAAAAAGAACTCCCAAAGAACTGCCTTTCCATCCTGGAACAGATAGGAACAGACCTAGAGACCCTGATGCTCAATCTAGGGAAGGTAAATAAAAGCTCTGGCAAGCAGACTGGATGTCAACACTGGGCTCCAGAAACAACCATCGGCTTCTTTAAGGTCTGCATCAGGAAGTGGAGAGATAAAACCAGCTCCCAAAATACTGAACAAAGTTCCCCTGCCCCAAACTCAGATATGGCTTCCTGAAACTCAGGTGCAATCTATGTCCAACGAAACAGATTCTGAAGGTTTACAAACAAGTGGAGAACAAAATAAACTGTAGATTCTGCGAGGGAGAAGGGGTGGTGGAATCACTAAATAAATTAACACTTCTTTGCCCAAACTTAAAGGACCTAAGGACCAGACATCAAGACAGATTCAAAGATCTGATAACATATATTACATGGAGGCGGTAGCGTCCATGTAGTTATGGTTAAGTTGGTGTTTCCATAGGAAGAGCACTTTTTTGGGTGGCTTATAACTTCGCTCTGCCTGGACGAATCCTCACCAAACTTTGCAAAAAAAGTATATGGCCCACTCTGATGTCCATTTGTGATGTCATCTTTGATGTCCTGGGTGTTAGTGTTAGCAGTGCACGGTGGCACGAGTTATGGTTGCTTATGTTACCATAACTGCCGAATTTCAGGGGTTTTTCGGTTTTACTTTGAACCATAACGTCCCTTTAACAAAGTTTTTTTACTGAATATATATATATATATTGTTATTTGAAAGTTTCAATTACCATTGCATTGTAATTAGAATGTTTTAAGATGCTTGTGGACATGAATCAGTGTTTTGCTTAAATATCAAGTTTTATCGCATTGTAATTTTGTTATATTATTATCATCATTTTGTGAAGGTTTGTTATAAACCAAAACAGAATAAAAAAATAAACAAAGAATAAAGACAGTTTTCATCATATCTATACAGAAGAAACTTTCCATAGATTTGGTCAACTTTTACCCTATCTCAAATTTCCCCTTTGTGGATAAGATTTGTTGACCCGCCAACTCCAAACCTACGTTGAATATTAGGGATTTCTCCACAGTAATCAATCAGCTTTTCATTCTACTTGAAATGCTAGGTTAGCCCTGCCATAGGATTTGAACTTGCTGCCGCAGAAGTGCATGCACTTGAGAGCCATGCACTTAAGTGTGAGTCGCTCTACATGCATGGAATACTTTCTAAATGGTCATTCTATACAAGGTGTGCTTTTTAATCTTTACATTCATCCCCTCACTAATAAAATAATTAGGGAGTCAGGTTCACGGGGGCTTTGACCCCGTAGAGCTAAAGTCACAAACACCAACCATCTCGGGACATGCCCGTAAGTCTGTTAAGCGGGCCAAAATTATTGAACAATCAGTAGAACCTGCTATGTATTGTGTCCTTCAAGATAACTTGGGTGTTATAAGTTAGGAGGGCGGTGCAGCCCTGGAAATGGTAGAGAGTTTGAAAGCCTGAAACACTTCTGATCCCATATATTTCGCCTCTAGCAGGTCAGGTAAAGAAGAAAGCTTTACATAAGGGAAGCTGGTAGGGCAATGCCTGTAGTCAGGCAAAACAAAAAATAGTGGTCTATATTGGATATGGCTCTAAAGTGGACAAAGTCAACCTCAGACTCCACAGGGATGAGAACAAAATGCTTATAGCCACTAAAAGGAGAGAAATTGCCTCCAATCAGGGGTGCACTCTGTCGAAAGGCTCTTGATGATGGAGACAATGTCCTGTTCTGGAAGATTATTACTGACTCTCAACTGAGCGGGGGCCGGATATTATATTGTTGTATCCCAGCTAATACTTGGCAGTCCCTGTTTGCAGAGTTATACAGTTGTATCAAACTGAACATGCCCTATGAGAGAAACAGGAAGGCGATGTCAACAATAGGAAACAGACATGTTGTTTTAACCGTACAAGAGGTGGAAAAGCATTGAAGTCCCAAAAAGGTGGGACAGCAGCGGGAACAGACCTTATCCCCATTGATTTATAGAAGGATGAGGCGGGAGTGTGGGCCCCAGTATTCTGCAAGATCTTTAATGCCATAATTGACTTTGGGAGAGTACCACCCTCTTGGCAAAAAGCCGTAATTGTTCCGATGTATAAAAAGATCAGCAGGCACTCCCAGCCAACTATCACCCTATATCATTATTGGACAACACAGGCAACATTTTCGGCAAGTACATTTTGAATCGCTTGCAAGAATGGGCTGATTCCAATGATATAATCAGTGATCTTCACGCCGGCTTTTGGAGGAACAGGGGAACGATAGATCCGTTTTTTATGCTCTCCTTGTTGGTTCAAAAGTACATAGCTCTATAGAAAATGAAGCTGTATGATGTATTTCTGGGCCTCAGGACAGCGTTCCCTGGGGTATCTAGGAACACCCTATGGCATATATTATCACCATGGAATGCCCCCTCAGAGCTGGTTCCGATCATTTTGGCATTATAGTCTGAGAACCACGCTGTGGTACGTTTTGGCCTCAGTGGCCGACAGCTTCTGCAGTAAACCTAAAAAGAGTCCTTTAAATCTAAAAATTAGAGAGCCTTTGTAGCCTCATCTAGGGTTTCTCCCTGGCTCACCTGCATACATTGAACTGAATCAGGGTTCCTATCTGCCAGAGGACTGGCCTATATTTTATGTAGGCCAGTCTAGCCATTTTATAACACTTATCATGTTTGCCTTACCCTTGGTACACCATAAATGTTACTGAGCATCAAGGGTAACGGAAACATCATACGTACTATTACAGCCTTTCTATGTAATACAACTGGCCTACATTCAATATAGGCCAGTCTAGTCACATACTAAAATGTATCTTGCCTGCTTTACACTTGAGAACTGTTCATTAGGTTTACAGCAAACATGATAACTTATTAGGTGGGTTGAACCATTCTATCCACATAGTGACATTGATCATGTTTCCTTTACCCTTGATACCCAGTACTCAAGGGTAAAGCAAACATGTTGAGTGTTATTACATTAACAGACTGGCCGACAATTAGTGTAGGCCAGTCTAGCCATGTTATAGCACTTTCATGTTTGCATTACCTTTGATACACAGTACTCAAGGGTGAAGCGAACATGATAGGTATTATTGAAGACCTGCCCATGTAATACCACTGGCCTAGATTCAAAGTAGGCCAGTCTAGCAATGTATTAACATGTATCTTGTTTGTTTTACCCTTGAGTACTGTGCATCAAGGGTAAAGCAAACATAATAACATATCACGTTGCTAGATTGACAAAATGGAATGTAGACGACTCTATCCACGTAATAACACTTATTTTGTTTGTTTTATCCTTGATGCTCAGTACTCAAGGGTAAATCAAACAAGATGAGTATTATTACGTTAATAGACTAGGTCAGGCTATCCACGTAATAACAATTATCTTGTTTGCTTTATCCTTGATGGGCAGTAAAGTATTGTTACTGTGCATCAAGGGTAAAGTGAAAAAGAATGACAAGCCCACATCAGCCCCAACCAGCCTGCTCCCCTTCATATGCACACCCACCCTTCATACACTTCCTCTTACACTTTCAGACATAATTCAAACAACTCCTTGCATACGCGCATACCTACACACACACACCAACATACAAGCATATATACATATTTACATGCATTACATTAAAAAAACCTTACCTGCCCACACCCTCATCACAAGATGTGCTGCGGAGGAGGACCGGATGGCCCTACCCTCCTTTCCCCACAACTTGAACACACTGACAGAGTGTCTATGCTGTTAGCATAATAATGAGAAATGACAGGGAGGGGGAAGCCTGGCCCCACCGTTATTATGTTCTATGTTTTTGGGCTTCACATTAAAAAGAATGCATAGCAGGCGATGTGCCCCTGCTTAGAGGCAGGCCGCACAGTGTCCCATGCAAATAAAGCACACAGGTGGACTGTGCTGCCTGCTATTGAGGTGAGTGGGTGACACCACACCCATAGTGGCCGGCCGCCACTGGATCCAACTCTCTCCAAAGCCATGTATTTGGTGTAGCACTATTCTCTGGTGCAAAACCTGTGAAAGCCCCAGGTGTGCTCTATGACCACATTTGGGGTCGGACGTTCAGCTCTGCTAAATGGGATACGATGAAAATCATGACTGTATGCAGATACACAAATAATGAACACAGACTTTCAGAAACTCCTTGCCTGCCAGCTTCCCCGGGCCTCCCCTCTGTATGGATAAGGTGTACTCAGAGTGATGCACCATTCCTGGAGGACCCATGCAATGACAAGGAATGCCTTGAAAGACTAGAACGGTCCACACATTGGGGGAGCCTCTGTCGCTGCTGATGTCATTCTACATTTTACCATAAAAGAAATGCCACCCCTTTCCAGATATCTGTTTTTTTCGTCCGTCCGTCCATCCATGCTGCTGTCAGCAACAGCTGGGCTAGCACTAGCAAACACAAGCTGTGTGTTAGGGGAAGTGGGTGGGAGTGGAGAAGACAAGTGCAGGGGAAATGCAGAAACATATGTGGAACCCAAGAACTGCCTCTGTGAAAATTGTAGTTATACTTTTAAGTTTGTCGCTTGTCCCAGTTTTTGGTTTCTAAAATCTGGTCACCATATAGCCATTGCCCCGTCTCTCAGCTCTTCCTCCAGAAAAAAAACTGGAATGACTAAGGATCCTTACCTCGCATTTCACACCACATTTTTTTCTGAAACACAGCAAAACTCTCTGCAAAGCTCCAGCCCTGCTGAGTCCCTCCTCCACTATGATCCCTGGAGAGGGGGTACTAGGATCCCTGGGGAGGGGGTACTAGGATCCCTGGGGAGGGGCACATAGTGTGGCTCTGGCGCTAATGCACAGACAGAAAGCGAGGAAGAGGCCAGGAGAGTGAGTGTAACTGCTAAGACTGCACAACTTATGGCTGCAAGACTCTTGCTTCCGTTTCCGTTTTGTGATCACATTATCCCTGCTATTAAGTCATATGTGAGGCATTTTAATGTAAGGAATTCGGCGTTGCTCGCTGAGCATTTTACCAAAAGGCCCTGCATTCAGTGAAGATCAACGGAAAGGACACTGTATCCATTAGACACTTGGTTTACACCTCATCTCCTGATCACCACTAGAGTCCCCCTCCAGGCCTCTACCAACCTGGTCCCCGAGGCACATTAATGGCTGCTGCACCGTGCACCTTAACCCTTTGCTCTCTTCTTACTCTCTTGCCCCATTTCGCGCACGCAACCATCAACAGGCAAGAGAGAGAATTCTAGGTAAACCTCTATCATAGCTCAGTAACAAAAAGAATGCATTTTTCGCTAGTATGTCAGAATTCTAATTTTCTGCCAACCGATCAAACGTAACCCACGATCAAAATGTAACAATACTCGTTTTAGCAGAGCAGAGATTCGCACTTCTTGCACCCGCCTCCGCCAGTTCAGAATTTTAAAACCTTTACATTCAATTTCCATTGTTCGTGATATTGGCCGAGGCCTGATAACCATCCACAATTGTTCAGCAGTCGCTGTCGGTTTCAGAAACTTTACTGTTTACATGGCAACCATCGAACTTGTAATGAATGCAAATCAATTACGTTCCCATCTTATAGCAGACGGAGAAGCTGCAGGTAGCTTAGATGCCTCATAATGCATTCAACTGTTTAATACCCATAAAATTAAATTATCATATTTGCTGGCAGGAAAAGGCTCAGTGGGCTGCTACAATGGCATGGCCTGAAACTTGCACGGTACAGTGCGGTGCTTTGCTCTGCAGGGGGGGTGACGGGAGGGGGGTCACTCAGCGAAGGTTGTAGCTTAGGCTTCACTGCAACAGAGCAAATGTTCCTGATTTGCTTTACAGAAGGTGGAGTTAATTGCATGCCATAAGTATGGGACCCAGGCTGCCATGCTGCAAATACCAAACAGCAGATGTTGCAGCAGCTGGGGGGGCGGGGGTGAGCAAAGATCTGCAAGGTGAATCTAGGCCACCCCAAAAGGACTGTGTGGCTCTCAAACCACCGTTATGAAAAGGTCTCCTGGAGGCTCTAGCTCACTGACATCGGGAGGATAGCTCAGGGGCAAAGCGCTTGTCTTTTAAGCAAAAACGACGATTAGCAACACAGGTTCGATCCCCAGGCCCGTGCTTAGAAACCTCTGGGTAATAACCAATTGCAATTGCCATGAGCATACCATCTAGTAGTAACAAGTATGAACAGAGCCAATAGGTCTGGGTTTGTGAACGTCAGGGGAAGGTTCTCAAGAGGAATGGTGAACTGGAAGAGGGGGGAAGATCCGTGGGTTAAGGTGCGAGTGGGCGGAGTTGTTCAAGGGGGCAAGTTCCAAAGGTTGGAAGATCTGCAGAGGGCAAGGTGAGCCTGAGGAGGATGTGAAGAATGGGCGTAAGGTGGGGGTGGGGGGTGGAAGATGCTGTGCGAGATGAAGTGAAGAACTAGCAACAATAAGTAGTCATAGCAACCAATTCCTCGATGCTCGACATACTGGCTGCACTATGTCGGAAGAAGGATGGACCATGTTGTGCCATCACGTTGTCCATGCACCCCATGGGCCAGCAGGGGAATATGCAGTGAGAGATCCAGTCCAGAGCTGCACATGATGGTCCTGTTGGAGATGTTTGCACCACACATTTCAGGCAGATTGCTCCCTGGAACACTCCACTCCTGACAGTCAAGATCAAGGGAGCAGAGGTATCCAGACATGTCTCTCGGGACCCAGAACAGGCAGCAATGCTGAGGAAGGGGAAGGCCCTCGTGTAGAAGGGTGAAGTCCTGTATAAGGAAAGCAGCGTTGGAGACTGGCAATTACATCGCCTGGTGCTAACGCAACGATTCCACCAATCTGTATTGTATGCACTACACGACCAGCATGTACACCCTGGCAGTGGCATAACCTTCGAGTTGGTCCAGTCATGGGTATTCCGGCCTGGACTATCAGCCAATCATCTAGACATCCGTTGGCACCTGTTGGGGATGTTAAGTGTTTTTGGGAAGTTAAGTGTTAGGTTGAATTGCACGCCGGCCATTCCTGCACCCCATGCAACAGCACCGGGGCAGGGTGGGTTTTCTTGTGGGTATGGGTTGCCAGGTTGCAAATGGGCAGGAAGGAGGGGGAGGGAACATAGGCTCTCTCACAGTCAGGCGGGTGAGCCTACTTGGTCTAAGCAAGGGACGAGCGCATGGGACAGGAATCATTCAAGAGAGGGCGAGTGGGACGCCTGGGCGGAGAGGGGTCTGGACAAGCGACATGAGTAATATCAGGGTTGTCTCCTGGAATGTAAGGGGACTCAATAGTTACATTAAGAGGAACAGGGTGCATACATACATGGACAGCAGGGAAATATACATGTAGCCCTCCTGCAGGAGAAGCATCTTGTGGCAGCCAAACAAGCTACGAAATGAGGGGGACTAGTGCATGGATCTCCATATTCGGCGTATGCCCGTGGTACCCTGGTTTGGGTAGCCCCCTCTGTACCCTTTGGATTACTGGAATGCAAAAGTAATAGAGAGGGCAGGCTAACCATCATATATGGATTTCTGGAACAAAGGAAAGTCTGCATCATTAGCTTCTACGCTCCCAACCATAACGCTGCTGGCTACTTTAGGTCTCCGGGTCCCTGGCTGGTGCCATAAAGAGGGGCCCTATGGTTGGCGGGGGGGACTTCAACTGCACCCTGGACCCTGTGTTAGATAGGTCGGACGGCAAGGGCCATCAGCCAGGGTGCTGGGGATACTAATGCGGGAGTTGGGGATTGGCGACATCTAGAGACAATTGCACTGGCACAGGAGAGGCTACTTATTCTACTGGAGCCCACACGGTTTGCATACACGCATTGATTATATGTTTACAGGGGTGGAGGTCCTGGGGGAATTTACTAGGGCCGATTATCGGGCGAGAGTCATCTCAGATCACGCGCCACTTGCAGTGACCTGGCAACATATTGCTGGCACACCTCCAATCCCGACATGGTGGCTGAGAGCAGAGGCACTACTTGATGAGCCGTTCAGAACCCACATGGGAAGTAGTATAGAGCAATTCTTCAAGCAGAATAAGGGGAGTGTAGATGGAGCGGGAACCCTGTGGGAAGCCTTTAAGGTGGTGATGAGAGGGGAAGCTATTGGGAAGATGGGGGGCATACGCAAAGATCTGATGCAACACATAGCCAGCACGGAAGAGCAGATGGAAGCAATGGGAGAACCAGGGGTACAAGCAGCGGAGCATGAGAAGCTGATTGAGCTTAGGCAGGACAGCAAAGCGGCCTGGGAAAGACTGGGCAAGCACGGCCATTGTAAATATATAGAGAGACTGCACAAGATGGGTAACAAGCCGGGCAGGTTGCTGGCCTGGATGTGCCAAGCGGAGGAAGGAATGGGCATGATCACCTCCATTAAAGACAAGAGTGGGAGTAGTGTATAGCCCAGGGTGAGATAAATGCGGTCTTTAGCCGATATTACCAGCATCTTTATGAGGCCGAAGGGAGGTGCAACACCAATGATCTGAGCGACGTATGGATGGAAATCGACCTGCCCCACTCAGAGCAGGAACAGGTCGAGATGCTTGATGCTCCGTTCACAGAAGAGGAGTTGCAGGCAACGATACGCAGGCTGCCCTCGGGCAAAATGCTGGGTGCCGATGGGTTCCCGGCAGAATATTACAAGGAATTTGCAGGAGAATTATCATCCCACCTCCTGCAGATGCTAGAAAAGGCGTGGGAGGCAGGCCTTCTGCTATCAAGCCTCCGGGAATCCATCATAGTGCTGATTTTGAAGATGGGCAAGCCACTGCTAGAGTGCGGGTCGTATAGACTGCCCTGGATGATTAACCAAGATTGTAAAATTCTCGCTGCAATGTTGAGAAACAGACTGAGGGGGGTCATTGGCACCATAATACACCCCGATCAGATGACTTATGTTCCTGTGAGGAATACATCCTGGAACTTGCACAGGTTGCACCACATAATTGACAAAACCAGGGAGGAGGAAGCGGAATAGGATGTGGCTTCGGTAGGTGCTATAAATGCATTTGAGGAGTCAGTCAGTAAGATGCGATTGGCTGCGCACCGCGCTGTGGCGCTTCGGAGTGGGGCCATGCTTTGCGCGATGGGTGCAAGTACTGCATGAAAAGCCGTTGGCACGAATGAAAACTGGGAGACACATCTCAGCAGCGTGGGAACTGGGCAAAGGGACCAGACAAAGGTGCCCGCTCTCCCCCATGCAGTTCATATTGGCTATGGACCCGCTTGCAGTCTTTACCAGAGCAGAATACAACTGGGGGAGAATGCACATGGTCTCGCTATATGTGGATAACAGGTTGCTTTCTGTGCAGGACCCAGAATTCAATCTACCATGTATGTTGGAAGTACTAGACGGCTTCTCCAGACTGTCGGGCATAACCATAAGCAGATTGAAATCAAAACTGTTCCTGCTGGGGGGCCTGGCAACTCGGGGGCAGCAGCGCCTGCCTGACTTAGAGATACAATGGGCGGTGGACTCCTTCCAATACCAGGGGGTGAATATTTATTACGCTCCCCAAGCGGAGCATGAGGCGAACACCCAGAAGGTACTCGGCGGGGTTGAGAAGCCCATGGAATTCTGGCAAAAGCTCCCGTTGTCTATGATGGGTCGCACAGCAGTACTTAAAATGAATGTGCTGCCACGCCTGTTGTACCACTTCGTCAATATACCATAGGAGATCTCGAGATCGTTCTTTTGTGGACTAGACTCAGTGGTGAGAGGGTTTCTTTGGGGAGGGAATAGGTGTCGGGTATCGCTGGGAGCACTTTGGTGGGACTACAAGGAGAGGGATATAAGGCTGCTGCATTTCGAAGTATATTACCTGGCTGGTCAATTACAGTTTGTGGTGTCCTGGCTGGTGGATGAGGCCTCCCTAGACACTGAGCTTCTGAGGGGCGACATGACACCGTTTTACCTGAGGGAGGTGCCCCAGTTACCGACTATTGGTCAGGAGGGGAGGTCGGCAATGGTCACTTTGGGCAGGAAGCAGTGGAATAGATGGTGGAGGTTGATGGGCGAGTGGGACATGGATTCCGCTTATATATCCCTTGCAGCAGTCAATGGAGGGGATCGGAAAGTTGTTCGTGCATTGAGAACTGAATGGAGTCATCACCTTGGGCGACCTGTTTAAGGAGGGGAAAGTGATGAACTTTTCTGAGCTGATAGAGACCTACGAGATAACGAAAGGACAATTTCTGACTTAATGGGCCTCATTACGATACTGGCGGTAGCTGTGCTGGTGAAACCGGCATGGCTGCCACTGGTATCATTTTCTTTCTGGCACCCGCAAATGGCCAATTACCGGGTCATTATCGCCTTGCCGGACCCAGTAATTAACCATTTGCGGGCACCAGAAAAAAATGCTCCCCATTCCCATTTGAGCCCCATAGGGCTCAATGGAAATGGTGAGGTTGGATGCACCGGCACCAGTCATGCTCTGCTCGACGGGTGTCGGTACACCCGCCAGGCACACGCATTCAGAACTCATAGTTTGCCGGTCTGGTAACAGCGGTACCGGTAGCTTACTGGTACCGTTGTTAACAGACTGGCAAACTTGTAATGAGGCCCAATGTATTATTTATTTGTAAATTTGTAAAGTACCCATACACAGAGAAAGTGTTTTAAAATGCTCAAGGGTGGGGGGGGGGGCAGTGGGTAAAAAACAAACAGTCATTCAGAGCTCTTGAATTTCTGAATGAACCAAGTCTGCTCACGGCAGGAAAGTGCAGGAACAAGTGCATATATATATATAACAGTGAAGATAACTCTTTCAGGTCTGACGACAATCCTTTTCAAAGTGCCTTACACAAATAGGGTAAAGGATGTTGTGGATGGGTAGGATAGACAGGCTACTATACAATACTAGGTTAGAGAGGATCATACAGTTCTCATATAGCAGCAAGACATAGAGACAGTGGAGGGGGGCATGCAGTAATACCGATAAGGGATAGTCAAGTAAAGGAGGGGGGTGTAGGGGAGGAGGGGAGAAGATGATGGGGTGGAGGTGGGGCGGAAACAGATGGGGGAACAAAACACCAACAATACATGAGGGATAGAAGAAGAGGAGATAGCGATAGCGAGCAGAGAGGAGGGGGAGGGAGGGGAAGGGATGGGAGAGAAACAGGAAGAGGGAAGTAGAGACAGCAGATGTTGCTCCCAACCAGCATGATTTTAGGTATTAACACATCAGTGCAGGGGTGCACACAGTAGTTGAGTTTAGAGGGAAGGAGCAATGCAAGGGAGGCAGAGTAACAATTAGCTTATGGATTACTTTGTGATCATTATTGTGGGAAAACACGTTGTGGGATATTTTGACCCACTCAGCTGTGCTATGCTACATCACTTTGCTGCATTAGGTCAAGAAACAGCAAAATGGCCGCGCTGACTCCTGTGCGAGCCAATATCTCTAAACTGCCTTTTGCAACAACCAGAAAATGGCTGCACCACCCTACCACCCACATTTCAGGTGGGGTGGAACAGAGTACTCACTGTAGGATTGTGCCAGTGTGCTCTGCAACATTTAGCATGAAGTGAAGTGAAAGAGGCAGCATTACTTTGCTGTAAACCCAAAATGCCTCTTTAGAATGACATCTTTCAACCTTAAAAGTGCTGCTTGGCGCTAAATCCATCCATTTACCATGAACCACTGAGATAAAAAAAAAAAGGCCCTGCAATGCCAAGGATCATTCATTAGGCCTCAGAGGAACCGGGCCTCATTTGAATGACAGCTCATGTCAAAAGTATCCTTAAAGAATCAACCAGGGGCTTTGTTTTCATTTTACATGGGAAAAGCATCTTTTTTCTTTGCAACAGTATCAAGAATCAGCTGTTCAGAGAAAGACTCTAAATAGATGCCTGATAAATGTATCCATGCTGCAAAACAACTTCAGCACTCAAGAAAAGAACTATAGCTGCAGAAAGTGTGTATTTGCTGGAGATGAAAACTGAATTTAAAGAAATAATAAAATGTGCTTTTTTTGAATGAAGAGAGAAAATCACCTATTTAAAAGTACATTGTTGTGTAAAGACCTGCTTATTTAGAAATAAAAAAGGATTTGTTGCTTGTAAAAGTACATCTATAAACTGTTCTGATTCCATAGGTTTAAGTCAAGATGTAAAAACTCATAGGCTATGTTGGTAAACTATATAAAAAAAAAACTTGCTCTGCCAGTTGTTAGCCCTGAGAAAGTGTGACACCTCATAAACATCTGGCACAGGAAAGCGCTAATTGCTAGCTTGGAGGACCTTGAATGCACCAGGACAAAGGGACTTGCCCAGCTCATCAGACATTCATCTTTGCTCCAGGCTGGGACAATAGCAGGCTGTTAGGGAGAATTCTGACTTTCCTAACCTAGTGAGTCTCCCAGCAGCTTTGCTGGATTTCTGGAGTTTGTTTTTTTTTCATCCTGCGAAGAGTGAGACTCTTTTTCTCCCACTCTGGGACATGATTTGTGGTATTTCTTTGAATGTTAATGTGTTCTATGGGCTATGGGGTCTTTTACTCCATAGGGTCTCATGTGTTTTGCTATGTGTGTTACACAGCACCCACCGTGCCGTAACACTGGGGTGTCCTAGGTGACCCCCCACCATAGACTCCATACCCTGGGACTGACTACTGTCTCCCAGGGCATGTAAAGTCACCATTGGCTTGACTAGACCTAAATTTACTAACAGAACTAGTACAAACCATCCTATTGTGGACGTACTGGTAGGGGTAATTCGATTACCCCTGGGTCTGTTGTTCGAGGGGGCACTGTCCCATCCCCCCTCATCGAGTTTTGGCTGGTGGCAGTGGATACTACTTTTTTATATTCGACCGCAAATATTTCTCTGTGGGATTTTCCCATTGTTCGAGGCTAATACTTTTTCATATTAGTCTCTAACATACCGCCGGTTTATTTGTTTTAAATGAATCCACCGGTTGGTAATTTCTGCCAGAACTCGGTTTTTAAAATGGCGTATGTGTTCGCCTCTGTAACTCCAAACCAAAGGTTGAGCCCTTTGTTCCACTTTTGGCGGGCTTCTGCACAGAAGCCCTCCAGAGTGGTGCCATTCTGTCTGGGTACCACAGGGGGTGTGGGAGGGGGTTTAGGCACCCTGGACTGAGTTGCCTTGCCAACTCAAGTCGCACTCTGGTGTGATTGGCCCACGTGGTGAAACCGCCCCGCTCACCACTTAGCATGTTTGATTGACAGCTAGGCTGAATGAATGGGGGTTTTCTGCATAAAAGCAGGGCTTTGGGGACTGGAACTTCAGAAGTCGCCACAGGACCTAAGAATCCGATGAGGGAGAAGCTGAGCCGACCTGCAACGATGACACCACCGGTGGAGCCCTGCTGAACTGACTCCCACTTCCCAACGACAGAGGAGATCTCCCTGCCGGAGAGTCTTCTTCCCTTAGACTGGTGGGAACAACCAGTCCCTTGCTTTTTCTTCGCTTCCAGGATGTCTAGTGGTCGAATTTCCCGTGCTGAGCACCCGGCAACTGGATAGCCGCTAACCACTGTACCGCGACCAAAAGGTGGTGCCTTGTGACGGAGCACTCCGTGGCTGGTCTCTTCCCTGGTGGTGCAACGATCTTCAACTTTCCTCTACGACGAGATCATCTCTTCTTCGGGAAAAGTCCTGATTTGCATCCACCACCAGGAACAACTGCCCGCCCGGAGCTGACTCTCCACTCCCAAGGTACTGTGTCCGCCTGGCTTCCCTTGAAACGGATAGCGTGAGGTGTCTTAAATCCTTATCTTTCCAATGGGTCGCCTCCAGACCTTCTTAACTTTCGTTCTAAAACTGGTCCAACCTTTCTGTGACATTTTCATACAAAGACTTGAAGTGCATTTCCACTGTGGTACTTTTGGGACATACCGCCTTGCCTCTCTCCGAGTGGGCCTGGCCTCTGAACTTTGTGAACTACAGTAGACCCTGCCTTGCTTGCCTTGCATTTGATTTGTAAAAGTGTTGGTACTGAGTTGGTTTCAAACCCTGCCTTTTTCTCTCCCTTTCTAATGAATATTAGAGTGCCATCTGGGTTAAAGCACTCACCTCTGTCTGCAAATAAGTGGTGCCTTTGAACCTAGACTTGTCAAAATATTGTTATGGGATTGATATATACTTATAGTAACTGTGATTGAAGTTGTTTGCCATATTAGTGCCAGTGTGTTTTTCATAGATGTGTTTTTAAATAAATAATTATATATCTTTACACCCAAGCTCTGATCAGTGTCTGCTTGTTCTACTGTGTAAATTGCCCTATTTTGTATACTCTAAATACTGCCAAACTCGTCTTGAGAGAAGTCTGACTGCTCAGCCACAGCTACCAGGTAAATCTGGGTGGTGCAGACTGCTACCAATTGGGTTTACTGCTAACTCCTGTAGTCTTAAACTTCTTGCAGTGGTCCCAGAGGGAACTGCACAGGTTTCTGCCTAACACTGGTGTACAGCGGTGGGATTTGTATCGAGTATACAGTTTAGAGTGCTTTTCAACACTTTACGATAACTAACCACAAAGCTTAGCACTAAAAAGCAACTTACAAAAACCATGTCTACTATGGAAGTTTACAGTCAAGAGTCCTTGTCAGGTGAAAATACTGAGAGTTTGAGAGCTCTCTGTAGACAAGAGAATATTTCTGTAAGAGGCAAGAAAATAGAACTGATAGCAAGATTGCTGGAAAACCAAAGTCTAGGTACTGGTTCAGTGGAACCAACTTCTCCAGCAAATGTAGATAATAGTAATGGTGTATATCTAAATCAAAGTACTGATGATAGTGATGAAGAGGCTGAAGAGGAAGGAGAGGCTAATGAAACTGTCTCCCCTACCCCTCTGTCTGCCTTACCAGCTGTACCTACTGGGCCTATAGCAGGTCCCACACTAAGTCCTCAAGTCCTTGAACTAGAAAAAATAAAAATAGACTTGGAATTCAGAAGGATTACTGCTCAAACTGAACAGAAACACCAAGAAATGCAACAAATTCTTAGGCTCAGAGAAATGGAGCTCAAGCATGAGTTGGAAATGAAAAAGTTGTCTGTTGAAACTGCTTCTGTCTCTGGCTCCTCTAGAAGTTCCAGTCCCAAAGGACCGCGGATGCCTAAGGAATTAATTTGTATGTATGAACCAAAGTTGGATGTGTTGGATTGGCTGAGTTTGTTTGAGTATAATCATGGGCTCCAGAACATCACAGGTAATGAGTTACTTACCTGGTTGTTCTCTAGGCTCCCCCCTGTTGCAACTGATGCGGTAATGGAGTTGGGGGAGGAGGATAGGAAAGAGTATGAAAGTGTGAAACTAGCTCTGATAGCTAGATTTAGGAAGACCCCTTCCCAGTATCTTAAGAGGTTTAGATCCCTCAAAAAGCATGATGGTACCCCTTGGGCTACCTGGGTGAGTGAAGGGTTGAAAAACTTAGAGGGGTGGATTAAGGGTTACAAGGTGAACACTTATGAGGGTATGAAGAATCTTTTTTATGTTGGAGTCAATTTATGATGCCTGTTCTCCTGAGCTCAGACAGCACTTGGCTGATTCAAAGGAATTGGATTCCAGGAAGCTAGCTAAGGCTGCTGACTTGTGGGTTGCCAACAGGGCTACTTATAAGGATTCTGGGGCAACTCAGAAAAAGGATGAGGGAAAACAGCCTAAAAAAGACTCAAAAGAGAATTCTAATACCTCCCAACCCAAAGAGGGCCCCACACAACAAAATAACCAGGGTAAGCCCCAGGGTAAACCACAACAGGCTAGTGTACCTTTTGGTCACAAACCAGAATGAGGTCAGGCCAAGCCACCCTTCCAGAGAGCATTTGGAACATGCTATCTCTGTGGGGCAACTGACCACATCAAAGGAGATCCCAGTTGTAAGGGTAATCCTACAGGGATCAGCAGAGTCTCCTTAGCCTTCACTCCTGAGGAGGAGGAAGTCCAAATGGCTAGTGCTCACTTTGAAGTCTTTTCTGAAGAACCCTTGGGTCTTCAAGCAAGTGTAACCGTAGAGTTCATGGGTCTGGTTAGTGATCAGAATAGGAGTGTGTACAACTCCATACCAGAAAACTCTAAAGTTTATTATATGGACAGTGTTCTTGTCAATGGCCAGGATACTCCTGCCAGGCGAGACACTGGGGCCAGCAGAACAGTAGTGGATGAAAGCTTTTTCAGGCCTGAGGATGTTGCTAAGGCACCCAAAGGTCCCACTAAGATGTCTGGAGGCCCTGTCCAAATGGTTACAATTCTACCAGCCCTCATTCAGTGTAATGACATGACAGTGTTCATTCCTGTCAGTGTTCAGACTGAGGTGCCTGGGAGAGTCCTGTTGGGGAACGTTCTAAGAACTCTAGGAGTAGTCTCCAGTACCCCCAGGCCTCCCAGTACGGAGACCCAGAATCAAACCAAAGTGGCTAGAGAGGCCACCTTAAGGAACCACTCTAAGCCTGTGGGAACCTCTACTGAGAACCCCACTACAAGCCCTGGTGTTGGTAAGTTGACCTCTGACCCAGGCAAATTTCAGGCTAACATGTTAGGGAAATGGGAGCCCCAACCAAGCTCCATCATTGTTCCCCCAGTTATAGAGTCTGTGACTCCCCCTGCTTCTGAGGAAGAGGTGGATAGACCTACTGGAACCCTAACTAGGCCTAAGAGAACTGGTAATTCTCAGTGCTGGTGGAAAACCAGAAAAGAAAAGTCTAAGGCCAAAAACCTTCAGACTGTTGGACGTTCCACAGAAGACTCCAACCCAATTCCTAGACTTAAGGGGGAAACTCCTAAAGTAGTTAAAGGTAGATCTAAGAGGGAGGAGAAGCATGTACCTTGCTTATCTCCATCCCCTCCAATCAAGAGGCCTAAAACCCAACCTTCTCCCAACCGAGAGGTGGTGAGGACCTCTGGAGGCCCCTCTAGATCTAAGGGAATCCTTTATAAGGACCCCTTGAAAAAGCCTAACACAGGTTCAGAAGTTGTAACAACTTCTGAGGGACTGGTCAACCAGATCCCGTATAACTTTAAAAAGACTGATGTTTCTCAAAGGGTTTGTAGGTCATATAGCTTACAAAGGAAAACCTTTGATTTGACCATGGAACATAGGTCAAGGTGTCACCACCAAAATGCTGATGGTCTCTCTAGGATGTATGTCATCGACTAGAGGTATGAGATTCATCCAGGAGTGGATTAAATCCTCCTGTCCCTTAGTCGGGGGGGGGGAGTGTTAGGGAGAATTCTCTGTTTAGGCTGAATTTTCTAACCTAGTGAGTCCCCCAGCAGCTTTGCTGGATTTCTGGAGTTTGTTTTTTTCATCCTGCCAAGAGTGAGACTCTTTTTCTCCCACTCTTGGACATGATTTGTGGTATTTCTTTGAATGTTAATGTGTTCTATGGGCTATGGGGTCTTTTACTCCATAGGGTCTCATGTGTTTTGCTATGTGTGTTACACAGCACCCACCGTGCCGTAACACTGGGGTGTCCTAGGTGACCCCCACCATAGACTCCATACCCTGGGACTGACTACTGTCTCCCAGGGCATGTAAAGTCACCATTGGCTTTAATAGACCTAAATTTACTAACAGAACTAGTACAAACCATCCTATTGTGGATGTACTGGTAGGGGTGATTCGATTACCCCTGGGTCTGTTGTTGGAGGGGGCACTGTCCCTTCCCCCCTCATCGAGTTTTGGCTGGTGGCAGTGGATACTACTTTTTTATATTCGACCGCAAATATTTCTCTATGGGATTTTCCCATTGTTCGAGGCTAATACTTTTTCACATTAGTCTCTAACATACCGCCGGTTTATTTGTTTTAAATAAATCCACTGGTTGGTAATTTCTGTCAGAACTCGGTTTTTAAAATGCCGTATGTGTTCGCCTCTGTAACTCCAAACCAAAGGTTGAGCCCTTTGTTCCACTTTTGGCGGGCTTCTGCACAGAAGCCCTCCAGAGTGGTGCCGTTCTGTCTGGGTACCACAGGGGGTTTTGGGAGGGGGTTTAGACACCCTGGACTGAGTTGCATTGCCAACTCAAGTTGCACTCTGAGAGTTTAGAGTTTAGAGGGGGAGAAAGAGCTGGACTCCCTCTATGACCTGGAGGAAGGAGGGCATGCCGTCTCCAGGCTCTATGATTTGATGCTAGATTTGCTTAGTATATCAGAACTCAAGGCCTGAGGCAAGTGGGAGGAGGAGGTGGACCGGGCCTTCACAAAAGGCAAATGGGCCAGTGTGATGTTTTATACGCACAGGGTATCCAGGAATGCCAGATTTAAACAGCTACAGTTATTCCTCACACACAGAGCTTAAATTATTCCACATGCTATCTCATGGTTCCCAGTGGTGGGGGAGCAGAGCTGCCCGAGTCGTACCAGTACGTCAGCGGACATACTGCACATGTTTTGGTCCTGCCCGGTAGTCCAGGTGTTCTGGCTGGATATCGTGAAACAGGCCTCCAGATGTGGGATAGGAATTAATGGCTGGCTCCCGGAGGCATGCCTGCTGGGCTGTTCTCGAGGCGGTGCAGGAAGGCACATATAGCAAAGATGAAGGACCTCATCTTCATTTTGGAAAAGCACAGGCTAGCACTAGCTTGGAAGTCATCATAGAGCCCCCGCATAGAGGCATGGTGGGGAGACCTTCGAACGTGGGCTGAGGCTGAAACGGTGGTTTGGCACAGAATGGTCTACAAAGGTCAGTGGGAAGCCAGCGCAAATGTCACGGCATGGAATGCATTGATCCAGCAGATGTTAGTACCTTCAGATGTTATACCTCCATGAGGCGCAGCAGTAAGGCAGGGGATAGAGGGTTTGGAAGGCGCATGACCAGCGGTGAGATGGGGGGCAACTAGAGTGGATTTGGAAGGGGTTTGGGAGGAGGGGTTAGGCATACATATGTTTTGTTGTTTATATATTTAGCAGCATGGACTGTTATGCTTGGTCTGGTGAGCACAAGCGGGGAGGACACAGGCTGATGGCCGGGTGGAAATGTTGGACACTGGAAACAAAAGCCATTGGGTGCACTATGAACAGAGAAGTTGAAGACCAGGTGGGTGCTGTTAGGTCCACAGAGATTCAGTGCATGAGACTTAGACATCACACTTACAGTGTCAATCAAGAGCGCAGCCATCTGCTGAAAGTGGTTTCTTTGGGGTTAGGAGATTAATTTCCTCTCTTTTTCTCTTTGTTTATTTGTTGAAAATGCCAATAAAAAAGTTTTTAAAAAAAATAGTTGATCATGTCGTTGAAAACTGGGATGAATTCTCTATAATGTCCCACAACAGTGATAGTAACAACTATGCAAGTGTGATGCATATTTTGACGACGTGTGCCAACCCTATACTTATGGTGGTCTATGTGAATTGACAGCGGCAGCTTTTTTAATTTGTTTTTTGAAGTTTATCATAACGGTGCACTTTACTCAAATGTAAATGACCCAGTAAAACAGTTACGTTTTATGCAAAATCTTTACAGCTGCCATTTTGATGCTTATTTGCCACATGAACCTGATGGTGTTTCTAATAGCAGTACATTTCCCACTCAGTTCAGTGTTATCACACGCTTCTCTCACAAATCGTCGTGCTAGGTACACCAATGCCACCAGGCAAATGCAATTTAGGACTGCAGCAAAGAACTATACTCTGCGTAAACCTGAGGTTCACCATTCTGCTGTGGCTGTTCATCAAACAAAAGAATTCCAATATCCATAAAGCATCTTTAGCTGCATACCAAAAAAACAAGCCTGAGGTGCATAGGGCAGTAGCAAAGAAATATCAACAAGAAAAGCCGGAGGAGCATAGGGCAGCGGCAAAGAAATATCAACAAGAAAAGCCTGAGGAGCATAGAGATGCAGCAAAGAAATATCAACAAGAAAAGCCGGAGGTGCATAGGGCGGCGGCAAGGAAATATCAACAAGAAAAGCCAGAGGTGGGGGGGTGCTGTTGAGCAGCCCGAAAATGGCCACCTAGCCGTGGAGCTCCGTGTGGCTTGGACCTAAAATCCGGCATCATCAGCAGAAAGCTTTGCTTCCACAGCACTGCACGACCCAGATTGATGCCGACATTGTGCTGAACATCCTGCTGTATTTTCAACCTGAATCGAGCATTGGAGGCCCCGCGGTGCCATGTCGGAGTTTAGGCCCGCCTTTCCGGGCCAACCCCGGCGTAGCCTGAGGCCCGGCTGGGATCCGCCTCTGTGGAGCACCCCGTCACTCGTCTGCGGCACTTTGGGATGGCACCCACATACTCCGGATGCCGACTTCAGCGGGAGGCGGCATGTGCTGCGACTTCCCCTGCGCCTGGCCGCGCTACACTGGAGGCCCGGAGCTGCCTCCACCCGGCCTTCCCGCTCTGACATCGCAGCCTCGATCTTTGACCCGGGCGGGCCAGAACCTCCAGCGGGGGATTGCTGCCGGCTGGCCGCGCCTGGGAACGTGGAGCGACCCCTGGATCCTGCAGATCGGCTGCTGACGCCAGGGAGACGTTGGGCATTTTTACGCGGGTGGCGGTCTACACCCACGGCCCAGGTGAGGAGTTGGGTTGGGTTGAGGCTCACCCCCATTGTTCCTGTCCGGATCCCCGCCTCGGCGTATTGCCCTTGGATGCGGGTGCCTTCCCAATCAACCAGCCTGCACCGCCTGCCCTGTAGCCCACTCCCTGGAGCCCTGTAGACACTGGGGACTGCAACGCACGTAGGTGCACTGAGCCGCTGACCCCATCCGGCTAGACTGCACTGATCTGGGGCTGCCAATAGCCACGCTTCCCCATATATAACACAAGCTGCCCTGGAGGGCACCTCATTACGTTGGAACCCTAACGCTTGAACCCAGGCCCCATGAGCAACTAGTGCACACGGGTGGCTGCGGCTCCTCTGACCTAGCCAGCACTATCACCGGCCACGCATTGACAACGCTCTATTCCTCAGCAGATATCCTGCTTATCCCACTCGGGCTAACCTCATGCTGGCAGCGCGCTATGGTGGTTCTCCCCAGCCCCTGCACCTTCCACGCTGGGTGGTGTGCAGTCTACTAATTTAGTTTTGCCCACATTGCAGCCCGGCTGCCACCTAGACCCCGAATACATCAGCGGTGTCGCAGCCCATCTCTACCTTTGCTCAGCCTCAACGGCCTGCAACTATTGGACGGTGAATCTTGCCGCTACACCCCTGCGCCTCACATTAAATCGGGCCTGACCTGTCGGGTCACCTCTCATCAGGCTTGCAATATCCAACAGATCCAGGGGGACCAACAAGGTGGGCGCCATTGACAAGTTTGCAAAGGCAGCCCCACGTGTAGACCAGGGCGCTGCAACATCCGCTCAGGAAGATCCCGAATCCGAGCCCCCCCTGGAGCAATGGCCCCTGATCTCACTGCCATGATGGAGTTGATGGCCAAAAACTTTGCCTCGTTCCATGAAAAATTGGACGATATTAATGCCAACGTTGCTTCCCTTAAATCCCGAGTCGATCAGGCGGGAACAAGGATTACTGAGGCAGAAAACAGAATCAGGCTTAACGAAGATCAACTACACACTTTGTAGGATGCAGTGGCCACCCTGACCCGCGACATGAAAGTGGTGAAGTCAAAGTGCGATGACCTTGAATCCCGCTCGCGTAATAGGGGTCCCCGAAAATGCCCTGAAGGGGCGCATCGAGCTGGCAGTCGAAAATCGACTTAAAGACCTATTGGGAGACCCTGCACTATCCCCTTTCTTTACAGTGGAGCAAGCTCATTGGGCCCTGTCCCCGCGTCCCTAGCCGGGAGATTTCCCCAGACCCATCATTGTCAGGATCCTCAACTATAGGGACCGGGACCTCATCCTACGCCTGTCACGCAAAAAGGGTGACCTACGCCTTCACTCAAATACCATTCGGCTATTCCCTGACTTCTCCGTTGGGGTGCAACAGGAGAGGCATCAATTCCTGGGAGTCAAGAAACTGCTACGTTAGCGTAATGTCCGATATGCAATCCTCTTCCCAGCCCGGCTCAAAATTACCTTCAAAGAAAAGTTGTTCTTTTTTACGGTGCCCGAGAAGCCTGTCAAATTTATAGAGTGTCAGATACCACTGCCTAATCCCAATGGCATCCCTATGGTTGATGACTAACCTCAAATCACTTCGTATTTCAGCTATCTGTTAACTATTGCTTGTTCCTTTATGTGTTGATAGCAATACAGCCTTATTGTCTCACCTGTATGCACGCATTGAATACCTGTGTCGATCACATATGCATAGTTCACCGCCGGTGGCCAGGGGCTGCTCTCCGCCATGCATACCGGCTGGCTGTTATTGAATACCCCACTTGTTGGTTGTTGACCCACTTGTAACCACAGGCCTAGACACGGAATGCTAGAGTGTGGTGGGCATCGCCCCCTGGTCAGCTTAACCATGCTTATTCGCTCAGGCTCGGCCCATAGGAGCCGGTTGTGATCACTCTGCATATGTTTTGTTCGATGTACAGCTGGTAACCCATTGCCATTTCTATTTTCCAAGTGTCCACCACACAGCAACCGTGCACCCCACTGTGATTGATGTGTTTAATTTTGTTAATTTGAAGTTGGGTATTGGCCCCGGTTGGACCAATGGGATTGCGGACCCACGTTGGGAACCACCTGTTGTCCCCTTTTTCGTGGGACATTTTGATATTGTCTGGTGGGAGGAGGGGGGTTACACTACCTGCTTGGGTGGGGCGGTGAGGGAGGGGGTGGAGAGGGTTTGATTTGTGTTATGGAAAAAGGCAGAGGTGGATTGGCAGACCACAGTGCATCGGGGGGCCCCAGTTGGGCGGCCTCCGCCCTAGATTCACTTTACGACAACGGTGATGGGATGTTCCTTAGATCATTAAAATGCCTGTAACGGTGATGTCCTGGAATGTACGGGGCCTGAGTAATTACTCCAAAGCTCGTAAAATCATGGCGTACGCCAACAGACACGGTTGCAAAATACTGCTCCTGCAGGAGACACACTCAATGGGCCCTCTAACCAAAACTATAGCACCAGCATTGGGGTCCACATAGATATTTCACCTCATATTCTACGCGTGCTAGAGGGGTGTCGACGATGATCCATAAATCACTTAAGTTTGTTCTCCACAAGAGCTATATAGACCCGGAGGGGAGATACACTGCATTGTACTGCGCCATAGCCAACAGAGTATTTGCTGGTGAATACCTACGGCCCTAATGTTGACTCTCCGGACTTTGTTGACCTGGTGGTGTCCATATTGCTAGGGTACGTGGGGTTGCAGATCATCTGGGGTGGGGATATGAACTTCATACTAGATACCATGCTGGATAGGACTGGCACAGCCCCAAGGCCCTTATCTGGTGCAGCACGTAGACTACTGACTCACAGCACGACACTCGACATTCACGATGCATGGAGGGCATTACACCCGCAAACGCGTGAGTACACGTACTACTCCTCAGTGCACGATAGTTCCTCCAGGATTAACATGTTTCTATTATCCGGTTCTATGCTGGGCAGAGTGGTGGAAACACGGATACTTGCGCGTACTTTGACGGATCACTCATCGATTTTGGAAGTGGGAATACCTGCCCCTACTATCAACACCTGGCGATTCAAATAGGCCGCTCTGCAAAAGATATTGTATTTAAGGCGGACATCTGTGCTGATATACAGTCCTAATTTGAGCACAATATGCCCCAGTCGACCGCCCTGGGGATCCGCTGGTATGCTTTCAAAGCCTTTATCAGGGGTGCATCCATTTCTAGGGAGTCGGGAGTCCTTAAAACCAAAAGAGCTGCCCTGTCCTGCATCGAAACTAA
This sequence comes from Ambystoma mexicanum, assembly GCF_040938575.1. Lineage (NCBI taxonomy): Eukaryota > Metazoa > Chordata > Amphibia > Caudata > Ambystomatidae > Ambystoma > Ambystoma mexicanum. The sequence continues at coordinate 1,152,977,369 of NC_090933.1, forward strand.
ACTATGGGACCTGGAGTGAAGCCACCCGGCCTCGATTGACCTGAGTGTCCTCTGCCAGATCAGCGAAGAGCTCACATTTTTTAATGAACAAGCCAATAGGGAAGACCAGTACTTCAGCCGTCCACAGGCTGCGCGGAAATACGGTGAGGTGACAGGCCTGGCAAAACGCTGGCTGCTTTGGCAAGGGGCGAGTGGGGCCAAACCCAAATTACCTGCGTTAAGGCTAGTCAGGGGGCAATACAGTTGTCCGACCAGCAAATCCTTGAAGTCTGCACGGGCTTCTACTCTGATCTATACTCTCAACCCCTAGAACATAGTGACGCTCAGATGCGGGATCTCCTTGAGCAGATACCCACTACCTGTGTTGCCCCCGCAACAAGAGATCAACCAGATTCTCCTGTTACATTGGATGAAATAGTGGAGGCCATATCTAGTTTTTCTAAAGGAAAGGCACCGGGCCCCGACAGGCTAACGGCTGAATTTTATCAGGAGCATGCAGCTATATTGGCCCCCGAACTGCTCAAAGTGTGGAACGAGTCACTCCGGCTAGGATCCCTTCCCCCGACACTACGCGAGGCCGTCATTACGGTCCTGCTCAAGCCTGGTAAGCCTAGCGGTGACTGTGGATCTTACCGGCCCCTCTCACTAATGCATTTGGATACTAAAATCTTTGCTAAGGTGATCGCTAACCGCTTCCTACATGTCATGTCATATATGGTGCACGACGACCAGTCAGGTTTCGTGCCCGGGAGATCCACGTCCCATAATATCAGAAGGCTTCTTAACGTCATGTCACGAATCGACCAGGGTGTGAGTGCAGTTGCAGTCACCCTGGATGCTCAGAAGGCCTTCGACATGGTGTCCTGGAGGTACATGTGGCTCGTCCTTGAGACCATGGGCATTGGACCCAGGATGATTGCCTACATCAAGTTGTTATACACCTCCCCAGCAGCCATGGACCGTGTCAACTCCCAAACGTCCACTCTGCTCCCTCTCTTCAGAGGCACCCGACAGGGATGCCCGTTCTCCCCGATCCTATTCGCCCTGGCTATCGAGCCCATGGCGGACTTTGTTAGGGAGCGCCACTCACGTAAAGGGATACGGCTACAGGATACCCCCGAAATTATCTACGCGGACGACGTGCTGTTGTTCATCAGAGACCCCAAAGTCCACCTTGATCCAATCCTGCGCGACATTACCCGCATTGGTACATACTCTGGTTTCACTATTAATTATACCAAATCCAAGCTCTTCCCTCTCACAAGCTCTACAGTACAACCTGCCATGGAGTACCCGCTCCGCTGGTCCCCTGACGGGATTAAATACCTGGGAATCCAGGTGTCCCTGACCAAAGACGCACTCCTAGCGGACAACTACCTGGCCGCGGCAAAACAAGCAGAAGCCAAGAAAGCGTGCTGGCGCTCTCTCCCGCTATCCCTAGCAGGGAGACTTTCGCTGGTAAAGATGATACTGCTCCTTAAGCTGCTGTACATATTCACTAACGTACCTGTCTGGCCCGGTAAGAAATACTTTGCAGATTTACACAAGCTGTGCGCTCAGTTTCTGTGGCACTCAGGTGCCGTGCGTAAAAAATGGTCTGATATGACACTTCCCTACGACAAAGGTGGGTTCAGTGCCCCTGATATGCTGCGGTACTGGGTCGCAGCACAGGCACACTTCGCCTCTTATTGGTAGCCGGGCCCCCCCCTTAACCCCTATGTCAAGCTGGAGACCCTTGCGGCATCCGGCACCAACATAATGTCTTTAATATGACATCATCGATACGAGCCGGACTCACCCATTGACCCGGTCCGAGCCACTGTGCATGCCTGGGGCCGGATTCTCATTGCATGTGCTGAGGGCCACCCATACTACTGGCGGTTTCTCGGGCTGGAAGCCACAAATGACTTGGCCCTGGCGCGACACTGGGAGACCCTGGGGTACCTAGCCCTGTCTGACTTCTATGTGGGCAGGCAATTCATAACACCGCAGACTTGGAAGCCGGGTCACTCGGGGTCACCACTGGAACTCTTGCAATTCTACAGACTCTGGGCTGCCTTCCGTATTGCTTGGCCTGAGTTTCCCAATGAGCCCCCTGACTCCCCTGGGATTTCCTACATTGCCAATTCGGGTGGTGCCCGCGGGGTGGTATCTTCATTATACAAACTTCTCCTAACTGTTACTCCACCACAGCCCTCCAGGGCCCGGGATGACTAGGCATCTGAACTGGAGTTAGAACTCACGGACCAACTGTGGGGGAAAATGTGCTCACACACTAATAGAGTTTCCCTGAACTTTCGCTATCGCACCATTCAGTACAAATTGTTGAACAGGCTATATTACACCCCGCGCAGCATCTCCAGGTTTGCTCGCTCTGACACATGGCTCTGTCCTCGCTGCAGTGCAGAGGGAGCTGGCCATTTGCACATGTTCTGGGACTGCCTGAGTCTAGCCGCATTCTGGGATGAGATCCTGAAAACATTATCAAAAATCTGCGACACTGTTATTGATCCTGACCCATTGGGGGTTCTGTTTGGGACGTGGAGGGCTGAGGGAGCTAGGAGTGCGGCTTAATTCTTAAATGTGAGCTGTATAATTGCTAGGAAATGTGTTTTACAGAATTGGAAGTGCTCCCCCCCCTACATTCCAGAAATGGTTGAATTTATTAACATGGTCTCGGAACTGTGAGGAGGAGTACCTCAGTATGCTCCCGGCCCAAGAACATCTGGTCCACCTTTAACAGTTATCTTAACAGCCTGGACACACCCTCCTCTGTGGACAATTCATCGCAATCCTCTTTGTTAAGTGCTACAGCTCTGGATGCTTTGTGATGCTGCATTCCTTATTCGTCTTTATGTCACTGCTCCTATGTACCACTGTACTCAGTTATACATGTATTTCATTATTTTTGGCTACTCTGATGTATGTGTATGCTATTTGCCTCTGCCAACAAAAAAAAAGTTTTAAAAAAAAAAGAAAAGCCGTAGGTGCATAGAGATGCAGCAAAGAAATATCAACAAGAAAAACTGGAGGTGCATAGGGTTGCAGTTGCAAGGTATGAGCAAAACGATCCTGGTGAACGTGTCGAAAGGCGGACGGTTCTGTGTAAAGTTAAAGCTTACTCAGGCTTAGCATATGACCCTAATATGAGTTATGAAAATGACAACACGGTAGCTCTAGCTGCTATGTGCCACAAATTAAATGAATGCAGCGCTCTCATGCTCCTGGCATGTGTTGTAATGCTGGTAAAGTGCAGCTTCCCCCTTTTACAGTTTGCTAATGAACAATCACCCAGAACATACTCATTTTATGGACCGTATTTGGAAATATAACAGCTGATTTTAAATGACGTCATTCAGTGCAAAACAGATTATAGAAGCGATTTTATGCCAACGTTCAAGTGCAAGGTCAGGTATACTACTTAGACCGTTGTCTTCTACCTGTTCCACATCAAGAACCTCAATTCTTGCAAATGTATTTCGTTGGAGAGGACGAAAGGAAGGCAGGCTTAATGTGCAGCACTTTTCCTGGTGTCAAACAAGATTTGGTGAAACAATTGCAGGGTATGTTGCACGATAACAATTAACATATAAGGGACCTGAAAGCCAACTTAGACAAGGTGCCTCCAAACTGCGAATTTCAAGCTGTCATTCATGTTGACAGAAAACCTGTTGATGGTCAGAGTGGTCGCTTTAACGTACCGACAGTGAATGAAGTGGCTTTAATGATATGATACAATATGGCATTTGTAACGCGCCTATACACAAGTGTTTCAAGGCGCGACGAGGCAGGGGGGGGGACAAGGGGAAGACAGACAACGATCCTACTAGGCCAGGTGTCATTCAGATCGCACAAGTGCAGGGGTGGGGGGAAGGGAAAAGTGCAAGGGGAAGGGGAGGGGGGGAAGTGCAGTACAAGGTAAGTAGCGTAAAAAAATAATAAATAAGGCCGGCGGGTGGCAAGTGCAAGGTAGATGCAGAACAAGTGCTGGGAAGGGGGGGCTGTAAGGATACAGTGGCAGTCCCGCAGTGCAGGGGGGTGCCAGGGAGGCAGTGCAAGTGGAGAGTGGCTGGGCCCTGGACCGAGGTCACTGAGAGTGGCCCAGTTGCAGATTCAGAGCAGATTCAGTGAAGAATTAAAGCTGTTCAGCAGGGGAGAGGGAAAGAGAAAGCAGAAGCAAAGAGGAAGGTTTTGAGGTGCTTCCGGAACCGGAGGTGGTTCTCCTCAAGTTTCAGGGAGGCAGGAAGGCAGTTCCAGAGGGAGGCCCCTGCTGCAGAGAGATATCTACCCCCAGCTCGTTGCTTCGAGAAGCGGCTGACCCTGAGGGAGTTGGAGACGGATGAGCGAAGGGCTCGGGAAGGAAGATATTTAGGAAGAGAGAGTTGAAGGTATTTGGGCCCCAGGCCCCAGAAGGCCTTGTGGACAATGCATAGGGTTTGGAACTTAATCCTCGCAGCCACCTGGAGCCAGTGTAGAGATTTCAGTGCTGGAGAGATACGGTCCCTGGGCTTGAGGCCAAGGACAAGTCTCGCAGTTCTGTTCTGGATGAGTTGCAGAGGGCGGAGAGTGGAGGCAGGCAGATTAAGATAGAGGCTGTTACAGTAGTCCAGCTTTGAGAGAACCAGGGCTCGGGAGACAGTGAGCTTCTGGGGGAAGGAGAGGAAGGGAAGAATACCTCTGAGGAGGTGCAGCTGGTAGTGTGACTTCTTAGAGACGTCTGATATATGAGGAGAGAAGGAGAGTGTGGAGTCGAAGATGACCCCGAGGTTTTTTGCCTTGCAGGTAGGAGCAGGAAGGTGGCCAAGGGAGGCCGGCCAGAGAGCTGCAGGGAAGGAGGGAGTGGGTGTGCCGATAAGTAGAATCTCAGTCTTACTGGCATTAAGGCAAAGGTCATTGGCGGCACACCATTCCTGGATAGCAGACAGACAGTCAGAGATGAGGGAAGGAGAGGAGGAGGCCGAGGGTAGCCTGAAAATGAGCTGGGTATCGTCTGCATAGCACTGGAAGTTGGGGCAGAGAGCGGCGATGCGGAGGGCAAGGAGTGCCAGATACTGGTTGAAAAGCCAGGGAGAGAGGTTAGATCCCTGGGGAACACCACAAGAGGAGAAAAAGATGTCAGAGAGGAAGGACCCCAGTTGGACCTGGGAGGGTCGATTGGAAAGGATGGTATGATGGTATGGGCAGCAGTTTGTACAGGGAAATATTGTTTTGCAGAGCCACGATAAAGCACTTCGACATATCAGCGAAATTCACTGTTCTTGCGCCTTTCAATACCTGCTTCTGTTTTGCTGTGGCGAAGATAGCTACTAATTTCATATTCCTCAATGTAACCACAAAACCAAAAAGCCACTCAAAAAGATGGTCTCTGCAGCTTCCTTTAATTCTTATTGCATCATGGCCAGGCAAGATCAGATTAAGCCCTTGCTGCACTTCTGTTCTCCCTTAAGTAAATTTTTGTTTGACGTGTACACCAAAATAGAGAGTAAAAGGTAGAACTTCCTTAAAAATAACCAGGCACGGACTTCAAGATGGTGGCTGAAGGAAGCAGACGTGTGTGAACGTCTCTCCCCCCCGAGCCGCAACAGAACGCATGAGAATAAAGCAGTATCATTTGAGACCCCGCAGGATCTAACAGAGGGATCGGTATCAAGTACTGAAAAGAGGAGGAGGTCTACACCAAACAGAGGAAAGTGATAGGATGTGGCGTATTAAGGGAAGAGGGGGAAGGGCCCACACGGCAAGCCCTCACTGCGGGAAGCGAGAAAGGAGACACCGGCTTTGGTCGGGGAGAGGAGGCGGATGCAACAGACACAGCATAAAGGACAGCTTAAGTGACGGCCGTGTGAAGGGGGTCGACCAGTCAAGAATCAACTTTTGGTCGGCCAGTGTCGGAGAAAGGAGACGCCGGAAGAGCGCACTCTGCAGCCAAGTAACAGGGAGAGGGGATATACTACGCACAGCCCAGGTAGCGGATCGAGAGTCGGCACACCCCGCCCGGAGCAGCAAAGATTCCGGAACGGGAGGAAAGAAGCACGGGTGGCAGGAAGGAGCCCAAGAAAAGGAGCAGCGGTCCCCATGAGTCACAGGACCAGTCTGAGGCAGCGCGGTAACGAAAGAGGAGGACAGGAACAATCGGCCACTCGCCGTCACTGATTATTAGAAGGTAACCCCCACAGAAGACAAGCAGGGATATCTAAGAAGAATCCCAGGCAGCCCGACCTCACCTCTCTCAATCTCCGGGGCCCAAAGGGGCTGAGGCTGGCATAAAACAAAAACATCCCAGTGACCGGTAAACAGGGCGAGGCAAAACCAATATGGGAACAGCCGTAATGGGAGGAAAAACCAGCATCAGTGGGGGAGTCGCTTAAAGCCCTCCCCCACACACAGATTTCAGCAGTCAGTGCCACACAGCATTTACTGCATTTAGGAATGAATAATCCATAACAGTGCACTTGGAAAGCTCTCCCTCGGTTTTAAGCACTCCATGGGCCCTTTCTTTCACATCAGTCAAAGTTCTATCACACACATGCCTTATTTTTTCAGTTTGAATAACTGACCTTCTATTGCAGGGGCTTACCTTGATGGTGTTTATCCACACTCCCTAGGGGTGTGGAAGGATGGCAGGCATCGTTTACTGACTTTGCAAAGTGGCATGGAAAATTGCAGGTCCAAAGGAGGCATACACATGCGTACGCCACCTTTTGCCCTGCATGTTTGTACTCTTCCATGCAAATGAAGAAAATTTGCAGACGGGAAGCCGCCTACTTGTATATCAACATTTAATGGCTCTCTTTCACAAAATTAATAATGAGATTTTGCTTTGTTTTACTTTTCGCAATTACACTCCACCTTGCAAATCTTTAAAATTGCATGCAGAGGATTCAACACCATGTAAGAGACAGTCTTTCGTTAACAGCTCCACCAGTTCAAGGATCTCCTTTAAAGTTCACAAGATTTTGGGGTACCTCAGTCACTCTGTCTCTACGGTTAATTTTCAAAATATCCTCTGGCTCGTTTCCTGTTGCTTTTGGTATAGGACCTGCTTAAATCTTTTCTGCAGCCTCTGTAAACATCACTGTGTGACATACATACTTTTTTCATCTGGGATTCCCTTCCCCAATTTGAACAGAGGAGCTAAAGGAGGCCTTATTACCTCCTTTTCTCAGGGTACTTAACTCTGACCTCTGCACAACCTCTCTAGTCATCTTCTGGTCCTGCTGCTCCTCGTCAAAAAACATGTTTGCGCATTCCCCTGGGGCAAATCCCAGAAATTAATATAAGCTACAATGAAGCTTTGGCTGTTAACCCTTTTGGTGTGAATTACTCTGGCCTTCTCTTAAGGTTTCAAAGGAATGTAAGGCATGGGAACAATCAGAGGATTGCTAGATTGAATTGCCCTAATGAAGAAGTTAAAAATCAAAAAGGTCAGTTGAGAGACGATTTGCGGCAATTCAGCACTGTGAAAGGGCAGTGCATTTGAGGAAAAAAACGAACAAACAGCAGTATAGAAATTGGCTACTGTCCACCAAGGCCCAGCGTCCTCATACTGATGCTTAGGCCATGATGAAAATCAAAGCTAAGATAAAAAAACGTGAATTATGGGCCATGCCGAATAATAATTCCACCTTACAATTGGCTACTGTGATTTTGAAAGTTACGGAAAGGGCATGGATCAATTCTTTTGGTGCCTTTTTCTCAAGCAGTTCTGCAACATCCGTACCAAGGGTAGAGCAGCCTAGGTGGCTGTGGTCTATTGCCTTTACACAAGAGGATATTGTTAATAAAATAAAAAAATGGAATCCATCTAGAGCAGCGGGATGGATGGCCTACATAATGAAATGCTAAAATGAAATTTTGAGGAGTGGGCAGATTTCTGCTGATGTTATTTAACCAGATCCTGGTAACTAGAAAGGTCCCTGCTTCCTGGAAGACAGCAATAATAGTGCCAATTTATAAGAAAGGGGAGAGAGATAACCAGAAAAATTATAGGCCTATTGCCCTTTTAGACACGCTAGGAAAGATCTTTGCGTCAATCCTGTTGTGACATCTTAAGGAGTGGGTTTGTCTCTGGGATTGGTACTAGCCTTAACATACTCTTGTTTAATATCTTAAAATCGAAAGCTTTCGATTCAATCAGTAGGGAAAAGCTGTGGGAAAAACTTGCGAGTTGGTGCTGCCCGCTGGATCTTCTGGAGGCAATAAAAGACCTTTATTCCTCGACCTCTATTAAAATCAGGTTGTCGAGTGCAGGGATACTAACGAAGTCAATACAGACTGCAAGAGGACTTAAACAAGGCTGCCCTTTGGCGCCAGAATTGTTTAACCTGTTTCAATCTGATTTGGAAAAGAGTCAGAAAGAATCAGCTGCTTCTCCTCCTAAAATGTATAACGGCTCGATCTCATGGATCCTCTACGCTGACGATTTGGTCTTGATTGGCTACACACCGATAGGCTTACAAAGGCGCTTGAAACAATTGGAGATCTACCTGGCAGTAAACAGCTTGAGGGTGAACACTAAAAAAACTGAGATCATGATTCTACCCAAGCCAGGATCTATAAAACTGTTAAAATTCAGCTGGGTAAGAAACGCTGAGAAAATAGGCAGAGTTGATGTTATGACCTGTCTGGGGGTCGTGTTTAATGGTAGTGTAGTTGAAATGACTTGGGTGGACGCCTTGAGATTAAAATGTTTAAGACTGGCAGCACAGACAATGAAGATCAATAATAACATTGGTAAATGTACTATTGAACCCCTGATTGCTTTCTAAAAATTGAAGGTGGCCCCAATACTGATATATGGTGTGGAATGTGCTCCCCTATTTCAGGAGGAAATTTGGGATCAATTGGAGGGTCTCTTTTGGAGAAAAGTGTTTGTGCTTCTACAGTCGCTGCCAATTTCCTTTGTCCAATTTGAATTGGGTTTACAATCATTCAGATCAGTGATTTGCTGACGCTCATTGATCCTATACTCTAAGTGTGTGACTGTCTAAAAGGTCCCCCCATTCGAAAATTTAAACAAAGTAGTGTTTATGGGCTCGGATTACATAGTGGATGAGTGGAAAGCTGACTGTAGAGAACTATACTTAACGGAGGAGATCTTATTATTCAATCCGGACAAAGTGAAGCTTCAGCTTAAGAGGCTGGATTAGATTAACGCACTCCATCAGAGAGGTTCATATAAATTGGCCCTGCATTTGGAACATGAAGGTGGACCTCTTAATAGCCCCCCTAAATATCTCTTGGAATTTCCTAGCAAACACTATAGGAGACTCTTTATGAGACTAAGAATGAATATCATCCCTACTAGGGAGGTGTTGAGTCATAGGCGACAGATACCTCTAACTGACTCATCCTGTAGATATTGCAATGATCAAATGATAATAGAGTCATCAAGGCACCTACTGACAGAATGTCAAATGCTGAAGGTTGAAAGAAGGCTCTACATGAGAAAGTCACTGAAGGCTGTAAATCTTTAACATCTCAAGAGTGGTGGGATATGTTTATTTTGGGGAAAACACTTCTATGATGCTAGCTGCAATGATGTTTCTTGAATGAGTGCTAGAACCTGCTAAGGATGAGTGAGAGGCAGAGAGGGGCCATGGATCAGGAAAAACAAAATTTATGGATTGTATGCGGCCATGGGGGTATGAATATTTTTTCAATTTAATTTGGCTGGACTGTATGCTCATTTCCCAAACTGGATGCCTTATTTTTCAGCTTGGGGTGTCTCCCGTTTATGATCTATGTATTTTTTTTATCTTTTATTTTCTGGGTTTGCTATTTGCTTATTTTAAAGACGAAAGGGAATTAGTAATGGACTTGATGAAGAATTTTAAGGTGTTTTCTTAAGGTTTGAAATAAACCAATCAAAATAAGAAATGTAAAAAAATGTGTGTATATATATATATATATATATATATATATATATATATATATATATATATATATATATATATATATATATATATTACACAGCCACGGTAGTGGCTGTGTTGTTATAGTTAAGTTGCTGTTTCCATAGGAAGAGCACTTTTTGGGCGGCTTATAACTTCGCTCCCCCTGGACGAATCCTCACCAAACTTTGCAAAAAAAGTATATGGCCCACTCTGAATTTCTTTGCAGTTTGGTGAGGATTCGTCCAGGGGGGGAAAAGTTATAGGGGGGGGTCCTAAAACTTTTTTTTATTCCCAAAGACTGAATGGGAAAAAACTTTGTGCACGGCTACATCCCGAACCGCTGGACGGATTTACACCAAATTTGCGGCAGGAGCGGCGGCCTGGTCCCGAAAGCGTGCTTTTGCAAATTTGGTGTAAATCCGTCCAGTAGTTTTTAAAAAAATGACCAAAATGTAAGGCAAAAAAATGTGTGATATCTGTTTTCGCTTCGCGGACAGACTTCCCTGTTCGCTCCGCGGACAGCACCCCGATTGGCTCAGCGGCTTGCGTCATGTCCGCGGACATGCAACGTGTTCGCTGATTGGGCGGCGTGGTGCGTGATGCGCATCAGATTTTCTGTCGTCCCCGCCAACTTGCATTCGTGGACGTCCGCGGACAGCGCGGTGAAACGTGGATAAAAAATTGTATTTAGTGCCGTGTGTTGGTGTGTAAGAGTGTTTGGGGAGGGTGGGGGAGTATGAGATAGGTTCAATGTTTTTTTTTTATGTGCTAGACGTTTTTGTTGCGTTTGATTTGTCCGCGGAGAACACGGCTGTTCTGACATTTTGTAAATAAACTAAATGGTGGGGTGTTTAGAGGACGGAGTATGTGTCATTTTTGTTCGCAAGGAAGGCAAAAATGAGCTATGAACACTCGCGGTGTACTTAATTGTTCGTAAATACACAAACTGGGGGTGTCCTCAGGACGCTGTCCGTATTGTAATCTGTCTAGTTGAATGTGTTCTAAGAACACTTGCGGTGTCCCGAAATGGTTGCAATTACACAAAATGGGGGTGTTCTGAGAACGTTGTTTGTATTGTTCGTTGTCAGGGTGAAAGTGTTTTAAGACCACTCCTTTTGTCCGCTAATAGTACAATTTCCAATGGGCGTCAACCGACTTTTTGTCCACTAAAGAAACGATAAATCTGGCTGGTGTGCGCCGACATTATGTGATAATCCTATGACTGGCGCTATTGACCTGGCTGACTTGCTTTTGCGACACTAAATCATATCTCCCGCCCCTAAGCCTGATATTATCAAAGCATTCATATTCCCCGCCTCTCTCCGTGACGTTACAGGGTGCCTCATCAAACGCGCCCAGTTCTCTGCAGTCCTAAGTGACTTTACACAGAACCCGGAAGACAACACATATTATGTCACAACATAGCGCGCCACAATTCGGAATATGAAACTGATTTAAAAGCAAACAGCAAGATTGTAAATTTTGTAAAGTACATTTATTTGACATCAAATGTTTAGAGAATATTCAGCAATTTGCATTTGTCTTTGTTGTCGATCCGCAAAGGTTCATGTTGAGGCACGCGATGTTCCTTTGCGGTACAGAGGGTGTTAGATCAGCTTACAACTCAGTGCGCCACAATTCGGAATATGAAACTGGTTTAAAAGTAAACAGCAGGATTGTACATTTGGTAAAGTACATTTATTTCACATGAAATGTTTAGTGAATATTCAGCGATTTGCTATTGTCTCTGCTGTCGATCAGCAAAAGTTTATTTGGAGCCACGCGTTGTTCCTTTGCGGTAGATAGGCTGTTGGTTTATGATAAAAGCAGTAAATGGTCGCTCTGATAATCGGAAGGTTGCTCCAATAACGAGCCATTAGACCACCCTATTGGTTGGTATGTTGTTTGTAGCCGCTAGTACTGCGTAAGGGCATATTGGTCCTTGGCGATTGTCCCATAAAATGGTGAGGGTCATGAAGTTGCATATTTGGAACTGCACCTGGCAGTTGAAGACCCCATCCGCTGGAGTCTGTAAATCGTGACATAGGCAAAATGGGGCCACATACCTGTTTTAAAAAACATAAATTAGTCTCACCAGCCGATCTTCATTAAAAATCATCATTTTATTTATTAGGGCATGAAACTATTTGCTATCGAAGATAATGCAACGGAGTATGTCAATAATAAAATAATAATATTTTCCCATTCATATAGCGCTAAGAACCGTGAGGTATCTAAGCGGTGCTTATTATTAACCACAGTGTGTGGTGCTCATTTATCGACCACGGAAGGATGAAAGGCTGAGTTTGGCCTTGCCGGGATTCGAACTTGCGTTAGCAAGCTGTGCACAGATGTCAAAGCGAGCGTTGTACTCGCTGTGCCACTTGACAGGCTACAGTGAAGTGGCACAGCGAGTAGAGCGCTTGACCGCCTATAGACCGGTTAAATTATTTCTATTAACCCACCCTGTGTCGTCTGCCTTTTTCAGAGCCCTCTAAACGACAGGGGATCAATTCGGCGGTGATAGTGCGCGGTAGAAAACATTATGCCACTTTCAACGAACAAGTTCAACTTGAGCGGTCTTTAATGCTACGCTATTGTAATTATATTTGGTATAAAATAATCTAAAGGGTTACTTACAGTACAATTGTAATTTCCATTGTCTACGAGTGGTGCAGTCCCAAAATACGACTCCGCGTGTGCGAACTATCTTTCGCATAGTGATATAATATATAAAAGTGGTTTCGTTTCAGAAATTTCATCTTTATCTTCTCTTACGTTTTAGCAACACTCCTTCAAGAGAAGTCTTTCATCACAATCTCTGTCTGTCAAGGTCAAAATACAATACAACGTTATAGTCCGCTTCGTGAGCCTCTCCGGGGCCCGAGAAAAAAATGGAAGCAGCTGACCTTCACTGTGAACAAGCATAAATTCTTACTTTGCAACATTCTGTGTAAAGCCATCTGTAGAAGTTGGTTTTTGCATGCCATGTTTGTATATTGTTTGCGTGATATTAAAAAAAGTTTGTTTAAGGGACGTTATGGTTCTAAGTACAGCCGAAAGACCCCTGAAAATCACAAGTTATGGTAAGCTATGAAAAATAACTCGCGCCACCACCGTGCACTGCAAAGACTAACACCCAGGACATCAAAGATGACATCGCAAATGTCATTGATGAAATTACTGATAACATCACATGTGTATGTACTTTTCATGGAATTTGTGTACTAGGGATTTTTATTATAATGTTGCGAAAAAAGTGTCAAGGATATTGCAATAAATATCATACCGTTATTAGTGCTTTGAACGATGCATTGATATAAATAGCATTGTATTATGGGATTCTATCTAGTATACTGAGCTACTAATGGAGAAACATAGCATTGTGTGCAGAGTACAAGATGAAAGTATAATATTTGTAATGTTAATATGTCGAATAATGAAATGATAATTGTCCTGAAATGTTCGAAAATTCACAAAATGGGAGTGTTCTGAGGACGTTATTCGTATTGTGTGATTGCTTAGCTGTATGCAATGAGGGAATGGCACAGAGAGTTAAGTGGACGCCGTCCGCGGACACCGCTACATCCGGGTTTTTCCAGGAAATCCAACATGGAAAGAAGACTGTACGGATCAGCCAATCAGATGTCGAGGTTGTGGATTTGTGTTGAAAGAGACTGTGTGTAGTGAAGATGGCAGAAGTCGAGAAAGTCAGGATGTTGGTGCTCGGAGATATGTTTGTACATGATTTACAACAGTACGTTGAATGCAGGCATGTTGCAAAGAACTTTGATGTGAAAGGAGTGGAGGTGGTGTGGAGCACTGTGCCTGATTGCAATGTACAGGGAATTGTACAAGTTTGTGAGGATATGGCCACGATGAACAGTCCGCATGTGGTAGTTTTGCACTATGGTGCTTTCCATTTGGGCAACGTCAGTGCCCCTACTTTGTTGGCTGATTTGGAACGCTTGGTTCAAGCCGTAATGAAGATCCTTCCAAATGCGAAAGTGATTTTTTCTGGATTACTACCTAGGGCAATATGGGACAATAGTTCAGTTTTTTGTCCTCAGCAAAACATTGCTAGGTGTGTCATCAACCGAGGCATGTGTGCCTTCATGCTTAGAGCTGGTATTTTCTTCTGTAACAATGAGAATATTGATGCCAGTAATGCTGTTAATTTTAAAGAAGATGGCATTTCTTTATCTTTTACGGGAAATGCCTTTCTATTTTGGAATGTAAGGGTTGCTTTGAAGAAGGTTATGTGAAGATTTTAGGAGTAAAGTAAGAAAAAAAAACAAGAAAAAAAATACAAAATAACAGGTGTCTGTCAAGCATCTGTAAAAAAAACAAAAAAAAACGGCTCTTTTCAGAGCCAACTTCAAAGGGGATATGGGGCACACTATTTAAATTTACATTCACCACGCTCAGATTTTTGATATGTCCGCGGACATGGCGGTAGTCCGCGGACATGAAAATCACTACGAGGGGGTTAGTATGTTCTATGTTACATGTATATGAAGTCAGGGATATTATGGTTAAGTTGCGCTACTAAAAACCTATGAAATTCAGTGAAAAGACGTTGTTAAAGGGACGTTATGGTTCAAAGTAAAACCGAAAAACCCCTGAAATTCGGCAGTTATGGTAAGATAAGCAACCATAACTCGCGCCACCGTGCACTGCTAACACTAATACCCAGGGCATCAAAGATGACATCACAAATGTCATTGATGACATCACTGATGACATCACATGTGCATTTACTTTTCATAAAAACTCTGTACAAGGGATTCTTATAATGCTGACCAAAAACTGTCAAGGATCATTATGATAAATACCATGAGCTAATTAGTGCATTAAGCAATGCATTGATATAAATAGTATTCTATTATGAAGTTCTATCCAGTATACTAAGCTACTCATGAAGAAACATAGGCAGTATGTGCAGCATACATGATGAAGGTGCCATATTCATAATCTTGCCATGTTGAATAGTGAAATGATAACTGCTTTCTTATTAGAGTTTTGCGTACTGTGAAACATGTAATAAGTAGATAATAAAACCCACTTAATACATAATTATTACAGACAAAACACAAAGAGACAACAACACATACAAATATGAGTATATACAGGGACAGTGAAGTAAACAAAAAAGCAGAAGTAGTAGCAGAAAGAGTTCATAACCTAACTGATTGTCTTTATGCAGATAAACTATTGCTCTGTTTCAAAGCTGCTACTTACCATATGTATGTGTATCACATGATGTGACTGCACCCAAAGGAAAGGAGAGTGAATATAATGTATACAAATATGAGCATATACAGGGAAGGTAGAATAATAAAAATAGAACTATGAGAAAGTGCTGATAACCCTAATGATTATCTTCATGCACAGAAAGGATTGCTCTCTTTCAAGCCTGTGTCTTCCGCTATGTATATGTTTCATATGATTTGACTTGACCCTAAGTCTACAAATATAGTACCTTTTCAATTTTTACTTCCTGACTGTTACTGAAGAAAACTATGTGGCTTAGATATGTCAGTAAAGGGAAAAAAGGGAGAGCCAGCCATGTGATGTCATCAGTGATGTCATCTTTGATGTCCTGGGTGTTAGTGTAAGCAGTGCACGGTGGCGCAAGTTATAGTTGCTTATCTTACCATAACTGCCGAATTTCAGGGGTTTTTCGGTTTTACTTTGAACCATAACGTCCCTTTAACAACGTTTTTTCACTGAATTTCATAGGTTTTTAGTAGCGCAACTTAACCATAATGTCCCTTTAACAAAGTTTTTTTACTGAATATATATATATATATAAAGCTTATATATCGTGCTTCATGCCGGTGACCAGCCTCTGGACAGGGATTCGAATCCAAGACACTCTGCATTGTCTAGCTTCCCAGTCAAACACATTGCCCTGAGGATAACTTCTCCCGGGCCGACTTTGGTTTAACTGGTTCTGATAGGGGTCTCAACCCTATCATTACCCTGGCTGAAGCATGTTGTCTCATTTCTCCCTGTCCTTTCTAGCTACCACCTTACAGGTCCTTTGTGCCTTGTCCATGTTCCCAACATTTTCCTGATGTTTTTGTCCTATCACCTGCTGAGTTCCTCCTCTAAACCCCTCTTGATGTATTTCTCCTACTTCCTCCTGATGCCTTCCTCCTTCTGCCTTTTGTGTCTACCTCTTACTGCCTCCTGATGTCTCCTTCCTACCACCTTCTGAAGTGCCACTCCTATCCAATCCTGATGCCTCTTTTCCCCCTCATGTCTTCAGCCTTCAACTTTGTCTACTATCTCTCTTCCAACTCCTCCCACCGCCTCCTTCCTAAATAACCAACTCACTCGAATCAATGTCCACAACTGTCTCTTAATGCCCAAACCTCAATTTAGGGTGTACATATGTGTACATTAGTGCTGCAGTGTGGTTAAATTGCTTTTCCCCACAGGTGTAGCATATGTGTAATCCAAGCAGCGGTTGGAAAGCAGACTTAAGGATCAAGTACGCCATCTTGAATTGCTTGCCTGTGTGAGTCTGCACATGGACATGTGCATCAGCAGACTACACAGCTCAGCCACGTCTGCAACAGGACCATCGGTAACTATTGGCAGTTCTTTACAGTTGTTGTGACCTGCACCTTGTCGAGCCTGGCTTGGGGAGGTCGTGCAATGCCCCATGTGTGGTCACGGATCTCATGGCAAGGGACTTAAAGGGTCAGTAGCATTTTATCAGCTATATGACTGTCTCCTGAGGGTGTAGGGGCTCAGTGACGGTGACCAGGGGGGTGCTCCTCTGGATACAGCTCCGAGGGCCAATAGTTTGGAGAGCGATCTTGACCTCTTGTTCATCCCTCGAGAAGTCTAAGGCTGGGCCATCCATCACAGAATGTAAAACCATTTATGTGTCTCCAACATGTTTTTAGCAACCTACAAGTGCCCATAATCCTTGTTTATTTGATTCAGCTCTTCAGCACCAGTACATTTTTAGCTGTTCCCACCACTACCAGTCCACTTATCCAATGGATCTCGAGGCTCTCAACAGCAGAGTAGTAGGTATGGCCTTTATCTTACATTGCCTGGGGCTAGTCCAGAACAGTTTTCCATTCCTATTTCCAAGCCAGAATGTAATCCCAAAATTGAATCTGAGAAAGAATTGAAAAGCCCATAACCTTCCATGACAGAAGATAGGGTTGCAAAACTAGTAGAAACCTACTCTGATGGAAATTAGGAGAACAATCCTTAAATCTATGAACTTTCTCCCCTAATTCACTTGAGCTTCTATGCAGCCTTTGCTACAGTGGAGGGGGCCCATGAAACATTAATTAGAGGAATCCACAAAAATAGACCGAAGGACCTGTGTTATGCTGGATAGACTACTTCACATGTATGTATGTGAACCTCAAGTCAAATTGACTCACTCTATCTCCAATCACAATTACACTTTCATGCAGAGTCCCCCAAGGCTCAGTCCTATCACCTTGGCTGGCCAATGCCTTCAGTCCACCACTGCAATCTTTGATTAGATGCTACACTGAGTGCTTCCCCTATATGCCAGTGACCCTAACATTCTATTCAGGATAAGTGAAGATCTCATTGGTAATACTTTGATCTCCAACTTCATGATAAGGATCCAGGTATGAATAATCTGTGACTCAATGGCTGTAAAACGGAAATGCTCTCTTTTTGCCTCAGCCCTAACATACAAATGGCTGACTCTCAGGGAATCCCTCCAACTCTGAAGATAAAGAGAGAAATATAGGATTCATTTTTCAGTCCAAAATATCATTTTCCACTTAAATACACAGGGCTCTGACTTCTAACTGCACATTCTTAAAAACATGCTCCCCTTCTTAGACATGGAATAGTGAATAGAAATAGAAATTCTATATAAAATACATAAATGTAACAGTCTGTACATAGAGCTCACAGGCCATCCATCCTAAATTCCATCTGGTGCAAAACAGTGCAGGTAAACATATGACAGGCCTATGTCCCAGTGGCCAGAATTTACCTGCACACAATACCCTCCATTGACTCCAGGTCGAACAAAGGATCACGTTCAAGATGCTTAGCCTAACACATAAAGCCTTCAGGAAACACTCATATATTCCTTGACAAAGAGGCTCAGACATACAACAGCCAAGAAAATAAGAACAGGATCAAGACTCCAGGTTTGACTTTGTGTAATGTACTACAAATGGATCTAAAGGAATAGGATAACCTCCTCAACTTCCCAGAACACTGAGCGATTTAAGGAAGCATACGTTAATCAGATTACTGTTCCCCACACACGCAGAGTGTGTGTTGGAAGGTCGAGTTTCCCAACCATGGCCGAGACCCTCTGGAACACTCTCCCAGCCAGAATCAGGACCATTGACTCACATGCAGCCTTCCGCAAGGCCATAAAAACCAGGCTGCCTAAAATAGTAGCCCACATCGTGCTATTTACCATGCATGTAACTTTTCTTTAGCCTAACTACGATATCATGAATGGGACTGCCCTATAGGCTTTGCATCCTATATGTTTCCACTATTCTTGCCTATGCTACTGTCCTTTGCACTGGAACTTCTAGCATGTTACCAAACCTACTGTAACCAAGCAATTTGTATCAAGTATCTATATTTGGGCTGCTTCCTGTAACCCTCAAGCAAGCCAAGCATTCTTAAATATCCTTATAGCACCTCTATGCCTATGGCTACAGTGCGTTCTACAAATCCAAAATAAATAAATAAGAACATGACCACAGATAGATTGACAGGACTTAATCCAGTGTCATCTTGATAACCGAAGCCAGGCACAAGCAGCACAGATTCAGCAAAATGCAGGAATACAACTCTTGCTTACAGAGACAATGGGGGTCATTCCGAGTATGGCGGTAGGGGGTTAACGGCACCGGTAAGGATGCTGGTGCCCTTGACCCCCTACCACCACATTACGATGTCCATTAGCGGGTCCCATCAGAACTGACTGGTCTGACCAGCCGTCCTTAGTGGGACCCGTTAAGGGACCATGGAGCTAATAACGGGCCCGCTATTTGCGGGCCCGTTATTAGCTCCTTCCCCATTCTCATTGAGCCTTATGGGGGCTCAAATGGGAATGGGGAATGGTTTTCGAAATGGGGACTTACCGGGTACGCAAGATCGGAATGTCCCAGTAAGTCCCCATTCCACTGACTGGACCCGGACCCAAGTTTGAAGGCAGCCATGGTGCTACTAGCACCATGGCTGCCTCCAAACTCGGAATGACCACCAATTTGTTCTCCCCTCCTTTATTCCGTCCCTTCCGCCTTCTACTCTTATGTGAAAAGGCCTTGTAGGGTGCGTGTTTGCCGGGGAAGTATTTCTGGTGTTAAACAGCAAATGAACAGAACACAGCAGCATGTGCTTACAGTGAAGTCCCATTCCTAAAGAGTATTCTACTCCTGTTCTCTCCTGGTGACTGAAAGGGAGTAGTTCACAGGACACAGGCTACACTTTACAATAAATCAATTACATTTCTGCTACTTTTCCAGGTTCCAAAGACATGCATGAAGAGAGTTTGGGGGTCATTCATAGATTGGTGGTAGTCATGGCGCTATTTGCACCATGACTGCCTCCAATAACGGGACAGAGTCTGGTTTGGTGCAATGGGGACTTACCGGTCTAGTCCGACCCTGGCGGGACCGGTAAGTCCCCATTGCACAACCATTCCCCATTCCCATTTGAGCCCCCATAGGGCTCAATGGGAATGGGGAAGGCGCTATTTACGGGCCTGGAATGGCAGGCCCGTAATTAGCGGCCTGGTCCCCTAACGGGACCCGTAAGGGACGTGTGGTCCGACCACACGCCCCTTACGGTTCCCGTTAGGGGACCTCAGAATCGGGCGGTAGGGGATTACCGGCACCAGTTTCCTTACCGGTGCCCGGTATTCCCTGACGACCGACTGGAATGTCGCATTTTTCTGGTTTTAAACAGTCGTTTCCAGTCACCCTTTGGTCTTTAGATTTATCTGACACTAAGTTTGTTTCTTTCAGGTCTTTATTGTTGTTGGTCATAACAACATCCTGGACAATTTGAGAGTTGGGCCCTCTTTGTTTATGGAGAACCTTTTCGTTTTGATTGCCAAGCCAGAAACCTCTATTCTTTTTCCTGACCCAAGGTTAGGTCAAAGGGATTCACATTCTTTCATTAGTGTTCAGGTGCTTCTTCTGGATCTTCTCCCGGCTCCTTCCTCAGTCGAGGAGTAGTAGTTTCATCCTTTGGATGTTCCAACAGCTGTTGTATCTCATTTCGATAAAACCTCATTATTTTCAGCTCTCAGGGTGTTTGTATCACGTTTAGCATTGCAGGGAAAGAATAGACAGGCTTCCTCCATTACTTTTAAACCATTTGCTTAGGGTCACACTTTCATTGGCCTATTCTCTAGTGCCTATTCCCCTTTCTTGGTTTGAGGATTCAAGGAAAGATGCAGCAGGCCTTAACCGTGAGAGGGGCACAGAGACATGATGAAAGTACTGGATCGAGGAGTAGGGGCTTGAGGGTGGTGCCAAGATTGTTTGAGAGGGAAACTCCATCACCAGTAGTTCTTCTCCTTCTTGTCACAGATCTAATGACCCTTCCTCCCGGTGATATGTGAAAGGCAAGGCCTTGGCTGGGCTGGGAAATCAAAAGGACCAGCTGCGGGATAATTTCTTCTATATCCAGTAAGGAGAGAAAGAGAAGTTGCATTCTTTCTACTGGACCATGTGTGTCTTTTCAGTTTACATGTTTTTGTTGGACAAGGCAAAAGTTATATTTCTGTCAAACAAGATGGGATTCACTTCATGAGTAAAGGACTGTGACAAGGAGTATGACTAGATGTAATAAGAGTAAAGGCCTTGACAAAGAGTTAAGGTTTGACTCGAGAAGATTACCGTAAATAACCTAGGGGTTCCCTGCTCCAGACCATATTGCTCCTTGCCAGAAGTAGGTTGCTTTCTTCATTGCTATCTTAGTTATAGACAGTAAAAGTTATGTGTGCTTCTTTTGACTTTTTTCAGTAGTCTTTGCGGATTTTTATGCGCGGGAGGATAGCTCAGGGGCAACACGCTCGTCTTGGAAACAAGACGACGCAGAGAACAACACAAGTTCGATCCCCGGATCCGCGCTTAGAAACCTCTGTGTATTAAGCCATTGTAAATTATCTATAATAATAATAAAATTGAGTGCTATTTGATTAACAATCATCGCTGTCTTTGCCTGCATTTCATTCATGTTTGCAAAGCATTCTTCTGAAATTGCAGTCCAATTCCTGTATGTGAAAATTGGTTTAAACACTGTGTTTTGCTTTGAGATAAAAGCCACAGACCTTCTAATCAGAATTTCAGACTATTGAGCCTAATTTATTTAAACTGCTGCATGATTGCAGTTTTGCAAATGAATGTCTCCCTTGTTAGGAGCAAGGCAATTAACTACCATCTTTCCTAATGACACATCCAAATCAGCCTGTGGCTATTACCTCTTAGTAGACATCCAATGATTCACAGCAGGTGGGAATGGAAACTGCAATAGAAAATATATGTATACCAGTGTTGAGGTTGAACAATTTTGGCCCCAGACATTTGCTGCTAATTCCAATGTTCTTTTACATTTTGTTTATAATGTCTGGAAACACATTTTAATGTTAATTGAATCTTAATGATTTATTATTTGTACACCATTGATTATGCAACAATAGTATGTATTGTATTTGAATAATGATACTTTGTATAGGACAGTTTAATCGGATTATGTATTGGTGTTCTTAAATGCATTCACAGTGTGAATTTATGAATTATTTGACTAGTTTATATTCATTGTATGCGATTTGTAAAGGTTGATTGTATTAACTATATACACAGCAAACTTAACAAATAAAACAATTAGCAAAATTCTGAGCTAGGAAATTCTGCACTACTCACTTTTAAATAGTATTTTGAAGTATGCCACTAATTTAAATTCACTTTCTTCTTGGACAGCCTTTTGGGGCTATGTAAAGTTATTAGGATCTCATGCATTGTGTTAAGCAATGCTTGTTTTGCAACAAAGAGAACATGCATGTGAAAATAACAATGTTTGCCCCCACCTGTCATATACTTGACCCATACACAATCTCCTTACATTTCTGGGTGATTTAGTTTTGGGTCATTGGCCCATTTTAGCACGACCTAGTGAGGCACAATATTGATAGGGTCTGTGTAATCAGAAAGATTGCATTGCAAAGGTAGAAACACTCTAAAGGTGATCTGAGGCAGCCTAGTTTTGACTGGTCACTTTACCTTGGTCTTCATCATGTGGCAAGGGAAGATTAGGGCCACACTGCAGGTCGGTCTTGGGGGCCCATAATCCTTACCACACCTCAACCCTTTTGAGATGTTTCAGGAGAATAATAAGGTAACTACTCCCCAATTGAGAGACCCTGAAGCTCTCCCTGCCAGACCCAAAGCTCCAGTCTTGGGAGGATAGCTCAGGGGCAACATGCTCACCTTGGAAGCAAGACGACAGGGAGCACTACAGGTTTGATCCACAGGTCCGCGCTTAGAAACCTCTGGGTATTAAGCGTGGTATGAAATGACCTATCATATCATCATATCAGTGCAGAAAAGGAGAGCATTACCTTTTAGGGAAATAGTTTCCTTTCTCTCCCCAATATGGAAGTGGGTCTTTAGATACAGTTATAACTTCTGGTGGCACATCTAAGGACTTATTGCATACGGTTCATAGTACCTGCTCTGAACCAGGCGCTCCAAGGATACAATTTCGCTACTCCAGATTTTCCTGAACACTGAGAGTTCATGGTGGGAAGCAAAGTTTTAGAAACAAAGTTCCCAGGCAAGATATTCACATGACAAGAAAACACTGTTTCTATTTCCCAGCGTGCAGAATGTGAAAGCAGAAGTGAAGAGTCCACACATTTTACCAAGTTGGTTTTCAGCCTCTAGTTCATAGGCTGCAAATACAGGAGACCTCTGTTCAGCACTGGCAGTGCCTGGGAGGGCAAGTGGAGGAAACTAACATCCAAGATGGAGTACAGGCCAAATATAGGATTGGGTCAGCCCCTGAGGCCTAAAGCAGTCCTGAGCGTACTCAGAGATCACATGCAATCCCCAGCCAATTACAAGCCACGGGTACAGACCGGCACTGAATGTCCAAGCCAGGGATACGTGGGAGAAACAGTATAAAAACACCCATCCCCAATTGTTCCGTGTGTGTTGCAGAAGGATTATGTTTGGAGAAGGCTGGAGGCTGGGGAATGATGAAAGAAGCAGAAGCTGGAGAGACAGAGGAGAGTGACAAACTGACAGCAGTGGAGAACAGGATGAGGTGATGAGAGCAAAGCGGATGAAGGAAGAGGTTTTGAAAGCGATGGGAAAGAGTGGGTGGGTGGTGCTAGTAAGAGATAAGAAGATGAAGGGGGAGATACTAACAACAGAGAAAGGGTGTGTGTGTGTGTTGTGTGCGTGAGAGCTGGAGGTGCCTGGTGACCTGCCCCAGTAGTCTCTGGAGGGCACATGGAGAAGTCTAACAAGTAATGAGCAGCAGCATATGCTAATATACCACCTGTAGCAGCAGTTCCTGCATTTGCAAGCTGTTTGGAATGCAGTCCCGGTGGCATTATGCAGGGTGGCACGGGAAACCTGGGAGTCAGCGCCACAACACGACTGATGCCACAGTTGCCATCACTATGGTGGGCCAGAGGGAGCAAGTATTTTATGAGGCAATTTCAGCAGACCAGGAAAATATCAGAGGAACTGTCTACTGATACACCAGCACTGCTACAACCCCAATCTTAGGCTATCTTGCAGGACATCCGCATAGGTTCTTGCAGCACACTGATATGATATATGATATTTTATTTATATCACGCTCATACACAGGTGTTTTAGAGCACGACCAGGCAAAGGGAGGGGAACAGGGGAGAGAAAAAAAACATCGATTTTACGAGGCCCAGTGACATTGAGAACGCGGATGTGCATGGGAGAGGGAAGGGTGAAAGTGCATGAGAGGGGGGAGAAATTGGAAAGCGCAGAGCAAAAGAGAGGACAAGATGAATAATAAGTAAATAAATTAATACGGTGATCCAAAACAGTGCAAGTGCAAGGTTAGTCAGATAGGGAGTATCTGATCAGTGCAAAGAGTGGGGGAGGCTGTATGGGTACAGATACAGGCCCCAGTGCAAGGGGTGGCCAGGGGGCAGTGCAGGAGGGTGGCAGGGTGAGCAGGTACCTAGGCCCGAAGGGCTGAGGGTGGCCAGGTGCAGCATTGCTGAGAGAGAAAGCAAATCAGAAGGGGAGAAAAAGGGCAAAGGCAGAGGCGAAGAGGAAGGTCTTGAGGAGCTTCCGGAACCGTAGATGGTTTGCCTCAAGTTTCAAGGTGGCAGGTAGGCAGTTCCAGAAGGAGGCCCCCGCAGAAGACAAAGATCTACCACCAGCTTGTTTCTTGGAAAAACTTCTGACCCTGAGGGAGTTGGAGGTAGAGGAGCAAAGGGCTCTAGAGGGGAGGTATTTATGGAGGGATAGTTGAAGGTAATTTGGACCCAGGCTCCAGAAAGCCTTGTGGACAATGCAAAGGCTTTTAAATGTAATCCTTGCAACCACAGGGAGCCAATGAAGGGATTTCAGAGCTGGAGAGATACAATCACAGGGCTTGAGGCCAAGGACAAGTCTTGCATTCCTGTTCTGGATTAGTTGTAAAGGGCGGATAGTGGAGGCAGGTAGATTTAGAAAGAGGCTGTTACAGTAGTCCAACCTAGAGAGAATCACAGCTTGGGAGATATGGAGCTTCTGAGGGAAGGAGAGGAAAGGAAGAGTGCCTTTAAGGAGGTGAAGTAAGAAGTTTTACTTTTTGGAGACATCAGAGATGTGTGCGGAGAAGGAAAGTGTGGAGTCAGAGATTACCTCAAGGTTCTTAGCTTCGTTGGTAGGGGCAGGAGGAGGGCCAAGGGAGGCCGGCCAGAGAGTGAGGGGAAAGGATGGAGGGGGTGTACCAATGAGGAGGATCTCAGTCTTGTTGCCGTTTAAACAAAGATTATTTGCAGCACAACAATTTTGAATGGTGATTAGGCAGTCAGAGATGAGGGAAGGAGAGGAGGTGGCTGAGGGAAGCCTGAAAATGAGTTCAGTGTTGTCAGCATAGCACTGGAAATTTGAATAGAATATGGAAATGCAGTATGCAAGAGTTGCCAGGTATTGATTGAAAGGCCAGGGTGAGAGGTTAGACCCCTGGTGAATACCGCAGGTAGAGAGGGAGATAGAGGATAGGAAGGACCCAAGTTGTACTTGGGAGGGTTGATCCGAGAGAAAAGAGGTCAGCCAGGTCAAAGCCTGATCGGTGATACCCAGCATGTCACGGAGACGATTTAGCAGGGTGGTATGGTTGACCGTGTCAAAAGCAGAGATCAAGTAGGATGAGGACAGAGGGAATGTTAGAGTCAAGGTTGGAGAGCAGGTCTTCACGGATGTTCAGGAGAGCAGTTTCCGTACTTCTGGCAGCTCTGAAGCCAGGTTGGTGGTCATGGAGAGAGCCAACTGAGTCAGAATGAAGGTTACGGTGAGAGATGGCAAGCTTTTCCAGGAGCTTACCCCAAAAGGGAGTAATGGAAATTGGGTAGTAGTTAGCCGGACAAGAGGGATCATCTGTAGGTTTCCTGAGGAGAGGATGCACAAGGGAGTGCTTCAGAGGGGAGGGGAAAGATCCAGAGGCAAAGGAGAGGTTGCAGAAGTCGGCAAAGGCCGGAGCAAGGGTATCGATGTGGTCCTTAATAGTTTTGGAGGAGCAGGGATGGACCTGTCTTGAGGAGGATTTCATGGAACACTGCACAATGTTCATCAGTGGCACCATTACCACATGCGAAGTGCCCTCCTAAAAGATAAAATGTAAATTTTCTAGAATTCTGATGGGTATGGAAGGGTGGTGGGAGGTCTTAGGTGTTTGGGTTGAGAGTGGTGGATGGGCATGGGTGTTTTGTTGTAAATAAACACGCTTACGTTTTCAAAGAAAAGAATCAGTAATTATGCACACCTTGGTCCATAATTGTATTCATCGTATGCCAACACCTGTGGAACCCCAGGGACCTTGATAGGTGTCATGAGCTGTGGTAGCTGTGGGTATTCCCCTGTTTGACCTTGCTGGTGAAGGTGGGGTCACCTAGGAGGCTCGGTGCCACCACAAGTCATGTGATGCTGGATCTGGAGACATCATGGAGCAGATCACGTTACTACCCCCACCATGCCTCCAACAGGCCGCACAGTGTTATCCCATGGAAGCAGCAGGTTCCAATCTCTTTAAGGGAATCAAGGAGGGGCGGTCCCACCACGGTTGCAGCACCTCGACTTCTCTTGTGTGGGTGCAGACAGCAGATCCACAGGTGGACGGAGCCGGACCTAAACTAATTGATAAAACTGAGCAGTTAATCAGTCATCTCACAAGGTGTCCAAACAGACATGTAAAGACGGTTTGACTAAAGGAGCCTTTCCTGAAGGCGGAGCTAGGGTGTGGCCAGAAGAGAGAGGACCACACATGGGTGGACTAAACAATCATAAATCCCACATCAAAGCTGCAAGGTACCCAAACAGGTGGAGCTCATCAGGCAATACAAATACCAGCTGCCTAAGGAAACACTCCTCAGTTACCTTATGCCAGAGAAAGACTGGAAAGCAGGGTCAAAGCCCTGTAAATGGCAGGGCCTCTGACAGATGAGTGTAGGAGTCAAGAGAAGCTGATTTTTTTTATAGAAGGTTGGTGAAGAGAGAAAAGGAGCAGGAGGCCAGAGGAGAGAGCCCAGGAACTGGGAGAGAAAGACTGGGGGAGAGAGAGAGAGAGAAAGAGAGAGAACAAGAGAGAGAGAGAGAGAGAGAGAAAGTCCTAGAGGGTTGAGTGAAGGAGGACATTGTGAAGCTGGCACTGAATGTGGTGTAACATAAGGAGGAGGTGGTAAGATGATTAAATACTGAGGTGGTGAGAGAGGCTCAGGACAAGGTGACGAGAGTAGTTCAGCAAGAGGTATTGAGAGGATTCAAGGAGGAAGAGGTGGGAGAAGTTAAGAAGGAGATACTGAGAGGAGCATAGAAAGAGGCAGAAAAGAAACATGCACTGATGGTGTTTTAGGGGTATTTGTGGAGGAGGAGGTGAAGTGGAGTGATGAGGAGGAGGAGGGGAAGAAGAGAAAGACTTGAAGAGAAGGAGGTAGAAACAAGACTTGCACAGACGGAGAGTGAGGGAACAACTTAAGCCACATTTATTGAGTGTGTGAATAAAGTGGGTGGTGAAGTGGTGAGGAGGTAAACTAGGAGCGAGAACAGGAGTGAGGATGATGGAGAGACACTAGTCAGCCAAATAATCCTTGTTAAGTACAGAGTAGCATACATCCTATTGTACAATCACAGCATATGAATCAACTGAACTATTAATAAACAATAGTAAAGAGAGAAGGGAACCAGGACGGTGAGAAAAGGTTCTTAAGTGAAAGGATAGTTTTTAAAATCAATGAATACAAAGATCGATTTAGAAAGACCGCTCTGTGACTGCACAGAGCGGTCTTTCTTTTTTTTAAAACCTTTATTTTTGATTTTGGAACACAAAACAACTACACACCCACATTAGGGTGGATTTAACTCTGCGCCATGTCCCACTTCCCCCCACCCTCTCCTCCCCCCCGTCTCCTCGCTCAATTTTGTGACTCCTTTGGTTGTGCTGTCTTGTTCAGGTTACTTGAGACATGTGGACGGTGCTGCTAGCTCTTTGTCTTCACAGCTGGACTGTTCCTGTGCCAGAGGTGTCTACTCGAAAGTCAGGTGTCTCCTCGGCTTCATTTAGCAGGAATAGTACCAATGGGCCCCAGATGTCAGGTGGGCGGGCATGTAAGGGTAGTGATTTGATAAAGTCTGTTTCCACATCCTGGCAGTAAAGAATGTCCCTGCGCCAGGCGGAGAATGTTGGAGGGGGGCCGCGACCCCAGGCCATGGCCACTCTCCTGCGGGCAAGTGTCAACAGGAGTCCTGCCAATTTCCTTGACGGGGCGGAGAGTAAATTTGTCATACCAAGTAAGGCTGCAGTTTGGCTCGGCTGTATCTCCTCTCCAACTATTGCCGCTGTCGTCTCTAAGACTTGGCTCCAGAAAGGTGTTATTTCGGGGCAATCCCATGCGAGGTGGACGAAGTCTGCTGGTTGTGTCCCACATCTCTCGCAGTTCGCTGCCGCCTCAGGGTGGTGCCTGTTAGCTTTTGCTGGTGTGTGATAGGTCTGGTGGAGGAAGTTGAAATGAATTAGTTTAAGGCGAGAGTTGAGAGCTATTCTTTGTGTCTGTTTCAGGATGTAGGTCCAGTCTTCGTCTGGAATAGTTCTGTGGAGGGACCTTTCCCATCTGGTCTTTGCCCGGATAAGGTTAGGTGTCGTATCTATAATGATGGATTTGTAGATTTGCGACACCAACCTGCCCTCGCCCTGCGCCTGTATGGCATTGTGTAGCAGTTGCCAGGTTGGGGGTTGTCGGGGGAAGTCCGGCATGAGAGCTTGTAAAGTGTACCGGGTCCTGAAATATAGGAATACGTCAAGTGCGGTGTTGCCGCCTTTCAATTTTGCTTGTTGTGGTGTTAAAAAGCCGTTCTCTGTGAAGAGGTCTCCTAGGGTCTTTATTCGTAATTTGTCAACCCACTGATGAAATACTATCTCCGATGTCAGTGGAACCCCAGGGATGAACTTGACGGGCAATAGGGGAGAGTATCGTGTTTGTACCCCGTATTTTTGAGCTAGTCTCTTCCAGACTTTGTACGTTGAGAGCATTGCATTCATGGTGTAGTTGGGAACGGGAATTTGGCTGAAGACGACAGCTGTTAACAGGTTTGGTGTAGCCAGGGCTCGCTCCACCTGCACGTGAGGTCTGATTGTATGGGTGGCGTACCAGTGGCTGAGGAATTGTGCCTGCGCTGCCCAGAAGTACTTCTCCAGGTCTGGGAGGGCGAGACCTCCGCTCGTCACTGGAAGTGTCAGTGTTGCGTGTGCCACTCTGGCTGGCTTGCCCGCCCAAAGCAACTCAAGAACCATGCTCTTCAGTCTTTTCAGGAAGGTTTGGGATAGCAGTATAGGGATGTTGGTGAACAGATACAGCAATTTCGGAAGAATCACCATCTTAACTAGGGAGGCTCTCCCCCAGAGCGTTAGTGGTAGGGACTTCCACCGCGTCACTTTATCCTGGAGGGACTTGACTACCTCTTCGTAGTTGTCGCGGAACACCTCGTGGTAACTCAGGGACATTTGGACTCCCAGGTATCGGACTTTGGACGTTTTCCATGTGAACTGAAAGTCATCAGCAAATGGTTTGGTAGCAGGGGTCAACGGGAATATAATGGACTTTGCTGGATTGACCTTCAGGCCGGAGGCTGTCCCAAATTTGACTACTTCCCTCATGACCGGGTTCAGATTTTCTTCGGGATCGCGGATGAACAATGCCACGTCGTCTGCGTAGAGGGATGTAATGAGCTTGTGTGGTCCAATAGTGAGTCCTCTTCGTTGTCTATGCTCTCTTAGGTTGGAGGCCAACGGTTCCATTACCAGGGCGAAGATGAGTGCTGAGAGCGGGCAGCCTTGTCTGGTGCCACGTTGGAGCTCTATGGGAGCGGATTTTGCCGTGCTTACGATGACGTTGGAGCGTGGCTTGCTGTACAATAAAGAGACGAGTTTGATGAAGCGGGCACCCAGCCCCATTCTGGTGAGTACAGCGAACATGAACGGCCATTCCACTGAATCGAATGCCTTCTCGGCGTCAAGGAGGACTGCGATAGCTTGATTTGAAGGATCCAGTGCTTCGATGACGCTGAACAGCCTCCTGATGCCAAAGGTTGTATTGCGGCCTGGTATGAAACCCGCCTGGTCTGCCAGCACCAGGGTGGGCATCAGTGGTAGTAGCCTGTTGGTTAGCACCTTCGCGAGTATCTTGTTGTCAAGGTTGAGGAGGGAGATGGGTCTGTATGATGCACAGTCCTCTGGTGGTTTGCCTGGTTTGTGCAGAAGGATGATGTTGGCTTCGCGGGTAGAGTGGGGGAGGGATCCCCTATCCAACGACTCTTCATATACAGCCGCCAGGAGGGGAGCGATGGTGGGTGCAAAAGCTTTGTAAAATTCCCCGGAGAAGCCGTCTGGGCCGGGAGCCTTAGAGTTCGGGAGGGTTTTTATGGCTTCAGTAATCTCCTCTTGTGTAATTAGCTCGTTCAGCGGTTCACGCAGGGGATGTTCGACCCAGTACAGCTCAGTGTCTTCTAGGTACTCCAATGCGGCGGTTGGGTCTCCGTTATGTCTAGTGCTGTAGAGTTCTTGATAGAAAAGCCTGAATTCTTCTGCCATATCTTCGTCGGTGTGGACTATCTGTCCCTGTTTGGTCCGGATCCCTTCTATCGGGGACAGTTTGTTGTCAGCTCTGACCAAGTTTGCCAGAAGAGCGCCCGGTTTTTGCCCTTCGCCGTATTGCCTGACCAGTCTGTCGCGGTTTAGAAATTTCACTTCGCGATCGGCAGCGTTCCTGAATTTTTGTAGCTCTTCCCTCAGGGCGACTGATCTTGTTGGGTTGTTTGTGTTAGTGCATTGAAGTTCTAGCTGTTTTAGCTTCTCTTCGCAGGTTGCCAGCTCCCGCCGTATGAGCTTTAGAATGCCATTTTCTTTGGCGTGGCAGACCCCTCTGATGTAGCACTTTAGAGTTTCCCAGAGAGTGCTGGCTGAGGAAACTGACCCTGTGTTGGCTTCTAGAAACATTGAGATCTCCTCTTTCAGTTCTGAGGCAAAGACCTCGTCTCGCATGGAGCCTGTTTTGAAGCGCCACCTCAGTAGGGGAGGTTTGGGATTGGCTGGGTTGAGGACGAGAGTTACCGGGGAATGGTCCGAGAGAGTTCTTGGTTGGATATCGCATGAGCCGCTGGTCCATGGGCCGTTCCTTGAGGTGAAAAGGTAATCGATCCTGGAGCTCGAGTTGTGTGGCGCGGAGTGGAATGTGTATTCCCGCAGCTCTCCTTTTGATGTTCTCCATGAATCCTTCAGGTCGAATGCTTTGCATATTTCTTTTATTTGGAGGCAGGCTTTGGACGGAGGATATGGGGTAGCGTGGGATCTGTCCTTCACCGGGTCCAGTACTGTGTTCATGTCTCCACCCCAGATTATGGTTGCAGGGTCTCGGGACGAGAGACGGGATAGTACCCAGCTGAAGTTGTCGGGGCCGTCTACGTTTGGTGCGTAGGAGTTGACGAGAGTGATTTTCTGGCCCTCTATGATGCCACTTACGAGGACTGCCCTCCCTTCGGAGTCTTTTGATGTGTGGACAAGGCGGAAGCCAATCCTCTTATGTATTAGGATCGAGACTCCTCTGAAATATGACGAGTATGAGGAAAAGTATCTGTGACACCCCCAACCCTTGGCCCACTGGTGATCCTTCCCTGGGAGCAAGTGTGTTTCTTGAATCATGGCTATGTCCACTTCGTGTCTTCTAAGGTATTGGAGGATTTTCCTGGTTTTAGATGGGACATTGCCTCCTCTTATATTCCAGGTTATGACTTTGAATGGAATAGGTTAGGGTCTATGTTGATTCGTCGTTTGTTTCCCAAGGTTGATGGTGTTGCAGCTAGGAACAGTCCAGCGGATTGAATGGAGTCGGGAGATTCGGAGGTTGGACGCTGTGCTGGCGTTGGTGAAACGGGGGGGCGTGGGGGAGATGGCGCGGAACCTGGACGCTCCTCACTGTTAAACCATTGTGAGGGTGCACACCTCAACTGGAGGTGGTGTGGTGTACGTAACTTCCCTCCCACGCGCGGGCAACCCCCAACAGACCCGCAATGTTCCCCTTCCATCAACAAACAATAAGGGTTGCTGTGCTTGGGGCACTAGATGCCTCCCGAGAGGTAAGGGTGGCCCTCCTACGGACTAGGAGTGTATCTCTGCGGCATAAGCTTGTGTAGATGTGCTGGAGGCAGGAGTTCACCTCTCTTGGCTGCCCGGGACGATTATTATGGTGGTTCTCTGCGCCTTTGGATTTCGCGCTGAGGCCTGGGGTTGTTTGGGGCGGGTCTGCAGCCGGCACGGTCCAAGTAGTCGTTGGCATCATCAGGTGTGTGGAAGAAAAGTGCTTTCCCATCATGTTGAATGCGAAGCTTTGCCGGGTATAGCATTGAGTAAAGTATTTGATTGTCTTGCAGTCTCCTCTTTACGGCAGTGAAGGAGCGTCTCTGTGTCTGTACATTGGGAGAGAAATCTGGGAAGAACTGAATTGGATCTCCGTCGTACTGGAGTTTCCCTTTTTCCCTGGCTGCTTTGAGTATCGCATCGCGATCTTTGTAGTTTAATAGTTTTGCAATAATTGGCCGTGGGTTTGCGCCTGGGACTGGTCTTGAATTTGGAATTCTGTGGGCGCGTTCGACTACAAACAGCTGGGAGAGGAGTTCTTTCCCGAAGAGTGCCGTGCAGATCTGTTCAACATGGTCTTCCATTTTCCCTTGAAGTTGTTTCTCTCTGATTCCTATAATTCTGATGTTGTTCCTTCTTGAGCGCCCTTCTAAGTCTTCGTTTTTGGCGCAGACTGCCTTCATTTGGGATTCAAGGGTGGAGATTCGCGTGGTCAGGGCCGACGTGCTGTCATCTAGGTCGGAAACCCGTTGTTCCACAGTGTCTAGCCTGTCGGCGTGCTTGTCGAGCCTGTGTTGGAGTTGATCTACTTTAGACGAGAGATTGTCGAGTTTGCTGCCTAGGTCGCCAATTCCCGCCTTGAGGTCCATCAGGATTTCCCTAATGTCAAAGCTCGGTGTTTGCTCCTCCGACATGGAAGTAGCGGGTGTTGGGGACGCTGCTCTGCTCCCTTCGTTGGGAGGTTTGCTGGTATGGCTAGCTTCGAAGTTCAATTTCTTTTGGGTTTTATCTGTTTTTCCCATTACGCTCTTGTTTCTGCCTTGAGTGCTTGAGAATGCGGCGGGTAAGGAGCTGGCGGCTCCACACTGGCGTTAGTGACGTGTCTGGTGCTTCCGACGCGTTGGAGGTGAAGGGTGGTCACCGTGCCGGTGTTTGTTCGTACTGTCCGCCGTGTGGGAGAGATTTAGGGTGTTCTCCGGTGTTGGTGGGTTTTACACTGTTTTGTGGAATAGGCCAACGATGTTCACCCTTGTCGAACTGAGTGCGGGGCCGATTTGGGGCCTGGTTCTCTTGGGTTATGTGGCTGGTGCTGCGCGTGTTTGGAGTATCCGACTTTGGAGGAGGACTCGTGGCGCCTGGTGGCGGGGGCGACCTCCGTCGCTCTTGGAGGGCGTTCCGGCTACAGTCTGTTGGAACTTGGAGTGGGGAGTTGTCGCCAGGTAATAGGGCTTGTGTGGCGAGGGGATGGTGGGGGCAGCGGGAATTTTCTTCGGTTGTTGTCTGCTGTCTTGGGGTGGAGGTCCCCTTTTATTTTATGCTGCCAATGTGCAGGTTAGGTCGAGCGTGGCCGTTATTCGGATGGGCGCCGAGGCCTGAGCCTTTCTCGGTGTCTGGCGAAAGCGCAGGGGCTCATGCAGTCTGGTGGGTCGAGAAGCCGACCGTGCGCGCCGAATGGGGATCCTACCTGCGTGTCCGACGGGGGTAGCGTAGTCTTCGGCGCTCCCTGCCGGATTTTCTGCCAGGCCTCTGCGGGGACGGAGACCGTGTGTCTCTTGGCGCTGTCGTGCGCACGTCTACCCGTTTCTTGACGTGGCCTCGCTCTCTGACCCAGCGGGTCGCTGCTGACTCTGGGCGCCAGGTGGCACGCCGCGGCTTCTGTACTTCGTACCCGGACTGCTCCTCTCCCCTCGGCCTGCTGCTGGCGTGGTCCGCGGGCCTTGGCGATCGGGCTGGAGCTCAGCAGGCGCTCCGCCGTTGGAGAGGATTTTGGGCTCAGGGTGATCAGTGGCGCCTCCCGAGCGCACCCGGTGGTAGGTTTGGGTGAATCGGATGCCGCAGAGGCGAGGATGTCGCAGGATTAATGGAGAGCCACACGGAGCTCTCTAGGAGGCGGCCATCTTGGATGGCTCTCTAGCGCCCTCTACACAGAGCGGTCTTTCTAAATCGAACTGTCATGCCCCTGCCGTGCAGGGGCTGAAAGGCACGTCAGGACCAGGAAGAGGAGAACCGGTAAGAGAGAGAGAGTGTGTGTGTGTGTGTGTGTGTGTGTGGCATGTTTGTGTGTTTAGGGGATGGGGGTATGCTTGGGTGGGGAGGGATGTGTGGTCAGCTGAAGGGACTGGGGGGTGAAACCCCCCGATTATCCAAACATTCCACAAGCGAGGGTGGGGCAGGGGGGGGGGCAAAGGGTTGTCTCATTTCCGCTTTTTGCGGGCTGCCTAAAAAGGATGAAAAAAAATAATTATTCTTATCAGGCGGCATACAAAAATCATAAGTACAGCATAGAACCGAGACAAGCTGTACATTAAAGTCGGGCATGCTCAGAGGGAGTCTCTGTGGTTAGCCCATGTGTCCTGGTGAACTCATCCAGATGGTCAATGTTCTGGGAGGGCTGACTTGAATAAGGCTGATATTTCAGTGCTCTTGAACCTTTTGTAACTGCGTTCAGTTCTCAAGCAGGTGGGAAGGTCTTGTCTCTTAGTGTATTGAATTTAGTGGGAGTGAAGAACCTTTCACCGGAGGATCCAAGATGCGTAGCTAGAGTGCAGGGAGACAGTGAAGTTCTGAGGTAAGTGGGACCTTTGTTAGGTAGGTATTTGTGGGTCTTATACAGAACTTTCAGATGAATGTTGGCTTTGAAAGGGAGCCATTTTAGTGACTTGAGTGTTGGCGCAATGTTTTTCTTCTTCCAGGGGTTTAATACATGTCTTGCAGTGCGGGTTTGGATGAAGTCAAGTTGGCCGATCTATTTTTTGAGTAAGGACTGCGTACCTGGAGTTACAGCAGTCTAGGGTTGAAGGAATACATGCCCTGGTCAACTCTACTAGGCCATTTTCAGGTGTTGGGAGATTTCCATGAAGTTGTAAAATGGTTTATTGGAAGATTAAGTCGATTTGCAAGTTGCTGCATATCTCAATGTCAAGGCAAAGCCTACATTATTTAGTGATTTGGAAAAAGGAGGTTGAAGAGTGGAAGGGGAGTGACTATTTTCTGGTACACTTGTGTATCCAGCTTTGCATAGGCCCTTCTATAAAAGGGGTACCGGGGCTGGGCAAGATCATATCCACTTCCCTACTAATTTGGGAGCCTGTCATGCCATCATGGCTAATTTGTGAATGGGACTACGGGTCGAACCACGCAATGGACGTGCACTGGTTGTCTGAATCTGTGGGGCATGTTTCATGCAGTGGTTGAGAGCATGTAATTCATGCACTGGAAAAGGTGAAATTATCCTATTAGGGGTTGTGCATGGTTTTAGACCCCCTTACTGTTCTGCTTGCAATTTTGGATCCTATCATTGACACTGATTTCACATATCTTCTACCTAAAACAGACCCATGTGCCCTTTGTGGGTCTCTATGTATCCCTGAGTGGTGCCATTCCATGAGTACCACCCTGGTGGCAGAGTGTGGACTCTAAGAAATGGGCACAGCAGTAGCTAGCAGTTAGGTTTGCATCAGAGGTTTACTTGTCCTTTTAATAGAGGCTGATATTTCCTGTTCCGATATACCTACTCTCATGGATGGGAGGCACCAGGGACACATTTGGATGCAGTCCAAAGCTGCAATTACATTTGGAAATGATGTTGCAACAAAGAACAAACTATTTATGGCCTTCACTTCTACCAGGATGGTGGGAATGATAATGATGCAATTATTGAACATGATAATCAGAGGAAATACATATGAAAATAATAATCAGAAGTGGATTAAGGAGCCCAGAGAAATCCTATACCACAGAATACCCTCCTCCATCAACCCCATCAGAGCAGTCCATAGTCTCTCCGGCCAACTCAAAACTCAGGGGATTGTATAGGTTAGAAAGAATCCAGCTTCCCCTGCAATTCATGTAGGGGTAACGAGTGTAGGGTCCGATGACTTTGGTCCTACTGAGTCAAGGAAACCACAGGGTGGCCATAATAAAAAAAGAGATTGGACTAAACAGCCATTACAGTTGGGACATCAATACACTTCCTGGGTTTCTCCCATGCAGCTGACTTGGTAGAGAAATTATAGCAGAATTTCTTGACCATCTATCCCAGTCAAGAGTTCTGATTTTCTTCTCTTTGACTTTCGAGAGAAAGCCTTAGCTTGGACCAAGCAAACCAAGTGAGGAATAGCTATGGAAGTGATAGGGTAATAACCAACCCTGACATGGTACAGAGAATCTTCTAAAACAGTAAATAATCAACAAGATACAGAGAAACTCCATATTGAGCCCCTACAATTATTTCATATTCCTATGGTTAATCATGTGTGGTGCTCTCAGTTATGCCCATCATGTTACAGCAATTCTTGATGGGAGAAGACCCAGTAGCACTGTTGTCAACTTTGAGTGGGTAACCGAGACTCCAGGGTTGCTCAAGGATTGATGGGGGCAGTATGTAGGAGTTGTAATTACAAGTGGCCTATCGGGATTTAAATCCCGACAGAGCCACATTTAATGCCAAAATAGATTGGAGAATTCTTGAGAAGATTGGCCATGACCCTGAACTCTATGGCCAAAAGCTGGGGGTACTCACACATGTCGGAGATCCCCCAGCAGCTTTTATATACCATTGAAGATCTCCTGAACAAATTGTTAGAGTGAGAAAATCCAGAAGCAGTAAAAAACACTTTGATTCTTAACAACCTACTAACTCAAAATCCCCTGTCCTTCATTGGGTGGTAACGCAAGTATGCTTCCCAACTCTCAAATACTTTATGCAGGCATCTAGCTGCCACTGGTGGGTGCAGAAATATATTTTTTTAAATATCCATACAACAATCCAAGAAACTAACTACTCAGTCCCTAGAAGGGTCTCAATCATACCATAGATGGAAGTGGAACCTAAACCCTTAGGCAAAACCATCAAACATTTAGAAACTGAGGAGGTTTGAGGACAAGACAGGAGGAATCTGTCTTGTTGACCATTGATAGGCAAGCCCAGAAATGTAACTTGGTGGTCTCTGCATCCGGATCTACGAATGGGAAAATCCATGGATGCAATCGATCAGCCTCCCAGTGAAGATCCAGAGCCCAGCATCAACTAAAAAAGTAGGGTGAATGGGCATGAGAATCAGTAGTAGAGATGCCAACTCAGCATATACGATCCTGGTTGAGAGATAGGGAGACACGCAGTGAGGTGTTGCTGGATGTAGCGGCTCTGCAGAATGCAGTGCGAGCCAAACTGGTATTCCCTCATTAGGTCATCCAGGGAAAACCAGTGCAGATCATCTGCGTGGACAGAGTAGCAGATCTACCCCGGGACCATTTTAGCATCGGTTGCCAAGGGTTGAACTATCCCCATGGAGGCTGCAGTGTAATGCCCTGACCCCCACAGAGTGTAGTCTCGGGTACCAACCTAATGATGCTTCCCTAATGGTTAGATGCACCTCGAGCCCACACCCAGTAAAAACCCCTGAACACCAATATTTGCATGGGAATGCCGCAATGGTGGAAACCGAGGGACAGTTGGTTGCGGGACCCCAGCAAATTGCGGCTGTAGAGAAGCTTTCAGAATATGGTATGCGGATATAAAAATGGAGAGGGTGGGCAGTGAAACCTTGCTGATAAGTATATTACTGGTAAGCACTTGTTTCCGAGCAGAGTGAAGACACAGCACCTGCATTGAAGGATGATTGTTATACAAATCACTGGTTGGTTTAGAAGTGTGGTTCAGTTCAAGGACCGTAGAGCAGAAATAAAAGTTTATGTGGCAATGAAAGGTGTGAATGTTCTTGGTTGGGGAGACCAGGCGGTGTTGAGGATGACTTGATCCATGCGAGAGAGAACCAGTTTTGGCCATAAGGGACATCAACAATTTTGAAGTGAAGAAAGCTGGAGACTGTTCAAGAAAGCCATCTCAAAATGGGTTAGGATTGTTTAAAAATTACTCTCAAAGGATTGTGATGAAGGAAGGAGCGAGACCTGTGGTGCATAGCAAAGCGAGTCCTGTACCTTCTGCATTGGTGGATAAAGTAGAATGAGAATTGGACAGGATGTAGAAAGAGGATGTTATTGAAAGGATTGAGTTGTCACAACGGGTAAGCCCCATTGTAGTAGCTGTGAAGAAGAATGGAAAGCTAAGGATTTGTGTGGACATCAGGGAAGTGAACAAGAATATTGTGGTAGACATTTATCCCTTGCCCATCATCTCAGATATGTTGAATTGCATAGAAGGGGCAGATACATTTACCACCATAGACTTATCGAGCGCATATCATCAGATAACATTTACAGAGGATTGTAGGGATGTCACTGCGTTCATCACACCATTTGGATTATATAGATAGAAATGGATGCCCTTTGGGTTAGCCTCTGCGGCTGCTGTGTTTCAAAGAGCGATGACACAAGTTCTGAAGTGGATAAAAGGGTTTTTCGTTTATCAGGATGATATTATAGTGTTCGGAAAAGGGGAAAAAGTGCATGATGAACGGTTGCAAACGGTTTTGTCTAGGTTAAGTGAGTAAGGTGTAAAAATAGAGCCGGGAAAATGTAAATTTAAGAAAGAGGAAGTGGAGTATTTGGGGCATGTAGTCAGTGGAAAAGGGTACAAACCGAAGGTGGAGGCAATGAAGGTCATCAAGGAAGCTCCAAGCCCCAAGTGTAAAGAAGAACTGAGGTCATTTTTAGGATTGTGTGAATATTACAATAAGTTTGTACAAAATTTTGCCAGCCTCATTGAACCAATGAGTAAATTGCTCAAGAAAGATGTTGAATTTTTGTGGGATGATGAGTGCGAGGAGTCGGCTAAGAGTATAAAAAGGTGCATTTGTGAGTCTATGGAATTGGGAGGATTTATGTTTGGCCGACGAACCAGAGTGACAGTGGATGCTAGTGGGGTTGGTTTGGGGGCAGTATTGTCACAAACCTCTGAGTGTGGTAGTGAGAAAGTCATATGTTATGCGTCAAGGGCGATAACTGAGATTGAAAGTAGATATTCTGTGATTGAAAGGGAAATTATGGCATGTGTGTTGGCAGTAAATTATTTCCCACAAGTATTTGTGGGGCAGCAAGTTTGAAGTAGGTACTGATCATAAACCATTGGTAGAAGTATTGTCAGTGCGTGGGATGAGTAGGGCATCTCCCAGATTGGCCAGATTAAGTTTAAAACTGCAAGACTATCATTTTGACATGATTTATGTTCCAGGAAAGAGGAATCGGGTGGCTGATTTCCTTTCAAGGTTGCCTGTGACGATGGATGATGTTGATCTCAGTGATGAGTTTGAAGGCGTGGCTGTTGTTTTGGAGGTGACTTCAAAAGAAAAATAGATTGAAGAAGTTCAAAGTGATGGAGTATTAAGCAAAGTTATAGAATATTCTGGGAAAGTTTGGCCTGAAAAGAAATGGCTGGAAGAAGGGTGTCTTCAATTTTGGGAGGTTAGAGATGAGTGCACTGTGGAGGATGGGTTGCTGCGGAGGGGGGGGGGGATACATTCATACCACCCCGGAGTTTATGTGAAGATTTGATTGAGAAAGCTCATTTTGGTCACCCAGGCTCATCGGGCCTGAAAAGCAATGTTCGGACCAAATATTGGTGGCCTGGGGTTGATTTGATGGTAGAAAGACATTTAAGGTGTTGTTTGCCATGACAGAATTGTGACAAGAGCTGCAAGATGGTCGAGCCTATCAAAATACATGATCAGCCGTGGGAACAAATAGGCATTGATATTGTGGGTCCATATGACAATGTGGCAGAGGACAGAACATTTCTTATTTCTGCAGGAGTCTGTCCTGATACATTCTGGTTTCACCATCACCGTTTTGTGGACAATGCTGGATTTGACTTTTATGGACTTCATTCATTCATGGTGCGTCACCCTTTCTCAACTCTCATGCTGAACTTCTTTTGCATCTTGTACTCATGCTGGCCCTGAATCATGCTGTTCCCATCTTCATCTTGTATCCTGGCTTGCAACATTATGTGTTACTACTGACTTCTGCAATTGTATTCACTCTCCCCTCTTGCTTCTCCACTCTTTTGACTGCTAACTCTCTGTTCTCTCCTCCTTTCCCTTCTCCCTTTTCCTATCTCCTCCCCTTACTTTCTTCTATGCACTTACTCTATCAGAATTGTCCCTGGACCTAGTATGATAGCAACCTCGTCTGTCTCCTCCTCCCTCCCCTTACTGGTTTTTTCCTCCCCAACCCCCCTCCAGCACTATCTGAAATGTCGTCAGGCCTAATATGATAGTCGCTTGTTTTGTTCCTCCCCTACCTTTCTGCACCCCTCTCCCTCACCTCTTGTTTTTTTTTCCGGCTCTACCAGAAATGTCGTCAGGCCTAGTACAGTAATAATAATATCTTTAATGTGATATAGTTTAAAAATTCAAACTTTACACATGTACATCTTAATTACTTTCAATACAAGATTCAAAACACCATAAACATAAAATTAAAATCAAATAAAAATTCTTCGTAAAATAGCACACCATAGTTACACATGGGCATGGTTTTGATTATTTCTTATCATGTCAGCAGTTAAAATGCATATACTGGTCTGTATTATCCCATGGTTCTGTCCAGTGTGATGGCTAGCTCTCCTCATATCGATATACCCAGCTCATCTTCCACTCTTAGCCAAATGGAATAGAGTGCGGCTAGTAGACGCATACTGTTGGTGTTTACACAATGATTCCAGAACAACATGTCTCCAATAGTCTCCCAATTATGTACAAACATACTTAAGTGCAGTTTTATGTCAACCATCATACCCTGGCATTCGGTTAGTACATGTTTAGCTGTCTCCAGAGCTTCCTGGTTCTTACACAGGCGACAATAGCGTTGTTCTCTGGGTATCTTTTCCATAATACCAGTGGTCATCTTAATGGGAAGATATTCCATTCTTAATAGAAGTATAAACCTCCTTAATCTTGGGGACGGGCATATCATCAGGTATTTCTGTGGTTTCTTGAATGTATATAATCTAGTTTCCATGAACCTATACCTTTTTAATTTGCGCAGTTGTTCGTAGTTCTCTAGCCAATCCCATAACTCAACTCGTCTCCCCATACAGGATTGCATAGCCTCCGTAAAAGTCCCTGCACGATGATTCCAGCAAATTTCTTTGAGCAATTGTTCCATTTGTTTTTTGAAATCATTGAGTGTCTTTTCATTATTATTATTCAGGGCAAATGTCGTTAGCAGGGCATTACCCGCGCCATTCACCATTTTTAAGTTAAATCCGGCTCTTTTCTTTAACATCTGTGCTTTTAATGATATCAGACCCAACTCGAGTCTGAGGAGAGCCATAGGGATACATACCGGAAGTCCTAGTATCTTCCTCCAGTATTTTCCCTCAATAATTTGTAACCAATTTAGATCCATCTTAATTAATGATTCCAATCCATACACCATCATGGGCGCTAGTACCTGTATATAAAGGTGTCTAGATCCCCATAATGTGTAACCACCCTGTTTAATTGTAAAGCTTTTAAATAAGGCAGTAATTTGGGCAGATCTTATTTTCCGATTGCGTTTACAATTCGTGTAGTCACCTCTGGGTTCAAATTCAATCCCGAGGTATTTATATTCAGGGACATATGAAATTACAACTCTATCAATGCATAGAGAGACACGCGCGGACCTTTTACATGTGTATCTCATCACATGTGTTTTTTCAACATTAATTGTAAGTCCATTTTGTTCAGAATATCCCCAGAGCGCTATGGCTGAGCGACGTATACCACTGATTGTGTGGTCAAAGATCACTAAATCATCAGCGTATGCAAGTACCAAGCATGGAGTTTTACCAATATTGGGAGGACAGTTTTTTACCAAGGCTAAAGATGCCGGTATGTCATGCACATACAGATTGTATACTAGGGGAGCGGTCACACAACCTTGTTTGACTCCTCTATTTTGTGTGACTACCTCCGTCATATGACCTGCTTGGTCTAATTTCAATTTAACCTTGGTGTTCTGATGTAGCAATCTTAGGTAGTATAGTAGATCATCTGGACAGCCAAGATTTTGTAACTTCAGCCATAGTTTTTCTCGGGGGATAGAATCAAAGGCCGCTTTAAAATCTATGTAAAGAGCATAGAGGGGTGGTTGTCCGCTTTGCAAGGCTCTAGTTCGTAAGTAGTCCATGACAAAAATGTTATGGCTAGTTGAGTAGTCTTGCCTAAAGCCACATTGAAATTTACTTAAGATTTTAGCCCGGTCAACCCATATCTGTAGTTTTTCCAGCAGGAGTGACGCAAATATTTTACTTGTACTGTCTAGCATGGAAAGTAATCTATAATTATTAGGGTCTAATCGATTGCCTTTTTTAAATATTGGTATTAGTATGGCTGATTGCCACGAGCTCGGCAGTACCCCTGTCCTCAAAATCTTGGAGAACCATACATTCATTAGGGTGGCCCAAAAAATTGGGCTACTTTTTATTACAATATTAGGGAGCCCATCGGGACCAGGTGCCCTGGATGACTTCAACCGTTTAATCATAGAGAGGATGGAGTCATGGGAAATGTCAATGTCAGGGTCCGTTGGTATGTTACCCAAAGGGATTATCTCCTCGACTCTGATCGCTGTGTTGCGTTTTTCCAGAAACGCAGTCCATTCCACACTGGAAATAGGATTAA
Organism: Ambystoma mexicanum; assembly: GCF_040938575.1. Lineage (NCBI taxonomy): Eukaryota > Metazoa > Chordata > Amphibia > Caudata > Ambystomatidae > Ambystoma > Ambystoma mexicanum. The sequence goes on from NC_090933.1 coordinate 1,153,019,925, forward strand.
CTAATTGCCGTGTCCTATTCCCTCTTGCTTCGTTAAGAAGAGCCCATATACTGCTAGTTTTACGGGAGCAGATAGTCTGTATTAGCTTTTGCCAGGCTCTATTTCTATCGGAGCTTCTTTTTGCTTTGATCACCCTCCTATATCTCATCTTTATTTCCTTGGACACAATGTTATATATATCCCAGGTCATACTTGTTTTCTTTGCTCTTCTTAGTTCCGCCCTCAGAGTTCTTTTAGTATCTCGAATAAATTTGTCATAGGTAGGACATTTCTCCTGCTCACCGAGCATTGTCCCAACCGGAGTTGCGGCATATTGATCGGAGAACAGGTATATCCAATCCTCTACTCCATCTATGGTCATTTTCTTAAAGTCTTCGACACTGAGATAGCCATACTTATGTAGGGCTTCCTCAGCGCAAGAGATATTCTTGTCCGACCAGCGGATACAGGTCCCTGCATGGTTGATTTTCAGATCTCCCGTAGTGCACACTCGATCATTATTCTCCAGGATGTCAAATGAGCACGCCAGAATTGCATGATCACTCCATATATTTGATATTACCATCATATCATCAATCAGTAACAACAGACTTGGAGACACGAAAATATAATCTAGAGTGCTGATCGCAGTTCCATTGTTCCAAGTATGTTTACCTGGATGATCACTTTTGGTGCGTCCATTTAACATCTCAAATTCCCACCTACAAAAGAAGTGTACCCAATCAAGTCCTTCATCCTCCAATTTATCATGCTCCATAACACATCTGGGACGGAGCTTAGGATTAGCAAAGCTCCTCTCTCCCCCAAGCATATGGGTGTTAAAATCTCCAGCCACACAAACATTACTATTTCCTTCAATGGATAACCAACTGGCCAGTAGCTCATGTAACCCTTCTTGTATTGATTCTCTGCACATAGCGCCCGGAGGATTATATAAGCACACCACCAAGACTTTCTCGGTGGTCTTCTTAATATTGTATATTATTTCAACAGCCAATAGTTGGTCATTTTGGCTCCCAAGAATCCTCCTTGAACTTAGGCTATTAGATACCCCAATCCATAGCCCCCCAAAGGGTCTACCTCTTTCGCCTCGTTTGGCAAATACCTGGTGGCCCTTATATCCATCTAAAAATAGGGGATTCATTGCAAAAGTTTCTTGTAAGCATATACAGTTGTAATGAGATAATTGAGCTATAGGGCCTGTCTTGTTTAAAAGATGGGCAAAACCCCTACAATTCCACGAAGCCAACGATAATTTTCAATGATTCTCTACCACCTTAGACAATGCCTCCGTCAACCATTTCAGGATGGATTGTACATTATTTTTGTCCATCTTGGTTCCTGATGGCATAATAGGGCAAGCGACCACGGGCCCATCTATAACATTTTCAATTTCAGAGCTGCTAGGCTCATTATAGTTTACTTCAGCATCTAACTCAATGTCAACAGTTTTCAGCTCTGTTTTATAAGTCCTTAATAGTTGGGCAGTCGATGTAAATTTGCAATGCAGGGCTGATACCTTGGGATGGGATCCTGACAAGGGTTCAAGAAATTGAAAGTCTTCCGATTGCAGAACTCTCAGTTGAGGTACCGAAAATAGTCTCTTTAAAAATTCGGAGCGAGATAGCCAAGCGCTTGTGCCAGATTGATATAAATTTCTAATAATACAGGTGCGATTCCCCCACTTCGGATCACACTCTTTTACCAAATCTGAAGAGTTTGTATTATGGAGACAATCAAGCTCATGCGCTGTTTTCGGGGGCTTTTCTAGAGTGCCATCGTCTTCAAGTATAGATTCAATTATTGAGTTTTCAAGTTCCTCGGCCCCATCTGGGGCTACAGTGGTCTCCGCAATCAACCAACTAGTTAGACAACCATCTCCTGCAGCCCTTCGCTTCTTTGCTCGAGCTGCTCTTTTTTTCCCTTTTTTAGAATGAGGGATAGGCTTCTCTAGTTCAAAAGGTAAGAGCTCTTGAGTATTCACTCTGGCCCTGTCTAGCGCTGACTTGGCCAACCTCCGCTGCTTACGGGTCATTGGAATGTCTGGTTGAGCTGTTATGTCGGTATGGGGGTCAGGGAGTTGTTGTTCGTGTATCTCGTTTGCTATTATAATAGCTTCAGATAGATTGACTTCCGCATCCTCGGCCTCCTTCCGTCTTTGCTCAGTGTCACTCATCAATGTGTTTGTGTTTGCCAATATGCGGCCCGACATCTTCAGCAATATTTTTAATGCAAACTGTAAGGAAGCCACGGAAGCTTGTAATTCGGCAATTTCCTGGGCTACCGGATGAATATTACTGACTGTCTCTCTTCCATTGTCAGATGAAGTATCAATAATTAGGTTAGGTGATGTAGATAGCCTCTCCATTGTTACAGCTTGAGAAAGTCGTTTGCCATGGTTTTCACTCTGGTTCTCCGGTGTGAGAGACTCCAGATCCTCCGAGTGCACCACAATCTGGGGTGTCATGCCTCTCTGTATAGATAGGCATAAGTCCAGTAAGGAGTTGTTGTCAATATCCTCAAAATTTAGTGATCTGTCCAAATTGGAGGTATTGGTCACTTGATTCATAGGCGTCTCGAGGGTTGTGGAATTATTTTCAGCCGGTATGTTTATGGGGAAAAAACCCGTTATCTTACCTTGATCTACGGGGGTTCCCTTCTTGGCTTTATTTCTCCTGCCTTTAGACTCTTCCATTATGGGACCCAAGTCTGGTTCGTGTGTCTTTTTCCTTAGATTATATTTGGAAGGAGCAGGTTTTTTATGGGGAGCCATCCACTCTGGGATAAGTAGGCTACCTGGCACCAGTAGGTAGAATTGGCCGATTACAGGATCAAAGGGTAAGTCCCCGCAGTCTCCTGTTACGCTGGAATTCTACCAGGCTCAACTTCTGATGCCACTAATCTTTATCAGTAGAGGAACGCAGATACTATGATAATTGCGCCAGGGAAAGTATCCACGTAGAGGAACTGTCTCCCCACTCACAAAATCTTACAATGGGGAGGTAGCCTCGCTGCGCAGTTTGAGGGGGCACCTTGTTCAGCCAGTGACCTAGTCAGGTCTATGCGAGTGCGCCCGGTGCCCAGCGCAACACCCGCAGGCGCCAACACCCCTCCCCGTACCTCTTGCCGTAAGGCCAGTTACCTCCGGGGGGGAGATCTCGCTCGATTCGTCGCCGGGTCACAATGCACCCAGTGCGCCCTCTACGTTCCGTGTGGGGCTGCACTATCGGGCGGCGGGCGACGAATCGGGTGTGCACACCCGTCACCACTGGCGGCTCTCCTTTCGGCGTGTGCACAAAAAGCCTCCGTCCTCCTCCGTGCTCCCGACTCCCGACTCCGCTCCGTTCCCAGCACTAGAGCCAGTCCGCCCGAGCCTGCCGAGCCAACCGATGGCGCAGTTCGCACAGTTCGAGGAAAGGACCCAGCCGTCTCAAGCCGCACCTCTACGCAACGTACGCAGGAACTGCGCGTCGTAAGAGGCCGCCTCCGAGAACTCCGAGAATACCAATATAATGGCGTGACTAGTAGAAGCGGGGAGCAGACCTCTCACCCTGGATTCCATGAACATATCCCGCAGCCTAGTACAGTAGTCGCCTCTCTGTTTCCATTTCCTTCCCACTCTCCCCCTCCCTTCCTTATCTATGTTTTAGCTCTTGCACTATCTGAAATGTCGTCAGGCCGAGTACGATAGTTAATTTCACATCCTTACTGTTCATGGCCTGTAAGAATGTCATTGTTTTCCCTTGTTCCCTCCCTTGCCTTGAAGCGCTTTGAAACACATTGTGTATAGGCGCTATATAAATAAACTATCATATCATATCATAACATATCATGATTGATTATTGTTCTAGATGGATGGAAGTGAAGTTGGTGAATAGGATATATTCCTTTGAAGTTATTAAGTTCATGCAACAGGTATTCAGAAGAGAAGGGTACCCTAAGGTAATCATCAGTGACAATGGCACACAGTTTAGGAGTCAAGATACGAGTGAGTTTGCCGAAAGTGTAGGAATTGAATGGAGATTTTCAGCGAATTATCATCCCCAAACAAATGGGTTAGTTGAGAGATGTAACTAAGTATTTGTAGAGGCGGTGGTGCTACAGGAGAAGGTTTGGAGTAGCAGGTTATCAGCTAGATATGACACTGGTAAATCGCTGTTTGAACCTATGAGGGGTAGAGAGCTCAATGCCATTCTAAATCCGGTGTGGCTGATTCATAGGAAAGTGAAGATCAACTAGGCAAAGGAAGTGAGGGATGTGAGGAGAGTCATGACAGATGTTAAACCTGGTGATTTTGTCAGGATAAGGAAAGGAAGAGTGGTGAGAAAAGGACAGTCTAAATATTCCAAGCCTGTAAAGGTTAAGGAGGTGTTCATGAATGGAGTCAGAGTTCAAGATGGCTCCATTTGGAATTTAGATTCTGTGAGTAAGTGGAGATGGCACGGTGGAACGCTGGTGAGTGAAAGAAGGATGAGAAAGGCATGTGAGTTATTTGATGATGTGGGTGGAAGAGAAGTTAGGTTAGGAAGAACAGATCAAGTTGAGGTAGGCACAAGAGTGAATGAGGGTGAAGTTGATAGTGGTGTATGCCAGGAAATACCTCAATCAGGTGGTAGAATCAGAAAACCACTGACATGGTCCAAGGATTATGTGATGAATTAGTGTAGGATGAGGTTCACTGGTTAAGTTTGGTTCAGATTTGATGCATTTGTCTCACATGCTATTTGTTTCATGTGTTCATGTTGGAATTTTGGAAACTTTGGGTTTAGAGTGTTTTAGTATTCAGGTTTGGTGTTTTGTTACTTTGTTTTGTTTTTTATAAGGGGGGGAAATGTATTCTTGTGAGCACGTGCCTGTACTCCTGTTATTATGTGGCTACCTGGCGCTCTCTCCTGTGTGTGTGGAAAGTTTGGATTAGAGTGGGTGCGAGAATGCGAGAACGTGGGGGCAGTTAAGAGAGTAGCTGATGAGGTGAGGTTGCATGGCGGAGAGAGCGCTGGGCTGCGTGTATAATAAACATGGTTAAACGTATCTAACCTTGTTCTGCGTTCTTTGGAGGCAGCCACACTCTCCCGACCAAAGAATGCATGCAGCATAATCAGTGAGCATGAAGTAAGCAGTTTCTCATTTTAATTTCTTTTATTCCTTGCAGCTGGAAAGAGCAAAGGTAAAGCTCTGCGATGAACAATGTTTCTCTGTTGCTGAGGCGTTGCTAGCGGGGTTGATTTGCCTATAGCCCCAGTTCGTTTGGTTGTAGTCCCGGAAAGAAGCTCAGGGGCAACAACCAAAAGGCTAGCTAGCCCCGAGTCCGGACGGTCCAGGCATTAGCGTAGCCCCAGATCTTTTCCAGACCTAGCAACAGCCGAGTGCGAGCTGCAACCCCTCTGTGGATAGCTCTGCAGATGGTTCCGGTATGAGTAAGGAACCTTGTATCTTGAAATGAAGCATGTGGCACATCTGGTGAGGCAGCAGATGACTTAGACTTAAGGAAAGGACCCGCTGCTTGGACCTGGACTTGAAGAGCAGTGTGTGGGTACATATGATGATGAGAGGAAGGGTTCCTGAACATGGATGGTGGTGCAGGGTTGCCAATGAGGCGTGAGGGTATGCCGTAGAGTGCCTACAGTACAGCACAATTGCAGGTGAGGGATGCTGCAGTCATGATGAAGAGGTGTCCAGGAAGCTGTTTTTCGAGAGACAGTATGGGCACCAAGAATCGACCTTCCACCTTTCTCATTCAAGAGGAAATGAGAAAAGTGTTGAGGCCAGGCTCCTCACTCCCCGTCCTGCAGCAGATCTCTCTGTAATCTCGAGATCCCTATGAGGAAAGGATTGGGTGTAGGGACCCTTTGGGATGTGGCCATCTGGTGGAAAATGAGCCGTAGGTGTAGCTCCTGGGGGTGCCTGAAGTGCTGTTGTTTGCAGGGAATGCAGAGTGAGATTAAATTATATACCAAAGATCACACACCTTTGCAAGGGGAGTTTTATTATTTATTATTAATCGCTTTCAATGGATAATAAGAAATTCGGCAGGGAACTGGGGCTGTGTGTGAGTTTTCAGTTGAAAACGTTTCATCACAACTCCAATTACTTAAACATTTACACATTAGAAAAGGCCTTGCTAATAACAAAGAAACAAATTAAAAAAGTCATTCCATAGTCTTTCCAAATCAATCCCTGCTCCATCAAGTATAGAAGGGGAAGCCCATTTAGGGAAATAGCGTTCCACGCCTCCTGTGCTGAGAGCACAGAAGCTGCATGTTTGTCTCTCCTTTTGTTCTGCAGGGTGGGCCCTGAAGGACACATTATGGGCACTGCGGGTGGTGGAGACAGAACAAAAAAGGTGGCCTTGTACACAGTGGCATTAGGGAGGAAAGCTTGTTCTTTACGAGAAGAGAGGAACAATACCCCCTGAAGTGCTGTGGGCAGGGAGGATTCTGGGTTTCGGATGGGTGACTCAGGGGCTGCCAACCTGATGAGGCCTTTCTGGGAGTCTGGAAATAAGGGTGCCAGTAGTAACGTACCGGCATCCTTTTCCGGACTGCCAGACTATGAGTATGCCTGCAGGGGCTGGTGCTCCCGTCAGGTCTGCCCCTGCAGGCATGGTTTTCACGGAAGCACCAGCACCATTAGCAACAGTGCTGGTGCTTCCGTGTCCCTATCCCCGTGACTCCACCGGAATGGGGACTTACAGTTTTCACCACCAGACATCCCGGCCCCCGCGACTTGTAGTGTCCCTGTGACCCTGGGATCTGAGGCGGCAGGCTACTGGCGGGTCACCGCCGACCTTGCAATGAGGCCCAATGTCTCCAATATAGATGTACATTTCCACAAGCAAACTTGTAATTATTATATATACATGCACAAATACCAGGCTTAGCTACGGTAAGGTAGTGAATTTATAAACAATAACGGTTATGTATTCAAAGAAGTGACATTTTGAGAAATTAGCATTTAAAAAACCCAGAGGCTGCATTTTACAGTGTGATTTCCCCAAGGTACATTTTATAAAATGTCCCTTTACATATAATGCATGTCCATGGAGTGCATTTTCCATAGGGCGGTGCGTCGTTGCCAGTCCCCATTGGACAACATATAAAGGCCGGAGCCCACATCTTTCTCCTTTGCAAAGGGAGAGGGCAGCGTCATTCAGAGAAAAAGATCAGAAGAATGAACAATTTTCTTCATTGGGGGAGGGGCGGGAGGGGCAACCTTTTGCACAAAGGGAAGTAAGGGGGCACGCCTCGTCACAAGTGAGCTAGCGAGAGGCCAGCTTATTCACACCGATGGAGAAAGAGAGCCCCTGTATTCGCTCGAATCTCACAGAGGGAGGAAAGAAGAACGTGTACATATTCACAGGTGGAAGGAAGAGAGTGGCTTCATTCACACTGGGAGGTGGAGGGGTAGAGGCTCTCTAGTCACCCAGGAAGTCATGTAAATGGCTATGGAATACAGTACCGCTACCTTTGTACTTTTGACAGCCTCTTGGAGCTTCAGATGGTAAATAGAGCAGTTGTATTCACACAAGATGGGACCAGAAGGTTGCTTTCAAGCAGAGGTCTAGGAAATAGACATCGAAAGAAAGGCAACGGTTTTGGATCATATGTTTACACATGCCGAAACACAACAGAAAGGAGCCTTTTTTGCCCCGGAGCTTTGCAAGAGGCCTTACTTAAATTGCAAGAGGACGAACGCTGCTCATTCTATCTAGCATTATTAAATCCAATAGTTATTTCTTTTGTATAGTGCAACTTCAGCTTCGAGTAAGTATTTGTCCAAAGCCGAATAGCTGATTTTCAGCCAAAATTCATCCGAATACTTACTCGAAGCTGAAGTTCGGTACACCACTAGTCAGGTCTCACCCTTGAAGGACTGGCAGATGTTTGAAGATGGCTGTGCCTCCCAGGTGAATGCTCAGACAGAGGTGGTCTGCTTGATGTAACTATACTGAGTGATTCTTTCCCCAAGAGACAGTCGATATGCCAAGGGGATGGAGGGTGTGTGGTTCCATCTCTTGGTGACCCCATATGGAATACGCCGACTGTTGAGAGGAGGGTGGCCTTTTGGAGGCGCAGTCATTTCTGCAGCTGCCCGAGACGTAGCATTTTCTCTCTTTTAGGCTCCATATGTGTGGGTCGCCTCCAGGCCCTCACCAGTGTTAGAATGGATGGTAGATGGTTTTAGAACAAGACTGAGGTAGTATCTTCTTGGCTTCACTGGAGCACATCAGGCAGTAGATGGGAAGAGCACAGGAGATGCAGAGAAACCGGGATACAACCTCAAGAGTGGTAAGTTGTGGCTGACTTATTGACATGGAAAGAATGCCAGAACAATGGCATAAGCCTCTACTATATCACAAGCACACATCCCTCACTCAGGGTTACATTCATCTCAGACAGGGAAGGCAAGATTTAACACATTGTTATCGCTCTTTCTTCCTTCAGATCTTTAGGCTGTTGGCCTCACTTCTACCTGGGCCTGGTTGGAAAGGCTCTACATACCTTTTTAGCATTTGCATCTGGGCTATAGCACAGCTTAGATCCACTGATTTCGCACCCTGCTTCTCAGCATCCAATCTAGTCTTTGACCCACTTGGCTTGGCAAATAATTTGTGTCGCCCTATGTCATCTCTGTCCCCTTCCTCCATCTTCTCCTCTTTGACCCATCTCTGTCTTTTATCTCTCTCTACCAGCTATGCTCTCCTCTTTCCTCTCTACTCCACTTTCCTCTAACCTCTTCCTTTGTCATCTTCTCTTCTCCTTCTACCTCCTTTGACCCTCGAAAACACCATCCTTTCTGTCTGCTTGCCTTTTTCCTGTGCTTTCCTGCTCGATCTTTGTTAGGGAGAATTCTTAGAAATGTACCAATTCCCTTCTACCTTAGAGACGCCCCACTATTTTGCTGGACTTTAGGACTTTAATTTTTATCCTGGAAAGAGTGAGAACTTTTTCCCACTCTCTCATGCATTAGTCTCTGATTTGGACTCTGTGTTTCTTTTGGTTTTTGAGTCTGATAAACTCCATAGGCATCTTCTTTTTACATTGTGTCACAAAGCACCTTCAGTGGGCACAGGGAAGTCCTTTAGATTTCCAAAAGGTTCAAATACCTTCTCCTGGAAAAACTACTGTTTCCAAGAGCAGTAAAATTATATTGACATTACTTACATTTGTAAGTTTCTAGACCCAGCACACACTATCTTACATAGAGTTATGGAGGGGTTAACTAGTATCCCCTTCACTACTTTCTCACGTAACATTTTTATGATACCCTTTCTACAGTTAATGGCAGGTGGCAGTGGTGTACTTGTTCCTATCATTGTGTGTTTTTACCGCAGACTGAATCCTCAGCTCCAGTATAGCACCCATGGGTGCCCATTTGTCAAAATGTCCCGATCTTCTTTTTTCGCCATTTCTTGTTGTAAAGTTCCTTCTTGAGATTTACTCTGTACGCCAAACAAGGTTTGGTCCCTTTGTTCATTTTGTCTTTGGCAGGGTTCACTGGTGAAGCCCGCCTGTGGCTCCAGCGTGTCTGGCAGGGCAGGAAGCGAGGGAGGTTCCCGAAACTCCCTCAGCTTAGTCTCCTTGGTTACACTAATGCACCCAAAGGTGATTGGCTGGCTGGCCTTGGAGGACAGCCTCCCTGCTGTGCGTGTGAGGCTGCGAATGAATGGGCGAAACTTGCAGAAAAGGTGAGTTCTTTTGCAAGCAAGGCTGAGTCGACCACTGGACGAAGGAATCCGAAAAAGAACTTAGAAGAGAAGCTTTCTGCAACTCCTGGATTGTTGGTTTGCCCGGTGAAGCCCTGCTGCAATAAGGCTCATCCCTGTTCCTCTAAAACCATCAAGGATCACATTGACACCCTTGCTCGGGCCCTTGCTGATATTTGCAACCACTCCTTTTCCTCAGGATCCTTCCCTTCCGCTCTGAAGCACTCCCTTGTTCATCCTCTTCTCAAGAAACCTACAGCTGATCCCTCTTGTCCGGCAAACTATCGCTCTATTTCCATTACTCCCTTTCTGGGCAAACTCCTGGAAAAGATGGCCATCTCTCAGCTTAACCTTCATTCCAATTCTGTTGGCTGTCTGCATGACCATCAGTCTGGCTTTAGAGCTGCCAGAAGTACGGAAACTACTCTCCTGAACATCCATGAAGATCTGCTCTCCAACCTTGACTCTAACATTCCCTCTGTCCTCATCCTACTCGATCTCTCTTCTGCCTTTGACACGGTCAACCATATCATCCTGCTCAACCGTCTCCGTTATAACCTGTGTATCACTGATCAGGCACTGGCCTGGCTGACCTCTTTCCTCTCTGATCGATCCTCCCAGATCCAAATTGGGTCCTTCCTATCACCTATCTTCCTCTCTACCTGTGGTGTTCCCCAGGGGTCTAACCTCTCGCCCTGGCTTTTCAACCAATACCTGGCACCTCTCGCTCACTGCATTGCCATTTTCTGCTCAAACTTCCAGTGCTATGCTAATGATACTCAACTCATTTTCAGGCTTCCCTCGGCCACCTCCTCTCCTCTCAAGATTGGTGTGCCACTAATGAACTCTGTCTGAATGCCAGCAAGACGGAGATCCTCCTTATCGGCACACCTTCACCATCCTTTCCCCTCACTCTCTGGCCGGCCTCCCTTGGCCCGCCTCATACCCCCACCTGCAAGGCTAAGAACCTCAGGGTCATTTTTGACTCCACACTTTCCTTCTCCGCCCATATCTCTGAGGTCTCTAAAAAGTCCAATTACCTACTGCACCTCCTCAGAGGTACTCTGCCTTTCATCTCCTTCCCCCAGAATCTCACTGTCTCCCAAGCTCTGGTTCTCTCTAGGCTGGACTATTGTAACAGCCTCTTTGTAAATCTACCTGCCTCTACTCTCTGCCCTCTGTAACTAATCCAGAACAGGACTGCGAGACTTGTCTTTGGCCTCAAGCCCTGGGATCGTATCTGTCCAGCTCTGAAATCTCTCCACTGGCTCCCAGTGGACGCTAGGATTAAATTCAAAACCCTCTGCATTGTCCACAAGGCTTTCTGGGGCTTGGGTCCAAAATACCTTCAGCTATCCCTGCGCAAATACCTCCCCTCTTGAGCTCTTTGCTCATCTACTTCTAACTCCCTCAGGGTCAGTCGTTTTTCAAAGAAATGAGTTGGGGGTAGATCTCTGTCTTCGGCTGGGGCCTCCCTCTGGAACAGCCTCCCTGCCATTCTAAAACTTGAGGAGAACCATCTCCGGGTCCGGAAGCTCCCCGTGCTGAACTGCTCTCTTGGCCCCGTGCACCTGGCCACTCTCTGTCCCCTGGGCCCAGGTACCTGTTCACGCTCATGCACTGCCTCCTGGCCACCCCTTGCACTAGTGGACTGTATCTGTACCCATACAGTTCCCCACACCCCAATTTTCTTTTTTTCTACAATTATCAGACTTACCCTGTCTGCTGCCGCCTTAAACACAGCACTTCTGACTGCACTACCACTGTTTATTGCCTCTACTATTTATTTGTATTTATTATTACTTATATGTTCTTCTCTGCTCCGCACTTTCCACTCTCCCCCTTCCATGCACTTTTCCCCTTTCCCTTTCCAATGCACTTGCGCGTTCTCAATGTCACTGGGCCTAGTAAGATAGTTTTGTCTCCCCTGTTCCCCTCCCTTGCCTTGTCACGCTCTGAAACACTTGTGTACAGTGCAATGTAAATAAATTATCATATCATATGATATCATGCTGCAGTGCCGAAGCTCTGAATTCGCCTCAATTAGAGAAGCCCTGCAAAGGACAACTTCTCCCCTTGTGTTGATGGGACCAATCAAGCCCAAGACAAACTTGACTGAAACCCCTCTCTCTGATGGCTGTACTTCCATTGCTGCTTCAGGAACCGAGTGCCATGGGACAGGAATGCCAGAATCAAGTGCATTGTTTTTAAGCCGGACCCGAGCACCAGGAAGATTCTCCGGACTCCCTCGAAGCAGGGCAGATCAAGCCTGAGCCACCTCAACAGAGTGCTGGACCCGTGAAGCAAGGAAAGTCCACAAGGTGTCCAAGAACCGCTGTGGGATGTATCAACCCATTCATCCAAGCCCTGCAACATCACTGTGCATTGCTGGCAGCAGAAACATCATAATGGCCACTAGAAAGCATGCTGCCCGCTAGAAATCACCAGAAAGTGTGCAGTGAAAACCTGAAAAATAGGCCACCATCCACTTTTGCATATCTTAGTGAGCACAGGAGATCACTTCCAAAAACCACCATTGGGCTACCCACAAAGTAGCCTGAAACCATTTGGAAATAGCAATGCTGATTGAAAAAGCAGCACAGAGCTGTTTAAAAATCAGTTTTCTTGATTGTCTAAAATTGCTAAAATCATGGCTCACAAATCACCTAAAAGATCCAACCTCTTTGCTGGGTGTTCCACATCATTTACTGCAAGAATCCACACAAATACAATGTCAGCAAGAATCATATGTTCTCAGAACAAAATCCTATTTTAAAGATACTTGATGGAAAGACAGCTGTCAAAAATGGGTGTAATACCGTTGCTCACCTCTACCAGAAAGCTGGCGTTTCAAAACCATTGGTGTAAAGTTGAACAATTGAACCCAAACTATGCCAAAGAAGAGAATTCCAAAAAAATGCCATTTAAGAGTGCCACACAGTGATTTCATGTTGAAAAAGACTTGATTTAAGGATGTGTTGCTTATTTAAGTTTATAAATGTTATTTTTTTTCGCAAGGAACTATGTTACAATTGATCAGAAAGCAACCTGATGCAGTTAAAACTCCAAAAGGCTTGCTTCCCCTGAGAACCCTTCACACCTTTTCCCTGGACAAAGGAAGCTTCCCCTGCCCTTGGCCAAGAGATTGACAGGCTGGTGTGAACAGGAACTAGCAGAGGCACCCTGGCCTGTTGCTCTCAGTCAAGACAATGGATTCTTTGGGATGAATAGGAATATGCTAAATTCAGGTGTAACTGTCAACAAAGTGTTGGCAGGAAACAAGACGTGACCCTCTGAGTCAGCCCAGCTCTAGGAGGCGGACCAGACTGAGATGTGAATTGAATTGAAAGCAAATGTATGTTTTATAAAAATGCTTATAACAAATTGTACCAAGCTGACAAAAATGGGAAACTTTGAGGTTCTTAAAGTGAAAAATTCCCTCACGATTTAAGACTAAGCTGAGACCAAACCCCGGAATTTATTCATATTGCAGCTGCTGGGTTGTTGCTATGAACATGAGAAATTAAAATAATATGCCCAGAGAGGATATGAATGCATGTCTAAAAATGGGTGCAGGAATAATATTGGGAAACCCACCAAAAGCGCAAAAAGTGGACATTTCTGAACCAAAGCTCCTAGGAAGATCAGAGTTGGACAGAGATGTACCTTAGGCAATCTGTCATGCAATGTAGGTAGCATTAACAAGTTGTGTATATTGTCAATATGTGTTTTATGAAAAATCAGATATGCTGTACAGACACAAAGGGGAGTGTTTTCACCTAAGCCATAAACATGACACCGGGTGACATGCTGATCCTTTCTCCACTCAGGGGACAGGAAATCCTTTGACCACTCCGATCCTTAGAGGGTTGGGCATAGAGAATCAACCTGCCCACCCACTTTGCAAATACATAAATAAGGACTGCTAGGACAGATAGGACATACACTCTTTTCCACTACTCAACTATTCTTGGCGAAGCACCCTGCAGGAAGACTCCAGACTCCAGATCTAGAACCAACTCTAGAACCAAACTGTAGCACCCCGAAGCAGAGGCCTAATTCACAAGCTGAACCCTTCTCAGCAGGCCTGCGGAGTCTAGCAACCTGATTCTAACCCCTAAACTCCCAAAAGTGCTCTCACCTTCAACAGCCAGGCTGAGCTGTTTTGCTATTCTAGCCAAGAACCCTGTGCTAGAACCAAGGTCCAGACCCAGAAAGCAGGGCTGTATCCAGAAACCGTCAGATCGAGCCCAAGAGGCCACCCAGACCGCCGTGCAGTGCTGAGAGCAGAACCCAGAGGGCCTGAGACCTGTCCAGTGGCGAGTGAAGTCCAAACCCTTGGCCAGATCTTTGACAAGGCCACTCCATTCTAAAGCCTAGGAGTGAGTATTTAGTCTAGAACTGTGTATAGTCATCTCTTAGTTTAAAGTAATCTTATTCCAACCATCTTAACCTGTCAAGAACTTTATTACAGAACCTTTTGTCTATCCTAAATTCTTCTCTCCTCCACATAAGTCTGTGATAATTGTAGCAATAATCATCTTTGCGCTGATATTTCTGAAGAAGGACAAGTGTTTTGATGGACAGAGATCAGAGCGGTGGTGCCGCTGTTCTGGTGGCTGCCTGTTGAGTGTCTTGCTTCTTCATAGCTCCTTAGTATATGCCTATCCTTGTTGGTAAATCTTTAAAGCGCATCTGTCATTTCTGAAATCTTGATTCTATTTCTGAAAAATCTACCTTCACAAAAACCTCAGTAACTTTTGTACCGTACATCACAGAACCGAAATGTAACTGTCATTTTGAACCTAAATCATTATAGTTTTCCATAATCGTGTTTCACGAACGTGGACATAATTGCCGCAAATTGCCTTTTAGCTCCATTTCAACACATGCCAAAATAGCTGTTTCTTCTTTACAACTGCTGAATTTCGTTTCCAATCTGAAAATCCTTCATGAATCATTTCTAGTGTTGACCTGTACTAATCCAAAGTAATTCTCACTAGTGTTGAATCTCCTTTAGTGAATTAAAATCATTTTAGCATATTTTTCACATTCATTGCAATCACATTCAAAAGTATTTTTTGCCTGTTTTAAAATCAGATCTGTTCTCACTAAGCTTGCTGGGGGAACTGGGATTGAACTGCATTGTCGATTAATATCCCTGAAACCTGTGTGCCCTCATTTCCATCTCTTCATATTGCATAGTGGGGGGAGTGAGTAGTCACAGTGGAAAAAGTGATTATATTGTCTTTTGATTGAAACCATATCTAGTTTATTTCTTTGCTGCATTCTTTCCCATCTTGCATTTCCTTGAACCATAAGAGTATTCTCTGCTACCTTATTCTCCTATTCCTACTCCTTACTGATTAAAAAGATTGTTGAGATTGTAATATTACCCAGTACTGATCACTGTTCATATTCATAAGTGTGCTATTCAGATATTGTTTCTATTCATAAAAGTGTGATACATATATTGTTTAATTCTTCAATAAACCTTTTAATTTGCAAAACAAACCTACTTCTTGGCTCAATGAGGTCGGGGAGATTCTAAGAGAGGGGCGTTATATAAGGGCTCATCATCCAGATTTAAAGAACTTTGACATAAAAATATATAAATAAGGGCTTCCATTGGGCATCCCAGACTAGGCATTGGCTTAGTTGGAGTGCTGGATTGAAGTCACTTACAGATTGGGGGCTCGGTAGCCGGGACTTCTGGATTAGATCTACCACTTGTGCAGCTTAATACAGTGTGCTAACTGACAGGATACATAAATCCTGTTGGGCTACTACGCTGTATTACACTGTAAAAGCACCCCTCAAAAGGGAACGTTCTAAGGAAACGGTCTGTTTTGCAAAATAAAATAAAAAACTTCTGTAAATCAGGAAGGAAATCAATTTCCAGAATGGCGACATTGGTAGACATCAAGATAGCTAGAGAGCACCTTTCGCATAAGCTGTTTGTGAGAGGTGAATGGACCGAGCAGGACCAGAATGTGTGGTTGCAGGCGATCACACAACAGGTCACTGCAACTGGGTTAGATATCTGGAGAGATCAGGGTCCCTTACATGTGGCCCTGAGTGAACTATATATGGCCCCTAAGGCCAAGGATGAGCATAACAAGATTTCTAGGGTAGCGGCATATTTATATTTATCTATGGGAGCCATACAGGACAAATGCGCTGAAGGCCAAGCTCTGGCATGTAGGCAACTGATGGCATTAGAGAAGGCCCAATCTGATCTGGATTCTGCTGAGCACAGGCTGCAGAGGAGCCAGGAGTCAGAAAACGAAAGTAGGCAGTATCTAATTAAAATAAAAGAGGACATGGGTATCCTGCAACAGGAAAAGGCAGACCAGGATACCAGAATTCTGGTCTTGCAGAAGGAGTACCAAGAAGGTTTGGACTCCCTACTGCAGAGCCAGAAAAAGCTGGAACAACAACTGGATTTCAATAGGGCATGCGCAGAGCAGGTAGTCACCCTGCAAAGCCACCTGGATAGAGAGAAGGCAGAGTGCAATAAATTATTTCTGAAAGACCTGGACACCCAGGCAGAATTTGAGGAAGAGCACCATAAAGCTGGTGCCCTTCAAAGGCAGAGGGACGACCTGGCGGCACAGAGGCAGGCTCTTACTCAGGAAAGGGACACCTTAGACCAGGAAGTCTGTCACTTAAGGGGGAAGCTGGAAGAAAATCACCTGGCCCTCCAGGTACTGGGTGACCTCCAAAAAGAGCATCAAAACTTGTTGGAGCACACCAGGAGGCTGGAAGATGCTCTAGCAAGAAAGGAACAGGCCAGTAGGCTTGAGACTCAGGAGGTAACCCTCCTGCAGCAAAGACTGGCCCAGTACTCCAGAACCAACCAGGAAGCATAGAGGGAAAATGAGGCTCTCTGTCAGCACAATGATAGGCTCCAGCGACAGGTAGCCATGCAAGAGAGACTGATAGAGTCTAGTAAGGCCTTGATTGAGGAACAGAAATCTCAGGCTCTTGCATGCAACAGGGAGCAGGGGCTGATAGAGATGAGGTTCGCTGGGAAAGGGAAACACCTGAGCATAACCTCAGGAACCGTAGTACCAGAGGCCTTCATCTCTCCCATTCACTGGACTCTGCCACCCCCATTCCCCCTGGCACACATGAGCCCAGGGCCACGGGGATGGCATATTACTATCGAGTCAGAAATCTAGGACTCATGGACCAGTACCTCCCAGGCATGGATGGGCGGGCATCTGGGTATGGGCATCCAAGTACTTTGAAGTTTAGTGGGGAACCCCAGGAGAGTAGGCCCACTAAGGGCATCCTGAAAACCACTGCCCAGTTAGGTCAGTGGGGGGGTACCCATCAAATCCTGGCAGCAAGGAGGAATCTGAATACTCCTCTGAGCATCCCAGGACACAAGAGACTAGGTCCCCACATTCTGCCAGCCATTCCCAGGCTTGCAGAATCCGGGAAAACCTGGAAGATCAGACGGGCACCTCTGGGAGCAGTGCCTCTGAGTCAGAGGTTGAATGGACTAGGGATACCCGAACCAAGAAGACCAATAAGGCAAAAAGGGCCTTGCTTAAGGACCCCTTAAAACAGATTAAGGCAATAAGGAGTGTCATCACGCCTTATCACAAGAACGCCAAGTATTCTGTGTGGGAACACTTAGAGCTCCTTGAGCAAATGATGGAGACTTTCCATTTGAAAGACAGCAGTAGCTGCATTCAGTACGTCAAATGGACATTCTCCCCAGAATACTCCAGTTTCTTTGCAGGGCTGGAGGACCAAAATCATTCAAGATGGTCCACACACAGGGCGGCCATCTTAAAGCACTTTTCTGTTCATAGAAATCCCCAAGAGGCTCGCAAAGCAGCCTACAATTTGCAATGTGGGGAGGATCAGGCCCCACAAGAATTTGTGCAGGAGTTGAAGTGTGCCTTTGCGCAGACTACCAAAAGGGTGCACACGGACAGTAAAGAATTTGTAAATACGTTTTTCCATGCCTTACCCAAATACATCATGACCCAGCTAGTGAGAGATTTTCATGAGAAAAGGTCACTAGGCTGGGTCATTGAACAGGCCACCCAAATCTATGAGGTGCAGAAGCCCACAGAAAATAAAAATAATGCTCAGAAAAGCCCCAAACCGACCAGCACCCCTGCGGCTGCTAAGGTGGCAGAGGTAAAGATTGCCCCCATTTTAGATTTGGAGATTGGGGGGCCTAAAAACCTGCCTGCACAGAATAATTGCAATCCCAGAAGGCCCTCGGGCCAGTCACAGACAGGGAGTCAAGGAGGTAGTCCCACAAATGGGGTCCCTCACTCCCTGACTATATAAGTCCCCGCTACAAGGGAAACCGACCCATCCTGGGTTATGTGTGGACTCATCCAGCCCAAAGGGGGTATCCAACCAAGCACCTAACCCAGGGAACTTCCCTCCTAACTTCCCCCAGGAGGGCAGAAATTCACCAAATCCTGGCCAGAACTTTTTCCCCAGGTATCCACAAAATGTCCAACCCCAAAATCATCCATCCTTCTTTCCCCACTTCCCTGAGCCCAGACAACCTAATCCGGGAGTGGGGAGGCCAAGGGTGGAGGGGTACCCAAATCTTCCCAACCCGGGGTATTACCAGAGAAGGGATAGCTATCCTTCCCGGGATCAGCCCAGGGGAGAAAACAGAACCCCGTATCAGCCTGAGCGAGTTTCACAGCTTGAGCGCCAGGTCCAAAATATGGCACACAATCTGGGTTGCATGCTGAGGGCTCAGCAGAACCCTCAGATGAGCATGCAGGCACAGAATGCCCCAAACTCTCGACCTGGTGCTCCAGAACAATGACGGGGCAGCACCCAGATACATCACCGGTTCCCAGGGAGGAGGCACAAGGGGAAGGGGGGTGTAAAGCCTTGCAGGAAGCTTCCTTCCCCACTTGTAAACCACTCCTGGAAACCCAGGAACCGGAAACAAAACCTCCTACCCCTGAAAGTCTGACACCCAAGGAGCAGAGGGGGTGTAGGAGAAACGAAGGACCCAAACAGACCCATTTTGAGGAGGAGGTAAAAATCTTCCAATTTGAAGGAGAGGGATCCTCAGAGGATCCTGAGAAAAGGATCTTCTCCTTCAGAGATGGGGGAACTCCTCCCAAAGAAAAATGGGTCCCTAGGGATTCAAATCCAGACTGGGTAGATATGGGGACTGAGCTAGCGCCGCCCATCATCCCATACCAGAACCAACAACATAAAAAAACCCTGGTTCAAAACCATCCTAGTGATTGCCTCCAAAAAGAGGGGGCGGCCCAGAACCGGAACCAGGGGAACTCAACACCGCTCCTATCTCCAGTTGCCAACTTTGTCTTTCAGATTCCCAAGATTCTCCACAGAACTCTGCCCAAATCTCTTCTCTTTCCATGTCCAAAACCAGAAAATTAGCCCACCAGTTGTCCAAAAATGTGCATTATCTGTGCCTCCTTGCGGAGAAGGAGGGAAGATACTATGCCCCGGTTTAAGTACAGGGGCAGTGTACAATTTTAGCACTGGTGGACACTGGATCCCAAGCTACCCTTCTGTCTAAAAAGGCCTTTGATGAACTAAATTCAGGAAGGGGGGAATTACCAAATTCCTCTCACCTCCCTTCCTGGACAACTTCAGAACTTTGACGGGAAGGAAATTCCCATCGAGGGGACTGCGGATTTGGACATTAAAATTGGGCGACACAAGGTGAAACACCCGGTCATAGTAGTGACTGCAGAGGGCACCCCTTGTTTACTAGGGAATGACCTCCTGATAAGGTTGTCACCCCTAATAGATTGCATAAACAAGGTCCTCTGAACCCCGACTAGCCGGCCAATAAAGTTAAAACAGAGTGGGACTCATTACACGGTAGGCGGTAAACCATGGTGCTGCTAGCACCATGGTTGCCGCCGGTACCATACCGGTACCATCATGGAGGAAAGGGGAATTACCACCCCATTCCAAGGTTGGCGGGGCCGTAATTCTGCCTTTCTCCATGGCACTTCCCCATTCTCATTTTTGCCCCATAGGGCATAATGGGAATGGGAAAGGAGCTAATTACAGTACCGCAAATTGCGGTACCGTAATTAGCACCAAGGTCCCTTTGCGGGTCCCAACTTTAACGGCTTGTCTACAGTAGTAAGGCGGTAAGGGTTAGCGGTCACCGGTATCCTCAGCAGTGACCGTTAACCCTTACCGCCTTACGTGTAATGAGGCCCAGTGTCAACCATGTTAGTTTAAACGGCACATGCCACATGGTTGAACAAAAATCTGACCAAGTAGAATTTCACTTCCAGAACAACCAAATTCCAGACGTGACAGTGATAGCAGTAGGACAACAGACTGGTGATGGGGTGTCCTCTCTATTTCTGAAAATCAACCTTCCTTCCAGTTTAAGGTGGTATTCCACACTGGAAGGAAACACTCTGAAATTCTTTACCAATCCACAATCAGACATTCCCACTCCAATAGTCCAGAAAGATGCGAAATCAGCTCAGAGCCTGGCTGATGTTAAGCAAATTGGAGAGCAGTTGTTCATCCCAATTCAGTTAAATGAAGGGAAGGACTCTGTTCTTGCCCGAGTATGTGTGAACAACGGTAAGAGCTTCATCAGCGAAGCCATGTTCCACCAACTCCCAAAAGATCCAGCCATTCCCACATTTAGACTCATAGACAAATGGGAAATGGATCTGGAAGCACCCAATTCCAAACATCTCCTTCCAAGCAGGTGTATGCTCAAAATCCCCATAGGCAACAAGAGCATAGTCCATAATTGTTGGGTCATGCGAGACGTCACTGCCGCCTTTTACTTAGGCAGTGATATTCTCAATCGCTTTGCCATTAGTTTGGACCTAATAAACTTCAAAGCTTGGTCCCGATTAGCGGATAATCCCATGGGCTTTGATGATCCAGAGAAAGCATTTAGGCCAGCTCAATTGCTACCTTATGCAATTGAAATTCAGATTGCATAGGAAGTCACCATCCCAGAAAGGACCCGACAATTCTCCCGGGAAGTGAAAGTTAAAAGAGGACAGAAATTGAAAAACCTTGATGCCTATATTCATCTAAATGCTTCTCTCCACAGCAAGGGTTTGGGGTAAACCCAACACCATTAGTCAATATAGAACATGACACCATTCCAATGGTGGTGGATAACAGCGACTTAAAGAGTATCACTCTAGCCGCAGGCACCATTATTGGAATGGCGGTTGATGACCGACATTTCTCCATAGATTTAGGAAATGAACTATTAGGACCAATCCCCAAGGACTGTTTTGACAGTGACAGTGATGACAACACAACACCAGACAGGATCTTTACCCGGTATGGGGGAACTTCGTGGTGTACACCTCCTGCCCTTATGGCAAGGAAGATGTGACTTGTGACTTCATAAGGGATGAAGTGATTTTCCAGGTCCATGAGGGCTGCCTTTCCCACCTGAAGCCACCAGTCCAAATCAGCACTTTGACCAGGGACTTCTCCACCCAGCTGGAGGAGGCCACTGAGATAGCGAAACCAGAAGTCTTTCCAGGCTTCAGGCAGATGGTTGAAGAGAGAGTCAACCTAGCTGATGCCTGTGTGACTCTGGAGCAGAAGCAAAAGTTGAAACAAGCTTTCTCGGTTTTTCAAGATCTCTTTGCGGTGGACTCATATGACTGTGGTCGCACAAGCATCCACACAACAACAATTCCCACAGACCCTGGTATGACTCCAGTGTTTGTGAAGCAATATCGATTGCCTCTCGCATCAATGCAGTCCCTGACTGAAATCATTAACAACCTTGAGTCCCGTGGGATAATCCGTCCAGTCCACAGCACCTTCAATAATCCGGTGCTGGGGATATTGAAGCCAAACGGCCAGTGGAGACTCTGCGCCGACCTTAGGGAGCTCAACAAATGGGTCCATACTTCTCGATGGCCTCTTCCCTACATTGACCAAGGAATGGCCCAGATCCAAGGGTCACAGGTATTCACGACAATAGACCTGACCAATGGATACTGGACTGTACCTGTCAGTAAGGAGGACCAATACAAGCTGGCTTTTACCTTTGGGGGCCAGCAGTACACATGGACCCGGACTCCCTTCGGATACCTCAACTCCGGCAATGAGTTCAACATTTTTCTACATAAGGCCATGCCTGACTTGGGTGAGAGGGGTAACCTGGCTTATGTAGATGATGTCCTCATCAAAAGCCCAACTGTGGAGGAACACATAGCAGAGATCCATTATGTTCTGACACAGTTGAGGGCCGCCGGAGAAAAACTTTCCTTTCAGAAAGCACAGTGGTGTAGAAACCGTGTTAATTTCTTGGGGCATGAGATTACTCCTCAGGGTCTCTGTTCCCAGGAAAAGAAAGTGGAAGCACTCCAGAAACTAAAAGACCACTCTGTGGGAACTAAGGAGCCTCCTTCGACTGACTAATTACAGTAGAAAGTTCATTGAGGGCTACGCAGAGATCACCAGACCGCTGATTCATCTTTTGAATCGGGGGTCAAGTGGGAATAGAGTCCAGAACAAGCCCAGGCAGTAAGACAACTCAAAAGAAGCCTCTCACAAGCGCCTTGCCTAGTTTACCCTGTCAGAAGCAAGGAGGTCTTATTGGAGACCGGGTTCTCTAATACATGCTTGACTGCAGTATTATACCACAAGCATGACAAGGTCAATAAAGTAATCTCCTATGCGAGTAAAACTTTATCCTCTGTGGAGGAAAAATTCAACGATTGTGAGAAGGCACTCCTGGCAACGGTGTGGGCATTGAAGAATTACCGCCCGTTTATCCAGGGGGAACACATCATAGTGGAGACTCCACACCATCCTCTGCAATATCTCCAAAGTGACAGAATCCGGGCAGAAAATGTGAGTAATTCCCGAATTACTTCCTGGATTCTGTCAATGCAAGGCTTTCCTGTGGAGGTCAGATATGGCCAAAACAAGAAGAGTCCCCTCGCGCAAGGTCTGGCTGACATGCATGATTGTGCCAGAGAAAACTGTCTCGAGGACGAAAGTCTAAAAATTAAGGACAACATGGAGGCATACCTCAATTCCCCACACAAAGTCTTTGAAGAAGACAAGTGTGAGGGAATTGCCACTGTCTATGAGGATGGATGCTCTTACCATGTTGACAACAACGGGGAAAAAGAACTTGTGGCTGGCATAGGGAATGCATGGGCGAATGAGTCCCCAGAACCCTCCGCTGGGTACAAGATTGATCCCCGAAGTAGTCAAGTGGCAACGTTGATGGCTGTGCATCAAGCCATCCCCAATGCTGTCCAACATCAACACCACAAACTGGTCATAATTATTGATTCAGATTATGTACGGAACGGGTTCGTGGAGCACCTGGTTAATTGGAAAACCAGAGGCATGCTATGTGCTAATAACAAACCCTTGAAACATGGGAAGTTAATCCAAAATATTGATGATCTGGTCACCTCGAATGGGATGACCATCTACTGGAAAAAGATCAAGGGTCATTCCAAAGTAGAGGGACCAGACAAAACGGGAAATGACTTAGCTGATCAGCTGGCCAAAACCGGGGCCATCCAAGGGGATCTAATAGAGATCGAGTCCCTGTTGGGGGAAATCCAGGTCACTGCTATCACTAGGTCCCAGACAAATGCTCACAATCATCTCTCAACTGCATGATGGAGTAAGGAGACCACAGATGCTGATTTGATTACGGCTCAAAAAGGGGATCCAATAATTGGTAAGTTTTATCAACACATTGAGGACCCTGAGAACTTTCCCCTGACGGATACCGATTACATTGGGAAAGAGGACCTCAGAGTGTTGATGAAATGTCCAAAAATGTTCCGAATCCAAGACGATTTGTTGGCAAAGAGATCTCTATCTGCCCAGGACCAGTGGGTGGTCCCTACCTTATTCCGAAGCATGATGCTAAGTCACGCCCATGATGCGGCCACAGCCGGTCATAGGGGGTTTCATACAACACTTGAAATCTTAAGAGAGGTTGCATACTGGCCACACATGGGGCAGGACCTCGACCAATACTTGACGGGGTGTCTTGTGTGTGCACCATTTCAGCCAACATCCCTCACACACTGTGCGCCTCTCCAAAAGAGGGGGATGACACTGCCATGGTCAGATTTGCAAGTCGACTTTATCGGGCCCGTGATTCGCTCCTCTAGGGGGAATAAGTACTAGTTGACTGTGACATGCTTATTTACTAAATGGGTGGAATGTCTCCCGGCCCCAAACTGCAACGCAGAAACAGCAGCTGCCCTGATGATCAATCACATCTTTTCGCGTTTTGGACTACCCCAAAGGATTGAGTCAGACAGAGGTAGCCATTTCACCAGAAAAGTAATGACGAAGATGTGGGAGATACTTGGGGTTAAAAGGAAGCTACAAATTGCTTACCGGCTAGCCTACAGTGGTGTAGTAGAACGTTACAACAAAACCATTGTGAGCATATTAAAAAAATGTGTGGCAGATTCTGGGCCAAGTTGGGATATTCGATTACCTCTTGCCCTAATGGCCATCAGATCTACCCCTTCATCTGCAACATAAATGTCACCGATGAGCTGATGACTGGACGCAGGATGGTGCTTCCCCAGCATCTGCTCTACAGAACCCAAGAGCAGACATTGATAAATGCCTCCACAACACATGAGTATGTTGAAAACTTAAGAAAACACCTTCAACATGCTTTTGCCTATGCTAAGCGAAATCTAGAAAGATCAGCCGACAGCATGAAGACCCACTATGACTTAAAGACCACCAGGAAAGAATACAATGTAGGAGACCGGGTTTATCTATACAATTTCCAAAGGAACCAGTCCAAACAGCGAAAATGTCTGCCTACCTGGAGGGACCTTTTGAAATTGTAGACAAGATCACACCAGTCGCCTACAAGATCTGCATCCCCAAAGGCAGTTTGGCAGAGGGGGAAGACAATTGGGTCTATATTAATCAGCCTAAGTGTTGCCATGCTAGGCACACTCTGCAGCAACTGGAGGAGTCCTCTGGAACCCCAGAGGGGGCCACTCCAGATCTATAAAATTCCAACCCTAAAATATTCCACATATAGTCTATAAAATAAAATAATAAAAATGAAAATGTCTCCTGATTTATAAATTGTATATGTCCGCCCCACTGCATTAATAGTGGTGGGGAAATGTCTACAAATATGTTTTTGCTTTGTCATCCTAGGAGAGAAAGAGAGAGAGATAAACCATGGAGACTGACCAAGGAAGACGACCCGGGGACCGAGAGCAAAGATCCGAGGGGCCTGGGGTATCGCTCAATACTCCCATCTGGACTGGCGAGGAGAACCGATCGATCCACCCCTGATGAAGGAAAAGACGATGAACTTTGCCATTTGTGGAATCTGGAGAAATGAGGCTTACATCCCAGTCTTGCGAAGTTCCATTGATGGAAGATCAACGGCCATCGCAAGAGGGGGGCTTGTGGGATATATCAACCCATTCATCCAAGCCCTGCAACATCACTGTGCATTCCTGGCAGCAGAAACATCATAATGCCACTAGAAAGCATGCTGCCCTCTAGAAATCACCAGAAACTGTGCAGTGAAAACAGGTCACCATCCACTTTTGCGTATCTTAGTCAGCACAGGAGATCACTGCCAAAAACCACCATTGGGCTACCCACTAAGTAGCCTGAAACCACTTGGAAATAGCAATGCTGATTGAAAAAGAA
This sequence comes from Ambystoma mexicanum, assembly GCF_040938575.1. NCBI lineage: Eukaryota > Metazoa > Chordata > Amphibia > Caudata > Ambystomatidae > Ambystoma > Ambystoma mexicanum. Next base: position 1,153,045,297 of record NC_090933.1, read on the forward strand.
GCACAGAGCTGTTTGAAAATCAGTTTTCTTGATTGTCTAAAATTGTTAAAATCATGGCTCACAAATCACCTAAAAGATCCAACCACTTTGCTGGGTGTTCCACATCATTTACTGCAATAATCCACACAAATACAATGTCAGCAAGAATCATATGTTCTCAGAACAAAATCCTATTTTAAAGATACTTGATGGAAAGACAGCTGTCAAAAATGGGTGAAATACTGTTGCTCACCTCTACCAGAAAGCCGGCGTTTTAAAACCATTGGTGTAAAGTTGAACAATTGAACCCAAACTATGCCAAAGAAGAGAATTCCAACAAAATGCCATATAAGAGTGCCACACAGTGATTTCATGTTGAAAAAGACTTGATTTAAGGATATGTTGCTTATTAAGTTTATAAATGTTTTTTTTTTCACAAGGAACTATGTTACAATTGATCAGAAAGTAACCTGATGCAGTTAAAACTCCAAAAGGCTTGCTTCCCCTGAGAACCCTTCACACATTTTCCCTGGACAAAGGAAGCTTCCCCTGCCCTTGGCCAAGAGATTGACAGGCTGGTGTGAACAGGAACTAGCAGAGGCACCCTGGCCTGTTGCTATCAGTCAAAACAATGGATTCTTTGGGATGCATAGGAATATGCTAAATTCGGGTGTAACTGTCAACAAAGTGTTGGCAGGAAACAAGACATGTGACCCTCTGAGTCAGCCCAGCTCTAGGAGGCGGACCAGACTGAGATGTGAATTGAAAGCAAATGTATGTTTTATAAAAATGCTTATGACAAATTGTACTAATCTGACATAAATGGGAAACTTTAAGGTTCTTAAAATGAAAAATTCCCTCACGATTTAAGACTAAGCTGGAAGCTGTGTGATGTTCTGAGACCAAACCCCGGAATTTATTCATATTGCAGCTGCTGGGTTGTTGCTATGAACATAAGAAATTACAGTGATATGCCCAGAGAGGATATGAATGCATGTCTAAAAATGGGTGCAGAAATAATATTGGAAAATTCACCAAAAGCGCAAAATGTTGTCATTTCTGAACCAAAGCTCCTAGGAAGATCAGAGTTGGACAGAGATGTACCTTAGGCAATCTGTCATGCAATGTAGGTAGCATTAACAAGTTGTGTATATTGTCAATATGTGTTTTATGAAAAATCAGATATGCTGTACAGACACAAAGGGGAGTGTTTTCACCTAAGCCATAAACATGACACTGGGTGACACGCTGATCCTTTCTCCAGTCAGGGAACAGGAAATCGTTTACCCAATCCGATCCTTAGAGGGTTGGGCATAGGGAATCAGCCTCCCCACCCACTTTGTAAATACATAAATAAGGACTGCTAGGACAGATAGGACACACACTCTTTTCCACTACTCAACTATTCTTGGCGAAGCACCCTGCAGGAAGACTCCAGACTCCAGATCTAGAACCAACTCTAGAACCAAACTCTAGCACCCTGAAGCAGATGTCTAATTCACAAGCTGAACCCTTCTCAGCAGGCCTGCAGAATCTAGCAACCTGATTTTAACCCCTAAACTCCCAAGGGGCTCTCACCTTCAACATCCGGGCTGAGCTGTTTTGCTATTCTAGCCAAGAACCCTGTGCTAGAACCAAGGTCCAGACACAGAAAGCAGAGCTGTATCCAGAACCCGTCAGATCCAGTCCAAGAGGCCACCCAGACCGCCGTGCAGTGCTCAGAGCAGAACCCAGAGGGCCTGAGACCTGTCCGGTGGCAAGTGAAGTCCAAACCCTTGACCAGATCTTTGACGAGGCCCACTCCATTCTAAAGCCTAGGAGTAAGTATTTAGTCTAGAACTCTGCATAGTCATCTCTTATTTTAAAGTAATCTTATTCCAACCATCTTAACCTGTCCAGAACTGCATTACAGAACCTTTTGTCTATCCTAAATTCTTCTCTCCTCCACATAAGTCTGTGATAATTGTAGCAATAATCATCTTTGCGCTGATATTTCTGAAGAGGGACAAGTGTTTTGACAGACAGAGATCAGAGCGGTGGCGCCGCTGTTCTGGTGGCTGCCCGTCGAGTGTCTTGCTTCTTCATAGCTCCTTAGTATATGCCTATCCTTGTTGGTAAATCTTTAAAGCGCATCTGTCATTTCTGAAATCTTGATTCTATTTCTGAAAAATCTACCTTCACAAAAACCTCTGTAACTTTTGAACCGTACGCCCCAGAACTGGAACCTAAATCATTAAAGTTTTTCCATAAAATTGTTTCACGCATTCGGAAAAATTGCCACAAATTGCCATTTAGCTCCATTTCAACACATGCCAAAATAGCTGTTTCTTGTTTACAACTGCTGAATTTCGTTTCCAATCTGATAATTCTTCATGAATCATTGCTAGTGTTGACCTGTACCAATCCAAAGTAATTCTCACTAGTGTTGAATCTCCTTTAGTGAATTAAAATCATTTTAGCATATTTTTCACATTCATTGCAATCACATTCAAAAGTATTTTGTGCCTGTTTTAAAATTAGACCTGTTCTCTCTAAGCTTGCTGGGGGAACTGGGATTGAACTGCATTGTCGATTAATATCCCTGAAATCTGTGTGCCTTCATTTACATCTCTTCATATTGCATAGTGGGGGGAGTGAGTAGTCACAGGGGAAAAAGTGATTTGTCTTTTGATTGAAATCATATCTAGTTTATTTCTGTGCTGCATTCTTTCCCATCTTGCATTTCCTTGAACCATAAAAGTATTCTCTGCTACCTTATTCTCCTATTCCTACTCCTTACTGATTAAAGAGATTGTTGAGATTGTAATAAAACCCAGTACTGATCACTGTTCATATTCATAAGTGTGCTATTCAGATATTGTTTATTTTCATAAAAGTATGATACATATATTGTTCAATTCTTCAATAAACCTTTTAATTTGCAAAACATACCTACTTCTTGGCTCAGTGAGGTCGGGGAGATTCAAAGAGAGGGGCGTTATATAAGGGTTCATCATCCAGATTTAAAGAACTTTGACATAAAAATATATAAATAAGGGCTTCCATTGGGCATCCCAGACTAGGCATTGACTTAGTTGGAGTGCTGGATTGAAGTCACTTACACTGCGGTGGAGCTATTTGCGAGTAGCTGAAACGCTGAAGTGTCGCTGATCTGCACTTTGTCCATTGCTGTTGCCGACCTTTGAATCATAGTGCAGGAGTTCCCAGACATCCTCCCTCTTGACCCCACGACTCAGGCCCAGGAACAACAGGCTCTGCCAGATTACAACAGGAACAGAAGTCAGCTGGAACCATTTCTTCAGACCTAAGGTACTGTGAACTAAGGGGTACTTACCTATTGTTGTGTAGCTTGCTTGCTCTCAGTTGAGACTTGCATTTGCTGCCCTTTGCAGAGTTGCTTGCAGCTTTGCCTTTCACAAACCTCACAGCTTGTGGCCCAACAGTGCTTTATTTTCTAACAAAAGGCTCTATGACATTGTGCAAGACTTTTTACTTACCTTGAAGAAGTGCCTTAGCTCCCCTAGACTTTGCTCAATTGACATTGGCTGCCCTGGCACCCCAAAGACTCTTCTAACCTCTGACTTTGTGTTTGATCTGTCCCTCCAAAAAGTCATACGTTCTTTACTTGTATAGCTGGGAAAGAGTTAATCTACATTGCATTAGGGGGTTCAAAAGTGCTTACCTGTTTGAGAAACGTGTTAACCATTGTTTCCTTCCGTAACCTTTTCCTTTTTGACACCAAACTCAATATTGCTCTAAACATACCAGTGATATATCAATGTCCACAGTGTCCTAACTATTGAATTCACTTCAGGCTCTAGGAAGTGTCTGCGTGCCATCCCAAAAGGGTATTTACTGATTTATTGAAACTGAGTGTGTATTTTGAATTATATTTAAGTGTTACATATTTTCTCCCTTCTAAAGAAGGCTTATTTTAAAACTGACTGTTAAATTAGTAAATAATGATTTAATCAAGACACCTTGAGTATAAGTGTTATTTGGATACTTGTCACTGTGAAACTCTATGTTACAACCCTACAGCTCACATTCACCCCTCTTGAAATAAGCCTGGCTGCTCAGTCACACTACCAACTTGTGTATTACAGGCCAATACCAAAGGTTGGGTTACCTATTGCCAAGAGGACAAAGCTGGTGCAGTCTCCTACAGGGTTACTACATACAATCTTTCCTAACAATCTTTCTGCTCACTCTTACACTGTCCCCTTATCTACGAACTACCACACAAAGCGATTTGGTGGGCTCCCAGTTATACGGATTGTGCCAATGATGGAATTAGTAGGTGCACCTGTGAAGTCCCATTCATTGCGAAATCTGTGTGGGCAAGTAGGGATAGGACTATGTCATACACGCAACCTATAGTTTATAAGCCACAGCCTGGCATAAACCAGGGAACCATAAAGAGAAGAAGACCAGGTAGAACATGCTGCGGTCTGAAGCCCAGTAGGGTGCCCTTGGCTGGATGGCCAGAATGCCCACAGGTTGAAAAGACTAAGTACAATGCTGGTAATCATTTTAGATATCCCCAAAGGCAGAGGAGAATCATACATACTTGCTCATAGGCGTGCACTGTGCCTACACATCTCACGTTCCTGTGAAGGCGACCCATTACCAGAGCATCATAATTGCTGAGCGTGGGGGGTGGGGAGGCGTGGCCAGCAGCCATGCTGACAAGTCTTTAGCTCTGTCATCTCCCGCCAGATCTGTCAAAAAAGATCAGCCCTACAGTAATAAAAATGAGAATATGGTAGGAAAGTAAAGAGAAACCTTCCCCAGCCCACAGCGAGTGCCGTCGAGACAGCAGAAGTGGCAGGGAGTCTGGAGCACTGAGAAAACTGGTCCCTGCTGCCTAGGAGAGGAGCCTGAGCGGAGATAACCACTGGAGACAAAGAGCGCCCAAAGGCACTGAAGGAAGGGTGGCATTGCGTTGGCCCTAGCAACCCGGGATGAGAGGCAGCATAGAAGGCCGGTGAGGGCACCGGGAGTTGAAGCTGCCAGCACGTAGCTGCAGCAGAAGTAGCACGTCGATGAGAGGGGGAGCCCCGGGGAGCGACCAGAATGCCCAGCGAAGTGGGTGAAGCAGCAGCCAGCTGAGCGTGACACAGCAACTATGCTGCTGGTGACGTGGAGCGGAAGACAAGTAAGGAGGCAGGCCAGAGACATCACAGATTGCCCCGGGTGGCGCCGGCAAATAAAAGTGCACTGGCACGTTTGTGGAACCGCACTGGGAAGGGGTCCCGGAGTTCCTGGAAGTGCGCACCGGCAGTGAGGGGAGCGGAGGCACGAGGGCTCAGCCTGCTTCTCTCTGGAAGCCGGTGGGTGTTGGAAGCCTGGGACATGGGCCAGGATAAAAGGCATAGCACCCCTGGGTAGGAAGAACCGAAACATATCAATTAAGAGCGGGCCAGAGGAGAGGAAGCCCTGGGAGGGAGTGGTGCCGGCCGCATCACAGAGTAATTGTACCAGTCTAAGCTGCAGGAGCCAGTGCACAAGCAGAGAGGAAGACGTAGGCAGAGCGTCCCATTAAGGCCTGAAAGACTGCAGTGAGAGAGGTGTGCTGCATGGGAGAGAGGCAAGACACATACAGTAGGCAATAAAGGGACACCCGGCCAGATCTGAACAATAATACAGGGCCACAGGTGACAGGAGGGAAGCACGGGGCAGCATAGCGGAGAGTAGCTGCAATAAGGCAGAGCGAGCCTGCCCCAATGGACGATTGGAGTAGGCTGAAGGTGGGGGAGCCAGTGTGCCACTGCTGGGGGAAACAAAGAGGTGTAAGAAAGAAGGGCCCAACCCTAATACACCAAGCAGAGCCAGGAATCCAAGGTTTGGCCAGGGACACTGTACAGGGCACAGCCACAAGGGCAAACAGAAAGACCCAAGCAAGGCACTAGACTGAGGTGCGGCTGAAACCCTGGAAAAGCTCCACACAGCAGGGAAGGCACCAGTACAGCAAGGCACAGAGGAGGAGGCACTGCAAAGAGGGAATTGAGCACAGCTCAGAGGTCATCCACAGTAAGCAGAGGACAGACCTGGCAGTATGGACTGGAAGCGAGAAGCCAGGCAGGCCACCCCATGGGAACACATCCAGGCACAAATAAGCCGACAGAGACAGCGCCACAAGGGGAACATTCCGCTTAAATACTAGATAGACAACATAAATGGAAGACCCAGCAGACAAGAATGGAGGCCTTTGCGCGCAAAGTAGAGGGTGGCAGTGAAGCATCCAGACCACTTTGGAGAGGAAGATAGACAAGGTCATAACAGATTTGGGGCTGCTGAGGGAGGATGTCCAGATGCTGGATGAAAGAAGAAACCCAAGCAGATAATAACAAGCAACATACAGCAGGAACCATGTCGGAGGTGCAAGAGCTTAAACTGAAACTGGCAGGTCTGAAGATGCCGAAGGAAGGGCACGAGGGAACAATATAAGGATGCTAGGTCTGCCGTAGGGAGCGGAGGGTAAGGCCCCCACGACGTTCGTGGAAAATATGCTGCTACAGGAAGTGGGGCCAGGCACCCTGTCCAATGATTCACAGTTGAAAGAGCTCACAGGTTTCTCGCTAGAAACCTCCCACCAAGGGCAAGCCCAAGACCCCTGATCGAGAAAATCCTGAACTACAGGGAAACAATCCTGGTGTTTTCCAGGCAGGGGGGAATCATTGAAAGGTGGTCAGCTAAAATAGCAGTGTTCCCACACTACACACGGAAAGTGCAGAAGCAGAGGGCGGCGTTTGGCCCCACCGAGGAGAAACTGCAGCGTGCCAGCTTCAAATACATGTTAATCCACTGTGCAAAGCTCAAAGTCCTACAAAATGGCACCTCTCATTTCTTTTGACAGCACGGAGGGAGCACACCCTTGGATGGGCACTTTGGGAGTGACCCCCCGCTGGGGGAGACTTGAGGGACAATGGAGGCATTGAAAAACATGGCCCTAAGAAGACCTACAGTAGGCAATTAAGGGCAATGCAAATGGTGGGAACGGGGAGCAGATACTTGGCGGGGAAGCTGAAACAGTGACAGAGTGACACTGCAGCAGCGGGGTGAGAAGCTTCGCTGCTATCACTGCACTTTCCTCACTTTAACTTTCTTGAGTTCTTTGAGGTGCCAGTTAGAGACACCCATTCGCTGCATGTGAGACCAGTGGGAAGGGGAGAGGCGAACTGGTGGAGTGTGAGAAGCGGCGGAACATGAACAAGCTAAGAGCTGTTGGGCAATTGTTGGGATGTTGAGAGTTGGTGGGGAGTTTGAAGTTAAGTTTAAAGTTTTTTTTAAAATGCATGCTGAACCGCCGCAAGACCCGCGCAAATGCACAGGGCGCACACAGGTTGGGGAGTCACTCGGGGGGGTGGGTGATGGAGCTAGACAGAATGGTGAAGGCAGCCCCAAAGCTGGACAGTGGCAGTTATCAAGCAGGCCTGCGAACCGGGTGGCTGGAGAGCAGGGGAACGGGGAAGGGTGAGTGAGACGCCTGAGGGGAGGGAGTACAGAGGACCAGAATGAGCAACATTAAAGTTATCTCCTGCAAAGTCAGGGGACCTAACAGCTTTGCTAAATGGAACAGAGTGCACACATATCTGAAGGGAAAGGGGGCACACATAGCCCTCTTACAGGAAACACATCTCACCACAGCTAGGCATGCCACGATCATCAAGAAGTGGAGGGGGCAGGTATATGGTTCGCCCAATTCCGCGTATGCTCTGGCCACACTTATATGGGTGGCCCCTTCAGTACCCATCAAGCTGCTGGAATGTAAGTGTGATAACGAGGGCAGGATGGTAGTTCTGTATGGGTTACTAGAACAGTGGGAGATCTGCATTATCAATATATATGCCCTGAACCATGACACTACGGCCTTCTTGAAGGCACTGGGTCCCAGACTGGCACTGTATAGTAGAGCCATGTGGAGAGGGGGAAGGTGGGGAGATTTTAACTGCACACTCGACTCTGCACTAGATGGATCTGACGATAAGCACAAGAATCGGGCACCACCGGCAAAAGCGTTGAGTGCCTTCCTGCGGGAACTGGGGCTGAGAGACGTATGGAGGCAGCTGCAAGGGGAAAAGAGTGGTAGCTTCTATTATTGAAGCCTGTGTGGGGTGCACACACATAGATTACATGCTTATGGGCAAAGAATCATTAGGTGAATTTGTTGCAGCTGAGTACAAAGCAGTGGTGCATTCGGACCATGCACTGCTGGTCGTGGCGTGGCAGAGAGCCATGAATAGGCCCCCAATCCCAACGTGGAGACTGAGGGCAGAAGCACTATTGGACGAGCAGTTTAAAGCCCACATGGGGGAGAAGATAGATGAGTTTTTTGCCCAAAACTCAGGGAGCATGGACATCAAAGGGACCCTGTGGGAAAACTTCATGGCAGTGATGAGAGGCAAGGCGATTGGCAAAATAGAGGGCATACGTAGAGAAATGCTGCACGGCATCGCCAGCATAGAGGTGCAGATGGAGGCATTGACAGAAAGGAAGGAACAACCAGGGGGGCACAAAGCAGAGCTCACCAGTCTCTAACAGACTTGTATTGCGCACTGGGAGTGGTTGGGCAAACATGATTATACCAAGTACTTGGAGCGACTCCACGAAAGTGGGTACAAGCCTGGGAGAGTATTGACTTGGCTGTGTTGTGCAGATGAGAAGAGGGGAAAGATCAGCTCCATCAGGGATGAGAACGGGATTGAGTGGTGTGCCCAAAGTGAAATCAACGCAACCTTTGGCCGAGTCTATCAACAGTTATATAGCGCAGATGGGGAGGGAAATGATGTGGAAGTAGAGAGGATCCCGACAAACATAATGCTGCCACCCTTAGAGCAATAACAGGCATATATCCTAGATGCACCGCTAACTGAGGAGGAATTGAAGTAGACTATACACTCACTGCTTACTGGCAAAACACCAGGGGCCTGATGGCCTTCCGGCAGAATTTTACAAGGAGTATGTAGGTGAGCTGACACTGCATCTCCTACAGATGCTGGAAGAGGCATTTGACGCTGGATTGCTGCTCGCAAGTCTGCAAGAGTCAACTATCGTGCTGATACTTAAACCTTGCAAATTGCCCTTGAATGCGGCTCCTACAGCCCGCTCTCCATGATAAACCAGGACTGTAAGGTCCTGGCTGCGTTCTTAGCATTCAGGCTGCATAGTGTGTTCAACACCTTGTGCATCCCAACCAGACGGGCTATATTCCTGGAAGGAGCACATTCTGGAATTTGCGCTTACTACACCATATAACAGATAAGACCAGTGGGGTGGGGGAAGAGTATGTGGTGGCTTCACTATACGCGATAAAAGTGTTTGACTCTGTAAGGTGGGAATGGTTGCACACGGTTTTGAGGCGATTCGGGATAGGCCTGTGATTTTCACAGTGGGTGCACCTGCTATACAAGAGGCCGATGGCCAGGGTAAGAATGGGGAAGCACATCTCAGAGGCACGGGTATTGGGCAGGGGGACCAATCAGGGGTATCTGCTCTACACCATGCTGTGTATCCTAGTGCCTGAACCCATGGCGGCCCTCCTTAGTGTGGATTTCAAAGAAGCGGGTATACCGGCGGATGGTAACATGCATGTGGTCTCGCTGTATGCAGACGTGTTGCTATATGTGCAGATCATGTGAGATATGTGGAGGTCAATTTGCTGGACATGCTAGAGGTCCTGGGTGGGTTTGCAAGGTTGTCAGACATAAACATCGGCAAGGAAAAGTCAAGGATATTCCTACTGGTGAGCCTGGCAGGGCTGGAGCAAAGGGGCCTACCGAACCTGGGACTGCAGTGTGCAGTTGAAACCTTTAGGGGCCTGGGAGTAGATGTTTATTGTGATCCTGGGAAGGAACATGAAATCAACACACTGAGGGCACTTCAGGGGGTCGAAATATCCATGGAGTTCTGGGGCAGGCAACCGTTGTCTATGTTGAGTCGAGCTGTGATACTAAAGATGGTGGTAATGCTGCGTCTGCTATACCATTTTGTAAACATACAGTATGACATCTCTGGGCTGCTCTTCCATAAACTAGCCTCACTGGTAAGGGGATTCATCTGGGGAGACAGTGTAACGCTCACCTGGTTCCCACGGAGGCACAGAGTCGAAGGCGCAGAACTCTGAAGATGGACAGGAAGGGCCCCTCTATTCTGGCTTCCCTGGCTCGTTGGATACCCTCCTGTACGTGAAAAGGGAGTATTACCAACTGTGGAACAATGCTCAAGCCTCCCACTCCCTTCCAACCCTCCACGATACCTCCTCCACGATTCCCCGTGAAGCCTCACCTTAGGGTTTGGAAGAATGAGCTCTCCATCCTGCTTCTGATGCAGGGGCGCGTTGAAACCCAGTTACTTCACTGGATTGAGGATTGATGGGAGTTCAGGTAAGCTTGACTGTTCAGGTAAGGCGCTGTAAAAGTTCTGTTCAAAAGTTCAAGCTTAATAATAATGTTCGTTGTCTAATTGCAGCAAGCGCTAATGCTTATGTCTTTTTCCCCTTAGGGGCCGGGGTTCGGAGTGCCGGAGATATGGCGCCGACCCGAAGTGAAACAGTTCTGGATGAGCGCTCAGGTAATGTCTTTGCATTCGCTCATTCAATGTCTTTGTCTTTTTTCCCCATAGGGGCCGGGGTCCGGAGATGCCAGGAAGCGGCAGGACCCGAAATGCAGTGGGAATAATCCAACAGGTAAGACTTAAAAGGAAACTGAGCTTTCCTTATTCCTTTTCTCCCTCTCACCTTTGTTCTTGTCTTTTTTCCTCTAGGCGCCGGGGCGTAGCTGAATCCGGAAGATCACTGCTGAAGATGGAAGCGCCTTGCAAAGGTGAGTAAAATGCAGCGCTGCAGCGATCGAAACGAAATGCCTTTAAAATGATGTCTTCCTTTTCAGGGCCGTTGGAGAAATGACTCTGGGATGCAGATTTAGCAGGTAAGGGCTTTTCTTCTCCTATTCTCTTCCTTTCTCCCCTTGCAGGTGTTCCAGGGTGCTGGCAGGCGTGGCTGAAGTCAGGATGCAGGAGCTGACACGGTGAGCGTCCAGCTGCTAGGTGCAGAACAACGCGAAGCATGTGTGGCTGTTCGGGTGGGGTTTAAATAGCCTTGGAAGAAGTTCCTGGTATGTATCCTTCCACCAATCAGGTATGTATCCTTCCCCGACCACACCCGGGTGGTGAAGTAGTCCTACAGGTTAAGTAGTCCCATTCAGGCCTCAAGAGGGCCTGGATGAAGCAGCAAGGTCTGCATCAGGTAAGTGTGCACCCAAGCACTTAAACACATATCCTCTTCTATGAGCCTGGCGCCTAAGGCGCCAGGACTGGGGTCCGCTATGAGCCTGGCGCCTAAGGCGCCAGGACTGAGTCCAAAGGGCCCCGACTTGGGTCCGCTGAGACTTCCCTGGGGAAAATGATGTCTGCCTCTGGGGTTGCTGGGCCCGGCCTGGCTCCTTAGAGGTAGGCATCATGACAGTACCCCCCCTCAAGGCCCCTCCCAAGGTCTTTTCCTCCAGGGGTTTTGGTTTGTGCGGGAATCTTCGATGGAATCTTTGAATTAATCGTGGTGCGTGAACATAGTTACTGGGTTCCCAAGATCTTTCCTGAGGTCCATATCCTTTCCAATCAACAAGATAGAAGAGTTTCGACTTAACTATCTTGGAATCTAAAATGTCTTTCACTTCGAATTCTAATTCTCCATCAATTTGGACAGGGCCTGGGGGCTCAGACAGTCTGGTTCCAGGTTGTACTGGTTTTAGAAGAGATGCGTGAAAAACGGGATGAATCCGCATGTTGGATGGTAAATCGAGTTTAAAGGCCACTGGGTTGATAATAGCTTTGATGGGGTAAGGCCCAATGAATCTGGGATTAAAAGTTCACTGACCCTTGAGGGGTAGATGTTTAGTTGCTAGCCATACCTGATCTCCTACTTGGTAAGGAGGAGTTTTACTTCGGTGCAAATCAGCTTTTTCTTTATACTTTTTCTTGGCTTGCTGTAAGTGGGTTGTAGCTTCTTTGAAGGCTTGGGTTATTGTGGAATGTAGGTGATTTACTGCAGGCATCTCCAGGGTCAGAGGTGGATCTAGGTCAGAGGTCCGAGGATGGTGACCATACATGGTATAAAACGGAGTCTGTCCGGTTCCAGAATGCACTGATTTGTTGTATGCATATTCTGCAATCCAAAGGATGTCCTTCCAATTCAACTCGGATTGGTGTAACATGCACCGCAGATATTGCTCGAGAGTCTGATTGGTTCTCTCGGTTTGTCCGTCGGTCTGGGGGTGGTGGCTGGTGGATAACCGCACGTCTATTTGTGCTAGTTGGAAACATTTCTTCCAAAAGTGGGAGATAAATTGACTTCCACGGTCTGAGACTAATATGGAAGGGAAACCATGTAACCGCACTATATTTTCCATAAATTCCTTGGCCAAGGTGGAAGCTGACGGCAATCCTTTTAAAGGGATAAAATGGGCCATTTTGGAGAATAGATCCACTATTACGAGAATCGTGTTGTAACCACCACAAGGAGGCAGGTCAGTTATAAAGTCCATTGACAAGGTGTGCCAAGGTGCTGGTGGAATGTCCAAAGGTTGAAGTAGGCCGGCTGGCATTTTCTTTTGACTCTTATTTTGGGCACAGATTCCGCAAGACAACACAAATGACTTTATGTCTTTTCTCCAAGAAGGCCACCAGAAGTGGCGTTTGATCTTTTCTTCTGTTTTCGCAATACCGGGGTGTCCTTCCATTAATGATTCATGATGACGGGTAATGACAAGTTCCTGCAATTCTTTACTTGGCAGAAATAACCGCTCTTGGAAGTAGGGTAAATCATCCTTAACGGTGTAGTGAGGACCCTTTTGACTCCATTCCAGTAAGGCAGAAGAGTCAAAAAGCTGTTTTACTTGAGCTTGGATGTCCTCAATGGTTTGCAATGAAGTCAAGCCCAGAATTCTTTGTTCCGGTATGATTGGCACAGGTTCTAAACTCGAATTGGGTTCTTCCATGCCTATCCGGGATAAGGCATCTGCCTTACCATTCTTGCAGCCAGGGCGATAGGTAATTACAAAATCAAATTCCGCAAAGAATAAAGCCCATCGGAGTTGTCGCGAAGATTGAGCTTTGGCCGTCTTTAAATACTGCAAATTTCTGTGGTCCATAATTACGGTGATGGTGTGTCTTGCACCGAGAAGATAGTGACGCCAAGCTTGAAAGCTGATTTAATAGCCAGTAGTTCTTTGTCGGTAATTGCGTAATTGAGTTCAGGTGGAGAGAATTTTCTGGACCAAAAGGCTACAGGGTGTAGTTGGTTAGTTTCTGGGTCTCTTTGCGACAGGACAGCTCCCATGGCCGAACTGGATGCATCGGTTTCCACGATGTAAGGGAGATCTGGGCGCGGGTGCTTCAATACAGGTGCAGAGGTGAATTTGGTTTTCAGGTCCTGAAAGGCTTGTTCAGCCTCAAGAGTCCATTCAAAGCGTTTGTTTTTCTTTAGGAGAGCTGTGATGGGTTGAACAGTTCGAGAAAATTCCGGGATGAACCTTCGATAGAAATTGGCAAAGCCAAGCATGCTTTGCACTCCCTTCACAGAGCTAGGAGATGGCCATTTGAGAATGGCGTCCACTTTCCGCGAGTCCATTCGGATTCCTTGAGGTGTCAGGATGAATCCGAGAAACTCCACTTCTGTGGTATGAAAAACGCATTTTTCGAGCTTGGCAAATAATTTGTGCTGGCGCAATTTCTCAAGAACTGCCCTAACATGGTTTCTGTGATCAGATTCTGAGGAGGAATACACCAAGATGTCGTCAATATAAACGATGACACAAACATCGATAAGTTCCCGAAGAACATCATTCATGAAGTACTGAAAGGCGGCAGGTGCGTTGCACAAACCGAAGGGCATTACTTGATATTCGAAGAGCACAAATTTGGTGCGGAATGCAGTCTTCCACTCGTCGCCCTCTTTTATACGTACCAGGTGGTAAGCTCCTCGAAGATCTAGCTTGGTGTACACACGAGCATCTTTTACTTGGTCGATAAGCTCAGGTATCAGGGGCAAAGGGTAACGATTCTTAATCGTTATCTGATTTAGGGCGCGGTAGTCAATACAGGCCCTAAGGTCTCCTTCCTTTTTAGGTACGAAGAACAAAGCGGAAGAGACTGGTGACTTTGATGGGCGAATGAAACCATTGGCCAGGTATTGATCCAAATACTGGCGCAAATGCAGGTTCTCAGGTTCAGTAAGAGCATAAATCCTACTACAAGGTAGTTGTGCACTGGGTACCAAGTCGATTTGGCAATCGTAAGATCGATGGGGAGGTAAGGTGTTAGCCTGCTCTTTCTGAAAAACGTCTTGGAATTCTTGGTATTCAGATGGTAGCTGTACAGGGGTGGAAGTTACAGAGGCTAGACCCATAGCTGGATTCCTTGGGTAACAGGTTGGTTCACAATCAGGAAAAGTTATCTTCTTTGCTCGCCAGTCTATTCTCGGATTATGTGTTTCTAACCAAGGGATTCCAAGAAGTACTTGAAATTGTGGGGCCTTGATCACATCAAACACGATTGCTTCCCGATGTCCGTCCTGACCCACCAGAGTGATTTCAACTGTGGAATGCGTTACAGGCCCTGAGGCTATTTCGGTTCCATCAACTGTAGTAATTACATCTTGGGTTACTTTCGGGCGGAGGGGAAGCTTAATCCTGGAAGCCAATTCACGGTCTATGTAATTTCCAATAGCTCCACTGTCTATGTATGCTTTTATAGCATGCAACTGCTGAGGCTGTTTTGGGTTCACAAGCACCATTGGCATGACAAAATGCGAGGTCAAAGAGTTTGTTTTCAAGCTCGGCAAGCGGACCCCTACGCTTGTCGGGCTAGGTCGTTTCCCGAACCAGGTGTCAATAACTCGTTATCAGTGGCTCCAACCACCTTCTTGGGTGGTTTAACTGGACAACTTTGAAGAAAGTGACCGAACGTTCCGCAATACAGACAAAGTTGCATTTGTCGCCTTCTCTCTCGTTCCTTCTGCGTTAATGGTCCTTTAACACTGCCAATTTGCATAGGTTTGGAAACGTCAGTACTCTTGGAGTTAACGTGGGTCTTGATAGGTACTCTGGTTTCATACTTGAGCCGATCTGCTTTTCTATTTTGAAGTCTGTGATCAAGTTGAACCACTAAGTCTATGTAGTCTGCGCAGGCCTGGGGTGGATCTACTATCTGAGCTATAACATCTTTAAGCTCTCCGCGCAGGCCTCGATGAAACAATGTGATCCTTTTGTTTTCAGGCCATCCGGTTTCCACAACTAGTCTATTAAAGGTGGCGATATAGGACAAAAGATCCTGATTACCTTGTCGTAAGGATAGCAGTTCGTTGTGAAGGGCCTGTCCCTGCGAGTGTCGAGCGAACAATCTTTCCATGCTGGCCTGGAAGCCCTGGAAATCCCGGAGAATGGGATCATCCTGATTTACCAATGGAATAGACCAATCGGCAGCACAGCCACTGAGGTAAGATAGTACAAAGGCTACTTTGGTCTGGTCGTTGGAGAAGGCCCCGGGCCTGCATAAAAAGTGTAAACGGCATTGGTTCATAAAAACGGCATATTTCTTGGGATCCCCCGCAAAACGTTCCGGCGGGGCCAAAGGCATGTGTCCAGGTAGATTGATTTGTACCGGGTTATTCGAACCCATTGTTGTAGAAATATCTCCAGAAACAGGTAAAGGAGTGTGCTCTGCCTGGCCCTGAAATAACCTTTTGGCCAGATCATCAGTTCTTTCCTTGGATAGGATTAGTTCCCTTCTGAGAGCATTAGTCTCCTGGCGGGCTGAGTGCACTTCTGCCCGTAATTCCCCTAAAAGATGGGCCAGCTGATCTGTCTCGGAAGTCTCCATAGCGCCCAGGTGGGAAATTGTGGTAAGGCTTCGCGTTCTGTAACGCTCACCTGGTTCCCACGGAGGCGCGGAGTCGAAGGCGCAGAACTCTGAAGATGGACAGGAAGGGCCCCTCTATTCTGGCTTCCCTGGCTCGTTGGATACCCTCCTGTACGTGAAAAGGGAGTATTACCAACTGTGGAACAATGCTCAAGCCTCCCACTCCCTTCCAACCCTCCACGATACCTCCTCCACGATTCCCCGTGAAGCCTCACCTTAGGGTTTGGAAGGATGAGCTCTCCATCCTGCTTCTGATGCAGGGGCGCGTTGAAACCCAGTTACTTCACTGGATTGAGGATTGATGGGAGTTCAGGTAAGCTTGACTGTTGAGGTAAGGCGCTGTAAAAGTTCTGTTCAAAAGTTCAAGCTTAATAATAATGTTCGTTGTCTAATTGCAGCAAGCGCTAATGCTTATGTCTTTTTCCCCTTAGGGGCCGGGGTTCGGAGTGCCGGAGATATGGCGCCGACCCGAAGTGAAACAGTTCTGGATGAGCGCTCAGGTAATGTCTTTGCATTCGCTCATTCAATGTCTTTGTCTTTTTTCCCCATAGGGGCCGGGGTCCGGAGATGCCAGGAAGCGGCAGGACCCGAAATGCAGTGGGAATAATCCAACAGGTAAGACTTAAAAGGAAACTGAGCTTTCCTTATTCCTTTTCTCCCTCTCACCTTTGTTCTTGTCTTTTTACCTCTAGGCGCCGGGGCGTAGCTGAATCCGGAAGATCACTGCTGAAGATGGAAGCGCCTTGCAAAGGTGAGTAAAATGCAGCGCTGCAGCGATCGAAACGAAATGCCTTTAAAATGATGTCTTCCTTTTCAGGGCCGTTGGAGAAATGACTCCGGGATGCAGATTTAGCAGGTAAGGGCTTTTCTTCTCCTATTCTCTTCCTTTCTCCCCTTGCAGGTGTTCCAGGGTGCTGGCAGGCGTGGCTGAAGTCAGGATGCAGGAGCTGACACGGTGAGCGTCCAGCTGCTAGGTGCAGAACAACGCGAAGCATGTGTGGCTGTTCGGGTGGGGTTTAAATAGCCTTGGAAGAAGTTCCTGGTATGTATCCTTCCACCAATCAGGTATGTATCCTTCCCCGACCACACCCGGGTGGTGAAGTAGTCCTACAGGTTAAGTAGTCCCATTCAGGCCTCAAGAGGGCCTGGATGAAGCAGCAAGGTCTGCATCAGGTACGTGTGCACCCAAGCACTTAAACACATATCCTCTTCTATGAGCCTGGCGCCTAAGGCGCCAGGACTGGGTCCAAAGGGCCCCGACTTGGGTCCGCTGAGACTTCCCTGGGGAAAATGATGTCTGCCTCTGGGGTTGCTGGGCCCGGCCTGGCTCCTTAGAGGTAGGCATCATGACAGACAGGAGGTGCAGGATATCGTTGGGCACGCTGAGCAGGGATTAAAGAGACAGGGGTTTAGACTACTGCATTTCATGGCATACTAACTGGCAGGCCAACTGCAAAATCGCCAGGTCCTTACCGTCCAGATCTGTCATCATTCCTCTCAGATATTGACTACTGGATGACGACCAACCACCTCATCCTCAATCCTGGGAAAGCAGAAATCCTAGTCTGCGGGAAAACAGTGCTCCTTCCCCAACCTATTCCCAGGCCTCAATCACTAGCACCCCCCCCCCCCACCGGCAACCCCCACCGCGGGGGGGAAGGCATACCAAGTGGCCACTTCCTGTGGTACCATAGACTGATTCAAACAGCTGAGGATAGATGGCCGGGACTTGGCAGAAGGGGGACATGTGATCTCAACGCTCTACGAGATTAGATTAGATGCACTTGGAATGCCAGAAATCAGGGTGAGAGCCAAGTGGGAAAAAGAAATGGGGTGGCCCTTCACAGATGGGGAATGGGCCAAAGTACTGATATTTACGCAGAAAGTGTGTAGGAACCCTACATTCAGGCAGATACAACGTTGCATCACACACAGGGCATATATGACCGCATATGCCATCTCGCAGTTTCCAGGGGTGGGTGAGCAAACAGGCCCTAGATGCGCAAGTGACATGGCAGGGATGTTACACATGTTTTGGTCATGCCCGGTGATCAGCTCCTTTTGGCACCATATAGCGGGCAGAGTCAGAAGGGGAGGGATCGACAAGCGGGAGTGGTCGCCTGAGGCATGCCTGCTGGGAATATTTCCAGGGCGGCGTACGGAAGCACACCTAACCAGGATTAAAGATCTCATCTGCATCTTGGCCAAACGCAGGATTGCTCTAGCATTGAAGTCAGCAGAGGGCCCCCGAATAGAGGCATGCTGGGAAGACTTGAAGAATGGCAGAGTCTAAGACAGTGGTGTGGCATAGGGCACAAAAAGAGGTCAGTAATAATGTACTGGGGACAAAAAGAGGTCAGTAATAATGTGATGGCATGGAACAGATTAGTCCAGATGATGTTTGCAACTCTGAGATTCACAGGATAGCAGGGGGGAAGAGTCCTGAGCAGCAGACATGGAGGGTTGGGGAGGGAGTGGTGTCTGGGATGAAGCCTTAGGGGTGGGTGGGGCAGGACGGGGAAACATGCAAAGTTGGGTAGTATTTCTTAGGAAGTGGAAGACTAACAATGAGATATTGCTGGGAGTAACTGGGCCTACGAGGGCCGTGTGGGTTTGGAGGTGCGCGCCAGGAATAAGCACTGGAAGACTGTGGCAATAATTATTGCAAATACACTGGCCAAACACTCAGTGATTTGACAATTCATGAGCTCACGGAGTAAGATGAATGTTTGCTTCCTACTTCCTTCCGTTTCTGTTTTATTCCTCATTGCTGTGTAATGCCTATTGTCTGTTTGCTGAAAGGCAATAAAAAGAAGTTTACAAAAAATTATAATTGCTGAACCAAGGAACAACCCTCGCAGAAGACAATTATGCATGTTGGGGTGCTATAAAAACCAGGTGACTATGATTGCCTTGAAATTAGCCAGCAAAGGCCTACACTCCTGGAGCTGTGTTTTTGGAGACCTGGGAATTGGACGTAGGCTGGGACACAAGGTCCTCTTAGATTAGCAACTCACACTTGTTTTGTTGTACCACCACCATTTGTTAACCTGAGTTAACCCATCCTATGGTTTCAACTCTGTAGATCCTATCAGAGAACCTCCAACACCAATCTCGAAAGCCCAAAGACAAACGGGTGATACAACCATTAGGATGGGCATTGGGATCCTGTCCAAGGAGGACAAGGTTCGGTCCAGAAACTGTGAAAATCATTTCCCCCTCACTAAGTTATTCTTCCTCCCTTCATTTCATGGTTTCCAGAGTGTAATCAAAAAGGTTATCCCGTTTTGTTAGATAAAAAAAACTGTTTACCTTACAATTTCTGTAACTCAAATAAAGGGTGTTAAATTGTATTCTTTTTCTGTTGAATATTCTGCTGTTCCCACATTCCAATGGTCAAATATTGGGCAACTGCTTGTCCGAAAAGGATAGACGATCCACAAGGCATGTCCTGGATTCAATGTATATAAAGAAACACAATTTGATTAAGACCATAAGCAAAAGACAGAAAAAATTACATTGACTGGTAACCGTGTTTAATACAAAAAATAGAAATGTATTAATCCACACATTTTATTGTTAGCAATTGGTAACATCAAACCTACAGTAGACATATTTAATTTCACAACCACATATGTATGTGAGTGAACCCCAACTTCATTCAAATTCTTTGTTCAGGCGTATCATTAATCGTCTGCATTCATACACCCCACACAGGTGTACCTATTCACTAATAGCCTTTAAAAATAATGCAGGCTTCATACAGCAAAGTATTTAAGCTACTTCTTGTGCACCCTGTTAGTCTAATGGTGTAGCTCTTGCTGAACAACAATTACGTCGTCTACACATGTTTCGGCTGGACTGAATAAGCGTTTTTAATGCGGCTCTCAGATTACTCCAGCCTTCTTCAGGACAATGGTGGATGCTTCAATGTGCCCCACTTTCTATGCCTTGGTGTGTTGGCTGCTTATCTATAAGTGAAACAAACACGTGTATTACCAAACAATCTGTCCCTGTTTGTCGATTCCATTTTGAATAAATCTAATCATATTGCTTTCATGAGAATATCATGGTTCTCACAAAATTCGTATTTCTCTTCTAATGTCTGTATCAGATAGGTGAGACCATCTGTGGGAAACAAGGTGTAGAAGGGGCAACAGTCACTATTCTGGTCCCTGTATCTCCATATGTGGACATTTCCACATACTGAACTCTCTTTCCCTCTTTGTAAGATCCACTTACTGCATGTGCCGGATTGGACCCAATCATCTCTGTCTTATTGCCGCTGACTTCGGCTACACTCAGGACTCAAAGATATTCCCTGCGGGCCTGCATGGGGGACTCTTGGTTAGTGTGCAAAAATGTAAATCGCCCCACTTCAGCAGAAAACCTATGCACAGCTTACCATTGAAGTGTAGCTGTCACTCACCAGTAGGTATATGGACCATGGGCCTTATTACAAGTATGGAGGTAGCCATGCCGCTTTTAGTGGCATGGCTACCCCCATACCAGGTACCAGGTCCGGGTTCCCTGAATACCGGGCCATTTTGACCTTGGAGGGCCCAGTATTTCCCCATTCAAGGAACCTGGACCCGGTACATCCCCATTCCCATTTGAGCCCCCGTAGGGCTCAATGGGAATGGGGAGGTGCTAACAACGGGCCTGTTAATGACGGGCCTGTTGTCAGCATTCTGGTCTGCTCGCGGGACCCGCTAAGGATGCCTGGTTTTACCAGGTGGCCTTAGCGGGACCCACAAGCAGACCTCGTAATGAGGCGGAAGGGGGATAACCGTGCCGGCAGCTCTACCAGCGCCATTAACCCCCTACCACATGGGTCATAATGAGGCCTATGTCTTGGCTGTACTTTATTTGCCAGTTTCATTCTTGTTCTAATGAAAAATGCACAAAAACATGGGTCAGTGTGCATATGCTTGCAATCAATTTAGGCAACATGACGTATGTCTTCTCTACTCTGTCACTACCCGTAGGCATTAGCCCTCTGTGTGTAGAGCAGTGCATGGGGCTCTCAAGTATAATGCTGCTCTATGTGTCCACGAAAATGTGGACTCTTCTTGTGCAGTGCACTGGGTGTTTGCAGTTATGCTATTGTTATTGCTGTGCACTGGTGGCGTTTGCCCTCCATGTACAGGGCGATATTCTCTCACGCCTGCTCTTGTTCGGGTCACGTAGGGCTTGTCCCTAGTATATGAACTTACCGTTTAGTAACAGTGTTCGTCAGCCATGTCTGCTCCCAGCAGTCCGGTGGAATGATTCATGGTCTGTGAATAAGATATTTCCTATCGCTTGCTCGAAGCCTCAGTCGATAGGGATAGAAACAGGACTAGTTGTCTCTGTGTCGGAGAGTGTAACGTGTTTCCAGCGCAGAACCAAGTCTGATTGTTTGTCTCAATGAAATTAGGAGATGGTATTCTGTGAACAGACCTGATTGCTGCACTGATCTTTTTAGATAAATATAGAGATAAAGTGAAACTCCAACTGACAGTCACTTCCAAATATAGAACTAGAAATAGGACTCAGAATCTGTACTGAGCAAGCTGTCTTGTTCTAAGGCCTGGCAGTGGCCCCAGCTGGAGGCCGCTGTGTATTGGCTCACCTGTCTTTTTGCAATGAATTGCACAGAGATTGAAACTGAACACTGTTCTGTATGGTCATGTAGAATTTCTGTCCCCAGGTGGGAATCTCTTCTATAGATTTACATGTAAGTAGTCATGATAGGTCTCCTGATCACCCCTGACATCTTGTTACCAACTTTGTAGGGACTTTTCATCAAAATTAATTTTACATGTAATGTCATCAATGACATTTGTGATATCATCTGTGATGTCCTGGGTGTTAGTCTTAGCAGTGCACGGTGGTAGCGCGAGGTTATGGTTGCTTAGCTTACCATAACTGGCAAATTTCTGAGGTTTTTGGTTTTACTTATAACCATAATGTCCCTATAACAACGTTTTTTCAGTGAATTTTAAAGGTTTTTATTAGTGCAACCTAACCATAATGCCCCTTTAACAACGTTTTTTCAGTGAATATATACATTGAAAAAGGACTCATATACTTGTCTATATAATACCAGAGTCCTCTCTCTATGTCACTTACCTGACGAAGCCCGAGTAGGGTGAAACGCGTTGTTCCTTCTTGCACCTAGGACCGTTGCTGCCTCCTTTATCCATGTATCTTAAACAATAAAGGACACTTTGACTGCACGGAATACAAGTCTGCGTGTGGATTTATTGAAGACATCCAGCCTTTCACTTCGATCACAGCCGGAGTGCCGATGTAATCCGGATTGGTTTCCAGTCCTTTTTTTCTACATATTTTCAATGCGGTCTGGCCGCATCTATCATTGAGCACCCGTGTGGACTTTATCAACTGAATCTGCAAGCTGCAGCAGGAGCGCGACACGATCCAGCCAGACACCCTTTTGGAAGTTGCAAACTTAAAGTGAACGCAGCCCTGCTCGCAAATGCAGCTTTGACTCTGAAAGCTTCTGTGTGAAGGATTACCACTGTGGTCAGAGGTCAGCAGCCTTCTGTGCTGCTCGAGTCGGAGGACCCGCACAACACAGGTGAGGCAGCTGTTTTCCTGACATTGTTATCAATGTTTAAAACATTGATTATTTGCACTTTCTCCGTTTAAAAACACAGATCGGCATTAACACGCCGTTTTTTCAGAGATCAAAACACACGTGGCAATACTCCTTTCACATCATGGGATACTAAATAAATAAATAAATAAAAAAACTATCCACGTTTTAGTTCAATCTCAATGTAATAAGGAAGAAAGGCGTTTAACTCTTATCCACAGCAGCAATGTGCATGTGTTTGTTTGTTTATTAAATCAAACACACTACCGCATTAAAATGGCAGACAAGGAAGGCAGCAGAGATGCAGAGGCTTCCATTTTATTTAATGAAACCTTGCAATTACTACCCAAACAGACTGAGAAAGCAATGCCTCCACAAATGAAAACGATACAACAGAAGATGTTTAAATTGGAAAAACTGCATAAAAAGGAAACAAATAAATGGTGGGAAATTAAGTCCTTGCAAAATTATTTGGATAATCGGAGAATACCCAGAGGCCTTAGAATTTTCACTATACCAACATATGAAGACCCAGACCCGGCAATGCTAAATGAATGGGGTGAAGCCACCAGTGAATGCTCTTTTAAAATGTTGACCATATTAGTTAAATATGCTAAAAGTGATAGAACCAAAGCGCTCAAGGAGATTGAAACACTGGAGCAGGACATATACAATGGTCCAGATGCTGAAGCAGCACTTAAAATGAAGACCCAAATGCAAACCAATGTTAGCAAATATGAAGAAGAAATAAAGGAGCGCAAACAAAGGAAGTTTTTAAGAGACAAAGAAGACTATGCCACAGGTCGTATCTACACATTTGCAAGAAAATATGACAACGTTCGCAAAATCATTAAAAAAAAAGCAGAGGTCAGAGATGAAAACACGAGTCTGATAGAATCAGAAATTGAAGAAGATGCCAGCACTTCCACAGATGTCTCAAACTCAAGCAGTGAGGACACTCCCATTAGGTTAAATTTTTTAGAGGAAATGAGACTTTTACATCAAGTGGGAAAAACAACACAAGTGCGAAATACAAACAAAAACAAGCAATTTCAAAAATCAACATCAGCAAAAGGAGGCCAACAAGGGGGCGCCGGGGAAAGAGGAAGAAAAGGGGAGCAACCGACAGGCCGTCTGACACGCTCTGGCAAAACCAAGAAGAATATTTAGTAAAGGATACAATGCAAGTAATCAATTTATCGGACAGACCCTTAACTCAACACGAACAGGAAGTACTAGGAAAGGGTCTGACTTTTTGTCCTACAGCCAACTTTGATTACTCCCAAGCAAGAATTGATTTATATTGCTTTATCCGCAAACTAAGACTGACTAAATTTTATGCCAATCTGAACAACGTACCAAAGCCTGGACCCAATATAACTCCCTCACATTTAAACATCAGTGATATACCAGCCTTAAGAGACCTTGCAAACCTGGGAGAGAATATGACTACTCAGACTTCTCAACATGCAATAATACAAGATGAGTGGCAAATCGAATTACCAACAGAAATAGATACCGGTATGGCAGCTCCCAGTGGTATGAAAAATAAGTCCAAATTCAATCCCTCTAACCTATTTTGTCCTACGATAGATCTATTTGAAGATCTTGTTATAGATGGCCTCAAAAAAGTGACGATCAGACCAAGCACAGTTCAGAATTTGACGAGATTGCAGCATACAGCGATGGAAAATTTACAAGCGGATACATCGATCATTATTAGATCTTCGGACAAAGGTGGAAATGTGGTAGTCCTTAACACCAAAGACTACCAAGCAGAAGCAGCCCGGCAGTTAAATGACACCAGTAATTATGTCAAACTGCCCTGTAACCCCTATCCAGAGTACAAAGTACAATATGATATTATGTTATGTTGGATCAATGGCATGGTTTGGAACTTATCACTACTAAAGAGAAACAATATCTAACCAAAGACCATCCCAAAACACCAATCATACACTTTATACCGAAAATTCACAAATCTCTGATTAGACCACCTGGAAGACCAATTGTGGCATCAATAGACTCCTTATTTGAAAATACCTCCAAATTTGTTGACAACTTCTTGTTTCCCTTTGTGGAAACGTTACCTTCATATACAAAGGATACCACATCTTTTCTGAACCAAATTGCACATATTCCTTGGCAATCCAACTATCTTTTGGTCACATTAGATGTTGTTTCCCTTTATACATGCATCACTCATTCAAAAGGTTTGCAAGCAGTTAAAAGATTCCTGTCAACCAGATCGTTAAGTTATCGAGAACACTCGATTATGCTCTTGGATATGCTTTCTTTCATTTTAACACACAACACCTTTATGTTTGATTCCAAATATTACAAACAAATCTGTGGTACGGCAATGGGTAAAGCAGTGGCTCCTACCTTTGCTAATCTATACATGGGTGCATGGGAAGAAGACCTTTTTCACAATGACAACTATAAAGAACATACAGATAAAGTAATCATGTGGCAAAGATACATTGATGATCTTTTTATTATTTGGAGCGGGACGAACACTGAATGGATAACTTTCTTTCATACTCTGAATCAAAATCAGCAGAATCTACAATTTACAGAACATCATAGTAAAACAGAAATAGTTTATTTAGATATTAAAGTGAAAATTGTTGGAAACAGCATAAGTACAGAACTGCACAGAAAAGAAACAAGTACTAATACACTATTACATGCAACCAGTGCGCATCCACAAAGTCTCAAAAACAGTATTCCATACGGAGAGTTCTTGCGGGTAAAAAGAAACTGTAGTGAGAATGAAACATGGGAAAAAAATGCCAAAAAAACTGCGGCTAGATTCTTAAATCGAGGCTATAAGAAAACAGTTGTCAACAAAGCCTACGATCAAACCTGCAAGAAAACCCGAGAGATGATTCTAGCCAAAAGAAATACAATCAAAAATTCAATAAAGGATCAATCACATGAAGATTGCGCACTCAGATTCATTACCACTTTCAATTCTGGAGCAAAAGAAATCAAACAAATTTTAAAGAAACACTGGCATCTCTTGAAAAGAGACCAGGACATTACTCCATACTTGCCAACACATGCCACCATGACATACAGAAAACCACCTTCGATACAAAGTAAACTATCACCGAGTATGTTCCGATCGCCCAAACAAAGTACCAACACCTGGCTACCCACCGAAATTTCGGGTTTTTTTACTTGTGCTAAATGTAAAGCATGTCGTCATGGGATAAATATGAAAATATTCCTACATCCTCGGACCAAAAAAGAAGTTAAAATCAAACAAGATCTGAGATGTTTTACACAATTTGCCATCTATGTGATTATTTGTTCCTGCAATTTATGGTATGTAGGTAGCACCAAACTAGAAGCCAGGCTAAGAATATTGCAACAACTACGTGCAATCAAAAATCACGATATGTCTTATCCACTTGCTAAACATTTTAAAGAAGTACATCAAAATGACACCAGTTCTTTCAAGTATTTCGTTATTGACTCAGCCACAAGCCACCCAAGAGGAGGGGACAGACTACGAACACTTAGACAAATGGAATCCAGATATATAGTAGATTTTAACACCAAGTATCCGGGAGGTCACAATCGTGACGAGGAATTATATGTATTTTTGGGATCCTAAACATTTAAAGACTTCAAATCTCGATCACTTATAGACCTAAGCCCTTCCGAATTTTTTCAATTTTTCCAATTTTTGTAATTTTTCTAATTTTTCTAATTTTTCCAATTTTTCCCACGTTTCTGCATTTCTGAAAATTCGATATATATTATTTGCATTTTCTGTATATCTTGTCTATTTGGTGGATATGTACAATGAAAAAAGGTTCTTAGAAAATTGAGTTTAATTTGGACGCCTATGCATCCCTACACGGTCTTTCATGCAAGCAGTTTTTCACTTTGATTGTGTGTTGTTTCATATCACCAATCATTTTAAATTAGCAACTTAGTTCAGGGAGAGGATGTTTTATTTTTAGTTCTATCTAGTGCTGTTTTTATCAATATGTAAAGTGCATTTATCATTTAGTTGTCAAATGTATTGCAAGTTCCCTCAAAACAATGTGCATTAATCACAGAATTGTTTTAAATGTAATTGATGGATTTGAAGTATGGGAGAAGGCAATAATTCAAATGTTAAAAATATTATGCCTCATGCCCCACATCCACTAAAAAAACTTTCTAGCATAAAACACCAACACATGAATGTGACATCCAACACTATGCACCTTAAATCGTTTGCACTTGAATTATAAGGAGTAATTTTAACATATAACATCAAGCAACTTAACTCTTTTTTTAAAAAAATGTTTCAAAACTCTTTTCATAATATGTTCGTACAACAATTTTAGAAGGTAACATTTATTCTTGCATTTGCATTAATTACTTTTTACTACCTTGCTAAATAGACAGGTTGGTATAGTCACAACATATAGGCGCCCGCAAGGGTAACACACTGCCTATATGTACATATTAGACCACCTATATGTTTCATTAAGAACATTCATAATATATACCATGGATTGTATGTCTCTTCCAATGTATAGTTATGCATAGTGATTCGACCAATATGTGAGGCACCCGCAAGGGTTATACACAGCCTCATGTCACAGCATCTGGGCGCCCGCGAGGGTAACACACTGCCCATTAATATCAACATTTTTTGAAACTTATGATATATAGAGATCAGAGTAGGATAGAACACATATTAGAGGCACCCGCAAGGGTTAAGTACCGCCTCTAGATTTAATTCCCTATCACTTGCGATTTTGCAATATGCACTTTATACTATGCACTTTATTGATAGCACTCAGCACTTTATCAAACAATCGTTTTTCAATGTTTACAAAGCATGCAGCACTTTATTAGCTATACAACACCTGCATATCTCAATTTTGATATCCGCAACATATATGTTGGAATACAATCTTTTGAGAGCACACTTCAATCCATGTTGAGACAATGTGTCAGCCCACTTGGGCCGAATTCAACATACCCAGCACAATAGAAAACGGTGTACGATTGTCTTACCCAATTTTATTGATATTGGTAAATACTTAGATGAAACCACATGATTTAATATCAGTGATTCAATATCAGCAATCTCAGGCTTTCTGTCCATCCCTTACCCACTTGGGACATTTGGTGTGATTAAACAAACATGTTTCAAACCGCTACACCGTCTATGAAAATGCTGTGTCTCTTTTAAATGCACTGAACTGTGTTGTTATGTAGGTTCCAACATGGCTGCATTTTTGCCTACTACTTGTTACCTTATCTTAGTGCAAAACATTGAAAAAGGACTCATATACTTGTCTATATAATACCAGAGTCCTCTCTCTATGTCACTTACCTGACGAAGCCCGAGTAGGGTGAAACGCGTCGTTCCTTCTTGCACCTAGGACCGTTACTGCCTCCTTTGTCCATGTATCTTAAACAATAAAGGACACTTTGACTGCACGGAATACAAGTCTGCGTGTGGATTTATTGAAGACATCCAGCCTTTCACTTCGATCACAGCCGGAGTGCCGATGTAATCCGGATTGGTTTCCAGTCCTTTTTTTTTCTACATATATATATATATATATATATCTCTAAAAATGCATTTTTTTTAATTGAAACTTTAGTCAAGCAATCACAACTTCACTGTCGATCAAGCTCAACTTTTGTTACAAAAGAATCATCACGTCTAAAAATCATGACAAGATAAATACGTCAAGTGCAGCATAATGCATGACACCCGGAAATACTAGAAAGATTAGGTCACACAAAATAATTAATTGAACAACAAAACAAGACCTGGGCAGTATCGTTCCTTTTGACTACACCAACAGAAGCTACTTACGCCCCCTTTCGTAAGAATGAGTCAAGATAATTTACAATAGCACATGTTATATTTATAGCATTCCCTGCAATCACCCGTCCCCACCAGTTTGCCGTATCATCATCCTGAGGTGCATACTTCCCAAGATGGCATGAGCGCTGAGTAATTAACCCTGGGCAAACTATCACCAAGTGATATAACGATTCAATGTCATTCAAACAGTATTGACAAATATTATCTAATGTGTCCTTGTTCTTTCTTTGCCACAACATTTCCTTTGTTTGCATGGCATTTAGTCAAAACTTCAGAAATTGTTCACGGTAGTAGTGTGCGGGACACTTTAATAAGTATCTGCAGGGTTTATTCAGTCTATTAAACTGGTTTCGGCTTTCAACGTGGATTTCAGTTTGTCTCGTTGTTCTGAGTTACAGATCCAAGACCAGGCTTCAAATTTCTTTTTGGCCAACTGCGGAAGATTAATTAGGTCATCATTTTTGATGTCAGCGTTTTTTAGATGATTTGCCAGGGTTGATTTCCACTCAATCAGCAGATTGTTATTGCAGACGTCAGGATTTGTAGCAAAGATTTTATAAGCAGGTATGGTTGGTTCTACACACATTTTCCGCCAGACACTCATTGATTTCCAGATTACCACTGAGTATAAGGAGTTCAAGGATAGTTCGTAACGTATCGCAGTGATGGCTACATAACGTGGTAGACATAACACACGCTTCCAGAATATCGCTTCTAGTCTGTCCCATGTCTGTGGAACCATGTTCCAACTGGTCTCGGCGCCAAAAGTGATTGCTGGGATTACCTTTTGGATGTAAAATATTATAACGGGTGATAAACTGAATTTCCCATAGTCTCCGTTTATCTTGGCTCCCTAAATGGCAAACTGAGTCATGCGTGCAATTAAGTCCTGCCTCCAATGGTGCTCGTTTCAAGAATTGTTGAACATGACACCAAGGTAGTGAATAGAGTTAACTGGCGTCAAGGTTTTGTTCTCTATGTTCCATTTAAATGCTTTGTCTTTCCGAGAACATGTGGAGCCGATAGACATTATTTTTGTTTTTTCTGCATTCAGTTCCAAGTCGTTGAATTTTAGATACTCATTGAGGTTTTTCAACAACCGTTGTAACCCAATTTGAGTCCGGTCAATGAGCACAATGTCGTCCGCATAAGTTATACATTTTATTTGAGTACCATTGAGTTTGGGAGGGAAACAACAAACCTTGTTCAGGTGGTATGGTACGTCTGCAATGAAGAGCTTGAAAAGCTCCGCTGCCATGGGGCATCCTTGTTTCATGCCCCTGTGTGTGAAAATTTTGTTTGATAGGTCACCTTGACTGTTTAGCCGAACCTGCATTGATGTACCGGCGTGAAGTGCTTGTATCGGCTCCAATATGGATTTCGGACAATCCCAGGTCTGCAGCTTCTTCCAGAGGAGGCCACGATTTATTTTATCAAATGCTTGACGCATATCAATGAAGGCTAGGAACAGTTTTTTCTTCGACTTCAGGGTTTCCAGCTTCAAGATGTTTAGAATGAGCAAGTTTACCTCTACGCCTACTCCTGGAGTGAAGCCGGTTTGTCGAATATCCAAAATCTTTGTCTTAGATGCCCATACAGCGAGTTTTTGACGGAGACATGAGGCCAGGATTTTTCCGATTGTATCAAGAAGGGCAATTGGGCGATAGTTCGACGGAATAGCCTGATTGCCCTTCTTGAATATTGGGACTACAACTGCCTCCAGCCATGAATCAGCAATTTTCTTTGTGATAGATATCATCTTGAACAAAACTTGAATCAAAGCTGCCCATTGTTGGGCGTGTTTTTCCAACATTACATCAGTAATCATGTCAGGACCAGCGGCATGAGAATTCTTTAGGCTCTTGATCATTTTCACTATGTCAGTGACGGACATCTTCACATCCCGATTGACATCCGCGGACCTTGTAGCTGTAAGCGGTTCATCATGTGGCTTCTGATAGACTTCAGAGAAATGATCCTCCCAAGTCACACTTTTTGTTTCGTTTGAAATAATGGCAGGGCATCGAGAATTTCCTGTATTAGGAATAGCCCATATTTGTCTCACATCTTTAGTCACCAAGATTTTCATCATTTCTTCAGCTCTATTTTGTTGAATAATCATTTTATGAGATTTTAACCAATTTCGGTACGTCTGTCGCCTTTGTTTGATTACTTTTCTTAGCTCTTCAGGCTTTATGAGAACACTAAAGTTTCTTTTCAGCCGTCTCATATCGGACCCCATGGTTTTCTTTTGTTCCGAAATGATTGTGCATGACATATGTTTGTGAGACATACCCGTTGACCGGGCCGCAACCATTGAGAACTTAAATTGGCTGACCAACGGGGCATAGTTGACTTGATGAACTTCATGAAGATTGAGTAGCTGGTCACTCAAAATTTGAAGTTGGGGCCCGTTTATTCGCAGGTGATTTCCCCCTGCGTTGACTGTAATCGGTATTTCATATTGCCCATCCGAGTGTACCCACTCCAAGAAACACGAGAATCGCAAGAGGTCATGATCGCTGTTGATCATTTTAATGACGTTCAGCTGGATAGTCTTTTCCACAACGTTTTGTGATACCCAGAAGTAGTCCAGAATACTGTGTGAGACCTCAGGATGCCAGGTGGAAACCGGGGGATCGTCCCCTTTGGCATTACCATTTACCATATGGCAATTACGGTTTTTTAGAGCCGTCATCCAGGCCCGACTCCATATAGAGATCTCATGGTCTTCCAACGGTATATTTTTCTGTTGATCATCGTTGAAAGCAAACCAGGAGCAATTTAAGTCTCCACAACAAATTATAGATAGATTTCTATAGGATGTTACTGCTATGTCAAAAAGATGAGTGTTAGCCTTTAGAAAAGACACTGTGCTGATTTTGTGGGGGTTCCAGTATCCATTAATGATCACTAGGTGCTGACGCTCTTCTAATTTAGAATGGGATGATTGCATGACCAATCCCTGAATAAAGGGATTAGGATTTAACGTTTACAGTGTTTTCCACCAAATTTTGATTTTTATCATTGTTAGGAGGCCCGAGTAGGGACGACCTTGGAGGTTCTTTACCGCCGGATTCAAGTGAATTTCAAAGCCATCTCTTGTTGGCACGTCGCTTAGCCATGTTTCCTGTAAGCAAATTACGATCACCCTTTGTAGATTGATTTTGAAGTTGTTAAAAAGGTGCGTGAACCCTCTCGTATTCCAGGATAGGAACTCGCACCAGGATTCACGCCCTACAGATCATTGCTATTGGCTCACATTATGGGAAATGGATTTGAGGTTTTCCCGTGCCGACTTGTGGCTATTTTTCATGTAATGGCTTTCTCTTTTTGAAACTTCAGCAAGTGATTTTCTCAAGTCGTTGCAACTCAGGGTGGTGTCATGGTTAGGTGAAGATGGTGAAGAACAGCTGTTCACGCTCTTTGTCTGCACCGATGGTTCTGCTATTATATCGAAACCAAAGGCCAATAATTCTTCAGAAGCTCGCATGATTGTTTTTTTAACTGAAGCAGAAGCAATGTGCAGTAATACTTGGTCAGCAGTGCGTTCCGTTGGATATTCCACAATTTTGATATCGTTTGACTCAATAGTACGTAGCGCTGGGATACATTTAAATAACTTCATCAGATTGGTACGATTTAGGTTGACCTCATTCTCATCATCTGGAATGTTTTGAAGACGTAATTTCCCAACTTGGGATGGTAGAGAAGAAGAGTCATTTTGGTGGACCCTTGAGGAATAATGTATCTTTTTACTCTGTGGGGTTAAGGTGCAGTTTGGATTCCATTTTGATAAAGGCTCCTTTGGATGGTCGTGATGATCTTGGGGTCTTTTTGATACCTTTCTATCGTGCAGATTCGACACAAGTGGTTTGGGTCTTTAGTTGGACAGCCGTTTAGTTGGTCTAGGAAGTGATTTCAGATTCGGCTTTGAGTGATCGATTTCCCTCGTTTGATGGCTCTCAAATGAGTCTCCTTGATGCGAGTATGTGGATAGATCAGAAAGGTCTATTTCAGATCCATTTTCGGAATTATCAACAGTACCAGTCTCAGACTCTACTCTTCTCCTTTTGTTAGTCAAGGAGATTTAAGCGCCGTTTGAGGTAACACGGTCTGCTGTGGCAATAGTTGGTTTGCCCTCCACTTCTTTTGTTGAGTCCACTCGTTTGAAAAGACCCAACTGCTTTGGAGAAGACAGATTTCTGATAAACGTTGGGTTTGGCTTTTGTTAGTCGTGGTCGTTTGGCCTCTTGCAAATTTTTGGTGGAAGGGCGCTTTGGTGGATCAAAATTAACAGGTAAGGCATCTGGCTGGGCAGTGGTAATTGATTTGGCTGATCCTTCAAAGATGCCAAACGAATTGGTTGGGCACCGAGATGGCTGTATCACAATTGGGTCAGTCATGTCGTTCGTAGAATTCACCATAGGCCGATGAACATCAGAGGTCACATCAAATTGGCTCAAGGTCGTGTTTGAGTTTTCCGTTAAGGCATTTTGGGTGACATTTTTGAGGATTACTTGCGTCTGTTCTGGATGTAATAATTGCGCCGATGGGGCACGCTTCTGATTTGTTAATTTAGAGTGTCCAATTTGAGGAACATTCAGGGCTGCTGGACCACTTTGTTTTCCACTTGCTTTATTCCCAACCAAAGCTTTAGACATACCATTCGATGGTAGTTCAATTGTAGGCACAATTGTTGATTGTTCTGTCGTTTTGTCGACAATAGAGAGCAGCCGCACTGGATTACATGTGGCCACATCGGCATTGTGGCACATCCATTTAAGGGCGTCCAGTAAGCCTTCTGACAAAGTGTCATTTTGGCAGTGATGTCGCGTGGCTAGATCAGTCAGGCACCGTGAGATCTGCCTTTCTAAAAATCTGGTTTGTGAGGAAGTTGTTAAAATGTTCAACTTTCGTCATTTTTTCAGATAAAGCCGCCATTACAGATGTCTGATCTTTGAGAGCCTTGTGGATTGATTCATAAAGTTTTGTAAAAGGAATCATCGCCATTGATGACGCAGCGAGCACGTTGTTGTAGATCTGGGTGGCTGCTGCAGCAGAGAGACTTGATTTTTGTGTTCTAGACGAGGAGACATCGTAACGAGAGTGTAAACTCGTTGAAATGTCCTCCAGCGTTTGGGGTTTGGCACTCGATTTGAGAGTTTATATGGTTGTCAGGCATTTGTTTCTTCGTCCAGATTTGTCGGTCTCTTGGAGTACTTGTTAATGCATGGTTATTGAATAGTGAATGGTTTGAGACGTTGTTTAGTAAGGACACCCTCTGATTTAGGTTGTGCGTGCAGCCCAAGTTTTCAGATCGCTGACTAGCCATGTCAGAACTGGCGTCAGTCAGTACAATTTGATCGTACCGAAAACGGTTTGCTTGTGGAACTGGATCTAGTTGATCGAATAATCTGGGCTGCGGCAATGGACGTTGTCTATTTATATGTCGTAGCTCATGGTGTGCTAACAGTTTTTTCCTGGCATAATCGGCGTCCAACTGTGCCATCAAACGCAATTCATGTCCTGCATTATGGAGACCCATATTGTCTTTTTTTGCATTATGATCAACTGCATTTTGCACTTTAGGCGTAAAGGGCAACTCGCCATGCAATGGGTTAGTTGGAACTTCATTTCCCTCTCTATGTCCATCCATATCTATCATTTGGTGGATTTCAAGTGTAGAAAATTCAATTACAGGGCATGCCAAAGTATCAGGGAGCCTTGTCATGTTAAGCATTTGTGGCGCAATGTTAATTGACCCTTGTTGAGATGTGTCATGTGACTTCTTTCTTAGAGCTGATGTTGTCAGAGACATTGTTTGAAGAGTGGAGCGCTCCGCCATTAATCAATCAAGTTGTTGGACATTTTAGAATTGACCGCATTAGAGGAACTAACGGATGGCGTGCCCAAAGCAACCGACATCTCTGTAGACTTGGTCGGGATCACATGTTGAGTGGCAGGTGGCCCAGCGGGGCCATGTGATTGAACAGGTGTGTGAACAAGCACTGTTACAGTGTTTGCGTTTATCTTTTCTCCTTCGATCATCTCGACATCAGTCAGGTCGAAGGGAGAATAAAAGACCTCAGGACTTGTTTCCGGGACAATCGCTTGGATGGTATTTCCTTGAGCGTTTGTGTTTTGCACGGGCTCCGGCTCAAGCGCTGGTGGATGACTCAATCTGCATGCAGGTGTGTCATTAGAGAGTAGAGGCCCACTGATACACGGGGCTGGGAGCGGAGAGGCAGAGGGAGGGGCGAGGCTTACTTCAAGCACACTGACTCCCCCCTCGCAGGCCTCATTTGTTTGATCCGGAATTATGTCTAGGCCAACCGACAATGCAGGTTGTATGTTGTTTACATCTGAAGACATTAAGGGTAGTGAGACCGAGCGAGGGGGGACACTGATTGACTTCACGAGAACCCGTTTCAGGCTAGACTCCCCCGCTCCCTGCTCGTTTACCTTGGCCGGCCTATTTCCAGTTGCTGCTTTCATGGCAGTCCAAGGATTGAGCATCCGATGTTGTTGTAACGTCTTCCTTCTTGTCTGGGGCCCCGAGTTTGCGGTCATCAGGGACTGACAAACAGAGCATGGGTTGGTGCCCAGAGCGCGCAGAGCCCGCAGCGGACTGCAGCAGACTGACTCTGCTTCACGACTCCGCGCTGCGCTCTGCGCTATTTCTGGGATTTTATAGGCACACCTCCTGGTTAAAGAAACAGTGTTCGTAGCACGTCGCTGCAGCTCCTCAAGTGGAAAGGAAAAGGATAAGCACACGACACGACTGCAGCAGACTGACTCTGCTTCACGACTCTGCCAAAAATGCATTGGGGACTGCCCACCTATTCTAAAATTAGATCTGTGGTATGACCACTGTCATTACCACGATATCTTCACATTCAAATTATGAAGCCGTCTGAATGGGTATAAATGGTTCATGGTTACAAACAAACACTTCAATATTAGAGTGAGTATTGTGAAAGGTAGAATGAGCAGCATGCACAGTGAGCATAATGTACTTAAATATGCAAGTCCACAAGCCTTATCACAAACACATTTATCAACTATAAAGGTCTGCAGTCATTCATATTCACAAAATACTCTTTGATTTCATAAGCAGCCGGGAACCCTCATGGGTGCAATTTGGCCCCTACACATTCATCATGGGGGCATTTCGAAAGAGTCCAATAGCAAATAATCTATATAGTTATTCTAGACGTTGACATTGTGTGGTACACAGTAAGACATTGTTATTATGAATACAATATACATTGAAAGTGATCATTAGCAATTATGCTTGTAAAGCTTATTTTAAAGCCAGTTTACAAAGTGAGTACAAAGAATTAGTTTTCCTTTTTAATATCATACTTTGCCAAGAGTACACATAATGTTTACCCTTAAACATGTCTTACCTTCTTGGAAGAGGTCGTGGTGAGAATGAAACCAGTTCTCTGTTTCGTGTGGGAGCATTAAGGCAATGTTTCATGTTGTGTACCGGCCAACGATTGGTGATTAGCACTGCTGAACTCACACATTTGTGACAGCATCCACAAACAGAAAGAATTAACAATGTCTGTCAGAACCCCAGTACCGCCCTCAGAGCCTATCATTGTCTCCCCTTTCTCTTTCCATTTGGACAAAGTGCCCTTAGTGTGATGGCAACATGACTGCAGGACACACAATGAACATTTACATCCGGAAATACTAGGCTGATCCACACCTCAGTTGCCCCTCTTGTTGCTGCTGCCGTTGTACTTTTAACCATAAATAAATCACAGCGCGCACGCTCCTTTCAACGTACCTGTGCTTTTCCTATCATTGGGCTGTCAGCTATGACTGGGATGGCTCTAGCAAACGGAAGCAATCAATGTAAAATGGGAAGATGAATGGCAGTGAAGAAACAGGAGTGCAGGTGAACGGTAGAAAGCCTCCCCCATGGAACCTTGGCCTCAGCACATTCGCCTCGGGAGGATAGCTCAGCGGCAACGTGCTCGCCTTGGAAGCAAGACGACGCGCTTCGATCCCCGCGTCTGCGCTTAGAAACCTCTAGGTAAATTAGCGCGTTATAGATAACCCATCAATTTACAATTCACTGTGATTCAAAAACAATATAATGACATGGCTTGCAGTTGCACAAATAGTTATTAGAATTCAGATAGCATTCTTAGTTATGAGATCGCTACCAAAGTTATGACATTACAAACTAGAAAACATGCTATACCCTACACCCTCACATGTGCTCACGCAATCATACTGAAGAGCTGTCTTATGTTGGAGCCACTGTCAAATTGTAATCCTACTTTTAGGTTTTGAAAACCGGGTCACCCTACGCATACAGCCCTGCCTCCACTCTCAGACAACCTTTTCAAAAGTCTTGGTGTCTCTTTACCTCGCATCATACACCACAAACAATTAATAAAACACAGTGAGGCTCTCCAAACATCTACATCCCTTCTCTCCTGCTCAGCCCCACCTCGTATCCCAAGATGCCTTCAGAAGAGGGGCAGGGAGGAGCTCATGGAGGCGCTCGCACTAAAGCACAGACAGAGGGAGGGATATTAGTATTATTATTTAATAGCCACTTGGGATTTGATCTGATCTGCTTTCTTCCCTTGCTTCATTTATTAATTACCCTTTATTTGAATATAACTCTGCAAAGTGCTTTGGCCAAAGAATCGAAAAGAATTGGCACTTCATATAGCACACTGCAAACTGGATAGATTCTTTATAGTTAATATCACGTGTAAATAAGGCAGGCAAGGAAAGAGGGTGATACTCATTAGAGATTGACACTCTTTAGAGTGTTTTTATACTGATTTGGTTGAGAAACTCAACCTTACAATTCAATCATATTTTTTTTATGAAATCATTTTAAAATATCATTTTAGAAAATGTATAAAAGGGTGAAAACAATTTGATTATAAATGTATCTACACCGGATATAAAAGTATTATTATAAAATTCCATATAAAAGGTAATATCATATAATAAGCGCATTTACATGAGTACAAAATGAGACAAGATAAAATCCAATGTAAAACCAAAAACACGTATTCGTATCAGTTGATGAACTTAAAACCTCTGTTATGATGTTAGCCAAGATAAATCATTTTTAAAATAACAGTATTCCCTAATTTGGACATTGGCCATAGTGAGCTTCCTGAGAAACTTGAACCTGCATGAACAGTCTCATGGATGTCAATTTGGCATTATACAAGCAGTGCCACAGCACTTCAGGTGTAACAATAGAGGTATAGTTAAAACAATATTTGAAAAAAAGAGTCTTTTGCAGTCTCAATAAGGCTGTGCAGGCAGTTAATAGATGCTTAATAGTCTCTGGTTGATTTGGTTGCTGGCAAAATCTACAAATAGTCAAAGTTTTCTTAATTATTCTACGTTTTGCAGTGTAAGTGATTTCAACCCGGCACTCCCCCTAAGTCAATGCCTAGCGTGTGATGCACGGCTGGAACCCTTAATTATATATTTTTGTCTATAAGTTCTTTTATTTCTGAATGATGTACCCTTATATCACGCCCCTCTCTTTGAATCCCCCCGGTCCCACTGAACCAGGAAGCAGGCTGTTTTGCAAAATTAAAAATATTTATTTTATGAATTTGAACAATATATATATCACACTATTTAATATTTATACAATGATCACCAAAGGGTGATGTCACAACAATCAACAATCTCTTTAATCAGAAGGAGTACGGATAAGAAAAATAATGCAGCATAGAATAAAACTTTGTGTGGGTTCAGTCAATGCAATGTCACTCTTTCCCCTGCACACTACTCAATCCCCCCAATATGCAGTATAAAGAGATGGAAGGAGAGAACACAGGTTTCAGGAATACAATCTCAACAAATATAGTTTCAATCCCAATTCCCCCCAGCAAGCATAGAGAGAGAAACAGGAATGATGTCAAACAGGTCAAATGCTTTTGAATGTGGCTTTGAATGAATGGTTAAAAACACAGAAAAATTGATTTAATTTACTAAATGAGATTCAAAATTAGTGGGAGCCGCTTTGTATAGTTTCATATGAACACTAGCAATGATGATTGAATAAGTAGCAGGCTGAAAACTGAATTCTGAGGTCGGATGCAAAGAACAGCTGTTTTACACGTGATGAAATTTAGCCAAATGAAAAATTTGCGGCAAACTTTTCTGCGTGCGAGAAACGTGATTGCGGGACAACTTTAAGGAGTCGGAATGCGGTGTTGGATTCGTTGGAAAGCTGAGGATGTTAGCTTCAAGTTGACACTTACATTTCGTTTCTAGCATATACAGTACCGAAGTTATGAAGGTTTTAGTAGAGGTCTGTTTTTCTCAGAAAGAGTCAAGATTTTCAAATAAAAGATGCGCTTTTGAATTACAAACAAGTATTTTCTTTATACTAAGGAGTCTATGAAGCCACAAGCTACACAACAGCACATCCACCAATCCAGTGACGTTTCCGGATGGTTTCTACCTGCCGAGATGCTTGTCTTTCTTCAGCAACTATATTAGCGCCAAGATGATATTATCACTACTATTACCAAAGGACACTATGGATAAGGGAAAGATTCAGGAAAACATGAGATTTTCTACAATGCAGTTCTGGATATGATAGAATGGGTTGGTTAGGATTACTTAAGGCTAAGAGATTGGCTAGGGACAATTCTATGCTATAGATACTCACAACTACTGTTTTGGAATGGGCCCGTCAAGGATTTCTGGACTGGAATTCTGCTAGCCCACCGGACAGGATTCAGGGCACTCGGTTCTGCACTCAGCACAGCACTCTGGACACTGCACGGCCTCTGGACTGGATCTGACGGGTTGGTTCTGGGTCGCAGCTATCAGGTTACAGCTCTGCTCTACTGGTTTGGATCTCTGGATTCTAGCAAGAGTTCTTGGCAAGAAAGCAGAAACAGCACAGCCCGGCTGTTCAGCTTTGGAATTGGGTCTCTCTGCATTCAAAGTTCTGGATTCTTGGATATGGGTTTTGCCTGCAAAGTGCTTTGCCAGTAATCAGTTGATGGGTGAATCTGTGTGTCTCTCTAGGTCCTAAACTGTCTCTATTTATGTATTTCCCTAATGGGTGGATAGGCTGAATTATACTAAGCACACCCTCTAGGAATCCTATTGGTTAGAGTATTTCCCCTCTCCTGATTTGAGAAGGAACTCTGGTGACATGACGATGCTGTGTTTTACAATCCAGGGAGTACCTCCCCTCTGTTTCTGTACAGTAAATCTATTTTTCACATAAAGCATATTTACAATATAACCAACTTGCTAGCAATACATATTTATATCACAGATTTAGTAGAGCAAGTATCCGTCCCAGTTCTATCTCGGTGAGAGCTTTAGTTCAGATTTGACAGTTTTTCGTGCTTTTGTTTGGGTACCCAATGTCAGATCTGTCCACATTTTTCTACATATATGCGCATGACATCTGGGCATAATCCTGTGAAGTTTCATATTTCTAGCATCATCACAATTGCTACAAAATTACAATTTCGGTAGTCATGTCTCTGAACATAGCACAGAGTTCAGAGTAGTTTCAAGCTGTGAGCAGAATTTTCATGTTAACCTATATTTTACAGATTTTTACAAATTTTGCACAGTGCTCTGTGAGTCTTTGTCAAAAAGATATTTTCTTGTGGGTTAAGATACACAAATCTGTCTGGTCCCGTCCCCATGGTTTTGCTGGACCAAGAGCAATCCAGGCCTCTCTTCCTGCTGGCAGTTAGTTTCTGTTGACACTTGAATTTTCATTCCCTTTCAGTCCAGGAAGCCTATTGTCTCTCCCCATAGAAGCAGAGCAAAATCTCCTCAACCTTTCATTAGCATCTAACTGAGAGTTCCTGGGCAGAGACCAAAAGCAAGGCACCTTTGTTTGGGGCAAACTGTGGAATGTGCTTTGACGTCCTCTGGCTGGTAACAGTTCACTTCAAAACACTGGGCCTCATTACGACCCGGGCGGTAAGGGATTACTGGTACCGGTAAGGGCACCGGTGCCGGTAATCCCTTACCGCCCTATTCCGAGGACCCTTTGCGGGTCCTCCCTTAACGCCTGGTTTTACCAGGCATTAAGGACGGGACCCGCAAAGGGACTTTGGAGCTAATAACGGTACCGCAATTTGCGGTACCATTATTAGCACCTTCCCCATTCCCATTAAGCCCTATGGGGGCTCAAATGGGAATGGGGAAGGGCCCTGGTGAATGGGGAATTACCGCCCTGCCAACCTTGGAATGGGGCGGTAATTGCTCCATTCACCAGGGCGGAGTCGGTATGGGTTTGGAGGCAGCCATGGCGCTAATAGCGCCATGGTTACCTCCAAACTCGTAATGACTCCCACTTTGTTTAAAATTGTCTTTGCTTTTTCATTTTACATTTTCAACAGGTTTACACACAGATCTATAATTCCAGTCTTTTTAAAACATAGAGATTGAATAGTAGCAACCTATATTGTTTTTGATGGCAAGTCACTTCTTTTCCACAGTTTGATCTTAATGTACAAGTTTAAGCTAACAGTGTAAGTAAATGACAGCTTTGATACAGGCAGGCGGCAGTACTGCGCCCATATTCTGACAGATTTTTCCAGGCAAGCATCTTTTTTAATGTGGATATTTATGTGATGAAATCTGCTTCTCCTGACCTTGTGCTTATAGGGATTCCTTAGATAAGGTGATGGTTAACACCCAACGATGATGTTGGATCTTTTCTGATGTTTGGGGACCATTATTTTGCAATTTCAACAGCCAAGGAAAAATGGATTTTAGAGCACTTCTGGGTTTTCCTGGCCATGAAGCACTGCCTTTTCAGGTAGTTCCATTACACTCTGTGGGCAGCCCAATGACAGGTTTTGGCAGGGGGGTCTCCTGTTCTACCACTGACACAGGCAAAATAGATTGGCAGCCTATTTTTTCCAGTTTCCCTGTGCACTTCTCAGAGATTTTTAGCGCGCAAAGGGCTCTTTGGCAGCCATTCTGTTGATTCTGGTGCAAGCAACACACAATGATGTCGCAGGGCAAAGCCTAGTGGGTCAATGCATCCCACAGCAGGAACATCTTTTGTAGGCTACAGGTTCAAACGGAATCTCAGAAATTGAGCCCTATATTCTGGATCCGGGAATTTAATAAAATAAGTTTCTGAAGAAGAGTCTTTTTTGATCAAGGATCTGTGTTTTTGTAGCAGTCGACGTTTCATGCATTCCTCTCTCGTGTTGACCCAATCAGAATACCACATTTTGGTCTTGGCCTTATTAGGATTTAGTTTCAACAACTCATCAGTTATTCCCACTACTGACATATATTCTTCAATTTTAGCTTTCTGCAACCTTGTTGGTCTGTCCGTGGTATTGATCACATAATCTGACAGAATGTTCAACAATGTACCAGCTGGCAACGGCATAATGCATTTTCTATAAAAGGTGCACATTTTCCACATGTACGTAGAATTCAAGGAGTGTA
Source organism: Ambystoma mexicanum (assembly GCF_040938575.1). NCBI lineage: Eukaryota > Metazoa > Chordata > Amphibia > Caudata > Ambystomatidae > Ambystoma > Ambystoma mexicanum. The sequence goes on from NC_090933.1 coordinate 1,153,087,101, forward strand.
GACCAAGCTCATACCTTACCATGGAGATGCATTTAGGAAGCTTCAAAACTCTCTTTCAGTAGATACCCTCTATTTGCAACCAACATTTTTCCCGGCGCCATGCTCTAGCTTCTGCACCGTACACACTAATAGGGACAACTTTTGCTTATAAAAATGTAGTAGCAGACTCATAGAAAATTGGGCGTATTTTACATGCAAAATGCATGCTCGTGCGGTCACTGTTTTTATTTTTCTCTGTATATCATCTGTGTAGGGGCGGTCGCCTGCATGATTATTGGTGTTAAACCCCAGATATTTGTAGTCATCTACAATTTCAAGGGGTTTCCCCTGGAAGAGCCATTTGAATGAGATTTGCTTAATGCATTGTCCATTTACAATTCTTAGCACCTTTGATTCAGTGAGATTTACCTTTAGCTGATTCAACTCAGTATATTTGCCTAGTTGGTCTAATAATATATGCAGTCCTCTTGGAGTTTTAGCCATCAAGATCAAATCATCAGCGTAGAACAGCCAAGGGACAGCATGCCGACCTAGTTTCAGAGGGTCAGATACAATGTTAATAAAATGCTTTCCCATGTCGGATATAAAAAAGTTAAAAGACATCCTTGTTTCATCCCTCTGAAAGTTGAGATTGGGACTGAAAGCCTTCCATCCAGTATCAAGTGTACCTGAATTGTTGTATCTGTGTGGAATTGACTTATCCAATGCTGCAAGTATGGTGGACAGCCTGCATCATTTAACTTGATCTGCATGATCTCTCTTTTAAATGTCTTGGCTGGTGTTAGGGCTAAGGTGTAGTTATCCCATACAGGTAGACTAATGAGCCAGACCTCCTGTAATGCTATGATATCATGGGAATGGAGGAGATTTAGTATTCTCGTGGATATTTGTTTATGGCCTCGAGTATTCCACGAAGCAAATTTGCATTTAGCAATGAAACTTGGCTTGGTTGTTAATTTGAATAAGTTCTTGTTGAATTGGACGATGTAGTTTCTACCAATCGCACAGATTTTGATGGGCCTCCAGAGCAAGGGATTTTTAAAGGGACTGATGACCACTCTGCATTTGATGATCATAACCATCTGTCCTTGATTGTGCGGAGAAGCCGAGTGAAGTTGAAGTTGTTGAGTCAAAAGAAAGCCTAATTGATAGACTGGCCTCCCAAATCATATTCCTAATGGCCTCTGACATAATCCAAAGTTTAACAATGGAGTTGGCATCTTCTCTAATAAACTCTGTTTGAGAAATGTCGTTTAAGCATAAGTCCTCGAGTCGTGGTATTTCCTCAAGTATATTTAAAACAATGCTTCTGTTCAGATCATAAGTAGGGAACACACCACCTCTGCATTGAAGTGTCAAATGGTAATGTGTATTAGAGGTGCAGGACATTTTGTTCCTATATTGTTTATGTGAGGAGCCTGAATTGAATGTCGCTTCTGAAGCACCTGTGCTAGGTTTAATAATTATAGGCAAACTGTTTAATTTGGAGGGACCTAGGGGTTGTCTATTTTAATATTGATTTGTATTGACTTCCTTAGCCAAACGGACATTATCAGAACGTGCCAGAAAAAGAGCTATCGATTTGGCTATCTGCTCTCTCCTCTGTTCTAGTGTAGTGGGTTTTCAATGTTGTCTTTTTCAGAGATAGTAAATGCGAACATTGTTTCTCTTAATTTTTTACCTGGATTTCCATTTCCCAAAACAGATGGGGCAGATGTATTGAATCTTGAATTGTGATTAGAATTGGTGTTTTGAGGTAAACCAATATTTTTTCTCATATTATCGGCCTCAATTAGTAGTTCATCAAGAGCCTCGTAAGTGAGATCTAACACAGCTTCATTCATATCAACAATGCTTGTTTCTTTGTTTTGTACAACTTTATTATTGTGTGCAAAAGCAAAATATTATTTTGAAACAGATTTACTAGCCATTTAAGCTTTGTTTTTTGGTTAGCTCAGTGAATGTATAAAGAACCGCGAATCGGATTTCGCCACTGTTTGATTAACGTTTTTACTTTTTTGGCGAGCGGTATAATGGCTGATTTGCCTTTCTTCTTTTGGTTGGTAAATATGGTAAATGGTGGTTTACTTAATTGAGGCTTAGCCGTTACTAGTTGTCGAGGTGCCATATCTGTTCGCGTATGTCTGTCTTTGTCAGACTCTGTAATATATTTGGTGTTTCGAGTCACGTTTGACTCAATCTGCTTTAGTTCGTCGGTCGTGGTATTAACATTTACTTTACCATGCTGGTATTGAATCAATTGCAACATTAAATTAATATGTTCCTACAATTTGATGTTGAGGCTTTCGTTTGAGTTGATATTTTGAGTTCTCATCGTGTCCCTCATCAGAGCTTCATGTGAGCTCAAAATTTGTCTAATAGGAGCCAGGCCACTGATTGCCGTTTCCGCATTTAGATTATTTTGCAATTGTATGTTAGCTTGGATCAATTTGCGTAATTAATGTGGTCTGTTCAATGAGTTTGCAATCAAGTGTTTTATACAATTTAGCTATGGAAAGAAAATGGGGATGTCTTCATGGCCTGCAGAGTGATTTCTACAGTAGATGTCATGTATATAGGTGAGACATTTGGTGAAGGCCTAGTGTGTTTGTTCTTTTTCCTTGGCGTCAGATTTGTAAATGAAATCAACAACGCTGAGGAATCTTGCACCGAGTTTGAGAACATTACTGGTAATTGTAATCATTCTTTCAGTAACAGAGTAGGGGCGGAGATGCAATTTCTCTCCATGGGTGTCATTTTGCATGTCAATTACATTTGTTGATAGCGATATAATGTCGTCATTTTAGCAATTTTCTGTATCGGACGGTATGATGATTTCCACAGCTTCAGATGACTTTGATGCTGTGTTTGGATCAGTCACTGGATTGTAGGTACCGAAGAGACGGTCCCATTTTTGTTTTTTGGGAAGTTTGCATGGACTGCTTCTTCCTGAGGCAGAACAGCCGCTTTTTTACTTTCAATGCTTGGAAAAAAGCTGTGTAGCTGGGCTTGTGACTTGCCAATAGGTGTCCTGGGAGGTTTTAAGGTCGACACCTGCACATTGCCACATTTCAGTGCCTTAATCTGGAGGTGTTTCTTACTTTCCTCATTCAAATCGAGGAGATCTAGTGCTAGGTCATCCATGCTCGCACCAGTCTTGCAACTCACGATGGGCAGGGCCTCCATGGAAGCATGGGAACAAGTCTCCAGCATACCTTTTTTTTGCACTTTCTTCTGATTAGTTTTTGCAGGGGTTTAACCATTTTTGAGCCCTAAAAGAGGACTTCTTCGCCTTGCGAGAAATAAACTGCCTTGCATCTTGGCCTGTGCTTCCCACATTTGGTTCACTCATCGACGAGGGAGCCTGAGGCTCTGAAATGGTCTGGGAATCAATGATATCAGTCAAGGCAGAGGGACTGTCCGGCGGAGAAGAGAGCCAGATAGTGGACCCTATTACTCCACCTGGGGACTCTGAGGTCGTAACGGATTGAGATTTTGTGACTACATTGAACAGCAATTGTTCTACCTGGAGCAAGCAATCGTGATGGAGTTTGGCTACCTCCTAAAGGTCGGTAGCCTCAATACTGCTATGCTCTGTTCCTTACTTATTTACCCCGTGCAACACATGCGATTACAGTCTTTGCGGCAAGTAGGCATTACATGGCACGTTGTCCGTTTGGGTTCCTTGAGACCGTGAGTCAGGAGTGGAAGCAACTGGAACGGCAACGGCGGTAATACTTTCCATCATTTTTTCAAATGCTTGCCATCATTTTTTCAAATTGAAAAAAATAGAAAGCTTTTGATTGCTCCTCAGCCAATATAAAACCTTCTAATTTTGTAATTTTTTCTTTCATAAAAGCAAGAGAGCCCTGCATTTTCCTTATGGAACAATGGGTTAGTACGTGACCTTTGTCAAGATTCTCGAGATCACTGGAAAGTTAAAAGGGTCATGCAGAAAGATATCAGAAGGGGAATCCTCAGGTGTCGATGATGACCGTGCATCCGCTTTAGGAGCAACAAGGCCAACGCCATATTTCCCCAGTGGGAATGCCTCCAGTCCGGAAGGCAGGAGAGACTGAATTGCCTCTGCATAGCTAGCGTGGTGGCTCCCAAGACCTGAAGTCACTCCCCCTTCCAATCCCTGAGATAGTATGCCTGGGGGATACCTTCCAGATTCGCTAAGATCTTTAAAGCTGGATTCATCAGGGAGATGGAAATGTACTTGTTCACGAAAGGGATAAGACCTAGATGCAAGTGAAGAGGGACAGAGAGAGAGAGCCATATACGTTTCCCTAATTCGCTCATAATCGTTGGTGCAAGCATAGATGTATCAGAGACATGCGCAAAGCCTTCCTGGACTTGCGTTGGGGTACAATTGCAAACATGTACATGGGGGTAATCACAAGTTATCTGCCCATCATTCTCGTTGGCATCTTGGACAGAAAATGATGGTGGGATCTGGCCAGGGGGTGCCACCTTTATCGGGGCTTCAATTCCAGATGCCAAACATACCCGTGGGGGTAAACCGGGTGCCCCCTCTTGGTTAGGTAGTGCCGGCACCTCAGATGTAGATATCAGCATTGATAGTGGTGATTTTTTACTTTGAGGTAACAAGGGTAAGGTGCTATTAAACAGTTTGTTCGCGGAATTCTTCCCAGAGGCCTTAGAGGAGTTGCCAGCCTTGTTGTCGCTTCTCAGTGCGCGGCTCATGGTCTACTTCTAGTCTACAGGTGATATCAAATGAGTTTAGTCAAAGATAGTCACCTACCCACCAAGGTTATCACAACTATAGCTGTGCTCTGGTTCTGCGTGAGCGATAACAACCAACCTTCAATAATTGCCACCACAAGCCAACTTTCCAATTTCAAAACTCACCACCCCAGCACCTCCACTCCCAATTTTATAGATTGTACAGGGTAGAAAGAAACCAGCACAAGGTGCTCTAGATTCAACAAAGTGAAAATACTGTGCAACTCAGGGAAACTCAATACCCCCCAGTTTCCTTTTTACTCATTTACAGTTAGTGAAAGTGGAAGCAGTCAATCATAATCCTTAGTGGCATACGCCCATACATCTCGTTGTCAAAGCTGGGTATACTTAGTAGGATTATACTTTAGAGTAACACTCACGGGTTCAAAAGGCTGTGGAATCCCAAAGTCAACCTTTATGCCAAATACAGTCCTAATACACAACCGTTCATGTGCATCAATCATGCGAGAAGAGACCTACCTAGTCAAGTTCAAAGGCCTAAAGCCCGCAGTCACCTAAAAGGAAGGAACTCTAAGTCACGCGCTCAAGTGCAACTCCTAGGCTTGGCAACACACACAGCCTAGCAAACAGCCCCTGACAGGAGTGCCTGAGTCAAGCACTTGCGGACAAGTAAACACACATCGGGGTTCAAGGGCCCAATGCCCGAAGTCACCCTTTGGGGGGATCTCTATTAGTTGCGCTATTCCAGAACACTGGGGGTTCAAAGGCTCAACACCCACAGTCACCCTCTATCTGGAAGATGGAATCAGACACTTAATAGATGATATCCTTGTCACCCAAACCCAAAACATTAATCAAAGTATGCCATAAATCGTGGCACGGAACAGGGTTCAAAAGCCTAGTGCCCGCAGTCACCCTTTATGGAAGGTCTCTAAGTGTTGCGCTGTTCAAAAGTACAGGGGTTCAAAGGCTCAACGCCTACAGTCGCCCACTGTGTGGAAGATGGTATCAGACACTTACGAGGTGGTATATACCAGTCATATAAACCCAAAACAAGCCTCAAAGGGTGCCATAGGGCGGGGCTTAATGTCGCAAGTCAACGACCGTGGGAGATCGAGATCACACCCTCCAAGGGCTCTCTTGGCTCAGGGCAGTAGCCAAGCACAGTGCGTGGCTACCCCTGTGCGCCCTCTTATCCACAACAGCCTTAGATACCGGAGCATTAATGTACATAGAAGCAACTCCAGAACAGGATGCACAGAACACAAGACAACATCCTAGTCAAAGCGCGCTTTACGGTCGCACCAGCAGTACTAGTCAAGGATGGCGCGTCAGATGAGCATACAGTAAAATCTCAAGACTAGTCGTACTGCTCCTGACTGCCGCTTCTCCAGAAGTTAGTTGCTGCGTTCATAGGCGTTCGTGGTGGTGGACAGGTATAGACAGATGCAGAGAAGCCAAGCTCAATTTTTCAACTTTTGGTCGCCGTATGTCTTACCAATAGTCCCGGAGGGGCCCCACAGCACCACTGCTCCACCAAACACCAAACACACTGTTGGCACACCGGCATGCGCGGTGTGTTTATAGACCGCTGGGAAGTGACAGTGGAAATAGAAAGAGGACTTTGATGAAATATGGTCCCAAGTCCAAATAGTCAATGAACTTCAGAGAGTCAGGCAGACAGGTCCTTCCTCACCAGCAACACCAAACACACTGCTGGCACACCGAAGCACTGGATTCATGAAGCACTGCATTCATGGTCTGTGAATAACATATTTCCTATCGTGGGCTCGAAGCCTCAGTCGATAGGGATAGAAACAGGACTAGTTGTCTCTGTGTCGGAGAGTGTAATGTGTTTCCAGCGCAGAACCAAGTCTGATTGTCTGTCTCCATGAAATTAGGAGACGGTATTCTGTGAACAGACCTGATTGTTGCACTGATCTTTTTAGGTAAATATAGAGATATAGTGAAACTCTAACTGACAGTCACTTCCAAATATAGAACTAGAAATAGGACTCAGAATCTGTACTGAGTAAGCTGTCTTGTTCTAAGGACTGGCAGTGGCCCCAGCTGGATGCCGCTGTGTATTGGCTCAAATGCTAAAAATTATTTTAATTCCCTATAGGAGATTCAGGGTAGGTGATAGCTACGTAAGAATGGTTCAGGTCAACACTATCAGTGATTCATGAGGGATTATCAGGTTGAAAACGAATTTCAGTAGTTGCAAGCAAAAGACAGCGATTTTTGACAGGTGGAAAAATTGAGTCGAATTGCAATTCGCTGCACTTTTTCTGAGTGCGTCGATCGCGATTACGGAAAAACTATAAGGAGTTGGGATGTCGCTCTGGGTTCGTTGGAAAGCCTAGGATCTTAGCTTTAAAATGAAAGTTAAATCTCGTTCCTGCGGTTCAAAAGATACGGACGATTTAGTGGAGGTAGATTCTCAGAAATAAAGTAAAGCTCAGAATGACAAATGACACTTTCACAGCTTTGAAATCACAGAATGAACACACGATTTCTATGATGCAGTTCTAAATAGGTGGAAATGGTTTAAATTAGATCATTTTAAACTAAGAGATTGGTTTGCACAGTTCTGGCTGGATACCCACACTATAAATTTGAACTAGGCCGTCAAGATCTGGTCAACAGGTTTAGACTTCACTCGCCCCGGACGGTCTCTGGCACTGGTTCTGCTCACAGCGATCTGGTCTGGGTCTGCTATCGGCACTTCACCGCGGTCTGGTCTGGGTCTGGTCTGCGGTTCTGGATACAGCTCTGCTTTCTGGGTCTCGTTCTCTGGTTCTGGCAAAAGTTCTTGACACTGCACTGCGGTCTGGATCTGGCACAGAGTTCTTGGCTAGAATCAAACAGCACAGCCCGGCTGTTTTATTCTGATGTGCCCCTTGGAAGTCTGGGGTAAATCAGTTTGCAAAATTGTAAGGCCAGCTGAGAATACTTTTAGCTTGCAGTATGCCTTCTGCTTCAAAGTTCTGGAATCTATCTGGAGTCTAAATTCTGGATATGGTCCTTCTGGATATTGTCTGGTCCGGCAAAGTGCTTCGCAAGAAAGTGGAAAGAGCAGACCCTATCTGGCTTTCAGTGGTTCTTTTTATGTCTTTTGAAAGTGGGTGGGAAGGCTGACTTTCTATGCCCAACCCTCTGAGGATCCTGATAGGTTAAAGGATTTTCAGTGCTCTCACTGGAGAACAGAGTTGTGAGTCAGAGTGTTGCTACATTTTACAATCTATTGAAGAAACACCCCTTTGCTTTTACTTAGAACCCAATTTTTCATAATCAAACATGTTTCCCAGATACACAAGTGGTTCATAATACATGTACACATGATAGATGAATTAAGACAAGTCTCTGATCAACCCTGGTCTTTCTAAGAGCTTAGGTTCAGAAATGACAACATTTTGCGCTTTTTAGTAGGTTTCGCCATATTGGTTTCTTATCAAATCTTCCCCGGAGGTACACCCCCTCTCTGGGCACATTACAATAAGTTTTCAATTCTCTAGTGTAAGTACAGTGTCTGCAGCATTAATAAATTGCGGGGTTCGGTCTCAGAACATCGTACGGAATTGAGTTTAGTCTCAAATTGTAGGTACATGTTTCATATTAAGAATCTCCAAATTGTACATTTTTGTATAGGAGATACAATATTTTATAAGCAATTTAATAAAACATACATTTGCCTCCCCTTCAGTGCACCCATTTGCTTGTCCCCGCCCCCGGGAACTTGGCTTGACTCAGAGATCAAATGTCTTTCCTTCCCCCACAGCAACTGTTGACAATTACACCTCAAATCAGCATATCCTATTCAGTAGAAAGAGTTTATTGTGTTGACTGAGGTCAGCAGACCAGGGTGCCACTCTGCATCTGATTACCACGACCATGTGATCTCCTGTGCTGTTGCTGGTAAGAGCAGGTGTCTAGGCTTCCCATGGACAGAGGCCTCTTGAACTTTTAATTGAATCAGACTGTCTTCTTGTGAGGAGTTCTGAGGTGTGAAGGCTTCCCATTGACCAGCAATGCTTTGAAGTTTCCAGCTAACTCAGGTTCCTTTGCAGCTCCTGAAATACCGGTCTCCTGTCACAGTTTAGACCGCTAGCACCGGTTAGTGTCAAGCACCGGTACTGCACCCATTTTTAGAAAAGGGGATTTTACTTGATAACATATGATCCTGGCTAACATTGTATTGATGTGGATTCTGCAGTGGAGTAATGTAGAACACCCAACCAGAAGTTGGATTTTTGTTTGGTGGTTTCGTGCCCATGATTTTAGCAATTTTTGACATTAATTAAAACAGATTTTGAACAGCACCATATTCCTTTTTACTGATTTCGCTCATGATGCTTCTGGCCCATCACGCTAGCACTGGTGGGTGGCAGGTCAGGCGACCATTTTGGTGTGCGCAAAAACTGTGCGGTTTTCCTGGATTCTGGCGCAAATGTGGGCTTTTCAGCCATCTTGGATTTTCTAAGCCCACTGCACCAAATGTTGCAGCATAATAACTTGAACGTGGGTCGATACACCTGACAATGTATATTGTATTCATAATAACAATGTCTTACTGTGTACCACACAATGTCAACGCCTAGAATAACTATATAGATTATTTGCTATTGGACTCTTTCGAAATGCCCCTGTGAGGAAGCTGTAGGGGCCAAATTGCACCCATGAGGTTTCAAGGCTGCTTATGAAATCAAAGAGCATTTTGTGAATATGAACGATTGCAGACCATTATACTTGATAAATGTGTTTGTGATAAGGCTTTAAGTACATTATGCTCAATGTGCATGCTGCTCATTCTACTTTTCACAATACTCACTGTAATATTGAAGTGTTTGTAACCATGAACCATCAGACGGCTTCATAGTTTGAATGGGAAGATATCGTGGTAATGACAGTGGTCATACCACAGGGATTTTAGGGCCAGGGTCTCTGTTTCCAGATCCAATTTTAGATTGGGTGGGCAATCACCAACGCATTTTTAGAGAATAATATATCTATATATTCACTGAAAAAATGTTGTTAAAGTGACGTTATGGTTAAGTTGCACTAATAAAAACCTTTAAAATTCACTGAAAAAACGTTGTTAAAGGCATGTTATGGTTACAGGTAAAACCGAAAACCTCAGAAATGTGCCAGTTATGGTAAGCTAAGCAACCATAACCTCGCGCCTCCACCGTGCACTGCTAAGACTAACACCCAGGACATCAATGATGATATCACCATTGTCATTGATGACATTACATGTGAAATTAATTTTGATGAAAAGTCCCTACAATGTTGGTTACAGGATGTCAGGGGTGATCAGGAGACCTATCATGAACTACATACATGTAAATATATAGAAGAGATTCCCACCTGGGGACAGAAATTCTACATGACCATACAGAACAGTGTACAGTTTCGATCTCTGCGCAATTCATGGAATACCTCACAAACCCTGCATAAGCTTGGTGTTTATGTATCAAGGATACATTTCTTATGATCATATATTAGTGCATATTGAATACAATGGAAGGACAACAATTGCCAATTTGCTTATTGCAACTTTATATTTTCTTTCTATCATTTGGTATTGAATTCTCATCCTGCTCTGACTCCTACCATCAAATCCTGACCTGGTACATGATACAATATGGTATGACTTATCTCCTTTTTTATGTTTTTTATGGTTTTATGTTTAACTCTATGATCTAATGATAATTTCACTGTCATGTACATTGTCACCAATGTTATGTTATACATATGATGTATACAGCCTTGACAACGACCAGGGGTCGAAACACGTGTCAGCTGTTGTTCTTTTGGAAAATAAACACCATTCAAAATCTCACATGATTTGGATATATGCTACGTTTGTATGAAATAATTTTTGCATTGAAAGGACTGACCTTGAGCGCAAGACACTCCCCGGAAGCTTAATTCTCAATCTTCAAAATTATATTCATAAGTGTGCTATCAAATATTAATTTATTCATAAAAGTGTGATATATATTGTTTAATTTTCAAATAAATCTTTTAATTTGCAAAACAAACCTACTTCTTGGCTCAGTGAGGTCAGGGGGATTCAAAGAGAGGGGCGTTATACAAGGGTTTATCATCCAGATCTATGAACTTGTCATAAAAATATATAAATAAGGGCTTCCCTTGGGCATCCCAGACTAGGCATTGACTTAGTTGGAGTGCTGAATTGAAGTCACTTAACAGAGTGGAGCTCGAGCCGGGACGTCTGGATTAGATCTACCACTTGTGCAGCTTAATACAGTGTGCTAACTGATAGGATACATACATCCTGTTGGATCACCACGCTGTGTTACACTGTAAAAGCACCCCTCAAAAGAAGGACGCTCTAAGGAGACGGTCTGTTTTGCAAAATAAAATACACACTTCTGTAAGTCAGGAAGGAAATCAATTTCCAGAATGACGACCTTGTTAGATATCAATAGCCAGAGAACACCTCTTACATAAGCTATTTGTAAGAGGCGAATTGACGGAACAGGACCAGACGGTGTGGTTGCAGGCAATCGCACCCCAGATCACTGCGACAGGGTCAGACATATGGAGAGATCAGGGTCCATTACATGTGGCCCTGAGTGAACTATATATGGCCCTTAAAGCCAAAGATGAGCACGACAAGATTGTCAGGATAGCGGCATATTTATATTTATATATGGGAGCCATACAGGACAAATGTGCAAGGCCAAGATCTGGCGAATAGGCAACAGATGGCATTAGAGAAGACCCAATCTGACCTGGTCTCTTCCGAGCAGAAGCTGCAGAGGAGCCAGGAGTCAGAAAATGATAGAAGGCAGTATATCATTAAAATAAAAGAGGATATGGGTATCCTGCAACAGGAAAAGTCTGACCAGGATACCAGATTTCTGGCCTTGCAGAAGGAGTACCAAGAAGGTCTGGACTCCCTACTGCAGAGCCAGAAAAAGCTGGAGCAACAACTAGACTTCGACAGGGCATGCACAGAGCAGGTAGCCACCCTGCAAAGTCATCTAGATAGAGTGAAGGAAGAGAGCAACAAACTGATTCTGAAAGACCTGGATACCCAGACAGAATTTGAGGAACAACGCCAGAAAGCTGGTGCCTTTCAAAGGCAGAGGGATGACCTGGCGGCACAGATTCAGGCTCTTAGTCAGGAAAGGGACACCTTAGGCCAGGAAGTCTGACGATTAAAAGAAAAAATTTAAGAAAATCACTTGGCCCTCCAGGGACTGGGTGACCTCCAAAATGAGCATCAGAACTTGTTAGAGCACATCAGGAGGGTGGAAGATGCTCTGGCAAGGAAGGAGCAGGCCAGTAGGGATGGGACTCAGGAGGTAACCCTCCTGCAGCAAAGACTGGCCCAGTACTCCAAGACTAACCAGGAAGCACAGAGAGAGAATGAGGCTCTCTGCCAGCTCAATGATAGGCTCCAGCAACAGGTAGCCATGCAGGAGAGACTGATAGAGTCTAGTAAGGCCTTGACTGAGGAACTGGCAACATGGCAACAGGGAGCAGGGGCTGATAGAGATGATGTTCATTGGGAAAGGGAAACACCTGAGAATAACCTCAGGAGCCCTAGTACCAGAGGCCTTCATCTCTCCCAGTCCCTGGACTCTGCCACCCCCATGTCCCCTGGCACACATGAGCACAGGGCCACAGGGATGGCAGATTACTATCCAGCCAAAAGTATGGGGCTCCTAGGCCAGTACCACCCAGGAATGGATGGGCGGGCATCCGGGTATGGGCACCCATGTACAGTGCAATTTAGTGGGGAACCCCAGGAGAGTAGGCCCACCAAGGGTATCCTAAAAATCTCTGCCCAATTAGCTCAGTGGGGGGGGGTACTCATCAAATCCTGGCAGCAAGGAGGCATCTGAAGACTCCTCTGAACGTCACAGGAGACCAGGTCCCCACATTCTACCAGCCATTCCCAGGCTCGCAGAATCCGGGAAAACCTGGAAGATCAGACGGGCACCTCTGGGAGCAGTGTTTCTGAGTCAGAGGATGAATGAACCAGGGTTACCCGAACCAAAAAGGCCATTAAGGCAAAAAGGGCCTTAATTAAGGACCCCTTAAAACAGATTAAGGCAATAAGGAGTGTCATCACCCCTTATCACAAGAACGCCAAGTATTCTGTTTGGGAACAATTGGAGCTTTATGAGCAAATGATGGAGACTTTCCATTTGAAGGACAGCAGTAGCTGCATTCAGTATGTCAAATGGACATTCTCCCCAGAATACTCCAGTTTCTTTGCGGGGCTGGAGGACCAAAACCATTCAAGATGGTCCACATATAGGGCGGCCATCTTGAAACATTTTTCTGTTCACAGAAATCCCCAAGAGGCTCGCAAGGCAGCCTACAATTTGCAATGTGGGGAGGATCAGGCCCCAAAAGAATTTATGCAGGAATTGAAGCGTGCCTTTGCGCAGAATACCAAAAGGGTGCGCACGGACAGCAAAGAATTTGTTAACACTTTTTTCCATGCCTTACCCAAATACATAATGACCCAGCTAGTGAGAGATTTTCACGAGAAAAGGTCACTAGACTGGGTCATTGAACAGGCTACCCGGATCTATGAGGTGCAGAAGCCCATAGAAAATAAAAGTAATGCGCAGAAAGGCCCCAAACCGACCAGCACCCCTGCTGCTGCCAAGGTGGCAGAGGTAAAGGTTGCCCCCATTTTGGATTTGGAGATGGGGGGCCTAAAAACTTGCCTGCGCAAAATAATTCTAAACCCAGAAGGCCCTCGGGCCAGTCACAGACAGGGAGTCAAGGAGGTAGTCCCACAAATGTGGTCCTTAACTCCCCGGACTATGTAAGTCCCCGTTACAAGGGAAACCGACCCATCCTGGGTTATGTGTGGACTCCTCCAGCCCAAGGGGGGGGATCCAGCCAAGCACCTAACCCAGGGAACTTCCCTCCTAACTTCCGACAGGAGGGCAGAAATTCCCCAAATACTGGGCAGAACTTTTTTCCCAGGTATCCATCCTACTTCCAACCCCAAAATCATCCGTCCTTCTTTCCCCAATTCCCTGAGTCCTGACCACCTAATCCGGGAGAGGGGAGGCCAAGGGTGTAGGGGTACCCAAATATTCCCAACCCGGGGTACTACCAGAGAAGGGATAGCTACCCTTCCCGGGATCAGCCCAGGGGAGAAAATAGAACCCCATATCAGCCTGAGCGGGTTTCACAGTTAGAACGCCAGGTCCAAAGTAAGGCATGGGATCTGGGTCACATGCTGAGGGCACAACAGAACCCTCAGATGAGCATGCCAGCGCAGAATGCCCCAAACTCTGGACCTGGTGCTCCAGAACAATGACGGGGGCAGCACCCCAATAACGCACCAGTTCCCAGGGAGGAGGCACAAGGGGAAGGGGGGTGTAAAACCTTGGCCGAAGCTTCCTTCCCCACTTGTAAACAGCCGCTGGAAACCCAGAAACCGGAAAACAAAATCTCCGAACCCTGAAAGTCTGCCACCCAAGGAGCAGAGAGGAGGTAGGATAAACAAAGGACCCAAACAGAACCAGTTTATGGAGGAGGTACAGATCTTCCAATTTGAGGGAGAGGGATCCTCAGAGGATCCTGGGAAAAGGATCTTCTCCTTCAGAGATAGGGGAACTCCTCCCAAAGAAAGATGGGTCTCAAGGGATTCACATCCTGACTGGGGAGATGTGGGGACTGAGCTAGCGCCGCCCATCATCTCATCCCAGAACCAACCTCATCAAAATCCCCTGGTTCAAACCCATCCTGGTGACTGCCTCCAAAAAGGTGGGGGCGGCCCAGAACCAGAACCAGGGGAACCCACAATGGCTCTAATTTCCAGTTGCCAACTTTTTCTTGCAGATTCCCATGATTCTCCACAGAATTCTGCCCAAATCTCTTCTCTCGCAATATCCAAAATTAAAAAATTAGCCCACCAGTTGTCCAAAAATGTGCATTATCTGTGCCCCCTTGAGAAGAAGGAGGGAAGATACTATGCTCCGGTACAAGTGCAGGGGCAGGGTACAATTTTGGCACTGGTGGACACTGGATCCCAAGCTACTCTTCTGTCCAGAAGGGCCTTTGATGAACTAAATGCAGGAAGGGGAGAGAATTATCGTATTCCTCTCACCTCTCTTCCTGGACAACTTCAGAACTTTGACGGGAAGGAAATTCCCGTCGAGGGGACTGCGGATTTGGAAATGAAAATTGGGCGACACAAGGTGAAACACCCGGTCATAGTAGTGACTCCAGAGGGCACCCCTTGTTTACTAGGGAATGACCTCCTGAGAAGGTTGTCACCCCTAATAGATTGCGCAAACGAGGTCCTCTGGACCCAGACTAGCAGACCAATAAAATTAAAACAGAGTGTCAACCATGTTAGTTTAAACGGCACATGCCATATGGTTGAACAAAAATCTGACCAAGTAGAATTTCACTTCCAGAACAACCAAATTCCAGACGTGACAGTAATAGCAGTAGGACAACAGACTGGTGATGGGGAAAATCAACCTTCCTTCCAGTTTAAGGTGGTATTCCACACTGTAAGGAAAAACTCTGAAATTCTTTACAAATCCACAATCAGACATTCCCACTCCAATAGTCCAGAAAGATGTGAAATCAGCTCGGAGCCTGGCTGATATTCAGCAAATTGGAGAGCAGTTGTTCATCCCTGTTCAGTTAAATGATGGGAAGGACTCTGTTGTCGCCCGAGTGTGTGTGAACAACGGTAAGAGCTTCATCAGCGAAGCCATGTACTGCCAACTCCCAAAAGAGCTAGCCATTGCCACATTCAAACTGATAGACAAATGGGAAATGGATCTGCAAACCCCCAATTCCAAACATCTCCTGCCAAGCAGGTGTATGCTGAAAATCTCCATTGGCAACAAGAGCTTAGTCCATAATTGTTGGGTCGTGCGAGACGTCACTTCCGCCTTTTACTTAGGCAGTGATATTCTCAATCGCTTTGCCATTAGTTTGGACCTAATAAACTTCAAAGCTTGGTCCCGATTAGAGGATAATCCCATGGGCTTTGATGATCCAGAAAAAGCATTTAGGTCGGCTCAATTCCTACCTTATGCAGTTGAAATTCAGATTAAAGAGGAAGTCACCATCCCAGAAAGGACCCGACAATTCTCCCTGGAAGTGAAAGTTAAAAGAGGACAAAAATTGAAAAACCCTGATGCTTATATTCATCTAAATGCTTTTGTCCAACAGCAAGGGTTAGGGGTAAACCCAACACCATTAGTCAACATAGAACATGACACCATTCCAATAGAGGTGGATAACAGCGACTTAAAGAGTATTACTCTAGCCGCAGGCACCATTATTGGACTGGCGGTTGATGACCGACATTTCTCCATTGATTTAGGAAATGAACTGTTAGGACCATTCCCCAAGGACTGTTTTGACAGTGACAGTGATGACAATACAACACCAGATAGGATCTTTACCCGGCATGGGGGGAACTTCCTGGTGTACACTTCCTGCCCTTATGGTAAGGAAGATGTGACTTGTGACTTCAGAAGGGATGAGGTGATTTTCCAGGTCCATGAGGGCTGCCTTTCCCACCTGAAGCCTCCAGTCCAAATCAGCACTCTGACCAGGGACTTCTCCACCCAGCTGTAGGAGGCCGCTGAGATAGCAAAACCAGAAGTCTTTCCAGGCTTCAGGCAGATGGTGGAAGAGAGAGTCAACCTAGCTGATGCCTGTGTGACTCTGGAACAGAAGCAAAAGTTGAAACAAGTTTTCTTGGATTTTCAAGATCTCTTTGCAGTAGACTCATATGACTGTGGTCGCACCGACAGCCACACAACAACAATTCCCATGGACCCTGGCATGACTCCAGTGTTTGTGAAGCAATATCGCTTGCCTCTCGCATCAATGGAGTTCCTTACTGAAATGATTAAGAACCTTGAGTCCCGGGGGATAATCCGTCCAGTTCACAGAACCTTCAATAATCCGGTGCTGGGAATATTGAAGCCAAACGGCCAGTGGAGACTCTACGCCAACCTTAGGGAGCACAACAAACGGGTCCATACTTCCCGATGGCCTCTTCCCTACATTGACCAAGGGCTGGCCCAGATCCAGGGGTCACAGGTATTCACTGCAATAGACCTGACCAATGGATACTGGACTGTGCCTGTCAGTATGGAGGACCAATACAAACTGAACTAGCTTTTACCTTTGGGGGCCAGCAGTACACATGGACCCGGACTCCCTTCGGATATCTCAACTCCGGCAATGAATTCAACATTTTCCTACATAAGGCCATGCCCGACTTTGGTGCGAGGGGTAACCTGGCTTATGTAGATGATGTCCTCATCAAAAGTTCATCTGTGGAGGAACATATAGCAGAGATCGTTATGTTCTAACACAGTTAAGGGCCGCCGGAGCAAAACTTTCCTTTCAGAAAGCACAGTGGTTTAGAACCTGTGTTAATTTCTTGGGGCATGAGATTACTCCTCAGGGTCTCTGTCCCCAGGAAAAGAAAGTGGAAGCACTCCAGAAACTAAAGACCCCACAACTCTGCGAGAACTAAGGAGCCTCCTTGGACTGACTAATTACAGCAGAAAGTTCATTGAGGGCTACGCAGAGATCACCAGACCCCTGATTCATCTCTTGAAGGGGGGGGGGGATCAAGTGGGAATGGGGTCCAGAACAATCCAAGGCAGAAAGACAGCTCAAAAGAAGCCTCTCACAAGCACCCTGCCTCTCTAATACATGCCTGACTGCAGTATTATATCAAAAGCATGACAAGGTCAATAAAGTAATCTCTTATGCGAGCAAAACATCTACTGTGGAGGAAAAATTCAACGATTGTGAGAAGGCACTCCTGGCAACGGTGTGGGCATTGAAGACTTACCGCCCGTTAATCCAGGGGGAACACATCATAGTGGAGACTCCACACCAGCCTCTGCAATATCTCCAAAGTGACAGAATCCGTGCCGGAAATGTGAGTAATTCCCAAATTACTTCCTGGATTCTGTCAATGCAAGGCTTTCCTGTGGAGGTCAGATATGGCCAAAACAAGAAGAGTCCCCTCGCGCAAGTTCTGGCTGACTTGCATGATTGTGCCAGAGAAAACTGCCTCGAGGACGAAAGTCTAAAAATCAAGGACAACATGGAGGCATACCTTAATTCCCCCCACAAAGTCTTTGAAGAAGACAAGTGTGAGGGAATGCCTACTGTCTATGTGGATGGATGCTCTTACCATGTTGACAACAACAGGGAAAAAGAACTTGTGGCCGGCGTAGGGAATGCATGGGTGAATGAGTCCCCAGAACCCTCCGCTGGGTACAAGATTGGTCCCCGAAGTAGTCAGGTGGCAGAGTTGATGGCTGTGCATCAAGCCATCCTCACTGCTGTCCAACATCAACTCCACGAACTGGTCATAATCACAGATTCGGATTATGTACGGAATGGGTTCGTGGAGCACCTGGTTAATTGGAAAACCAGAGGCATGTTATGTGCTAACAACAAACCTTTGAAACATGGGAAGTTAATCCAAAATATTGATGATCTGGTCACCTCGAATAGGATGACCGTCTACTGGAAAAAGATCAAGGGTCATTCCAAAGTAGAGGGACCAGACAAAACTGGAAATGACTTAGCTGATCAGCTGGCCAAAGCCGGGGCCATGCAAGGGAATCTAATAGAGATTGACTCCCTTTTGGGGGAAATCCAGGTCACTGCTATCACTAGGTCCCAGACAAATGCTCACAATGATCTTTCAACTGCACAATGGAGTAAGGAGACCCCAGATGCTGATTTGATTACGGCTCAGAAAGGGGATCCAGTAATTGGTAAGTTTTACCAACACGTTGAGGACGCTGAGAACTTTCCCCTGACGGATACCGATTACATTGGGAAAGAGGACCTTAGAGTGTTGATGAAATGTCCAAAACATGTTCTGAATCCAAGACGGTTTGTTGGTAAGGAAATCCCAAGCTGGCCATGATCAGTGGGTGGTTCCTACCTCATTCCGAAGGCTGATGTTAAGTCACGCCCATGATGCGGCCACCACCGGTCATAGGGGGTTTCATACAACACTTGAAATCTTAAGAGAGGTTGCATACTGGCCACACATTGGGCAGGACATCGACCAATACTTGAAGGGGTGTCTTGTGTGTGCACAATTTCAGCCAACATGCCTCACACACCGTGCACCTCTCCAAAAGAGGGGGATGACACTGCTATGGTCAGATTTGCAAGTCGACTTCATAGGCCCCGTGATTCGCTCCTGTAGGGGAAATAAGTACATGTTGATGGTGACATGCTTATTTACTAAATGGGTGGTATGTCTCCCGGCCCCAAACTGCAAGGCAGAAACAGCAGCTGCCCTGATGATCAACCACATCTTTTCGCGTTTTGGTCTACCCCAAAGGATTGAGTCAGACAGAGGTAGCCATTTTACCAACGAAGTAATGACTAAGATGTGGGAGATACTGGGGGTTAAAAGGAAGCTACACATTGCTTACCGGCCAGCCTCTTCTGGTGCAGTAGAACGTTACAACAAAACCATTGTGAGCATCTTAAAAAAGTTTGTGGCAGATTCTGGGCCAAGTTGGGATATCCGATTACTTCTGGTCCTAATGGCCATCAGATCTACCCCTTCATCTGCAACTAAAATGTCACCTTTTGAGCTGATGACTGGACGCAGAATGGTGCTTCCCCAGCATTTGCGCTAGAGGACCCAAGAGCAAACATTGATCAATGCCTCCACAACTCATGAGCATGTTGAAAATTTAAGGAAACACCTTCAACATGCTTTTGCCTATGCTCAGCGAAACCTAGAAAGATCAGCCGATAGCATGAAGACTCATTATGATTTAAAGACTAATAGGAAAGAATACAATGTGGGAGACCGGGTCTATCAATACAATTTCCAAAGGAACCAGGCCAAACAACATAAATTTCTGCCTATATGGAAGGGACCTTTTGAAATTGTAGACAAGATCTCCCGAGTCGCCTACAAGATCCGCATCCCCAAGGGTAGTTTGGCGGAAGGGGAAGACAAGTGGGTCCATATAAATCAGCTAAAGTGTTGCCATCCCAGACACCTCAGTTGCCCCTCTTGTTGCTGCTCTTGTACTTTTAACCATAAATAAATGACAGGGTGCATGCTCCTTTCAAGGTACCTGTGCTTTTCCTATCATTGGGCTGTCAGCTATGACCGGGATGGCTCTAGCAAACGGAAGCAATCAATGTAAAATGGGAAGATGACTGGCAGTGAAGAAATAGGAGTGCAGGCGATTGGCAGGGGCACATTTGTCTTGGGAGGATTGCTCAGCGGCAACGTGCTCACCTTGGAAGAAAGATGACACGCAGCAACACAGGTTCGATCCCTGCGTCCGCGCTTAGAAACCTCTGGATATTAAGTGTGTTATAAATAACCTATAATAATAATAATCATCATTTACAATTCAGATAGAATTCTAAATCATGAGATCACTGCTAAAGTTATCACATTACAAACTAGGGAACATCCTATACCCAACACCCTCACACCCGCCCCTGCAATCAAACTAAAGAGCTATCGTACTTTTAAATTGCCAGCCACTGTCAAATTGTAATCCTGCTTTTAGGTTTTGAAAACCGGGTCACCCTACGCATACAGCCCTGCCTCCACTCTCAGCCAACCTTTCCAAAACTCAGGGTGTCTCTTTGCCTCGCATCATACACCACAAACAATTGGTAAAACACAGTGAGGCTCTCCAGACATCTACATCCCTTCTCTCTTGCTCAGCCCCACCTCGTATCCCAAGATGCCTTCCTTCAGAAGAGGGACAGGGAGGAGCTCATGGAGGCTCTGGCACTAAAGCAAAGACAGAGAGAGGGATATTATTATTATTTACTAGCCACTTAGGATTTGATATGATCTGCTTTCTTCCCTTGCTTCATTTATTAATTACCCTTTATTTGAATATAACTCTGCAAAGTGCTTGGGCCAAAGAAATTAAAAGAACAAATAAAGAATTGGCACTTCATATAGCACACTACAAACTGGATAGATTATTTGTAGTAAATATGTGTTAATAAGGCAGGCAAAGAGAGAGGGTGTTTATTTAATAGTTTTAATCCATGAAATTGACCACTGACAATAATATATGCAAAAAGCATAAGGATGTTTACAAAAGAGGCCATCTAAGGCAGAAAAAAAGGCTATAAAGTGAAGAAAAGAGCAACAGTAGGTGGGATCCCCAAGGATTTGTACGCTAAATAGGAGTGGTCCTACTTAGTATATTTGATACGAATTTTTAAATCAAAAATATTACAAATGATTCTATTTGAGGAGGAGAAATTATGAGGCCGATTCACCAAGGCATGCACTAGAGAAAATCCGGAGATGCCCTGATCATCGCATATTTTCTCCTTCTCCCTCGTACCTCATTCACATGGCCTAAAACCAGAGCAATTCCAGAGCTGTGTGGGGCATCTCATAGATGTGTGTGAGCAAATCTATGTGAATTGCATTTGCACATGAACCTCTCGGAGATGCTCCTGATAGTTCCAGATTTGCTCAGGTTGCGGGCACTGCAAATCAGGTATAAGGTAGCAGGATCAAATCTCAGATGCCCTGGATTGCCTGAGTTCAAATCTTTGGGAATCCTGTGTGCAGTATTCATAAGTAATATTACCTGTGAATGTCCTTCCTCTGATATCTAATATTTTCTGTAATTTGTTACATTTGAGCAGGTTTTTATTTTTGGTCAGGTTTATGCTTCTGATAAAAGGCTCAGCTCAAATTGGGTGGAGCAGATAAACACTGAGGTATAGGATGCAGTTTTGCTCCTGATAACAGTTGATCCTGTTTAAACGCATGAACTCAAACAGTGTAATGTTAGTTGTGTGTTTATTTCCTCAATAACAACATGAATCTAGGCTCAGCTTTACCCCCACCTGACCCGACCTCAACCATCATGCAACCTAGCTAGAATTCTCCATCGACCACATGATCTCCTTCGAAACTCACATGGACATCAAAATAAAGCCATGCCTTCTTGAAGCAGACTTTAAGACCATCCAATCACTAGTCATCTCTCAACTGCATGGTGGTAACAGCCTCTTCACTGCTGCCCCCGACAACACTCTAGTCTCTGGAAGAGCATCCTGCATGCAGAGGTGACCTTGCTTACTTCGCCAACAAACCTACTATCTGGGAAAGCTAATGGAAGTGTAGAAGCCAGACCATTGTCAGATTGCAAACCAAGAACTGCAACAAGGCAAATACCAGGAAGCAGGCCTGCTGTAATTGAGAATATGGAATAGCATTCCTTACGGCACTAGACCCAGAAAAGAGCTGAAGACTCATCCAGGGCTGGACTGGGAACTAAAAGAGGCCCTGGAAATAATTACTGGGGACCAAAAGAGGCCCTGGAAATAAAGTTCAAAGTGGCCCCAAATGACACATTTTCTGCAAGCCCAGTGCTTTTCCTATGAGAAAATTTGGAAATACCACAGAAAAGAGGCCCAGGGTGCAGAGGCCCACCGGGAAATCTCCAGAGTTCCCAATAGGCCAGTCCACCCCTGGACTCATCTCAACATAGAACACCTCACTGATGTTAATTTCTCGGACCAGCCCAATCCAGAGTGAGTCCTCATTCCCCTCCACAACCCATGTCACCTATATGTAACCCTCTGCATCCCGTTTCTCCTTCTTTTTCTAAGGGTACCCTTAATGTTCTACCCTTCTAACTGTATCCATATCATTGTATCCTGTTAGCATAGCTTCTTGTTGGAGAGTGCTAGATTGAGTCCCAACTAGGTTGGTGCTATATTTTACATGACACGCCTACATAACTGTTAGTAAAATACCTAAATACCAACAGATCATCGTGTTTATGAAATGGTTTCCCTAAATATTTATGGGGTAATTCATGGAATAAATGTGTGCCGAAAAGTAGAGCGCAAGCGTGAAAATCGCAGCGCACGCGTGCCAAAGCCGCACACGCAGCCGTTGATCGATTCATGGAATGCGCTGCGCTAGTAAAAGCTGGGATGTGCGCCAAATCCTTGGGTGGCGCACGTGGGCGCACACGTCACTAAACGGCGTGTGCTACGCGCACATGGAAAGCGCACATAGTGTAGCGCACACAAGAAAAGTGGGCATAACATGGGGCGTACCACTTGGAATGGGGAACAACGCGTGAAAATGTGGGTGTCACGGGGGAAGTACAGGAGGTAAATGCTCGCAACGTGTGCTAATAACACATATTCATGGAATCGAACAGGGGAAACGCGTGCGCCAAAAAAGAGGCACTAATCCGGAAACACATACGCCAGCAAGAAGCAGGCGTAAGCGGCCCGCGCAAAATAAAAGTGCACGCAAACACAAACAAGCTCAGACGCTACGATGAATATACTGTTCCTAGCAGCAGTGGTCATGGGACACCGCAGGAGGAGGAGGATAATCCGGCCCCGCATCTTTTTACCCAGGTCCAGCCTTTTTGGGATGCCTGATGACCAGGTGTATGGGAGGTACAGGTTTCCACCACACATAATCCTAGACCTGGTGAGGGAGTGGGAGGATGACCTCATATCACCCACTCTGTGCTCGCAAGCACTGAGCCCCTTGGAAAAGGTGCTCAATGTACTGCACTTCTTGGCTACTGGTTCATTTCAGAGACAAGTGCCATAGTGGGGGGGTGTCACAGGCCACAGAGTCACGCAGCCTACAGCAGGTGTTGGCCACCATGACTGAACGCCCCTCAATCCGCAGGCACATATACATGCCCAGAACACCTGCAGAAAGTCAGGCTGTTGTCCAGCAATTTTACAGGGTGGGACACTTCCCCAAAGTCCTAGGTGCCATTGATTGCACCCATGTGGCTCTACGTCCACCCAGGGACACTGACCATATCTATTGGAACCGCAAGCACTGGCATTCCATCAACATGCAGGTTGTATATTATGCCAAGGGAATCAGCACCTCAGTATATGCCAACTATCCAGGGTCCAGCCATGATAGTTTCAAATTCAGAATGTCACCCCTAAACCGGGACCTGGAAGCTGGCCGGCATGGAGACACATGGCTAATTGGTGAGTATAAATGCCTCTGCACATGCATGCATATCAGAAACTGAGAAATGGGAAAACCCCACTAATAACAACCATTATCACCTCCCCAGGGGACAGTGCCTACCCACTGAGCAACTACATGATGATGCCAATTCGGAACCCCACCACACCACCCGAGGTAAGATACAACGCAGCCCATATTGTAACCCGGGGCATAGTGGAGCGCACATTCGGAGTGCTGAAGTCACGCTTTCGCTCCCTTGACCGCTCTGGTGGGCAGCTGCTATTTGCGCCTCCAGTAGTGTGCAGGATCATAGTGGCAGCATGTGTCCTGCACAACGTTGCAACCCGGCGGGGCGTGCCAGTGGACGTGGTGGTGCCCCCACATCCCCAACCACATGCACGGCCGCTGCGCATGGGCGGTGAAAGGGCACATGGTGAGGCAGCCTGGACCCAGCTTGTGGCAAATTACTTCACCTAAGATCCCACCCCTGCGGAGTGCACACAGGCCTGGCACATACCAGCTCACAATCATTAATGATGACAAAAGGGACAGTCAACTGTCACAACCATACCAGCCTGAGATTGTTCACCTGGAAGTGCTACATTGTGTGCATCCCTAGCTACTTAAAGACACCCAATGCTGTGTCACAAAAAGGCACAAATTCATGCAGCATGAAGGACTACCCCCTTGCAAAATACCACATCAAAATAGTGGCATGTCACCCAACACCTCCCCAACACACCATGGCATGGCATGTGAAAGCAACTAAATGAATGCACAATACATGACACAAGTGTCACAAAGTGCACTGTCCCAAATGGAAACAGGCCACAGACAATTTGCTCTCAATAATGAATAAAAAAACAACACACATGAACAAATACTTACCAGCAAGAGAAAACATCAGTACATGTTCAAACAGTGTCGATATATGAGATGTAAAAATCAAAGTAGTGCAAGTGTCGCAACCTCACTAAGGCAGCACATCGACCCCTTCCAACTGCAGAGTTTTGGTGGTAGGTAAATGTTTCAGTGTACTGCATACAACATGAACTGCTTCTGCAAAGTAGACAGGCTTGTTAAGACATGATGAAGGTACATGTATATAAGGAAAAAGTCATGGATGTAGAACCATACATAAATCCACAATGCAGTGGAGATTTCAACAACAATACCTACTAGGGATGTATACACAGTTTTGACTACAGACTGTCCACACAACTTATGGGAGCCCAATGTCACTGTGTAAGTTACTGTCACTTGGTCACACCCTTTGCAAGCCCATGGAAAGGGGAAGCAGGAGGGGTATGTGTGTCAGGAACCCAAGCATCAGCAACCCAAAGACAGGACAAGCCTGCATATGCCCAGAAGGAATACACAGTGGATGCCTACAGGAGCCACACAAAGCAACACACTGTAAAAAAAAACAAATATTTAAAAAAAAAGAAAAAATCAAAAATGGCCATGTGTGGACCAGGGGGGGAGGCCACCCAGGAGGGACGAGGTACAGGGTGCACCGAAACACCCTAATGCGTGGATGGTGAGAAAAAGAAATACCTCTATGGGCTCATGGCCTGCACGGCTACGCTACAGTGGGAGAACTGCCGCTGCTGTCATCACCCTCTGGTGGTACATCAGAAGGTGGGCATGATATGGGAGGCAGACCACGCAAAGCCCTGGCATGCTCCTCCATGGCAGCAAGCATGCGGGTATGAAAGGTTTGGTTCTACAGGGTGATGGTACGGAGATCCCCATGCAGCACCTCACGGGTAGCACGCATTTCTGCCTGCATGGCCTTGTGTGATGCCCGGATCTCCTGATGGGTTGCCTGGAGCTCAGCTGAGAGTGTACGTGTCAGCTGCTCCAGCTGCTGTTCTGCCCGTGGACTCCGGGACACCTCAAGTTTACCCAGAGTATCTCTGAGGGACCTGTGTTCTAACCTGAGGGCTTCCCTGTGGGCCTGTGACTCTACAGATCTGGCTGTGCGCAGAGTCTCCAGTCCAGCCCGTCGGTCCCTGTCGGACAACAACATGTCCTCCCTGTGTGAGTGGCAAATGGAGTCTGTTGCCTGCTGCAGGAGCTCCACATGCCTTTCAGGGGGAGAATGGAAGTGGCCACCATATCCATTGCCTGAGCCATCATTTCACACAATGCCCCCTGTTGTGCTGCTATAGTGTAGATGGAGTTCTCCCACACAGTACTGCCTGGTGGCACCCGGCCACCGCGTTGGCGGGCACCACACCAGTTTGGGGCAAGGTGATGTGCAACTTGCTGACACATGTCCCACACGACAATAACTCTGGCATGCATGCACTGTCAATGAGTTGGAAGGGGAGGCAAAAAGCACACACTGATGACTGCAAGATGGAAAACCAACACATGTGCTGTATGCTAGACTGCACTGGCATCAAACATTACCCTGTGATGACAGCACACAGGCGGCATGTACCGTAGCCATGGCAGATTTGACAAGGACACCCAGATGGTAGCAAATCAGTACAGTCACCCATCCATGTGATATGGACATCATGAAAGACTCCCAACCATGGCACTGATGTTGTTGTGCGTATAGGAGTTGCAGTAAACAATTGTCCTGGGCAATTGGGGTGAAAGGGGTAGGGTACTAGATGGAATTCGTACCCTAGTGCTCTAGCAAGGCTGTCTGTGACCCCTGGGGGAAGATGACTGGTCACGCAACGCACAGGCACCCCAAAAACAATATTTAATGTGCACGCAAACCCTGGTAGACCATGTGCATGGAAAAATAAACCCGCACTATGCTGTGGCACTCAGAAACACAAAA
This sequence comes from Ambystoma mexicanum, assembly GCF_040938575.1. Classification (NCBI taxonomy): domain Eukaryota; kingdom Metazoa; phylum Chordata; class Amphibia; order Caudata; family Ambystomatidae; genus Ambystoma; species Ambystoma mexicanum. The sequence continues at coordinate 1,153,113,623 of NC_090933.1, forward strand.
ATAAGCGTGCACGTGGTACACGCAGCCTACAATGACATCTGAATGGGTACGCGACACACGGGGGTAACCACAGTTGGAAAATGCGTGCACGACTCACCGTCTGCCTGGAAAAAGAACGTCCAACATTATTTTCATTGCTTGCCTTACATTCTCTCCACGTTTAGAATTATCATTGTATTGACTAGTTTGCTATCCCTTGTGTCTGTATTATTGAGTATTTTTTCTATGTTTTTCCGATTTTTTAATGATACATTTTTCTTGCATCCATTATTCAGCTTTCACCCTCTGTAGTGTTGATAATGGATTTTTATGCCCCCATTATGCCTGCACACTTCACATGCAGCCTCTGATATGGACGTGCCGCATCGCGCTCTTTTTCCCGATGCGATGCGGTCACGTGTTTATTTATAGTAGCGTTTCCAGTAGCAACGCTTGTTTACAGCGTGCAGCACAGCGTTCCTCTGGCTGCCACAGACCCTGATTGTCTATCAGGTAATCACTTAGGACGTATCCTTTTAACCATAGCGCTGCTGCACTTTCTTACTTCTTTCTAAAAATATGTTTTGTTCTTCACAGTACGATTTATCTGGCTACACACTGCACGCTGCTGTTACTCGCAGCAGACCACACGTCTGCCTTTGATTGTAGATTCTTGTTCCTACGTGGCCACACACTTCTCGTGAGGTAACCTTGAACTATTTCCCCACTCATATGGTTGTGTATTTTTCACTGTATTTTTCACACTATTTTTATTCATTGATCTTCTTTTTCTTTATTGCATATTTCAACCTGACCTGAACCCTCACCTGTTTTGGTATGTGTCTTCACATTTTTTGCTTATACGCTTACTTTTATGATTCATGATTACATGTTGTGTTATCTTCTATGTCATATTCTATGTTATGTGGTTAATTTATTGTCTGTTATCAGATTAGACTTACCCTGATGAAGGAGCAGCATGCTCCGAAAGGCATTGGTATATGAAGTCTATTCAAAAATATGAGAAGTGGCAGCCGAATCCTCACTAAGACATGATTAGTGATTTTCCTTATTTACACTTTTTGGATTTGTGTTTTCGATAAACATACCTCTTCTATCACAACTTTGAATCTAATGGTTTTTTTAGTGAACTGTCATACCCGAAGAAGAAAACTTGCATTTCTATCATTCAACTTGTGTTTGAACTACACCACCCGTGCTGGGTTTGAACGGAGAGCGGCTGTTTGAGTTGATTTTTTATCTGGTCTTTTTTGTTTCACTGTACAGAGAAATGAGCCTGCCGCATGTGAGTCCTCTCATGTGTGAGACACATCGATGGTGTATGTATTGGTAAGCATGCTGGCCAAATGCAGGTGTGGGTGCACACATTTTTACATTTCTGTGTATGTACAGTGGCATGGTTGTGTTGTCACACATGGATGTTGGTTCCACCTGCATGTATCTCCACTATGTACATGTGCATGTGTGTTTATTTTACAAGTGTGCAACTGTGATACACCATGGATGCATGTGACAGTGACATGTAGGAGGCTGATTGCCAGATGTGACATGGATGGCGATCTTATCACTGCGACAGGTGGTGGAGATGTACAGATGCATGTATGTCTGGTGGCGTGTGTGCATGTGGTCTGCACTCCCCGTTTTGCATGTGAGGTGAGGCTAACCTTTGGTTTCTCATGCTGTTGTTTGTGTATGGATGGTGCTGCCTGGTGCAACATTCCTGTTGGTGTGATCATGTGTGTGAGGTCAAATGACATGTGTGTTGCGGAGTGTGATGCCATGTCTGAAGTTTGACACTGCCACTCATGTACAACTGTCATGTGTTTATCAGACCATTGTACAGTGCCCTGATGCCTGTGTTCTATCTCTCCCTGTCTGCAGCGTCAACTGATGAAGAGGGCGGAGACAGTGCTGTGGAGCAAAGCGGCAGGGATCGCACCACCAGCCGGAGACGCAAGGTCCGGCCCTCCTCCCATGTTGTCATCTCGTTGGGGAGTGAGGAGTCTGGTGCCGCGTCCGTGGCCGCAGCTGCCGAGGATAGGTCCAAGCGGCAGAGGTTGGAGGTGGACTCCTCGGCAGCAGAAGGGGCAGATGAGAACCCACAGGGTCTGATGGAGGAAGATGGCATGGAGTCATCCAGGTTGGTGGGGGGTTTGGTTGAGAAGGAGGCCGTGGAAGGGACACCTAGTTTGGTTGAGAAGGAGGCCGTGGAGGGGGGATTCCACTGGTGCTGGTGGTGCAGTCCAGGGGCAGGGACAGGAGGAAGCACAGGCCACCCCGGAGGTGCCTGTGTGTAATCCTGTCCCCGATCCTGTGGCTGCATCATACCACACCAGCAAGGATGCCTACATCCAGACCCGTTTTCAGGGAGGGGATGAGCGCACAACTGGCCTTCATCTCCCTGCGGATGTGGCAATCTGGGACCGTGTTGAGCCTGTCCTGGCTGGGATGGTGTTGCGTCAACGGGGCATGCGGGATGACCTGCAGTGTTTTTGTGAAGACACTGAACGTTATCTCGGATGCCTCTTTGACCGCGTCGACCTACTAGGACGGGTCACCAGTGCTGGATTCCTCTGTGTGCTGGACCTTGTTTCGACCACCTCCTCACCTTAACCCCCTATGCGCCATTCGTCCTCCGTGCCATCCTCTGGCCCTTGTATCACCTGGGCACCCTGTGGAGCTGCCTCTGACACAGCGGCCAGGCCGGTGGAAGACACATCCCTGCCACAGTCAGGAGTCGGAGGTCCAGCATGGGTGGCCACACCAACAACTGCACCCCAGCAGGAGGAGGACATGCAGGCATCAAGAGGCAGGGCACAGGCAGAGCAGCAGTAGGCTCAAGGTGGGAGCGATGATGGCTCGGGGCCATCAACATTAGAGGGGCAGGCATGGGCTGGAGGGCAGGAGGACCATGGATTGGGAGTGTCTTCTGTGTGGCAGCGGTTGGGCCAGCACATAGATGCAGAGCATCGGCGGACGAATGAGGCACTGCTCACTATGGTCAGGGCGGAGAACTCCATACGCAGGGCGCTGAGGCGGGCCGAGTGCCTCGAGGCAATTTGCAGGGAGTTGGAGTTGGACATGGCGTTATCCTTGCGAACCTCGGGGCCATGGAACAGGCCCGCCTCCAGGACATAGAACAGGAGTTCGATGATGCCCTGGCCCGGGAAATCGGCAAGTGAGCCGTAGGACTTGCCCGCCGCCATTGTATATAGTTAGTTAGTGTTAGGTTTCATTTATGTTTTTCTTTCATCTGGGGCGCTTGGACTATGCCCCACCTTTTGTAGATAGTTGTTTGTTAGGTAGTTTTTTTTTGTAGGTTTCATTTCAATGGTTTGGCCCATGGACCCTGGATTTGTTATTTGTATATAGTTGAACAGTGTATTAATCATCATTCATTTATTCTTTCACCATGGAGCAATGTATTTTACTTATTTCTTTCCCTTTGGATTTGCTTTGTTGGACGGAGACTTTGGACACATCTTCATTTGGATTTATTTTGATTCTGACTTCATATATATTTTATTAATTTTGGGACATGCTACATTTTATTTCTTATTTCCATTATTGTGTGTTTTCATTTAATTTCCTTCATTTTGTGTTCAATACATTTTTGTTTGGTACTTCAATTTGTGGTATTCTCTCATTGGTTTCATGCATGTCACAATGTGGGTTTTCATATTCACTGGCACCCATTGTGTGTGTGTGTGTGACGGACATGTGTTAATGTGCATACTTGCCGTTTGGGCTGTGTCATGTAATGGGCATTTCAATGTGGGGTGGATGAAATACTTGGTTGGCTCTTTGGACAGGGGTGACATGCAGTGGGCTTTGGGTGGCCATAAGGCCCATGATTGTGGATCATGATGACGTGTTGGGGGGACATGAGTTGGGGCCTGCTGGCAGGTGCCTATCACTGCTGGGTGGGTGGGGGTGCAGGGGAACATGAGTCAGGGCCTGCTGGCAGGTGCCCGTCACTGCTGGGTGGGTGGGGGTGCAGAGGGACATGAGTCGGGACCTGCTGGCAGGTGCCCGTCACTGCTGGGTGGGTGGGGGTCCATGGGGACATGAGTCGGGGCCTGCTGGCAGGTGCCCTTCACTGCTGGGCGGGTGGGAGTGCAGGGGGACATGAGTCGGGGCCTGCTGGCAGGTTCCCGTCACTGCTGGGTGGGTGGGGGTGCAAGGGGACATGAGTCGAGGCCTGCTGCCAGGTGCCTGTCACTGCTGGGTGGGTGGGGGTGTAGGAGGACATGAGTCGGTGCTCACTGGTGCATGGTGACATGTGGGCTGGCTGGGGGGCATGCCCAGGGTGGATGGGCTACCTGCGGGGCACGCCCAAGGTGAATGGGCTGCCTGCGGGGCATGGGCTGGGGTGCAGAGTAGTCCCCTGTGGGCTGCCTGCAGGGCCTGGGGAGGGGGGAGAGGGCACACCTGGGAGGACCCACATTGCCAATTTGCGTGTGGAACTTCCGGCGCACCCCCAAAATACACGTACCCCGCTCGCCCAAGGCCTATCGCGTGTGATACTCCCCGCGCACCCCAAGATACACGTACCCTGGTCGCACAAGGCCTATTGCGTGTGATACTCCCTGTGCACTCCCAGTAATACACGTACCCCGCTCACCCAAGGCCTATCACGTGTGATACTCCCTGCGCACCCCCAGTAATACACGTACCCCGCTCGCACAAGGCCTATCACGTGTGATACTCCCCACGCACCCCCAGTAATACACGTACCCCGCACACACAAGGCCTATCACATGTGATACTCCCCACGCACCCCCAAGATACACGTACCCTGGTTGCACAAGGCCTATCGCGTGTGAAACTCCCCGTGTACCCCCAGAAATACATGTACCCCGCTTGCACAAGGCCTATCGTGTGTGAAACTTCCTGCGCACCCCCAAGATACACGTACCCCGCTCACCCAAGGCCTATCGCATGTGAAACTTCCCGCACACCCCCAAGATACACGTACCCCGCTCGCACAAGGCCTATCGCATGTGATACTCCCTGCGCACCCCCAGTAATACACGTACCCCACTCGCCCAGCGGAATCGTGTGTGAAACTCCCCGCGCATCCCCAGAAATACACGTACCCCACTCGCACAAGGCCTATCGCGTGTGAAACTTCCCGCGCACCCCCAAGATACATGTACCCCGCTCGCACAAGGCATATCACGTGTGATACTCCCTGCGCACCCCAAGTATTACACATACCCCGCTCGCCCAGTGAAATTGCGTGTGAAACTTCCCACGCACCCCCAGAAATACACGTACCCCGCTCGCACAAGGCCTATCTCATGTGAAACTTCCCGCGCACCCCCAAGATACACGTCCCCGCTCGCACAAGGCCTATCGCGTGTGATACTCCCTGCGCACCCCCAGTAATACACGTACCCCACTCGCCCAGCGGAATCGTGTGTGAAACTCCCCGCGCATCCCCAGAAATACACATACCCCACTCGCACAAGGCCTATCGCGTGTGAAACTTCCCGCGCACCCCCAAGATACATGTACCCCACTCGCACAAGGCATATCACGTGTGATACTCCCTGCGCACCCCAAGTATTACACATACCCCGCTCGCCCAGTGAAATTGCGTGTGAAACTTCCCGCGCACCCCCAGAAATACACGTACCCCGCTCGCACAAGGCCTATCTCATGTGAAACTTCCCGCGCACCCCCAAGGTACACGTACCCCGCTCGCCCAAGGCCTATCGTGTGTGAAACTTCCCGCACACCCACAAGATACACGTACCCCGCTCACACAAGGCATATCGCATGTGATACTCCCCGCGCACTGCCAGTAATACACGAACCCCGCTCGACCAGCGAAATCACGTGTGAAACTGCATGTGCACCCCAAAATACACATACCCCGCTCGCCCAAGGGCTATCGCATGTGAAACTTCCCGCGCACCCCCAAGATACACGTACCTCGCTCGCACAAGGCCTATCGCGTGTGATACTCCCTGCGCATCCCTCAGAATACTCATACCCCGCTTGCACAAGGCCTACCGTGTGTGATACTTCCCACGCACCCCTCAGAATACACGTACCCCACTCACACAAGGCCTATCACGTGTGATACTCCCCGCGCACCCCCAGTAATACACATACCCTGCTTGCCCAAGGCCTATCGTGTGTGATACTCCCCGCGCACCCCCAGTAATACACGTACCCCGCTCGCCCAGCGAAATCTTGTGTGAAACTCCCCGCGCACCCCCAGAAATACACGTACCCCGCTCGCACAAGGCCTATTGTGTGTGAAACTTCCTGCGCACCCCCAAGATACACGTACCCCGCTCGCCCAAGGCCTATCGCGTGTGAAACTTCCTGCGCAGCCCCAAGATACACGTACCCCGCTCGCACAAGGCCTATCGCGTGTGATACTCCCCGCGCACCCCCAGTAATACACTTACCCCACTCGCCCAGTGAAATCGCATGAGAAACTTCCCGCGCACCCCCAGAAATACACGTACCCCGCTCGCACAAGGCCTATCGCGTGTGAAACTTCCCACGCACCCCCAAGATACACGTACCCCGCTCACCCAAGGCCTATCATGTGTGAAACTTCCCACGCACCCCCAAGATACGTACCCCGCTCACACAAGGCATATCGCATGTGATACTCCCCGCGCACTGCCAGTAATACACATACATACCTTGTTCGACCAGTAAAATCACGTGTGAAACTGCACGTGCACCCCAAAATACATGTACCCCACTCGCCCAAGGCCTATCGCGTGTGAAACTTCCCACGCACCCCCAAGATACACGTACCCCGCTCGCACAAGGCCTATCGCGTGTGATACTCCCCGCGCACCCCTCAGAATACAGGTACCCCGCTTGCACAAGGCCTACTGTGTGTGATACTCCCCGCGCAACCCTCAGAATACACGTACCCCGCTCGCCCAAGGCCTATCGCGTGTGAAACTTCCCGCGCACCCCCCAAATGCACTGTACCGGCTCTGTGAACTGGTGCAGGGTTAGCGTGGCCCTTTGCGCTGCATTGGGGATTTCAATGCCTTATCCATGTGCAAGGGGCCTTCTTGGGGGTGTAACTGGCGCTGCGGGATGTTCTCTGCGCCAGCGCTCAAAATGGCTTTGATATTCCATGAATATGCGGTGCGCCAGAATGCTGTTTAGCGCACACGGCTGGCACACGCTGGCTCACGCTACCTCTCTGCGCTGCTCGCGTGCACTGCCTCTGCACTGAAATTTATGAATTACCCTGTTAGAGTCTTACGCTGTGTGGACAATATCACATCATGACTAATGCTGAAATGTTGAAATATTTATGAACATAATGGCACTCCTGATTTGAAAATCTTAAGAAGTATGTGATGCTTTATGGATTTATGGAAAACAGTTGTACATGTCACTTCATCTTTCCTTATGGAAAAAAGGGACCCACTAACCCACCCACCCTTGCCCTTCAAGCCAATATCAGATGTCCGGGCAAGAGAGCCATCCAAAGCTAACTTCCTTCTCTGGAGACTTTCACATGCTCGCGTTTGGACATTGGGTAGAACCTGGTTCAACAGTTTTAGGACAATAAATGTTTTACCTTTTCACAGTGGCCTAAATAAAAATAAACTATCTCCTGGAGCAGTTCTTTTTCACCTCTTATTTTTTTTCTTTTTTTGAATTGTATTTGGTTTAACAAAACCTTTACAAACAATAATGTATACACCAAATATAAAATACTCTAAAAACAATACAAAAGCTAATGTCAGAATCACATACAGAACAAATCAAAATTGAAATGTACATTTCTTTGGATAAAAAAAAGACCTGGAGAAGAGGGAAATAAGGAAAAATAGGAGTAAAACTATTAATTTAACCAAATTAAATATCTATTATCCAGGTGGGGTGCTGAGGCCGCACACATTAATAAAAAATTTAACAATCGCCAATTTTAGGGGCACAGATTTCGTGTGTAACATTTCCCACCATACAACATCAAGATCGACAATTTCTTGGTTCTCGCCTCGTAATAATGTTAGTAAATACAGTACTTGTATTTGTCATTCATGATATTGTCCAAAATATGATGCACCCTTTGCCTCAATATGAGACCCTTTGTATCAGTGAGCGACGACTGGGGTATTTTTCCACAGTACCAATAGCCTAAAGGTAAATTAGCTGTACCTCCACACTTTCTCTCTCCTCTAAAGGGTATCGAAGAAGGCTGCCGACACAGTGAGAAACCAAAGGGTGACTCACTTACTAGTCCCTGGGGAGCTCTCTCTCAGGTGGCCAGGGCACAGCCATCATCTTTGGATCCAGACCCTGGGGGTGGACCAGTGCGGGAGGATCACCTGGATGGCGGGTCTTCGGTAAGTCGGGGTGAGACAACCGATGCTGAGACGCGTTATTCCCACCTTTCCCATACCCCATCCTATTTTATAGGATCCTCTAATGTCCCAACTCCCCCTGCCCATTCTACACAAACACTGGGCAGAGGAAGAGGGCGACTGAGGGTAGAAAAGCAAACACTTACATATCTCATTGGATATGTCTCCTTAATAAGGTCAGGCAAAGTCAGGCACTTGACCATAATCACATACATCTGATACACATTAGCTCTCCCCACACGGATAAATGGCTGAACCTAGAGACACACTCTGAGCAATGTGGAACACAAGAAGGAGTAGATCTTCTGGGGCAAAGGCAAACCAACTGGAGCAGGGCGACTGATCGAGGAACTAAGGCTTAGGGTAGAGAAACCATGAAGTTCCCTGCAGGAGGTCATTGCCTCTGGAAAGCCACAAAGGAGTCGTGGAGAAAGCCAAATCACAAACAAGAAGAAACCTGCATTGTGTTTCAAGGATGCCAGTGACCCTCCTGGGTGAATGACAGAGTTGGGTAGGTGAGGTCGAGCCTGTGGTATTAACCTTGACTCGTGAATCAAAGCTGCAAGGACAAGAAAGGAACGTGCACAACTGGTGAGTTAGTGAAAGAAACCAAAAGCCAGTTTGTGTCAAGGAAAGATTGAAGCCAGAACAGTGTATCTCACAATTGAAGGTTGTCCATATGCTGATGAGATGCAAAAGAAAGCTAACCAGTGATGAACTTTTAAGTTGCCGATAACTGTGAGGCCAGTGATACAGAGTAGTAGAGTTGTTTGGCAAAAGGAAGTAGCCTACCCAAACGTCTCCGCAAAATGTTTGAGGTCTTGTTATAAAGCGGCAAAGTGAACCAACTCTGAAATGTAGAATGGTCAAGATTAACCCTTGCAAAAGGGGAAGTAAAAAGGTGAAAGCTTTAAGAGAAAGTTTTCTTTGAACTTTTGTGCTTGTGTTATGGAACTGCCAAGACCAAGAGGCACTGGGGTAAATAACATAAAGGGAAAGCTGGAGAGAAAGTCAAAGTGGTCCTGCAGGGGTCTATAGGAAAAGACTTGCACATTCGAGTGTGGGCTCTGGTCTGCACCGCCAGACCCAACAGAGAACTCCCACAGCTACCTGCCGGCATTCTCTGTGTCCTCCTCCCACTGGTCCACCATCAGGATTTGAATTTCCTGCGTTGGAGATCTGCTACACCTACTTCCTCCGATGGCTGCGTTCGACATTGATGCCGGGTTTGACCCATCTAATAGTCCTTTGCTGCTTTTCATGCATTGTATCCAGTTCCTCCCATGCAGAATGCAAAAGTCCTTCATATCTGTTAATGACTTAATCCTCATGCCTTCGCTGGGCCACCTCGTACCAGTGTTGGCACAGTCAATGATCTTCATGCCTCCTGTGCTCTTCCTCATCCTAGTACTTTTGGCTTCCTCTCCTATGTTACAATGTAGTGGTTCTGGACATTAGGCAGGGCTAGGGAATGTCGAGGCGGAACGCCATTTAACGGGATGTACCCCAGGTGATCGTCCTTATCCCCAGGAGGGGAGTCCCACCCCATGAGGTCCTCGCGCATTAAACCAACCCTAGAGGGTCTATTGGGTTGCGGCCACACCTGCCTAGCCTCATGGAAAAGGGATCCCTCTTGGGGAGAAGGGACGACACCTTGTGAATCGTCACACTCTACAGTTATGTTTCGCTACTGGAATGTATAACAGGCTCACTGCCATTTTTATAACTCCAGGCAGAGAAAAGAGGTGGTGGTGGATCGAATTAACGGGAAGAGAGGAAGCGGCGGGGGGCACTTGTCTTTGTCATGGTGGACGTTTGCCACTTAACAACCATTTCTTTCCCTCTTCAAACAAACAGTTACAATTGACATCACTAAAGAATGGCTGTTCACTCTGTCTAGACTTTACATTGCATGACTTAAGTAATTGTGAGCTTGACTTCTTTTGGCATGAAACTCATGCCTATCCTACAGCCTATCCTCCACCACTTTCAAAGAAGATGAGTCTGAGAACAAAGATGAAGTCTGATTTACTGCACTGCCTGGAAGAGCTCACACATGGGAAAGAAAATATCTCCTCCCCTATAGTCCAATTTCCCTTTTTTGATGATGCAGCCATCATCAGCCTGCTGCAAAGAGGATTTGCAAAAACATTCCAAGTTCATGAGACGTTTTTCTGCCCCACATCAAATCACAGTTTCAATCTGTATCAAGATTAGGCATATCCTTGGATGTGCATACCTTGAAACGTGAATAGCGACACACACAGCGAAATGGAAACGTGAGAGCTAGCAAGTCTGGTTCTGACAACAGTTTCGCTGTGTTAATGAAAACAAGACTACATTGTGCTCCGTTGCAGCAAATGCAGCAGCCATTTCCACGAACTGGTGATTACCACAAAAGATACATATGAGCTTTGCATGAATCATAAAAACGTTTTGGGACTGGGTCCATGCTCACAGGATATTATAGGTTAAATATAACGCGCTTAATACCCAGGGATTTCTAAGCGCGGACCAGGAGATCGAACCTATGTTACTCCGTGTCGTCTTGCTGCCAAAGCGAGCACATTGCCGCTGAGCTATACTCCCGAGACATGAAGAGACATAACTCTTGCATTCTACTCGACTTAAGGGATGCTGTGCAGCAAGGGTATGATTCCCTAATGCGCACTCTAGACGCATTGTACAGAGCTGTAGTGCTAGCCATAACATCGGCTCATCATCTGAAGATTGCACTATGGGTTGCACGTGGAGATGGGAAGAACTTCTGGTTCCTTGCTTCTCATGAGCTAGCAAAAGCTCTAGGTCCTGCTCACTGTATCCCCTTGACAATGTTCCAATCAATTACTGGGGGCGAACCCGTCTCCTTTTTTGGGGGGGAGATGTGAAATGACTGCTTGGGACACCAGGAATACATATGGCACTGCCACCTCAGCATTTTGGCTTAATGCACAAAAACCCAGACTCGTTTAAAAGTGGAAAAGGTCGCTTTAATGTGACAGGCCAAAGCTTACAATCAAACGCTTAACTGGCTCCATGGCCTAACAAACTAAAGGAATATTTTAACCACCACTTAAATAAATTAAACATTTTCATTTTCCCCCAACAATTAAATAATTAAATAACCCAATTCCTCCCTAATGATCCCTTGGATCCTACCGTCTCCTTGCCCCTTTTCCAGGCGTCCCGCTTTCTCCCAGGGGCCATGCCCCTCCAGGCTCAATACCTGTTCCCCCGGGGTGACCTGCTTGTGCAAACAGCGCCACCCCATCCTTTCCCGTGTCGTTCCCCCATTGTGCTTCCCTCCCCCCACATCAAAAGGGGCCATGCCCCCGGCACCAGAAAAACCCTCCCCCGAGGAGTTCTTTCTGCCCCAACCCCCCCCCCCCACTTTTCTACCTCAAACTTTTTCCCCATTCTCCCAGCCAAGCACCAAATTCCGCCAGGTAGTGATTATTCCCATACACTGACAAGTGTACCCCAACCTCTCTAAAGATAAGGAGACCCTCAAATGTTATTTCTTTATGGTCCATGACCTGCCCTGCCACCGAGGCACAACATTGTACCCTTTCCCTCATTATCCCCTTCCTGGCCCGTTCCATTGCTCCCCCCTTCTCATTCCCCTCCACACTCATTGCGGCAACAACTTAGTCCATACCCCCACTGCTTGAGGCCACATTTCCCGCACCCCCCCTACGTCCCTCTTCATTTTCTTTAGCAGAGCCAACCCCTAATCTCTCACCAGGTCATTCTCCCCTGCATGCATAATCCCCACCTCTGGAACCCCAACGTTCCCTCGTCCCTGCCAATATAGGAAGCAGCTGATCCCACCGCAGGCCCCCCAACCCGTGCTGTCTCACCACCACTTCCTTGAAACTGCACCCCTGTTACCTTCCAAACCCCCTTTCTCCACTTCCTTCCCAGTCCACTTAACAATTGAATGGCCAACAAATCAAAAACTTGCGCCAACTCCCCTTCCTTTCGCGCAGCATCTGAAAAAGAAAATACAAAATCACTGACAAGTCAAAATATATTTCAACAACAGTTGGCCCACAAAGTCCTAACCACCTTTTCAACACCCCCATTATCAAACTCCCTGCCGTACCCCTTGTATTTCCCAGACCTTCAACGTCCCACTTTTCTCACCTTGTCTTCTGAAAAACCCCAGCCCGGTACCCTCAGATGCTGCGCCCCTCCTAAAGTAATGAGTCCCAAACTCCTCTTCCTTTTCTCCCACTGCCACCAACTCCTTCCGAATACCCCTAGCACCTGGAACTGGGCATAAGACCTTGCTCCCACGACCCAGCCGAACCCAAGAGCCCCTTCCCTTCATAACCGTCTTAGACCTTTTTAATCTTGATGTCTAACCTTCTTCTGTAATTTGACCATCTTCCCATTGCAGTCACCCTACCCCCCCTTTTCCCCCCGACCAACTCAGAAGCCCTGAAAGCCCCCAAACAATAACCACGTAAAACAGGTCGCAAACAGCTCCCCTACAAGCAATAAACCATTTATTCCACTTGTTGTGTCCAGTTTTATTCCCTTACATTCCTGCATTGTCCTCCCTGCACCGGGGGCCCCCGTGCACCCCCCGTCCCTGCAGGCCCTTTAGATTATTACTCCTCTCGCCATTGCACCAGGGGCCAAACCTGCACCCCTGTCCATGCAGTCCCTTCCATCTAACTCTTTAAGCTCCTCGCATCCCTTACCACCTTTTTCCCGCCTGCACCAGGGGCCCTAATGCACCCCCGTCCATGCAGGCCCCTTTTTTGCTTTACCCCTCTCCACCTCTGCACCAGGGGCCAAACCTGCGCCCCCGTCCATGCAGTTCCTTCCATATCACCATCTTCCAGCTACTTGCGTCCATTACCACCTGTTTCCCACCTGCACCAGGGGGCCTAGTGCACCCCCGTCCATGCAGGCCCCCTTTTTCCTTTACTCCTCTCCACCGCTGCACCAGGGGCCAAACCTGCGCCCCCGTCCATGCAGACCATTACACATAAATTCCTCTACCGGCACCTCGCTTCTCTGTTTCACTTTTTTTTTTTTTTTTTTTTTTTAAATTTAGCTGCACCAGGGGCCTTAGTGCACCCCCGTCCATGCAGACCCATCTCCCCACTTCCACCTGCTGCACCAGAGGCGCTCCCGCACCTCCGTCCATGCAGCCTGCAGCCTACTCACCTTGTCGTGCGGCAAGCGTGAGTGCTTCACCACCGTCGTCCCTGCCCTCCCAACGACAGCTACCTCTCCCTTCTCAAATTCCCACCGATACCTCCCACCTGGGCCCTCCCCTACCTACGCATCCTCCTCCTCATCTTTCTCCTGTCCCCTTCAATTTGCTCCCAACTAACCTTTCATCAAACCTTGTGCCCCCCACCTCCTTTACTATAAACTGAGCCCGACCTTCCAGCACACCCCAATTTACCTGGCATGCGGTCCTTCCCCCCCACTTCCTTACCCCGCTCCTCGCCCTGACCCACTGTCCCCTGCCTGAAAACAATCTGTAACCTGATGCCAACCCGTACACCCGCTGCACTCGTGTTTAAATTTGCACCTTCACCTCATGCAGCTTCCTTTATTGAACTCCCAACATGCTGTTGAGGGCTGTCCTCCGCCTCCTCCCCCCGCCCCCTCATGGGCGGGGCGACCAAGAAAGGGCCGGTAAGGCACAGGCAGCCCACTTGCTGTGTGTAATGTCGGGGCAGGCCCCGTTGGAGCCATCCATTGCAGCCAACGATCCATGTCTATCTCACCCCCAGACCGCCTAACTATCCTCCGCCCTTCACGCTCTGAATTCCTCATCATAGCGTACCCAAACAAAACTCCCAACTCGTGAAAAACCTTCCTAAGTACGTCCATATATTTAAGCAGGGACGCACCGCTCCGTAAATTTTTTACAGCACACACTGGCATAAATAATAAACGCCGACGTCCAATTCTCAATGGTCACCGGGACCCTTGGGCGTGAAGCCAGTTCCCTCTCTACTTCCTTAGACCCCTCCTTTGCTCTCACTTCCCTATGGAGCAATTTAAAGACATCCACCAATTCCCCTGCCTGAATCTTCTCCCTGGACGCTGCCCTCAAGTGCGCCTCCAATGGTTTTGTTATCCCCATGTATGGCCATTTGTTCCCCTTTCTTTTCACTTCACACTCCTTATCCTTTCCAGCTTGCACTTCGAGCACCAATGGCTCCCTCACCTTGTCCGTTTGGACCTCCACCGAGCAAATGCTCTTTTCAACCCCTTCGGCTCCAATGGCCTGCACACCAACTTCCTTCCTTACACCTGGAAAACCAGCCCGTTCCTCCCCCGACCACCTACTTGTAACCCCTCTCTGCCATGCAGATGACCATTCCCTTTCCCGCTCACCTCTTTCCACACCTGCCGCCCGTAGTCTGGCGTCCACACCGATGCTCCTCCTCTCCTTCCATAGAGGGCTCCTACCCTTAAATAGCATTGCGGATGCGCGCTCATGCCCAGTTTGAGTTGATGATCTTCATGCGAGCCCGGGGCGTCCGCCCCGCCACCCCTTTGACGTCTTCTCGGCGGGGTTGTGGGAAACCCTCGCCTGGTCCTCTTCTCTCGGGCGAGGCGTTCCGACCTCCACCCTGGAATCCTCATTGCTAGGGGCTGTACTGCACCCTCTAGGCTTTCCTTGCGCTAACCGAGGAGGGGCCGTTGTAAAACTCCCTACCTCCCCCTGACCAGCGGGGGCTGCACAGCGCCCTCCGCCCTCACTCCTCCTACCCGGGGGGGCCGTTCCGCGCCCCATTCCGACCTCCTCAAATTGATGGGGACCTCTCCCTCCTTTTCCCACCTGCACTCTTCCGCAGGTATTTGCCCCCTTTTCCCCTCTGTCCAGATTGCCCCACTCTGCGCCCCATCACCCCCACTGACATGACTCTCCTGCCATCCGCCGCTGCCCTACGCTGCGGCCTGCCCCCCCCCCCACCTCCCCTTCTCCCGAAACCTCCACTACCGCCCCTTCAAGCTGGGCCTTAGATGCCCTGTTAATAATTTCTAGGGCCTCCCTCGCACCCTGGCATCCACCCAGCCCTTCTTACTAGCTCCCTGTCCCAGCATAGTGCCCAGATAAAATGACAGTGCACTCAATAATCCCTTTAATCTTACATCTACCCACTAAACCCCCGAGCCAGCCCTTCCCGTGGGAACTTACCCAGTGCAAAGGAAAGCCCCGAAAGGGGAACTAAGCTAAGAAATAAAGGTATCCCAGAATGTTAATTAACCTAATTCCACATAAAATTACCCCAAAGAGACCATTGTATGCTTTATTTCGCTATTATTCTTATATATATATATATATATTTTTTTTTTATTTTAACCTCTTTAAACTAACCTTTGCCCAGACAAAACTTCCTCCTTATTTTCTGACAAAATGCCCCCCAAAAAGAAACAAACCCCAAAAACCAGGAGCCACAGCACAGCCTTGAAACCCTTGTGTATAGGAGCGTTTCAAATGCCATATCATATCCCTGCTGCTGAAAAAAACCCCTACCCAAACCCCCCTCCCTACTCGCCTACTGTGTTTCCGTTTATTTATTATTATTATTATTTTTTTTGTTTTTTTTTGTTTTTTAATCTAACTGGGCCCCACCGTGCCCTTCCACCACCACAGCCTGCCCCCTGGTGGCTCACCCGCCGCACCGCAGGGCCTAGCAGCCCACTACCTGAAAGAGAGAGCGGCCCCTTTAAGAGGACCGCTCTGCCCCCTCCCTTCAGCAAGCCCGCACCGCGCGCGAGGACCAGGGAAGCCCGGCACGCAACGGCTCCAACAACGGACCCCCCAGCCGACCCATTGCCCCCTAACGCCCACCAAGAGAAGCGGGACGGCACCTGATCCTAACAAACCCCCGTGACCACACTAAACCCAACGAGGGATGCACCTCACAGCGGCGCTCCTGCACCCTCCCCGGCAACCCGAAACCACAAGAAAACCGCGGCCCCAGCTGGCGCGACCCGCCCTCCCTGATCCCAAAACCACCGACGGCTGCTCCGGTAAGCTACCATGGGTTAAAATAAATCATCCGTTTACGTTTCAGAGACTCGCTCCGCGCCTGTTCATAACTACGCACCAGTTCTCGAGTGACGGGCGCGTGCACTGTCGCCCCGCGAAAAGGAAACGCAGAATTCAGTGTAAACCATTCATTGCACGGCCCCTCCCTCGGAAGCTGCGCATTTCCCCAGATTGGAGAACGTAGCGATGAGGCGAATTGCCAAAGATCACAGAATGTCGGCTACATGGAAACGCCGGGATTAAAGCAACCGACCATTGGAAGGCACGAAGCCCTCATCAAACAGCCCCGACGAGGGGTTCAAAGGCCCTACATCGAGAGGAAGCGGCTCCGGTAAGCAGGGGGGGGGAGGGGGGGGGAGGGGTGGGGGGTACCTTATATACAGTACCCCCCTAATATGCGGAGTCCGCAAGCACCCTCCCCTACTAAACCTATCCCTGCCCCCAAAACCCCTGCTATCCCCTACCTCCTCTCCTACCGCGACCCTAGGCCCAGCTACAGGGAAGGCTCGGGAGCAGGCGACAGGACAATCATCAAGTCCTAACCGTCGCCTGCCTCCCGAACCTTCCCTGAGCCCTTAAATACCCCCCCAGGAGGCGCTCTGCCCCACGGCCACTCGCTGGCCATGTGCATCGCCAAAAAACTCCCCGGGGGGAAACGCTTCGCGTTCCCCCCGGGGCCCCCCTTCTGTACATTGACTGGCAGGCCATCTCGACTGTCAGTAGAGGAATTTCTGAAGGCATTGGAGGTTCATAATTTTGCTAAATAGCCCTACCAACCACGAAGAGCGTGTCCATGAGGCAAGAAAGCAGCTGCTCATGTGGAAAGTTAGGGAAACTGGCAGCATAGACAGGATGCTCTCATTCAGCTCATCACAAGAGCTGCTGCATACCAGGCTGGTCATTGCCGAGCCAATGATAATCGCACAACCAGAGCTTCATCATTGAGTGATTGGCGGTGGGAAAAGAAATGCAATGCAGGGGTGGGTAGAATTATGCTGTCTAACCTTGCCGGAGAATACGCAAGCTTGCAGGCAACTGAAACGATGAACGAGACATTGCACGTGTCGTAATCTGCTTGCTCTTTGTCGTTGTTGGGCACAATCTACTGACTTAAATAAGTAACGAGGAGATGGTAGCCAAGTGTATTTGCAGCTTTGTTTTTACATGGAATAAACAGCAACTATTATTTATTTTTTTCCCTAGGATGCCTAACAATTGACAATAATAACAGTTAATGTTAGGTTACAAAACAGACACATTTCATGTACTGTTATCTACCATTCCTTCTAAATCAGGCATCACAAACACTAAAATATGCATGATTCTCCATACATTGAACTGTAACATAAATCTGTGAACGTAGTGAAAATGTTTGTCAGGATGTTTACAGAGAAAATCTGAGATTGCCCTATAGCCAAATAAATTCAATGTGATACGGTCTAAAATTAGTATGTTTTTAGATCATCAAAGGCATAACTTTTTTACGTATCTGGCATAATTGTTTTACGCATCTGGCATACTACCAATATCATCTTTGTCGAGGCCCGCCTTCAGAAACTGTTGAAGAGCAGCCACTGGTCTTACCTATCCGGGAAAGAAGAGCATGCACCAATGGATGGAGCACACCTCATTCGGAATAGCTATCTTCCAACCAATCATAGTGGAGGAAGAATGTTTATGGAGACTGTGGGCCGATGCATAAAGCCAGTGTGCAGGGACAAATTAGTCATGCACAGCCACAAGACGAAAGGTGTGTGCAGAAACATCTGTATTCTCCCTGGGTTAGTGCCGAGGCCTTCATCTGACATACCAAATTCCCGCGTCAACTTATTAGGATCTCTGCCCCCATCACCCTCTTTCTAACAGTTTTAGTTCAATTTGCTTCTCCTGGTTATCCCTGAGTTAATCATACGTCTGGCTTGCCACCCATTTAGTCAGGAACTCTGTTTCTTTATCATTTATCATCAAGGAGGTGGCCCGATCATTGACACTTGAGTCTCGGCTTCTTGTGTTGGTATCTGTGCTTTAGTTTTGGTCTGGAATTTCACTTTTCTCTGGTCCTAGCCCATTCTTCTTTTGCCCGCGTCCATTGTTGTGATCACCTGCTTCTTCTTCTAGTCTGAGGGTCCCTTTTCCCACCTGTATTTCTTTTCCTTTTCTCTCTTGAATATCGCCCCTTGAAGTGTATTTATTTCTTTTGTCTTTTGTTTTGACTTATTTCCTCCCCCCTTTGCAACTTTTCACTCTCTCCGTCCTTTTCCACTCTTGGGATTGTTTTTTCCTCTACCCATCAAGACTCCATTCAGGTGGTCCTTTTGTCTCCTCCTCTCCTATACTCCTCTCAATTCCTCTCTTCTCTCCGATGTTCTCTTTACCATTTCTACTCATTCTTCCATTACTTTTTACACCCCCTTTTATAGGGCCCTGTTTAAGCGTCCTTCCCCACTCCTCTACTCTTTCATCTTCTCTTCTTACCTCTCTCGGGACCCCTGTACCACGTCCTTCAGGCTTCTGTTGCTCTTCCTTCTCTGGGGTTCTTTTTATTGTAGCTGTGCATTCTAAAAAACTTGCCTTTTTATGCATTCTTGTGTCCCATCTGGACCGGCCAAGTTGTGACTCGCTCCTTCCTTTCCTTCACTCTTTCCAGTCTTTCTACCACACCACTGTGGTGTCTCCCTCTCCACATGCTTCAGCCTTCTTTTCTTTTCACCACCAGTCTTCTTTCTTGAAGAAGTGGAAGAGACCTATCAAAACATCAGCCCCTTGGTTGTCCCCTCATTTGTGTGTACTCAGGTTGAAATATCGGCAATCAGAGTGATGCTGGCGTTGAGCCTACTGGGAAAGTGATACACTTCTCCTCAGTGCCGTTCGCCTTGAGTATCAGGCACCATTGCAGAGGCTAAAAGCACATATGTTTCGACCTGTATTACTAATGCTAGGAACCATTCTAAAGAACTTTTTTCTCTTATTTGGGACTTCTCCTCCCCAGCAGTTGCTAGCTCTTCAATTGTACCATCTAAGAACATGTGTGATGCTCGTTCAGCCTTCTTCTCTGATAAAATAGTGAGGACATGCCTGCCTCTTATTTAGCTGGCTATATCCACTCTCCCCTCGTAGTGGATGCTGGGGACAGCTGTCAGGGGTGTTTTTTACCTTTACCCTGACCTCACAGGAGCAGGTCAGCAAAACAGTCTTTATATAATTTATAATTGGTTACTTATAACGCACTTAATGCCCAAAGGTTTCTAAGCGCGTACCTGGGGATACAGCCTGTGTTACTCCGTGTCATCCTGCTAACAAGACTAGCACGTTTCCCCTAAGCTATCCTCCCGAGAAGTCTTAAGTTCCATTAGACCAATCCCACTGAAAATTCGCAAGGCTTTGGGTGTGGAGCTAGCATCCTTGTTCACCTCCGCTCTTAATCATTGACTGTGCTCGTTTTTTTTTGTTCCAACAGTTCTGCAAGGGGATGTTGTATCTCCACTCCTGAAGAGGCCTGCCTTTGATCCCGCCATCTTGGGTAATATCCACCTGATATCCTTGTTGGTGTTTTTGATGAAAGCACTAGAGGCCATTGTTAACCCCCTCCCTCCCCCCATCCACGACCAAACTTAGACATTTTCTTGAGGAGGCAGCCATTCTTGATGTTTCTCAGTTGGGTTTTCACCCAGCAATGGGTACTGAATCAGTTCTTACCTCCGTTATCGACTCCTTAACCATGATTATGAACCAGGGCGGAGTGAGGTTGTTGATCCTATTAGAATTTTCTGTGCCGTTCGACACAATTGACCACTCTCTTCTGTGTCGCTGCCTGGAGGAAATTGGGATTGGTGGCTCAGTCCTTGAAATGTTCAAGTCCTTTCTTACTGCCCCAGACAGAGCTGTTGTTTCTCCTACCCTTCTTTTCTGCACCCTCTCCTCTGACATGTGGAGTTCCCCAGAGGTCAGCTATCCCCCCCCCCTGTTTTATATTTATGTTCTCCCTTTTTCAAAATTGATTCATTTCCATGGGTGTCGCTTTTATGCCTTAAACACAAGGCGATGGCCTCGCGGTTTAAGAACTGCCTTGTGGATATTGACAGCAGGATGAACACTAATTGGTTGAAACTCAATGCAGAGAAAACTGAGGTTATGGTTCTCAGCCGTTCTCCAGCTGCACAGGCCCTTTGAACTACTAATTTCTGGCCCTATTCACTGGGCCCCCTACCCACTCAAGGCCATGTGCTAAAAAATCTTGGAATCAAAATTGCATCATTTCTCTCAGTTTCCCCTCATGTTAGGGTGAGATGTAGTGTGGGCCACACTAAGCTTAGAATTCGTAGGAAAATGTGCACGTATATTCCATCTGAATTGTGGTGTTTGGTAGTCTCGGCGTCCATATTAGGGACCCATAACTACTGCAAAGCAACACTACTCGCCCAGTCTAATTTTCGAATCCAGCACCTGCAACTGGTTCAAAATTCTGTAGCTCATCTGGCCATTGGCCTGCTCAATTGTGCTCATGTCTCCCTGGTACTTCTGAGTCTTCACTGGCTGCCTGTTGCGGCCAGAATTAAATTCAAGACCTTGGGCCTCATTATGAGTCCACCGGTATCCTGCCGGTAGTTCCTGCCGTACCGTCTCTGCCACCCGATATCCCAGGGTTTACCGGGATATTTCAAGCAGCAGAGATGCTGGCAACTCCCCATTCCGATGATATGATAGGTTATTTATAACGCGCTTAATACCCAGAGGTTTCTAAACGCGGACCCAGGGATCGAACCTGTGGTGCTCCGTGTCATCTTGCTTCCAAGGTGAGCATGTTGCCCCTGAGCTATCCTCCCAAGACAGGAGAATGAGTTGCTGAATCACAGGCACCGGTACTCCCAGGGCTGGTGATTCTGGCAATTATCTGCTGGTAGTGGCCTGATCTACCCACAGGTCAGGCCTGATGGTAGATCAGAGCCCCTACCAGCTGACTTGTAGTTTGCCATCCAGAAAGGTTCCCATACACGTTTTTACTGGCACCTTATTTCCAGACCAACAAATTTATAATGAGCCTCCTTGTGTCTTGTTCACTGGGCCTGCTACGGCTTTGGTGCACAGAACCTAATTGCCAAACACACCCCCTGCTCAGCAACTTCATTTAGCGAATCATATCCTTTTGTAGACCCACCGCTTTTTTAAAAATTCATGTTCGGTCGCAGCCCCGATTTTGTGGAATTCTATGCCCCATGTGGGCTTTCTGCCACCTTCCTTAGTTTAGTCTCTGAACCTTTTCTTGGTTGCCTTCTCTTGCTTCCTCCATCTTTCCACCAGCTCTATCTTATGGTGCCCACTCTTCGGGTTCGAGGCTTTCCCCTTCTGTCTTTTTCTTTTCCCTACTTGCTGCCTCATTCGCCCTTCTGACCTCTTGCTCAAGTTCTCCCCAGCTCTGTAGGCCATGGGTTCTTCCTCGTTCTCTTCTCTCAGCCTTCACTTTGTTCCTCCTTCTCACTTCGATCTCCTGGAAATAGCTTTCTTCCTTCTTCCTTCTTTTTTCCCTGCTTCCTTTATGTGACCTTCCACCTTGACTGCTTGCCTTTCCCCATCCCTTTCTTGTCTGTATTTGTGGCACAGCTCGCAGGCCAGAACTTACAAGACCGGGTATGACATTTTGAAATCAGGCAGACCTATTTGGAAAACATTTTACTTCCCTTGTAGACAGCACCTTGAACCTGCAACCTCTCTGCACCAGTGTCCCACACAGGAACTCCACATTCAATTCAAACTCACAGACCAAGTTCAACAGTGAGCCCCCAACCAACATCGACTCAA
The DNA here is from genome assembly GCF_040938575.1 of Ambystoma mexicanum. NCBI lineage: Eukaryota > Metazoa > Chordata > Amphibia > Caudata > Ambystomatidae > Ambystoma > Ambystoma mexicanum. The sequence goes on from NC_090933.1 coordinate 1,153,135,817, forward strand.
GTAAGTGAAGTGACTTGTCATTAGGGAGTCTTCCATTACATCATGAGCCTTAGAGACATCCTTCTAGTCCAACTGTCCCCTTTTCTCCCAGGATGGCTCTTTAAGACGTTACGCCGTCTTTGGTCTCTGCATGCACCCAGGGCTCATACCCTCCCCCTTATCGACAGTCTCCTCCCTGGGCTTTCCTTCTGGAGAATGAGTAACCATCAGAGTTCTTCTGAAGTAACATTGACAGTTTAGATTTTTGCAGAATCAACCTTTCTGCTCGACTGCTCTTCCAGCATGCTCAGGGGTCTGTCCTCCACTGCCATTTCCTCATAGGTTCTCATTTATTGGTGTTCAAGTTTAAGATGGCAATATGAAATTGGTTCAGACTAACCTTTCCCTTTGAGTTATCACCTCGAATCTGAGGTTGAGTCTCCCAAATCTACTTTGGGTTCTTTCATTGCTGTTGGTTCTGGCCTCATCGAGCTAGAGGCTTCAAATTACTGCAAGCATCCCATAATAAATGGTAAAATAGACAAACAGACCTTTCCTGTCTGGATCTTCTAGTGTGGTCAAGCCACTGGTCAAACCAGATGAAGTCTAAACTGACAATCAAATTCCCAGGGAACATAGCTATGAGAGACAGTATACACTAAGAAGTAACCAAGTTCAAAGATGATCTTAAGTGTGGAGGTTGCAAATCTGTTTGGGTGGTACTTTGGTGATGCCCAGAAAGTAAAACTGATAGCATATTCGAAAGCATTCAAATGAAATCTGACATTTTATCTATATTCTTTGAGCACTTGCATAGAGACATGCCTGGGCTCCTTCATGGTTTTGGAAGGAAGGGTTAGAGTCTTCTATTTCCTAACTGGGAGCATCTTCCAGGGTCTCATACAGATTTTAATAATGTTATTCCTTTGGTTCCTTTATTGAAACTGTTGTAGAAGTCATCCAATGACTCTATGGGTGATTTGGGTGGAGAGTGTTTCTAGTTTATACCAATGTGCAACCTTTTTGGTGAAAGGCCTGGATCTTGCTGTGGAATCCATTCCTTGGAGTTTTCTTCACATAGCAATGTCAGCCTTGTAGCTAAAAGCTTTCAGGAGACCTAAACTATTCCTTCAGGGAGGGAAAGTCAAAGGTTTAACTGCCAGGTAGCAGCCATTTTCTGTTAATCTCGGGTGACCTCAATGCACTGTTGACCCAGACAGATCTTCTCTCAAAATTATCCTTTTATACATTTCACATTAGTTTCTGAGTGGGTAGATCTCCATCCCACCCTAGTCTGTAGATCAAAATTGTTCAGGGTTTTCTGTCACTGAATTCATTCCTAATGTCTTGGACATAACAGATCTGGCTTCTTAGTCATCTTCTGTATGACATCTCTGTAACCAGGCCTCCAGATAAGGTGCGTACAAGGCCTTTTTATGCATGAAAATCTTGTAAATACAACAGCTTTATTATTTTCCTGTGTACATTCACACACACGTTTAGGGCAGAGGGCAGTGCAAAGGTCAGGTTACTTGACAGAAACCAGAAGGCTTCTTTTGATTTTTATCTACATGGATGTAATGACAAGCCATGAATAAGCGCCCTTTGAAACTGAATGTATTTCTCTGAAGCCTTTCAAAAAAAGAAACTGCACACTGTGATAAAAGGAATGGTTTAATTCCATTCAGCTTCCGCTGTGTTGCTGCTCATGGAGCAAACAGAAGCATTGTGCATATTTATTTTCCTAGCATTTTAGGATGATAAAATTTATAAGATGGAAAACTAAGTTGCAATTGAGAATTAATATTTAGTAAAAATGTATGCTTTTTTTGATTTGCTAGGATCCCCGTAAGGGTAACGTTATAATCATCCAATTTGGAGTGGATCAGTGAGCCAACTACTACTGATCGGTCCCTCTCTGGAAAAAAAGAAAGGATTGGTCAAAAGAGCCTAAAGCAATAGTAGAGGGATTTCACTTTTTTCCCAATCTTATGATTTCAGACCAAGTTGGATTGCTTAACCTGCTGTACGAAGGTTGCAGGAACGGTCAAACAAGGTAGGGCAAGGGGGTAGTTTTGATGAATTAATCTGAAGGTTTTTAGAACCTTAAAGAATAACCTCAGTTTTTGAGGGATTAAGTTGAAGCCTGTTGAACATCATTAAACTTTTGATGTTTGATGAACAGACCATGTGTTAAGGAGAGTTAGAAGAATGTTTCATTACGCATGTAAATATGTGTGTCATCCGCATATGAATGATAGTGTACAATAACGTTTGTAAAAATGAACATAAGTGGCTGGATGTAGATATTAAACAATACGTGGGATAAAGAAGAGCCTTGTTTAACCCCACAAGAAACTGGTAGTAAACTTGAACAATACGGTTCTATCATAACTTGCTGGGTCTGCTCAGATAAGAATTTATTTATTTATTTATTTGTAATGCGTCAAAAGCCTGCAGGCATCAGAGCAGCAACATTTACACAATAGGAACAAATAGTTAATTGAAGAGCAGGGTTTGGAGGATTTGCTGAAAACTCTTAAATCAGGTTCTGCTCTCAATGCAATAAGTAATGAGGTCCAGAAGTTAGCTGCTTTTACTGGAAAAGGTATTCCAAGGCCATTTGCCGATTGTGACTCGGACGGGTGATCTGCATTTTGTTTGAGGAACGCAATACTCTGGTTGGGTGATACTGAGGCATTCATGATTTAAGATAAGCAGGAGCAGATCCATAGGCACATCTGTGAATCAAAGTTCTTACTTTAAAGTTAATATGTTCCTGGATCGGTAGCCAATGTAGGTCTCATCTGTGATTTGAGATATTTTCTGATCTTGTTATTTTCTTGACGATGTGCACTGCGTCATTTTGCAAGACTTGACATTTCTTTCCAGGTTAAGGGTTCAGACTCCAGTAAATAAAGAGTTACAATAATTGAGTCTCGATATGTTGGTCCCTCAAGTAATGATTGCGCTGTTGTTTTCAGTAATATAAGGGAGGATGTTTTTGAGAAGACGAAGATAGTAATTGCAATTCTTGCTCAGCTGGCTGACATATGCATCTGAGTTTAAAGAAGCCTACAGCTGGATACCTAGGGTTTTTACCTTATTATGTACAGGGTTAACGCTAGTTCTGATTTGGAAGCTATAAAGTCAGAACTCAATTTTGCCCGGGTTTGTTCTGAGCCAAAGATAAGAAGCTCTGTTTTGTTGCCGTTGAGACAAACCAAACCACATCACGGAGTCTTGTGGCACATGAGCAACCTTGACAGGTCTAGACTGGAATAGTCGATGGTGTTAAATTCTGCTGAGAGGTCAAGCAAAACCAGCAAGTGAGTCCAACCTCATAGGTCGACTTCAGGATTTTATCCCAAACAGTCAGGAGTGTTGTCTCAGTTCCATGAGATGGCCTGAAACCAGAGTGAAGAAGGTCGAGGAGGCGATGTTCTTCCATAATGTTTTGCAACTGAACGGTAACTACTTTCTCAAGAATCTTTGGGGCGTTAGTTCTGCAACATATTGTGATCCAGTTTTTTTTAATGTTTGAATTGAATAGCTTAACTCCTTAGGAACAATTCTTTGGGAAAAGGAAGAATTAACAATGCAGGTGATAAATTCACAATTCACACGGTGGCCTGAAATCAAGGAAAACAAGCTGGTGGTAGATAATCATATTTAGAGTTAGTAGGTTTCAATTTCGTAATTAATGACAGTTTCTCTTCAGAAGAAATTGGAGAAAATTTGAAAGTACACGAAGAATGAGGTGTCATAGGATTTGTTCTGGATAAGAGAATTTGGAAGATGGAGTAAAGTGTCAATGTTGTTTCTTACTAATTTGTTTTGCACTAATTGTATTCAGGAAAAAATAATTAAACTCATTTGCCAGTTGACGAGTAGGTGGCAGAGTTGAAGATATGCAATGTGGGTTAGTGTAGAGAATGTTTTTGTTACACTAGCTGTTCTTTACGCTTGTCGACAGCCACATCGATGTGGCACTGAAGGAAACCAGATTTGGCAGAAAAAACAGCCTTTTAATAGATGACAAGGGTCATTTTTGTAGCATCATGGGACTCATGATCTTCACTTTTCTGCCACAGATTGTTAACAAGAATATGTTGTTGTGAGAGCCGCAGCGAGAGCCAGAGTCCCTGCTGACACCCTCACACAAGAGTTCCAGATCCACATTCTACCATGCACCTCAGTAGAAGATACATGTAGTGTGGAAGGAACTGAAACCATACAATGTCATTTTGAAGAACAGCAAGGAATAGAGTCAGTTTATTACAATGCAATACAATAACAAGAAAATGGCAGCATGCCCTGGTCTATAATTCTAGCTGAAACCTACAACCACTCCCTAAACACAGTCCGCTATAGCAAAATGCATGCTAACAAAAGGCCTTACCTAAAAGGGCTGCTTCACTCTGCCTGGGCTTGTCCTGAATGACTTTCTCAACAAGAGTGATCCCTGCTAAGTCCTTCTTCTATGTCCCCATTAGTCCATCATTGTTCTCTGTCCACGGGTGTACCTGATCACATGACAATAACCTTCTCAAAATGTCCAGCCTTTTGGTTGACATTACCTGCTAACGTCCACCCATCCTGGCCAGTGAATATCTTTGCAATATCCCACATTCTATATACAATCTGCTATTGTTCAGAAGTTTATGTCACTAACTGCTTCCCAGCACCAAGGCTTTTCTGTAGAGATAGGAGTTAATCGTGCCAACAGCCCAATAGCTGGGCCTCTTAACAGTGTACAATCAGCCTTCTGGGCTGAGGACTCTTGTGAAAGTACCATCATTCCAAATGGCAGGAGTGTCATGGTGGTATTTGCTTATATTGATCCACAACTATATTAGCAGAATGTCCATAATAAACACCTGGAAAGAGGACCTATAAAACAGTGAAATACTTAAGCATTCAAGATAAAATTAAATGTTGTGATGAACTGGATTCTGCCTCGCAGGAGCACAAGTGTGAGCAGGGACGAAATGGCTGTCAGCACTCACACTTCTACAAACCAAAATGCAATGCAATCATAAAGGTAAAACAGGGACAGTTAAGAGATATACCTCCTTGGCCCTTTGTGGTAATGCGGGTCAAGCGTAGGCTATACTCCTAAGAGGGGTGTGAAGGTGAACCAGTAGTGACCCAAACAACACAGTATCATAGTCCAAAATAAAGGGAACGTCCAATTAAGGTTCTATAGACATAGAAACATTATAATAAAACACCATCTGCAAGTAGAACGAAAAGGGATTACTGTACAAAAACCCACCTCAGAGAAAGAAACAGAGAAGATGCGAGATGCGACAGAGTGGAGAAAGTAGCACTTCCAGCTGAGCTTCAGGGGTGGTAGGTAAGGTACTACCAAAAGATACTACCGAAAAGGATATCTCGGTGAAGAGCTAACCAGTGTCTAGTGCCCAGGTGGACTGGTGGGGCAGTTCAGTGTCACAGTACCTGACATCATCTTGGTGGGCTGATGCCTCAGACCTGGGTTGAACGTCGATGCAAGCTGATTAGCCTCAGTCGGGCACGTAGGAACGCAGAGGCCATGGCAGCAAGTAGGAGTCAAGCGGGGTCAAATTGATAAACGAGGCGTCTCGTGAACTCTGGGTACCTGTTCTTCCTAGTGAGTGGGGTGGAGAGGCAGCCAGTCTGTTGACTTATACTTGAGGTGTAGAACAAGTGAAGCGGGGCACCAACCCAACACCCTCCTGGTTGACTCAAACAGGACAGGCTGGACTGGCTCCCAATGCCACGGGACGGCACTTCTCAGATTAGTGTGATGTCAGGACAGTACAAGTACTGGCAGGGAAGGCACCAAGATGTTCAGATGTAGAATGCAGATTCCGAGATACGGAGGTACACAGGTTCAAGGAGGGAGGGTACCAAGCAAGGCACAAGCAGGGCAATGAGTTTGACAAGAGACTGACAGCCAGGAGACAGCCAAGTAGCTGCCAGAGCAGGCCAAGGGGTGCCAGAAGATGGAATCCAAGAAAGCAGGAAAGAAAGCAAGATCCCCCAAAAAGAAATGCAGAGAACCAGGGGGCAGACCCAGGAAACCAAAGGGCTGGGACCCAAACCAGACACAGGGAAGGAATCCAGACAGACCCAAGGAGGGTCAAGGACTGACCAGCAAAAAGCAGGACAACCAAAAGGCAAGGGACAAGGGAGGCAAGGCAAGGAGCAGGGCCCAGAATCTAGTCAGGAGCGAGGAACACGATCAGGGAACTGACCGCATTGAGACGCAGTGAGTCCTTACAAGTGGAGGCCAGATATAGGTTCGGCTCCAAAGAGAGGTTTGGAGAGCAACCCCTGGTTGCCAAGCAGACTGAGCATGCATGAAGAGTCGATCACGGATGCCCACGCATGCGCAGACCCGTATTTATGGTGCGCCCAAGGAGCGGGAGACCTGGACTGGGCGGGCTCGTGTAAGGCGCCATCAGGGGTAAAGCCTCCACGTCGGGACTTGCCGGAACCAATGTCCCCGCCTCCCAGACCCGGTGAGTGGTATAACACTAATGCAGGTGCTCTGTGCAGTTGAGCATCAGCAGTTCAAGTGCTGCAGGTCGGGCAGTCCCAAGAACGCTTGAACGGTGGCCTGAGTCGGGCTTTAGCCACCTGCATAGGTGGGCAAGTGACGCTCCAGCGGGCTGGGTTGGCAGGCGGCAGTCCTGAAGTGTCAATCAAGGGGGCATCCAGATTCATGCAATGAGGCTGCTGTTCTTGGGCTAGGTGGGCCGAGCCATGTGGTAACCTCTGGGTAGGATGAGTGAATGACCCTGCAGAGATTTGGTTTGGTTTCAGGCATTGATGCTTCAGGACTGGCAGTTGACAGGCTCTGCTAGTGCGCGATTCCCTGCTGGGCTGATGGAGATGCAGTGCAATTGTTCGGATTTTTGGAGGAATGCAGATACGAGTACCAGTGTCATCCCTCTTGTTCACAATGAGGGGAACACGGAGCAACCTGTTTGGTGCGGCTTCAGCTGGTCTGGCCCCCCGGGTTTCTGTTAGGCCTTTGCAAATGGCTGCAGGTCGGGATACTCAGAGGTCTGTTCTCCTTGCACAGAAAATTACATGTGCAGATTGGTTGGTTGGGTCCTGGTCCACAGCACTGGCCACCCCCAATAGTCCCTGGGGGTGCTTAGGGGACAGATCTTCCTTGTGCCTTGGACAAATCACGTCTCTTTGACCTTAAAGGATCCCTGAGGAACTGAAAGTGTTCTGTTGAAGGGGTGTAAGAATCCTACTTTTAAGGGCATAAGGCCTCAGGTGATTGGTCTAAAACTGGCCTGCTTTAGGAGACCAATCCCTGCTCCTGGCAGGAGTGGCCTTTTCCTTCTTGATCTTGCACCCAACGTGCTTTGCTGCAGGGGAAGCGAAGGAGACAGCAAAGGAAAAGAAGGACAGCGAGAAACAAGATGGTGGAAGGCTTCTTCCATTGTCCAGAGCACTCCTCCCTTTCCTACTCCCGCCCCCGTTACCTCCTACTGACAACAAAAGACCTTTAGACATGTAGCACCCTGGTTTGAGGCTACTCATCCTGAACGGGTGTACTCCTTTGATACCTGGGCCCAAGGCTGCTGCCTGTTGTGCGATGGTCTCTGGGGGATGTGAGGTTTACCAGCCCTCACAAAGAGAATCAATGAGAGGCTGAGTAGTCTGGATTTCTGTCCTGCCAGGATTGGCCTGTGTGACCCTAATACACATTCCCTTCCACAGAGCTGACACATTTTCAATATCAATTGGTTGGTGGTGGCCACGATCAAAAGTATCACCATGCACAAAGTCTAAATTCAGGTATAGCATATTCTGATAGATTATCCTGCCAACAGCATGGGGTACTCATGATCTTCGTAGTTTGGGCACAGGGGACATATCTTAAATGTTGTTCCTGTTCAGCATTGGCTTTTTGGTCACTATGGTGGTCGAATGGGTATCTTATGACCTTTGAACCTGTTCTGTACCACGTGCAGAGTGGGTGCTGCAGATCAGTCTACTGATGCAGCAGGGCACATGTGCACTATGCTTTTGGCCTGGAGTTGCGACAAAGGGGCATCTAGTTAGTAGATCACCCCTTTGGAGAAGGATTCACCCGCATCATTTTAGGCACTAGAAATCAAAAAAGTCAGGGCTTTGCACCCTTGCCAGATGGCAATTCTTCAAATGCCCCCTGGACAAAAAGGTTGGGACCCACCCTTCCCAGGGTCTGGCTCATGCTCCTGGCTAAACTACCTACTGACTAACGTGGGGCTCTCTCCCTGCATGGTGATAAGCCACCACAGAGACCTGTGGTTTGTTTGGACACTGAAGTGAGACCCAGAGATGTAGGGTTTCAGCTTACGCACCACCCAAACTACCACAATCGCCTCCTTTTCAATGGTCACCCAGTTGCGATCCTGCTTGGTAAAGCACCTACTCAGGTGCACGCACGTTTTTTCTACCCCCTGTAAGGGTGCAGAAGTATGAGTCTGACACAGTGGTGGCATGTTTTTTGGCAAAAACTTTTATTTATAAAGTAAAAGAAAAGGAAACCCCTATCTCACACTATTTCTATGAGGGGTTGGCCTACCTCATCAAAAACACTAACGACTCTGTCAGGATGTCCAGTAAAGTAAAATGTTCACTGTCCTGTGTCCAAACCTATTTCGGTCCCTCACACTCTAAATTAACGAAGGAAAAACTGGGAGTTTTCTTGATCCAGAAGGATGCTTCTCTCATTCTAGATATAGAGTCAAATGTTCAGTTTCTGGCAGAGGAAACACAATGTTTTTTTTTTATTGTTTATTTATATTTCACACATGGAAAATACACATCAGAAGTAAAATCACATTGAAATGCAAGTAATAAATCTTTCAGTAATATAGCATAAATCTATGTACAAGTACAGTAGAATATACACAATAATAATGGAGAGAGAAAATTAGCCCACCCACCCCTAAACAACCACAGAGGAAACACAATTAATGATTCTTTAGCTTAAAAGTTCTTGCTCTTAAATGCTCTTCCAAATGTATACAAAACACAGCTCCCAAGTACCAGGGGGAGTCTCTTCCCCCTGCTCTTTCTCTTGCTCACCGAAATAGTGTCATGTCTGGTTCACTATCCTGCCAGACTTGATTATAGATTTCCTTATCACAAAATAAAACACAGTTCCGGTATCAGGGGTGAAGTCCCTTCCCATTTTCTTTCTGCTGCTTGTTAATGTGGTGTCAAAACTGGTTCACTGTCTTGTCAGACTTGGCAGTAGACTTTAGAATTCCACCAAACATCTCCTCTTTTGTAAATTGATCCTCGGCCCCTTTGTTTAGCTTCTTGTACTCTTCTCTGTCACGTGGGTCCCACACCCCTCAGGGCAGTCTCAGGATCCCCCAACTTGCTCTGGGCCCTGGCACCTTGTCTGTGTGCCTCTTCGGGTTTCTGTGGGTCCTGACCCCTGTGTGCTGCTTTTGCAGGTTCCGTCCACTTTTGTTTGGCTCCCAGACCGTGCTGTGCTGTTCTAGCAGGGCTTCTCTGACTTCATATGGTTTCCAGACCCTAGTATACTGCTTCTGCAGGCCTTTTGCCTCTCTTTCACACAATGCCAGGTACAATCCCACATAAGATGTTTCACAAAGTTTGTTCTGGCTTTCACAGCTTTCTCGCCATAGCCTTTTGCTTCTTGGGATATTATCATGTGTCTTTTTCATCTGTTTGGCCCCCTGTGTATCCCACCTGGTCTGATGCTTTCCTACCTTTGGAAAACGCTGTTGCAGTCTTCGGTCTGTCCTCAAAGTCGAGCAGGACTTCTGAGCTGCTTCCTCTTTCAGTGTCTTGCTTTCGGCAGCTCCACAGCGGTGGACTCTCTCTCAGGTTCTCGGCTGCGCGGCCTCTCCCTGTTTTCCAGTCATGGGCCAGGTCCCTGCTCCATGGACTTCCTGGAGACACCCGTCCTCCCTCCCTTGATAGTGTCTTGCTATCTTTCTTGCGGGTCTCTCGCCACAGAACCAGCGCTCCTCCAGGGCTGGCTTGACAAAGTACGCAATTGTTCCTTACTTTTTGATCACTGGGGTTGCCTCCAGTAGACTGTACCACATATGCTGGTTCTGCCATGGGCTTTTGCCTCATTGCCTGATCTTCCTCGTGCAAGTGATGGTCTGCACCCTTCCTAGGTAAGTTTCACTCTTCCTCATCCCAGTATGGTGTTTAGGGACAAAGGGTCTCATTACAAGTTGGGCAGTATTCCGGCAGTAAACCCACTGGAATACCGCCTAATGGAATTACCGTTACCACCACTTGGTTTAGCAAATTTACTGCCAGATTACAAGTGGTGGTGGTGGTGGTGTTAGTCCCCATGCATTTTTAATCCATAGGACTCCATTGGGGATTTCTGTGAATTACCGCTAGTAGAATTAATGAGGCAGTAATTCTCTGACTATACCAATTTTTCTGCAGAAAGTGGAAGGATTTATCTCCAACATGAATCCCCCATTTCAGGGCAAAACTCGTATTATGGCTGAACAGGAAAAGTGGCAGTAAGTCCATTATCAACACTTTTTTCCTGCACTGCCATACTCATAATGAGTCCTTTACTCTACAAAGATACATAGACATGTGGGGTCCCACAGGGGATTGGGTGGGTTGAGAGGAGAGTGAGGACAAAAAAGGAGTAGGTGAATACCGTGTTCTCCCAAGGCTATCGTCACTGGTCAAATGGAGGGCTTCTCTCCCCATGAGATCCACCTGCTGAGTACCACCCTAGGGGAACTATCGGGCAGCGGCCTCACCTCCCTGGCCTCACGGGAAGGGGTTCCCCACATGGGAGCAGTGACAATTCCCTGGAATTCATCGCACCTGTGATAGACTCATCACTGTTTTCAAAGAGGTGACCTCCTCCCATGTGTCATGGGGATGGCATCCACTACCTCATCCGGACCCTGGGGGTGGCTGTATTAGGGAGGATCACATGGAAGGAAACAACCACAGGGGAGATGTCATGGCTTCATTGGATGAGGCGCAGTATCACCCATTTTCCCATGAGGAAGACCCCTGTTACCCAATTCCCTAATGGTCTATCGGCATGCGTCTGTTCCCCCCTGTAGGGAAAACATAACGTTCAATAAATCTAAGAGGGGTTTCAGTCAGGATGTCCATGTAAATCAAGAGTCCACCATCCTGTGTCAAAAACCGATTCCTGTCCCTTACACCTATAACTAAACTAATGACGTGATGGTTCTCCTTGGTCCAGAAGAGTGGCTCCCTTCTTCTGGACAACGGATCACAATTCCAATGGTTAGGTTGGATCTTTACCAGTTGGAATGACTCCCTTCCCCAGGTTTCAATCCCTTCCCAAGACAAAGCACAACATTCCAGGTTCAAATGCTAAAAAGCAGTAAAGTTCTCAGTGAAAGAAAAGTTCCAATGCAAAGATCAACATTCCTTATTGCCCATAGTCATTTCTTCCCCATTGGTTTCCTGAATAATGCCTCCCTTCTCCAGGTATCTTGAGCTCAGTGTTTTCACATTGTCAGGTGAATGACTCCCCTCCCCTGGCCCTTTTCCAGGCTTACTCAGCAGATCACAACACAAGGGGAATGTCACCCTTCACCTGGCCTTTCCTCTGGCTTACATTACAGTTCACACCGCAGGGGGGAATGTCTCCCTTGCCCTGGCCTTTTCTCAGGCTTACTTTGCAGTTTGCAACACCAGGGGAATGTCTCCCTTCCCTATGCCTTTTATCAAGCTCACTTTGCAGTTCACAACACCGGGCGAATGTCTCCCTTCCCCTGGCCTTTTTTCACTTTTAACAAACTTCACAATACAAGGGGGCTCCATTCCCTTGGTCTCATTCTTACTCTTGTACTGCCACAAAGAAGATTGCTTGAAAAAGTTAGTGTTTGTCTTTGGCAGACCTGGTTCACTCTCCTGCCAGGTACTGCCACGAAGAAGATGACTTGGATGCCTTACCTTCCTTTTTGGGTGTGGGTCCCAGACCCATATTCATATTTCCTTCCCAGGGTATCCCTCTTTGCACCTGTTCAGTAGTCTTGGAGTGTTCCCAAACTCCCTTACGACCTCACCAATCTTTGCAACAACCCAGATACCTTTTGGGTTCTTGCTGGCTTCCTCCGGTTGGTCTGCAGCTCTTCGAGCTTCGGTCTTCCCCCAGCTTCTCTAGCTTTCCAACAGGCTGCAGTGTCCCCACAGCATGCCACTGCCTTGCCCCACTCACAGGTTTCTTCCCAGTGCTCTGCCAAACTACTTCCTTGCTCGTGGTTCCTCCAGGGAGGGCTTCTCTCTTTGGCAAGTCCTTCTTCTGCAACCACTCTTTCACCACTGGCTCTTTCCCCTCCTCCCTCAAGCATTCCGTTGTGCACCCACTATTGAAAAAGCCTTCAGCAGACCATGCATGTCGATCCAACTACTGCCCCATTTCAATCACCCCCTTCCTGGGGAAACTTCTGGAGAAGCTGGCCTTGCCCCAACTCAACTCGCACACTGAATTTATCGGTGGTGCCCACGATCATCAATCCGAGCATCCAGTGGCACGGAAACTGCTCTTCTGAACACCCGGGAAGATTTGCTTGCATCCCTGGACTCCAACTCCCTAGCGTCCTCATTCTACTTGATCTCACTTCTGCCTTTGATGCTGTCAACCATTCCATCCTATTACAAAGGCTCCACAATACCCTTGGTATCTTGGAACGGGCACTAGAATGGCTGACTTATTTTCTTACTGACCACTCTTCCCATGTCATGACGGGCACCATCTCCTCTCCTACTTCCTTCTCCACCAGTCCTTGCTCCTGGCTCTTTAATATCTACCTTGCTCAGCTGGCACGTCTCATCTTCTCCTTCTCTGCCAACTTCCAGTGTTATGCAGATGACACTCAACCCTTTTTCAGACTTCCTGCTGACTCACCCGTACCTTCTTCATCCCTGACTGCCTGTCGGCCATCCAGGCTTGGTGCTCTTCCAATGATCTCTGACTCAATGCCAACAAAATAGAGATCCTTCCAATTGGGACCCCTGCTCCCTCCTTCTTCCCTTCTTCCTGGCCTCCCACCTGGGCTCTCCCCCCTGCTCCTTTTTCTGAAGCCAGAAACCTTTGAGTCATCTCTGACTCCTTTTTATACTTCCTCCCTCACACGCAGGACATTGCCAAGAACTCCCACTTCCAACTCAACCTTCTGAAAGGAATTCTCCCATTTCTCGCTTTCCCCCAGAAGCTCAATGTTTCCAGAGCCCTGGTTCTCTCTAGGCTTGACTATTGCAAGAGCCTCCTATTCAATCTACCTTTTTCCACACTGTGACCCCTTCAGCTAATCCAGAATAAAGCAGCAAGATTTATCCTTGGCCTTAAACCCAGGGACCGCATCTCTCCTGCCCTAAAAAGCCTCCACTGGCTCCCGGTTGCTGCACAAATCAAATTGAAATCCCTCTGCATCACCCATAAGGCTGTCTGGGGCTGGGGACCACACTATCTGCAAATCTTTCTTACCAAATACTCTCCTTCTAGACCTCTACACTCCTCTGGCAACAACTCTCTGTGTCTAAAGTGTTTCGCTAAACAGAGAGCGAGAGGCCTATCGCTTTCCTCAGCTGGATCCCTCCCCTGGAACAGTCTCCCCCATCCTCTGCCTCTTGAGCAGGACCTTCTGAAGTTCTGAAAGCACCTCAAGACTCTCCTCTTTTCCTCCTCCTTCCCTTCTTCCTTCCTCTGCTAATCCCATAGTTGCTGAGATTGGTTTCTTGGGCCCTCATGCATCCTATGGGCCCCTGACCATTCGCACCCAATCTCCCCAGTGTCTGTCTTCATCAGCACTTTCCTAGGCACACACTCTGCACTGGAGATTCGCACTTTCCACCCAACGCAGCTCCTAGCCTCATAACACTTACCATACCTTGCACTTCATCTGTGGCTCACCCTTCGAGCACAGACACCACAGCACTTACCCCACTGCCCTCTTCCTTCCTGCACTTGCACATTGTGAATATGCAAAAGGCATAGTAGGTTTGGCTATTCCTTGCCCCTCTGTATTTTTTGTATTTAGCTGTACTACTAACCCATGTTCCCTCCCTGCTACCCTGTGGGCACTTGGAAACAGAATGTATTTCCTGTATAAGCGCCTAACAAGGAAACAATAAATAAATAAATAAAATCTGTTTTCACTTTGAATCTAGCAAAGCATCTAGAATTTGTAGGTACGTTCTCTTGAGGACCCTTCATTGCTCTGCATGTCCTCATCGTCCCAGCACCTTCCAGGGAAGTCTTTCTAATGTCATCCCTACCCTTCCTTGTCCCAGTTAATCTTGTGTTTCTAATGCAACAGAGGCAAATGGAAGTGTGGGCTATAGAGGGTTGAGTGAAGGGCTACGAGGATGTGTATGAGGTGGGTGGAGGTGATAAAGGGTTGGCATACCGCGCTTCCCTTAGATGGTCATCCTTGTCCCTAGAGGGGGAGTCGCTCCCCATGAGATCATCCCGTGAAGTACCACCCCCAGGCGGACTGTCAGGTAGCGGCCTCACCTCCCATGCCTCATGGGAAGGGGTTCCCCCTTTAGGAGAAGTGACAACATCCAATGATTTGTCACACCACATAATAACACTTATCATGTTTGCTTTAACCTTAATGCATAGTTACTGTGCATCAAGGGTAAAGTAAACATAATCCATGTTACTTCATGGCTAGGCTGGACTACATTAAATGTAGACCAGCCTAGCCACGTAATAACACTGATCATGTTTACGTTAGCCTTGATGCACAGTGAAATTGACTCATCATGTTTTCTTTACCATTGATGCACAGTACATTTTACTGTGCATCAAGGATAAAGCAAACATGATAAGTGTTATTATATGATAGACCGGCCTGCATTGAATATACGCCAACCTATCAACCTAATAACACTTATTATATTTGCTTTACCCTTGAGTACTGTACATTAAGTGTAAAGCAAGCATGGTTAGTTTTATTACATGGCCAGACTGGCTACATTGAATGTAGACCAGTCTAGTCATGTAATAACACTCATGTTTGCTTTACCCTTGATGCACAGTACTCAAGGGTAAAGCAAACTTAATAAGTGTTATTACATAGATAGACTGGCGTAGATTGAATGAAGGCCAGTAGATCCATGTAATAACATCTATGTTTGCCTTACCCCTGATGCACTGTAAATTATCTTTACTGTGCATCAGGGGTAAAGCAAAAAGGAATTCCATGCCCTGAGCAGCCCACCCCTAAATGTATCAGCCCCTAGCGGCTGGCACACAAACACTCCCATACAAAACATTCACCCACACTTTCACACAACATAAAAAAGTGCTTGCATGCACTCATGCATAAAAACGACACCAACATGCGCAAATACATACATTCATAAGCACCCACACATTACATTATGAAATGCATCTTACCTGCTTACATCCTCTGCATGCGCCTGTGCATCAACGGAGGACCAGATGGCCCAACACTCCTCTCCACAATGTAAATGTACTGATTGACAGGAGAGGACTCGCTGTTATTGTAATAAGAATTTATTTAGCTCTTTTTTTTTAACAAATAAACTATCACTCAATCAATCAATCTGCAATGAAAGTATTATGTATTAATAAGAGGAGGTGGGGCGGCGGAAGACTGTTCCTGCAACCTCCAATTGATACATGCTAGCTTTGTTGCAGTTCTCAAAAATGCATAGCAGGGACACATACCCTGCTCAGAGATGGCAGCATAGTCCCCTGTGCAAATAAAAAACATGGGTGGACTGTGCTGCCTGCCACTGAAGTGCACAGTGCAACCAACCTGCCACTCAGGTGAGAGCGTCCCCCACTACCGTAGTGGTGGGCAGCCACTCCTCAGTACTCTGCCAACCGGACTACTACACGAGCATACACTTTGGTACTCCATCTACACCTTCACACCCATAAACACAATGTTCAACTTTGCAACATGCACCCTTTTAAACTACCCAGCTCCTCGTCCACCTGTACCCACTGACACCATGCTAGGTTGCCCTCCATGCAACATCGCTATTTCTTTAAGTTCCTGGACTCGTCTTTAAATCTATCCATGGTCCTGTCTCCTCGCCACTACCTTGCTAATTGACTCTCACTGTACTCTCTCGATTGGAAACTCTGCTCCTTGATTCACTGGAACTTATCAGAGAATTGCCCCCTCACGTGCTTACTCACCCTGTAGCTCATTTTGTCTACTTGCCCCCACCCAGCTGTCAAAACCAGTACATCGGTGGGACCTTTCAAAAGAAGACTGACATTCCACCTGCTAAGGAGCTAAGGAGCCCCTCTTTCCTATCACCTTCCTATCCCAACTGGCCCCCTTAGCATCCGATCTCACAAGATTGCGCAAGGTCCTTGCAATTATGTCAATATCGCTCTAGGCCCTTAATCTCACACTCGTTGTGTCTGTGTCTCCCAGACCATCGTCAATGTCCTTGTATTATTCCTCAGCACTCGGTCTACCTCACCTAGTACAATTAAGTTTATTGTGGAGCCACCCTGCCCGGGGACTGCCTCCACCCTCTGTTACAGTTCACTCTGTACATCATTGCTGTTCGAAATTACATCCTGGTTCTCAATAAATACAAATCTAGAGGCCATTGTGAGAACACATATCACACTTACACCATCTTCTATAAACTAGCAGTGAATGGAGACACTGGGCTAAATGCATGCATGTTTGAGAAGCAGAAAAACAGTGCAGTTTTAGCAATGATATCGCAGTAATGTATTCTGTGCAATTTCTGTTCGTAAAAAGGCTTATCACGCTGAAGTGTAATTTCCTTCAGCTCACAGCAGGAAATGCCAAGGCCACTATCTCAAGCAAAGCAGTCAAGCCTTAAATTGCTATAGGTATGCATGACAGTGATACATTAGAATTTTAAAACAATTCTTTTAAAAAAAATACAGGGGAGGCAAAAATGTCGAGTGTGAATTAGACCAATTTACGTGAATCGTTCGTAAGCGATGCAAGACAAATTAGATTTTCAGGACTGCATGTTAAGCAACACATGTTTAATTGATTCAGAAAATGGTTCCTACTCATTCTGTGCAGTGGATGGAGTGGTTACAGAAATGCATGCTATTTTGATAGTAAAAAGAGCCACTGGCAATGGAATTGAACCAAGCGTGGACTGCCTTTACTCAGAGAGAACCTGCAATGGCTTTGCTACGCTCCAGGAAATCTTAGATTATTATTACAATATTATTATGTTATTTGTTGTAAGGGAGAACTGCCTAGTCTCTGAAAAGAGGCCGGAGAGTGAGCTCTGAGAACTATTACATCTCCAAGAGATGGCACATTCTCAGTGCTAAGGGGCATTCACTTTTTCTATATGTTATCAATTTCCCTGCCTTCATCACCTGCTAGAATTCCCTTCCAAATTCCCTTCCACCGGGGAGAGCGTAAACTGCTCTAATCGATTCATATTTTCTATTTGTTTATACTCATAATGTGTGAAATGTTCGCCTTGTGCCTACTTGGAGCGAGAAAGAGGGGTACCTATAGCTTGGAACCTCAAAAACTGAAATCAAGGTCAGGAAGAATTATACAGCAAACAACTACATTTCACCAAAATTGTGAAATCTTGACAGTTCACAAATGACGCCATGGCAACGAAAGTGAGTGCGATAATTTGGCTGCCTGAAAGAACTTCAGGCCACCTAGACTGGCCCGGCTTTTTATCGGGATATGGAATATGCTATTAGTTGGTGTTCCAACTACACGAGAGGAGAGGAGAGGAACCAAAAACCTTTGAGGGCGTGGAGCTGTTGTCGGTTACCATATAGATGGGGTTATGGTCCAGAACACATAATTAACACAATGTCCCACGCCGCTGTGTCCGTCACAGTCCACAAAAGGCAGGAACACCTCATTTTTGTCCAGAAAATGCAGACGTGGATTTCTGAAACACACCACAAGATCCACTTCAACAATCCACGTCTGACGTTAAAAGGAGGCTTCTAGACCTTGCATGAACGCCAACACGGTAAAAAGCTCTGCATTATGTGCAAAGGTTAGACGCATGCCAGACCAAAAATAACACTCACTTTGACGCAGAACTGGCAGGCAACAGACAATCCCTATTTGCCCCACAAACTGCCTCCGGCCAGCACCGAACATGCTATGTTTTGGCAAGTGTGTATGTACTGCCCAGCCTTGGAGAAGACCAGTAATGGTGGAAACATATGTTGGCGCAAGGACATTTGCACTATTTGAATTATTTGAAACAACTACTAATATATGGAATTAAAACAATCACCAGCAATCTCAAAAGAGACATCTCTTTATTCAAAAGTATTTCTAAGCAACTGAACTGCTATGTGTCGCTGGTCTCTACCTAACAGTGTTTGTAGACATTCTAGGGCAATGCACATGAGACAGGGTGCAGTAATGAAGATTACCCCTGCTAGCTGCGCAAGGAGTATTCATTCTATTAAAGACTAGGAGGCGAGCATTATGCTTCAACTTCATTTATTTACTACTCTTCAGCAGTTCAACAAACTTATATAAAACTTTGCAAAGTGTTCAACAGAACTCTTTCCTTTCAAAAAATACAAAATCCATGAGTCTCTGTAGTCCATGCCCTCTCAACCAGTCACAACCCACTTCCTGTGCATGGATTCCTCCTCTGCTTTTACTTGCTCTGAAACTTCACAACTTCCATAACGGAGCCTCGCTAACAATGCAAAGTCTTTCTTTAACTTGGAAACTCAACTGCAGGTGAACCTCCGGCTTCCTGAAGCACTCTGCCACTGCTCTGTCTTCAGTTATTCTTCTGATCTTCCCCTATGAGACAATACAATAGGAAATGTTAGGGTGGTGTCTATGTAGTGTACTTGCTAACATAATACAATGCAATTATAGAGAGTACAATACTCGGGTGGGTAGGGCTCGCCTCCTAGTCTTTAATAGAATTAATACTCCCTGCGCAGCTAGCAGGGGTAAACTTCATTCTATGACAAGACTGGAGGCGAGCATTATACTTGTTCAAAGCTTCCCCAAAACCGTTCCTGCAAGACTCTCTGTTGGTTTAAAATAAAACTCTTTAAACGTACGATCACTCGACCAGTCTGCTGCTAGCATGATCTCACTTAATGATACTCCTGCTCTCACGGCTCTCGAGGCCATTGCTCCTCTCACTGAATGAGCCCCATACATGCTCACATTCACACCTGCTGCTTGCATAATCTCCTTGACCCATCTCGCGATGGTCGCTGTAGTAACTGCGTGAAAAGGCTTCCTACGTGCTATTAGTAGCTGTGTGGTGCCTACCGCTCTATTCTCCGCCGTCCTATTCTCGTACTCCTTAATGCATCGTGCAACGCACCATTTCGTATTACTCTGGAAATAGGGGTAATGGACTGTAGTAGTCTATGGGCCTCATTACGACCCTGGCGGAATTCGCGGTGCAAAATGCACCGCGGAGCATGGCGGAAAGCCGCCGATAGCGCCATGGGGGTTGGCGGATTTACCACCCCATGCCGACCTTGGCGGAGCGGTAAATCCCCAATCCCCATTTTACCCTTCCCCATTCCCATTCTTGCCCCATAGGGTATAATGGGAGTGGGGAAGGAGTTAATTACGCCGCCGTAAAGTACGGCGGCGTAATTAACAACGAGGTCCCTTAGCGCCATGGTTTTCTCCGCCCGGTAAAACCAGGCGGAGAAAACCTCCATGGCGCTGAGGGAACTCGTAGTAGGGCGGACGGGTCCGCCGCGATTACCGCTGGCGGTATCCCACTCCGCCAGGGTCGTAATGAGGCCCTATGTCTTGGTCCTCCTGACTATGGAGAATGTCACTCCCTCCGGTCCAAAGGACCGCCTGTTAATCTCCAGAGCTCTCACATCCGATACTCGTTTGCAGGAAATCAGACATAATAGCATAGCTAGTTTACCTGATAGCTGCTTGAGGGAGAGGTACTTATCCGTTGGCCAATTTGATAGGAAATGTAATACTGCTGACACGTCCCACGTTGTACTATACCTGGGCTCTGGTGGCACTCTGAATCTCACACCTCTGACGAGCCTCACAACTGCAGGGTGTTCTGCTGCTGGGGCTCCTTCTATTGGCATATGACCTGCTGAGATTGCCGATCTGTACACACCTATCGTACGGAAAGCTCTTCCGTTCTGCAACAAGTTTGCTAGAAAATTCAGTATTTCCTCTACAGGTGCTGAAACGGGATCAACACTTCTGTTCTTACAACAGCTTAACCATTTTGCCCAAGCTGCATCATAGCTCCTCCTTGTGGATGGAGCCCAGGATTCAGCGATAAGCACTGCAGCCTGCGCCGAAATTCCTGGCAGTGCCCAGCGTTTCCTGATATACTGCACGCGGCTACCGGGAGTGTCCCTCTCACTCTCAGAGGATGATATGACCCAGCTGGGTCCGTGAGCAGTTGCTCTCCTTCGGGAAGCACTCTGGGTATGTCCGTCACTAGCTCCATTAGCGTTGCAAACCACACCTGTGATTTCCACAAAGGCACTTCTAACACCAGCTCCGTTTTCTCCCGCCGACATTTCGCTAGAACTCTGCTCAACATCACAAAGGGAGGAAAAGCGTAATGAGGGCCTCCTGTCCACTCCTGCAGGAAAGCATCAGTACCCTGCGCTCCCGGATCTAGTCTCCAGCTGAAGTAAAGGCTCGTCTGAGCATTGAGCTGGGAGGCGAAGAGGTCCATGCGTAATGGTCCCCATCTCGTGTTCAGCTTCTGAAACACTGCTGGATCCAGTCTCCAGTCGCTGGAGTCTGTCAGATAACGAGAGTTCCAATCTGCTACTGCGTTCAGTGTACCTGGCAGATACTCTGCTGCCATTGATGTCTCTGATCATAGGCAGAAGTGCCACAAGTCCTTTGCTAGCTCTGCTAGCATCTTGGACCTCGTACCCCCTAGGTGGTTGATGTATCGCACTGCTGATATGTTGTCCATCTTCAGCAGGACACAAGATTTTACTCTTTCTCTTGTGAATGCTTTGATTGCGAACGATCCTGCTAGGAGCTCCAGGCAGTTTATGTGGAGAAGAAGCTCCTCTTCACTCCACTTGCCTCTGGTCTGTAGAGTTCCGCATCTGGTACCCCAGCCCTTCCAGCTGGCATCCGACTCTATGATCAGATCCAGCTTGTCTCCGAATATGGGTTGCCCATTCCAGGCATCCATATTCTTTAACCACCACTCTAGCTCCGTACTGGACTCCTGATCTAGCGGTACCAGCTGATGATACTTCAGTCCCTGTTGAAGGTGCTTTATCTTCAACCTCTGCAGCGCTCTGTAGTGCAGGGGGCCTGGGAATATGGCTTGAATAGATTCTGCTAATAACCCCACTATTCTCGCCAAGGTACTGAGTGATACTTGCTGCTTTTCTAAGCATGCTCCGATCTCTCTCTTGATATCTTTTATCTTCCGAGCGGGAAGCTCTAATGTTGCCTTCTTGTTATCTAGCACAAACCCTAGGAAGTCTAATCTCTGTGCTGGCGTGGTATCAGATTTCTCTGTATTCACTAGGAATCCCAGCGATCCCAGAAGGTCCTGCACCCATTTCGTCTGGTATACTAGTACCTCCCAATCTTCTGCTAAGAGTAAGAGATCGTCCAGGTAAATGATCAGCTTGATGCCCTTCTCTCTGATCGCTGCCGCTACTGGCTTCATCAGCTTTGTGAACGCCGAGGGTGCTGATGCAAGCCCGAATGGCATTGTCCTGAATTGCCAGAATTGGCTTTGCCAGCGGAAAGCTAGGAATGGTCTGCACTCCTTGAGTACTGGGACCGTAAGGTATGCGTCCTTCAAATTTAGCCGCGTCAACCTGTCTCCCTCTCTCAGGGAGTCCCTGAGCTGGTGGATGCCCTCCATCTTGAAATGCTGGTATATGATCCATCCGTTCAGCTCTTTGAGATTTATAACCGGGCGTACCTTCTCTTTCCTGTGTACCAGGAACATGTTGCTCACAAACCTTGGGGTTGTCTCGCATCTCTCTATCGCCTCTTTGTGCACTAACTGTGCTAACTCACTGTCTAGGCATGCTTGTTCTGCTTGCGCTAATCTCTGATTCTGAGGTCTGCCCAGCTGTACTGGTTCTTCTATGAAATCTAGCTGCAAACCTCTGACGGTCTGCAATATCCAGGAATCGCTTGAAAGTACGTGCCAATTCTCTAAAAACATGCGCGTCCTCCCCCCTACGGGGGGATAACGAATCACTCTCACCTGGCGTAAATCCTTGTTCCTCTGGAACTGCAGCCTCTCGGGAATCTCCCTCTGGACGGGAAAATGTGTCTTGGCCTTTGTTCTCCCAGTATTGCACTCTGGGATTCTGGGGTCTTCTTCCTCCTTGACTGCGACCGGCTGCTCGACCCCTGAAGCGGGTGGTCCTGCCAAAAACTCTACTTGGGACTATTTTGCGGATAGATGCTACTGCCTTCTCCAGCGAAGCGTATGTTCTGACAAAGCGTCCCATCTCCTTCCCAAAGGTCTCCCCAAACAGGAGTCCCTGAGCTCCTTCTCCTGCTTCATACAATGCTAAATCGCTAAGTTTCGAGTCTAATTTCAGTAGAAGGCCCCTTCTCCTTTCTGAGGTGATGGCACAATTTGCATTTCCAAGGAGGCAGACTGCTCTCTGAGCCCAGCCGGCGAGAGCTTCGGGGTCTACTTCTTCCCCGATATCCTTTGCCCTCTCTGCAAGGTCCATAATCTTGGCGAGTGGCCCAGCCAGGTCCAACACCTTCTCCTGGCAGCTTCTCCAGGACCTATCAATACCCTTGCAGGGATCCTTACTTGACTTTGATACAAAAGTAAGCATCTTTGGGTCGAGTTCGGGGGTTTCCACTACCTTTCCCGGGAGGTCTGGTCGTGGGCACTCTGCTCGTAGGTGCTGTCTCACCTCCTTATCCAGCGCTTTGCGCAACCTTGCCACCATATATTGCGCTACTCGGGGGGATGGTTTCCACTCTGTGGACCTCGGATTCCGGATGCTGTCCGGGTCCAACATATCCTCCTGGGCTTCCATGAGGTGTTTCTCCTTACGTGCCCTCTTACCCCCACTGGGTCTTACCCAGTCGTCTTCTGCGACCTCTTCATCTCCCTGTGAGGCCTGATCTTCTACTAGCTCATCTTCCGAGTCTGGGTCTTCTCCTGTGTTGTCATCCCCTGGAGAGGGGGGTCATGAGGTCTGGCACTGCTTGACGCTGTAGATAAGCCTCTTTTAGCTTCGCAAAAGCATCTATTACCTCTGGGGCCTTATCTTCTGCCCTGTCCAAAGAGCCCCGGGGGTCTTCAGAGGATTTCCTCTTGAGGGCTATCTTACTCCCCTTATGTCCCTCTTTCAAGGGTTCTGTGGGCGTTCGCTTAAGGTCTCTGGTATTATTACTAGGCTGCGAGAGCATAGTCTCTAATGTCTCCAGTCTCTCATGCAGGGTTCTGACCCCTTCCACCACTGCATCAATAAGGGAGCTTCCCAGCACTTGCTTGAAGCTGGCAGCGAGGTCCTGAGGCTGATCCTCCTTGCTCCACTCGAACTCTGACATCTCTGTGCTGTGCTGTGTGCCCAAATACCTGAATCAGGTGTCTTAGCACGCCCACTGCTCCCTCGTGATGATTCTCTACTAATATATTCTTTTTTTTTTCAGTGGCTGCACCCTTGTGTGTGACCTGCACCCTTGTGTGTGACCTGCCTTCAGGCTTATGCGAGGGTCCTCGCTTTTTTCACGCCAATCCTCTGCTAACTAGCAGTGTGGGGTGATCTGCAACACCTCTGAGCTTTGCTGCTCACGATCTCGTGGACTGGTGCCTCCTCAACTTTCTATCTCTGTGCGTATGGCACGGCGTGCACTATCGTTAAGACCGCTTATTTCTTTAAATATTAAAGTGAAGTAATTGCTTGTACGAGCGTTATGGTTCGCATGCTCCTCCAGTGCGGTCGTCGCTTCAAAGCGACGTTCGTTTCATGCATGATGTAGTTCGCGCTTATGCCCCTCCCACCTGCGGGTGGGGGCTGGAGCTTTGGAGCGCTGTGAGTCGCTCCTAGCTCGCGGCTGCTCCTCCCACCCGAGGGTGGGGGCTGCGGCCGCAAGTCCACATTTGGAAAGGCGCGCTGAGCCCCTCGCGGGCACCGGCTCCTCCTTCCCCAAGGGTGGGGGCCGGTCCTCGCGAGTAGACTCGCACTCCTATACTGCGTAGGCCACAAGGCTGATTGAACCCCTGAGGTGTCGGGATTGTGGCACGGGGCCGTCAGCCTCGCGGGAAACTATTGCGACTTACCTGCAACTCGCTTAGCATCTATGACTGCCATAAATCTAAAATAAAAGACGTTTACTCCTTACGTGTACGCGTATGACACGAAGGCTAGAGACTTTCAGACAATCCTCTCCTTCCACACATACACTGTGCAATCTTTATACCTGACGAAAGTCAAGTCCGTTAACACTCTTCCACTCAAAACTCAGTCAATTCTACACTGAAATACAGAGAGGGAAGAAATGGTACTTATCTGCTTGAAGAGCAGTAAAAGAAGAGGAGGCGTCCTAGCACAGGAAGTGGGTTGTGACTGTCTGAGAGGGCATGGAGTACAGAGACTCATGGATTTTGTAGATTTTGAAAGGAAAGAGTTCTGTTGAACAATTTGCAAAGTTTATATAAGTGTGTTGAACTGCTGAAGAGTAGTAAATAAATGAAGTTTAAGCATAATGCTTGCCTCCAGTCTTGTCATAGAATTATTAACCAACTATGGCGTATTACATATAGTATGGGTGTGTTTGTGTGTGCCTGTACCTGGCACAGAGTTTTGGAAAGCCCTGAATACAAAAAACATTGCTGTAATAGCTGAGAACATGTAACAAGCATTGCTGTCATAGCTGAGAATGTGTCATGCAAAGGGTATGTTCCCACAAGAAATGTGCCACCTGTCACTCTAGAAATTGCTTGAACCATAAATGCACACGTCGGCTGCACACAATCAGATGATGCCTCCATTGCCTCAAAGAGCTAAATTGCCACACCAGTCCCAATAGCATTGTTACTGTGGCGCAGTAGGGATTCACATATGTAGTCTGATGCATTGACAACTGGGGCATAAAAGCGCATGCACTTCGAGTACACTGTCCAACAGATTTGCAGGGATATACAATTACCCACTCAACATTGTCTGCAGAACCTATGATCTGTAAGTACTGTGAGGGTTCAAAAGTGAGAGACGGAACCAAGGTGGTCATATTTTCAAAAAAAGACACTTTATTAAATAAAAAATGGTTTGGAAAAAAGCCTCTCTGACCCTATTTCTAAAGAGGAGTTTTCCCTACCTAGAAGCTAAACATATGGATCTGTCTATGTCAGGATGTCAGCAACTGAAAGGGTGTCCTTTTGTCCAAAACTCCCTATCCTGATCATCATACTTTAAACAAAACAACAAAAGGAGCAAGGAAATGTCTTTGTTCTGATGTTGGTAAAAATTGCTCAAACTCAACATAACTCCAACAAAAGTGTTCTTCAAGGAAAATACCCATGACTCCAGAGCGTGGTTCCCCTGGATTTGTAAAATAGGATGGCAAACATGTCTCTTTAATGATTGAACAAACAAAATCTGAAACAGTCTTTCAATAGACTTTGTTTGTACCTTTGCAGATTCCCTTGTACACCCGGCTGCCAGGAATCACTTTTCAGTTTCAGTGGCCTGGTGTATTTGCCTGCCAGAACATTTATGGGGTTCAGACTACCTGGTGTACTCCCCTGCCAGGAATCAAACAAACACATTCAGCAACATTCTTTCAATAGACGTTTTTTGTACCTTTCCAGATTCCTTGATATACTCGCCTGCCAGGAATCTCCCATTCAAACTTCAGCTGGCTGGTATACTTGCCTGCCAAGACTTCTTATGTGTTTCACAGTTTTCTGGTTAAATAATGTTTATTCACACTTTTTCTCCACACTGGCATCTTAAGCACTTGTATTGAATTGGGGCTAGCTTCTGCACTTTGTCTTGTCTGTTTCCAAACATTCTTCTTATTGGGTGTTGCATTGGGCCTTGATCGCATTCATACAATCTTTGCCTTTGTACTTTGTCTTGTCTGCATTCGAACAATCTTTGCTTTGGTACTTTGTCTTGTCTGCATTCAAACAAATTCTGTGTATTTCCTGCATCAGTGACTTTAGACCTTTCAATCATCTGCTGGCGTGGCTTTCAGAGTTCCCCGGGTCCCCCAGATGCTTTGGGCAGACACACCGGTTCTTCTCTGCGTCTCCTATGCGGTTCGCATCTTTGTGGAGTGTTTCTTCCACAAAGATGGAAGAAACACTGCACAAACACCAGCTTCCAGCGTGCGAATGTCCATTCACATGCACAGGTTAGCTTGCCTCTATGGCTGGGAGAATGCTGCTTCTTCCAGCAGCCTGAAAACCAGGAGCTTCTGCGTGGCTCCCAATGTCTACGTGGCCTTCCTTGCTCGCCTGCGTCATCTCACCCCCAGTATTGGCAAGCCTTCTTGGTTCCTGTCTGCCTCGCATCTATGAACTTCCAGCTGGGACCTGACATCTTTTCCTGCATTCTCCCATTCAGCAGTGACACTTTCATTTTTAAAGGACATGTGCACTTTAGGTTTCGGAAAAAAACTATTCTGCGTGTTGTTCTTTGAGCTCTGCATAAACTCTCTTGTCCTCCTCCTCGTCTCAGGACCTGAGGGATTTTGAGAGTTGGAGTCCATAGATGGTTTTGGACTTTTCACTCATTCACTAAAAGGTCCATCAGAAAAAGGTGTTATATATTTGTTGTGGATATCTGGGTCACAAGTGGGGGCCTGACCAGAATAATGTAAGAAAAAGGTTTCTTGACTTTCTCTACCAGGGGGAACTGCTAATTGACAATAGGCTGTTACAGTCTAGGGTGTCAAAGAGTCTCCATCATGAGAAGGGGGGATACTGCACATCTTCCAGTGGAGTCACCATATCTCCTCGGTAGTTTTCTCCTCCCATGTGATCCTCCCTCCTGTAACCACCCTTCAGGGTCAGGATCAGAAAGCATCTGCCGTCCCCATGCCACATGGGAAGAGGTCACCGCCGAGGAAACAGTGATGACCCCATTGCATTCATTACAGTATCCTTGCCAGCATCTCAATTTCAATCAGACCCTACAGTGAGGTATCCATATGTCCACTCACTTTCCCACACCCATGCTCCTCTATTCATCATGGGCCAATATATTTACTTTTTACTATCCTCGCATTCCATCTATCTCTGGCTCTGATCTTAACCATGCTCAGACCCACCTACATATTGCCCTATACCCATCAACCACCCTCCCTACAACCTCCTCTTGTACCATTTCACTGCGGGTATCTGCCCTCAGCCATCCTCTATCCCACCCATTACCAAAATAACAATCAACCACCCTCCCTACAAAAGGATTCCAGATCACTAGTGGACCTTATAACCCACGACAACATCATCTACCGTGTTTATATATTTATTTATTGTGTATTTGTAAGGCGCTTATACATCAAGTAAATTGTGTTTCAAAGTGCCCACAGGGCAACGGGCAGGGAACACAGGACTGAAAAACACACAAAAAATACAAAATAACAATGAAAGATAGAGGCAGATCTACTTGGGCTTGTGAGCATTCAGAATGTGCAAGTGCAGAGAGAAAGGGATGAGGGAGTGCGGGGGTAAGTGCTAGGTGTGTCAAGAGTGAAGTGCTAAGGAGTGAGCAGCTGTAAGTGCCTAGGTGGAGTGATCAACCACAATAAATAAGTGCAGGCCTGTGGTGACATAGGCCAGTGGGTGCCAAAGTAAAGTGCTGGGAGGGGTGGAGACTGTAGGCACTTGGGTGTGGGAGGCCAGGGCCCGGGAGGAAACATAAGGGCTTTGGCCACCAGTCTCAGCACCTGTGGGATTTAGCAGAGGAGGGAGGCAGAGAAGGAGGAGGTGAAAACGAAAGTCTTGAGGAGCTTCTGGAATTTGAGGAGATCCGGCTCAAGACGAAGAGAAAGGAGGAGGCTGTTCCATAGGAGGGAGCCTGCTGAGGAAAGGTCAGCCATCTGCTCGCTGTTTAGTGAAGCGCTTAACACACAGAGAGTTGGTGCCGGAGGAACGTAAGGATCTGGACAGAGAGTATTTCGTGAGAGCAAGTTGTAGATAGCATGGTTGCTGGCCCCAGACAGCCTTGTGGATGATGCAGAGGGATTTGAATTTGATCCTTGCAGCAACAGGGAGCCAGTGCAGAGTTTTTAGGGCTGGAGAGATGCGCTCCCTGGGCTTGAGACCAAGGATAAATCTCACAGTCATATTCTGAATTAGCTGGATGGGTCGTAGAGAAGAAGAGGGTAGATTAAGGAAAAGGCTATTGCAGTAGTCTAGCCTAGAGAGAAGCAGAGCTCTAGAGACATTGAGCTTCTGGGGGAAAGTGAGGAAAGGAAGATTCCTTTGAGGAGGTGGAATTGAAAGTGG
Source organism: Ambystoma mexicanum (assembly GCF_040938575.1). Taxonomy (NCBI): domain Eukaryota; kingdom Metazoa; phylum Chordata; class Amphibia; order Caudata; family Ambystomatidae; genus Ambystoma; species Ambystoma mexicanum. The sequence continues at coordinate 1,153,164,227 of NC_090933.1, forward strand.
GACTTGGCAAGGTGCTGTTTGGGAGGGATGACGGAAAGAGAGGAGTCAAAGATGACTCCAGGGATTCTGGTTTGAGATGAAGGAGAGGGGGAAGAGCCCATAGAAGATGGCCAGAGTGAGAGACAGAAGAGGTAAAGAGGGAGCAGGAGTTCCAATAGGAAGGATCTCAGTCTTGCTGGCGTTGAGGCAGAGATCATTGGAAGTACACCATGACTGGACGGTAGATAGGCAGTCAGGAATGATGGAAGTAAAAAGAGGATGAGAGGGAAGTTTGAAGAAGAGTTGTGTGTCATCTGCAGAACACTGGTAGTTTGGGGAGAAGGTGGAAATGAGGTGTGCAAGCAAGCAGAGCAAGGTAGTTGTTGAAGAGCCAGGGAGAAAGGTTGGAATGCTGAGGGATGCCACAGGTGGAGCTAGAGGTGTGGGTGGAGAAATATCCCAGAATAACCTGGGATGAATAATCATTGGGGAAGGAGGTCAGCCAGTCCAGTGCTGATCCGAGATACCTAGGGTATCGTGGAGCCAGTTTATGAGGATGGAGTGGTTGACCATGTCAAATGCAGAGGAGAATGAGAACGCTGGAATCAAGAGATGCAAGCAGTTCCTCACGGATGTTCAGAAAAGCAGTTTCCATGCCTCTGGATACTTGGAATCTAGATTGATGGTCATGGAGGACACCAACAAATTCAGTGTGCTGGGTCAGTTGGTGGAAGACAAGCTTCTCCAAGAGTTTCCCAAGGAGTGGGGTGATAGATATGGGACGGTAGTTGGCTGGACAAGAAGGGTGTGCAGAAGGCTTTTTCAGAAGGGGGCACACAAAGGAGTGTTGGAGGGAGGAGGGGAAGGATCCAGTACCAAAAGAGACATTGGAGAAATCAGCGAGTGCAGGGGCAAAGGAGCCAGTATTGTCCTGTTTGGAGGAGGCCTTCATGGAGCAGACAGCTCTGATGACCTCATCAGGTGTGATAGGAGGGAAGGAGGAGAGAAAGGCAGGGGGAGGATGGGAGTCCATAGGAGGCAAGGGGGTGGGTTAAGATGAGGGAGAGAGGGACGCAAGGGTGCTCAGGAAGTTCTGAGTTTTTGCAGTGAAGTGTGTGGCCAGTGCGTCGCAAAGGACCTGGGAAGGAAGAGGTGTGGAGGAGACTGCGGAGGGGTTGGCTAGTTCCCTGCAGATTTTAAAGAGTTCAGCTGTGTAGTTGGATGCACCACAGATGCGAGCCTGGATGTGGGCCCTTTTCTTGGTGCGGAAGGAGAGTCTGTATTGCCTTTGGAGTAGGCAACAGGCCAGTTTGTCAGAGGGTGAGCCTGAGGTCTGCCACTTCGGTTCCGCAGCTTGCACTTGCGTTACAGGGCTGCAAGTTCAGAATAATACCAGGTGGTAGACTTAGAGGCATGTTTCAGGCAGATCCACATGACTGGGGCAAGAATGTCAAGGGTATTAGTATGGCAAGATGGACGTTGCTGAGAGCAGAGTTTGGAGGTAGAGTCTGGAGAGAGGGAGTGAAGATAGATGCGAAGGCAGCAGCTGACACTCGTTTCATCAGATGGATGTTCATGAACGAGGTTCGCATGGCTGGGGGGTTGCGGTCAGAGGGCCGAGAGGACCCAGGTGAGAGAAGAGAGTGGTCTGACCAGGAAAGTGGGGTGATCAGTGGGGAGGAGAGTGAAAGATCAGTGTGAATGAAGGCATCAAGATTGTGTCCAGCTGAGTGGGTAGGACCCGAACGGAGAATGGAGAGGGAGAGTGAGATGCAGAGGTCATGGAAGAGAGTGTATGCTATGATTGAAGAGCCATGCTTGATGTTAAAATCACCCATGAAAAGGAGTTTAGTGGTGGTTGTGAGGAGAGAGGAGGAGAAATCAGCCAATTCAGAGATGAAAGGGGTGGTAGAGCCAAGTGGCCTGTAGATGGTAACAGTGGACAAATATGAGGTGGGAGAGATGACCAACTTGCAAACCAGGCTCTCGAAGGATGAGTTAGGCTGGATGGGTAAGAGGGAAGAAAGGACCCACTCAGGAAAGATAAGAGCAACCCCACCGCCTAAACAGTTAGGGTTAGGCTTGGAGATGATCTTATAGCCATCAGGAATCAAAAGCAGTGACTGAGCTGGCCTTGAACTACATCTCAGTAAGCGCAAGGATATCAAGGTCAAAGTCTTCAAGAAGGCAGATGTCGGCAGAGTGTTTGATGGCAGAACGAGCATTAAGCGTGACTAGATGCAAGAGATCTCCACCGTTGAAGGTTTTTCCAAGGAGGGGTACAGGGGCGTGGTGCACCAGTCGGCGGGGGGGGGCAGAGGGAGTAGAAAAAGTTATAGCAGGAGTGGGGAGGAAGTTAATGAGCGATGGCAGGCACCAGTCAAAGAGGAGGAGGTTGGGTCGAGGACCCTGAACCAAGATAGTGCCAGTGTGATGGACATTAATGATACAGCTGGATGATGCAAAGCCCCCCAAGTTGACTTCCCATTTAGTGCCACCATTAATGGGTGAGGATGGAAGAGGAGAGAGAGTAGAGATGAGATGAGGAATCCATAGATCTGGAGAAGGGACAGAGAAGAAGATATCAGTAAAGGTCTGTCTGGAAGTTGCACTGACATAGGTGTCTGCGATGGGTAGGCCTTGGATAGTGGTCAGGATATCTTTTTAAAGCTTTTTTCTTCCAGACTTCATGAGGGAGGGAGGTTAGGTGATAGGATAGCAGTTAGAAAACATGGAGGAGATAGTGATGGGATGCTGTTTATCGCTTTGCCGTCTTGACGAGATTCTAAAGGCAACTACCAAGCCGTGCACGCTGTGGCGTCCCGAAGGGCAAGCGAGTGCACCATTGGGCCCGTTAATACAATGCCGTGGAACTATTCCCTCACATCTAGCAGACTCAAGTTCCTAACAGATGTTGGGTCGGGTGAACAAATCTTAACCTGTCACGGCTATTTCGGAGCCGGATTTCTTGATCTCATGTCTATCCAGGATATTGTGCTAAACCTGTTGGGGTATATGAAAGAGGTTTCCTATCTGATTTAAAGAAATTGTCTGTCCTGAAGAAGGCCGTTGAAAAACCTTTGGTTGTAGAGACACTAGAGATAGTGCCTCAATCTCCAGAAGGGCCGAAACATGTTGACACTTGACAAAAGACTTACCAACTCTCTGAAGTCTTGTACCTTAATACTGCTTTATTGATAAAAGTCAGTTTTTATTAATTCAACTAACCCCTACAGTGGATTCTGTTTTTAGGATTAGATTAAGTCGACCATGCAGTATTGATTTGTGATATATATCTGTATGTTCTGTCTTCTCTCTTTTTTAACTTTTCTAAATTTGTCCTAATAATAAATTGATATGGACTCATTTAAGATTGATGATTTTTTAAGCTATATGGTTCTTTGTGTTGTCTCAATAGCATGTGGCAGTTGTTAAATTGTTGCAAAAAATGAATTTTTGAAAATTGTGAATGTGTTACCAATCTGGAAGGCATTAATTACAAAATAAGTAGATAAGATATACCACCAAGCCTAGCCTGTTTGGACTATGAGTGGGTTAGTCAATAGTCTAATTTTTGTATAACGCTCTTAGCTTTGTTCTCCTGTTCCGAGGCTTTGACCCCCCCGTAAACAAAAATTGAGGGAGATTACCTGTTTAGAGGTAACAGAGATAGTGAATGCCATGGTGGTGGAAAAAAGGAGGAAGAAAGAGGAGGGGCTACAGAGTGCAGAATGAGCACACACCAGCACACATCAGGTGGCCTAGTAGCCTTTGGAAGCAAGAAACAGATGCACTGGAATAGCAATAAATGCACACAAACATATGCAGGGCACCTAAAACCGATTCTAGATGCAAGGTACTCTGAACACACACCACGAAATTGGCAGCACAGATGCAAGGTTGCCTACATTCGATTTTTGATACAAGGTACTCTGAAAACACAAAACGAAACTGGCGGCAAAGATGAAAGGGCACCCAAATTCGATTTATGATACAAGGTACTCAGAACACACAAAACGAAATATACAGCATAGATGTTGGGTCACCTACATTTGATTTATGATACAAGGTAGGGAACCCAGGGTGCAGAGAAAAGGACAAAGGTTGCTGGACCAAGCACTGAGAAGCGTCTATCGGCTCTAGTGGAACAGTCACATCTGGGGACAGTAAGTATATGGGCATTTGATGAGCAAAGGGGACTTGGAGGTTGAAACAATTAGATGAGTTAGGCGAGGTAAAGTGAGGAAAGTCCATGGACACATTTAAATACCAGAAACAAAGGAGTGTATGGGCACTTAATGAAGGGAGACTGAAGAGTCTCTTGGCAGTTTGTCCCTTAACTAAAGTATTTTCAAATATATATTACAGTGCCTGCGGTAGCGGCCCTGTAGTTGTGGTTAAGTTGCTCAACCCATAGGAAGAGCACTTTTTAGGCGGCTTATAACTTTGCCCCCCCCAGACGAATCCTTACCAAACTTTGCAAAAAAAAGTATATGGTTCATCAGAATTGTTCTGGGAAGTTTGGTGAGGTTTCGCCAAGGGAGGGCAAAGTTGTAGGGGGGCGACCCAAAAGTTCTGTTTTTTCCATTGAAGCAAAACAATTAGTGATATCTATGTCTGCTCAGCAGACACACTTCCCTGTTCACTCTGCGGACAGGGTCCTGATTGGCTCGGTGATACGCGTCATGTCCGCGGACATTTGGCGTGCTCGCTGATTGGGTGGTGAAGAGCGTGGAGTGTGTCAGATTTTCTGGTAACACCCGCCATCTTGTATTCGTGGACATCCGCGGACAGCGCAGTGAAAAATGGTGGAGACATACAATTTTGGCAAGTGTGTTGGCGTGTAAGACTGTTTGGGGAGGATGGGGGAGTAAGAGATGGGTCAGATGTTGTTTATTTGGGTGGAATGCACCCCTGTTGTGTTTGTTGTGTCTGCGGACAGCCGCGCTGTCCTTAATGCCTGTAGCCTATGAAAATGGGGTGTCATAAGGACACTATACCTGTCCATACTGTTCGTAGGCATGTTGGAACTGTTCTAAGAACACACCAGGGGTCCGGGATGTCCGTAAGTAAGCAAAACTGGGGGTGTCCTAAGGACACTATACCTGTCCGTACTGTTCGTAGGCAAGTTGAAACTGTTCTAAGAACACGCGCGGTGTCCTGGGATGTTCGTAAATAAACAAAATGGGGGTGTCCTGAGGACACTATGCCTGTCCGTAGTGTTCGTAGGCAAGTTGAAACTGTTCTAAGAACACACGCGGTGTCCTGGGATGTTCATAAATAACAACATGGGGGTGTCCTGAGGACACTATGCCTGTCCGTACTGTTCGTATGCAAGGTGAAACTGTTCTAAGAACACACCAGGTGTCCTGGGATGTTCATAAATAAACAAAATGGGGGCGTCCTAAGGACACGATACCTACCCGTGCTGTCAGCAGGCAAGTTGAAACTGTTCTAAGAACACTCACAGTGTCTGCGAACATAAAAAGTGCCCATATGGCATAGTTAAAATGTTTGATTCTATGGGTGTGATCTATGGGTGTGATATGCTGTGGTGGTTGTGGCTAGGGCCTAGGGTCTTGGGTGCATGGCCATTGGCCATGCACCCAAGACCGAAGTTATATGCACTGTTTGCTTCAATGGTTGCGTTATGGAGCAGTATTTATGAGTTGTACTTATTATAATATACTTACTGTTTGGTTTGGTAACTGGAGTACATATATTCTTTGTCAAATTCTATGATAAAAGAAAAGATCATGTTAGTATTGGTAGTTTGTAACGACTGATAACATTGAATAATAGACATTTTTTATTCATTTCGGCCCTCATATTTAGTAGATTACATACCAGTGTACTGTGCAATTTGCTCAGTTTCTGTGTTTGTTACTAAAATCATTGGGTCTGTGGGAAAAAAAATCCATGTTGAACTAAAAAAAAACTTTTTTTGTTACGCTACAGTCTATTTGTTTGTTTGTTTTCAGTGTTCACATGTTGTTTCTGGCTAATGTTGGCTTGTTGCAGATTTTTGGAGCAGTTAGATACCTGTTGGCATATTCTAACTGTTTACTTCTTGTTATAATTTAGTGGTATTGATTTATCTGTTTCCTTGTTGAAAATCTTGGGGCAGTTAGATACCTGATGGCATATTCTAACTGTTTATTTCTTGTTATAATTTATTGGTATTTATCTGTTTGGTTGTTATATAATCTTGGGGCAGTTAAATACTTGTTGGCGTATTCTAACAGTGTATAGTTTTTTAATTGAAGTTTTGTTAATCTTTACGTACAGATTAGTTATTAAATTTTGGTTTTAAGAAGATTAAATAAGCATTTGTAAGATTTGCTGGTAATCTCTGCTTTAGAGTAATGGTACTATCATTACATTCGAACCATCCACATTTATTTTTTATATATGCAGTGTAGTGCCCTGAATTGGTTGTGGCTCCTGCGTGGTAGATTATACCTATTGTTGTGAAGGTTTTCTTACAAAGTGATATTTGACCATGTGTGAATCCAGTCAGCTTGCAGTTGTTTTTGGTACCATCTGCATTGTAACGTAGAAGCATTGGTATTACGGATTTACTATGTGTTTGTATTAGTAAGGTGGATCGATTATCTGAACTGCAGGTAGTACATAATCTGCCATGGTTTGCATTTTGTACAAGTTGCTGAAATGGAACGGATTCACAATTAAGTATGGATACATACACGAAGCGCTCATTAAGGATTTGTTCCTGTGTCACATTGTTGCAGAGAGTGCATGTATGTTTCTACATGTATCAAATCTGGAAGATTTCATTTATAGGTATGTTTTTGTTTTCCAATACTTGTAGAAAGTACATTAGACATTCTTGTGGATCTTCTTGTGAGTTTATAGTGAATTTCACCATTCCAGCACAGCAGTCCAATTCTTGTCTTATTCCATGAACACTATACATGTTGTCAGGATTGTTTGTTGCGTTTCTATGAAGTACTAACATTTGCAAACACAATTGGTCTGTACTGTGTAAGTAAATGTTGTCAACAATTGGTGGTAATTGAAATAGAATATTCATTGCTACATTTGCGTAGCAACTTACACCAGTTATATTTGAAAATTTAAATGGACCAGATAGGTCTGTATCCAAGTCATGTTTTCGGAATGTGTGTTGCTTCTTTGAAAAAGTACCTGAATTACTTTGAGTAATAGGTTCTTCTTTGGTTGTGGTAATTGATGAAGTATTAGCTTCTTTTACTCTCTTTGGAGGATTTGCAGTGACATCCTGTTACATTTCTGTTTTAATTAGTTTTCTTTTACAACGTTTTCCTTTTTGTGGAACAGGATATGTTTTTAGATAGGGGGTGTATAGTAAACATAGTCTATTGTATTCTAAAATGCAAGGAACATCAGCGTTTACTTTACTTGCATCAAAGTTGATTAGAAATAGAACGTCAAGTGTACGTAACCGTGATAGTGCTACGTAGCTCATGCCTTCTTTAAAGACTGTGTTACCAATACCTATCAATGCTTTGTCTAGGGTAAGACCTTGTGATTTATGAATGGTGACTGCGTATACTAGAGTTAGAGAAAATTGTTCACTGCGTACATACATGTCTTTGAAGAGAAAGAATTGAGCTGTTGAGCTTCCTATCCTTTTTACTTCTGAAAGTTTGTCAAAGAGGATATTGACAAACTGAATGTTGTTGTCATGTGGGTATGTTTGAAAGCCAACAACTGTACCCAGTGCTCCATTTACTAGTCCTTGCTCCACGTCAAGGTTACATTTAAGCATTACTCTACAGTTTAAGGATAATTTTAATATTTTCTCCAAACCAGCTGTGTTGGAGATAGAATTTTCTAAGGTATTTAGTCTTGTTGTGGCTTGTTGACACATGGGTAGTGTCATTCCATGTACGTCCAGTTTGTCTGTGGAGCAAATTTCAATTATTGGTTGCATTTCTTTTTTCAACATTGTTTCATTGAATTTGGAACAGCTTGCAAGAGTTGGCATTAAGGACATACAATTGATATTTTTGTGTGCTAATTGTTCCATAACATCAGTAGCACATGAGTTATGGACATAAAGTGCATGGATGTGCTGGGTTTTTAATATTGCTTGTGCTTCTTGAGCTAGTATACCAACTCTAATACTTTTGAAAATGTTGGCATAGGTGAGGTATGCAGACTGTCGCATGTTTTCTGTTAATTCTCTGTATTGGAAATGTTGCCAAAGGCTGACATTTCCTATGCTGCCAACAGTTTTACAGCAGAGTGTGTGTCCTAAGGTTTTAAAAAGAGGTTCACCTTTCACTGGTGTCAATTGTAGAAGATCACTCAAAACAATAATGTGTTTTCCTCCAAAGAGCTCTTCATAGTTTGTTTTAAGTACTTCTTGTAATCTAAGGTGAATCAAAGCCAACATTAGGTTGGAGACCATGCTCACTTCATCTATTAGTAGCATTTTCATTTGTTTTAACACTCTTCGTAGTTCCATTGCAGCTTCTGTAGAAAGTTTGTAAAAGTCTAATTTGTTTTGGTGTTCTACTGGCAGGAGTAGTAATCGGTGTAAAGTGACACCGCCTATGTTGTAGGCAGCTAAACCTGTGGGGGCAGTGACAACAGCTGACAGTTGATTGTTTGTCATTTGTTGAAGGAACCTGTTGATGATTTTGATTAGGAATGTTTTGCCTGAACCAGTTTCACCACTGACGTACAGTAGTATAGGTGTGTAATTTTGGCAGGTACATTCTTTATTTTCATGTTGTACACCATATGCAATTTCTTTTGTTACTTCCTGAAAAATGCTACGCTGCTCATTGTTTAGTTTTGATTGTAGTATAGTTAAGTCCTCTTTGTCTTTATACTGACACATGGTGTTTTCTACTTCTGTCATAGCTATTTCTGCCTCATTTGCTATCAGTGGCTGTCCCAGTGGTTCTTGGCTTCCTGTTACAGAAGGTTGACTACTGTCAGGAGTGTCCTTATCTAGTTGGGCCTGGAGTTCTTCTTCGTGTTGCTGTTCATTGTGCAATATTGTTTTGTAGTGCGTAAAGTTTACATCGGTTATACTGCTTTCATTTGCTTTGAAAGCGTCTTCATAGGAGTCGTAGTTATCTAGTATTTCTTCTTCTTTTCTCCATGGTTTGAAGAGTTGTAGCAGGGACATGTAATATATTTCTTTATGTAGAGGAGTCTTTAATGACAACCTGATATGGTTAATGAAACTTGGTTTGGTAAGTTTTACTAAGCTGCCTTCACAATTTGTCACTCTATATCCACCTTTTTTTCATCGGGTTTTATATTATTTTTGTATGTGAGGTTTTGGGCTATGTGGTATAGACACATGGTTTCCAAAGTGGTACTTCTGTTTGGGTAGTATGTGTCTAGTAAATTGTTTTTCAAAGTGTCTTGGCTGTTGGGATCATTTTTGGCTATTGTTTCTATGTCGTCGTATGATTTGAGAACTCTTTTTCTAGATTTAGCAAGACCAAGACTTAGTCATACTATATTTTCAGATTTTCCATACAAAGCAGTACCGGTTAAATGATCTGCTGCTTCATAGGAGCCACATTCTCTATGGGAGAGCATTTTTATGCACAAGTTGTGCAATTTCTGAGACAGTGTTTTGTCTGATGACAGGTCATTCCAGAGGTCTTGAAGCTCTGTTTTTTCTGCTTTACTTAAGTATGCTGTAACATATTGTGCAACTGCAGTGGAATTGTCTGCAATATACTGCACATCTATGTTTGCATTCCATAATAGGGCAATGATTGCATTGTAATCATTGATATATTTTGCTTCTTCTGTTCTTTTTATGTAATATATATTTTTAGGTGATTTACCTTTAACACTATGTCTACCTGAAGACATGAAGTTGTTCACTTCACCTGTTTCTGTAACCGGTTTAGGGAAACCAAAGCGGCATTTGGTGTAGTATTTCCCTTTGTTTTTGTATTTACGACGACAATATTTGCCAGATTTGTGTCTTTGAAATTGTACAATTTGTGCATGAAGATCACTATTTGTTGCTTCCAATGGAATTTCACAAGTGACATATTTTTCGATAAACTATAACACAGTGGAATCATTGTCTTGACCAAATTTAGGAGCATCTTTAATCCATAAAAGCATGTGGATATGTGGTGCTCCTCTGGCTTGGTATTCTTTTCTCCAAAAGAAGTGTTGTACTTCTCCAAGGGGAGAACAGTTTTATTACAAATAAAGTGTAGCATAGCAATGAAACGATGATGAAAATATCTTGAAACATTAACAGAATCTAGAGAACAAAGTTCTCCAGGTGTTAATATATCTATGTTTGTTTTGGTTTGATATGCATAGGAAATCATGTAAATCTTCCCATGCATATTCTGCACAACTTAATGTAACAAACCAAGTGGGTGGGCCAAGGTTTCTTATCATACAACGTACATCTCCATGACGTCGGAACCAGTACTCTTTAGTACCACACATGTTTGCTAATAGATTTGTAATGCTTGATTGTAAAACCTCATCTTTTTCTTGCACTTTTTGTAGTATTTGCATAGCTGACATATTTTGAAAGTGGGTTCCTGATTTTAATGTGTGTGCAACTCCGTAACATATAGTTGCTAGTTCACTTTCAAAGAGTAGGTGGAATATGTATTCCACATTTTGTCAAATCTGGAATTTTCAGAATACATCTGTAACGAGCAGTATTCTGATGCTGTTATTTGAATAGGTCTATCATCGTAGTTCCCTCCTTTGCCAGTAGGAAAGAGTAGAGGAAAAGCACGTACTTGTATACTTTTTTCCCATATGCTTATTGGTGCCCGTTTGGTTTGTCGCATTTGGTAAGTTTCTAGTGCATCATCTATGCTCTCATTTGAGTGCAATAGATGAATTGTATAATGGTCCAAAAGAGTGGATACTGCAGCAGGATCCAGAAGTTCAAATTGACCAGTTTCTGATGACTCTTGAATTATTTCAGTTGTTTCTCTTAAGCTTTCTTCAATATTTATTTCTTTGTAGTATTCATTATTGTCTTTCAGATAATGCAAAGCTTATGTAAGTCTACGAGTTGTTGCCAAATTATTTTGTCTTTTGTTGGTACACCATTTACTAAGACAATTAAAGAATGCTATATTGGACGTTGCACTCCTAGAGTGTGCACATTTTCTGTCAGATCTAATGGCAAATAAACTACTTTGCCACAAATGCCTTTCACCAATTCAGAGGGAGGTCATTTTGCTGTTTATGGTTGAAGGTGTATTATTGCTAGAAAAATGTGTACTGTTTGAATTATGATGCTCTAATTCAAATTGAGTTGTTGCTGGGGTTTTGGTAGTGGGAATAATTCCAAATTATTTGTGATAGCTTGTGAAGGAGTTTGGTTGTTGTCAAGTTTTGTAGTGCAGTAACTGCAACATATTAGGGTTTCCCTTATTTTGTATTTGTTTTCTGGTAAAAGGTAGAGAGCTAATGCAAACCATTTGGAATCTTCATTGTCTTCTATTTTGTATGTTACGTTTACAATTTTTGTGTTACTTGTATAAAAAGTTCTGCGGCAACACACACACATATGGTTTGGTACTTCAGCAGAAGTACTTTTACATTTTAGTATTTCTTTCTTGTATGTGTGTAGTAGAAAGTTGCCATGCGTAGAATTGTTGCTAGTCTGTGGTAAAGCTATTGCATTTTGTAAGTGGCTTTCACTTCCAAAATATTTTCTCTGGATATGGTCGATTTCTTCTAGTAGGTCTTTGGGTGTACCATGTAGAAGAGTGTTATTTAAATTGGCTAGTGCTAAAGCAGGACTTTTAGCATAGTAGAGTTTATAAACTATATTTCTTATAGTTGGATGATGTGTTGATATCATTTTGATATGATGGAAGGTGCTTTTGCAAATAGGTCCTGAAATGCAGGCTAATGAATGTCCTTGTAGTCCTGTGTGTTTGCGCACTGGACAGGTAATAATAATAATAATAATAATAAGGTATCCATATTTTGCAGCAGTTTCATTTTGATTTTTTCTTTGCCTTTCACATACTGATTGAGGAATTGGCGTAAAGATTTGAAAGATTTTTTGGGAATGTTACACATTGACGTGCATGGCCATTTGTATACTGGACGTTCTGGTTCAGTCGAATGGAGAGGTAATTCTTTTTCTGGGGATATTTGTGCAAGCAGTATTTCTTGTTCAATTATGGTATTATTAACTTTTCATAACCTCGTCCACTTCTATGTATGGCAATTGTATTTGTTTGCTTTTGTTTGTATGCTTCTTCATTAAAATATGGTTCTGTGTTTGTGGTGTGACTCCATTCACCTCCACAGATATTTAAGAAGTTATTTTTGTTGACATTTCGTTTATTGAGAAGTCTTTTTTGTAATTTGGTAATTAGTTTTGTTAGTGGTTTCATTCTGTTTAACACTAAAATAAATAACTTTCTTTTGAGAAGGATTGCACTGTCTATCAAAGCTTCTAAGATTAATTTTCTATGGTAGGTTTTAAGGGTTGTGCATGATTTCTCTCATGTTTTTATAAGATTCTGAAGGACTCTGTGGCGGAACATTTTTGCTAAAATACTTTTTTTGGTATGCTTACTTGCCACTATATCAAGATTTATAGGAGCAGTTTTAGCAGTAGTGGTAGCTGAATTCTTGTTAATCATTTTCTGTTTCGTTTTACATTTTGATAGAGGAGGCAAAGTTTCTGTACTTGAAGCTTGTTTTGTTTCACTAAATGACTGTATTAGCTGTTTTGTTTGAACTTTTTGTACACATTCTGCTAGAGATGGATGCTTATTTTGGACACTTCTATTTTCATTTGCTCTACTACTGTGTTGCTTTCTACGGGCTTGCTTTTTGGTAGACATTCTTTGGGGTCTGCTGAAAAAAATAAAGAAGTATGGGTTGGGCTGTTCTGCAATGTATGTGTGCTGTGTGCATGAGTGTCTGAGTATGATGGTACAGATGTATGTGATGGTGTCTGATTGTGTATTGGGAAACTACAACTAGTTGGGATGGCTATTCTTGTATCTGTGTGTTACTATACTGGGGTTCAGATGACAGTAGAAAGTAAGCTAGTGGTGAGGAGAAGCACAAATAGTAAATCTAATGGTATAGAATTAAAACAGTTTTTTGTTCTACAATACTAACATTCTAGGGGCTGAGTTATGTCATTTGTGTGCCGAAAAACAGGGATTTGTGCGCCATTCTGCCTGCAAATCCCTGTTTAACAAATGGGGATTTGTGGGCAGAATGGTGCACAATCTCTGTTTTTTGGCGCAGAAATACCATGAATGAACCCCACAGTGTGTTTGAGTAACAGTAAGAATATTATGGTGGTAATGAATTTACTTTTTTGGTGTGGAAGGAGTGGAAGGAGCAGGTTTCTTCTGAGTTGTTGTTTGTACTTCAGATTGTGCTGCTGCTTTTCAGGAGAGTGGTCTTCACTGCAATTGTACAGAAAAGAAGTTAGTAATTTTGTGCGTTTATAGCACTGATATTAATTTAGACATTGATTTTTATGTTTTTGTAGTAGTATTCTTGTTTGATATCTGAACACAGTGTGTGCAGGCAATTTCCTTTGACTGTGTGCAGTCTTTATATTTTACTTTAAATATGTTAGTTCAACATGCTTTGCAAATGTGTGTGTAAAAAAGAATTAAATAGCAGATAGGTTTGGAAGTGACAGTTGATTATAGCATATGGGATAAATGACAGTAAGTTTATTGTATAGGTTATACAGGTTAAAAGGCAGTTCATCTGTTTATATGCATTTATAAGAATTGTACATGTACTGTACAGAAAATATGCATACCTGTAGTTTGTGTTCATGCATGTGGATATGAATGCAGCTGCAAGTAGAAATCTTGGATACTTGTACAGTAGTTCTTGTAGTAGGTGCTTTCCAATGATATGACACTTGTACTCGGAGTGATAAACAGTACATTTGAAGTGCTGATCTATGATGATGGAGTTGGATGTAGAGGTCTTGGATGTGATTGGTGGATGGTTGTGTGATTGCTTAGCTGTATCCAATCAGGGAATGGCACAGAGAGTGAAGTGGAAATGGTAGAAAGGCTGTCCATGTTACGATATGCCCGCGGACATGGCGGTAGTCCACGGACATCGTGTATTACATACAGGGATTTTGGGGTGGAGAGGCATGCAAATGAGAATGAGCAGAGCAAGGGATTGATCAGTAAAGTTTGGTGGGTGTGTTGTGTAAGGAGAGAGTTTGTCAGAAAGTCTTTTTCCTGAGAGAAGAACAGATAGCTATAGCTGTGTGTTTCAGAAAACAGATTATCTGGATTTTGGGAGACTCGTGGATGCATTGGTTGAAGGTGCATGCAGAAAGCTGTGGAGTAGCTGTAGGTCTTGGATTCCCACATGTGGAAGTGCACTGGCATGGATTGCATGGAATGAAGTGGCTGGAATTGGTACCTCTCTGCGCTACTTTGGAGACAGAGCATCATACAGACATAATGATAATTCATTGTGGAGGGAACAGTTTAGGACATGTGTCTGGAATTTCTTTGCAATTTGCAATGAAAGAAGGACTTGGCAAGGTCATGGACATGTTTCCGAATTCCCAAGTAATTTTTTCTCATATTGCGCAGAGACAAATGTGGCTGCGTTCTTTTTCATTTGGTCCACAAATGGAGAAAGCGAAGGCCAATGTCAATAAGGCTGTTTGTGCCTTTCTAAGAGATGTTGGCATGTCCTCTTTTCACAATGAAAATATTATGTTTTGTAGCACATACATTTTTCGCAGAGGTAGGGTCCATCTTACTTATGCTGGTAATCAGATTTTTCTGAGAAATGTACAAAATGTATTGCAAACATTTTTGGAATAACAGCCATCCATTTTGCAGTAGGTGTTGACTATTTCAAGTTTTTCAAACATATAAAAACACCACCAAAAGGCTCTTTTCAGAGCCACCACTTCCTCCCAGAGAAAAGGGCAATGGTTTTGATAGGGCAGCACCCTTGAATTTTAGATGTTCGCGAACCGTCCGCGGACTTCCAGAAATGCGCAGGGCCCTGCTCCATTTATTTGCCACTTCTATTTTTAAACTGTGAAAGGCGGCTCTAAAAAGAGCCTTTTTTGTTGTTTTATATTTATTTTGGTTTTTTACACACGACACACTGGGAGAGGAGGGGAAAGGAGGGTAAGGGGGGGGCACCAACCACGGGGATAAGAAAGGGCGGGTGGAGAGAGGAAGATGTAGGGTGGGCCTCACTTAGGTAGTGGGCAGGTCTTCTCGTGCTCTGAGACCGTAGTCTCCAAAGCACTACGAAGTCTCTCCCCCCTGCAGAGTACTGCGTTGCAGTACATACACAAAACTGTGACCCTCAAAAGGTAAGAGTCATCAGCATTGTGAATGGCCTGTGAGGCAGCTGGAGGGATGCACTCTCCCACAGGAGTGTGTCTTGTGGTGAGAGGAGCGGAAATGGAGGATGTATTAGAGGAACTCAACCTACTACGCTCCTCGCAAGGTACAACCTTGCGAACTGCCCCACCGTGGAACGACTTTAGGTGTCGCTTCATAGTTGTCATACCAAAGCTGTACGAACCAAGCCTCCCGCGACTCAGCACCATTTTACACTGGTTGCAGGTGACTTTGTTCGCACGTGCCTGTCACGCTCACCTGATTCCCATGGGAGTGCTGGCCTGGTTTCGAGTGCTGATGCCTCTTCAATGGTTAAGCGCAG
This sequence comes from Ambystoma mexicanum, assembly GCF_040938575.1. NCBI lineage: Eukaryota > Metazoa > Chordata > Amphibia > Caudata > Ambystomatidae > Ambystoma > Ambystoma mexicanum. The sequence continues at coordinate 1,153,179,884 of NC_090933.1, forward strand.
GGCTCTGAAGATGGATAGGACGGGCCCCTCTACTCTGGCTAATCTGGCTCGCAGGAATATCCTCCTGTACGTGAAAAGGGAGTATTACAATCTGGCGGAATAATGCTCGAGCCTCCCACTTCCTTCCAACCCTCCTCGATACCCTTCCACGATCCCCCGTGAAGTCTCACCTTAGGGTCTGAAAGGACGAACTCTCCATCCTGCTTCTGACGCAGGGGCGCGTTGTACCCAGTTACTTCACTGGATTGAGGTTGGATGGGAGTTCAGGTAAGCTTGATTATACTGGTAAGGCGCTGTAAAAGTTCTGTTGCAAGTTCAAAAGTTCAAGCTTTAAATAATAATGTTCATTGTCTTTTTCAGGTGATGAAAGAAAATTCCTTTGGAGACTTCTTGCAACAAAGCGCTAATGTTGATGTCTTTTCCCCATAGGGGCCGGGGTTCGGAATGCCGGAGATATGGCGCCGACCCGAAGTGAAAAGTGCAGTTCCAGTAAAGATCTGGTAAGTCCTAGATGAGCGCTCAGGTAATGTTTTTGCATTCGCTCATCTAATGTCTTTGTCTTTTTTCCCCATAGGGGCCGGGGTCCGGAAAATGCCTGGAAGCAGCAAGACCCGAAATGAAATGGGAATGACCCAACAGGCAAGTCTTAGAAGGAAACTGAGCTTTTCCTATTCCCTTCCTTCTCTCACCTTGTGTTCTTGTCTTTTTCTCTCTAGGCTCTGGGAAGTGGCTGCGGATCCGGATGATCGCTGCTGAAGATGGAGGCGCCCAAGAAAGGTGAGTGAAATGCAGCGCTGCAGCGATCGGAGCGAAATGCTTTTAAAAATGATGTCTTCCTTTTCAGGATCGTCGGTGAGATGTCTCTGTGGTGCAGGTTTAGCAGGTAAGGCCTTCTTCCTCTCCAATTCTCTTCTTATCCCCCTTTGCAGGTGTCCCAGGATGCTGACGGGCGTGGCTGAAGTCCAGAAGCAGGAGCAGACACGGTGAGCGTCCAGCTGCTAGGTGCAGAACAACGCGAAGCTCGTGTGGCTGTTCGGGTGGGGTTTAAATAGCTTTGGAAGAAGTTCCAGGTATGTATCCTTCCACCGATCAGGTATGTATCCTTCCCCGACCACACCCGGGTGGAAAGTAGTCCCACAGGTAAAGTAGTCCCATTCAGGCCTCAAGAGGGCCTGGATGTAGCAGCATGGTCTGCATCAGGTAAGTGCACATAAAAACACTTGAACACATGTCCAGCTTTATGAGCCTGGCGCCTAAGGCGCCAGGACTGGGGTCCAACATGAGCCTGGGCCTAAGGCACCAGGACTGTGTCCAAAGGGCCCCAGCTTGGGCCCGCTGGAACTTCCCTGGGGGGAATGATGCCTGCCTCTGGGGTTGCTGGGTCGGACCTGGCTCCTTGGAGGTAGGCATCATGACAGTACCCCCCCTCAAGGCCTCTCCCAAGGTTGTTCCCTCCGGGGGTTAGGCTTGTTCGGAAATCTCCGGTGGAACCTTTGTATTAATCGAGGTGCGTGAACATGGTTACTAGGCTCCCACGATCTCTCCTGAGGTCCATATCCCTTCCAGTCAACAAGATAGAAGAGTTTCGACTTTAACACCTTGGAGTCTAAAATGTCTTTAACTTCGAATTCTAATTCCTCTTCAATTTGAACTGGGTCTGGAGGCTTGGACAGTCGGGTTCCTGGTTGTACTGGCTTCAAAAGTGACGCATGAAAAACTGGATGAATACGCATGTTGGACGGTAAATCCAGTTTAAAGGCCACTGGGTTGATTATAGCTTTGATGGGATAAGGTCCTATGAATCTGGGATTGAAGGTTCACGGGCCCTTGAGGGGTAAATGTTTAGTTGCTAGCCATACTTGGTCTCCTACTTGGTAAGGAGGTGTTTTACTTCGGTGCAAATCAGCGTTTTCTTTATACTTTTTCTTGGCTTGCTGTAAATGAGTTGCAGCTTCTTTGAAGGTTCGGGTTATTGTGGAATGCAGATGATTTACTGCAGGCATTTCCTGGGTCAGAGGTGGATCTAGGTCAGAGGTCCGAGGATGGTGACCATACAAAGTATAAAAAGGAGTTTGTCCGGTTCCAGAATGCACTGAATTGTTGTATGCATATTCTGCGATCCAAAGGATGTCTTTCCAATTCAATTCGGATTGGTGTAACATGCACCGAAGATATTGCTTGAGAGTCTGATTGGTTCTCTCGGTTTGTCCGTCGGTCTGGGGGTGGTGGCTGGTGGATAACCGCACATCTATTTGTGCTAGTTGACAACACTTCTTCCAAAAATGGGGGATAAATTGACTTCCACGATCCGAGACTAATATGGAAGGGAAACCATGTATGCAAACTATATTCTCCAGAAATTCCTTGGCCAAGGTGGAAGCTGAAGGCAACCCTTTTAAAGGGATAAAGTGGGCCATTTTGGAGAATAGATCCCCAATTACAAGGATAGTGTTGTAACCAGCACAAGGAGGCAGGTCAGTTATAAAGTCCATTGACAAGGTGTGCCATGGTGCCGGTGGAATATCCAAGGGTTGAAGTAGGCCGGCTGGCCTTTTCTTTTGACCCTTGTTTTGGGCGCAAATTCCACAAGACAACACAAAAGACTTTATGTCTTTTCTCCAAGAAGGCCACCAGAAGTGGCGTTTGATTTTTTCCTCCGTTTTAGCGATACCAGGGTGTCCTTCCATTAATGATTCAGGATGATGGGCAATAAGTTCCTGCAATTCTTTACTTGGCAGAAACAACCGCTCCTGGAAGTAGGGTAAATCATCCTTAACGGTGTAATGAGGACCCTTTTGACTCCATTCCAGTAAGGCTGAAGAGTCTAGAAGTCGTTTTACTTGCGTTTGGATATCCTCAATAGTTTGCAATGAAGTTAAGCCTAAGATTCTTTGTTCAGGTATGATTGGCACAGGTTCTAAACTCGAATTGGGTTCTTCCATGCCAATCCGGGATAAGGCGTCTGCTTTACCATTCTTGCAGCCAGGGCGATAGGTAATTACAAAATCAAATTCCGCAAAGAATAGAGCCCATCGGAGTTGTCGTGAAGATTGAGCTCTGGCCGTCTTTAAATACTGCAAATTTCTGTGGTCCGTAATTACGGTGATGGTGTGTCTTGCCCCGAGAAGGTAGTGACGCCAAGCCTTGAAAGCAGATTTAATAGCCAGTAACTCCTTGTCGGTAATTGTGTAGTTGATTTCAGGAGGAGAGAATTTTCTGGACCAAAAGGCCACAGGGTGTAGTTGGTTAGTTTCTGAGTCTCTTTGCGACAGGACAGCTCCCATGGCCGAACTGGATGCGTCGGTTTCCACAATGTAAGGGAGATCTGGGTGTGGGTGCCTCAATACAGGTGCAGAGGTGAATTTGGTTTTCAGGTCCTGAAAGGCTTGTTCGGCCTCAAGAGTCCATTCGAAGCGTTTATTTTTCTTTAGGAGAGCTGTGATGGGTTGGACTGTTCGGGAAAATTCTGGGATGAATCTTCGATAGAAATTGGCAAAGCCAAGCATGCTCTGAACTCCCTTCACCGAGCTAGGAGATGGCCATTTCAGGATGGCGTCCACCTTTCGCGAGTCCATTCGGACTCCTTGAGGTGTCAGGATGAATCCGAGAAACTCAACTTCTGTGGTATGAAAAACGCATTTTTCGAGCTTGGCAAATAGTTTGTGCTGGCGCAATTTCTCAAGAACTGCCCTAACATGTTTTCTGTGATCGGCTTCTGAGGAGGAATACACCAGGATGTCGTCAATATAAACAATGACACAGACATCAATAACTTCCCGAAAAACATCATTCATAAAGTACTGAAAGGCGGCAGGTGCATTGCACAAACCGAACGGCATCACCTGATATTCGAAGAGCCCAAATTTGGTGCGGAATGCAGTCTTCCATTTGTCGCCTTCTTTTATACGCACCAGGTGATAAGCTCCTCGGAGATCTAACTTGGTGTACACACTAGCGTCTTTCACCTGGTCGATAAGCTCAGGGATCAGGGGCAGAGGATAACGATTCTTAATCATTATTTGGTTTAGGGCGCGATAGTCTATACATGTTCTAAGTCGCCCTCTTTTTTCGGCACGAAGAACAAAGCTGAAGAGACAGGAGACTTGGACGGGCGAATAAAACCATTGGCTAGGTACTGATCTAAATACTGACGCAAATGCAGGTTCTCAGGTTCCGCAAGAGCATAAATCCTACTACAAGGTAGTTGAGCATTGGGTACCAGATCGATTTGGCAATCATAAGATCGATGGGGAGGTAACGTGTTAGCCTGTTCTTTCTGAAAAAACGTCTTGGAATTCTTGGTATTCTGACGGTAGCTGTACAGAGGTGGAAGTCGCTGAGGCTAAACCCATAGCTGGATTTCTTGGATAACAAGTTGGTTCGCAATCAGGAAAACTTTATCTTCTTTGCTCGCCAGTCTATTCTTGGATTATGTGTTTCTAACCAAGGAATTCCAAGAATTACTTGAAATTGTGGGGCCTTGATCACATCAAACACGATTGCTTCCCGATGTCCATCCTGACCCACCAGTGTCAATTCAACAGTGGAATGCGTTACAGGCCCTGAGGCTATTTCGGTTCCATCTACTGTAGTAATGACATCTTGGGTTACTTTCGGGCGGAGAGGGAGCTTAATCCTGGAAGCCAATTCACGGTCTACTTAATTTCCAATAACTCCACTGTCGATGTATGCTTTTATAGCATGCAACTGCTGAGGCTGTTTTGGGTCCACGAGCACCATTGGCATGACAAAATGCGAGGTCAAACAGTTTGTTTTCATGCTCGGCAAGCGGACCCCTACGCTTGTCGGGCTAGGTCGTTTCCCGAATCAGGTGTCAATAAATTGTTATCAGTGGCTCCAACCACCTTCTTAGGTGGTTTAACCGGACAATTTCGAAGAAAGTGACCGGAAGCCCCGCAATACAGACAAAGTTGCATTTTCCGCCTTCTCTCTCGTTCCTTCTGCGTTAATGGTCCTTTAACACCGCCGATTTGCATAGGTTCGGATACATCGGCGCTCTTGGAGTTAGCGTGGGTTTTGATCGGTACTCGAGTTTCGTACTTGAACCGATCTGCTTTTCTATTTTGAAGTCTGTGATCAAGTTGAACCACAAAGTCTATGTAGTCTGCGCAGACCTGGGGTGGATTTACTATCTGAGCTAGAACATCTTTAAGCTCTCCGCGCAGGCCTCGATGAAACAATGTGATCCTTTTATTTTCTGGCCATCGAGTTTCCACAACCAGTCTATTAAAGGTGGCAATGTAGGACAGGATATCCTGATTACCTTGTCGTAAGGATAGCAGTTCGTTATCAAGGGCCTGTCCTTGAGAGTGTCGAGCAAACAATCTTTCCATGCTGGCCAGGAAGCTCTGAAAATCCTGGAGAATGGGATCATCCTGATTTACCAATGGAATAGACCAATCGGCAGCAATGCCACTGAGGTAAGATAGTATAAAGGCTACGTTGGTCTGGTCGTTAGGGAAGGCCCCGGGTCTGCATAGAAAGTGTAAACGACATTGGTTCATAAAGACGGCATATTTCTTGGGATCCCCCGCAAAACGTTCAGGTGGGGCCAAAGGCATGTGTCCAGGTAGATTGATTTGTACCGGGTTATTCAAACCCATTGATGTGGAAGTACCACCGGAATTCGGTAAAGGAATGTGCCCTGCCTGGGCCTGCAATAACCTTTTGGCCAGGTCATCTGTTCTTTCCTTGGATAGGATCAGTTTTCTTTTGAGAGCGTTAGTCTCCTGGCGGGCTGAGTGCACCTCTGCCCGTAATTCCCCCAAAAGCTGGGCCAGCTGGTCAGTCTCGGAAGTCTCCATAGCGCCCGGGTGGGAAATTGTGGGTGAACTTCGCGTTCTGTCACGCTCACCTGATTCCAACGGGGGCGCTGGCCTGGTTTCGAGTGCTGATGCCTCTTCAATGGTGAAGCGCAGGGCTCTGAAGATGCATAGGACGGGCCCTTCTACTCTGGCTAATCTGGCTCGCAGGAATATCCTCCTGTACGTGAAAAGGGAGTATTACAATCTGGCGGAATAATGCTCGAGCCTCCCACTTCCTTCCAACCCTCCTCGATACCCTTCCACGATCCCCCGTGAAGTCTCACCTTAGGGTCTGAAAGGACGAACTCTCCATCCTGCTTCTGACGCAGGGGCGCGTTGAACCCAGTTACTTCACTGGATTGAGGTTGGATGGGAGTTCAGGTAAGCTTGATTATACTGGTAAGGCGCTGTAAAAGTTCTGTTGCAAGTTCAAAAGTTCAAGCTTTAAATAATAATGTTCATTGTCTTTTTCAGGTGATGAAAGAAGATTCCTTTGGAGACTTCTTGCAACAAAGCGCTAATGTTGATGTCTTTTCCCCATAGGGGCCGGGGTTCGGAATGCCGGAGATATGGCGCCGACCCGAAGTGAAAAGTGCAGTTCCAGTAAAGATCTGGTAAGTCCTAGATGAGCGCTCAGGTAATGTTTTTGCATTCGCTCATCTAATGTCTTTGTCTTTTTTCCCCATAGGGGCCGGGGTCCGGAAAATGCCTGGAAGCAGCAAGACCCGAAATGAAATGGGAATGACCCAACAGGCAAGTCTTAGAAGGAAACTGAGCGTTTCCTATTCCCTTCCTTCTCTCACCTTGTGTTCTTGTCTTTTTCTCTCTAGGTTCTGGGAAGTGGCTGCGGATCCGGATGATCACTGCTGAAGATGGAGGCGCCCAAGAAAGGTGAGTGAAATGCAGCGCTGCAGCGATCGGAGCGAAATGCTTTTAAAAATGATGTCTTCCTTTTCAGGATCGTCGGTGAGATGTCTCTGTGGTGCAGGTTTAGCAGGTAAGGCCTTCTTCCTCTCCAATTCTCTTCTTATCCCCCTTTGCAGGTGTCCCAGGATGCTGACGGGCGTGGCTGAAGTCCAGAAGCAGGAGCAGACACGGTGAGCGTCCAGCTGCTAGGTGCAGAACAACGCGAAGCTCGTGTGGCTGTTCGGGTGGGGTTTAAATAGCTTTGGAAGAAGTTCCAGGTATGTATCCTTCCACCGATCAGGTATGTATCCTTCCCCGACCACACCCGGGTGGAAAGTAGTCCCACAGGTAAAGTAGTCCCATTCAGGCCTCAAGAGGGCCTGGATGTAGCAGCATGGTCTGCATCAGGTAAGTGTACATAAAAACACTTGAACACATGTCCAGCTGTATGAGCCTGGCGCCTTAGGCGCCAGGACTGGGGTCCAACATGAGCCTGGCGCCTAAGGCGCCAGGACTGCGTCCGAAGGGCCCCAGCTTGGGCCCGCTGGAACTTCCCTGGGGGGAATGATGCCTGCCTCTGGGGTTGCTGGGTCAGACCTGGCTCCTTGGAGGTAGGCATCATGACAGTGCCTTAGGTACATTACCATGAATGGTAAATAACCGCCACTCCAAAGACTCACGACGAGTGCTGGTAGTAGGGACTTCCACTACCTCATCCTCTTCATCCTCCTCTACATCCTCACTCCTGTTCCCCTCTTCAGGCCCTTCGGGAGGTGGTGGTGGTAGAGGGGGTGGGGGTGGTGCTGAGGCAGATGTAGCACCAGTTGGAAGTAGAGGAGCCATGGATGTCATCAGGTTTCAGAAAAATCTGGAAGATTGGCAGCCAAAATACAGTGTTCTGTCAGATAGCCAGAAACACAATGAGGATGAGCTCTGGGGTGTGGCCTTGCATAGGGGTGCGGGTACTAGCTTCACGGACACCCGCGCTGTCCGCGGACAGATCGAACATCCCAAAAAGGCTAAAAAAAAGTCCCAAAAAAGTATGTAGCAAGTCAAGGTCATTGTCTGGGACATGTGCTATGGTGATTTATTATTATAAAATACTGTGGCTTGCCCAAAAAGGTACTTTTAAATTGTTTGGGGACCCGAACAGTGTCCGCAATCAGAACACATGCTCAGCGTGGGCGCGGTCACATGATGGCGTTGCGAACATGTCCGCGAAGGGAACAGGTGTCAGCAGGACAACAAATGCACGGGAACGGTTGTGCGTATGCGCGTGGGTGTCCTACAGACAGTGTTCAGGTCCTGAAAATAATTAAAAGTGTGACACAAGTGTGACGGACAGTTACGGACAGGCACGATGTTCATAGGACTTATGGGTGTGGTGCCCATGTGCGTAGATAGTCTACGGACAGTGTTCGGGTCCTGAAACTAATTAAAAGTGTGACACAAGTGAGACAAACAGTTACGGACAGGCGGTTATTCTTAGAACAGTTTCAACTTGCCTACGAACAATACGGACAGGTATAGTGTCCTTAGGACACCGCCATTTTGTTTATTTACGAACATTCCAGGACACCGTGTGTGTTCTTACAACAGTTTCAACTTGCCAACGAACAGTACAGACAGGTATAGTGTCCTTAGGACAACCCCATTTTGGTTAATTACCGACACTCCGGACACTCGCGTTGTCCGCGGACACTAAAACTGTCTTTTATGTAAAAAAGGCACAAAAGACTAAATTAACACACACATAACATTTATTTTTCATTACATATATATGTACAATTTATGAAAAAGAAGGGGAAGCATAAACTGACACAAACACAGGGGAATTGGGGTTTTCAAGAGGATGAACAGGAGGAGATGAAGGGATGGACGTCTCATCAAAACGTTTTTCTATGTGGGGAGGGTTTACAGATAATTGACTGGGATATGGAGAGGGGGGACAAGTACATGTGGGACAATGGTATCTAATTTTTTTCTTTTATATGGTCCTCCACAAAATCTTTCAAAAGGTGGAAATTTGTCAAGAGCTTGTTCATTTTTTCTTCCATGCGCTGAAGAGTCTTTTCTAAAGTATCTTTTTGTGTACTGTTTTCAATGTTTGTATGGTCTGTTAAAATAAATATATATATGTTAAGTGCACATAAAGTAATGCTTATTAATTTGGTTGTATAGAGAAGTGTCTACCATTAGTTTCACTATCTTCAGACATTTCACCATGTGGGAAATTCTCCTCAAGCCATTCTAAAGTACTTGACATTTCTGTGAAGAAAAAAATATATATTACTTTTATTGTAGCTAATATAGACATTTTAGAAATATATAAGAAAAAAGAATTACAAGAGTACAAAGTGTGTTATTGATTGTGTATATATTTCTGAACCTTATTTCTATACATAACATAGTGTGTGGACATTCCTTTGTGGGGGGGGGGACTCACTGTACTTAGGAACCAGCATACCTCATCTCCTGAGAGCTTAAGCCTTGGTTGCTCATCCATACGCTACCATATAGAGAATCTTGGCTGGGGTGCTCTGGGCCTCTACTCTGCCATATAGAAGGCAGAAGTACAGATACTGCCCCTCCAGTCTTTACAAAATCATAAGTGCATTCCGACCTTTCATTATTCAGAGAGGAACTCTCGGGCCTGCACACCATATGGCCAAGTTAGATAATCAGCTGGAGGATCATCTATTCGGCTCTACTGGGATGTTCCCCAATGTACTTCTTTAAGAATATTCTTCTTTAGATGACCCCCAGGTGGTTGGAAGCAAACCATTAGGCCTGGAGTTTGGGATTTCTTTGTTGGTTTGTGCCCAAAGTACTTGTTTGATGACTGGATAACGACCTGGTCCTTTAGATGTGGAATTTACAATCCCCTGGGGTTTCAGCCCTACTCCCACCCACAATTTATATCCTGGGTTGGCAGAGGTTTAGATTGCTGTCAGGCTCACTGAAGAACCAATAAACCCAGCATTGGCAAAGTCAAATTAGAGCACGTTAGCACGTTTTTCAATCACACTGCGCCAGTCACTGTAGAGTTTACTGCATAGGTGCAGAGATATTTAATCTTTCAAAGGTCAGCCTGACACATGGATTTGAGCAAACAAGGCTCTACTTCTGAGGCTGATTTCACAAGTATACAATGTATAATTTATAATTCACATAGTTTGATTCATATATCATAACAATATGCACACAATCCAAAAGTTATACACAGGGGGTGTCATGTACAAGCATGAGAATAGATTCCATCAAAGCACAATAATGCAGATGCGACAACAACATAAGCAATAAATATCAGATACAGAGTATTTTGGAGGTTGGTGTACAGTTGCACAAAACATTTGTATGTATTGCCAAATCCAATTAAATAAGGTACAATGACACAGAACAAACATTTACGAGAAAATAGAGAAAAATATGAGAGCACAATTAGTGTTGCAAAATTCGTGAGCAAATAAAATCTTATGAAATCTTATAGCTGAAAGGGCTGTGTGTCACACAAACCGTGTCCCACGGGGACAGAAAAATGATGAAATTACCTCAAAGTTTTCTTGTTGATCACCAAACCATGAAATAAAGTACATCTAGAGAAGATAAAAAAAAATGGTACTGTGAGTAGCTGTATATGTGCCTGTTAGCAATCTAAATACTATTCAATACATCACCTGTTGTATTCAATAATAAAATGTGTATGTGCCTATCAGCAATCTAAAAAGTCTTCTTCAAAACATCACCTGTTATCTTAAATAACAGAATGGGCCAAGCCACTTACCATTGAATTTTGAAAGCTAAATTTCCAAAGAGTCAATTCCAAATCCCTACAGAGAAATAGGAAGTATGCACAAAGGTAAACCACCTGGTATTCCAGAAATCTTCCTGTTCATTCAAAATATCTTATTAAGCATTATTTCTGAAAATTCTGAATTCTTGAACATTTTTCCAAACTGCATACCTTAATAATATTGCGCTGTTGCGTCTTAACAGATTATATGCTGTATATCCATTCCGCAAGTTCAGCGTTATTGTAAAGTTATCACAACCACATTTGTTATTAATGTAGTGAGAGTGGTGATCCAACAAATGCAGCTGATCAAGTGTAGGGAGAAGAAAAGAAAAGAAACCAACCTGAGGGTAAATACTTAATTACTTTCACTACTTATGCGCTCTGTCATTCTTGCACGTCACTTATTCAAAGGACCCCGGGGGTCGTAACAAAATTGCACGGCTTGAAACTCACCTAGCCTTTCGGCATGAAAACGTTGTTGCAAGGGAGACTGCGTGATGCTACTCAACCTGTATTCACAGGTTTCACAATGACTAGTACGTTCAACTGCTGACCGCCTGCATGCTAAAAAGTATCCGCCATCTTGGTGGGATGCAGCTACACATAAGATAATATACTATAAATGCTAATTCTACTGACACTTTCCTTGCCAGCGGGTGTCATCCTTCTCGCATTCCACTGAGATAACATAACCATATTAGTGATTAATGGTTGTCAACTTCTAATGCATATATTTCGCCTTATACACGCTGTTCCCAGTTCCCATCTTAAATGTATAAAGAAATGTAGCCTCATACTTGCAACGACTGCATTTGCTAATGCCAATTTCATTTTTGGTCCCAGATAGCTCCAATTGCGAGAGCTGAAAAAAACGTATCCATAACCCATTGTATCACTGACAATATCCGATGACCGTGTATATACCCATAACATCACAAATAATGTTTGTACTGCTATATGGACCCATTGTATCTCTCACACAATTAAAAATCAATATGAATAGACTGATCATCACACTTCTTGTTGGTATTTTTGTGTAGACCTAGAGGGCTAGGATTTTCCATGGATTTGAATTCAAAACACTCCCATTTATAGGAACACAGAAAATTCATGGTCTGTGTTTAGGCCATGAGTGACTGTCCTATACTGGCAGATAAGGCAAGATTACACCCTCGCTGAGGTAAATTGACCTCCATTCCTGCAAACTTGATATCTTGCTTGTTATACATCTGATTTCCTCATCTTAACTTCATCCTGATGTTGCCTCAATATTTTATACATAGTCTTGTAATTTTTATCAATTGTTGCACTGGGTGCATCAAATAAGTCTATCTCTTGTTTTAGGGTATCAATTTGTGTAACAATACGGCATGTTCCCTTACTGCATGTTCAATGAGCAATTTGATCATGTTATTGGAAGTAGATGGCAAATTCGCTTCCCTCCGTGAGGCCAAGTCACTATCAAGTGGGTACTCAAAATCTGGTAAAATTAATATTCTAAGACCTCGTGGAATTTTGTTTTCTTGTAAGTAATGTTGCAATGTTGTCTTCTCCCAAAAAGTATTGTTTTCTTTAACGCTTAACGGTTCAAGTTTGATAAATTTAGATCCGAGGTCTTCTTTTTCAGAATTAAATCTTTTGAAGGGGTTCAAAGATGTGCCATCCTCCCCTGTGCTTGGAGAAAAAGGACTACACTTGACCCCGAGAGCCTTGAGTGAAACCTACAGCACCAGAGAGCCAAGACAGCCAGGATCCCAGTGTTTTTGCCATCAAACTGCAGGGAGCCATGATTCAAGTCCACTCAAGTCTGTTGAACCAACAGGACACTCTGCAGCTGCCTTTGGCGCGCAACCAATCTTCAAGCCTCTGTAGAGCACTCTCAAAACAGTCTGGCACTGCACCACCTGAGCGCGTCATTGCTTGGTTTTCAAGGAAGCTAATGGTGAGTATTGTTTGTGAAAAATGGCGCTGATTGTTTAGGGGCTAGGAACCTGAGCACTATGACACATGGAGGACTATCCCCAGCTACACAGAGTGCACATAACACCTCGAATATGAAGCTGTGATGCCAATTGCTGCCCCAAGCATACATAAGGTTCAACCATGCAATGTAATGAGCAAACAAAAACAGCAGAATAAAATATGAAAGGTCAACTTAGACATTGGAGGAGTTGAGGTTCGAACCCAGCTCCCATTGCTACTCTCCTTTTAGTGGAAAATGTCCAAGCCACTTAAACACCAATGCCATAACCTTGAATCCCGTGGAGGCATACATAAGGTTGAACATAGGCAAGCATGTCTTCATATGTCAGCAAGAGTTCAGCTCTGCCAAAGCCTTGCACGCAGGCAGCAAGGTTTCCATCTAGCATGACTTTAGGGAGAGGTCCCTAGTTTCTCTTTAGGCATACCAGTGATGGCAGGAAAAAAACAACCAGAGGTCGCTTAGTCAGACAAAGGGCCTCATTACACGGATGGCGGTAAGGGTTTACCGGTACTGGTATTTTACTGGTACCGGTAAATCCTTACCGCCTTACTACGAGGTCCCTTTGCGGGTTGGGGAATTTAACGCCTGCTTTTTGCAGGCGTTAAAAACCAACCCTCAAAGGGACCCAGGGAGCTAATTACGGTACCGCAATTTGCGGTACCGTAATTAGCGCCTTCCCCATTCCCATTATGACCTATGGGGCAAAAATGGGAATGGGTAAGGGCAATGGTGGAAGGGGGAATTACCGCCCCGCCAACCTTGGAATGGGGCGGTAATTCCCCTTTCCGCCAAGGCGGTGCCGGTATTTTACCGGCATGAACCATCCGTGTAATGAGGCCCAAAGTGTCGTGGGGCAAATGGTATCCTGAATGTCGCCCCATATTACAAATATCAATAACGAGTAATGTATTTTTAGTCTTTTAGTTACCTGCCTACTCCCAACATGTAGTTGGTGTCAAATAAATATGCATCAATACATTGTCTTTCAGGAGAGAGAACATGGCTGGCACCTCCAACTGGAAACAGCAATGTGAAAAGAGTGCACTACATGAAGTCTGCTTACCACCCCATTACTTTGCTATGTGAGATATTCCACAGTAGTGCTATGCGTTTAACTAATGTGTGGGAGTGAGAGGTCGTTTAGGCCCCCCTCACGCATTCAGCACAATGTGGACCACTTGCTCGTGCAATAGTGGGGGACGCCTCCATTGCCCTTATGTGAATATTAACATAAGTGGGGCTATTGTGGGACACACTTGGCCTCCATTTTGTGTGCCCTCGACTCCATCTTTGGACTAGTCCTCACCGCGATAATACGAAAAGGCTTCTCTCCCCTTTGCAGCGCGGCACACTCCACGCTCATGGCCCCCACCTTTTCTCACTCTGTCGGAAAGCTTCACAGCTTCATTTCTCACGGATGCGCCAGGGACAATTGAAACAAATATACTAATGTAACATCTTCACTTTTCCTCTCAGATCACTGTCCTGTGTGTGAACCGGCCCAAATCATAACTTGTAGCTCGTCCATCTCCACAAACCTGCCTGTGCCCTCTTACCTCACCGAGACCTGACCCTCACCCGTCCTGGACACTGGCAGCTGAACCATGTAATGCTCACCCTCCTGCCAATGGAGAAACCAATCCGGGTGGAGCAGCACCCATAGGCATATATGTGCCAATGTTATTCACCCAATCCCAAGCATTTGTAGTCCCATATAGTATGATGTCAATGATGACGCTTTTTCCCTTCATCAGCCAATATCTTTGTATTGTTTGCCAGAGCGCTCTGAGGGCAGCAGAGTTCTCTGGATGCCAATTGTTTATAAAGGAAAAATAACTCTTGCAACCTGTTCTCTTAGTCTCATTCCCCATTGGGGTGTTTCATATTTATTTGGATTTGCATCTGGAAGTCGGAGAGTAAGCCTTTACATTTGGTGACCCCCGTGACGTGATTGGGACAGGTGCGCTGAGGCCCTGTGCCCAGCAGCGAGATCCGGATGCCCCCAGCAAAACCATCGCCTCTACGGTTGACCCGTTTGCGCGCAAAACAAAAGGTTCCAAGGGTCCTCGTCATCTTTGCAATTAACCAATTAACTGCTCGCCAAGGCAGGTCACGGCTTGGTTGGGGTGCGGACCAGATTGTGGATAGACCGTGAATGGCAGCTCTTGAACACGTGAGTACTGGTTGCAAGACTCTCAGGGGAGAAAAGAGTTTTTTGGGAAAGGAGTATAAAAAACAAGAGGGACAAAAGATGGGGAAAATAAAAATAGGGTGAGGTTGCGTGAATGTGAATGTGACTGAGGCTTTTTCTTATCTATCCTTTATATGGCCATTAGGTTGTTGTGGGAAAAAGAGACAAAGAGGAATACGGAATCCTAGCTCCGAAGGGGGGCAGCATAGCATTGTCTCGACTAGTGCAGGGAACAAGTGGAAATAAAGAGAAAAATGTAGGAGTCTCATATATATTCAGTAGGCTCGGATTAGTAATTTAGAATATAGTTTTTCCGTGTGAGCAGAATTCTTTGAGAGGTAGCCTAAGGGGGCTCAGAGGTGGCGAGTACCTGAGAAGATAAGAACGAGGGATAATAAACTAAAGTAATTCAAAGGGGAGTAAACCTGAAAGGTAGTACATGTTACATGTTCAATGTGTTAAAGTGTTCTGTGTTGGTTTGTCAGTAAGTACATGTGTATCCGTGTATTCACCAAAGTAAGGTCTGATGAGAAATGTTGGTAAATCATTTGTTATTAATGTTGTTAAATAATTTGTGATTCCTTCACAAGGGTGTAAGTAAAAAAGGTTATTGGTATTTTTTGATGTTGAGAGTGAAATAAGGTTCAAAAGAGGTGCTAAAGAAGGGAACTTACTTGGTAACTGACACTGTGTAACTCTACCCAGGAAAAGAGTGAACGCTGGTAAGAGCGTGGAATACAGTAACATGGGGGGGGGACACACCGTTAGCGCATATCTGTCAGCACCTCCCTTTGTATAGCGAGAAAATACAAAAGTACCATGACCAATGGGTGTCTGAAATAAAGGGAGAAGGGGTGGCACCAATATGGCCTGAAGGAGGATAGTTTGAGAAACACATATTAGATCTTGTATAAACACATTTACTAGCAAAGTACAGGGGAAAGCAATTGCAAAACAGAAGGGAGGTACTAGACCTATGGCAAATGTTCCAAGAAGTAACCCCTAGCGGTGAGGTAAGTAAAGACACATTAATAGAAAAAGAGAAGGCCCCGGAGATGGGAGAGGGTGATGTGGGAGAGGAAGGCACAGTATCAACGAGAGAAAATGACCTCACAAGCATATACCCGTTATTGACAAGACCCGCAGTGGGCTACAGTGAGCCCCTGTATGTGCCAGCACCCCCAACACGAACCACCATGGCAGCAGCAGCTGCCACAGCCCCACCACCATATGAAACAGGGAGATTATACGGGCCAACTAGTGCACCCCCAGTAAATTTAGCACAACTGACTGGAAATTTAGACAGACAGCTCACACATGCTCAAATGGAGATAACATGATTAAGAGCCTTGTGCGATAAGGGACAAATGTTGCCTGGGGGAGGGGAAGTACCACCATTAACAGCAGTTGACCTCATACCTCCACCAAGTGTAGCGGGGGGATCTACACCGTCCCCGCCATCACCAGCACCAATTCCGAAAGGGCAGGAGTGGCAATCAGGAGAGTTCATTTTTCATTTAAGTGGCAAACCTGTAATAATAATACGACCTGGAACCCCAGACAGCCAAAGAGGGGTGGGACAGGGAGAGCGGGAGTCAGAAGAAGAGATAGAAGAAGTATGGAGTGATTTAGATGAGTATGAAGATGGAGCAGCAGCAACGGGGTCCCTGCTGCCATTTCCATTTGATCAAGAGGATGAGAGTGATGCCCCAAGAATGCAAGGGAGGTTAAGGCAAAGAGTAGAGAACATGCTGGTAAGTAAAAACACCCATTCTTGCCTGTTCTAGTAAATTCGCATTTAGGTTGCCTGTTATAGTAAATTCACATTTAGGTTGCTTGTATTTGTCCACTAGCTACCAGCCCACCTATTATTGCCTGTTCTAGTAAATTCACATTTAGGTTGCCTGTTTTAGTAAATTCGCATTTAGGTTGCCTGTTTTAGTAAACTTGCATTTAGGTTGCCCGTTTTAGTAATTTCGCATTTAGGTTGCCTGTTTTAGTAAATTTGCATTTAGGTTGCCTGTTCTAGTAAATTTTGCATTTAGGTTGCATGTTCTAGTAAATTCGCATTTAGGTTGCCTGTTCTAGTAAATTCACATTTTGGTTGCTTGTATTTGTCCACTAGCTACCAGCCCACCTATTCTTGCCTGTTCTAGTAAATTCGCATTTAGGTTGCCTGTTTTAGTAAATTCGCATTTAGTTTGCCTGTTTTAGTAAATTCGCATTTAGGTTGCCTGTTCTAGTAAATCCGCATTTAGGTTCCCTGTTCTAGTAAATTCACATTTAGGTTGCCTGTATTTGTCCACTAGCTACCAGCCCACCCATTCTTGCCTGTTCTAGTAAATTCGCATTTAGGTTGCCTGTTTTAGTAAATTCGCATTTAGGTTGCCTGTTTTAGTAAATTCGCATTTAGGTTGCCTGTTCTAGTAAATCCGCATTTAGGTTCCCTGTTCTAGTAAATTCACATTTAGGTTGCCTGTTTTAGTAAATTCGCATTTAGTTTGCCTGTTTTAGTAAACTTGCATTTAGGTTGCCCGTTTTAGTAATTTCGCATTTAGGTTGCCTGTTTTAGTAAATTTGCATTTAGGTTGCCTGTTCTAGTAAATTTTGCATTTAGGTTGCATGTTCTAGTAAATTCGCATTTAGGTTGCCTGTTCTAGTAAATTCACATTTTGGTTGCTTGTATTTGTCCACTAGCTACCAGCCCACCTATTCTTGCCTGTTCTAGTAAATTCGCATTTAGGTTGCCTGTTTTAGTAAATTCGCATTTAGGTTGCCTGTTTTAGTAAATTTGCATTTAGGTTGCCTGTTCTAGTAAATCCGCATTTAGGTTCCCTGTTCTAGTAAATTCACATTTAGGTTGCCTGTATTTGTCCACTAGCTACCAGCCCACCCATTCTTGCCTGTTCTGGTAAATTCGCATTTAGGTTGCCTGTTTTAGTAAATTCGCATTTAGTTTGCCTGTTTTAGTAAACTTGCATTTAGGTTGCCTGTTTTAGTAAATTCGCATTTAGGTTGCCTGTTCTAGTAAATCCGCATTTAGGTTCCCTGTTCTAGTAAATTCGCATTTAGGTTGCCTGTTTTAGTAAATTCGCATTGAGGTTGCTTGTATTTGTCCACTAGCTACCAGCCCACCTATTCTTGTCTGTTCTAGTAAATTCGCATTTAGGTTGCCTGTTTTAGTAAATTCGCGTTTAGGTTGTCTGTTTTAGTAAACTTGCTTTTAGGTTGCTTGTATTTGTCCACTAGCTACCAGCCCACTTAGTCTTGCCTGTTCTAGTAAATTCGTATTTAGGCTGCCTGTTTTAGTAAATTCGCATTTAGGTTGCCTGTTCTAGTAAATTTGCACTTAGGTTGCCTGTACATGCCCTCCAGTTACCAGCCAATGCTTACCTATTCTTGCCTATTTTAGCAAACCTGCATTTAGGTTGCTTGTACATGCCCAACAGCTATCAGACAGTGCTCACCTATCTTCACCTGCACTATCAAAGTTGCATTTAGGTGGCCAGCACTCCAAGCCACCTACACTAGCTTACTATGTATCTAACACTATTCTACACAGTTCTACTCAGAACCATCCTCTATTTGACCACCCTTCACAACATGAACTTATCCCAGCCACAGAACCAGCTACCTCACGGAAGTGTACCCCTGGAGCAAGCCAACATGGCCACTAAACCTTGCAGCCTCCAACAGCGAAACCTAAGACACCGCGCCAGACTACCAAGAATTTATGACCCTCTATCTAATGCCCAACCCGCTTCTAATCACAATAGGCACACCTTGCATACAACCAACACTCCACCACACATAGATAACATTGGCAAACACTGACTACAACTCAACAGTCGAATCTTTAGAGAATCCACCTCACCCCCAAAATGCCAACACGAAGTCCAGCCGCCCCCTGCCCCAACTACCCTACCTGGAATAAAAGGCGCCTTAATAAACGCCCGTTCTATGGTAGCCCATGCCACTGAAATAGTGGACATAATCCCAAATGAGAACTTAGATCTCCTGGCCATCACAAAATCCTGGCTTCATCCTGCAGCAGGACCAGCCATCATGCTAGCCATCCCAGATAATTACACTCTTATACGCATGGATTGCACCACGTCTAGAGGTGGCGGCCTTGCTATAATTGTCAAAAATCACCTAGCCCTAAGACTCCCCCCACCCCATAATACCAACTCCTGTGAATCCCTCACAGCCAAACTTACCATTGCCAACAACCAAACTATCACCATCCACCTGATATACCGACCACCAGGCCCCCTAGGTTCCTTTGAGGAAGACCTCATGAACCTATTATCTGACAACTTAAAAAACTCTACTCAATGTCTCATCCTAGGCGACTTCAACCTTGGATTGAATGATTCACGTGACCCCAATGCCCTACAAATTAACAGCAGCCTTTAGGAACTAGGATTTACCCAAACGATCACAGATCCTACACATATCAAAGGAAGGACCATCGATTGGATTGCTGAACATAACTGCCCAACCACCATCACTTCTATAATGCCTCAACTATGGTCCGACCACCACATGGTATCCTTCACCCTAGAAGCCACCACACCCATGAACAACAGCATCCTAGCTCCCACCGCACCTACCAGAAATAAAAAAAATATTACCCCTGAAAACCTTATCCCCCTCATTCTCCCCACCTTAAACTCCATCTCATATGAGTCTGACCCTGCCTCCATGGTAGAAAAGTACAATGAAGTGATGCTTGCCTCTCTGGACGCTACCGCACCACTGAATATTAGGAAGGGCAAACCCCGCCAGCACCTAAATACCTGGTTCACACCCCTACTGAAAGACAAAAGAAACACCTAAGTGAAAAAACTTGGAGATCAGATCCCTCAGACATCAATAAAAATAACCTGAAGAAATTAGCAACCCTCTACAAAAAATAAATCATCCTTGGGAAACAAACATCCTACAACACCCGTATCACTCAAGCCAAATCCAACACCAAAGAATTGTTTGCCATCCTAGAGGAAGTAGAATCCCCTATCCAAGCTCATGACTCTTACCTCAAGGATAAGGACTGGTGCACAGGCATACAAAATGCCCTTGCCAATAAGATAACAATGCTTCAGGCGAAGATCCACAACAAAAAAGCTTCCCTAACTGTCCCAAATACTGTCAACATAGGCACTCCCTCCAAGGCTACCACAAATTCATTACCAACTCTGAAATACACTCCTTCTCCACCCACACTGGACATCCCTCCCTTCTACTTTTGCAAAGTCTCCACTAAAGAATTCGAGAAAGTCATCCTCACTCTCAAACCCCCCAATTGCCAGGGCGACCCATGTCCAGCCCAAATCATAAAAGACGGTGCCCGTGAACTCTCACCCTTCATTACTAAACTCATAAACGCCTCTTTTACATCAGGTACCATACCTAGCAACCTGAAACACTCCTGGGTCCTCCCCCTCCTCAAAAAGCAAACTTTGGACCACTCCATCCCAAACAATTATCGCCCCATAACCACTGTGCCGTTCCTACTGAAAATCCTTGACAAAGTAGCTTACCTACAAATTCAGCACCACCTGGAACTAAACCACCACTTAGGAGTTCGACAGTCTGGCTTCAGACCACAGCAAGGTACTGAGACTGTACTCCTAGACCTTAAGGCACAAATAGACACACTAAGAGATAAAGGTACGACTTCACTCCTACTACTCCTCAACCTCTCTGCCGCATTCGATCTGGTAGACCATGCAATACTCTGCAATCATCTGGTCACGGCAGCCTGCTTCTCCCATGAAGCAGTCGCATGGATCCAGTCCTTCTTAGATAACAGGACAATGCAAGTTTTCTCTCCTCTAGCAGCTGCAGACCCCGCACCTATTTCATGCGGCATACCTCAAGGATCATGTGTATCTCTCACCCTTTACAATATTTTCACAAAGCCCCTTTTCGATGATCTAGACGGTCTAGGTTTCACCTACACTAACTATGCAGATGATACACAGATCCTCATCCCGTTGACGGGAGATTATGACAAGGATTTGGCCTTTGTGAATAGAGTCTACCTCATCATCCAGGCATGGATGGCCTCCCACGGTCTATGCCTGAATGATGACAAAACTGAACGCCTCATTCTAGGCACTACCTCCAACATCAAAAAACTAGGTCCCAACTATGACTCCTTCATAATTGACAATACCATCATTACTGTGGCCAAAGTAGTTAAAACCCTCGGCTTCTACATAGACTCCACGCTTATCTTTGGTAAACAAGTGAATGCCATGGCCTCAGCCCCCTCCTACACCTGCAAGTTAATTAGAGCAGCAAAGCCCTTCCTCTCACCTAATATTTGCGTCATTCTAGCAAGGGCACTAATACTGTCGAAACTAGATTACTGCAACGCCCTCTACATAAGCAGTAACAAACACATCACTGCCAAAATACAGACACTTCAAAGTAATGCCCTGAGAGCCGCCCTAAACTTCCCTAAAAATGCCCTTATATCAGACCTCAGGAGATCTACTAACTGACTCTCCACAAAAGACAAAATCCTTCTCAAAACAGCATCCCTTACACACAAATGTCTTAACCACGCAGCGCTGCAATAACTTATAGACAGATTCACCAGACAAACAGCCTCTCGCCCCCTAAGAAAAGCTAACTCCAACCTTTTGTTAGTACCCAGGTTCAAACTCACTAAATATGGTGGGAGCAGCTTCGCTGTTAAAGCAGCACAATATTGGAACTCCATTCCCCCTGCTCTAGGGGAAGATCTCCCCACCTGGCAATTCAGATCCAATCTGATTAAATGGCTAAAAGAACATGATGCCTAACCTCACCCTTCTGACATCTGGGATCTCATGTATATTTTGTATATTTGTTCTGCCTTATTTATATGGCACACCTGCACTATTGTAAACTTACCGTATATACATTTGCGATTCATTGACAATACATATCTACAGCATTGTAACCGTAGCTTTACCCCATGTTTAATCTGTAACCTGTAACCTAAGTTGAACAACCCTCTTTATGCCTTGGCGCCCGAATACCCCTGGGTCTGCTGCGCAATACAAATAATAAAAACAAACAAACAAACAAACAAAGAAGGGAGCGGTAAGTAAAAATGGAGGAAAGGCAAAACTACAAATGCCCTGATACATAAATGAGCAGGAAGACCACACTACATACCATGGGCATAGGTGGACAAGAATAACCTGTTGAAACTTCTCCCTCCACTTTCAGGTGGGGCGGGGAAGAGGATACATGCATTTGAAAAGAACACGACAGGGGTGCCATTAGCTATAGGGGATGTAAAAAGCTTATTAGTGTCCGCCGTTGGTGACCAAGCAGACGCAGTGTGGGTGAAGGCAGGGTTCCCGGTGGTTACAATGAACTGTGACCGCCATGATGGGTCATCATTTAATAACGTAAGGGCACAAGTATGGGATGCATTGCAGAGACCTTTCCCCGACACTCCAGATTTACACTCAGTGAGGCAATGCACTATGGGAGAGGAGGAAGAGCCTACGCAATTCATCCACCGGGTGCAAGACCTGTGGAGATCTGAAACGGGCATGGCATGGGACCAATCAACTGCCTTGTTTTACTTTATAATCAAGAAGGGGCTCCCGAAGGAGGTACAGAAGGCCTTGGATAAAATCGCTGGGATAGAAGCCAAGGGCTGGCCAGAAATTCAGAGCCTAATTGTGCACCATTGTAGGAGGATCAAAGAAAGAGAAAGAGAGATAGCACAGAGAAGGTTGGCAGACGAAGCAAAGTTAGTACAAAAGAAATTAGTGAAGGTCGCGGCGATGAATGCAACAACATCCACTCACAAGCAGGGAGAAAGAGAGAAGGGGTGACAAATACAGCAGCAAGGATGGCAGCAGCATGGTCTACAAACAGACAAGAGCAATGGGATGGAGAGGAGCAGTAAGGAGGGCCCCAATGGCAGGGCAGGCCCGCAAGAGGACGAGGTGGGTACGAGGGCAGAGAGAGGGATTTGGAGGAATGGGAAATAGAGGCTTTGGAGGGCAAGGAATGAAAGGAGGACAAACAAGGGTCGTGTTGGAACTGCGGGAAGTGGGGACATTTTTCGAGAGAGTGCAGAATGCAATCAATGGGTTATTACCAAGGGCAACACCCCATGGGAAACCAACAGCAGTATGGCCACCCACACCCAGGCAGTCCCTATGGGTTACCAATGGGAGGGAGTGGGCAGAACCACAAATACAACAAAACAGCAACCACAGCAGAGAGGTATGCAGCAACAAATGGCAGGGCAGAACACCATAGGAAACGCATACACTCATATTTTTGCAACGTCTGCAAATGGCATGCCGGCACCTTTTCGCGGTGCAGCCGTAGTGGGGGATAATGTATTCTCTGTTCCAGGAACAGAGACCTGTGCAGATTAGGACAGCCCACCGAAAGCACATGTGTTTCCAGTCCTATACACTACCCTACGTGCAGAAGAGGAACCACTAGTAGGGGCGGAGATAGGCAACAAACAAATCATCTTTATGGTGGACTCGGGAGCTGAAAAATTGTGTCTCATGGAAGGCCGGTTCCCGCTCTGGGCAAAAAATGTATAAACGCAAGGGTTTTCTGGGGCTATTTTTAAAGTTCCTCACACAAAAGATCTTGACATAACGGTGGGGGAAAACCAGTGCCAGGACCTCTACTATATCATGAAGACTCGCCAATACATTTGTTGGAAAGAGATCTCCTGAGTAAGTTGAAGATGACGATCTCATTTAATAAGTGGGGGACAGTGTGCTCCACGCCAAGGGTGTGCCCAGTCAGAGCGATGTTAATGATAAGCACCATGACAAACGAAATTGCTGTAAGGGGTTGCCCATAGATATGGACATATTTATTTATGGGATCAGGGTGCTTGCCCAGGTGGTACCAGAGATAACACGAAAGGAGTTGAAAGTGCCATCTGATTTTGTCTTCCGCCCAATTATAAATACAGATGTCGTACCAGGCGCATTTTTGTCTATTGATCTGGAAGGGGTGCAAGTATCAAGCAAACGTATTGCGGTAATAGGACTGGACACACATGGTTGCGAATGGAGAACACTGCTGTGCGTAGACCCCAACATAACGTTACGTGAGTTAACTGATGAAGAATTGTTTACTGACAATGATACTGATTGGGATATAATAATGGAAATAAGTGTACCATGTGACATCATGATCCAACACAGAGAAGTACACCACCCTCTCATGGCTAGTGTTAATGTGCCACCCACTATATTTGAGGAAGATATGGAAAAGGTACTGCCAGGATTATGGACCACAGGCCCCCATGACGTAGGGCTGTTAAAGGAGGTCACGCCCATAAAAATAAAACTGAAAGCAGGTGCAATACCACCTAGAGTAAAACAGTACCCGTTATCACGAGAAGCAGAGGAACGGATACGAGAAACAATAAATTCATTAGTACAACAAGGGATAATAGTGCCGTCCATGTCACCATGTAACACTGCAATTTTTCTGATCAAAAAAGCAAGGGGCGGGGCTTGGAGGATGATCCAGGACCTACGCCCACTTGATGACATCATACAGAAGGAATTTCCACTAGTGCCTAATCCTGCATCAATTTTATGCAGCATACCTAAAGAAGCTATTTGCTTTACAGTAGTGGACTTAAAGAATGCCTTCTTCTCAATACCACTTCACCCGAGTTGCCAGTGCCTCACAGCATTCACATTGGGAGGAAACAGATACAAGCATTGTAGATTACCACAAGGGTACTGTGAGAGCCCGAGTACATTTAATTGAATATTGCATGAAGATCTTGGTAACATAAATGTAGAGAGCACGATAATTCAATACGTAGATGACTTGCTCATCTGCAGCAAGAGTGAAGAACAGTGCAGGGCTGATTCAATATCATTGCTAAATTTATTAGGCACAAAAGGATACAAAGTGGACAAAGGTAAATTACAATACTGCCTAGCAGAGGTACTTTATTTGGGACAACTGATTTCAAAAGATGGGAAAAGAATAATACCAGACAGAGCAGCAGCCATATGCCACCTAATAATGCCTAAAACAGTAAAAGAAATGCAAAAATTCCTTGGCATTTATAATTATTGTTGCGCATGGATACTTGACTATGCAGCATACGCACACCCACTATTACAGGCTTTAAAAGGAGCACAGAAAGGAAACGTCCCATTAAAATGGACATAATAGATGATAAAACAGTATCTCAAGTTAAAAGACCACATTACGCATGCACCAGTTTTACCGAACCCTGTTTATGATCGGTAGTTCTACCTGTTTTCACACTGTGATGGAATTTTAATGACAGCAGTTCTAACACAAAAGACATCATTAGTCCACAAGCCATTGGCCTACTACAGCGGTACTCTAGATTCAGTAATGCAGGGCCAATTCGCATGCGAACAAGCTCTCGCCGCAGCAGCATTCTCAATAGAAAAAAGCACCACCATTGTGATGGGTTGTTCAGTGACATTATTCGCAGAACACACACTGTTTGCCATTTTAGAAAGATCCAAAAGCACCCTCACCACACAAAGGGCAACAGCATATGAAATAATAATCTCAAGCCCAAACGTCCACGTAGTAAGGTGCAAAACAGTGAATCCAGCCATATTCATTACTGAACCATGTACAGTAGAAGACATACAGGAACACAATTGTACTACATATGAAGGAAAAGAAGATGACATTCCTAAAGCAAGCGAAAATGCACTGGAGGAGGGAGAAATATACTTTGTAGATGGGTCAGCATCAATAGACAGTGAGACAGGTGAAAAACATGTTGGGGCGGCAGTGGCAAGAATTGAAGAAGAAGAGTATGAAGTGATTGTACAGCGCAGGCAGCAGAACTAATAGCGCTAATTGAAGTGCTACATACAGCCAAAGGGTGTGCTGTGACAATATACTCTGACTCTGCATATGCAACAACAACAGTGCACTGAGGATTGTCACGTTGGAGGCGAAGAGGGTTTAGAAGAGCAAATGGATCACCAGTACAGCATGCAGCACTGTTGAATGAGCTCATAGAAGCACTAGCAGAACCGTCAGTGGTAGCTCTGGTGAAGTGCCAAGCACATACCAATAACACGGTTGCGATCTCATTGGGGAATGCGGCAGCGGACGCCGCCGCAAATGAAGCAGCTTATATCCCGCAAGCATTAGAGTGCATTATAAAAACGTCCAATACAGATACAGCAGAGGAGGGATACAGCCATACACCAATTGCCCAAATAATTGAGCTCCAAAAACGTGCACCTGTGGAGGAACACGAATTATGGGGAAAAAGAGGATGTAAACAGTCACCAACAGATTTTATATGGCGGCAGGAACTAACAGGGAAGGTAGTAATGCTTGTGGAATTGTTAGAAATAGCATTTCAACAACTGCACTTCCCAACACATGTGACTAAACAGCACATTGCAGCAGACATACAGGAACACTGGTTCGTTCCAAATTTGCAGGAACATTTGTCAAAATTCACTGTGGAATGCACAACATGCCAAACATACAGTTCAGGAATGACTCTTAGAACCCTACAAGGAACACTACCGCGGCCTGTGGGCCCGATTAGAGAACCACACATTGACTACGTGGATATGGGGGAAAGATGCAATGGAGCATTGTAATAGTTTGTCCATTCTCAAGATGGGTGGAAGCTGAACCATGTCCTCACCCAGACGCCAAGTGTGCTGCCAAATTCTTAGTATGGGAGGTTTTCTCAAGGTGGGGCATATGTGACGTCATAAGGTCAGATAACGGCACGCATCTTGTAAATGATCTTTTCAAAGAGGTAACTACATTGCTGGGTGTAAAGCACAAATTATGTTCGATTTATCACCCACAGGCGTACAGGATTGTAGAAATAAATAAACGGCCTGCTCAAGAGCAAACTGTCTAAATTGTGTAACACTCTCAAGAAAAACTGGGTGTATTGCTTGCCCCTAGCACTGTTCTAACTACAAACACAGCCAAGTAAGGACCACCATTTGAGCCTGCACGAAATAGTGATGGGATGGCGCATCCATACGCCACTCTCCGCAGTAAGAAGAGCATCAGATGTTCACAGAGGTGCAACAGTGCTTGGGGAGGAATTTAAGGAATACATTACCCAACTAACATGCGCAGTGCATAGCATAGCAAGACAGATCGTGCCACCATTCACACACAACACTGAGACAGATACTACCATGCCGGTGCAAGACAGGCCAACGGGACAATACCAGGTGAACATGTTTACGTATGAAGTTTCGTGCAGACGTGGAATTCTCCAAGGTTTCATGGGCCTTACGAGGTCATATACTGCACACCAACTGCGGTGAAAGGGTTGAAATATTGGGTGCACCTCTTAGATGTGAGTAGGGCACACACAGTCACACACAGTTACAATAGAAATTCTGCAGAACAAGAGAACCTGCAAGAGCAAGTTGCAAGGAGTGATTTGCATCAAAGAACTATTTTTTGTTATCAAAGGGACACGATTCACACAAAACAAGTGGCATGACAAGACAATCACATGTAAAGCACAGGCATTGCAAGGCTTAACTGAAGAGAACTTTCAATGAGTCAAAGAAACGTGTACTCCCGTCTGGTCCCAACACATTGCAAAGCTCACGTGGGTTACCGCACTTGAGAAACTCATGAAAACATAGAAGGAGATACTGCACAAACTTTGTTTCCATGGTGAAGGAAAGGTAAAGATGGGCTCCAATAAACAATGCAATAAAACAATCATCATCCCAGATATGAAGAAAGGTACAGCAGCGCTCATGGACACGTATTGGGTGTGCGGCAAGCAAGCTTACCTGCATCCACCGGCATCATGGAAGGGTACATGCAGCCTGGCCACCCTGCACTCAGCGCTAATGGTAATACCAGAAAGCCATATCCAAGGGGGGAGAGATTCGGCTGGCATATCGGCAGCAGGAAATTCAGCTGGATTATCGGCAGCAGGGGATTCGGCTGACACATCGGCAGCACCCCAGCCAGCAACAACAGAGCCTGCCCCATACAACATTCTGTCTAAAGATGAGCTACAAGACAGATTGTCCCGCAAAAAGAGGTCCAACTATATTTCCAGCGAATCATCCAAACTCTTTGCTGAGATTCCTGATAATACAAGTTGTTTTATTCAGCTGAAACGTTCTTTGCCTCCCTCCTGGTTCCAGGACTTCATGCGCGAGCAAACGCCAAATGGCTGCAGATCGTCTGCTGGGAACTGATCCAACTGGCCAACGACACTGAAGAGGGATTCAACGTGATCAAGGTGGAACTGCGTGCCCTGCACCTAATGACAATGCAGAACCGGTACGTCCTGTACCTCCTCACAGCAATGGACAGCGGTGTTTGACGAAAAATCGGGAGCGCATGCTGTACATTCGTACCTTCTGAAGATGCAGATAACAGGACCCACTCCCACATCATCTCGGCAGTACACAACCTGGGGGAAAGAATGTGGAAAGAAGGAGGAATAGAGCCGAGCAACTAGTTAGACAACATGTTCAACTGAATACCCTCATGGTTCAGCATCATGATGAAAATTTTTGTTCCAGCCGTCATTTTTCTTTTGCTATTTTTCTGTGTGTGCCGTTGGGCCTATGATGCTGTGCTAAGTCTATGCCTAGTTCAACAATGATGATGGTAACAATGGGCAAATCGACAACGGTAGCAACCATGATAGATGCACAAATACAAACGGGGGAGTCTAACCCACCATAGTATCGCATGACAGCTGTTTATCACCAGCATGGAGACAGCTTAGACAACCTAGACAACACCACAATTAAAGAGTCACGGGAATTGCTATGGTACAGGGAGGTATGGGTGGATCTAGACGGGGAGGGGGGTATATACATGACCTGCACACCTGATGAATACACCAGGAGAGGGCAGAGCCTACGAGGTGTCTGTAGGTCTTGGATGCCAATAAAAGGTATATTGGCATGGGATGAGGCAGAGTATTATCAAAGGGAGAATAATAAAAAAAAGATTAGTTTGTTACTTTAGATGTAACGAAAGGGGGGAATGTGTTGGAGTGAGGGGTCATTTAGGCCCCACTCACGCATTCAGCACAATGTGGACCACTTGCTCGTGCAATAGTGGGGGACGCCCCCATTGCCCTTATGCGAATATTAACATAAGTGGGGCTATCGCGGGACACACTTGGCGTCCATTTTGTGTGCCCTCGACTCCATCTTTGGACTAGGCCTCACTGCGATAATACGAAAAGGCTTCTCTCCCCTCTGCAGCGCAGCGCACTCCGCGCTCATGGCTCCCACCTTTTCTCACTCTGTCGGAAAGCTTCACAGCTTCATTTCTCACAGATGCGCCGAGGACAATTGAAACAAATATACTAATGTGACATCTTCACTCTTACTCTGAGATCACTGTCCTGTGTGTGAACTGGCCCGAATCAAGGCTTGTAGCTCATCCATCTCCACAAACCTGCCTGTGCCCTTTTACCCCCGCTGTTGGAAAATTACTGCCAATGTAACCATGTGCCCTCCTAAGGTATTCTCTTGATGTACCAGAAGTGTGACCCTGTTGTGAAGCCCACCCCAGTGTGCCCCCTACTAAAACTAAACCTCTGTCACAGTATGTTGCACCTTAGAACTAACAAATGTCAGCATGCCCTATAGTTGCTGTGATGTGCCCAGACCCATCCCATGAACAATGTTATCACACTGACCAAGACCCCTGAGCCTGGTACTCCATATAAGTCCTAATGAATGATGCTCTTACTTTATGCATGAAATGTACAGGTTCAAGAAGATTTACTTAAGCTTATACTAATGATCATTGTTTATTACATGTCTAATGGTAGTTTTTCATAGTAGTTTAGTTAGTGTCTGCCCAGCCTCACTGAGACCTAACCCTCACCTCTCCTGGCCACTGGCAGCCAGACCACGTGATGCTCACCCTTCCGCCAACAGAGCAACCAATACGGATGGAACAGAACCCATAGGCGTATATGTGCCAATGTTATTCACCCAATCCCAAGCATTTGTAGTCCCATACAGTATGATGTCAGTAATGACGCTTTTTCCCTTCATAAGCCAATATCTTTGTATTGTTTGCCAGAGTGCTCTGAGGGCAGCAGAGTTCTCTGGATGCCAATTCTTTATAAAGGAAAAATAACTCTTGCAACCTGTTCTCTTAGGGCCTCATTACACGGATGGCGGAGAACCAAGGCGCTATTAGCGCCATGGTTCATGCCGGTAAAATACCGGCACCGCCTTGGTGGAAAGGGGAATTACCGCCCCATTCCAAGGTTGGCGGGGCGGTAATTCCCCCTTCCACCATTGCCCTTCCCCATTCCCATTTTTGCCCCATAGAGCTTAATGGGAATGGGGAAGGCGCTAATTGCGGTACCGCAAATTGCGGTACCGTAATTAGCTCCCTGGGTCCCTTTGCGGGTTGGTTTTTAACGCCTGCAAAAAGCATGCGTTAAATCCCCAACCCGCAAAGGGACCTCGTAGTAAGGCGGTAAGGATTTACCGGTACTGGTATTTTACCGGTACCGGTAAATCCTTACCGCCATCCGTGTAATGAGGCCCTTAGTCTCATTCCCAATTGGGGTGTTTCATATTTATTTGGATTTGCATGTGTAAGACAGGGAGTGAGCCTTTACACTTACTATATGCGATATTTCAGTCATCTCACTCTGTGAACCACACTTTCACCTGTTGCATTTGAATTACAAAGTTATGCTGTATCGTGCTTGAATGCTTCCATGTGAAGGGACATTCATGTCATCAAAGTGCGGGTGCATGGCAGCCCTGGTGAGTGATGGGGCGCGGGTTGCATGGATGACAGTGACATCCTGGTATGGCTAATGCCGGGGCGGACTGGTTGGTGCTTTACATAATGACTTCATAAAATAACTAAGAATAGGGATAATTCTGCTTCTCTTGATAGGGGATGGTGGCGGCGGGGCAGGGTGGGGGTTGGGCTGCTGGCACCAAATGCTGCCCAGAGCAATTACCAGCTACGACTTTTTAATGTTGCAAAACAGGGTGATGCCTAGCTGGCGAGATGCTGAATGGAGAAGACATCATCTACAGTACAAACTGTTTGTTTTTCTAGAGCGGGGTCTTCTGGAGGAAATGTCTCGTGGCTCTTTCACACTGACCAGTTCCTTGCTGAGCAGAGTTTCTGGACAGAAAGAGAACATTGATGGAGTGTCAGGATTACTATTTTCTCGGGACAATTGGCACCCTATAGATTCAAAACCTGTATTTTTACATCAAGCTAACAGTTTGAAAGCCTACATCCCTGAATTGGCCACTTTGCTGAGATTGAACAGACTGCGCATGTACTAAAAAGGGACAGCTTGTGAGAATCTGATGGCCAGCATTTTGCAAATCAACACCTTAAAGGGCTTCTTTTAAATTCTCCCGGCCTTCCCCCAGCACTGTTATGCTTGCTTGCAACCCCTCATTCTAACAGGGGCCAGCACAGAAATGCCATTACAAAGAAATGTCTGCCTGCGTTCTGTTGAAACTGTTGGATCCTTTTTAAACACCCTGCATAATTTACCTTCAGAACCATAGCCCGATTTGTTCGGCAATATGGCCGAAGCTCAGGCCTTTGCAGCCCACATACCTTAAGTCTGTGCCAATTCAACCTGTAAAATATATGCTCTCTGCAGGCAATTCACGTTGAAAAGGTTAAGGAGCATGCCATGTGCATACTCCATGGGAGGTTGTCAAGCCTGCTTTTCTTCTTTTTCGTTAGTTATTGGCCTCCTGTTTTATCAGCGTAGTCCTGGCCATTTGTTCAGCCCATAGTACTCTCCGACACCTATTCCCTATCACTGGCGGATCTCAGCGGGCTCCAGCTGTGTACCCCACCTCCAGCTAAACGCTCAATTCTGGCCCCTACATTAGTCCAGCTTAGCTCTAATTTACATCTGTCCTGTCCAATAAATTCCTGTCCAGTGCCTCCCTCCCTCCCTCCCTCCCTCCCTCCCTCCCTCCCTCCCTCCCTCCCTCCCTCCCTCCCTCCCTCCCTCCCTCCCTCCCTCCCTCCCTCCCTCCCTCCCTCCCTCCCTCCCTCCCTTCCTTCCTTCCTTCCTTCCTTCCTTCCTTCCTTCCTTCCTTCCTTC
Organism: Ambystoma mexicanum; assembly: GCF_040938575.1. Classification (NCBI taxonomy): domain Eukaryota; kingdom Metazoa; phylum Chordata; class Amphibia; order Caudata; family Ambystomatidae; genus Ambystoma; species Ambystoma mexicanum. The sequence continues at coordinate 1,153,211,693 of NC_090933.1, forward strand.
CTTCCTTCCTTCCTTCCTTCCTTCCTTCCTTCCTTCCTTCCTTCCTTCCTTCCTTCCTTCCTTCCTTCCTTCCTTCCTTCCTTCCTTCCTTCCTTCCTTCCTTCCTTCCTTCCTTCCTTCCTTCCTTCCTTCCTTCCTTCCTTCCTTCCTTCCTTCCTTCCTTCCTTCCTTCCTTCCTTCCTTCCTTCCTCTCCCCTCATGATCTGTGCTTGGGCCTGATTATGATCTATTTGTTGTTGTGAGGGTTGTGATGTCACTGTGGAACCTGGTAGTATTGTCCCGGTATTTTCTCCACATGTTATCTTGAGTGAAGCAATAACCTCACGTTCATATAACGTACCTGGCTCAGGTACTTCCGTTATATCACTAGCGACGAGGATGGGATGCTGCTGGGAAGGGGCAGCAGCTGTGGAATACCGCCTTCCAGGGGTGACGTCTATCCCTATGCCAGATTCTGCCGTCCTTGAGGAGTAGGTCGGTAGGCCCTGCAAGCCGGATGGTCGCAGTGGCACAGCAGTGGTGCGGCATCGAGGTCCAGGGGGAGGGCTTCGGTGGAGTTAACACCTGTCCAGTGGTTATTGAGGCGCAGCTTGATTATTGAGGCTGAGTGTGCTTCTTGTGGTTTGTTGTTGGGGTCCTGGGTTATTCAATAATTGTGACAGTGGTAAAGAGGGAGATGTGTCATGATCTCTGCTTGGGTCTGATTATGATCTATGTGTTGTTGTGAGGGTTGTGATGTCACTGTGGAACCTGGTAGAGGCCCGGGGATTCTAGGAATGGCAGTTGGTCCTGCTGTTCTGGATGGGAAAGGATGTCCCGGTATGTTATCTTGAGTGAAGCAATAAACTCACGTTCATATACCTTACCTGGCTCAGGTACTTCCGTTATATCACCTTCCCTTCCCTTCCTTCGTTCCGCTCGCCTTGGAAACAAGACAACACAGAGAACCACAGGTTCGATCCCCGGGCCCATAACCTATCATATCATCCAGTGAGGGTGACACAATAAGGCAATGTATGACCACTGCCTGCGGTTTAGCCAGCCGATGAGCAACAGTGAGTGCCCTTTCTCCCCAAAGACATCAAAATTAGCCCTTTTCTAAGGGGTGGGGTTGCTAAAATGTATTTTTCCTGAGGTGGCATAAATCCTTGCATCCATCGTGTGGCACTGCCATCAGCTTGCAGCTGGATTCTCCACTTGGGTGTTAAATAAATTGTAGCCATCTCCAGTAACTCATGGTAGGGTTTCCAACCAAGGCGATGTGGTGAGGCAGCAGGGGCCCTGAGAATGAGGCTTGGAGTTGGATTAGAATGTGAAGGGGCACTAAGGGCTCTTTACACATCACAGAAAGGCAGACAGCATCGCCGATTGCTGGTGAGGAATCTCTTGATCGATCTAAGAGATGCCATAGGCTGTGGTCGGGATTGTGGGGATGCTGGAGGTTTAAGAAAAAGCTGGGGAGGATGGAGCGAGACACATGTCTCAATCAGATCACCTGCTTTTCAATGCAACTCAAAGTGCTTAGATTATACTTTTATCCTAATATAGTGAAAAGGGATTGATGAAATGTACAAAAACTGATTTAGTAAAGGAGGACACAGGCATGAATTTTTCCTTTGTAACTTGTCACAATTCTGCAGGAACTTCCTCTTGGGTAAATATTTCGAAGCACCAAAATAGCATCATCATAAAAATATTAATAACAATTTGTAGATTTTATAGTGCTGCTATCACCAGGAATTCAGTTTCAGGGCTGATTGGTAATCAATGTTACCTATTGCCTTTATTAATACCCACAATGTGGTACTCAATGAATTGACCTTGAGAAGGAGGGGGTGAACGGATACGTCAACCTGACCAGGTATGCAACCCGAGTACCAAGATGTATAGAGGCTAAAGCGCCAACTCAGCCCTCACACTTCTTCAATCTAAGATCCAACACAATTACAAAGGTATAACAGGCTCAGTTAAGAGATATACATCCTGGTCCAAGGGAAGGCTATTCTCTCAAGAGGGGTGTGAATGTGATTCAGTAGCAACCCATACAGCGAAGTAGAACAGTCCAAAATAAAGAAATGTCCAATCAAGGCTCTATCAAATATATATACTTTAATTAAACACACGACATACAATAACCAAATAGAAAACACTACACAAAACCCACCCCTGAGGAAAGAACATAGAATAAGCAAAGATAGCAAGATGCAGCACTCGGGGATGAAAGGCAAGTAAAAGCCACAATGTTCAAAAAGGATATGTTCTTGGGTGTAAAAAAAGGGTCAAAGTGAGTTGGCGTTCAGTCGGGTCAAATACGGTGGCTCAGAGAAGTTGGAAGGTGGTGTTCGAGCTTGGCAGATGGGAGCGCTTACCAGGGTAAATTCAGGGTCGAGCCGGTTACAGACATGTAGTAACCGCTGGGTAGGGTCAGCAAGTGACGCTCCAGTGGTTTGTGTAGAAGGCCAGCGACACTTTGAAGCAATGATCCCGATGATCCGTTGTGTGATTCAACAAAGTGGGAATTTGAGGTTGGTTGATTGGGTAACTGCTGGTTCCTGTCGGCGAGTGAAACTGCAGCAGTTCAAGTAGGCGTCTGGCAAGGAGCAGTTGATTCAAACCAAGCAGTTGGCAGGTTCAGTAAGGTATGGTGCAGCGTAGAGCTGTTTCAAGATGGAAACATGCTGGTTCAAAGAGATCAGTTGAGTGCCAAAGGTAGCACAGGCAGGTCCTGTGGTTTCCAAAATGCAGTGAACCCTGTCCAAAAGCAGTTCAACCAATTTGAGGTGATGAAAACAGTTTCCTGGCTGTCTTGGCTCTTTTGTTGCTATGAATCCCACTCCAGGGATTCAAGGAGCACATTAGTCCTTTTTCCCAGACACGGATGAGGTTTGGACACAACTGCAGTAGACCTTCAGCAGAGTGAGCTCCTTTGTACCAATGTAGCTGACAGAGTTTTGTCCCAGCAGCGGCTGACCCCCACTGGTCGCTGGGGATGGGTAGGGGACACAACTCACCTCTGACTTGGACACTCCGTCTCACATAACTTGTGGAGGACTTTAGAAAGATCAACTCTCTAAAACGTGGTGAAATTAATTCTTCCTTAAGTGTTTGTCCAAAATGGAATCAAAGGAGTGGGAGACACTTTCTTTGAAAGGTAAAAGTGCACAGGTTATTGGACTAAACAAGTTAGGGGTCCAAACCCTGTCCTTGGAATCAGTGGACTTTGCATTAGGACAGTTCCCCATTCAGGGAACCCGGTCCCGCTCTGGACGTCTGGTCAGACCAGGGGACCAGCATGCTAACAACGGGCCCGTTTGTTAGCATGCTCCCCATTCCCAATGAGCCCTATAGGAGCTCAAATGGGAATGGGGATTGTCCGGGTCTGGGTTCCCTGAATGTGGAAATACCGGGTCCTCCAAAGTCGGAATGGCCCAGTATTTCCCCATTCACGGACCACGGACCCGAGTTTGGAGGCAGCCATGCCTTTATTAAGGGCATGGCTACCTCCAAACACATAATGAGGCCCAAAGTGTTTTGAGCTACAGGTAGTGGAGGAGACAGGAAGGAAGGTTTGAGGCAGAGAGAAACAAGATGGTGGAAACTACCTCCAGATGTAAAGAGATCACTCTGTCTACACTAACTCCGCCCCCTTCCCTTCTCAATAGAATTGAAGGACTTTTGGCATGCAGAACTCTAGTATGAGACTTGACCTTTTGTGAATGTGCCCTTTGATTCCTGTTCCTACAACAGCCTCCTGTAGAGTGGCCGTTTCTCTGGGGTGTTACCTGCCCTCACAAAGGAACAAAGAGAGCCAACCCCCAGGGTTATAGTCCTGCTGGCAGCAGCAAGGACAGCCTGACTGGGAGGAATACACGTAATCCTTTCACATCTAATCTGTGCAGGCTCACAGGGCTGACGCGTGTGAAATTGCTGTGGATGGAAAAGAGAGATGATGACCTTAAACTCAGGTGTGGCTTATGTTTAAAGTTTAGAGTGCCACCAGGACAGCATCCTCATAGTCATGCAGTTTTTGGAACAGGGGTGCATAGCTTAAATGCAGCACCTGTGCTGCAGAAATCTGGTTGTCACAGGGGTTGTTCATTGGGCACTTGTGACCCCTGAACCTGCTCTATGCCACTGGAGGGAAGGCGCTACAGATCAGGCTAATGATGCGGCAGGGCACAGGTGTACAGGTATGGTTTCGGCATTTAGCTTATGAAAGGGGAATCGGATTTGTTGATTTCCCTTTCAGAGATGGAATTACCCACATTAGTTTTTTAATTAAGGAAAATAAAAAGAGGGCTTTTACACCCTAACCAGATGCCAATTCCTCACACCATGACAAATGGCATCACCCCGGATGAGTTGACTTGACCAAGTATGGAACCCATGCCCTCTCCCTGTTCCCAAGGCGAGCACGTTGCACTTGAGAGAGTGGATGTTTGTGCTTTACAGGTCGGACCAAATAAAGTAGAAAGCAGTCCGGCAAAAGCACATACAACAATTTCCATCTCAAATTATTTCACATGGTGTACAGGTGCCCACAGCAAGCAAGAGGTTAAAAAAAGCAAATGAACGCACTTTGCTGTTGATTCTAATACTAAAATATGATTTGTTAGTTCATTTGCATTCAAATCAAAGGCCAGGTACATATATGCATTTACCAAAGACAGGATTTCCTTTAATGTGCAATGAAAACATCACTACGTGAATCATTTCTCCATCTGAATAGTGTGTCCTTTTATCATGAAGAGAGAGAGCAAGAGGCAAGCGAGAGACAAAAAACACAGTCCACAACTGCTTTATGTGAAAGATCACAAGGCAAGAATTATAATAATTTTGCATTAGTGCAGATTTTTGCAACTCAAGTTAACAAAGGCCTGACCTAATGTTCTTGGCACCGCGACCGAGTCCAGCTGGATGCTGGGTTTCAGCGTTGTGGCAGAACGCTTTAAGCTTTTAAGCTTCATTGAGCATGTGCAAAGCACAGATGTTGAAGCCTGGAAGCTTTATTGTACCAACTGGATGAAGCAAATAAATGCAAGGAAAGCAACGTTGATAAACATTGCCGGAAGAAACTCAACGCCCAAATGGCTAACTATCTAATACCCCTCCACCTGTTTGTCTCTCTCCCCATACGTATGCATGTACTTGTAATAGCCACCATGACTTGTTTTACAACTGTAATTCTGTTGAATGTGCAAATAAGTTGATCTTGCTTCTAGTGGTGATTTACACTGTGCATACTTCTTAGAGTGTTTTTGTCTTTTTACGGCTTTTTTGTTTCTCGCTCAATTGGAGTGATTGCTGCGTTCACCTTTCGTTCTGCTGCATTGGGTGTTTTTATCACCTAGCAATTGATTGTATTGAATCATTATGAATGAATATGTTCGATATGCTATATTCTTTTAGCCGTTGATGCTGTATAATATTTTTTTCACCTAAGCCTAGAAACTCTTCAACTTTACTATTAATAAGGCCAGGCGGTACTTCTCAAGATATTGCATGACACTGCCAGTTTCTGCATTTGCATCTGGAGTTCTAATTAAGATCTTCTGCTTTTCTATTTCCTGGGTCCGGTGTTTCTAACTTGGGTTTCCCATTCTGTGTAAGGTGGCCCTTCTAATTACAGAACCAATGACATTTGGCTATTGCGGTCAAATGAAATATTAGTAAGAATTCTGCATGTTCTTTATTGGAATCGTTTCCCAATATCATAATCCCTTAGGTAAAGACTAATTGGTCCCTATCCATTTTTGAAGTTTCCTGGAAGATCCTTTTCCAATAACTAATAGTTACAGACAGATAGAATGTGTCATGGATTGACTGGTCCTTTGCACCTAGAAGAAGAAATGCACTGGTGAATTGCTTAATGTTGCCTTTCTTTCGTGTGTTAAAGGTAAACAAATGAATGTACTTCCAGGTCCTGTTCAAGTTGCAGCAAGTGTTTATGCTCTCGCATCCAATCCTCCTCTAGGATTGGAAGGCCCAGAACTTGAATCCATTTGATGAGGATTGAGGATTGTTCTGTTGTTGTCTCCTCTGATCACCAAAGGTAATCGAAGGTAGAGATATGACCACTGGAGAGAAATTAATTATTTAATAGCCCATTCTGTGCTACCTGGGATAAGAGTCTATTATTGTGGTTCAAAAAGAGCCCTAGCTGTTCAACTTTCTCTGATGATTTTATAATGGGCGTCAATAAGGGATTGTGCGGGGTGGCAAATGATACGCGTGGCAATCCTCTTGCATCCTCTGACATGGCTCAGCTACACCTGGTTAGGGAACAGGGCACTAGGTCATTGGATGTAGATTTCTACTCATTGGGCATCATTATGACCCTGCCGGCCGGAAACAATGGTGCCAGTAAATCCGTTGCCACCGTTGTTTCCGGACCGGCAAACTACGAGTTCTGCAGGCGGGTGGTGTTACTCCCGCCAGGTCTGACCTGGCGAGTATAAGGCCACCCGCCTGCAGACGGAAATTGAAACACTGGCATTGTTAATTACGGTGACAGTGTTTCCATGGTCCCCATCCCCATGGAGTCTGACCGGACTCCATGGTCAATGAGGAGTAATGTTATTCCGCCTCCGGAATTACCGGACCCTCGGGGCTGTAATGCCCCGGTAAATACGGCAATTCCAGAGGCGGTAATTCATTCCGGGACCGGCGGCAGTCTGCCGGTTTTTCCTGCATGGTTACCGCCGGACTCGTCATGAGGTCTATTGTGTCCAAAGAAGGGAATTCCAGATTGCATCCAAAGTTTCCTTTTGAACTTGTCATCAATAGTCATGCATAAAAGTAACAAAGAGTCCCAGGAAATAAAGGCACAAGGTGTCTACTTGGCAGGAGATTGAGCTTGGCGGAGGATTGGAGAGTGACTTCTTGGACTGGTCTTGTAACTGCATAATCGAAGCAGTGCTTCATTTGTGAGGTTTTTTTCACGGTGATCAGCCTGGGACTTATTTTGTAGTCAGGGCACTTTTAACAGTGCTGCCACTTTATTATTATTTTTGCCCCCCACTGGTTCATTGGAGTCCCCAAACTGGATAGGATACCTTTGTTTCCACTGCGTGCCGTAGGCTTTCAAAGTATAAAGACAACAATCCAGGTCTTGTGCACACTGTAGCACCCCCATTACTGTTGACTGCGCCCCTTTCAAAACAGTTTGCTACTATTGGCTGGAAGGAACCGGTGGTGTATGCACTTTAGATATGAGAGTGGTCTCTGTGAGCGGCGCGCCCTGTCCACACCATTTAGAGGGCATGCAGGTTAATTTTGCATCAAATGCAAGTTGCATGCAGGTGACCGTAGGCGTCGCTAGGGGGGCTGAGGGGGCTATATCTTCGGGTATTTTGGTTGTAGCCCTGGATATAAGCTCAGGGGCTACAAGCAAAAGGCTAGCTAGCCCCGGATCTTTTCCAGACTTTGCAACACCCCTGCAGGTGACCCCCTATACTAGCACTTATGTGATGTTTGGTCCCGGGCGTGCAATTTTAAATGTTCAAGATAGAAGCGTAAATAACAGAGTAAAGCACTACAAACTCACTTTAACTCTTTAATTTTCCTCTCCGTCTTGTAAAAAAGAATTTCCCCCTGACAATTCTGCATAATGGATTCCTCTGGAATACACCTGGTCTTGAGCAGGTGGAAAACTTTGCCAGATTGCATAGGAATCCACTGGTTTTAAGCTTCCATGAAAATCAGTTGCAAAAGTAAAATGAAACGCACTGATGGGATGGAGGAGGTCAGCACAGCATTGAGCTTATCTCTGTTCCGTGCCCTCCTCCACCTTGTCAGCACTGGAAAATGGGGCAGAAAGGTAAATCGAGGTAAAAAAGCATCATGCCCCTGGTTCACTATTCTGCCCTATTTAAAATGAGGACAATAGGCTTATAGCCAGAGCCTCCTGTGGCCCCTAAGAAAGCCTACGGAAGCATCCAATCAATGGCAGGATCATTTGACTTCCGTCCGCTCTTAGGCTACGGCTGGACTGTGCAGGAGTTGGCCTAAAAGCAGGCATGCACAACCCTACCGTTGTGGTAGGAGCCTACACCATGGCATAAAATGGGTATGAGGAGGAATGTTTCCTTAAGGGCTCAGAGCCTATTGGTGAAGTATTTGTTCTAGGTGCCACCACATTTTAAAAACTGATGGGTAGGGTCTGGTTAAGTGGTGAGAAGGGTATGTGCTGCAGAGAGTGGCATATCATATTGTACACATTCAGAAGTGGGTATGGGTAGCACTCCCTAGTAGATGGGTGATAGATGCTCTCACACAATTTCCTGGGAACAATAAGGATGCCAAAGCCATATGCTCAAATTCAACACGTTTATTCTGGATTTGTTACTAGACAGAACCAACTAAATACAAAACAACAGGGTTTCTCAGGTACGTTGTCAGGATGGTTCTTCTCCTTAATGTAGTCCGGTCTCTTCCACTAAGAGAACCGTGATATTGGCCTCTTCAGTTTTCTGAGTTCTTAAGTCTTCCTGGACTCTCGATTGTCTATCCCAGTCATTATGGCTCCTAAGGTGTTTAATCACTCCTTTCTCTTGAAGTTGCAAGCTTTATGGCTCCCCAGACCATTTGTCTGTTAATGATCTCGTTGTTTGCTTTCTAGAATCCAGAACCCCAAGACGTACTCTGGCACATAGTCTTGCCAGCAGACACTTCATTGGCAATAGCCAGTAGGGAGAGCTAGAGAGTCAGCTCTGGGGTTCTGCCCTAACTGGATTACCTTCTGCTTCTTTGCTCCTCACTGCTATGATATCAAGATAATCTCCCAGCAGACACCATCTTATTCCTTCTTCCGCGCTGATTGATTCCGAATGGGGCTGACCTCACCAGCAGACACCTCCCAACATTATCTGCAGAGAGAACTACTCTCCTCATTCTCCCCAAACCATCCTTTGCCACCTGATATTTTTGCCTCTCCTCTGCTGCCCCCCTTCACCACCTGATGATACCCCATCTATCTCCTCTTGTGTTGTCACCATCTAGTCTGCTCCACCTGCTGATACCACATTCAAAGCACCTTCCGCTCTTGACCCTATCTCCTCCCGGGTGTCGCCTTCTCCCTTCTCTGTTAAAATTCCCACATCTTCTATACCACCTCAATAATTGATATTTCTAACTCCACCACATGATGTCACAACTTCCTCCAAGTCAGATCCAGTCTTAGATGTTATCACCTCCTCTCATTGCTTAGTAGCACCTCCTCTGGCACCCTTGATCTTACTCCCTCCTCCTGACTTTCTCTCTCTCCTGCTTTATTGCATCCTCCTTCTCCTTTCTCCTTCTGATGTTACTACTCCCTCATTTACTCCCTGTCCTTCTAATATTACCACCTTCTTCACTCTCTTACCTCTCACTGCCTCCTTCTGCACCCTCTCCCCTTCTAATGTTATTTCCCCCTCTTTCACCTTTTTAGCTCTCACCACCTCTCCTGCTGGCCACCTCTCCCTATTTCTCTATTTCTCCAGCATTCGCCCTTGCCAAGGCAGAGAGCATTGAGTAGGCTGCTGGTCACGTGACCAGGCTGTGCCACTCAGTGGCTCCGCCCACCTCCAGTTTTCACACCTTCCAAGCCTCTATTTAAGGACTCTAGGCCAGCTGCAGGCAGACACCGTTGATTAGGATACTGGTCACGTGACCAGGCTCTGCCACTCAGTTGCTCCTCCCACCACCTATTTAACAGTCCTCCTTAGGCGTCATTGCCAGCGTCCTCAGCAAAAATACAGGCAAAGACAAGGACCTCACCTCTGTGTGCCTGTTCAAACCTGATATGACTAAGGGCCTAGGCTGCTAAACTGCATTTCGTGCAATTTTAAATGTTCAAGATAGAAGCGTAAATAACAGAGTAAAGCACTACAAACTCACTTTAACTCTTTAATTTTCCTCTCCGTCTTGTAAAAAAGAATTTCCCCCTGACAATTCTGCATAATGGATTCCTCTGGAATACACCTGGTCTTGAGCAGGTGGAAAACTTTGCCAGATTGCCAGATTGCATAGGAATCCACTGGTTTTAAGCTTCCATGAAAATCAGTTGCAAAAGTAAAATGAAACGCACTGATGGGATGGAGGAGGTCAGCACAGCATTGAGCTTATCTCTGTTCCGTGCCCTCCTCCACCTTGTCAGCACTGGAAAATGGGGCAGAAAGGTAAATCGAGGTAAAAAAGCATTATGCCCCTGGTTCACTATTCTGCCCTATTTAAAATGAGGACAATAGGCTTATAGCCAGAGCCTCCTGTGGCCCCTAAGAAAGCCTACGGAAGCATCCAATCAATGGCAGGATCATTTGACTTCCGCTCTTAGGCTACGGCTGGACTGTGCAGGAGATGGCCTAAAAGCAGGCATGCACAACCCTACCGTTGTGGTAGGAGCCTTTGCTTTCACTTTCCATCGAACAACACCATGGCATAAACTGGGTATGAGGAGGAATGTTTCCTTAAGGGCTCAGAGCCTATTGGTGAAGTATTAGTTCTAGGTGCCACCACATTTTAGAAACTGATGGGTGGGGTCTGGTTAAGTGGTGAGAAGGGTATGTGCTGCAGAGAGTTACATATCATATTGTACACATTCAGAAGTGGGTATGGGTAGCACTCCCTAGTAGATGGGTGATAGATGCTCTCACACAATTTCCTGGGAACAATAAGGATGCCAAAGCCATATGCTCAAATTCAACACCTTTATTCTGGATCTGTTACTAGACAGAACCAACTAAATACAAAACAACAGGGTTTCTCAGGTACGTTGTCAGGATGGTTCTTCTCCTTAATGTAGTCCGGTCTCTTCCACTAAGAGAACCGTGATATTGGCCTCTTCAGTTTTCTGAGTTCTTAAGTCTTCTTGCACTCTCGATTGTCTATCCCAGTCATTATGGCTACTAAGGTGTTTAATCATTCCTTTCTCTTGAAGTTGCAAGCTTTATGGCTCCCCAAACCATTTGTCTGCTAATGATCTCGTTGTTTGCTTTCTAGGATCAAGAACCCCAAGACGTACTCTGGCACATAGTCTTGCCAGCAGACACGTCATTGGCAATAGCCAGTAGGGAGAGCTAGAGAGTCAGCTCTGGGGTTCTGCCCTAACTGGATTGCCTTCTGCTTCTTTGCTCCTCACTGCTATGATATCAAGATAATCTCCCAGCAGACACCATCTTGTTCCTTCTTCCGCGCTGATTGATTCCGACTGGGGCTGACCTCACCAGCAGACACCTCCCAACATTATCTGCAGAGAGAACTACTCTCCTCATTCTCCCCAAACTATCCTTTGCCACCTGATATTTTTGCCTCTCCTCTGCTGCCCCCCTTCACCACCTGATGATACCCCATCTATCTCCTCTTGTGTTGTCACCATCTAGTCTGCTCCACCTGCTGATACCACATTCAAAGCACCTTCCGCTCTTGACCCTATCTCCTCCCGGGTGTCGCCTTCTCCCTTCTCTGTTAAAATTCCCACATCTTCTATACCACCTCAATAATTGATATTTCTAACTCCACCACGTGATGTCACAACTTCCTCCAAGTCAGATCCAGTCTTAGATGTTATCACCTCCTCTCATTGCTTAGTAGCACCTCCTCTGGCACCCTTGATCTTACTCCCTCCTCCTGACTTTCACTCTCTCCTGCTTTATTGCATCCTCCTGCTCCTTTCTCCTTCTGATGTTACTACCCCCTCATTTACCCCCTGTCCTTCTAATATTACCACCTTCTTCACTCTCTTACCTCTCACTGCCTCCTTCTGCACACGCTCCCCCTCTAATGTTATTTCCCCCTCTTTCACCTTTTTAGCTCTCACCACCTCTCCTGCTGGCCACCTCTCCCTATTTCTCTATTTCTCCAGCATTCGCCCCTGCCAAGGCAGAGAGCATTGAGTAGGCTGCTGGTCAGTGCCATTCAGTGACTCCGCCCACCTCCAGTTTTCACACCTTCCAAGCCTCTATTTAAGGACTCTAGGCCAGCTGCAGGCAGACACTGTTGATTAGGATACTGGTCATGTGACCAGGCTCTGCCACTCAGTTGCTCCTCCCACCACCTATTTAACAGCCCTCCTAAGGCGTCATTGCCAGCGTCCTCAGCAAAAATACAGGCAAAGACAAGGACCTCACCTCTGTGTGCCTGTTCAAACCTGATAGGACTAAGGGCCTAGGCTGCTAAACTGCATTTCACCTACAAACGAATCACTACTACTGCTACTCACCAAAATACATCACAAAGTGTCTCTTCCCTTCACAGCCAATCCCCACACTCACGAGGGTTTGAAAGGCCAAGTGCACTGGGCAGCCCCGGCAAACTAACCTAGCGAACCACATCAATATTGCCCTTGCCTCCATCCAACAGCCGCGGACCACATGTACGCGCCCTCTCATGTTGATCAATGCTCGCTCAGCAGTCGCTCACTCTGAAGAGATCGCTGCCCTCATCTCGTACAACAACCTTGATGCCCTGTTCATTACAGAAACATCTTTTACCCCATCCTCCCTACATGTTTTCAATGTCCTCCTATCCCAAGGCTACTGCATCCAACATGCTGACCGGCCAGGAAGGGCAGGAGGCAGAGTGCCAATCATCCACAGCAGCGATTGGCCATGCTCCATCATCCCCTCTCCCAGAACAAGCTAATTTGAATCATTTGCCTGCCGGTTTCTCTATCGCACAAGGAATCCATCACCTTCCACCTCATCTACGGACCACCTCACAGGAGTGACTCTTTCATTGCAGACATCTCCAACTTACTCTCATCTGCCGAATTAGCACATTCTAGTAATGTCTTTCCTTTTGATTTTAACGTCCCAGAGTCACAGGCTGATAACCACACTTGAAGCATGCTTTTTGCACTGACCGCTTCCATGAACCTTAAGCAAATGGTGCTCTCCCCAAAGCACAACAGAAGCAACACCCTAGAACTAGTCATCACATCATACCTGTGCATCACCTGTGCAGACCATCCCACATGACTGGTCTGACCACGCCACCATCCCATTATCAGTCACCCACTAGATTAAAGCTCACAAAGGTCAGGCTAAAAATCCCATCACTCAACACCACTCATTAAAAATGTTTCCGGTCAATGAGCTGACCTGGAAGCATAGTTTGTGGACGTACCCCCACAGAGAAGGCATTGCACGTCATAGAATTTTCAGCAACTGTGCTATGAAACTGGGGGACACTAATGCCCTCTGAAAATTCAGCCAGCCAAAGACCCAACCATCCGCCACATGGTACACCCCCAAGCTATCCTCCATCAAACGCTCAATCAGAGACCTATAGAAACGGCAGTGCAAGAACCATAACTCAAGAGACCTCACCAACCACAAATCTCTACATGCAAACCATAGGATTCTGATTACTGAGGCCAAAGTTGCTTACTACTCCACCACCATCGTTGTAGCCTCCAACAGGAGCAATTCCATCTTTGAAGTAGTAAAGCATTGTGACAAACCCTCATTCAACCCCGAGGTACCAGCAATTCAGGAAAAATGCGATGGAATCAACACATCTTTTTGAAAAAATAGACTAAATGCAAGAGACCGTCAAATTAACTTCTCACAGCATTAGCGCCCCCTGCGCCCCGGCACACACATTGTTCCTCTGGACCTAATTATCTCTTCTCCTTCCCCCGGATCTCCAAAAATGATTGCCTCCCTCAAACCTACTTTTTACTCTGACAATATATTCGGGCCTCCATCATTAAACAATTGGCAGACCCGGCGCTCAATGCGCTCCTCAGCATCATCAATGCCTCCCTCAGAGAAGGGTCATTCCTGGACATCTTCAAAACTGGTCTCATTCGACCTCTTTTGAAAAACCAACTCTAGATCCAGATGACCTAGCCAACTACTGTCCCATTATAAACCTCCTGTTTATTGTCACAATCTTGGAAAAAGTAGTTGCTACACAACTACTGACCAGAATTCAACAACTCCACCTCCTAAGTGACTATTAGTCTTGGTTCTGCCTCAAGTGTTGCATCGAGACAGCCAACATCCAGGTGGTGGATGCCCTCCAAATCATAGATAAGGTCGACACATGCCTCCTTGTCCTCCTTGACCTCGCGGCTGCATTTGAAAAAGTCAACCACTGCATCCTTCTCTCCCTCCTTGCTGACATGATGGGATTCTCTGGCACTGCCCTGAATTGGTTTACCTCCTAACTCTCAGGCAGACACCAGGCTGTTCAAATGAACATGTTGCACTCTAACTGATTCCAGGTCTCCTGCTTCGCCCCTCAAGGCTCCATCCTCTCCCCAATCCTTTTTAACCTTTACATGGAGCTTTTGGCACTCTCCTCAAAGATCCCAATAAAGCCATCCACCAATATGCGGATGATACTCAGTTTTACATTAGAGTAAAAATGTGCAGGACATCATTAATCTCTGTGAATACCTAGCTTTCATCCAGTCCTGGATGGCGACTGGCTACCTCAAACCAAGACTGAACTCGTCCTCATCGGTCCACCCGCTAAAAAAAATGTGTCCACAATGGCTCAATGATATGCGCCTAGAAGGATTTGATCCACAGCTCTCAGACTCAGTAAAATCCTTAGGCTTCACCATTGACAGTGTGGGATATATTTACCCACTCAGCAGTACTTCCCCACATCACCAAGCTGAGCATCTGCAGTCAACAGCAAAAATGGCTGCGCTGGCTCCTGTGAGCACCATGGCCTCAAAATTGCGTTTTGCCGCGACAAAGGGATGGCTGCACCACCTTGCCAAACACGAAAAGGGCGAGTTGGAGCAAGGAGCACACCGAGAAAGGTGCTTGTGCATGCTCTTCTGTGCACCCAAAAAGAAGCAAATCAAAGCTGCCCGGCTCTACTGTTTGCAAAAAGTCCCAATTGAAAAGGGGATATTTTACCCTGAACAAAATGCTGCTCTGCTAGTTTCATCTGTTCTTCAACAAGCTACTGTTATTAAGAAGGTCCTGCCATGCCCATTCATACCCCATTGAGCTCCAGCAAAAGAAAGCATGGCCCGGGAATGACAGGGCTCTGTCAAGCTAAATCTGAAAAAAGGCCCAAGAAACTTCACTTTTACCCGCACGGGAAACGCGGTACTTTTTGAACTACAAAGTGTCAAGGATCAATAATTCAAAGAAATTCCAGCCCAGTGCATCTGTGTTTCAAACAAACTGCTGCCTACCAGAAGCTAACTATGGCTGCAAAAACAATATTGGAAAGGCAGATGGAAAAACCGCATTTGAAAGGAAAGTGCTAGCAGCTTGCACCACATGTGTCAAAATGGGCCTTTGCAAACTAAAGAAGAAAATGCCTGTTTTAAAAAGTACAATGTTGAATGAAAACTTGTCCGTGCCTAGCAATGTGAAAGGGGATTGAGCTGTGAAAATGCATGTATGAGATGGTTTTATTCAGCAGGTTTTCTTTCCAATTCAGAGAAAAAATAAATAAAATAAATCAAACCGCAGTGGATACATGGGGGGATAACCACCCAAACAGGTCTGCTGGGAGGATGCTAGCAACAGAAGGACCCCCCACAGTAGATCTTCAAACACACAAGTGATAATTGTTACGCTCACCTGGTGTCCATGGGGGCGTCGATCTGAACTGGGCTGTTGTTACCTCTTCCAGCGACACACGGGGCGCCGAAATGATGGACTGGACCGGACCACCCAGCTTAGCTTGTTTTGCCCATATGAATATTCTTCTGTAATGGAGAAAAGGGAATTAGCCACCTGCGGGGACTGGGCGCCAACCCCACCTTCCCCCACTCCTGCGATCTCTTCCTACAAATTACTTCCGAACTCTTGCTATGTTTTCACCTGATAGTTTGGAAAGATGAGCTCTCCATCCTGCCTCGAGCGCAGGGGCGCGTAGATGACCAGTTACTTCAATGGTGTGGGATGTTGGAGAGTTGCAGAACGGTATGGACTCCGTAAGGAAATCGTTTGAAAAAGAGTTCAAAAACGTCTGGCCTTCACTCTGTCCAAATTCCCTAGGTTGCCTTAATAGTTCTTGAGAAGAGTTCCAAGTGGCAACCAGTAAGATGCAGGTTAGTATTTATGGATTCTGTTCAGTTCGATAATGAGAACCTCGCCTAACCTGTGACCCTTTCCTTTTGCAGGCGCTGAATCGGTGGACGTTCCAGTGATTGCAGCCTCAGGCAGTAACCAGGTAAGTCTGTAGCGGAATTCAGTTTCCCCTACTTGCGCTTTTGTCTTGCTTTTGTTTCCCCTTTGGGGCCGGGGTACGGCGGAGAAGCTGTGGAGGCTGCGCCACCCGAGATGAGGTAAGTACCCCCTGTGGTATCAGGTAAGTCCTGGGGATTGCCTTTATTGTCTGGGAATGCTCCCTTGCTCATCTTATTGTCTTTATTTCCACAGGTGTTGGAGAGCGGCCGCTGGATGCTGAAAAGCGCGATGGAATGTGGAGGATTGCTTCAGGTGAGTTCCCACGCGGCGCTGCAGGATGCGAAGCGGCGCGCGTCTGATGATTTCTTCCTTCTAGGTCAGAGCCAAGAAGATTCAGGATTCAGGTAAGGATTGCAGGTAAAAACTCTGGTTCTAACCTTCCCTCTGCTTTCTTTCAGGTTTTCAGGGAGCTCCGGCATCCAGGCTGCTGAAGGCACGGTGAGCGTTACGCTGCAAGTGCAGAATAACGCGAAGCATGGGTTGCTGTCAGGGCGTGGTTTAAATAGCCTTGGAAGTAGTTCCAGGTAAGTATCCTTCCGCGGCCCCACCCGAGTAAAAAAAATAGTTCCTAGGGAAAAATAGTCCCTCCTAGGCCTCATTTGACTTCTGGTCACTGGCAGCATGGTCTGCCTCAGGTAAATTAGCAGCATGGTCTGCTTCAGGTAAGTCCTTGACCATGAGCCTGGTGCCCATGGCGCCAGGACTGATTCTGAACTTCTGAGCCTGGCGCCATAGGCGCCAGGACTGCCCCCAAATAGCCCCTAATTGGGGTTCATGGGCTTGCATTAAATGGCATGATGCCTGCTTCCAGGGTAGCTGGGCCAAACCTGGTTTCCCGGGGGCAGGCATCGTGACAATAATTACAAGGTTGGACAGACTGTTGTCTGTGCTCCAGCCTCTTTCAATAGGAGTTCTGGGACACCCAAGTGCAAAGTGAATAAGGGGCAATAAACCTTTAATCAAGCTGCGAAACCCCGTCCTTGCTCTGGAGGAAATGACAATGGTAGCTGAAGAGACAAAAATGGTCCAGTGAAGGACAAAGGCCAGCCCATTTGTTTCCAGAGACTATTTTATAAACAAACTCTGAAGACTTTTATCTTTGCCATAGGACTCATGCTAGTGTAAGAAATCAAATGTGCCTCAAAGATTTACATTAATTGTTTATTTGACAATTTCCTGGTGTCATTTCATGCTCTTATTTTGTGAGGGAAGGTCGGATTTTAAATCTGTTGCTGCCTATTGTTCCTGACTACCTGCTGCTTCTTTCTATCCACTCAGAATTTAATTATTTGTGGGTTGAGGGAACCTTGCAGGGGGGAAACCTTCCCTTGGGTGCTATCTATCCGAATTCAAAAAGTGTCCCTATTCAATTGTGCTTTGAATATGTTCTACTACAAGGTTAACCAAGTGCATTGGTTACGTTTCCATTGTCATTATCACCCTATTGGTGATTGCTGTCCCATATAAAAATTTGCGTGATTTTTGTGAACTTTAAAAATAAATAAATATTGGATTTGCACCAACTGGCCTGGTTCATGGCCCATTGTGACCTGATGTATTTGGAAAAGGGGGTGTGAGACTGGTCGGATACCGGCTTAATTTGAAATCAATTAAATTAATGAAAAAGCATTCCTATTGAGCACCACATCTCAGGTCAAGACCAAGTGTCCTGGTCCAGTGTGTGCCGCCCGATTCGAATCCTTAACAACAGCAGCCTGTCCCTTCAGAAACACAAAGCCAAGTAGGCCCAAATAGCCTGGCTCAAAATCTCTATCTTTCGAAAAAACAAACCCTTCATCCTGCTGCAGGACATCCGGACCATAGTGCAGGCCCTTGCGGTCTCGCACATCGATGGGGGAATAGCGGTCCTGACAGGGCTCCCAGCTGCTGACTTAGCTCCTCGAAAAGCAGTCAACCACTCTGCAGCACGTATTAGGAGCACAGAAATTTGACAGAATTACCCCCCCTCCTACGCGAACTACATTGGCTTCCACTCCAAGCCAGGATACTAGTCGAGACGGCAAGTATAACCTACAAAGCAGTCACTATTAGCACACCAGCATACCTGGCCACCATGCTCCACATATCGGGTGGCACACGCTCCTGGCACAGCAAATAGACGACCTGTTTGAATCACAACTCATTCGCAAAGAGGACCGTAAACAATCCTTCTCTTGTCATGCACACACCCTCTGGAACTTGATCCTGGTGTAGGCTCGGAATGCCCCCACAATTCTCCAATTTCGCAAATCTCTCAAAACATGGCTCTTTCAACAACACCTGATAAATGATTAATACCAATGGATGCACATACCGACGCACAGACCTCACAGTACTGCGCTACTGTTAAAAGATGGGGGCCCAAATGTTGACTACCCATTTACTGTACAGGGCTACGCTGCTCACAAGCTACGTCCGGGCTTTGAACATCCAGCCACTGCCAAATGTGGGCCTGCTGCTGCTCCAACCCACAACAACTGCCTGGGTTCACTGAGTTTTAAAGTGTTCTCTACCCCAATCCCCACTGGGAGGGGCTGTAATTGGGGTAGGACTGGAATTGGCTTCTGTTCCTGAGTGCCCCTGAGGTGGCTTTGGGTTTAGGGACTGGGCTAAACGAATAATAGGCCATTCTGCCATCTTGGAATTCTTTCTCACTATCCTGTCTCTTTCTTGTGATGCCTGTGCTTACCTTAAGACCACCATCCATTCAGCGTTTGATTTAATGCTGGGGAAACTCTTGGTAATCTGTAAAAACTCAATTCTCTACATAATGTGCGACCACAATGAAATTTCCATTTCATATCCTCAGTGAGATAATGCTCATCTCCTCGTAGCTTTAGGAAGACTTCTGTGGTGTTGCAGGCTGACCAGTTATACTACACAAATGCTACTAACCCCGAGTAAATGAAAGAGTCTTTATTTAAAGGGAAATGTGTGTTTTCTAAACCAGGGTCTTTGGCTCTGTCTAGAGGGAGGTTCACACTCGATCAATTGGAGAGGTTAGTGTGCCTATGATATCTGAACTATATATAACCCTGGGGAGTGTCCTGGATAAATCAGGTATTTATAGCCCTTTGGGACGTTGGAGGGTCCATGCGTCATTGGCTGTCCTGCAGGGTTAGTCTGTGATTTCCTCCTTCTAAGATATGAGGCCCAAAGGTCTCCACACCACCCCTAGGCCTATCGCTCGATGGTTCTGGTATGCACCCTGGCCCCTAAGGCATCCCCTTGATGTCCACAGAGCAGACAAGGGAATTAATCATATAGCTAACCCTCTTTTCACTGGCTCCTCTCCATTTTGACTTTTGGGATGGATCAGTCTTGGAGGTGGTTTGTTCATCAGCTAGAGGGATCTCCTAGGGCCCCTTCATAACTCTTGGTGGTTCACTCAACAAACCTTCCATGTACTTTTCCAGGATGGATCTTTCCTCAACCTGGGCCATCAAACCATTTATGAACCTGAGGAAGATCTGTATCAAGGACAACTTCTTCTGACAAGCCAAATAACATTCTCACATCCATCTCACATTGCTCCATCCTGACTGTATATTTCAGCTGAGCATTGGGAAACAAGTTTTGGTCACTATGAACACAGGAGACTGATACCAGGTGTAGTGGGTTGATAAACTAGATATGACAAGAATGCAGTATTCTTGCTTCCTGATTCCAACATTGCCCTATGGGGTAGGCCTCAAAGTTGCCGTCAATGTAGTAAGTGCACTCTGGTCTTCATTGCACAAGGATCTTCTCCTCTTCAGTCATCTACGTGGTCTGGTCCTCTGGCTCAAGCACCAGGGGTCATCTGCTGCTCGCTGTTTTTTAGGGCACACTAGCTTGTCTCAATTGGTTCTGGTGCTGTTATTATTGGGCATACACAAAACATATCTTCCAGTTGGCCACAAGTGTAACACTGGGCGGTGGGGTGCTCTAGGTTTTTATCAGCTGTCTTCCTGACAACCTTGCTACCAGTGGACTTCACAGGTACACTGTGATGAATCAACTTCCGGGGCACCAGCGGTCCAGGGATGAATACCGGTTTCTAAACCATCAATCAGCCTCACACCTCTAATACACCAGAACAGATTGAAAAAACAAGCAAATTATAGACCTCCTTGTCCAATGTTGGTAACATGGAAGGAACAGCAGGTTTATCTCCGAAAGGTTGTGGACTGTTGGTAAGTTGCAACACAGGAAAAATACAATTATTAGCCAATGTCCAGTTAGGGTTGTATACAAATATTTACTTTATTATCCAAACAGACAGTTCGAGCACACTACAAAATGCAACCCACCCTGTAAAGGAATGCAGAGGACAGACAGTTTAAAATAAGCAAAAGGGATGCACTCTGGATACTTACAGGAGTGTAGTTGGTATAGTAATTAATCACAATAGTTCAATGATACGTCGTTTCAACACAAATGGAGCAATGGGTTGTAAATGAAACTAGTGGCCTTCGAAGAAGGACCAGGGGAACAGAACCACAGTCTACCTTGTGCTGTAGAATTTCTTGGTGCTTGACATGGTCGAGTCGGTCTCAGGGCGCTTTGCAGCTTTTGCGACAAAGTTCAAAATGGGAGACAACTGCAGGTATCAGGCAGCAGGCAGTTCAGTGAGCAACGCTGGATGGACGGCTGCAGGCTGGACTGCACAGTGGCTCAGGGTCAATAATCGTTGTCTCAGTGCTGGTCGGCAGTTCTGAAGCACTGGTCGAGGCATCTCAGACAGCTTTAGCGACTGTGGCGTAACAACAGTCAGCGGTGCAGTCGGTTGCAGCTCGAGGGGCTCGACTGGCTCGAAAATGTCCTTTTAGGCGGACGTCATTAGATGTTTGTCGTTGCACTCCTCATAGCTTCTTCACTGGGCTTGTGTCGTCCTGTAAGGCGGATGGCCAAAAAGCTGAGGAGAGTTTTGCAGGCAGCTGCCTTGTCCTAGTTTTGGTTCAGAGACTCTCTGGCACTTCCTTCCTAGAAGGCATGCGCAGAGCCTAGCAGGGCATTCTGTGTGCTGTCTGGGTACCGGTTCTGGAGCTGCTGGATGGTCCTCTGGATTCGGTATCTCCCTCTGTTCACTGGGAGATGTGTAGGGGAGGGATCTTGATTCCCTCTTGGAGGTCCTGGCCTTCCCTCACTGGTGGAAGATGTAAGGCAGACTGTACCTTCATCCAGGGTCCAATGATGAGTTCTTCCTCTGCTTCTGGTGAAGCCTTCAGATGATCTGCCAAAAGAGGGTTTTGGCCCTCTTTTAAAGCCAATTGCACCACAGGGATTGGTGTTAACGAACCTATTGTGGGCCCCCACCAACAATCTCCTATTTGCATGAGATCATAACCAGAGTGCTTTGCAACAGAAAGGGTGAAGTGCTAAAAACATGTAATACTAAGTCCCACCCATCTTCGTGTCTGTTGTGGATCAAAGGGTCATTCTGTTTAATGGAGCTCTCTGCGGTTCCTGAGTAAAGCTGCAGACTTGACCTTTCACTGTCAATCGATACTGAGGACAGGAGCTGGCTTCAGGTTGACACAGTGCATATGAAAGGGTGTTGGGTTTCCGGTCTCCTTTGTTAGCCTCTGCAGCCAGGCCCTATGTGGGCCTGTTTGAATTAAACTCTGATTAGCATGTGCATGCTGCCACCAGCTACAGAGCCCAACAAAAGGACATGGTGTATCCATGGATCGTTTGTTAGTTAATTAGGCTGCCATGGCAGGGGGGTAGGTTTGGCCCGCTCCCTTCTGGAGATCCATTGTGTACTCCACCTTTCAGATCCC
Organism: Ambystoma mexicanum; assembly: GCF_040938575.1. Taxonomy (NCBI): domain Eukaryota; kingdom Metazoa; phylum Chordata; class Amphibia; order Caudata; family Ambystomatidae; genus Ambystoma; species Ambystoma mexicanum. The sequence goes on from NC_090933.1 coordinate 1,153,233,606, forward strand.
AACTAAATGTGACAGTGGGTTTGTGCCTGTAGGCTGTGACCATGAGTCTATGTGTAAGTCGTGCGAAGAGAATAGGAATATGTGTGAAAATTAGCCCCACAAATTTTCCAGAGGTTGATCTACCATCATTTTATTTCCTTATTTTTTAAAATTAAATTCCTCACATACATTTAGTGGAGCAGGCCTTTGGATATCCCTGCCTTTACTGGGTTTTACTGGTGTACTCAGAAGGGCCATGTTCCGAGCCTAGCCACAACTTTGTCTGGGGTCCTCCAACTAATCCTGGGCCTCTTCTAGGTGGTTCCATACCTAGGCTTCAAGCTGGCAAGTCTGGCCCTGTAGGTCACCACCTTTTTGCTCTTTATACCCCTATGCCAATTGGATAGCTGACTCCAATGTTGGCTTAAAGGGGTAGCCTTACCAGTCTCTGCAGATTACTGGTTAGTGTGAGAAACCTAAAGGTGGCTCACCCACTAATCGTCAGGGATCTGTCATCCAGTTGTCCAGGACACAGCCATCGCTTTTGGATCCTGTTCCTGGGGATGGACCAGTGTGGGAGGATCACCTGGACGAGGGGTCCGCATAGAGTGGAAGTAGGACACCGGAAGGTGAGACGCAGTTTCCCCTTCCTAATAACACCTTTTCCCAATCCCACCAGGTAGGATACCTAGGAATTCAACCCCCCACCCTCTTTCCGACACAAACACTTTCTCATGGACAGTTCACCGTGAGCGATAACGGACTAACACCAGAACTGTATAACTGACATCTCCTAACACAATGGACAGACAAGGGCAGGCCATTATGGATTATTATACACACCTGACTTCCATTGCACTTCCCCACACGGATAAAAGGAAGAGCACAAAAGCACACTCTGAGCGAGGCAAACCGCACGAGGAAACATCAGTTCTAAGATGGCAGTTTAGTACAAGGAGAAAGATGGTGACACCAGAAAGAGTTGCAAGGAGGGAAGTACCTGTGACCTCTAAAAATCTTTGCTTTCATGAGACTTGGAAAGTAAGAAACGGAAGACCAGGTACTAATGCTGATCAAACCTGCAAATTGTGTGGGAGGTACCTGGGTCTCTCTCGCGTCGATAACCCAGACAGGGAGGAGTGATTGCCGCTGTGGTACTGTTCATGGCTCCTACGACAAAGCAGCATCAGAAAAGACAGCACAGCCACTGAGTCGGAGACACTGATACCAAACGAGCTTGTGTTGTGAACAAAGTTTGCAAGCTGCAACATTGTACAAAGGGAACAGTGTGTGAGGCATTTGCAAAGAGTGACACAGAGATAATTAGAACTTTGCAATTGAACTTTGGGAGGCCAATAAAAGATTGTATGCACAGAGTGGTATGGCACCACATGGGTGCTCATTCAAAAGCCTCTGTTAGGTATCCAACTGATGCCGAGTAACAGGAATAATGAGATTGAAGTGGTCATGCAACGGGTCAGGCTAAACCCTGTGCACATTCAAAAGTCTTTGATAGTTTAAAGTGCCTCACAATTGGTCCAAACCCGTCTAAGGAAGACTAATTAAGTATAATAAAGGCATCTGAGCCCGGCTGAGGGGGATCCGAGGTGAACTGTGAGTCACCCGAGAAGGAATTATCTGAACTTAGTTGAAAGGGATCTGAGCCCGGAAGAGGGAGATCCAACGTTGAACTTTTGTTGTGTAAAGGGATCTGAGCCCGGCAGAGGGGGATCCAGGGTGAACACTCAAAATTGAATACTGGGAAAAGGAAAATAATGTTTTTGTGTTGTTTTGTGTAGCAGGCCCTCGGAGTCAAGAGGTTTGCGAGAAGCAAAGATCTTGAACTGTGTAAATGGAACTGTATCCTCGTACCCAGAAGCCAGTGTGTGCTTTGCCCGAGTGAACCGCCTTACCCTGGCTGAAAACGTGGGGAAGGGAAGCCAATGGCCCAAAAATCCTGACATCATTTTATGAACACTTCTTCCTTTTTCAGGAACAATCCCCCCCGCATTATTTGTACATTAGTAGTAAGGTTTGGCAATAGGTTTTTTTAGTTTAGGCCCTTTTAATATGACAAGAGTCCACTAGGACTGCATTATTATTATTTGATGGTCGTAGCTTGCTCCCATCTGTAGATTTAGGTTAGACATCTGTCTGGGACTCTCCTGTTTCTGTCATCGGACATACTTCAGATGTTGCCAGTGGTATTCAGTATCCCTGCTGAGTCTCTCGGTATACCACCCTTGATAGCCCTGCGGTCTCCCTTGCGACCCCTAAAAAAAATAATTTGTAACACAACTTTTTCTTTTTTTTGTTTTATTACATTGAGGGTCCTGGGCCGTGGCTAGCAGAATGTGGCTCTGTTTCTGGAGTGGCTGATTTTCTGATAGCCATAGCCGTTAAAATAGTTCAGTGGTTCGAGCGTTCGCTGATGTAATGTGTGTGTGAACTGCAGGTTGCAGGTGCGACTCCCAGCAAGGTCAACTCAGCCTTTCATCCTGCGGGGGTTGATAAATGAGTACCAACACAGGTTGGGTAATATTGTATGTATAGTTTTTCTATATGAAGTGCTTAAGCGTAAATGCTATATAATAACGCATAATTAACGTTTGGCTTTGGACGTCTGCTTGCATTCACAGTCATTTGGTAATATGGGCCTATACCCGCTGATATTAATGATACATATAGTGATCCATTCTTGTATAAATGTACATCACTTACCAGAGATATCGTAACCATATTTTTCGTAGTGTGCTTAGAAACAATGCTATGTGATGCAACTTCCTGTTTTGTCAAGGGGTGAAAGGTAATTTACCCTTGTTTCCTGTGATACCACTTTGGGGTGGGGTAAAATGACATCGCTTCCTGTGATGTCATCATAGGTCAAGGGTTGTGTGATGTCACTTCCACTACCCCCGGCATTTTGGTGAAATGACGCTCCTGTATACCACTCAACAATCTATCAAAATCGTTTTGCCCATCAGCATTCTGTAACTGGTATGTTGTCTGGAGCTCTTCCATAGGTAGAGGCATTATGCAATTAGGCCAGCTGGTCTTCTCCTGTCAGTCGGCCTCTGCTTTGTGCTCAAATTATTGAAGACCGCTTCAGTGTCCTCTCCTTTCTTGTAGGTTAGTAGCAGGGATACTGGTGATACAGGTGTTTTAGTCAGCCATTTGTCCCTCAACTAGTTTATTCAGGAGGCTTGTCAATGTTGGAGCATCTCCTTCAGCTTTGGATCCTCTCAGCAATGAGTCTCCTGTGCCCACTTGTACTTTGGCAGGACTCAGATGGTGCTGTCCAAAGAGATTGCTGATCTGGACATACACATGCTCCAAATATTCCTTCTGTCTGCCCTCTAGCGTGAGAATGGGCAGAACACTGGACCGGCATAATGAATGCAAAGGTAGCCACCTAAAAAAAGCCACAAAGGTGACACATTGTTGGTTTGCCTTCTTTGGGAGCAGATGGGTGCTGTTTTGCACCCATTTACCTCCAAGGAAGGCAAAACAACATTCCGCTACATTGTTAGTGGCACACCCGGGGGCATCACAGAGCTCGCCCAGTCCCTGGGAGACAGCCCTCTCAGGAATCCCCCCACAGAGAGGCCCATCCTTTCTGTTTCACTTGAGGGGGTGCACAATTGAGGGTCTGGCCCCATTTGTCCACGCCTAGGAAGCAGAAAGGAGCACTAGGCCACCAGGGAAAGGATTTTGGGGTTGGGGGCTGTTTGGCCCGTCGCAGCACCGCAGCCCATTACGGATCTCTGGCCGAGCAACGTTGGAGCTTTTCCCTCCCGGGCAGTCGACACACGTGCAAGGCAGACGCCCAAGGCCGGGGGCAGCACCCCTGCCCTTCCTAGACATCTGGCCGGGCTGCATAACAGCTCTTCCCACCGGGGAAGAATGGGGACCCTGCCAGGACTCCCTGGGACCACTGCTTTAACTTGGGGATGGTCCACCAACAAGCGAGACAGGCTCCCAAGACCCGGGACATCATCCCAACCATCCTGGAGCTCTGGTCAGCCGCGTTACAGCTTTTCTCTCCAGGGAGGTATTGGCTCCCTGGTGGGGAAAAGCCAGAGTGCAGCCCAGGCAGAGCTCCAGGATGGTTGGGGATGATGTCCCAGTCCTTGGGCATGTGTCCATGTTTTGCTTCTGCTCGGCCACGTGAGAGGAACACTTACACTTATTTTCCCTGGCCCCCTGGCAAAACAAGTTATTGGACTCAGACAAGCCAAGCAAAAAAAAACACACAAACTACTAGTTATCGTAAAACAAACAGCCTGTTACAGGCCCTTTATTCACACAATATATGTATATATGAAATTAGCATACATAAACAAACATACACTTAGATAGATAAAGATATAATGGACGTCATCGTTAGACAGGAGGCAGACTACACCTTCTTCTTGGCCACTACAACACTGCTTAGTCCTTGGGCAGGTAGACGGAGAGATCACTCGTTCTAACAGGGTCTGAGGCGGAGCATCCTCCCTCTCAGCAAGACTGCATCACCCGGGGGTTCAAATTCCAACAAACTTTGCCACGCAATATGGTCTCCTTTATGGGGGCATTTCCCCGCCCTTCTCAGTTGTGTTTGCCCTCGTCTGCACAGCAGATCACAAGTCGAAGGGACAGAGGATGGAAAAAAACCAATCAGAAGTGGAAAACCCAGCACCCCCCTCTCCTCGCATTAATTCCCAGAACCCCTTATCATGCACCTGCAGGACGCTCTGACTCCCTCCCCATATTCGTCCTTCAGTGGACAATACAATAACTATTCTCCACAGAAAATCCACTCAGCAATAATATTTATGTAGCTATGTGACCTTGCTCTGTTTTTGCTACTGAAATGCTTGTTTATTCTGAGAGGCCTGCAGGGACGCAGGCTTTACTACCATGATGGGAGATTTGTGTCCAAAATGGCTGTGCATCGACGCCATGTTGTCCTAGCTCGCATTTTGCACAAACATTCCAGTCTCCCATGTGGGTCAACAATTCACAAGTCCAGCAGCAGTCCCAGGGAGCCCCAGCATGCTCCCCATATCTCCCTGGATGGAAACGGTGTAACACAGGCCAGCCAGAGGTCCAGGGTGGTGGAGGGTGATGTCCAAAGTCTTGGGCGCCTGTCTCCCATGTGGTTCAACCGTTCCCAAGTACAGCGACGGTCCCAGTGAGCCCTGGCAGGGTCTGCATCCCTCCCTGGAGGGAAATGTTGTAATGCAGCCTAGCCAGAGCTCCAGGGTGCTTGGGGCTGCTGCCCCCGGCCTTAGGCGCATGTCTCTCTTGTTGGTCGACTGTCCCCAAGTTCAGCGGCGGTCCCAGGGAGCCCCAACAGTGTTCCAATGCCTTCTGGGAGAGAAAAGCTGTAACGCAGCATAGCCAGAGCTCCAGGGCGGTCAGGGCTGCTGCCCCTGGCCTTGGCACCTATCTCCCTTGCTGGTCGACCATCCCCAAATTCAACTGCAGTCCCAGGGAGGCCCGGCAGGGCCCCTGTCCTTTTCCAGAGGGAAAAGCTGTAACAGATCCCAGCCAGAGCTCTAGGATGGTCAGGGGTGATGGCCCAGCCTTGGGAGCCTGTCTCCCTTGTTGGTCGACTGTCCCCAAGTTCAGCGGCGGTGCCAGGGAGCCCCGGCAGGGTCCCCATCTGTCCCTGGAGGGAAAACCTATAACACAGGCCAGCCAGAATGCCAGGATGGTTGGGGGTTAAGTCCCGGCATTTGGCGCCTGTCTTCCATGTTGGGCGACCATCCCAGAGTCCAGCGGCGGTCTCAGTGAGCCTCAGCAGGGACCCATCCCTTCCTGGAGGGAAAAGCTGTAGCACAGCCCAGCCAGAGCTCTGGGACAGCCGGGGGGGGGGGTTGGCCCAGCCTTGGGCACCTGTCTCCCTTGTTGGTCAACCGTCTCCGAGTTCAGGTGCAGAACTAGGGAGCCCAGCATGGTCCCCATCCATCCCCGGAGGGAAAAGCTGTAGCGTAGCCCAGCCAGAGATCCGGGACGGCCGGGGCTGATGTCTCTGGGCTTGGGCGCCTGTTTCCCTAGTTGGTTGACCATCCCCAAGTTCAGCGGCGGTCCCAGGGAGCCCCGGCAGGGTCCCCTTCCCTCCCTTGAGGAAAAACCTGTAACGCAGGCCAGCCAGAACTCCAGGATCGTTGAGGCTGATGTCCCCGGCCTTTGCTGCCTGTCTCCCATGTTGGGAGACCATCCCCAAGACCTGCGGTGGTCCCAGTGAGGCCCGGCAGGATCCCCATCCCTTCCCAGAAGTAATATCTGTAACACAGGCCACCCAGAGCTCTGGGACAGCCGGGGGTGCTGCCTCCGGAATTAGCCCCTGTTTCCCATGTTGGGTGGCCATCCACAAGTTCATTGGTGGTCCCAGTGAGCACCGGCAGGGTCCCCATCCCTTCCCTTCCCTTGGCTGGGGGTGCTGTCTCCGAGCTTGGACGCCTGTCTCCCTGATTGGTCAACCGCCCCAAAGTTCAGTTGCTGTCCAAGGGAGCTGTGGCATGGTCCCCATCCCTCCCTGGAGGGAAAGCCTGTAACACAGGCCAGCCAGAACTCCAGGATCATCAGCGGTGATGTCCCCGGCATTTGGCGCCTGTCTCCCATGCGGCGGTCCCAGTGAGCCCCGGCAGGATTCCCATCCCTTCCCAGAGGGAAAAGCTGTAACGCAGGTCAGCCAAAGTTCCGGGACTGCCGGGGGTGCTGCTCCCTTGTTGGTTGACCGTCCCCAAGTTCAGCTGCAGTCCCAGCGAGCCCTGGCACAGTCCCCCCCTGTAACACTGCGTTAGAGCTTTTCCCTCCGTGTAGAGATGGGGACACTGCCGGGGCTCCCTGGGAACTGCCGCTGGGCTTGGGGACGATCGACCCCCATGGGAGACAGGTGCCCATGGCTGGGGACATCACCCAACCATCTTGGAGTTCTGGCTATGCTCTGTTAAAGCTTTTCCCTTTGAGTAGGGATAGGGACCCTGCCGGGGCTCCATGAGACTGGCACTGGGCTTGGGGACGGTCAACACTTTCTTTTCCGGCCAGGTAAGGGCACACACGCATGTGTGGGATTGTTTTCATCAAGACACCTGTGGGAAAGTGGGAAGGTAGGACATGTGTTGTTGCTGGCGTGTGTTGTGGTTTCCTGGTGGCAAATGTCTCAAAATACTGTTTTTTCCCTACATTTTGTAATTTACTGGACCTTGTGGGTAATACATTATAGGTCTATTCTAGAAAGTCAGAACTCTTTGGATTACCACGTATGTCTTCTTTTCAGAAATGCATTGGGTTTCCTGTTTTCCTGGGTCACTGCGACACCCCAGGCACAAATCTCTGGGTTGTTGTAAGGAAGGCATAGTATCAAACAGTAAGACAGACACCAGTGTTAACAGTTCAAGGTTGTTTATTGAATTTCAATGGGGTTTGAAAAACGCCTATTTAATTCTAAATCTAAAGATGGGAACAAGCTACGACCATCAAATAATAATAATGCAGTCCTAGCCTAGTCTGTCAAAATAAAAGGGCCTATACTAATAAACCTATTGCCAATCCTTACTTCTAAATACAAATAGTGTGGGAATCAATGTTATGCAAAAGAAAAATGTTCAAGAAATGATATGTCAGGATAGTCAAGCCTTTGGCTTCCCTTCCCCACGTTTTCAGCACAGGACAAGGTGGCACACTCGAGCTTAGCACACTCTCTGGCTTCTCTAGCACAAGGATGCAGTTCAAAACCCCAACATCAGGGTCTTCTGTGCCAAAGTCTCTTTGCCATTCAAAGTCTCTTATTTCAGAGTACCTGATGCAATACAATGAACATTAAAGTTGATTTCGTCTTAGGATTTCACATATACAACTTCTCGGGTGATTTACTGGTCATCCCGGGCCCCCCTCTGTTGGGCTCAGACCCACTTTAACACAAAATCTTCAACTGGTCTCCCTCCGTCAGCCTCGGACCAAGTTTATCTACATTTCCAAACATTCACTACTTCATAAAATTTGAAGGCCTTCGACTGTGCAAAGGATTTTGCTTGGCCTGTTGCAGGACCACTTTGATTCACAATTACTTGTTCTCTTCTTGATATAACCTTTTTTATCACTTTCACTTTCGCCACTTCTGAGCTAGATACCTTACAGAGACCTTCGACTGAGTATTGTATCTTGCTTTTAAAGTTCAATCTCTCATCAGCAGTTCTACTTTACTTGTGTCTCTTATCGCACGTGTTTTAACAATGTTTGTTACAGCACTCGCAATACAATGTTGGTGCTTGCAACCTTGGCTTGAACACACACCAGTCTTGTATCGGTCTCCCCAACTCACCAGCTGTGTTGATATCATGGAAATTGCTTTGTTCTTGGAGCCAAGGACGGTACCACAGTGGCTGCTGCTTCTTCCCACCATGTTTATTGACGCGGGAGGGCCCCAGGTATCTCAGACACAATGCAGGATTCTTCAGCCTGGTTTCCTGGTCTTGCGTTTTCTAATCTCGAGGCCTCTGGAAAGTAACGGTTCGTTGTTGGAAAGGTCAAGGGATTTTCCCTCCTTGCAATTGCCTCCTGTTTTGCCATCTTTCTTCTCTTGTTCAGCTGCCATCACGAAACTACTGTTCCTCGTGTGCTTTTCCTCGCTCAGAGTGTGCTCACGTGCTCCGCCTTTTATCTGTGTGGGGAAGCTTAATGGAAGTCAGGTGTGTGTGATGATCAGTAATTGCCTGACCTTGTCTGACCATTGTATTGGAACACGTCAGATATACTGCTCGGGTGTTAGTCTGTTTTCTCTCATAGCGGGCTGTCCATGTAAAGTGTTTGTGTTGTAAAAGGGGGGTAGAGTTCCTAAATATACTACAGGGTAGGATGGGTTAAAGGTGGTACAGGGAAGGGGGTACCGCGTCTCACCATCCGGTGTCCCACTCCCAGAAAACCCCTCACCCTGGTGATCCTACTGCTCTTGTCCACCCCCAGGAACTGGATCCAAAAGCGATGGCCGTGTCCTGGCCACCAGGATGACAGATCCCAGGGACTAGTGGGTGAGACACCTTCTGGTTTCTCACATGCCTTTCCCCTATGCGATGTAGCTGCATCTGTTTCACAGTTAAACTGAGAAAGGAAATCGACGTTCCTCGGTCTTTACCTTTTCGGTGCTCCACAGTGCAACAGTAGGGTTGCAGGTCTAGGAACCTTTGCATGACTCGAGGGTTAGAGTCCTTTCGCTGGCCTATCCACACTAATGGAGATTGATCTGTGACGAGTGTGAACTTCCTTCCTAGGAGAAAGTATCTTAGATGTGCGATTGCCCATTTGATGGCAAGGGCCTCTAATTCTAACACAGAGTAGTTTTTTCATGTTGGAAGTGTTTCCGACTAGTGAATAGGATAGAGTGTTCTAATCCATCACAATCCTGTGACAAAACTGCTTCTAATGCTGTAAGAGAGGCGTCAGTTTGTAACACAAATTCTTTAAAAAAAATCTACTACCTTTAGGATCTGGTTCTGGCACAGGGTTTGTTTTAAGCAGCATACATCATCCTCGTCAGTCCAATGAATCTTCTGGGGTTCAGCGTTCTTTAATTTGTCAACCTAGCTGTTCTGTCCAACAAGTTAGGGATCAACCTACGGTAATAACCAATTAATCATAAGAAAGCTCTGAGGTCTCTCTTGGTCTTAGGCATGGGGGTATGTAGGATGAATTTCCCGTTTTCTCGTTAAGGCTAGACACTGCCATTCCCTACAAAGAAGCCAAGGTATTTCACGGCTGACTGAGCCAGCTTACATTTGGATGGATTGGCAGCTAAGCCGGCTTCTCTGAGGGTTCTCATAATAGTAAAGAGATGCAAAAAATGGTCTTCCCAAGTCTTACTATAAATGAGTATGTCGTAATATAAGCCCCACAGAAATTGGAGTAGGGCTGGAATATCTTGTCCATAAGCCATTGGAAAGTGGCAGGGTCCCATGTAGGGAGGTCTTTAAACTGGAATAGTCAGAAGGGCATCAAGAAAGCTGTCTTTTCCCTTGGGTAAGTCTAGGGTTGATAGAAAGGTGGCATTTCCGAGTTTATCAATCAATTGTTCGATGCACGGCGTAGGCTGAGCCCCGAAGTCGGAGATGGTGGTGACCTGTCGGAAGTCTATGCAAAACCTCCAGGAATTATCAGGTTTTGTGACCAACACAATAGGGGACGACCATGGGCTCGAAGAGGTATCGATATTTGCCCTTGGCATTTTGTTCACTTCCTCAACCACCATCTGTTTACGAGCTTCTGGGAGTTGATATGGTTTCAAATTGACAACTTTTCCCTTTGGAGTATAATAAGTGCTGTGTACTCTCCCTGGTTTCTCGCAGAATACATTGGGGAATGTCATGACTACATCTTTTAAGTCTTCTTGTTGTTGACTAGATAGCTCTTGGGGAATGAATTCAAAATTATCAGTTTCCTCTGGTACCAAACAAGACGGTATCGATCAGTGGTTGCTGAAGGATTTTCTTTCCACTGTTAAGAGAATTATGTGGAAGAGGTGGGTCTTTTGTTTCCTGTCAAGTTGGCCTATTTTATAGGTACAGGTCCGCGTTCGCTCTAGTATTTCCTATGGCCCATGCCACTTTGAGACAAGTTTATTTTCAGAGGAAGTTAAGAGGAGTAATACCTTTTGTCCTACTGAAAAAGATCTTAAGTTTACTTTCTTGTCGTCGGTGGACATTTGTTGTGCTTGGGATTTTTCCATGCGAGTGTATACTAGATTTTGAACAAGTTGTATATGCTCTTGCAATCGGTAGCTGTAAGAGGGGACTAGGTGCCTCCTCTTTTTCTTCCCAGGTCTCCCAGAGCATGTTTAGGACATCGCTTGGTTCTCTACCATAAAGTAGTTTGAAATCCGGTAGACACATGAGGGGTCTTTCTTACTGCAAATGGGGCCCAGGGAATAATGCAATCCCTTTATTTCCCCGTCCTTCTCTACCAACTTTCTTAGGATTGCATTAAGTGTTTGTTAAATCTTTCTACCAATCCGTCCTTTTGGGGTGGTAAACTGAGGTTCTTAAGGTGTAAATATGGAGCAATACCTTGACTTCACCCATGTGTTTGCTCATAAAATTGCATCCCTTATCCGTTCAAATTTCTTTGGGGAAACCAACCCTGGAAAAATATGGAAATATATGTTTAAAAATGTGCTGGGTTGTGTTGTTCCACATGGGGAACGCCTCTGGGCATCGGGTAGCATAATCAATGATTAAGAGGACATATTTGTTACCCAGTCTAGAGGTTTCCAACAATGCAATGATATCTATCCCAATTCGGGAGAAAGGGACTTCTATTATTGGTAAAGGGTTCAAAGGGGCAGGCAAGGGAATATGCATACTAGTTTTCTGACATATCTCACATGTCTGAATGAAATTATTTATATCAGCATGGATACCTGGCCAGTAAAACATCCCATCAGAGGTGCATACAGGGAAACTAAAGAGAGGAAGCAAGAAACAACAGCACCAGAAAATGTAAATAACATTAAAGTTCATCTTCATGTATACAAATTAATTGTGTGTTTGAGGACTGCTTATTGCCCCGTGTATGTGCACCATGAGCTGAAACCAAACCATAATGAAAGTACTTTAAGAACATACGACAAGATTAACGTCTAGATATATAGCAGTTTTGTGCTGACTGTCTGTGAACAAAACCCCCTGTCCAACATATGTCAGTGAACAAAAGCAAGTGGCGTGGATATGTAATGTCATCAATGACATTTGTGATGTCATCTTTTATGTCCTGGGTGTTAGTCTTAGTAGTGCATGGTGGTGGCACCAGTTATGGTTGCTTAGTTTACCATAACTGGCAAAGGTTTGGGGGTTTTTGGTTTTACTTTTAAACATAACATTCCTTTAACAAAGTTTTTTCACTGAATTTTATAGGTTTACATATTAGTGTGACTTAACCATAACGTTCCTTTAACAAGTTCACCAACTATATATATATATTTATATAAAAACAGGTGACTTACAAAGGTAACATTAACCTAAGGGGTCGATGGCTTCAAACTAAAGAGGAGTACTACTCAAATATACAAAATTGCATTATTAAGCTTCACTAGGGGCATTGGTGGGGTCAGGTAAAGAGGATGGGGGAGAGGGCAGAGCGAGCTACCTCTTTAGCAAGTAAGTGAAGTTTAACCCAAGCTTTCAAGAGACAGTAGATTCCAGTGGAGAGGGCAAGCAGGGAGAAAGAACAATATTGAGAGGATGCATACAGAGCATATGGGATTGTGAGGTTGAGTGCAGAGGAGGATCATAGATAGCGAGATGGTAAGTATGCCGAGATACAGTAGACAGGCACTGAGGACGAAGACCATTGATAGCTTTGTAAACTAGGAGAAGGAGCTTGAAAAGAGCAGTGGTGCATGGAGAGCTAACCAGCATATTGTCGGTAGGTGGATGTGGGGCAAAATCTTCGTAGATTGTACAGAATGCAGGTAGCAAGTTGAGGACTTTGTCTAGTGGGAGGAAGGAGGTGAGAGGAGGCCAAGGAGTAGGCTTTTACAGTAGTCAATTTTGCTGAGCACGAGAGTAGAGATTCGTTTTTGTAGAGTGGTTAGTAAGAAAAGGACACATTTTCCTGTTGAATGTTGAGGAGGTTAATACGAGCAACAGAGGCAGTGGTAGTGATGAATTGTTGCAGTCGTAGGTCGCTATCAAAGAGGCCCCCAGATTGTGAGCCTTGTGTGAAGAAGCGAGAAAGTCAGCAGGAAGGAGACAGGAGAGGGGGTAGGGCAGGGAAAGCACTGTAAGCAGGAAGAAAAGGAACTTCCTTTTTTAAAGAGTTCAGCGTGAGCTAGCGGCGACGCATCCAGTGATGAATTGCAGTGAGGCCGTTTATAATCCATTCCGAGATAACTTTGGCGAAGGAGGGAAAGGAAAGGATTTGAGTGTCACCAGCAGAAAGGTGATAGTGAATCCATGGGCAGAGGTGTAAAGGGTGAAGAGCAGAGGTCCAAGGACTGATCCTTGGGTGATGCCGACCCCAGGGAGAAGGGTGAGGTCAGAGGTTTGTCAGTTCTAAGACATTTTAAAGAATCAAACTTCTAGGTAGGAGGCGATCCAGGCATGAGCAGATTTGCAAAACCAAAGGTCCTGGAGAGTAAGGAGGAGAGAGGAGTGGTTAACAGTATCAAAAGCAGTAGAGAGGTCCAAACGTATGAGTATAGAAGAGAGCTTTGAGTGGTGAGCATTAAAAAGAACATTGGAGGCATGCATGAGTTACATACATGAAGCCAGGAGGCAGGGAACAGTCCACAGAGAGAGAGAGGTTAAAGAGCTCAGAGAGATAAGGTCCAGGGATTCAGAATAATTGACCATTTGGGGAGCTAAAGGGTTGATGGAAGTGCAAGAAGCATTGGCACTGCAAAGGATGGGTGCTAATTCAATGGAAGAGGTAGGTGAGAAGCAGTGGAGAGTAGAAGAGGTAGGGGGTGAGGTGGTGGACAGAAGGAGGGTTGGGGAGGGAGATAGAGGAGGTCTTCAAGAGTGTCATGAATATTAGAGTGTTTAGGAACAGTAGAGAGCAAAGTCATTAGCAGAATGGGAGGAAGCAATGTATAGTAGCTATTGGAGGTGTGCGCAAAGATTGGAGGCTAGATGAAAGTTTGTTTTCGTAGGTCACAGCGCACGTTTGTTTTGAAGGTCTGAATTTCAGAGGAGATGCAAGGGTGAGGACAGGGACTGAAAGTTTTGAATGTATGATGTGAAAGCATCATGAAGCAAGACACAAACAACAGGTTCAAAGTTCAAAATAAAATGATTTGTTAACTCAAATGTCAGGATGGTTGAAGGCCTAACTTGCCCTATGCTAAGGTGGGTGTTCACTACCTGAACAAAACGTATGAAAGTCTGAGTCAGAAAATTCAACTTAAAAGTCTGACTGTGTCCAAAACCTAACCTTGCCCTTTCAACTAAAGCTGAACAATGTGTAGGGATGTCAACAATCAAAGAAATGGCGATCAAACAAAGGTTTCGAGCTTCTTCCAGCTCTGAGCTTCCTTGTCAGCTTGCCTTCCCCAAGTATACGAAGGTTCCACAAATCCTTGGGGTTTCCTTCTCCAGGTTCAAGGCAACACAGTTCCACACAAACCTCTGGCTTCCTTCCCCAAGTTTAAGAAAACACAGTTCCACACAAAAGGGTCTTGAGGGTTCCGTCCTCAAGACAGCATTGCAGTTCATCAAACCTCAGAGTTCCCTTCCCCAAGACTCCAATTAAGAAAATTATACTTGGCTTAAATCTTTCAATGTTCAACACTAGGTCTACTTGACTGTTCTTCTGGATTGCATTAACAGTTCCCTTAAAGTGCTCCTTCCTGGCTTGTTTCACAATTTCTTTGACTTTCACAATTGAGGGCTCCCTAGTCTAGGTGCAGTTGTCATACCACACGGTCCACCCATCAGAGGTCGCGCAACCAGGAGCCCTAGGTTCTTCAGCCCACACAGGTTCTTCTGTATTTGCCCTGTATGGATTCACATACACTTGGTTTGTCCTTGTCGGCGTCTTGGCGTTATGTGTAGGGTCACACCTTCCTGGCTTCTTCTAGTTAGCCTCTTGGCTTTGCCACCATGCGTCACACAACCTATGCCAGTCTTTGGCCTTGCAGCACTGCGTTCATTCACAAAGTTCACTTTGTAGTGGACTCATTGATTCCCCACCTTTCTGTCATACTTTTTCACACTTGTGCTCTTATTTCATCTGTTGCTTTCAAATGAGCATTTTCACTTTTAATTTTCATCAGCTCGTAGCTTTGCCCCAAAGTTCTCTTTCAATTCAGTTTTCAATATACATGATTTAACTTTGCTGCTTGATTCTAATCAGCCTGTGGCTTCGGGTTTATTTCAATTTGTATCATTTCATTCAGCATTCTATTTTGCTTCATACACCACTTTTTTTTAACTTATACATAGCCCCTAGGAGCGCCCGGTTGCGAGTGACCTTCCCCTGCACGCACCAGTCCTCGGTGTTCCTCTCCGATTGCTACGTCGCTCTGCTTCTACTTCGCTGGCTTGCCAATCACTGCGACCCCCTTTTGTAATTCAGGTGCTTCACTGAACTCGCTGGCAGCTGCGCTGCGCTACCCTTCCGCAGATGTTGATGCTGTCCTTTCTTCATAGCTCCAGCTACTTTCTCCCAGCCACAGGGGCTCCCACACCTATGGAAGTCTAGCGGGCCAAACCGTCCTTGGCCCCACAGGTCTTCTGGGTCGCCTGTCAGCGTCCTGACTTCCTCTCAGCTCCCACCGCGGCTGCCTCCTCACGAGCAGGGTCCCCTGCTGGCTTCTCCCACACAGGCCTCCCTGTCATCTTCACGTTGCTCTCTACCTCTCCTCTTATACACCTGCAACCACTTGACAGGTTGCAGGTGTGAGGTCTCAATTGGAGTTGCCTGGCTGTAGTTAGAGGGACATGCCTGACCTTCACAGTACTGCAGGCATCTTCCTCGTCTCAGTACCAGAGGGGTGAAAGGAGTTATCAGTGTTCATTACTCCTAGTCACCTCTTCCTCGTCCCAGTACTGTCATAGGAAAAATGTGGGAAGATGTTTTATAATAGCCCATAAAGGCTGGGGGAGGGTTAGGTTGATTTTCAGAAGGGAAAGAGGGATACCATATCTCGCCTCTGGGTACCCCACTCCCGTCCGCAAGGATCATCCACCCAGGTGATCATCCCTGGCTTTTCCACTCCCAGGATGTTATGATATATGATATGATAGTTTATTTATATAGCACACATGCACACATACACAATGGTCGTCATTCCGAGGTTGGAGGTAAGGTAAAAACGATGCTGGTAAAGGATTACTGGCATCGCTTACCGCTACGGGCTATTCTGACCAACCAGACCCCTATTTACGGCATTGTACTTTACAATGCCGTAAATAGCGGTCTATGGGTGCGCACGCGACACACCATGCCGGCATTAGAGGCATGCCGTAAACCGGAGCTGGTCCCAAGTAATGCAGACATGCAAATAACGGCCTCCCGAAGGCCGAAAAAGAGCTTACCGGCATGGAGTAAATACCGGCATCTCCGAGAAGGTGTAAAGAAGCCTGAGCAGTGTTTTAGAAGCGCCACAGGTGCACACAATCAACACAGGTGGAGGCAATGGAGTGAGGGCCAGTACAAAACGAGCACACCCACACACCACACCCCCTCCCACACCAAGATGATACCAATAGTAGTAGCATTACTGGAGCTGGAGGCCCTGCTTGCAAGGCCACAACAACAGCTCCCACCACAGAGGAGACACAGGAGGAGAAGGAGGGTGAGACAGGCCCAGCATGCCCCACCAGTGCAGCCACCGTTACCACGCCAGCAGCACCCAATCCCTGCACCAGAGCCACCCCCTTCAACCTAACACCTGAGCAGATACACACCCTGTACCGTCATCACCACCGCTGTGGGCCTGATACACAACGACATAGTGAGCCTCATAGAAATACGCATCACCATCCCCCCTCTACTGAAGGTAGTGTCTGTGCTGCACTTCCTTGCTACAAGCACCTACCAGCACACAGTGGGGCACATGCATGGCATATCACAACTCACTCCATCAATGTGCAGATGGTATGCATGCCAGCAAAATCATCACACATTGCTGTGCCCGATATCCAGGATCAACTCATGACTCTTTGGTCCTGTGGAACTCCACGCTACCACGCTTCATGGGGCGACATGCTGTACGACGTGCCTGGCTGCTTGGTGAGTTGCCTGACTGGCCAATGGAAGTGCATCAGGGTTGTGAGGCGGGGGTGGCTGCTTACTCCACCTGGGTGGGAAGTGGGGGTGATGCATACACCACCTGGGTGGGAAGTGGGGGATGGGGGATGCATACTCCACCTGGGTGGGAAGTGGGGGGGATGCATACTCCACCTGGATGGGAAGTGGGGGGATGCATACTCCAACTGGGTAGGAAGTGGGGGGGATGCATACTCCTCCTGGGTGGGAAGTGGGGGGGATGCATACTCGACCTGGGTGTTAATGTCGACGTCAGTGCACGATGTGCACATCACCG
The DNA here is from genome assembly GCF_040938575.1 of Ambystoma mexicanum. Lineage (NCBI taxonomy): Eukaryota > Metazoa > Chordata > Amphibia > Caudata > Ambystomatidae > Ambystoma > Ambystoma mexicanum. The sequence continues at coordinate 1,153,250,614 of NC_090933.1, forward strand.
AACACTGTGCCCCAAAACAACTGAAACGGCACATGACAACCAAATTCCATAGTGATGAAGTAAGTCCGACACCTATCACTACATGACTAACAGCTAACCAGCCCACATCCACCACACTCACATGCACCACTCATCGGTGGCCCTCACACACCGTAAGGCCATCCTGCACTATGCACTGCATATGCACTATGTTGCTGTATCCAGCATATCACCACACATGACAGTCATCCCTTGTGTCCCTAGTTCCGCACACCCATAGGAGCGCTGCAAGTCATCATGGAACTGATCAGTGCAGAATGACGAATATGGTTCTGACTACAGCTACAAAATCTCACAGGACACAATACATGAATGATTTTACCCCAACACTGCTGCATGTATATACAATGCGCGTGCAACAAGATGCCAGTGCACACCATGACCCATCTCTAAGATGCAACCCACTCTATTAGTCCATTGCACAGGACACATAGCGTGGCCAGAAATGGGGTAAATGCATCCAGGGACATGTGTATGTGTGCAGAAATTACCTGCTGCCATGTGAGACTAGTAAAGTTGTCCACCATGAATGTACATACACTTACCTTCATTCCCCTCTCATGCAGGTGATGCTGGCTATCCCTTGAAGCCGAGGCTCATGACCCCTGTCCAAAACCCACAGAACAGGCACGAGGAGGACTACAATCGTTCCCATACCCGTACATGTGTGGTGATTGAGCAGACCTTTGGCCTGTTGAAGGCACGATTTCGCTGCCTCAGCCGGTTGGTTTGGGCACTCCTCTATAGCCATGAGAAGGTGGCCAAGATCACCATGGCATGTATAATGCTGCATAATATGTGCATCCGTCGGAACGTGCCCCTGCCCCCTGACATGGAACTGCTACCACCAGATGATGATGAAGGGGAGGAGGAAGATGTGGCAGGACATCATCAGGGTGCCGATGCACAGGAGGGACGTGCCGTGCGCCAGTCATTGAATTGACAACATTTCTGACACACAAGTCAGCAGAGGGTGTCATAAATTGAGGACATAGGGCACTGGGTGTGGGGATACATGTACACTATGCACTGTTGTATATTAAATGACACATGCACAATAATGAATGTCCACTCTGGTTTTTCTTTGCAACACAACCGGTGTATTAAAAGTAAAAATGTCCAAGTGAAAAACAAACCCTCCACCACCCTCATCCCCCTCCCCCTCAACTCCCCCACTTACCCTCACCCTCCTCCCACTTCCCCCTCACCCACCAACTCCCCCACACACCCTCACCCCCTTCCCTGGGTCGAGTTGCTCGTTGAAGGGATGTCCTCATGCTGGGGCTGTTGGGCAGGATGTGCAGACTCCAGAGCATCGGCTATGCGGCCAAAGACCTCACAGAGCCGGTTGGTGCTGTCCGTTATTACCTGGCCCAGTGCCCTCAATTCATCCCGCCACTCCTCCCTGGCCTGCCAATTGTCCTGCATAAAATCTGTGATCAGGGCTGTGAGCTGCTCAGCCCGCTGTGCATCTGCGGATGATGTAGTGGCCCTGCTGGGGATCGGGCAGACATGTCCTGCCGGCGCTTCTTCAAGGGAACTTGGCACAGGACTGGCATGTCCCTGTGTTGGTCCTTGGCGAGATTGCTCAGGTGTGTCGGTCTCACCCGAGTCACTAAAGGAGACCTGGGGGTTAGAGTAGGCTTCAGGGGTGTGCACGACTTCAAATGTGCCATCCTCAGTCGCACCACAGATGGAATTGGGGCTGTCGGCAACTTCAAGGGGTTCGTGGCTGCCCCCTCCCCAGCCACACTCGACTCCTCAGACCGTGGCGTTGGGCATGTGTCTGCAGCCAGTGCAGGGAAGGGTGGTGGTGGGGGTGGGGTGGTGCACCCTCCTCGGGCCTTGCTGAAGCCGGTGGTGTGCGTCCAGGTGTTGTCTTCCTCGGTGGGAGAAGGCGGCCCGTGCCTTGGCCCCTGGAAGTGCTGGGACGGTTGCTCTCCTGCTCCTCGCTGTCATGCTCACGGGCTGTGGGGGTGGAAGAGAGGGACAGCATGAGTGATGATTTGAGAGCCAGCATTTATACATGGCTATAATAGCACATTCAGATATTTGTGGGTTATCGGCATTTGGGTAGGGAACGGCACATCATTCAATACTTGGGTGGTAAATGCATGCAGATGTCGGTGTCACTCATGTTGGCCAGGTACTGTGCTGTCTAACATGCACACTATTTACATCAACTGCCCTGTGTGCCACATGGAATTGGCCACTTTGTGTGGTATGTGTCATATAGGTTACGGCTTTGCACCTGGCACTAGCTTGAGTCTCACTTGCTTCGGCATGATTTACAGGGGGCGGGTGTGGCCGACTATGCCGTGCCTCCTTGGCCAGACCACGCAGTGACTTTCATAACATTGGCATTGGCAGTATTGACTTTGGACACTCACCTCCATCAGCGGATGACGTTACACCACACTCCATTTCTCCGACCCCTTCAATGGATTCAGAGCCATAGGCTTATCATGGCCGCACATGTCACCTCCCACGGCATGAGTTTCATGGGCGAACCTGGGCCTCCTCCAGTCTCCAAGGCCTGGCTTCTATTCGCAGAGAGGATACTCCGCACCCTCAGCCGCAAGTCATCCCACCTTTTGCGGCAATCCTTTGTGGTGCAGAGGGTGTTGCCCACAGCGCTCACCTTCTGCGCCACTAGTGCCCAGATGTCTTTTTTTTAAGCACCCCCACCTTCTGCATGTCGTTGCTGAAAACAGTTCCTGCATGCTCGTGGAGGGTATCCACAAGCATTTGCAGCTCATCTGGGCTGAACCGCTCCTTTCGGAGGCGGGCAGCTCCCTTCTTTGGCGCTTTGAGCAATCCTCGGTAGTAGTGGTAACTTTCCGGTAGGTCAACAGTATGCCAGGGGTCCTGTCTGGTGAGGATGGCAATAGATTGTGTTTTTAAAGATGGCCAGCGTGCTCCTTCCAGCTCCTGTGCGATGACACTATTTCCGGTTCCGCATTTTAACGGTGACCGCCATTTACAGTCACCGCTAATGCTGCGTTGCTCTAAGGCGGTAGTGTTCGCTACGGTGCAGTTCATGCCGGTAGGGGGTTTTTCGGGCATTTCTGCGGCATGCCGCTACGTTCATTACCGGCATGGTGCAAAGCTCCTGCCCACGAACTCGTAATTGTGCGCTTTTAGCGGTCTATTGCCAGCACGGACACGCTATTTGCGCCATGCCGGTAATGGAAGGTACTTACCTCCAAACTCGGAATGAGGGCAATCAGTTTCAAAGCGCTTCATGGAAATGGAGGGATCAAGGGAAAATACAATGATATTAGGCCATGAACAACAAGAATGTGAAATTAACTACAGTACTCGGCCCGACAACATTTGAGATAGTGCAAGAGCTAAAACACAAATAGGAAAGAAATGGGAAACAGACAAGAAAAGAAGGATTTCTCTGAACGCAATTTTCTCTCCATGTTATGAACTCCCAAACTTTTTGCTTCTGTTTAGCTATCCTTACCTGACTTTTTCAAATGGAGCACAGCCTTCAGCTGCGCTGCCCAGGGATTTTGCTCATTTGTTATGGGGAAACTGACACATCCTTCAAGCTGTCAGTACTGGGAAACTATGTTTCTCTTTTACTTTGTTGCCATTGCTTGGTACCTTTTTATCAGTGCGCAAAGTACATTACTGTACCTTGCACTGGGGTCTTTTTTTGTTGGCCCTAGACACCCTCCAAGAATTTTTGGTGAATGTACAAGCGTGCCTATGACAAACTGGTGGCAGCAGTTTATGTAATGATATTTTTACTTATTTTTAGTGAAACATACCACGTTTACCGCAGATGGCTCATGACTGTGGCCAGTGCCGAAAAAGGCCATGTCACAAAGTCTTTGTTCTATCCTTGGGCCATCTTGTCCCATGCCCTTCCCCCAGGTCAGGCTGACCCGGGACTTACTTATTTGGGCATGCAGCCTCCCGCAAAAAAAAGCTCATTTTACGCGGGCTCCTGGTGTGCATGAATACATGAGGACCACTGTGAACCATTATTGGACCACGGCTGGCATGCATGCAAGGGAGCGGATCTTCTATTGGGTGTCCAGATTCGATCATGCATCGAACTTTGGATAAGAGAAGGGGCCCTGCATCCATTCCAGGTCGATCTACAGTGGTTCATCTTGAACTACAGAAAGAGGCATCTATCCTGTGAACTGCAGCAGCCCAGAGGCTCTGCCAGAGACGAGATGGCAGGTTTGGCACCTTGAGCCTGCTACTGTCCTGTCGGACCCCGAGTTTGTTCTCGACCTTAGAAAGCATTTGAGGATGGTTTTACCCATTTGAGTAGTGGGAACAACTACTCTCTGCGTCTCTGGATTTCCTGCCAAAAGAGCCTTCTCAGAAGTGTTCCTGAGCTGTCCAGTGAACTGACCAGCTCTGTCCCGGGACATCACATAGGAGCACCACCGTTTCGAGTAGGGACTCAAAGCTTTGGGACTCCCTAGCTTGTGGTTCATGACTCTCTCCTGCCAAATTTCATTGACCTAGCTCCTCTGGGTCGTGCACTAGGAGAGTGCATCATGCTGCAAGCCTTTGCAGACCCTGCGTCACTATGTTGTGGTAACGGTCATTGTGGGTGACTTTTCCGCCTTCTCTGCTGTGCCCCGACTCCTGCTGCACCAGAATTATCTTCCTCCTGCCTTCGTGGGCAGAGTTGTGGCTATTGTCCCATCATAGACTACTGTCCCGTCTCGCAGCACAGGAGAGCTGAATCCGAGAAGTAAAGGCGGAATTTAAAACCTCAGATGACCTCGACAAAAACTGGCATAGTATGGTCAGGATTGGAGCAAAGGGCCGTGAGTACGTGCATAATTTACTTGTGGCCCATTGCTCATCCATTTGATTTTACGGCAAGGGTTCCTTGAGATCCTCTTTTTGGCTGGGATAGCCTGCGCTCCCTGGCCTGTTCTGATAGTCGGAAACTGATCTGTCCATGAGGTCAGACCTTTCCCTGGTGATTGGAACTTCTTCTACTCCCTTCAGGACCCTTACCTAACTGTCCCAGAATCTTGAAAAGGTAGTCTTCACTTTACGCACAACGGTGCTTTTTTACGCAGTGCTGTACATTGAGCACAAGGCTCCCCACTTCGTAGGGCTGAACTGAATTAGTTAGGGGTTCCATCCTGAAGATCACCTAAGGCATAATTTCTGTTAACCCCCCCTTCTGTTGCAGGCTGTGGATGTTTTACTCCCTTTATAGCATTAGGCTATAGTAGTTGTATATATGTTTCATAGTGGTATGCTTGTGTGGTAACTGTTGCATTATTAGTTTGGTTATTCGTGTCGTCTTATTGGGCCTAAAATAAATGTATATGTATTTTTGATATACACCTGTCTACGAGTATTCTGTGGTATCTTTACTGTGTGTACTCATTGTGGGCTTCTGATAACTCTCACCTCTCCTGAGACTTAGGGCCTCATCACGAGTCTGGCGGTAACCCTTAAATGGTAGCGCTATTACCACCGCATTTAAGGGTCCACCAGATCATGGCTTTGGCGGATTTCCCCCCAGCTCTGAGCTGAGGGAGAAATCTGCATCAAAATTGCCGATTTTTGGTGCTATTACCGCCAGCGAGAACTCCGCCGGCAGTAATAGCGCGAATTTTCCCCATTGGGCCCAAAGGGGAATGAGGAATTCCCGAATGGGCCCAATGGGGAATGGGAAATAACCCTTCCGCCAAACCCGTGATCCGGTGCTAATAGCGCCGGGGGGTTTGGCGGTAGGGCTATTAGCGCCCAACTCGTGATGAGGCCCTTAGTCTTGACCACCTGCCAAGGTACCGTGATCAGTGAGGCTTGTCCAGAAGGTTCCCTGTTTCACTAAACTAGGGTGACCTCCTAAAGCTCTGTCCCACAGGCCAGAGTTAAGAAATCCATTCTAGCACAGGGTTAGGATCCAAAAGCAATGGCATTTCCCTGGCCACCTGAGAAGAGGATCCAGGGGGCATAGGAGTAAGGATCCCCTTAGGTTTCTCACAGCAAGCAGGATAGTGCTGGTAAAATGGTGTCATAAGTGCATAGTGTCAGAGTAAGCATGACCAATGGCAGAGGCATAGATATGGAAAGGAGACAGGAGAGAGGTCCTCACATCATCGAGGTAAGGGGCAAGAGAGTCCAGCCTGCATTTCCTCTTAGTAATTGAATAGGGGAGATGAGGAGATGCCGGTGAAAGGACCAAAATGTTACAGTGAACAATGGAGTGATCCAGAGTAGAGGGGTCAATGGAGAGGTCAGAGGAGCAGAATGAATTGGAGAGAAGGCAAGGTCCAGAGAGTTCCCACCAGAGTGGGTAGGCTATTTGTAAATAGAGTAGAGAAAGTGGTCAGATAGGAGCGAGTTATGCTCAAGACAGGTGGCTCCAGAGGGCTTAGGAAGGTTCAAGTCCCCAGCATTACAATGGGGATGTCAGAAGGAAGTGACTCAAGGAGAATGGTCAGATCAAGGAAGTAGTTGAGAGGACCCGGGGATGGATAGAGAGTCAGAACAGTGAGAGGAATAGAATAGAGAAGTTGAATTGGGGCATATTCAAAAGCGGAAGAGTTGATGTCACATAGGAGGGGCAGTGCTGATGTTCAACCCCCCACCACCACGCTTCTGTCAAGAAGATCTGGGCGCTGGCATGTACCTGAGCATGAAGATCGCTGAGCAGGGGTCGCCACGTTGTCTATCGTAGTCCAGATGAAGAAAAAGGCGGTGTCAAAACCCCAGGCTACACCTACCAACTGAAATTGTAATAGATCAGAGGTTGGACGCAGGGTAGGTCTTTCTGTACCACAAAAGATTAATGTGATTCAGGAACAGTGCCAGGCACTGGACTGGGGCACCACGATGGAATAGTTGTTGTCAGCAAGGCGAAGCAGGAATCAGGCAAAGGACATAAGGGAAAGTAAGCAAAAATGAGAGATAGCAGAGTAGGGAGAGAACAAGACCAATCAGAGAGTCAGGACAGTAGAGCAGCACAGAGCTAGTGGACGGAGAACAGAGAATCACAAGGGAGCGTAAAACTGCAAGAAAGTTGAGAAGCGCCGAGCTAGGTGCTTCCTGTTCTTTTATGCCTCTGTGCCATAACAAGCCTGTTTGGGCCTGGTTGCCCAACTACGCTGATCCGGCGTACGTGATTGAATAACAGATGACGTAGCATCCGGGAATCTGAAGCAGAACATGGCAGCACCCAGTAGTCCCGGGCGACCAAATTCGTGGGAGCTGATGTCACTGTTGCATGGGAAAAGTAGAGCAGAGACTGGGTGCCCGCAGGTAAGAGCGACACCATATGGCAGCCACCTACATGGATAGATGCTCCATCCTCCCGGTCCACGACTCTGGGATCGGGAGGAACCGGTGTGTAACAGCTTCCCAACAACAGTTCAGGGGGGAGTGGGAGAAGATTTGTATTTATTTATTTATATTTTTGCATTTAAAGCAGCGCACAAAGCCCTGAGACATCTAGGTGCTAGTTAAAGTATATATGGTGTTATGAAATGGTGTCAGGTGTAACAGGTAAGTTGCATAAGCAACACAGACTGCAAAATACAGAATTGTTGTGTTGGAGCAAGTTACAATTGCAGCACAAGGTTGCACAAGTCAAATAGGTAGATTGCAGGTGAGTTACAATTGCAGCACAATGCAGCACAAGTCATAATGGGTATGTTACAGGTAAGGTACAATTGCAACACAAGGCTGCACAGGTTATGATATGATATGGCATTTGTAACGCGCCTATACACAAGTGTTTCAAGGCACGACGAGGCAGAGAGGGTGGAACAAGGGGAAAACAGACAACGATCCTACTAGGCCAGGTGTCATTTAGATCGCGCAAGTGCAGGGGTAAGGGGAAGGGAAAAAGGGGAAGGGGAGGGGGGGAAGTGCAGTACAAGGTAAGTAGTATAAAATAAATAAAATAGGGCCATCTGGTGGCAAGTGCCAGGTAAGTGCAGACAAGTGCTGGGAGGGGGGGCTGTAGGGATACAGAGACAGTCCCGCAGTGCAGGGGTTGCCAGGGAGGCAGTGCCAGTGGAGAGTGGCTGGGCCCAGTACCGAGGTCGGTGAGAGTGTCCCAGTTGCAGATTCAGTGCAGTTTAGTGAAGAATTTAGCAGGGGAGAAGGAGAGAGAAAGCAGAAGCAAAGAGGAAGGTTTTGAGGTGCTTCCGGAACCGGAGATGGTTCTCCTCAAGTTTCAGGGAGGCAGGAAGGCTGTTCCAGAGGGAGGCCCCTGCTGCAGAGAGAGATCTACCCTCAGCTCGTTGCTTCAAGAAGCGGCTGACCCTGAGGGAGTTGGAGACGGATGAGCGAAGGGCTCGGGAAGGAAGATATTTAGGAAGAGAGAGTTGAAGGTATTCAGGCCCCAGGCCCCAGGAGGCCTTGTGGATAATGCAGAGGGTTTTGAACTTAATCCTCGCAGCCACTGGGAGCCAGTGTAGAGATTTCAGTCCTGGAGAGATACGGTCCCTGGGCTTGAGGCCAAGGACAAGTCTCGCAGTCCTGTTCTGGATGAGTTGCAGAGGGCGTAGAGTGGATGCAGGCAGATTAAGATAGAGGCTGTTACAGTAGTCCAGCTTTGAGAGAACCAGAGCTCGGGAGACAGTGAGCTTCTGTGGGAAGGAGAGGAAGGGAAGAATACCTCTGAGGAGGTGCAGCTGGTAGTGTGACTTCTTAGAGACGTCAGATATATGAGGAGAGAAGGAGATTGTGGAGTCGAAGGTGTAGGAGCAGGAAGAGGGCCAAGAGAGGCTGGCCAGAGAGCTGCAGGGAAGGAGGGAGTGGGTGTGCTGAATCTCAGTCTTACTGGCATTAAGGCAGAGGTCATTTGCGGCACACCATTCCTGGATAGCAGACAGACAGTCAGAGATGAGGGAAGGAGAGGAGGAGGCCGAGGGTAGCCTGAAAATGAGCTGGGTATCGTCCGCATAGCACTGAAAGTTGGGGCAGAGAGCGTCGATGCGGTGGGCAAGGACTGCCAGATAGTGGTTGAACAGCCAGGGAGAGAGATTAGATCCCTGGGGGACACCACAGGTGGAAAAAAAGATGTCAGAGAGGAAGGACCCCAGTTGGACCTGGGAGGGTCGATTGGAAAGGAAAGAGGTCAGCCACGCCAGAGCCTGACCAGTGATACCCAGGTTATCACGGAGACTGTTGAGTAGGATGGCATGGTTGAACGTGTCAAAGGCAGAAGAGAGATCGAGCAGAATGAGAACACACAGAGTGTTGGAGTCGAGGTTCAAGAGCAGGTACTCACGGATGTTCAGGAGAGCAGTTTCCGTGCTTCTGGCAGCTCTGAAGCCAGATTGATGGTCATGAAGACTACCAACAGATTCAGCATGGAGGTTAAGCTGGGAGATAGCCAGTTTCTCCAGGAGCTTGCCCAGGAAGGGAGTGATGGAGATTGGGCGATAGTTAGCCAGGCAGGAGGGGTCGGAAGAGGGTTTCTTAAGAAGAGGGTGCACAAAGGAGTGCTTAAGGGGGGATGGGAAGACTCCAGAGGCGAAGGAGTGGTTGCAAAAGTCAGCCAGGGCAGGTGCCAGGGAGTCGATGTGGTCCTTGATAGTTTTGGAGGAAAAGGGGTGAACCTGTTTAGACGAGACTTTCAAAGATCGGACTTGTCTGGAAACCTCGTCAGCAGAGAAAAGGGGAAAGGCAGAGAAGGAGGGAGGGGGGGTGGCTGCAGAAGGGCCAGAGGAAGAGCAGGGAAGAGAGGGAGGGAGGTGATAGGAGGAGAGTGAGGACAGGATGTCCCGAGTTTTAGAGATGAAGTGAGAGGCCAGTGTAGTGCAGAGGGCCTGGGAGGGGACAGGAGAGGTAGAGACTGCAGCAGGGTTGGCAAGCTCCTTGCAGATTTTAAAGAGTTTGGCCGAGTTGTTAGATGCCGCAGAGATGCGGGCTTGGATAAGGGCTCTCTTCTTGGTGAGAACGGAGAGACAGTATTGCCTTTGGAGCAGGCGGCAGGCCAGTTTGTCAGAGCATGAACATGAAGCACGCCATTTCCTCTCTGCCACCCTACAAGTTAGGGTCAAGGTGAGGGACATGTTAGGGGCTTTTGACAGTAGATCTTGAGGGCAATATAAATGTTTTATTTTATGCATGCTGGCTGGAGCATTGTTAAAAGTGCATACTGAGGCGATTATCAAAACTGCTTTGTGCATTAATGGGCATTAGTACCCGCTTCTGTGCAGTCAGCAAACCAGATTGCGCCCTTACTCATTGTTAATGCTCTGAAATGAGCTAAAATCTGATTCATCGGGTTGCTGCATTCTGACTCTCTACCCAATTAATCGACTGCGTTTCCTATTTCTAGGCGGGGCCCAACATAATCAGCGCTCTGCACTTGGTGATGGTTTCCAGTGACTGATCTCGTGATTAGTCCCTCTTCACTCCACCGCTTGCTACCGTCCATCACAGGACACTGCAGACATGCTATCCTATCATAAGGGATTCTCCATGTAGTCATGGCACCAGTGTCGTGTTAAGAGCCATCGATTCGCTTGCACTCTTTAACCTTGTCCCCGGACTTATACCTAGGGAAAACCTGCAAGGTTGGGCTTAATTATGTTATTGAATATTGGCTATATTTGGGAACTGGTTGCTGAATCTGCCACTATTTGATAACGGGATATTATGGATTCTGTGTGCAAATGGGCATTACATTATGAAATATAAACTATCCATGCTAATACTTATATTATTAAAACGTATACAAGCAAAGCGCAATACCATACCAAAGCACATGTGAAGTGACAGAGAAACCAAGCTCGTGTATCAATTTCGGTTGATGGCAAACAGAAGCATATTACATTCATTGTCAACAAGTCAAGCAAAACAGCATTATGTAACTAAAGGGATGCCCCCACTGACTTGCCTGCCCCGTCCACCAGATTTCTGACGTTTATAGGACACTGGTCAACTGACTTGGGAAGGTTCAGGAACTTTACAACTAGGCCTTCTGGAACACTCATCCCACCTCCCACCCCGACACTGCTGCTTCTTATTACTGATAGATTTTTATCCATCAGCTGTGATTTTTGGATACCGAGGCTTAAGCCTCATTACTCCATCCTCTCGGGTTGAGTATGTAGTGGTGGGTTTGTATTCTTCTTGGTCTGTGTGGTCTTGTCACCGTAGGGCTGGTTTCACAGGGTCTTCCAAGTGATGGGCCATGGGTAGCGGTCGAAGGGGTTTGTAGTGGTGGCAGTGAGTCTTATGATCAGAGGGTTCGGGTTCTGATCCAGTCCTTGGCAGAAGTTCTTACTCCGCTTTGCTAGATGTTGGTCCAACATCTCCATGTCCAGGTCTCTGTGAAGGTCTGCTATCCTTGTGACGATTGGAGCTCCAGACGATATCCGCAGGGCCTTTTTCTGGACTATCTGAAGACTCTTCCGGTGTCGCTCATGGCAGGTCATCCATGCTGGGGAGGCATACACCTCCCACCAAAACGATGAACCCATTTATAGATGAACCGTCCTTCTTCAGTGTCCATTTTCAATTGTGACATCACTTGACGTCTCCCGGTCATTCTATCTGTTCGGAGGACCATTGGTCCTACACCCCATGACCATTTCTGGTCACGAATGAGCAGTTCTATTGTCCATACCGGTTTTAACCTTTGCTCCCAATCACCAGAGTGCAGACAACCTTGACACCAGTTTCCGCAAATAGCAATTTTCAGTTTGTGAATTGGTGCATGCAGATAAATGTCCACAGAAAGAAAAAGCTTTGGCAAAACAAAAGACAAGGAAACCTATAGTGTCTAATAAAAGGAACAAACTAAGATATATGGGCGATGCGGTAAGGGTGGGGCAAAATCAGTTGAGCTCATCTTTTGAGATTCTTCCTGCAAGAGTAATTTCCACTCTTCATTCATTATTGAGGTATACCTTGATGCATTTATTTGAAACAATCGGCTCCCACAGAAGTTAAGGAATGCTAAATGAGAAGGGGGTGAGAGAGATTGAATGTTATGTCATTTAAGCAATAACATCCGAACTAGGGGGACTTAACAATGGCTCCCAGTGCCATTACCACCCGATCTGGCCCCCCCAAGATTGGGTGTTATTGCTATTAGCACACAATGTTTTAAATCTGGAAACACAGGGTGCTAACAGCAATGTTTTCTGTTTGAATGAACAGGATGCCTCAGGACAAAGTGAACGGGGTGTTAACGCCATTAGCAACTTGGGTTACCAAAACGGTAACCTGGGGTGCTATAAAGAAACATATTTTCATTCATTGAATGTGACGCCGGGTGCGTCCCATTCAATGGATGAAATACTGTGCCAAGATTGTCGCCATGGAAAGGGAAGGCGGGGCGACGCACAGAGTCCCTTTTCCTTTTCCATGGCGGCCAGCTGAGCCGCTGTGGACAACGGGCGGCAGCAGCACTGGCCGTCGCCGACACACAAAGGTAAGTGAGGGGTTAGGGGGTTGGGATTTGGTTAAAAAGAAAAAAGAGGTGGGGAAAGATGGCGGCCCGCAGCAAGGGAGGCAGCCAGGAGTTCTGTGCAACACGTGCTGAGATATGATATTTCAGCCTGCATTCTACAGAACCTGATGGGCTGTGCCCCCGCCCCAGGTGCTAATTGGATTTCTACTACACCTTACTGCCGTTTGAAAGGTCTTCTGAATGAACAAGGCTGACAAATGAGTGGGCGATAAGACAGCAGGAGAGTGATGTGCCTGGCTTCTGACTCACAAAGACTGGTTGGCAATCATTCTGTTCACAATTACTCAGTGGCAGCGATTATGGTTACTGTCCATGATTGGGCACCATGCCACGCATGTCCTTCAAAGTGCCAAATAGAGTCTGCAGTAAGTCACAGGTGGCACTGAGCCCGACAGCTCAATTGCATGCATGCCAACATTCACCCATCACTTCTAGTTAGGGCTAGAGTTGTTCCACCAGCAGATCCCTTTCTTTAATGCAGAGAGGCTGCTGCGGAGGTATTCGGGGGGGGCGTGGGGAGGGAGGGGTAAACAATATTTTGTTAATGAGGTGTAATAGAGCTTTTTCAGGACCCATTCAGGACTGTAACTGATAACAAAAAGAACATTGATGAGCAAGATGAAAATAGACTGTGAAAGATGGTTGCTTTGCAACGTGGCACTGTGAAAAAAGATAAACAATAAAAAAAACTAAAGTAGCCTTAGAAGGTAATTCATTTGTATGTGTGCCTCATTTAGAGTTTCAAGAATGAACTTGGCTTAAGCATGTAAGATACTAGGCAGGTTCCTGTGGGGGCCTGGTAAACGGGATACATTGCTGTGTGACCTCATGAAGAGAACAAAGAGATTTGGGTTTCCTGATGTTGCCTTATACAATAGGGTGTGTATGTTGTAAATGCCAAGAGAAGTGCTTGGTGCTTAAGAAATACACACCCAGATAAAAGTAGCGAATTAATTGGTGGACAAACTGGATATTATGACTCGGCTAACGTGGTGCAAAGGACAGACAGCAGCAGGATCCTTCAGAGCAACTGAAGTGATGTCAGATTGCTGGTCGGGAATTGTAAAGGACAAAGGGCAACAGCGTGGGTCACTGCAGTGGAATCGTAGGCGCTCTTTGATTCGTAGTAAACCAATACACTGGAGGTAGATTTCCTCGGACTTGGCCAGTTCGGCGTGGGCAGCTCACTGCTAAACCTAAGTACAGACATAGAGAAAGAGGCAAGCATTAAGTGTTAGGCAAAATAATGAGAGGCTGACTGTGACAGGGGACTCAGTGTAGGACAGCCAGATCTGGTAACTCCCCTTGAGGTAGGACCCTGTCTCTACCTCAACATTTCATAGACATTTCCGTGGTGTGTGTGTATATATATATTAGTGAAAAAAACGTTGTTAAAGGGACGTTAGGGTTAAGTTACGCTACTAAAAACCTATCAGTTAAAAAAACGTTGTTAAAAGGACGTTATGGTTACCAGTAAAATCGAAAAACCCCTGAAATTCGCCAGTTATGGTAAACTAAGCAACCATAACTCACGCCACCACCGTGCACTGCTAAGACTAACACCTAGGACATCAAAGATGACATCACAAATATCATTGATTACATCACTGATGACATCACATGTGCATTTACATTTCATACAAAGGGTTGTGAATGTAATGTTGGCAAAAAAGTTATCAGTGATGATCAGGAGATGTGTAATAAACTGCATACTTCATTACGCAATGTAGTGTTCTAAAGAACATTCCATTGCAGTGTTCTCTCTAGTACAGGAACCTACTCATACATAAAAGTAGGTATTGGCTGCAGAGAGGTGTAATATTTGTAATTTTCCAAAGTTATATAATAAAACGGTGAATGCTTCTGTATCAGACTTTTACGTACTGTGAAAAATGTACCAAGTTTCTAATAATGCATCACTTATTACATATTTCTACCAATATACACAAAACATAAATAGACTACAATGCATACAAACATGGGGCTTATATATGGAGAGTACTGTAAGCAAACAAGAGGCAGTATCATTAGCAACTGTGTATAACCTACATGATTGTATTGATGCACAAAAATGATTGCTGTGTTTCCGGCCTGCTTCTTCCCCTATATATGTACATCATAAAATGCTATTAAATGCTAAGAAAGTAGTGTAAGAACATGTGAGAATAGCAACATCTATTAATGTAATAGCTTTTGAATGTTAAGTTTCTGAGTGTCAGTAAATAAACCCACCTGGCATAGATATGGCAGTGAACAAAAAAGAAGGGGCTAGACGTGTGATGTCATCAATGATATTTGTGATGTCATCTTTGATGTCCTAGGTGTTAGTTTTAGCAGTGCACAGTGATGGCGCGAGTTATGGTTGCTTAGCTTACCATAACTGGCGAATTTCAGGGGTTTTTCAATTTTGCTTGGAACCATAACGTCCTTTTAACAAAGTTTTTTTACTGAATTTCATAGGTTTTTAGTAGCGCAACTTAACCATAACGTCCCTTTAACAAAGTTTTTTCACTGAATTTCATAGGTTTTTACTAGTGTAACATAACCATAACATCCTTTTAACAAAGAATTTTTCAATGAATATAGATATAGATATTATGAATTAGATAGGGTTTTACTAGAATTCCCTTAGTTTATATAGATATACCATACAACATACTGAACCCCCTGTTCCACGCTAGTGTTTGGGATGTCCGCGGAGCATGCGCATGGACGGACACGGTCAACATCAACACTGTCCAAAAACTCAGGGGGTATCTTACATTGTTGTATCATGCAATAAACACACGGCACATGTTCAACGAGCAGCATATAAATAAATAACATTAAAAAATAAATAAGAAATAAATAAGAAGTGCAAACTGTACATGTAAGACACCAACAGTCCAATTACATAGCATCTGAAACATACAAAAAAAAATAACATACCTCCAACAGAATTACCTCACTGATGCTTTATACAGAAACTTCACAACAAATATCAACAGCACACCTACATAGCAGTAACAGGAAAACTAAAAAACAAACTGGTAAGTAAACTACATGAATTCCTATATTTATAAACGTTCTGTAGTAGGATGCACTAAAAAATATCTATTTTTTTTACACAGAAATGTCTAGTACTTTGCAGTGGCTTGAAGAAAATTTACCCCAGGACGAAATGAATGAAAACAGTGATACTAACGGTAGACACTGCACTTTTCTAAATAAGCCAATTAATACACATTATTTTGAAAATTCAGAAATGAAAATAATACTGAAACAATACATCATGTACTAATGGAAGAAAAACAGACACTGTGGAAAATCATCTAAAATGTTTAGAACAAAAAATGTATCAATTAATGACCAATTTCATTATTTTAAAGAACTTTGTAGAAAACCATATCATGGAAAAAATAAAATATCACTGTCCCACGTGCACCTGTACCCCTTCTCCATGTCCCAGTCAACCATCCCCAAAAAATTCCCATCACCAAAAACGTTATGAGATCTCAACCCCTTCCTCCCCTACCATCCAACATGTAGAAAACCCTAATTCCCCTGTATATGTTTCAATTTCTGCTTCCCTCTCTCTTGCATAATTTCTATATTTTTGTACAATAATAAAATTTTATGTATACTGTTCCTATATTTTACTATTTTTTTATTTTTAAAAAAGGACGTTAGGGTGTCCACGGACGGCGCAGCTGTCTGTGGATGTCTGCAATTAACCAAAATGGGGGTGTCCTAAGGACACTATGCCTGTTCGCACTGTCCGCAATCAAAGTGGAGGTGTCTGTAGGACACAATCTGTCCACATGTCAGCTATTAGTCAAAATAGCTTGTCCTAAGAACATCCCCCCTGTTCGTATTGTCCGCAATCAGAGTGAATGTGTCCGTAGAACACATAACCCGTCCGCATGTCTGCAAAGTTATGCCGCACCTTTAATTAGTTCGGGGACCTGAACACTGTCTGGCGGACACTTGTGCGCATGCACATGCCACCCTTTTGTCCTATGAATATCGCGCCTGTCCGTATCTGTCCACAGCACGTGAGTCGCACTTTTAATTGGTTCGGGGGCTCAAACACTGTCCGTAGAACACCCGCGCGCATTTGGAGTCCTACGACAGCCGTCCCATTTGCAACGTCATTATGTGACCGCAACCACGCTAAGCGCGGGTCCTTGTCCACAGCAATCCAAGGTATTTTACTGTGAAACTCCACCCTTGCACATGTCCCAGACCATCTCCCTAGTGATCTTGATATTTTTTGGAACTTTTTGAGCCCTTTTCGGTGTTCGAAGTGTTCGCGGACAGTGTGGCGGTCCGCGAAGCGTGCACTAGCACCCCTATAAAAGACAACACCCCAGAACTGCTCCTCATTCTGTTCTGGCTACCAGAGAGAGCATTGCTCAATACTGGTGTGCTGTGTTATCTACACTGCATTGGCTGCTGACCTCTGCCTGCTGTCCTGTGCATGCTGTGTCTGCTGTGCTACATTCCAGATGGCAACCACGGCTTCCACCTATGCAGCTGCCTCAGCTTCAGCACCACCCCTACCCCCCTCCACCACCACCACCACCTTCCCAAGGGCCTGGAGAGGGGAACCGACGAGAGGATGCAGAGATGGATGAAGAGGACAACGAGGTTGAGGTAATGGAAGTCCCTACTACTCATAGCCCCAGTGAATCTTGGGTGTGGAGGTTGTTTACAACTGTTGGAGGGGTACACCCAAGGCTCGTTCAAACAAGGTGGGCTGCACTGAGTGCCAGATGTTGCTCAGTCGTGGCAAACCAGGTTTGTACAGTTACGGTACTACCTGCATGAAGCGACACCTAAAGTCATTCCACACTGGGGCAGTTCGGAGGGTTGTCCTCTGCAATAAAAGTAGTAGGTTGAGTTCCTCTACAATATCCTCCTTTTCTGCTACTGCCACCACAAGAGACACTCCTGTGGGGCAGCTCATCCCTCAAGCTGCCTCGCAAGCCATACGCAACACAGTAAACCCTTACCTTTTGAGGGTCACAGTATTGTGTATGCACTGCGACGCAGTACCCTGCAGGGGGGAGACTCTTCGAAGTGCTTTCGAGGCTATGGTCCACGAGCATGAGAAGGATTGCCCGCTACCTGATTAAGGCCCACCCTACATCTTCCTCTCTCCACCTGCCCTTTCTTATCCCTGCGGTTGGTGCCCCTTCCTTCCCTTCCCTTCATTGTGTGTCTTGTTAAAAAAAAAAAATACAATACATTAAAAAAGGCTCTTTTCAGAGCCACCTGTCACAGTTTAAAAATAGAAGTGGCAATGAAATGCTGGAGGGCCCTGTGCATTTTTGGATGTCCCCGGACAGTCCGCGGACATTGATATTTTTGGGGTACTGCGCTAACAAAACCATTGCACTCTTCTCCGGGAGTAAGCGGTGGCTCCGAAAAGAGCATTTTTGTGGTGTTTTTTTGTATTTCAAAAAGTTCAAGTAGTCAACAGCTACTGGAAAAAGGATTGCTATACTTCCAAAAAAGGTTGCAATGCATTTTGTATATTTCGCAGAAAAATCTGATTCCGAGCATCAGTAAGATGGACTCCATCTCTACGAAAAATGTGTGTGTTACGAAACATAATATTTTCATTGTGGAAAGAGCACATGCCAACATCTCTCAAAAAGGCGCAAACAGCCTTGTTGACGTTGCGCCTCACTTTCTCCATTTATGGACCAAATGAAGAAGAACGCAGCCACATTTGTCTCTGCACTATACGAGAAAAAATTACTTGGGAGTTTGAAAACATGTCCATGACTTTCCCAGGTCCTTCTTTCATTGCAAATTGCAAGGAGATTTCAGAGACATGTCCTAAACTGTTCCCTCCACAATGATAATTATAATGTCTGGATGACGCTTTGTCACCAAATTAGCACAAAAAGGAACCAAATCCAGCCACTTAATTCTGCGCACTCCATGCCAGTGCACATTCACATGAGGGAATCCGAGATGTGCAGCCACTCCACAGCGATCTGCATGCACCTCCAACCAATGTATCCACGAGTCACCCAAAATCCAGACAATCTGCCTTCTGAAAGACACAGCCATAGCGATCTGCTCTCCTCTCAGAAACAGACTTTCTGCCAAAGTCTCTCCTTACACATCACACCCAGTAAACCTTTCATTTTGTTATATATTGTTTTCACTTATTTTCTTCCTGATGTCTTCACATTATCCTCTGTAAAGCACTCCTTATATTTTGAAATAACAGCATTTCCTGATTGCATAAAGAAATGTCATCTGCTTTAAAATACTCACCATTAACAAAATCAATATTGTCATTGTTGCAAGAGAACATTCTACTTCTAAACAAGAAAGCAGACATCCCTCTGTTCACCAAACACCTTGCACCATTTTGCTGGGGACATAAAACATTACAATTCTCCCATAGTACCCTAGGAAATATTTCAGAAAAAACACCTTGCCATTTGGAACAACCTCCATCACTGCCTGAACCAAGTTTTAAAGATCACTCAACAAACTAGGAGCACTGATGTATTCCAAATTGACAC
The DNA here is from genome assembly GCF_040938575.1 of Ambystoma mexicanum. Lineage (NCBI taxonomy): Eukaryota > Metazoa > Chordata > Amphibia > Caudata > Ambystomatidae > Ambystoma > Ambystoma mexicanum. The sequence continues at coordinate 1,153,269,619 of NC_090933.1, forward strand.
CGCCCCAATCCAGTACCACTAAATCTGGACTCTTCCACATGCAGAAAGTCTTACAAGCTCCAATCACTGCCTGCATATTGGAACCAGGCACAGCTGACCAAAAAACCTCCACTCCCTCAAAACCAAAAGTGGCAGCCTTATGTTTAAAGATAGCATACCTCTCCAAACCATTTACAAATAGATCTCCAAAAACCAACACCCTCACTTTCTTCACCTCTCTTCACTGCACACACACCCTCTCTTCCTGCAAAGAACAACTTCAACACCTGATTGGCTAATCCCTACAGTCCCCTTTCCATGCTGGATTTGCTGAGAAACCCTGGAAGTGGCACGCCCTGTCCGCGAACAGGGCGTGCCACATCCGGGTGCCATAGCTTTCCCTGAATCATTGGAAGCCACAATATCAATATGTCCACTCCATATTGGAATAGTTGAACATCTGCTAGCTCCCCCCTCTGTACTGTGTGGCCACAAAATGCTTGAATAATCTCCCCCACATTCATGTAATGAATCCCTGGTGTCGAGCACACTATCCACTAGTCTGTGAATGAGATGATCATGTTGTGTTTACTCATTATATCTCTTCCCATTATGTTCACTGGTGTCTGTCGGGAATATAATAGTGGCAAGGCTAAGTCATGCTCCCCTATAGAAAGTGAGAGTTTGTCTGTAAAAGGAACCAAATCCGTCACCCCATATAATCCCTGAACATTCATGGTGTTGCCTACAGGATCTAGTTGACCCTGTGCCCATGAGAAAGGAATACGTCTCGTCACTCATCATCACCCCTATACGTGGTTCCTCTGCCGGGTCGGGTGAAATCGATAGGATTGAACACATCAGGTTCGTCTGTGGGCTGTTCTATTGTGTGTATATTGACATCCCTGTCCCCGTGAATGGGTTGCCCCCCACAACAGTCACCCCCCTAGTTTTCGAATGCAAGTCAATGCCACTGAACCTGCGAGTGTCAGTGCCCCAGCATCCTGCAGTGCTGCTGGTAATGGTTGCATGTGTCTCTGTGTGGGTCCCTGCATTTGTGGTGCCTGTGCCATAGGCTGATATGCTTGCATATGCGCGTCTTGGGTCTGTGCTTGTTGCTGTGTTTGGTCTTGGGCAGAATAATCAGTCTGTTCTGCCTGGTATGTGGGTTGGTATGGCATTCCCCCATTCTGTTGCATCCCATCCTCTGCTTCTGCACACTCAAGAGATATGCCCCATCTGTCTGCATACCCAACACTGTGGTAGCCCCACCCCATTGGTCTCTGATATCCCCCTGGGACTCTCTCTGGCATTTGTTTCATTTGATATCTATACCCTCTTCCCCTGGGTGCGCCTCCTCTCTCTCTAAATCTTTGGTGCCTGTCTCCCTGCCCCGTGAAGCCTCCCCTGCGGGTGTGGTCTGTACTGCATATGCAGCACATCACCTCCTTCCGCGCTGGTCAACATTTCCCCTTCCATTGTATACTTTGATAACTCTTCTGCACTGGTTTTGCTTCCTCCTGCTTTCTGTTCTCACGCTTCTTTCTTGCATTAGCCAACATTAGTGTACTATAGTAAGCTGAATTTCTGACCCCAGTTTGGCCTCCATCCCCACTCATTTTTTGAGCTGCCTTTGCACTGGTTCAGGTAACCCCTGACACAATATATGATAAAATAATCCTATTGTTTCATCCCACGGATCACGCGTGTCCAGCCTCCATTTCTCTTGAATAGCCTGAATATATTGAATCTAATCTTCGTCCTCCCCCATTTTGCGTGCCATAATCGCGCTAATATCCAAGGTATCTGGGTACTGCACCCTGAGAGCGTGCAACCCACCTCAGAATTGCTGAAAGAAAGCTCTTCATGCCACCCACTGTTAATGTCATCCCTGCTGTCAGTCTCTCTAGCTAATATATCCACTTCTCAGATCCTGCAGTCAACTACGGTAACTTACATCTTAAATTGAGTTTGTCCATGTGCTGATATGGTATATATTGAGATCACCCTTCTCTAATAGTGGGCACTGAGTCAGTCCGATTCCTTCACTTTGTATCCCCATGTCTTTGGTGATGGTGAACGCCCTTGTCATTTCTATCTTCCTTCACCATGGAAAATGTCTAAGCCTGTGTATGGGGTGATCTGCACTGAGCAATACGTCTCTAGGGCACTACAGTTATACCCCTTCATCCTCCCTTAGTCTGTCCATGGCCTTGTCGTCTCCCCATACTGTGTCTGTTTGGGCTTATACCTCGGAAGCAGCGCAAGGGTCTCTCTCCTTTGTCGTCCTCGCTCCCCAATAAATCGTCCTCAGACCCTGTGTCCCCATCGGTACTGTCAATGTTCTCCTGGAAGCTGAGCCTCCTCAATACCGTACTTCTCTGCTGCTTTCCCCCTGATTGACCCATACTTCCTCATTCCCCCTCACGGAGAGATCAACCTCTTCTCAGCTTATTCGTGGGGTGGACCTACTGTTCTTCCCGTTTCTGTCTCGTCATATCTCCTCTCCCTTCCCTCGTCATCACTAAAACATGCTAACCCCATTTTTATTGGTGCTTCCCTGAGAGCATGCCCCTCTTCCTCTTTGTGTCTCTGTTCCCTAAGGTGTCTTTCCACTTCTACTTTTCTTTTAACCTTCTTTATTTGCACTTGTCTTTCCCCTTCTTCTTCTGCCTTTCTTCGTGATATGTCCTCAAGCTCTCTCCGTATTCTCGCTTCCGGCGCCTCTCGCTCTCGTGCTTCTACCTTCCGTTTCTCTCTGTGCACCCTGTCGTTATCTTCCTTCTCTTCCCTTCCCTGCGTTTCCACTTCTTCCATTATCGCTGCCCATTCTCTAGCTTCCTCTTTGTCTTTGTTACCTGCAACTTCCCTGCTCACGCACCCTGTCCCTCTTGTAACCTTCCGTCTAGTTTATTAAGCATTAACTGCCCGCCTACCCATTCATTTGGGACTATGGGCTCCTGACCCTCAAGGCTTCCCCCGGGTCATTTTCCTTCAACCTTGCTTTCACCGAATGCGCTCTGCGTTCCATTACTCACCTGTTCAGCCTCTTTTTGCTGTTCCCTCTTAATATATATGCTGGAGGTGCATAGGTGGGATTGGTGTAACCTGCCACTGCATTAACTCCCTCACGGACTATAATCCCTGGGTCCCTGCGCCTGCTCCCTTGCTCTCTGTCTGAGGAGGAGGCGGGGGAGCTCAGGGCGATTCACTCTGGCTCAGCATCTACTGTTGCTGCGCCAGGTCTCCTTCCTCATCCCGAAATATGTGACATAACTCTAATATGGCAGTTTGTTTGCTTTACGTCTTCCCCTTGTAAGCTTTGTGTATATACGTGTGTAATTGTTGCTGCACACATTAGAAGAAGCTCCCTTCTTTTCGACAATTTGTTCACTGTTCGCTGCGAGTCCATTCCACGCTATACAGACAGATTTTGTTATTATATCGTGGGAGGGACTTGCACATATGCTGTAGGGGTGTGGCCCTCATGATTTTACCTGAATACATTATATGTCAATTCTTTCTTAACCCAAAAATCAGGATTTCGACACATCCACAGTTCAAATACGCGGTTAACAAATTTCTCTTATTGACCATAAAATAACCACATTAATCTCAGCCTCTCCGACTCTCGACCAATACCATGGGTGTGCTCCGCGCACCGCCCTTCTGCAGTTCTCCTCCCCAAAGGCTCAACTGACAACTCTGTTCATTTGCTGCCCATGCTCCACCCCAAAGGCACAACCACTGTTCCACAGCTCCATTTTTGTTCACAGACCACCAAAAAACGCTCTGCACTTCTCTTGCACCTTAAGTCCTATACAGCAACTTGACTGGTGACGTCACCTCTACAGTAAGGAAGAAAATAGAAATCGCTGATACCTGCACCTTCAATACATACTGTCCGCACTCAATGACAAACCTAACAGAACATAAATAACATATATACAAACGGCTGTCTTCCTGCCCTCCTAACAGGAATACCAATAAAGCACGTGATCTGCCTGTTCCTACAGCGTTGCCTTGTAGATAAAACACCTCTGCGAGACTTAATCAGGAGAACACCTTCTGCAATACAAACTAGCTTCACTTGTTAAGCTTTATTACACACGGATACCTTTATCCATGTCCCGAGCTACAACTCCCAATCTGATATTTACATATCTACTGTCATTCGTACCCTTAAATCAAGACCGAATGTTCGGTAACCAAAAATAAATGTTAGCCAACAACACGTCTTACCACCCCTAAAACTCCACTACGGACATCAATACACACCTGTCTACCCTCTCCCCCATAGCTCAGTCTATACTCACACTTGTGGTCCGCTGATGCCATTCGGACACCGACTCTCCCTCAACCTGCCACTCTACCTTTCAGGTCTGCTGAGCGTCCCACGGAAAGCAGGCAGGAATTTCTCCAAGGCGGTTCCTGAGGACCTCTTCATGATGTGCACTCTCTGTGTAGCTCTCAACTTCCGTAGGTCACCCCACAGCCCTCCAGGCACGTGGCAGGACAAGACGGACTCGCTGCTCGAACGGAACACCGTCCTCTGCTACCATCTGAAGTATATCAGAGAAAATGGGAATTTGCAATAGCAATGTCCTGAATTAGCAGAGTATTTTAGGCCCATCAAAACACTCCAATGCAAAAAAGGGCAAAGTTCACTATCTTTATTTTTCTATAAGACAGGATCGCACAAGAAAAGAAAATTATCGGGGAATCTCAGCTCCCGAACTTGTGTCACAGGTTTTGTTTGCCCCAGTGATATCACAAGAATCAAGTCCACCCCAAAAACATTATGAGGTGGTTTATAGTCCTTCCAACGACAGCCAAAGCATCTAATGTCATACCATCTAAAAAAAGCATCTAATACATTTTTTCCATTTTATTTTTTTAATGAGGGGGTCCTCCCGCAAGTCCCCTTTTTTAACCTTTAAAACCCATTTTTATTAAACTAAACCCTTTACCATCTAAACAAATGCATTAAATGCTTTTTTTTAGATGGTATGGCTGTCAATGCTTTGGTTGTCGATGCAATGACCGGACACCTACAAGGTATCCCCATTGGTTAGCTTGGGTTTACTACCAATAGAAATCCCCTATATTAATGTGACCCATTGCTTCATAATGTCAGGTGGCTCCACCTTGGAGTACACCCAAAAGGTGCCCACTACAATGTTGCAGGGTCGCAGGAAGACCATTGGCCCATGCAACATTGTATACCACCTCACAAATGGAGCTTCTGAATTGGTTAGTGCGGGTCCTCCCAGGCCTGGGACCCTTTTTGATCACAGAGCTCTGTGTGCCTTTCCAAGGTAATGGAAAAGGCTATGGAGTGCTGTGTGTTCCATATTGTTGGTAATGGTCTGATCACCTAGCCTGAGAGAGTGCCTGCAGGTCGCAGTTTTGGCAGGCAACACTTGTATCATGTCACTCTGTCTCGCTGGCAACAGCTTCTTTTCCCACCACAAGTAAATGGGCATTGTCTTGCTCTGCTGGGTCACGTGTGAAGGGACCGCAAAAACAAAGCCCTTCTGTCTGCAATTATGAGGATTTTATTCTGAATTCTTACAGATGGCTTGCTTCCTCTGGAATCAGGAATTTTCCACCTGCCCTTGTCCTTGGCTGTGAACACCAGCTCTGTGTCTCGTGCTTAGGGACCGTGTCTCCCCTTCCATGTACCAGAGTCCTGTGTTTCCAGCCTTATTCACTTCAGTCACTCTATAAGTTCCCTATGTGCTTTCATGGTTTCTTATGGTTAGTTGCAATAAAGCATATGTAAGATGGATTCACATATATTCTGCGACTTGCGGTTCCGCTTTGGCAAAAGAAGAGAAAGGTTCTTAACATTATGTAAATGTATCCGTCCTCTACATAGAGGAGTTACAAGCATGTTTTTCATGTCTACGAGTAATACAAACTAGTGTGTCTGCGTAACTTCATGCATGAGTGCAGATCTGCTTCATGACTAACGCTGCTATGTCGTGATGTCTCTAATGACATCATAACTGCTTGGTTTTGCTGTCAGTCGACCTGATCCATTGATGAGGCCTCTGCCCCCTCAAAACCATCAACTGGATATGGTTTAAGTGGCTGTCTGAGAGAATATCTTGCCATATAGTTGACACATTGGTGCACATGGTGGCTGGCCGAACGACGAGTTAAACCTTTCATTCTTCATTCTGCGGGTGTCCAGTCCTGTGATGTCCTTGTCCGTGGGAGCTGCTGAACCCCACAGACCCCTTAAGATGTTTAATTAATAACTGATTGTAATCACAGCTGAAAACCAAACATCCCCAAGGGAAAGTGGCAGTGGAGAAAATAAAAAATAACCGATTGCTGTGTCCTGGCAAGGCGGAAATCTGCAGAGGATGAGAAAACAAAAACAACTTAAAATTCACTCTTAAACTACTTACGGAAAATCTACTCAGCCAAACCAGTACCTGTGTTCCTCCTCAAATAGCTGGGAGGAATATTAATTTCTATTTTGTTGAGATGACTCCTTAGCAACCTCTCTGTGGGTTGTTTTGACATGCCTTGACAAAGATGGAACTTGCTAGGAAATCCTGAACTTCTTAGAGTAAGTATAGATGCTCACAGTTTGTTTACAGTCACTAGTTGCTACCAGCTTTCCCAGTAGACTTGGCTTAATGTCCTTGCAGAATATCAAATGTGTTTCCTTTTGGCAAATTCCTTATTTAAAGTAACTTTATTTCTTTGTTCTGCTAACTTTGTAAGGAACCTTTTTACTGTGAGTGAACGGTATTCACGAGCTACTACTCTCAGGCTGCATGCGTGCTGATGAAAAGACTCCAGGCACAATGGCCTGCTTGAAGATGTTGTTCTCCACGTTTGTTGCGCACATTAAGACTTTAACGATCATTTGCAAGGCTTCTCAGTGCAGAACTGTCTCTTTTCAGATTATTCAGCCTATCCCAGTCTTTAGTTTCTACACATACACAAGCAGCACACTCATTAGTAAGTGTGATGAACACTCTCTCTGAAGCAAGCGCTACTGTTCAGAATGTCTGCTCATGCACGCTGAGTTAAACGCTTACTTATCTAACATCAAACTACTTAATTCACTGAAAAATTGAACGAATACGTTTTTCAAACAAAAAGTAAGAACTAAACAGTTGAACTAAATATCTAACTAAAACCTAATTGTTATTTTTCAAATATTTACTAATTCTTCACAAAAGTTGCTTCTTAAAAATTGCTGTCTGAAAGAATTATGTAACGCTGCGCTTCCACCAGGTTCTCTGGTTTTCTTGTCCCACACAGACCTGGTTCACTGAAGACCTTTTCTTGAATAGTTTTATCATATAATAACCGGTCTTTGGGCCCAAGCTGGAGCTTGTCCCACACAGGACCTGCCTGCTTGAACTTGAACAATGAAAGGCAGTTTAGAATGCCTGTAAAGACCTGAAGAACATAATTCCACCAACCAGATCCCAGTAACATTGCCACCATGATGAATTGGTCTTTGTAATGTAAGAAGTTAGTTTAGGGCCAAACCAATCTGCTCATTACCTTAAATGAACTAAAGATTACTAACTCAGCATATCATTTTTTTTTAATTAATTGACTGATTTTTCTTTTTTTTTTTTTAAACCGGCCCAGAGGTGGTTGCCGGAAAACCGGCCCCGGGGAAACCCAAAGTCGTTCGGCCACGGGCCGAAAGACCAAAAGGGCCAGTTCAACCCTGATGCACAGACACATCCGTTAGGGGTGTGTGGGCCTGGGGAGGGCATCCACCAGCAGCGGCAACATTAGGGCAAATGTGAAATATACAGCAAGAGGTGCCGAGAATGCGGGTGCTCCGGGGCCGACCCACCAACCCCCCCCCTCGAAAAGTAATCTGCCTATCCTTTGAATGAAGCGTCCCCAAAATCTGCCCACCGACACCAACCAACCCATAAGGGAAATTCTAAATTTCCTCCCATGTTGCCTCCTGACCAGACCAATGCATAACGGACTGGCGGTTCTTTATTTACACAGAATTCATGGATAGTTAAGTAACAACAGGAGCCAGCCTGGGGGCTGGGTGGCAGATTTGAAAAACAAACCTATTGCACCTTTCACACCCCATGAGCATGCATGGTATTTAGTTAAAAAGAAATGCTACTTATTGAAGGAGGGGGGCTTGTAAATGCTGAGGCCAGCAGTTCCACGCTTGACATCTCCAGCCAGCCCTTATTTTTGTTTCCAATTACATGTTAGAACTTGTATTGTAAGGATGCCAGTCCAGCATGCAGTGGTGGTGGAGGGGGGCCAGGACTGGCTTGAGGAGACGTGCATGGAAGTGTGCACCTTGGCAGCTATGCAACATAGCGGGTCTGTTGATCTCGCCCGGCTAGGCTCTGATCCCCTGCACGGTTGCTGCTACCAGTCACATTAAGGGCTGTTTTCTCACCTCCAAGATCGGTATAGTTCCTTACTTGTAAAGTGGCTGAATTAACTGCTCTAGGGAAGACCCCGATGAGGTGCAGGAATAACGTTTGAAAATAGTGTTTTTTCAGGGTGAGTGAATGCCTAAAAAAAAAGAAGAAAAAAAAAACATTCATCTTCATAAAAGCCAGGGACAGGCCCGGTGTTCAGTAGTGCTGTGCACGTGTAAAGCTAAAGTCTGTGTAGGCTGACCTGTCGAGTGCGCAAGACATTGGCATAACTGCGGAACCGATATGCATGCACTTGTATTGGCTGACCCTTACCCTCACCAGTAAATAAGTTAAAGCACACAGTTTGTCAAGTGTTGGCAATAAAAGGCCGTTGGATTTTATTGTGCCGATATGGTTATGGAATAACGATAATCACATATCATAATAATATCATACTTTTGGGCACCGGGTCCTGAGGTTACCCCCTCTGGCCCGTGCCGCCACACATGGGCAGGTTGCCGGCTGACCGTGTCCCCCGAAAGTATCTCTTATTGGCAACCCCTGGAGCCTAGGGTTGCTGTAATTTCTCGAAAGGAATGTTCCATGCCCTGGTTTGATAGGTGGGTGCCGTCTTTAAGAATACGATCTGGGTCACCCAAGGTAATGCCCGGGTGTTTAACACACTCAGCAGCAGTCCACCGCAGCCAGCCAGCACTGCACCTGATGTGGAGACGCGTGTGAGTGCTTGCACCACTAAAGTTATCCTGACCACTCCAGGACCCGACCAAAGCAACCTATTGGCTGTTCCGAAGTTAAGAGGGAGAATACCAATAGCACTTCCAACCTCTTCGCCATGCAATGAATCACCCTGATGTGATCAGCAGCATTGTGATGTAGAGTTTATCCTCGACTGCAAGGGTCCACACTTCCCAGCAGGATTACATTGGAGGATAATCTAATGCTCAGCCCCTGGCCCCTCTGGGATTCAGAACCGAGTACTTGGGATCTAAAGCACCGGCAGGGTTGCCCCTGCGGAGCCCTGATGAAGGTGGACCAATTTGATGCAAATCCACCGAAACGTGACTCAAACTGGGAACACTTGTTTGTTTGTTTCCTCTTTGCACCAGATTCTGTACCTACAGTTTCTGCCACGTTGGCCTAAAAGATATCTTGTTTTCCCCAAGACCCTGGAACATTTCATTGTCATAATTGGAAAAAATATCAACCATAAAAAGGAATTACCCAAAAATTAGGAAATTTAATGAGATTTGGGAAACTGTTTAGTCCCTCCTGTCTCTTTCTAGTTGTTTATTCTGGATGTATTTAGAATAACACTTCTTCACTTATATCAACATGTATATTGTCAAACAATAATGAAATTATTGAAACCTATCTGTATACTAACCATACAGTTTTTTATGCTTTTTTGTTTTTGCTTGTTGTATATATTACACTTTTCTTTTGTTAAGTAATGTCATGATGAATCAATATTGTTTTTGCACATGTATGCTGTACTCCACAGCACTGTTTTTTTCTTTTAAATCTATGCACTATATGTTAGTCCGTATGAGAAAATAAATCTCTGTTTTTTGCATTTATGTTTTTCTGAACACAGTGAATGATTTGAACATGTCTTTGACCGATTGGATCTCGATTGGATCTGCTATTTAGCAACCAACCACTTTGCTAAAGCGAGTCTTTGGACCAGCTTTAATATTTTAACTGGTCCACCCCAACTCTTACCTTGAGTATTGTTCACGAGCAAGGGTACATTTATATATGTTTATGCGGGTGTTTAATGGAACCAGTCCTCTTGCTATACAGAATTTCCCGAGCCCCCTGTTCAGTTTCCTTCTGGAAATGTCTATAGATTTGTAACAGTTGGTCCCTGCCATTTCTTTCTGGGCAAGATGGCCGAGAAGTACATTTCAGTGTTCTCCAGTTGTGTGCAATGCCAGCTAAGGAGGAGCACATTTTCTCAAATAGTTTTCTTCTTCCTGTGGTCACCAGGTCGTTGCCCCCTAGGTGTACTATCAGGAGTTCTGGCGGGTCTCTGTATGCAACCAGCTCTGCGAGTGTATCGTGGATGTCGGCCCAGAGGAGACCTCTGTATCCCCACCATGAAGCTATGGTGTTCCTAAAGGGCGGGCCCTCTTTGGTTTCTTCTGCCCATCGACCTGTCTAGAAGATGAAAGAGTGGCCGACTATCCATGTTGATCGGAGTGGGGTCTTCTCCCCATCTGTTGTTTCTGGAGGGGTGGGGAGAATAAAACAGGGGGTGGGCTATATTATCTGTGGTCTGATGCCTCTTTTGTAGCAGTCGGACTTCCATCCCCCTATGTTTTTTAGCTGTTGTGGTGCTAGGCCTCCTTGCCATGCTGAGGTGGCGGCCCCGATCCTAAAGGAGTGGTGCCAAACTCGTTTGGATCCCATCCTGCTTTGCTGATTGCCTTCATCAACACCCCTTTAAATTGGTAGCGGCTTAGTGCCGAGGCATCCTTGTGGATTAAAAACCTTCCCCCCCACTCTTGGTCTTTGGGCATAGTAAAAAGGTTGGTGATGCACACCGGGAAGTTTGCTGCATCATCAATGCAGCAAATGTTGATGGTTCTTTTGGCCCCGTTTTGGACTGTTGGATGTCTATGCTGTTTCTGTCCTGTCTGACCCTGGCCTCCATAATGCCTAACCCGGTGTTGGCTTTGGTGCTGGAGGCAATGAGTTCCCCTACCCAGAAGGCCCTGAAGTATGCCAGAAAATATTCTGTTTTAAATAGCATGGTCTCATATGGGTGCCAGCATATGGCCTCCAGTTGCTCAGCTATCTTTACTAGCTTGTTGAAATCTAGGGGGCGGCGGGTGTCAACCTGAGGTCCCTCTGTTCTGCGCCAGCCTTTCATGGTGTAGGAGATCAGAACGTTCTGGGTGGGGTCTGATTCTCCCCGTATTTTTGAAAAATATGAAATTGCTACCAGGTGTTTTTTTGCCCTGTCTCTCTTAAAGCCCTGTTCATGCACCCATTTTAAAAATATTTCTATGTCTTTAATCGTTATTAATTCTACGTGGCTTAAACCTGTAGCTTTGAATACTGTTTGTAAGCACGTACTGTACTGAGCTGCGGTAGTGCTTGCCAGTGCTTTCTCTGCCATCTCTGTTAGGAACCCCGTGCCAGGGTTCGTGTTCTCTGTGTCTTTGAGGTGCCTGGTTCTTGTTGGGCATCCCGGCCTGGGCTCTCTGGTGGTGATGCCATTTTTCTTAGTTTCCCATTATTGACCAGCATTCCGGTGGTATTGCCGTCATCTCTTCTCTGGCATGAGGCGCTAGCTCCTGGAATCTTGGCCACTGAAAGCGAGATAAAGCATCTGCAATATTATTGTCTGCTCCAGGGATGTGCTTTGCTTTGACCACAATGTGTTCTTGTAGTGAGACTGCTGTAATGGCTCGTTGGACTTTCAGCAATAAATGGCATTTGGTAGATCTTCTGTTTATGGAGCCTACTACAGCCATGTTGTCACACCTGACCAAGAGTTCCGTGTTAGCTAGCTTCCTGCCCCAGATGTTTAAGGTTAGCCAAATGGGAAATATTTCTAGATGGGTGATGTTTTTGTCCACCCTGCCGTTTGCCAGGATTCGGGCCAGTGTCCTGCCACCCATTCTGATTCTTGTATGGCTCCAAAACCCCGGCTCCCAGATGCATCAGTGAAAAGGACCCTTTTTGTCCATGTGTTCAATGGCGTACACCAAAGTGAAGTCCCGTTGAAATTTCTGAGGAAATTCCCCCAAATTTCCAGATCTTGTTTTACCTTTTTGCCTAGCCGGATGTGTAGGTTGGGTTTGGTGCATGATTTGATTTTTAGTTCCAGACTCCTAGAAAATACCTTTCCCTGGGGGATGATTCTGGCTGCAAAGTTGAGACTTCCCGCCAGTGACTGGATTTCTTTTACTGTGCCCTTGTCCTTTGTTGTTAGGCCTTGTATTTTTTCCAGGAGTTCTGCTATTTTAGTTTTTGGGATTCTGCATAAGCCTCCTGCAGAATCTATCTCAATGCCCAGAAAGATTATGTTGGTGGCTGGTTTGGTCGTCTTCTCTGCTGCTAGGGGGATGCCCCACTGTGCGGCCATCTTTTCTAACTTAGCCGGGGCTCTGCTGCATTCTTCAGCATTTGCTGGTCCCATTACCATGAAATCATCGAGGTAGTGTACTACCTTGGCACCTGGTCTCTGTTTCTGGAAGGCCCATTGGAAAAAAGAGCTGAACTGCTCAAATAGGGCGCATGATATGGGGAGGCATCTGTCAATATAGAATTTGTTTTTGAAGGTAAACCCTAGCCATTGTTCGGAATCTGGGTGGACTGGCAGTAGTCAAAGCTGATTCAATGTCTAATGTGGCCATCAGGGCATTCCTACCGCATTCCTGTATGGATCTTACTGCTCAGGGTAACGCTGAGTTAACAGCGAACCTCCTGTTTGTTTGGGTCCCCATTCAGGGTCCACAAACAGATTGTGTTTTCTCAGAGCGTGCTGCTCTTATTTATAAGACCCAGGGGAGCCCTGGGTCTTTGATGTGCATAGTGGGGGAGCTGTAGTCCAGCCCCTAGGCCGGTGTAGCCGACTGTCTGAGCCCCCTGAGGTGGGGGCAGGTCTTTGAACCTGCGCCCTGCCCGATTGTTACTTCTCCTGGTGCTTAGTACCTTGTTGCTTCGTGGAAAGGTGAGGTGCTTGTTCACACCTCACCCTTCCCTTGCTTTGTGTGTCAGACTGCATGTCTCCTTGTCTGTGGGGGGAGAGGAGCAGGCTTAGGGGGTGGGGGCTGCTCCTCTCCCTGGCCTGCCAGATGGTAACAGCAGTTACCCTGCCTCACCTTGGGCGGCCCTGTGGCATTGCCCAGAATGGGTGGGCCATGCAAGCTGCATTTTCTCAAATTGCTTTTAAAGAATCACTTGACTCACATGTATTTCAATGAAATACGCTGGGGATAAATGCAGAGGTCGCCACCTTCGGTAATTTCCGGGTACAGGTAGTTGAATTGGGCAGCGCGCGCATGTAAAAGGATGCATTTATCTCCGGACCACCCATGAAAATGCCAGCACCGTCTCTTTAATTCACCCCTTGCAACCCTATGTCCCAGGCCCGGTTAGTGTTGCTGGCATTGAGGTTACTGTGGGGAATAAACACTCATCACAGCAGGAAGAGATCCACAGCACCAACTGATCCTGATTAGGAGCAGGAATAACATTAGAAAATAGTGTTTTTCAGGCAGAGAAGTGAATACCCAAAACAGAAATATGTGAATGTTCATAAAAGCCTGGCCCAGACCCATGGTTTACTAGTGCTGTGCCTAGGTAAAGCTAAACGCTGTGCAGGCTGATCTGTCAAGTGGGCAGGAAATGGGCAGAATGGATCTATGTTTACGGTCTCAGCCTTAGGCTCGGCATCACAGCAGAGCGATGCCTGCTGCCTCAAAATGGAAGCACATTAGCCCTCCCAAGCGCTAGCCTGGCGCCGGCCATGCGCCTGCATAATTGATAATACGCCAGTGGCGGCTGGTTAATTTTAACTGGAGGGGCGTAAATATTTGTCCCAGATATGCCAGAGCGACCGAGCATAGCGAGGGAGCCCTCACCACTCAAGTGGGGTGCGGGAGGGTTCTCCCACTCAAATTTCTTTTAAATAATCAGTGAAAATGGTGTATTTTGGAGCACACTTTCTAGAAAAACTGGGTAAAAAGCCAAACAGTTTGCAATTGGGTTTTGTAGGGTAACAATCAAATGGCTGCTATTCACCAACAGTGCACAGGAGCATTTCTCCAACACATTTTCATGATGCCTTTTCCCATGTGCCCATACATTTCCATGCTGACTGACTGCAAAATGATACCCTACTATTCCCATATAAGAACATACTCCCGTTAGCTTTGTGTATAATGCCAGTAATTATACTATAAGAAAACATGTCCATGTTTGTTCTGCCAATATATGGCAGTATCCCCACATTACAACATACTGCAGTTGGCTTTACCATTAAAAATGCATGCCAAAGTATGAAAACCTGTCCACACTGGCTGTACTAAAATGCCAAACAAGTTTGCCTAGTGCACACCTTCTAATTTAAGTGAGGTGAGAGTATTACGATTCTTAGTGGGGTGCGGGGGAGAATATCAACCTTGACACTGGGTTGTACCAAATTATGTAAAAACAGCAGGTGTCCACAATCTTTGTGGAACACTCCCGTCCCCTGCAGACCCTTATAGTTGAAAATACAACCAAATTCTCTTGAGTAATTTCAAAAATAAATCTTTATAAAGGGATGATATCGTCATCCATGGATTGTGTGCCCCTCATGGGGTTAGTTTAGGCAAATGATAATTCAACGTGCAATTTGTCACAGTTTATAATCAACATATAAAACCTAAAGTAAACTGATTTTTACAATACATAGTATTCACAGTAACTATTTTTCATAGTCCAGACAACTGAATATTAACATTTATACTTCAAATGACCTATAGTAGACAATTTGTACTTGATTTGAACTCCCAATCCAATGTGTCTTAGTAGGCAGAGTCCAAGTTTTCAAAGTACTGTATACTTTACGCGTTTCGGGGCGAATAGAACCCCTTCTTCAGAAGATGTCTACTAACCGTGTTTTTCTTCAATTTATCTGTATTAACAGTAGAAAGGTTATTGTTATTTAAATCATAATAATACATCATAGTCCCTGTCTGTCATGACTGGATTTTTCTTAATATATAATCACCTGTTCGTTTCTTAGTGTGGTCTCAATTGGAGATACCAATTCCATCTTGATCGGTATATCTTTGTCAATCCTAAAAAAAATGTAAAAAATATGCAAAAAGGGGGTTGTGAGTCCCTATCATTTTGAGAAGTAAAGATATAAAATAACTGCAACCATGTTTGTATACTCAAACATGTCCATTAGAGAGAGGGTATAGATGTTTACCTGATCAGCAGGTCGTAGTCGGGATTTTGGGTAATTTCCCGCTTTGTTAAAGCTCTATACTCCTGTAGTGGATCTTAGAGACGCGATCAAATGACAACGTGGGCCCTGTAAAGCGGAAAGATGTTTATCAGGGGCTATATTTATCAATTACCGAAATCCTATCAGACAATTCTATGTGGTGAGTCTAAAGTTCTAATTAAGCTTACCTCAAAGAGGGACGTCTTTATGCATGTATCGTATGTTGAAAATCATACGCACGGCAACTGAACAAAAATGGCCGTTCTGATGTTTATATAGCGTGATGACGTCAATGCGTGTCAACGTCGTGACGTCACAATGTTTACTTTTGACGCGATATAATGGGTGGTATAAACAGAATAGGGTAGAGTCTTCAATGCTAAATTAGAATCTATATTTTGAACATATATGCTGGTCAGTAATGTGGGTTCCTTGTTTTTTAACATAAATCTAGAATAGTCTTAAGAATTATCGTCGACTCGTGATTAGAGGAAAAATCCAGCCTGCTCACAGTCTATTATTGAAACTGGATGTCTTTTTTAAGTCAATTAATTACAAACGTGTAGCATTAATGTAGACGTGTGTATACATTTCATTATTTCAAGACAAAAAAAGATAAAACAATGAAAATATAAGTTCTAGCAAATATAGATGGTGTTCAGGACACAAATAATCTAATGGTCTAGATATGTTTACCACAAGAGAGACTATTCCTTAGATGATAAGGGAGCTGTGTTTGTATTAGTTGTTTAAAAGCTTCAATTCAAAAAAATTTGTTGTGTTAGTACAGCTAGTCATCAAAAAGTATTCAAAAATATAGCAGATGAGGAAGCTTATAAAAAAACACCCAAATTAAATTCTTCATTCATACCATTGGGGGAAAGACTATTCAATTTTTCAATCCAATGTAATTCTCTCTGTCCCATTCTTCTGTCGTGGTCTCCCCCCCTAGGTAATGTTTTCACTTCCTCCAAAATAATTACTTTAAGTTGAGCTACTGTGTGTTTGTTCAAAGAGAAGTGTCTAGCGACAGGGGATTTGGTACTGTTGGTTCGGATATTACTCTTGTGTTCATTCCATCTTTCTTTAGCTTTCCTGATGGTTTGTCCTACGTAAAAAATACTGCAAGGGCAACTGAGCCCATAGATAACTGATTTGGTATCACATGTGGTGTAATGATTCAATCAAATTTTTTGTCCACTGTTAGGGTGTCTCACATAGCTCCCCTTCATCACATTGTTACAGTTCCCGCAGTTTAAGCATGGGAATGTGCCTGTCATCTTCGTCTTCAAAGTCCGTTGTTTGTCTTGTTTAATATTTTCTGCTTTCACTAGTTCGTCTTTAAAGTTCCTTCCCCTCTTGTATGCAATAAGGGGAGGTTTTGGAAATAGTCTGTCCAGTTGTGGATCCATTTTGATGATGTTCCAGTTTTTCTTGATAATCCTGGTAATGTGATGACTTTGTGCTGAGTATCTCAAGGTATGGAGAAATGGAATATCCTTTGATTTGTTCTTATTAATAAGCAGATCCTTTCTTTCCAGTCTATCGACTTTATCTTTAGCCTTTTCAATGATGTCACTAGGGTAGCCTCTTTGTTTATACTTCTCGGTCAGTAACTGGTTTTCTTGTTGTAATGTCGTAGTGTCTGACGTAATTCTTTTAAGCCGTAAGAACTGGCTATATGGTAAGTTATTCTTTAGATGATCTGGATGATGGCTTAGGTAGTGTAGTGACTTGGATTGGGAGTTCAAATCAAGTACAAATTGTCTACTCTAGGTCATTTGAAGTATAAATGTTAATATTCAGTTGTCTGGACTATGAAAAATAGTTACTGTGAATACTATGTATTGTAAAAATCAGTTTACTTTAGGTTTTATATGTTGATTATAAACTGTGACAAATTGCACGTTGAATTATCATTTGCCTAAACTAACCCCATGAGGGGCACACAATCCATGGATGACGATATCATTTATTTTTGAAATTACTCAAGAGAATTTGGTTGTATTTTCAACTATAAGGGTGTGCAGGGGACGGGAGTGTTCCACAAAGATCGTGGACACCTGCTGTTTTTACATGTACTAAAATGCCAGTCAAGCTACATCATAACACATCATATTTGCTTTATCAAAGATGCCCAATACAAAATGCCATACCGCAATAAGAAATGGCTAGACTAAGTGCATAAAAGTGACAGTCTTGCTTCATAATAACACTTATGATGCTTGCTTTACCAACGATGCTCAATATGAAATGCCATAGAACAATAAGAAATGACTGAACTGGCTGCATTGAAATGGCAATCTAGCTACATAATAAGACTTAAGCTTGTTTTACCAAACGTGCCCAATACAAAATGACATGCCATAGTAAGAATAATTCCACTGATCCTGCTTGCTTTATCAAAGATGCCCAATACAAAATGTTGTGCCTCAGTAAGAAATGGCTAGACTGGTAGCTTAACAAATGCCAGTCTTGCTTCGTAATAACACTTACGATGCTTGCTTTACCAAAGATGTCCAATACTAAATGTCATTACACAATAAGAAATTACAAGACTGGCTGCATTGGAATGCCAGTCTAGCTACATGATTGTTTTACCAAAAATGCCTAATACAAAATGTCATGCCACAGTAAGAATAATACCACCGATCCTGCTTGAATTACCAAAGATGCCCAATACAAAATGTCATACCACAATAGGAAATGGCTAGACTGCTGCATTAAAATGCATGTCTAGCTATAGAATAACACTTATCATGCTTGCTTTATCAACCATGTGCAGTAAAAATTGCCATGCCTGCTTCGTGGTGTGTCGGCGCCTTACAGTCAATCACAAAAATTATGATTTTGAATATGTGCGATTGCAAGACGCTGGGGGGCACTGGGGTGAGGCTTTCTTTACTGACCAGCTATCATAGATGCCAGTAGAAAAATGATACGCCTGTTCCATGTGTCCCGGGCTCCTCACACATGCACACAATCAATGTGGTTATGTGTGTATGCCAGGCACTTGGGGACCAGGGTGTGGGGATGGTATTTTTTACTGGACATCTATCATAGATGTCCAGTAAAAAAATACCACGTCTGTCCCCTGGGTCTTATAGTGCCAAACACAGACACACACAATCAAAGTGATTATGTATGTATGCAAGGCGCTGGGACCCCAGGGGGGCGGGGGGGTATGGTATTTTTAACTAGACATCTATCCTAGATGTCCAGTAAAAAAATACCATCCGTGTCCCGTGGGCCGCACAGTACCTCAGACGGAGAGCTGAATTTGGCCGGTGGGGAGGGAGTTTGTGCAACAAAGGCATTTTTAAAATGCCTTTGTTGTGCAAACCGCCTACCCCCACTCGCCAAAATCATCTTGGACCAGCACAAATAGAGACACACACGCTCACACACTTACACAACATACACACAGCAAGCACTCGCAGTCCCATTCATGCACTCACTCAAAACACAAGCATAGACGAATCCATACACATATTTCAATAATAAACATACACACACATTTACACAACATATACACAGCAAGCACTCGGTTTCTTTCATACGGACATCCATTATGGACTCACTTAAAACACATGCATGCACACATCCATACACATCATTTAAATAAAAAAAATTAACATAAACTTACCTTCTTACGCGGTTCCGGAGGTTCCAGTGCTCCAGGCCCCTGCAAGCATGAACAGGAATCAGGAATCTTTCCGATTCCTGCATATGCATGCAAGGGGTCTGAGCGTGGATCCAGAGGCGCACCACTCCAGCATGCTCTGTCTGTATGTTCGACGACACACATGAGCCCCCCTAGCACATACAGATGTGCAGTTCCCCAACCAGCTTTTCCAATAAGCCATGCAAGGCTGGGGAAGCAAACGCCCCCAGCCTTGCGCAGCTGGGGAAACTCAACTGTGAAAGTGAAACCCAGTTAAGGTCGTAGTCTGGGACAATAAAGGGAACAGGCGAAATGTATTCACAAGTCCCTTCAGGGCCATAACCAGGATTCTAGAGAAGGACCCCTGATCTGGAGACCTTTTCAACGGTGATGCTGGAAATGCCTTTTGTAGGGATAGGGGCTCTTAGTTCTTGTCCTACAATTTCTCTGTGTGCTTTCTGTATTTTTTCTGCCACTGAGGTCCAGTCTTGACCTCTGGCAGTGAAGCTCTTCTTTTTTCCTTTTAGTGAATAACACCCCTTGTGTGTTTTTGGGCACTAGTGTGTGGCCCACAGAGCAGGGTATGGGCTGGTGGCAGCTACATGCTGACTCGGCAGTGGCCCCCGAACGTCCTCCATTTTTAGGACACCGAGGCCCTGCCGTAGGATACAATGGATTCCTGGACAAAGGCAAGATGGCCACTATAGCCTCTTGGTTTCTATTGCCTTTACACCTTGTTTCCCAAAGTCCTGGCTCTGATCATTTCCACCTGGCTGGCTTTTGGGAGGAAAGACCACATATGGCTCTGGGGCTGCCTCCTGTCAGACTGACTGGAACCTTCACAAGGTGTGCGTGTCGTGGGTACGGCCTAGGAGTGGGATCTGTTACGAATGGAGTCTGAAGTAAACTCACATTCTGTGTTGTGGATGTCTGGTTTTGGTGTGTGTGGCACAATGCCTGGGCCAGCCCTGACTGAAACTGGAGTGAATGCAGTGTAGTGTGCTGAAAGTCTGGATGCTTACTCCAATCCATATTATGTGTTATGGGTGTCTGGGTGGAGTGCATGGCCTGATTGCATTACTACACTAATGAATGATTGGCTGCCTGAGCCTGGCTTAGCCAGATTGATTTGGGAACAAATGTGTATAACTAGGGAACTCACTCACCAATTTGTTCAGAAGCTAAAGTCGAAGCAGTGTTGCCATGTCTGATTATTATACGCAACTTTGGGCTTGTTTCAGCCCAAAGTAGCTTATAGATTTTCTAGGTCACAGGTTTTATCTGCTTATCTTCTCCTTTGTGCGCTTTTAGTTGTGCTTAATTGCCGAGCGCTGCCGGCCCTGCCCGGCCTGGCCATTCATAGGGTAATTATACTTGAAAGGGAGAACGGTCCTCCCGTCCTCAATCACTGTCAGTCACACACACCCTGAAGCTTAGCCCCGGCAAGCCCCCATTAGAGGAACGAACTTGGCAACTTAAAGTGACTTACACATTATGCAGTTCAGCGTTCTTGATTGTGCAAGGCATTTGATCTCTGTCTGCAAGTGTGTCTGAGTGTGAGGTTTCATGCCGCTGCCATGTGCTCAGTGAAGTGTACTGCGGAGAGCTGCAGGTGGAGCTACCAACGTTTATGTTCCAACTGGCCAATCTGCACCTGATCATTAAGCCTCACTCAATGTGAATGAAGGTGCACTGCTGGGGTTGGAACAAAAGCTCATGGCCACCTCGGCAGTAAAGATGTGATATTAGTGATTTGAATTTCATGTTGGGCCATGCCAAACCGTCTGTGTTTTCTCGAACATCAATGCCGTATGGCAGTGGTTGCTGCCCCACGTTATGAGTATGCTGAGTAGACTTTCTACCTGGTTTAGTCTAGTCACTGACTCGGTCGTAGATGTCGCTCATCAAGGCTGATAAATGATCACCTTTCAAGCTGCCTTCTAACCGCACATTGCTCCAGTCATGCTCATTATATAGTTTACTTGGCATTTGTAAGGAGCTAATTTAATTGAGCATAGTCTAGCAGGTTATGTAGTGCCACATCGTTGTGGGTTTCTGTTGCCTTTTATTCTGACATGCCAAATCAGGCATGTAATACAGAAGTACATGCACAGGATTAGATCAGCTTAAATATAATATTGCCAGACAGGAGTCTACGTGCATAGTTTATATTACAACTTGGCATATGTACCAACATACCACCTTTCATTTTAGAGTTACTAGTCACACCTATTTTTCTGTGCGTTCTGGAATTTGATCAGAAGTACCCTAGAAGCCAGGCATGTGTGGCTGCCGTCCAGAGAAGCGGTCTTCATGAGTCCAGGAGAGGAGTGCTTCGACATCTTGAGTCGAAGAAGTAAAGTTGTGTCTCCCAGGGTCTGGAGGAGTGTGTGTGACCACTGGAAGCCAGATTGCAGTCTACCCTGCTATAGTGCTGCTTGACACCTGGAGCTGCGAAAGTTCAACCTGAACAAAGCATCTTTCAAGGGACATTGCGGGCACGACATCTGACCGCTTTTTCCCCGCTGAAGATACCAATTCCCTGTGTGCATAGGAAGGTCCGTCTGTGGATTTCCCCACCACCAAAATCTGAAGAAGACGTCCCGAGACAATAGCCTTGGTGAGGGTCTGTGGTCCAAGCCCGTGGTCGAGTCCAGGTCACCAGAAGCCACCTAGAGGTCCGTGCTGCAGCCGCAGCACCAAAGAAACAAAAGTCAGCCAACTGCGAAATCCTGAAACCTGACACATATCTGCCACGGCACCCATTGCCACCTAAAGGCATCTACGGTCCCCCCAGAGGCCTCATCTTCCTCTGCCAGGCCTTTTCCTAGTCCACAGCAAGTTTCACCTTTGTGGCACATCCACAGCCTGAGTAACGACCTGCCAACAGAGACCTCCTCGAAGACCAAAAGTCTTGCTGCCTTTCCAACACTGTCTGGTTCCTCATTTTCTCTTGATCTCCACCTCCCAGCGACTCCTTGCAAAGGGGGTCCACCCTTCAGGGGTTCCGTCGAGTAAAGCCAAGAAACTCCACCACTTCACCTGCCAATGCAACAAAGGTACTGTGATGAGGAAGAGTTTTTTCCAGCCTCAGGAATCGTCCAGTGGTCCCAGATTTGTCATGGATCCTGTTCTCCTGTGGCATCTCCGGTACTTTGGTGGTGAGGGGGTGTGTGGAACCGATAAAAAGAAAGTAGAGCATTATTTAAGTTATTTGGACTGGGCTGTAATAGACAAGATAAAGTACACCTTGACTTTTCCTTTACAGGTTGCCCAGGTGGGGGGATACTCGCACAGAATCACTACTTAAGAAAGTATACTGCCTATGATTTGAAACTAACCTGCCTTTCTTACTTAATCTATGCAGGCACCCCTGGCTTAGTAATTCACATGCTTTTTAAAGAATTGTCAGCAGTTGGTGCATTTTTTGTGACTCTATTGTGTGGTACCACATAGAGTTTATATCATATTGCCATTATTTGAATAGAACTGTCCGAGTACAAAGTGTTATTTATATGTACATATTTTACTGAACCTTATTTTAGATAAAGAAGCTGTGTTATCACTTAACAGTGTGTGAACATACATTTGTGGGGGTTTGGGGCCTAAGAACCAGCCTGCATCACCTCCTGAGAGCTTAAACCAGGCTGCTTGTCCAACGTTACCAAGTGAGACCTTGGCTGGGGTGCTCTGCGCCTCTGTCCCAAACATATAGAGGACAGAAGTACAGATACCCATCCAGTCTTTACATGAACACAGACAAAGCAGCCAAGTATGCCTTGATTGTTGCAACCTGAAAGCCTGGCAATGCCAGTGACAGAAGGAACTCCATCACTGCAGTGGTGGCCAAGAGATGAGTCAAATCCCTGTTCCCTACACCACATCTTGAATCTTCTCCACCTGCACGCATACAGCGATCTTGTTGACTGTCTACGTGCAGGCAGTAGCCCCTCAAGTACCTCCTCCGAGAGGTCCCATTCATACCTCATCCTCTCAAGAGCAACACGTGTAGTTTGAAGGATTTCGGGATCGGTGGAGTACCCGACCTTCCGACTGAGATAGGAGATTCGTCCGTCAAGGTAACCGGAGAGGTGGGCAGATGGCCAGATTCAGGAGGTCCGAGTGCCATGTTCTCCTTGCCCAATCCGGGGCAATCACGATCAGGGTTGCTTGAATCCTCCTGAGAACCCACGGAATGATGGGAATCAGAGGGAATGTATAGTGAATTTAAATTGGCTACAAATGCATCCTCCAGTGCGCCTCTTGCCAGGAATTCCCTCGAGCAAACTGTTTGCAAACAAATCCAGTGCTGGGGTACCCCACTGAGAGACCTCCTATAGGACTTCCTGGCACACTTTCCACTCATGTGAGACCGTGCTCTGCCTGCTCAGAGCATCCACCAATCCGTTCTTTGTCCCTGCCGGATGAACTGCTGAGAACGAGATCTGGCTCTTCAAAAGCCAGAACCACAGCGGCATTGCCTTTCTAATGTCTGTCATGATAAGGATGTGTTTCCCCATTAGAGAGGGAGCAAACGCTTTCAGGGCTAACCTGATCGCTTGCAGTTCCAGCCTTTTGATGTCCCATTGAGCTACCATGGCCAGAGACACCTCACCTGCAAATCCTCGCATTGGGCGCCCCAACCCTTCAGTGATGCATCTGTGACCACTCTGGCCATGGGCCAGAGGCCAGAAAGACTACATGTTTTCACTGTTCGCCCATCAAGAGAGATCTTTTGGTACTGACCTGGACACTTTCAGAATGTCTTTCAAAGTGCCGAAATACTAGAACCATTGACCTCGCAGGAGCCATTGCAGAGTCTGCATTCGTAGCCTGGCCTCTGGCACTAGCGAAATGCAGGAGGCCATGAGACCAAAGAGGCGGAGGAAGGAAGCTGCCAGCCAAGTGTTGAAGCCCTGGAACAATTTAACCATCTGTCTGATACTGGCGACTCTCTCATCGGGGGAAAGGCCTTCCCCAACCAAGTGTCCAAGACTACCCCGATGAACTGGATCATTTGTGCTGGTGTTGTGTGGGACATCTGTAAGCTGAGGGAAAGGCCAGCCTTTGGAGCAGTGAGCAAGTGTCCCCCCGGTGAGACAAGACTTGCTCAGTCGACATCCCTCGGATCAACCAGTCATCCAGGTATGGGAACACATGGACGCCAGATCTCCTGAGGTGAGCCGCGACCATCATCATTAGTTTTGTGGAAAACCTTGGTGCAGCGGTCAGGCCAAAGGGGAGCACCTTCAAATGATAGTGCTTGTCCCCTTTGAGAAAACTCAGGATTTTCCTGTGCTTCCACTAGTGGATAAGCACGTGGAAATAGGCATCCTGGAGATCTATTGACACAAGCCAGTCCTGAAGTCTGAAAGCGTGGAGAATTTCTCTCAACATCCCTATCTTGACTGTCTTTTATCAGGAACTTGTTCAAGGCACTGAGGTCCAAGATGGGACGGAGTCCTCCTCTTTCTTGGGTACCAGGAAATACTGGGAATACCAGTCCTAGCCTCTCTGCTCCGGAGATACTTTTTCCACGGCACCCTTCAAAAGAAGGGCTTGTAAGTCTTCCTGGAGCTCCTGTTCCAGTTGCTGAAGGGGGTAGGAGGT
Source organism: Ambystoma mexicanum (assembly GCF_040938575.1). NCBI lineage: Eukaryota > Metazoa > Chordata > Amphibia > Caudata > Ambystomatidae > Ambystoma > Ambystoma mexicanum. The sequence goes on from NC_090933.1 coordinate 1,153,294,229, forward strand.
TGACTGTCCAGGTGACTTCTCAGGAAAAGCAGACAGTAACCCCATTGGACGCCCTGGAGAGCCCAGGAATGAGAGGTAATCTCCAGCCATTAGGACCAGTGCTCACCTATCCGTCTTCCAACCAGTGAATCGTGAGGGGAGAAAACAAAGCAGTTTTATTGACGGAGCCACCCCAGCCACTGCTGTTGGCCTCTGGATGCCCCCCTGCTCCTTCCGGAGCACGGGAAATGCCTCTGCTCTGCCTGGGTTGTGGGAGCTGCTCTTTCCTGCCAAAGGAAACGTACCGCATGTAACCTATTCTCCTTGCGGTTAAGTTAAAGGCCGGTTTAGCCGGTTGTTGGATAGCTAGGCCCAGTGACTTGGCAGCTAGCTTTCAGTCCATAAACCCCTCGAAGGACTCGGTATTTGGACGGAAGACATTGTTGCCATCAAAGGCGACATCCAGTGATTTGTTCTAGACATTGGGCTAGAACCCAGATGTTTGAAGATAAGCCTGTCTTCTCAAGACAGTTGCTGACCCCATGGATGTCCCAAAGCAGTACGCAACATCCAAGCCCACCTGCAATGATGACGGGCCACCTCCTTACCATCATTCACAAGTCTCTGGAAGCTCGCCCGCATTTCCCCTTCAGGAATGTACTGGGGTTGGCTTTCCCGACAGCAGACTAAAAGCCAAATGTGTACTTAGCGAACGTGCAAGACGCGTTAACAGCTTTAATGGCCATTCTACCCAAAGAGAACACCTTCTTGGCTAAAGCGTCAACCTTCTTTCCTTCCCTATCTGTAGGGAGTATAGACATGGATATGGTGGGTTTAGTATTAACAGTGGCTGTCTGCACCAGCAACCCCTCTGGCGTTGGGTGTTAGGACTGATTTTCTATACTCTGGCCTGGTGGACAGATGTATAGAAGGCTAACCTATATTGTGACACGGACAACTCTGGGGATCTGTAGCCAAACCAGTTTGGGTAGCAGTGACAGGCGGTCTAGGTTAAGTTCTTCAGAAGTGGTGAGCTTGTAAGGGGTCCACAATAAGGTCACACAATGGGAATCACAAATTACACTTAGACAGTATGTATAAAAATAGTTATTATTTATTGGCCAAAACACACTATGGAAAAATGACTACTAGTAAGTACAGTTATCACACAACACTAATAAACATAGATACATATATATATGCACTTGTTATAGGGCATAGTACACATCACAAACTCCTGCAGAGAAAAGGTTAGGTTTTTATTATACACTCAAGTGCCACAGAGAATGATTCCTAACTAAATGTGTCCAGCCCTATGTTGTCTGGGGCCTTTTTCCCAATAGTTCAGGTAAAAGTCTTTGAAGCAGGAAAAAAGCAGGTAGGGTCTCTGGGGTCCAGTGAAGGGTTCTTATGTCTAGGGTATGAGTTAAACTAACTACCAAAAGTAACCCCAACTTTCAGAGATCCTGCGCAAGCAAGTTATGGCAAAGCCAGAATTGTTAGAATAAAGGTTTATTATAAGCCCATTGACTTATAACATATAGGGGTAGGTAAGAAGCTCTGTAACTTACCCCCCCCATACTCCGATTCTTCCCCAGACTTGGCAGGACAAAGGAGGAGGGTCTGAGGTTGCTTTTCCCACCGAAAGTCGCAGTCCTCGATTCACAGAGGTTGCAGGTTCTAGCTGATTTTATGGTTGGTGCCTTTCACTATTGTAAGGACTCTCAAAGGAAGATTTCAGCAAAACTTGATGCAGGAACCCTCTCAGGACTGGAGTCAGGTCAGTTAAGTAATCTCAGACGGTGGTCACCGCAGCACGGCGACGCAAAGAGACTCAAGAGCCGCTGCCGGACTTTCCCTCCTTTCGCTGGTCCCCTTGACGCTAGGATGGCAACATCTCGCAGAGGTCAGTCTTGTAGGGCCAGCTGAGGATTGCTCAAGTTCCAGGTCGAAACTCGGAACGTGATGCCAGAGCACGGTAGCCCACAATCGGAGCTGGTCAGCCAAAGGAACCTGGGACACTTCCGAAGGCTCTCCTTTACAGGATACCGAGCAGACATCAGAAATGGATGTTCCCTCCACTCCAAGGGTCACAGCTCCTTTGCAGGACTGCTAAATATCTTGAGCAAGATAGGGCTCCTGCAGGACAGCAGCACAAGTTGGTTGCCAGGCCTCCTTCCGTCAGGTCTCTGGCTTCTTTGCAGGTCTCACAGCTGGACCACTGGCGGGAACACTCATGTATACCACTCAGACACACCGAAATCAGTTTGTGGATTGGGACCAGACAGTCCCAGCCCACATCCTGCCAGCAAACACACACAGCTATCCAGTAGACCGCCAAAATCTTCTGCTTTCCTGGGCACTGGAAGTCCTTAAGGATTTTCCTGGCCCCTCAGGCCAGGAAGAGGACTAAAGAACAAGACAGCAAAATGACAAGCAAAAACTCTCGTGGCATGGCCATGTTGGACCAGTAGCCACAGTTAGTAGTCAAACGCGGTAAGGCTAGCATGAAAAGTCCCCAAAAGTGGAAAAAAGTCACTGCTGACACCAGCTTATCCTTTTAGCAAAATAAGGACAAAAGGCAATCTTTCAACCATGTGTCACATATGGAGCATACACGGGAGATTACTAGAGTTACCCCTCAATTAGGAGTTATATGTGGGACCTTTAGTACCACATCAGACCAAAGCAGCACTAATTGTAAAGGATACTAAATCATGTAACACTGACAAAACAAAACCTTCACTGGGGACAGAGAGTTTACCATCCGAACTTACTATGTTTCTATTGAACACTCGCTCCCTAGTGAAACATACCATAGATCTACACGACTACATCCTGGGGCAAGCGGTAGACGTCGTGTGTCTTACGGAAACATGGCTCACTGAAGCCCCTGGACCTACTATAGAACAGGGGACCCCCCCGGGCTATGTATATTTTGGGAAACATCGTGAGGGAGCTATAGGGGGTGGAGTGGCTATAATATGTAAAAAACAGCTGGGGTTTTACAAGGCCAAAGTCGAGTGCACAGGTAGTGATATCATCCATGTTAAATTGATCTCAAATTTCAATTGCAGCATGAACCCAGTATTACTCTAACGTCCACCTGGGGAATCAGATAGTTTTAATGATGATATTGTTAATATTGTCACACCCATGATAACAACTAATTTAGCCTTGGTTATCTTAGGTGATTTTAATCGTTGGAAAAATGACACACGGGATAAGAAAGCATTGGAATTGGAAAAAATGCTGAAAATCCACCATATCACAGTTCATAACACTGAACCCACACATAATAGGGGTCATATTCTGGATTGAATTGGTAGGGGAAATATACAGATCGAAAACATTATGATCACTCCTTGCATCTGGTCTGACCATTTCTTTGTCTCAGGCCTGTTGAAACTTTCGGCTAAAGCACGCAGTGCATAAGGCCACATACATGGCCAAAACCCGAAATTCTAAGGGTGTTACTGCCCCTGTTTTTGTCGTTTGTATGCAATCCCTGATGACTAAAACAAATTATCTTGATGGCCCAGGGACCCTTATAAATAGTTATAATGAGGAGATCTCAGAAATGCTAGCTAAACACGCCCCTATGAAAGATACAACTGTCAGAGATCTACCAATTCGCCATAAATGGTTTTCCCCAGCCCTGGCTGAATTTAGGGCCAATAAAAGACAGGCAGAACACGCATGGCGAAAGGATAACGCCACAAAGAATATGTTGACCTGGAAATCTAAAGAGAGGCATTATAAGAACAAGATCATTGAAGCAAAAAAAAAACCTTTTACAATGATCAAATCAACTTAGCTGGGGATCAGACAAAGGAATTCTTGACTCTTCATAACCTGGGAAAAACCAATCGCCTCTAGTCCCTCTATTAAACCTACAGTCGATGACCGTAATAGAGTACAGAAGGCATTTCCTGACAAACATAAAATCAAGAAGGAACCTCCAGCATCCTCACCCCCAGTTCTCATATCTAATCATAGCCAGACTGAGGCATAAGAACCCTGTGTCAATCCCTTAAAGAACTTGTAAAATCAGGAATCTGAAATCTTAACTCAACTAGATCAGCCCACAGGGTTTAGATTCAAGGAATCCACCACAGTTGAAATGCTTGACAGACTTAAAACTATGCATCCTACCAACTGCAACTGCCCGGGAGAATTGCTCCCGTGAAAATATTTATTAGAACATAAGGACTTATTTGCGCCCTTTCTTTGCAGATTTGTGAATTCCTCCTTTCGAACTGGTGTTATTCCCAAGTCAATTAAGAGCGTAGCAGTCACACCGTTACTATAAAAAGTGGGACTGGAACCTACTGATGCAGCAAATTTAAGGCCTATTAATAATACCTTATTTTTTCTTATGCTTATCTATAAAGCAGCCATGATACAGCTACAATCCTATGCCCAGACCACCGGTATACTGCATGTGAAACAGTCAGGGTTCAGGAGTTATCACGGTACTGAGAGTGCACTTTGGGAATTACAGACCACGAAGCTGGAACATAGCAAGTCAGTGCTGCTGATGATGTTAGATCTATCGGCAGCCTTCGACTTGCTAGATCATAAAATACTGCTTGACCGGATGACAACTGTCAGAGGTCTCTCTATGGATGCTATTACATGGCTTAAATCTTTCCTAGAGGGCCGCCAGGTGCGAGTACATTGCGGCGACCGTGCTTCTGAGTCACAATTTATTACATGTGGAGCACCCTAGTGGGCGTGCCTTTCTCCTTTGTTATTCAATATTTACATCATCCCTTTGTGTGGTGATTTAGAACTGCTGGAGATATTCTTCTGCAATTATGCTGATGATTTCCAGCTGGTCCTGGACAGTACCGGAGATCATGAGAAGGATCAACGGACGCTACATGCCGTATACCACACTATAAAATGCTGTATGTCTACTAACTGGCTCTGTCTGAATGCGGCTAAGACCGAACTCATGTTATTCGGTCCTCGACAGGCCCAAGCCAACTTAGGTTTGAGGTATGCCAGCTTCATCATTGACGGTAGCCAGATTAAGGTACTACAGAAGGTAAAGACGCTTGGCACCTACATGGAAGAAAGCTTGGACTGTGAGGCTCACGTAACAGCCATTACTACCAGTACCAACTATCATCTCAAGGTACTTAGGCAAGTAGCGCCATTGGTCTCAATAGAGAATCACATTAAACTTGTGAGAGCGGTGATCCTTCCACGTGTAGATTACTGCAATGCATTACTGGGAGGTGCTAATAAGGCTGATATCCAACAATTGCAGAAAATTCAGATGAAACGTTTGGAACCAACTGCAGCAAGAAAAAAGATACACTGGCGCCCAGTGGCAGCCCGTATTCAGTTTAAATTGTTATCCACATGCCATAAGGGCATCTTTGGTAACGCCCCAGCCTACCTGAAAGATAGGGTTAATATTTACCATCCCAAAAAAAAACTGAGATCAGCTGAGGGCTCCCTATTGGAATTACATTGGGTTAAATGAGCCCGTGGCCTTGGTCGGGCGTTCCAAGTTCAGGGAGTTATGGCATAGAATGCCTTACCAATACAGCTGAGTAAAAATGAGAACCACCTTGCCTTCTGAAAGCAGTTGAAATGACCTTTTCAACCAGTATGAATGATTCTGGTGCAATCTTAGTCATCCTTCTATCTGTCTCTCTGCGCCTAGATGCCAACGGGCTTTGGCGCGGTATAAGTATAATAACATAACATAGTACACCTAGAGTAACCAAAAATTCTATGGGTGTTAGTCTAGGGCAAAACAAAAAAGTGTACCCCATTGTACTGCAGTGTAAGCTGCTTTGAACAATGATAAAAGTTACCACAAGTGATGAAAGGTAACCAAAAGTAGTAACACAGTAGCACGACTAAAGGAAACAAGGTCTCCCAGTACTGACAGCCTGAAGGACATGTCAGTTTCCCCATGACATATGAGCAAAAGCCAGTGCATTGAAGCTTAAGGCTTCGCTGCAGTGTAAAATGTACAGGTCAGATTCAGAAATAAAAGAAAAAAGTTTGGGGGTTCCAAAAAGATGGAAGGAAAGGTGCACTAAAGAGAAATCTTTCCTAACATTGGGTGAGTGAAGCGATAAGGTGGGGCTCTCCTGGGCGGCCTGTACTACTTTGCAAAATCGGAATTCACTAGGGGGATGGTGCATGGCCTCTGTCACAAGGTGGTGATGCAATCAGCAATAGCCACATCAAATGGCATGGCCCTCTCAATAGAGTGTCCTTCCTCCAGACGTCAGTGAACTGGTAGCCCGACAAGGGCCTGGCTGGGGCACTCCAGCCTGGGGTATCCACCACCCTATCCACAAAGGCACAATAATTAGCATTAGTATGCCCATAAGGGTGAGTCTCTTGTGTCTCCAAATCAGGAGAGGTGTCCAGGCCACTGACCTTGTGAACACCCTCAGCCAAGGTGGTTAAATCAATCTGTTCAGCAAAATAATCTTTACCTCCAATACCTTCATAAGCAGAGTCGAGGCGACACAGTATCTGCTCATCATCATATAAAAATTCTCACGATTGTGTCTAAGAACTCCGTCCTTGACTGTGGGACATACGAATGCTTGGCGATGGGCGCTGGCACCGATGGTCCTGTGCACATCGGTGTCGAAAGACTCATCAATGCCTGAGGCTCACTGGTTCTGTTTGGCGCTGGAGGCAGACTAGTGAACACTGGCGCCGAGGCTGTACCGACTTTACTCGGCGCAGGGCCGCAGGCTTTGATGAGAATGACGTAGTAGTGGTCAGATTGGGGCCAGGGTCACCGGGCATCACTATAGCTACCAAGCCCTGCTGCTTCGAGGGATCACCTGTACCCGCAGATGCCTTTCAGAACATTTCGAGCATCTGCTTTTTAAAGGCCTCCTGCTCGGCCCTCAACGCAGGCCTCGCCAACGACTTACCGGGCTTATCCGACGAGTCTGAAGCATGCCTGCGTCGATGGTGCGGTTTCTTCTTATGGGAGGAAGAGGAGTGACTCTGAGACTGCAATCTCTTTTTTTGTTTTCTTTCGATGCCCGTCCTCCTTTTCAGGAGTAGGCCCTTCCATCTCAGGTTCCGACGACCAGGTGTTCGACAACGCTGCAGCCTTCGATGGGGGCCAACCTAGCACAGGTTTCGCAGCCCCCGTTAGCAGTGATTTAGAATTCATTTGTTTCCAGGAAGCACAGTCCTCAGTGACGTGACCAACACATTTTGGAACTGCTGTCCCTGCAGCGTTTGAAGTCGGACACCTTGGGAGTGGACATGCACTCAAAATTGTGAATTAGTCAGTGGAAAAGGTTTTCTTGTGTGAGATGTTCCTTGTGCAGAGTGTATGGAAAAAAGGAACTGAGGTACAGGGGTTTAGTGATGCAGTATATGTCTGACGACCGACATCACGCCCGGAGGCGATGACAAAGCATTGCAGCAAGATGGATGGACGGCAGAGTCAAGGCGCATTACGCCCTGTCAAAGTTTTTTCCAAGCAGCTGACGCCGGAAGAGATATCTGATGAGGAACCTGCAGGAGAAAGGCAAGCCATTGAACATTTCTTTTTTACACTTTTTTCTATTAATACACACAGTTGTCAAAGTGGTTGGGGAATAGAAGAGGGGAGACTTACTTGCGCTATCCCCTTGGTTTAAAATTGCTGGCACAAGGGTATTCCAAGGCAGAGGAAAGCTCTGGTCTCTAACCATTCCTAGGGCACATTGGGGGTGACCTGCACTCTTTGAAAGCTGCACCAGTACCCAGGTTCCTCATAGGAGGTGAAGGACTCCTGCAGATGCTAGCTACTCTTACCCGGTACGAGTGAAGAGGAAAGGCCCAATCTTGTTCCTGAAATAACTTGATTGGGTCTCGCAGCAACAGAAGCCAAACCACCAGATGGTTTCCTTCTACAACGGTGAACCGTCCCAGCAAACGAGTTGACCATGCCTTCAATCAGGATCCGTGGTGCTGCCTTTGGCACTTCTTCAAACTGCTTCCAACAGCTGTTCTGCATTCATCAAACCAGATCAATGCTGCATCGTACCAGCAGTGTGTGTCACCTGTTCAGCTCAAAGATTAGCTCAATGCTGTAAATGAATTTGAACCACTGCCTCTTAGGACAACACTTCAAACCAGCAAGGCCACAGCATTGAACCACACCGAACCTCAACCCAAACCGCTGCGAGCATTGTGTCACTTGTCAACTCAACCAAGTGGTAACCATCGTATTGAACAGACTCAACCTGTGGACCGATCCGGGTGGCTCACTGAACTGTAGAAGCGGCAGTGGAAGGGCAGTTGCTGCAGAGGGTATTGCTGCGTTATGCTGGTGTATGTGAACATTGCAGAGGTGGAGCATCACTTGCTATCCAGCACTAGCCCAGGTTGGCAGCTGAGGGTTGCAACGTGGAATTACGGTGCAGAGGGTATTGCAAAAACAAAGCGATGTGGAGTTTTGAGCTGACTGCGGACGTGAGAGCAGCCGGGTTTGCTACGGCTGATAGCCTGGAGCCTGGCATTGTCACTCATTTGATCCTTTATTCGTACAGCCAGGTTTGCAATGGCCGATTGCCGACAGCCTGCAGCCCGGCGTTGATCCTCACTTGCTCCTTTTTTTCATTAAACAGCTGTGAAAATTAACTGATGACCTTCCAATACCCGACAACCCAGCAGCTTCTGGGGTAAGTCCCAATAACTCTGGATTCAGTTTAATGAGACGGTCGTGTACACTTTTACTGACATTGGCGGACACTTTACCATCAACTATCCATATTGTGTACTTTCTGGGTGCTAGTTCGGATAAGAGATTAAAAACACTAGGAACAGCACCTCAATTCTAGAGAGGTGCTAGATAAGTACATGCACAAAAGGCTTGATATGGATAAAGAGATAATTTCAGATGAAATGCTGGATGTGCACACAATCTGTGCATGCAATGTAGGCTGCAACATTAAATGCTGCCCTTAACTTCAGTGTGACAAACCTTGGGATTACCTGTTACTCTAATACAATTCCTCTTGCTACTGCCTCTTTCTGGATTTATTTTGAAGCTAGTGATATTTGGAGCGACTGACACAGAAAAACAAAGAGGAAAGATCACAACATATAATGACCTGCTGATTACACAACGGGCGGCAGAGACATGCCCAAAGAGGGTTGTGAATGCTAATCCCATGGAGGGTGTACCTCCTGTACACCTGCCAGGCGTTGTGCTGCAAAAATCACATGCATAGATAACAACTCGCTCCTTAGACTATGCTATAGTCTCCAAAGAGAAGCAGGTGAAATAACAGGCATGGAGGTAACAGAATTGGAGCCGCCCATTATCTCTATCTGCTCACCTGCCTCCAAAGCAAGAGCTCATGCCCAAAACATAATTGGGGTAGTCTAACCGTTATGGGATTTGGAACAGGAGCCCATGGCTGACTCTTCTACAGATTGCTCTGATGCTATGGAAAATACTGCTAGGCCCAGGAGGCAAGAGGCTGAAATACCGCATGATGACCTCAGATGACTTCTAAAAGCAATCGTGGAGCTATGCACAAATATCTACCAGGGCCAAAGGCACTGAATCAAGAGGATTCACTGTTTAGAAAAGTTAAACTGCATTCTTCAATGTTTATAGATAACGATGACGGCCCGCTGGGCAGCAGTGCTATGAGCCAATCTCATGGTGAAGTAGAAGAAGCAATATCCATTATAGGAAACGCTGAGGACAGTGACAATTGTTCGAGTGTCGTGCATGTGCCGTGTGGGCAAACATCCCAAAGCATCTTAGACGACAGTGTGGAAATCATCATAGATGCACAACCCGCACTACCCAACGTAGGAACGTAGGAAGATGGGCCGGTGCCTCCTGTTGTGGCAGTAAATCACTTCAAACACAGGAGAGGAAGGAAAAACAGATAACCTAAAGGAATACAATCCGGCAAAGCCTACCAAAGAAATGAAAGAGTATGCAGGAAACCTAAGAAAAACACATGTGCCTTGGCCGAGGTAGTGTCTGTGAGATATGAATGTGTAAGCACCGAATAAAACAGAGTTTCACAAATTAGCAATAACACAGGAGGCCATGAATGGGCAAACATTGAATATAAGGAAGAAGGTGACTGTGGGCACACTGGACGGATGGGTGCATTGTGCCAGGACCGACTCTAAATATTCAAACAACCGAGCATCTGGTTTATCAGTGTGTGTGGATTTGACTGCGTGTGAAATAACAGAGGTCTTGATGGAGGAAGAGGATTTAGTAGCAGCCACTGCATAGGATGAATCCACAAGGGAAACAACTTGAGGTGGAAACCATAGAATTATGAGCAAAGATGCTACAATACACGGAAAATCCCAAGAATACAAAGGTTAAGGAATCAGATAAGAAAATATGAACTATAACTGACATTTTTGCAACACTGGAAGCACCCTACTTAGACAGGAAAGCTGTATTAAGTCTACTGCACACATTCCCACAATTTAGTGTAATTTCTTCAATGGACTTGCTGGTATTCGCCCTACCGGACAGCGAATGGGATGAGAATTGGGCGTGTATACATCTTTCCAATCCAAATGTGGCTGACTGTATCATGCCCTTTGCAGCAAAACCTCTAGGTATGGGCTACCTATTTCAACTGGGAAACACCCATAATGAACGGGATGACAACAAATACATTGAAGCTTTTGCAGATGGAGCTGATATGAAGGTTATGAGACGGTCCTGATGGGGACAAGCCCTGATCCTATGGTACCCCCTGAAAGGGACTGGGTTTGTGTCCCCCACACAATGGATGGAGCAGAAGGCTACTGAATTAGGGCGGATGTGAGCTGCCAGTTCCGCTCCAAATTCAGTTCGAACACTAGAGGTCATGCCCATGTACTTCATGACCCCAATGTTTTAGCTAAAATCCAGGAGAACGATATCTTCCTTCGCCAGGAAACTTGGCTGATAAAAAAGCTAAGCGTGGATGGTCATGTTTGCTCTAACTGTCCGGCTAGAAAAGGATTGATGGGCAGACCTAAAGGTGGACTGGTGAGCGGTATATGCAGTGGGATAATGTCAAGGCGAATTGAAGTAGAGGGTGGGGGTGATTATATTATTGTAGTACAAATGTGGAAGCAAGAGGTCAGCAAGATTATTATTTACATCTTATTAATTAATATCTATAACCCACCAGGAGGCAAACACATCGGGCATTATGAAGGCCCTTAGCATTTTATAGTTGAATGGATGGCGCATTACCCCCTGGGCCGGGTTAAGGTAGTTTGAGACATTAACGCAAATTGTAACAAAGCAGCGGCTGCAAATGAATATGGTGAAGTAGAAACATCCCACCAGGGATCCAAATGGTTACACTTTATGACATCAATGGGACTGCCATTCGTAATACCTTTGAACCCTGATAGTTCAGAAGAGCCATTCACGTGGACCAATGAGAGGTTGAGAAGCTGGATTGACCATGCTTTTGTGAGGATCGTAATTTTAGTGCCACCAACCTCACTTTAAGTGGTCCGCAATACAGAGACCATAAAATGATGGTAATATTCTTCCCAACTACGCATTCCCCAGAGAGGGTATGAAATCCAGCGGAGATCCACGTTAATAATGGAAAAAACCAAATCAGCTGGCGGGACAAAAATATACCTGCACTAAATAATCGTATAGCAAATGATCAAGTTGAACAAGAGGAGGTTGTCTTGCTCCTTAAAGATTATGCATACAGCAATGGTGTTAAGCCTATAACAAGCCAGGGAAAAGTGACAAACAAATTGCACAGGGAATATGATGCTGAAATATCAAGGAAAAGGACAAACTAAGAAGGGTCCGGCAATTGATTAAGATGGGTAAAAATTGCCAAATTAGCTCAAACAAATGTGAGGCATTGGTAAGAAATACAAAAACGAATTATAAAAACTGGCTAAGGAAACATATTTCTTGTGGTACGGCAAGAAGACGTAGGTTATTCCTCCTCCTTCGACAGAACGATTCTAGGAAATTCTGGTACAAGGTCAGAGAGATGACAAATCCAACTGAACATGCCTTGTTAAACCTTATTGCTAAAGACGAATCGGAGAACTATATTGTGGAGCTGTTTGGATACAACTCTAAAAAGACAGACACTACCAGACTTTCTAATACCTGCTGTGGGGATAGTATGGTCTCCTATGAAGAAAAGGTTGAGAAGGCCATAAAGAGGCTATTAGTATCTAGAACCCCCAGGCTTGATGGCCTGGCCAACATAGCTATGAAGGAAAACATTGAGGTATGGACTCCACTCCATTCTTGGCAACATTGTTTGGTAAGATTGGGAGAGATGGCCTTATCCCACCTTCATGGAGGAAATCACTGCTGATTGCAGCCCACAAGAAGGGTGATCGGGGCATAGCCTCTAACTATAGGTTATTGGTTATGTTAGATGCCCCTGCAAAATAATGTTGTTCCTTTCTACTAGATCGCTTAAAAGCTTGGGAAGAGAGAGATTCCAAGATGGTGGCTGCAGCGTAGAGACGTGCGCTGGAGTCTCTCCCGATGGGACGCGAAAATAAAGCACCTAAAAATAAGCATTGGGAAATCAGTGGCGCATTTTTCCCCCCGACTCTCGGTTCCTGTTGGGCACGGAGACCCCAGCGAGATCGTGTGGGGGTGCGGCGGCAAGTGTTGAGTGCACACACCCCATCCCAAGAAGTAACCAGCGGCACGATCCTGAGGCATCATATGGGATTGGAGAACCACAGAGCCTGGGAGCAACAGGAACCCCCGCCGATACGACTCCAGATGCCCAGCTTGGGGGAGAGGACTGACTTTGCAGGCGGGGAGGAGAGCAAGTGGACGCCCCGGGAGGGGTGAGAAGAGGACGCTGGCAGAGCAGGAGACACGGAAGCCTGCCACTCGGGAGGGACGTCCCCAACCTGGAGGGGACCTGGCGCGGGATCCTCTCAAAGAAGGTAGCCCCCCAGCTTAGAAAAGACACTGCCGGCAGAGTTAACGGTGCACCTCTGTGAGGCGGGCACGCAAGACCAGGGGCCAGAGCTGGACTGGGATGAGCTCCGATCCAGGAGCAGACTATGCGACATGGACAGGCTACACGGAGGAAGAGAGCCCCAGACGGATAGTTGGGGGAAGGACCGGGGGGGGAAACTAACCGCATAGTCCGTCTGGGAGGCAGATATATTACTACCCCCCGCCCCGTTAACCTCCACTCTCGCCGGGAACAACCAGGTAAGCGAGCCAGCCAGAGGCAAAGGACCGAGATGTCTACCAGAGGAAAAGAGGGCACACAGGAGGAGGTGTATTCGGCCCTGAAAAAACACACAGCCCTTCCATAATGCTGCTGCAATTGACAGGCGGTCTGACTTCTCCACCCTCGGAGGGACAGGAGAACAAACAGGATCAGGTCCAGAAGAGACCTTCCGCAATACAAGGCGGCATCAGAGAGTGAGGCGGATAGTCAAAGCATGGAGCGCAGCAGATTCTGTGGCACATGGAAGCAAAGTGAGAACGGGGAAAGTATCCCTTCCCAAACACCACCATCCCCCTCTGCAGCTATTAGACAAGAAGGGTGGGCAGAGGGGACCGCAGCATAAACTACACATTGGAGGCGGTCTTCGATCCCCACGAAGCACATTATCGGCGGCCTGGGACAACAAGGAAGTCAGCCACGACCTAACAGTGGAGCAAGGGAACTCCCCGAATTGAGGACACAGAACACAGGCCTGGCTAACTTCCACTAGCCTCCCCCCTAGAAACAAGTTTGAGCAAAACAGAAGAGGGAGGGCCAGTGCAAGGAATAACGTGCTGCGTGTGGACCCCCCTCACGGGAGAGAACGGTAAGGGGAGCGCAGTACATAGATCAGACACCTACAGAAGGGCAAGAGCCCACCTGTGGAGGGCTGAGGACCACCGCAGAAGCAATTATGTCAAAGACAAAAGGGGGGCCACCCCAGGCACAAACACATTCCTCCAAACAGGACCCAAGCCTGATTCAAATGCGGACCTCGGACAACCCTGTGAACACAAGAGGGAAAACACAGGAGGATCGACCTGGGGTGCAGAACCCAACCCCCCAGCAATCGCCACCGGCCTCGAAAGATGACATGCAGGCATGGTTTAGGGAACTCCAGGAAAAATGTATGTCCACGGTGCAAGACCAGTTAGCATCTCCGACAGAAGATATGAAGCAAGTGGTCCAGGAACAACGAACAGACACGTTGGAGAGAATTGTCCAAAACGTGGAAGAGGAAGCGCAGCAAAACAGTGAAATGCAAGAACACCTGGTGAGGATAACACATAACTTAGAGCTGCAGTGCGAGGACCTGGAAAACCGCTCCCGCAGGTACAACATACGCATAAAAAACATGGTGGAGTCAGTAGAGGATAAAGATCTTAAGACAGCAGTTCAAGAACTCTTCAAGGACATCCTGGCAGCGGAAGAGGTTGAGGACATCAAAATCGACAGGGTGCCTCGGGTGGGCCCAAGGAGGACAGGCTAGCCGGGGGGTGCACCACAGAGACATGCTGATGGCCCTATCTTCGTACCCTGAGAAATAACAGATACCGAGGAAGGCTAGAGGATGGATCACATCAGGATGAATGGAGTGTATATCCAACTTTTTCAAGACCTAGCTCTGGTGACACTACAGTAAAGGAGGGAGATGGCACCAATGGTTAAGGAACTGGTGATGAGGAAAATAAGGTACAAATTGACATTCCCTTTTGGTCTTCCCTTCTCTTGGGAGGGGAAGCAGTGGAGGGTAACGTTGTGCGAGGAAGGTTTACAGGTGATGGACATCCAGGAAGAGAAGAGAGACGAAGGGAATCAATGGACAAGGGAGGAGACATGCAGGAAGCCATGGGAATGGAAAACAGTGCAGCACAAGAAGAAACAACAAGGGTGTGGGAAACGATGATCGCATCCAGTCAGTCACTACCCACGAAAAGGACACAATGAACATGGCAAGGAGGAAGTAGGAACGAGACCGGGGAGGAATGGCGACATAAGCAAACCACTGGACAATCCGGAATTGTGGCCTATTGGGGGAGCCCCACCGCCGGAATCCTGCGAAGACAGAGGTAAATGCGGGGTTTAGGACTCCACGTGAGTTTTCACCCGTGTAAGCAGAGGATCAGGAGCGATGGGCTGAGCGCCCTTAGGTCCCTGGGCCCTCCTTCGGGACAGTTGTTGGATTGTTGGGGGAGTTTATTGTTCGGGGTTGTCAGGGGGAAGGGGAGGGGAACTGGGAGTAAGAATGGAAGAAGGATACAGGGGAGATATAACACCCTTCTTGGGCTAAGAGGACATGGGTAAACTGAAAATTTTCACGTTTAATGTGAGGGGTCTCAATGCCTCGGTTAACAGGAAGAAAGTAGAGAACCTACTAAAAAGGGAAAGAGGGGACATTATATTTCTGTAAAGAAACACACATCAGATCCCATTGCAAAACAAAACTGCATCTGAGAGGCTACAATCTTGTAGTCCAGTCCAACGCACAAGACAAAACAGTAGGTGCATTGATAGCGTTTCATGATGGCCGGGACACTCAGCTACAAAACACATTGAGCGCTACATTTTTGCCAACGCTTCAACAGATGGGTACCAACTCACTTTAGTCTCTATATATGTACCCAATACAGGGCAGGACAGCTTTTTGCGGGAGACACTGGGGAAACTGGAGGAATTTGCAAAAGGGGAGATAATACTGGGAGGGGACCTTAATCTGGCATGGCACCCAACAACAGATAGGAGCACTGGAGGAAACCAGAGGCAAGGGGCACCTACAAAAAACATCTGCCAAAAGATGGGCCAGTTGGCGCTGTGCAATGCATGGAGTGAACTCAAAGGGCAGCAGCGGGGATATACCCACTTCTCCATGTCGATAACACATAGTCTAGGATTGACTATTTCTGGGTCTCAGTGGGGCTAATAGGGAAAGTCCAAGGGATGGAAGTAGGCCCAATCTCGCTATCAGATCATGCCCTCTTATGGATGGAAATCACAACTCCAGAGAGAAATAGAGGGCTGTGGAGGCTCCCGCAAAAAATAATCCAAGATACCATCTTAGAAAACACTATTAGGGGAAAAAATAGAAGAGTACTTTGCCCACAAAGACACACGGGACGTCAAGTTGGGAATATTCTGGGAGGCTTTCAAAGCTGTCATGTGGGGCCATATAGCCCCAAAGGCGTCTAAAGATAAACAGAGGTATCTATGGGAAAAAGAATTGGAGAAGAAGATAACAGACATACAAGGGGAACTCACGCGGAACCCCAATTCTAGCCTGAAGAAGGCACTGAGACATGTGCAAGGACAATTAGATGTGCTCCGTACAAAAAAAGCAGAAAAGAGCCTCCTCCACCCCAGACATTGGTACTATACGAAGGCTAACAAGGCCGATAAATACCTAGCCAGACAACTACAGGCCAAACAAGTAGCGCTATCGATTAAGAACATATGAAATTCACAGGGAGAGACACAAACTCGCACAAGTGACATATGGTAGGTCTTCAGAGACTACTACCAATCACTGTACGCAACAGGCAACCCAAAACAGCGCAGACCAAGAAGCATACTGCACTACTGGTATATTATACAGGTAATATATACAGGTATTACATCGATCAAGGGAGCAACAATGATTACTTAAAAGCCCTAACCATACCACAAATCACGGAGGAAGATAGAGCATCCTTAAGACGGGGAAATTAGGGAAGAGGAAGTGAAGAAAGCAATAGCAGGACACCCGATAAACAAAGCAGCGGGCCCAGATGGGTTTACGGCCAGGTTTTACAAGAAATACGCAGATTCTCTAACCCCATTCTTAACAAAGCTATTCAACACATTCAAAGAAGTGGGGAATGTGACTCAATCTATGAACGAAGCCAAGGTATTAGTCTTTCATAAAGCAGGAAAGGATCAGTCGCAGCCAGGGTCCTACCGCCCAATTGCCCTAATCAATCTGGATGCAAAGCTTTATACAAACATTCTAGCAGCTAGACTCTCACCACTCCTCCCCAAATTGATAAACACTGATCAATCAGGCTTTATCCCCAGTCGGCTAACACATGATAACTTGAGATGAATCATACATCTGGGAGAGAAGATAGGCAAACATACCCCGGCAATACTGTTACCATTAGACGCCGAAAAGGCATTTGACCAGGTGGAATGGTCACTATTATTCCGAATGCTAAAATATATGGGGTTTGGAGAACAGTATGTGATCAAGGCTAACTATAAAACACCATCAGTTAGAAGAGCCATAAACGGGGAAGTCACGGGCAGCGTGGAGATATAAAGAAGCACAAAACAAGGATGTCTGCCGTCTCCCCTATTATATGCTATCTTCTTAGAACCACTCCTAATCAGAATCAGAGAAGCATCCACTCTCACAGGGATAGGAATGGCAGGAAGGCAGCATAAGGTAGTAGCATATGCGGATGATATGCTGGTTGCCCTTGCGGAGCCGGCATGTACTCTCCCCGAAGCAATACACAAATTAGAAACATTTGGGGCAATTTCCAGGCTGAAAATTAACAGACATAAATTGGAAATTGTAATACTGGCAGGGGACAGAAGGGAGATAAAACGTAGAGCGACCTCCCTAAATGTAAGGATAGCAGATAAGAGGTTAAAATATTTAGGCATAACCCTTACGGACAGGGTGGAATGCCTATTTGGGGGAAATTATCCGGATTTGTTGGAGAAAATTAAGAGGAACTTAGAGCGATGGAACCCCCTAGCGATATCATGGTGGGGATGTATTACATCGATAAAGATGACCATTCTGCCGAGGTTGGTTTACTATTTCCAGGCAATCCCGATAAGGGTCCCAAAGTCCTTTTTCAGAGCACTGACAAAAGTAATTACAAGGTAGCCAGAGCAGTACTAACAGCCCCAATTCAAGAGGGGGGAATGACTCTCCCACATTTGTATAAGTACTATCAAACGACGCAACTGTGGGTTTGAAAGGAATGGATGGTGGAGGACCAACCAAAAATATGTGCGACGCAGGACAGGGCGCTGGCGAGATCCTCTCTAGCGGAGATGCTGTGGGTAGAGAAACATTTCAGACACCCCAACCTTCGAATTAGCAAAGTCATGAGGGTGCCACTTGAAGCCTGGGACGAACAAACGCGGAAGGACATCTTAACAGAAGAGTATGCCCCACTCACACCCATGTTCAGGAACCCAGAATACCCGCCAGAAATGGAGAAGGGGGTGTTCCATAAGCGGGAGTTGGCAGGGTGCACGAAAATAGGGGATATGATACAAGACCATGACATTAGCTCATTTGAAGCCTGTAAATTGCACCTGAACCTTAAGGAGTCGACATATGCAAATATGAACAGCTTCGGCATTGGCTAGCGACACAGACCATCAAACATGCGGACACGAGGGATCTCACACCATTCGAAAAATTCACATTAACTAACGCAGGATACACAAAATTAGTTTCATCAATGTACAGAAAGAAGACCTCAGGTGGAGTTACATGCTGAAATGGGAAAACATACTGGGGGAATATAATAGTGGGAGGAGCTCTGGAAAAACATTCCCAAACTGACACGTTCGGTCCAAATGAGGCAAATGTGGGTAAAAATCGTGACCCAATGGCACTATACTCCGGAGAGACTAAACACAATGTACCTGCACACATCCAAACTTTGCTGGAGAGGCTGTTCGGGGGAAGGCAACTGGAGGCATATATGGTGGGACTGCCAAGGGATTCTGGGCCGAAGTGAAGGAACAGATGCAGGGGATGTTTCCAAACGTTGGCCAACTGGGAGAGAGGGTATGGTTACGTGGGTTAAAGGACTCGACCACAAAGACATTTTCAAAACCACAATGGAGAAGCTTTATGGGGATAGTGATAGCAGCTTGGTTATCAATAGCCCAGAATTGGAAACAACGGGACCCACCATTGGTGCATGGCTGGTTACAGAAGGTATGGACATTAGTGACAATGGAAAGACTAACTCATAATCTACAGGGCACAAGTGGGTCATTCAGGAAAGAATGCGGTGCAGTGTTGGAATACCTCCAAACAGACTATATGGAACAATGGTGCTCACTCAAAATGAGAATATTGGACTTATTCACGGCATGAGAGATATCCGAATAGGAACCTAGGCCAGTGATCTTCCGGCGGGAGGGAGTAAGGAAGGGGGTGGGAGTTGGGGTTGAGTTAATGTTTGTAATTCATGTATGTGAAAACAATAAAAATATATTTAAAAAAAAAAAAAGCTTGGGAAGAAAGGTACAATCTCTTGTAAATGCAACAACCAGGCTTTCAAAAGGGAATGTGGACACACAAAAATATCTGGGCACTAAATTTTCTGAATTTGGCAGACCCTGGCATACGGGGACAGAACGCTTTAAGTGGCCTTTGTTGACTTCTTTTTTTAAACCTCTTTTTATTGATATAATAAGGTGTCACTGCCATCATAACATGCATAAATCATTTGACATTAAAAGGTCACCGAACACAGAGACTTTGTTGACTTCTTGAAGGCATTTGGCTGTGTTGATAGAGGACGACTAAGTGAAAACCTGTGGCATTGAAAAAGATGTTTGTCATTTAATTAAGCTCTTCAAGACAGAAACATCAGCGGCAGTAAGACTTGGCAGGGATGGTGTCACTACGGACTACATAGAAAAGATGAATGGTCTAAAGCAAGGCTTTGTCCTCGCCCCAGCCTTATTTAACTTGTATGTAGCAGATCTGGATCCAGCAATAGTCATGCCGGTCTTGTCCCCCAGAATAGGAAATAGACGGATAAGTTGGTTAATGTACACAGATGACACTGTACTGTCTGAAAGTGATGGACTGGAGATAAAGACAAGCTCATTCAAAATCAAATGTAAGAGAAAGCCTTGTGGTTTTGTGTGGAAAGGTTCAACGTGATTTTACCGAACCCAAAGGTTCGACTTCCCAAAAGTTTGATTTTTTTATTTTTCTTATTTCCCTCAAATATATTGAAGAGGGAAAATCGAGATTAAACCCCTGCCCCCTCACCCCAGGCGCAGATACAGAAGAACAGCAGGAAGAACAAGGAGCGCACTTATCATTTGAACCAGGCCCCAGCGCACCCATGGGTGACAAATATGCTGAAAGACACCCACTTCACCAGCAGTGCAACTTCCACGCTACATTACAATAAATGCAGCAATATCACAATGTACAAACACACAAACACAAAAATCCCTGTTTAAAGGCTTGCAAATGCCTATATGAATTAACATGGTCTAATTCCACAGTGTAAAGCCATGTTTTAGGAAAATTACAGCCAAGTTCATTTCTCTCACTGAACACTAGCTGCAGATGCCTTCACTAATACTCCTCGCAAACCCACAAGCAGCCAAGGTTGCGCAGTCAGATAACATTGCTTTCTGAGGACAAACCTTTTTTAATTCTCCAATAATGCGAGTAAGCCACGACAACCCAGTGTTTTTTTTTTCTTTTCTTTCTGGGAAAGAAAGATATTTTCGCAAAGACTCGCACAACATTTGAAACATAATTGTAACAAGAATGGCTCAGGCCTAGCCAATGAGCACTCAGAGCTCAGGTGCGAAATGCTTGCTTCAGCTAAAAAGTTATGGGAACAAATTCATAATGCAACAAGCTAGAATTAGGTAATGGTGGGCTGGCACAGCTAAACCAACCCACTGACGCAAAACTCTAATGTCCAATTATCAGGCTCTCTATAAGGGCTACATAGGTAACCTATTACTTAGCAGCCAATAACAGGAGGAGATAGGTTTCTGGGAGCAGATCCAATTGTGTGAGGTCAGCCTGCAGTG
This sequence comes from Ambystoma mexicanum, assembly GCF_040938575.1. Lineage (NCBI taxonomy): Eukaryota > Metazoa > Chordata > Amphibia > Caudata > Ambystomatidae > Ambystoma > Ambystoma mexicanum. The sequence goes on from NC_090933.1 coordinate 1,153,314,988, forward strand.
TGATTACAAAGCTGGCTTGCAAGCCAGCCCCGGGGGAGACGGCGCCTGAACTCTCGATGTGCACTACGCTCTGCGTGTTTTTTCTTTTTTGCTGCCCAGGAATAAACGCAGTTTGGAACATGTGGCTGCCTGCTGGGGTCTCTGTTGCATTTCTGGGGGCCATATGGGAGGTGTTGGGGTCTCCCATAGCTGGTGAGGATATAACTGCTGGGCCCCACAGCCCTGGTGGGGGTCCAGCTTCTCCCCAACAAGTTGGTGCCCTCTGTGAGGCTCATTGTAACATGGGTGAATGAGCACTGCCTGCGCAAGCCCTGCGTTGAACTGTAGTCCCTGCCTCCGACTCAAATAAGCTGTGGGACCCTCGCCTGCACCTGAAGACCACCGGAAAACACGTAACCGGCTAAAGGCTTCGGGGGCCACTTGGAAATACCCCGCTTGAGGGCAGGTGAGAGCCCTGCAGAAGAAGGGGTCGGGTGAAGCGCCTTGAGGGGGCGTCCAGTAGCAGAGTAAGTGCCAGTGCAGCATAGGAAATGTAAGTCAACCAGCAACATGGGCTTTGAGGGGGGGAAATGTTTCAAGTATTATAATGTATTGTTGATCAGTATGTTGCAGAAATGTTAAGTTCTTTTGTTTGGGTAGAAACTGGGGGGAGGCATTGTAAATTGGGTGGTGGGAGATTGTACATTGTCGCAAAATTCAGCGAATTGGTGGTGATCGGCACGTGAATTGTAGCTGGGACTGGGGCGGTGGCAGTGGTCCCTTCTTGTGTTTTCGAGCCTATTGGGTGGGGTAGTGACTCCCCACATATAGGACAGGAGTGCCGCGCTGGTTGGTCTGGATGGCGATTTCATGTACGGGTGTCTGGATTTCCTATGAATTGACGTTATAGATCAATGAGTAGATGAGGTTCCCTGCTAATTGAGCGTTTTAGTTCAGTGAGTGGATGATGTTTCCCGGCAGGAGGTAGCTAGATTGTTCCCGAGTGCGGAAGATAGTTGGCTGGTTAAGGCCCCCTGGTGAGGAGCGTATCACACGCGAGGCGACGCAGCGTGCGCAGTCCAATTATGAGAGTTTTTATTGTGGTTTACCTTGTTCCAGTTGAGACAGGAAGACAGCTGTGGGGATTGTGGGGTTTTATTTTGGGATTTTTGTGGGGTTGGGAGAAATGGGTTATTGTTCTGTGTATGCACATTTGTCTGTTCATTTGCACTGTGTTTTTAGTTTGGTGACGTCACCTTCAGATTGATGCATAGGACAGAGTTTTGATGGTGAGGAGATAGTGGTGTGGTTTTGGATTTGGAGAATAGGTGACCCAGAGGCGGTGTGTGGAAGACACATGCGCAAGATTGTGGGGGTGTGCCGGAGAAGGCAATGGTTTGGTGAAGATGGGCTGCACGTGGAGTGCACTGGCTAAGGTGCGGAGCCAAGAAGGCTCACAGAATGTTCAATTATCTTCTAACTTTTGCTCCCTGAACAGCGGACTATCGAAATGTTCAAATTGAATTGATGTAAAATGTATCACACAATACAGAAATGACTCCCCTTCACCTGTTGTGTAGCACACAGCTTCCATGCCGAAATAAGTCAGTAAAACATAGTGTGCAAAGATTCAAAAGTACTGAAGGTAAATTAAAAAAGACCATGGCTGCTCATAGGCGGCTTCTCCAGAATCGTGCAGCAATCGCTAAGGACACACATACACAGCACTTACATGGGAATAGGTTTAAAAGCACATGGCTACAGTTGAACTGTGTGCACGAAGGAAAGGGAAGATGCGAGGGGTCAGCTGATGCTGAACCAGCACGAGCAGAGGGAAGAGGGGACTCACCCTTCTGAACCTCCGAGAGTGTAATATTTGATGACACAGATGGTAAGCAAGGAATGCATTGCATGAGAGAACTGGAAACAGCAGAAGGACATTTAAACACCACACACACACACAATCACAATACACTAAAGAGAACAAACAGGAAGGTGCAGAACAACCCACTAGCAGCACAGGAGCGAGCAAGGGAGGGCTGCAGTGCATGGAAGCAGATTTGAAGGCACAGGTACAGAGGAATTAAATTTAAAGAGAAGATAACGGGGGAGGTGCAAGGAGTAACAATAGCAACAGAGAGGGGGAACTGGAAAGGGAAGAAAGAGATTCGAGGAGGAGAGAAGGACTGAACGAGACAGCACAGCCAAACATGATAGAGGATCAGTAAGGGGTGGTGCAGGATGCATGGGGTTATGGAAGGGAGGAAGGAAAGATGGCGCGCAAGATATTGACTGTGTGCACTGTAGAGTGTGGCAAGAGAAGATGGTTAAAACATTTTTTTTTTTTTTAAAAACAGCAGAGGCAAAGAAAGGCAGATGAGGACAAGTAGGCACAACATTAATTATTAAAGTATGCAATGGGAGGGGCAGTTAAAAACAGCCTCAACACACACGCACAAGAATCACAATAGCAGCATCAACAACCACCACACTATGCACCGCCCATGTGGGGAGGATACATGGGGCAGGACGGGATCATTTCAGCAGACACCACAAGCACCAACGCAGGCACTGTCACCACCTCATGTACAGACACAACAAATTACAGCACCACTACCCCCGGACTGACAAGAATCACAACCCAGGGGCACTGCACAGCAGTAAGCACCCATACAGAACACTGACACAATAGCAACGGTACCGGTTACATGACTGGCAGGGGTTTTTCTGATGGGGAACAAACCTTTCAAAGGACATAGATTGACATTATACCCCTAATAGGACAGCCCAAGACAAACTTGATTTGACTCACTCTGCCACACACACTCATGCTCCACCTCCCCAACAGAGCGGGCGAGACGCACGCCGACACACACACTCACGCACACTCAATAATGCAGAGGACAATTGCATAGGGGTGGTGATAGGTATAAAAATATTTTCTTTTCTGGGTGACAGTGGGGCGACTAGGCCATGCATTAGGGAAGAGACATTTGTGACATCATGAGCGATGTGGATATGACCACCTTATTAATAGAGAAAGCTATAACTTGTTAAACACCAGGCATACACATGTTGAAAGTAAGGAAGATTGTTTAAGAATAGTGGGGGTGGACGGTACAGAGGGGGGTGCATAGAGATGGCGCATAACAAGAGAGTACATTTAGCTACATTTTGAGCACACATCTTTCAGCAAGGAGACTGGGCTTATGCATACACGAATAACGCAGCAATTAAATGAGACACACAAGGTGGAGGAAGGTGCACTTGAGGGGGGGGGGCGTACATTTCATTGACAGTTCACCACGGGAGGAGAGAAATAGAGGTAAAGGGTGGATGATCCATGTTCCCAACAGACTGAATTTGGCGACAAAATAACACAGTGCAAGTAGTAATGCCACTAGCGCTTTTGAACACAGCACTGTCACAAATGCATTAGCCAACACACATAGGGAAAGAGGTCATTGCTGCACGAACTGGAGAATAATGGTTGTATTAAAATTTGAGAGCAGATAATGGGGGGGAAATATATTGTTCAAATGTAACAGTAATGAAAGTAGTGGAGCGATAAAATACTAGACTTAAATGAGTAATTAACAGAGTAGGTAGGGTTTAACAAGTGGACATGGGGTGGGATAGAGAGCATGGGAGTAAATTGTGACGGTTGGGTTTGAAAGAAAGGAGGAAGTAAATAAATAATAAATAAATAAATAAATACAAAGAGGGGGAGGGGCAGATAGCGAATAATTGGTAGTGAATTTCATTAGCACCAGCTGAAAGTGCTTGCAGTTCACTGTGAGACACACCCTGAGAAGTTGAGAGGAGCCATAGAAAAAAGATTTAAAAACCCTGCGATTATCTTAACTGAGTAACATGGTCCACTTAATTCATAAACACAGCAACCCTATATGACAAATTTACCACCCTGATTTTTCCCTGTTTAGCTCGTCAGTGCCTGATGCCCCACGGGACAAAGGCACGCACTATAAATAGCTTACAACAAAAGCACAGTATATATAAAGATCCAAAGAGTATCTTCACATAAATTAAGTGCCTACCCATTTTCCGGGTACATTTCGAATAACGCAACAAGTTACGGTCAGACAGTCATTGAACGCCACCAGGTGGTGACAGGATGGTGCATAAATGTACCATTGGCTCCTCCCGCTAGGACACTGAATAGTGCAAGAGTAGTGCAGAGAGGTTAGGGTCAAGAAATTGAAGAATATGTAAATGCTCAGGTCTCAAGCGCTTCCATTTCATTTCTTGCCAGACATAAAGGACCCAGGGCAGGCTTGAAGACAACGGACAACTAACACCCAATGGCTACGGACTATAGTGGGACATTTTCCCCTCCTGACAGACTTTGTTAGATGTGTGAGGCGTCAAGCCCTACAAAGCGGTGGCCACCCTGGCAACGAGGGAGCAGCGATCAACAGGGCCAACGCAAGAGATTTTCATGAACTGCAAAATAGCACAAACACTCCTGAGTTAGGGAAATATGGCCATCCTCTGGTACAACGCACACTAGCAACTAGAATAGGGACCGACACACGCATGTCCAATGTTTAATTGAGTTTCATATTACATTTTGTGCAACTACAGCTGTAACACTGTTTTGTTCCTTCTCTTTTCCCCGCACATGCAGGTTGTTGCGTATGTATGCTGTTAGAAATGTGTAGGAAATGTCCTTAATGTTATCTTCCATTAGTAACCCTGAGGCCTACTAATTAAACCATTGTGAAGCATTCCCCACTCAATTGCCCACCATATCAGGAATCTCAGACCCCTTAGAGCATGTTTCCCTGAAGTATATGTCCTTGCTTCCATTGAATAAACAGCCCAAGATTTTCCCTACCCATATTCAGAAATTAAATTTTGAAAACACAAAATGTCCAGAGGGAGGTTTCATTTTTGCCCTTAGTGATTGTTTAGTTCGCGGAGCTTGAGGTTACTAACAAGTACTAATGTATTAACGCCTTTCTTGCGATTTTCAGGCGGGCAACTTTATCATCTCATCAGCTGCAAGGACCCAGCAGCGTAAGTGGTTATGGGCAAGCAAATAAGGACTTTTACCTTCACGATGGGACTATTAATGATGAACGAAATAATGGGGGTGGTCATTTGAAAATTATTTGTAATAGTGAGCCTTACCGCTGTATCCCCTGCTAACATTCCCTAACCTAAGCAGGAAGAGTTACGGCGTCAGTGGGTGAGGAAAAGCTGCTGCTAAAGTAAGGAGAGGTGAGGGAGTAAAACATACACATAACACACATAGCACAAGTGACCAACAACATGCACACATGTACAAAATTGGTAGGGACACCACTGGAGAGAGCTGTCCTGACTGCTCTTTAACATGTGCTGTGAGAGAATTGATTACAACAGAAATTACTACAGCAGAGCACAACGCCCATGTATCCCAAGGTGTGAAGAAGATTGCAAGGGAAGACAGCAACATTGAGATTGATAAAAAAAAGGGGGTAATCCCCTATGGATGATGATTACATAACGCAGCCAATTGGAGAACAACTGTATGTGGCAAGTGACCAGAGAGAGAAGAAACAACGAGCAAATGCACCGTGAGCAAGCTGCGAGAGAAAAAAAACAAAAGAAAAAAAAATTATAATAAAAGAAGAAAGAAAACACAAAAGAGAGAAGAACAAAAGAAAAGAGACAAAAATATGATAAGTGCCTAACAGAGTGAGACAAAAGAGCGAAGATGGTCACTTGGGTGGAGAATGAAGAAGGACGTATACTGTGAAGGTACCAGCCTTATGTTACCAGCACAACAGTGACAAGAAGTGGAGTAGGGAAGATGAGAGCAGGAACATCACTGCTTATGGACTACTACTAAGCACATGCATCTAAAGATCAAGAGAAACTACCACCGAATTGGGGAGGAGAATGTTTGTTGGTGCACATCAGCATGCCCTTGTTGGTGATGTCCAAGGAAGATGTGAAGAATGACACATTCACCAAGATGGAAAACAACGGAAGAAGAGAAACAGACAGAGGAGTGAAAAGAGGGGGGATTACTTGTCGTGCGACATAGGATAAAGTACCAACACACAAAAGAATAATCAGCAGAAAATACATGTGAACAGAGAAAGACAAGAACTGGCTAGCGTTTACATAGTAATGGATGCCATCATGACTGGCTGGTCGATTGAAGGTGGTAACAGAAGCACTACTACAGAGCGCAGCATCATTGTGCAAGATCAAGATACGTTGCAAGATGCAAGAGAACAACAGAAGAAGACATCGGAATGCAAATAAGAGACATGGTGAAAGGAAGAGCCGAACTAAGGGAGAAGATAGCGGTGTGCGACATGGTTCCAGCAGTAATAAAGGTGGCCACTCCCTGTGATCAGAGGAAGTACGAAGGGAAGTGAGTGTGGTGGAACACAGAAGGAGAACTACTGTTCATCAACAACAATGCAAACAATTATGGACACTTCAAGGAATTGACAAAGATATGCAGACCGGAAGGAGGTGAATGTTGGTTGGTGGTGTGGTCGACAAAGTCGACCAGAGGGGGGACTGAAGAGGGAAAATCGAGATCAAACCCCTGCCCCCTCACCCCAGGCGCATATACAGAAGAACAGCAGGAAGAACAAGGAGCGCACTTATCATTTGAACCAGGCCCCAGCGCACCCATGGGTGACAAATATGCTGAAAGACACCCACTTCACCAGCAGTGCAACTTCCATGCTACATTACAATAAATGCAGCAATATCACAATGTACAAACACAAAAATCCCTGTTTAAAGGCTTGCAAATGCCTATATGAATTAACATGGTCTAATTGCACAGTGTAAAGCCATGTTTCAGGAAAATTACAGCCAAGTTCATTTCTCTCACTGAACACTAGCTGCAGATGCCTTCACCAATACTCCTCGCAAACCCACAAACAGCCAAGGTTGCGCAGTCAGATAACATTGCTTTCTGCAGACAAACCTTTTTTAATTCTCCAATAATGCGAGTAAGCCACGGCAACCCAGTGTTTTTTTTGTTCTTTTCTTTCTGGGAAAGAAAGATATTTTCGCAAAGACTCGCACAACAGTTGAAACATAATTGTAACAAGAATGGCTCAGGCCTAGCCAATGAGCACTCAGAGCTCAGGTGCGAAACGCTTGCTTCAGCTCAAAAGTTATGGGAACAAATTCATAATGCAACAAGCTAGAATTAAGTAATGGTGGGCTGGCACAGCTAAACCAACCCACTGACACAAAACTTTAATGTCCAATTATCAGGCTCTCTATAAGGGCTACATAGGTAACCTATTACTTAGCAGCCAATAACAGGAGGAGATAGGTTTCTGGGAGCTGATCCAATTCTGTGAGGTCAGCCTGCAGTGTGATTACAAAGCTGGCTTGCAGCCCAGCCCCGGGGGAGACGGGGCCTGAACTCTCGATGTGCACGACGCTCTGTGTGTTTTTTTCTTTTTTGCTACCCAGGAATAAACGCAGTTTGGAACATGTGGCTGCCTGCTGGGGTCTCTGTTGCATTTCTGGGGGCCATATGGGAGGTGTTGGGGTCTCCCATAGCTAGTGAGGATATAGCTGCTGGGCCCCACAGCCCTGGTGGGGGTCCAGCTTCTCCCCAACAATATATGTGGGGGGGGAGAGACCCTCCCACAGCCCCCCCCCACCTTACCCCTATACATTTTTTGATATACTTTACCCACCCCACATATATATATATATATATATATATGCGGGAAATTGGGGGTCAAACTTTTGGGAGTCAAACTTTTGGGTTTAAGTAAAATTGTACACTACCGTGTGGAAAATGGATGGTAGGCCTATCGGAAAAGTTGGCACATAGGTTTACTTGGGTGCACTTATCATCCCAACTTGCTCTGTACAAGCATATTGGGATTATATAACTAATAAAGCCCTTAGCAAGTTCAGTGTGATCACAAAACCAACTGTGTCAAGAGCTTGGTCCTTAGGTGAAGCATTATTGTTTATCATAGCAGTATAGTACCCAGTGTCATATATGCACTAAAGACAAGGGACACCGAATCTCAATGGCTTAAGATCTTAGAAGCGACTCTATGGGGTTGTGTATTTGGGCTCCCTCAAGGTACTCCAGTAGCGGCCATCAGCTTGGAATGAGGCCTAGTATCACTTGAGACATCGCTTAATATCAGAAGAGGTTTGCTCCTACACAAAATATCTAATGATTCTGGAGCGACAAAATATAGCTGGTACAACTCCCTATGGGACAAGCAACTTGTAGGTTGCTTACATATGAACAAGTGGAAGGACATGATAGATTAGTACTGTGAAGGTTGTGAGTCAATGCTGGTGAAGTACAGCTTTAGAACTATGTCATCATTATGGCTTGCTCTCTGAATGCACGGATGCAAATTGCTTCTTGTATTGCAAATGATGGACTTAAAGATTGAGGACTAAGGAGCCACATGAAGGTTATCTTAACCGAAGTCTGTTCCACATTTATTTACCTTTATTGTATTAATTAATTATTTCTCTTTCTTTTGTCTTAATTAGTTTTTAGTGTTACAGATGTTGATGTATATTTTTATTTATATTCTTGCTTCTTATTCTTTTCAATATGCTAACTCTGTGCAAAATAAAAAATAAAAACAATTCAAAAGCATGAACTGGTTCGCTCAAACGTTGCCTTCAAACAGACTCTATACCAACTCGCCAGGAGCACTTGACGCACCCTAACCTGATTCAACCCACAAGCAGCATCCTGAAGCCTGGTTCAACACCACTAAACAGCCACAGAACAGATTCACACACTTTTGAGGTGTCCATCCCCATGGTCCACTGTTGGGACTGTGGAGGCTGAAACAGCCATGTGAACATTTTTCTAACAAGACATTTTCTTTCAAGTGACTGGAACTGCAATTTCTTTCCTTTTATCACTGCTGTATTACCCAGAGTGCTTTCTACATATGCATTCTGCATATTCTGTGGTCGTTCCACACGGGTGGGTTTTTGTTAGTATTTTTCTTGTACAGTTATATCACATATGCTGTGTTTGATTAAAGTATATATATTTTTTATAGAACCTTGATTGGACATTCCTTTATTTTGGGATGTTGTACTATTGATGTTTGGGTTGCTACTGGATCACATTCACACCCCACTTAAAAGTATAGCCCAACGTTGGCACACTTTACAACAAAAGGGCAAGGAGGTATATCTCTTGACTATGCATGTTTCACCTTTATCATTGGGATTACTGTTGGTTTGTATTATTGTGAGGGGTGAGTAGGTGGTTTAGCCACTACACAGTTGTATTGCTGCAGAGCAGTAGTCATTTTGCTACACCAGCTCGCCTAGGAATGAGTGACTGGTAGCAGAACACTCCCTGCTGGATTCTCCAGAAGCAATGTTCTATGTCCCAAACACAGCTAACTGGCAGAGGGGCAAGGGTCACAAATGCGGTTAATAAAATGGCTGTCAAGGGACCCCGCCCATCAACGCCTGACGTGAGCTTATTCCTAGAAGCCTCAGTACTGCTAATTATGGGTCCTGCACTAAACTCATCAAAGTGTGGTGACCCACTGAACATAAACCCTAAAGCTCTGCATCACATAAGGCGAACCTTACAATGATAAGCAGCACTGCTACACTCCTACAGGCCGTAACATATGAGGCAGAATTACCATCAGTACAGGGATTAAGTAAAAACCTGGCCACTCTTCAGCAATGGCACCTCCTCTCAAGATTCAGGTTGCACGGTATCCTCTGGAGCACCACAACCCAGCATTAAAGGAGAGTCACCTGTGCATGGCTATCCAGGCTGGTACACGTTGTGGAAGAAGGACAGGTGATTCAAGAAATGGATCAAGAGTCCATGAAGGTCTAGTCTCCAACATACTGTGATAAGGGTTAGCTTCTATAAAATCACATCAAATATTTTGTAATTTCAATGACAGAAAGTGTCAAGATTCCACAAGAGTACATTCCATAAACACAGAAATAAAAAGTACGTAATACAGAAATCCCAGATATAACAAAATAATATGGACAAAACCGATAATGAATCTGAAGCCAAGAATTCATATTAAACTGATTTAAAAATCCCTTTGTTAGCTGCTGGTCAAATTCTGGATAGAGTTTAAGATTTTGAAACAGGGTCATAAAAGCAAGGCCCAAAGGCCAAATGCTAACTCTCACGTCCACCCCATCCCTCTGGCTATACCGTACTTGCCCAAGACATAACAAAGACTGGAAGTAAAGGCATTTGCAATTCACATTATAGCCGCTTGGAAATTGCTTCCTCACCCTAAATTATGTCTTAAAACAAGCGTGCACCATTTCAAATAAGTATGAAAGCCTGTATTTTCTGTCAAATTCATCGACATCTAAACCCAACAAGAAATATCCGAGTAGATCACTGCACTCCTAACTATTTTCATGTTTTCTTCTGTGTTTTCCTCACGGCTATTTTAGCTGTGCGCATATTTGCTGTGGTGTTTTCACTGTGACTGTTTTAGCTGCGTTTTTTTAATGTTTGTATTGAGGTCCTCTACCCCCCAAACTCCTTATAACCCACCCCGACCATCTACCCGGCCACCGACTCCTCTAATCCCCTACCTCAAACACACAAGTATTTTTCTTTTTAAACCCTGCATATACGGCTAAGGTACAAACACCACGGCAAATGTGAAAATGGCTAAAATAGCCATGAGAAAAACACAGTTTGCAATATTCATGCTCTTTATGCCATGCTTCCCTTCTCCTTAGCACACCCACGTTTTCCTCCTAACGTGGTACTCACAGCAAGGGCCATTAAGCAGCCCAGTGCTGTATGAAACACCAAAGACAAATCATGTAACATAAAAGTCAAATCTTAGTACAAACACCAATGTGATTGATGCAATTTAATACTGCATTTTCTTTTTTACAGGTAGTTAAAAACATGTAATTTCGTAAACACTTGTATTGCTTAGGCCTCCATGTTTAGGCATCACATTAAAAAATGTAAAACCATGATTTGTGTGCGCTGTTATTGAGCCACACGATGCCACCAAAACAGTATTGTTGCATACAATATGTATGATTTAATGTATGTTTAATAAATAAAATAGTTAAGTGATTCTCTTCCTGTCACTGCATTGACCTAAATATACAAAAGGGTGAAATAGAAACAATGATCTTGTTTATAAACATGTACATATTGTTCCAGATACAAGATTACGGATACTTTGCATTTTTTTTTTTAATGGTAATAAGCGTTTTAAAAACTTATTTTTAAAGGTCTGAAGTTTCACTGTGCACTTTCTGTCAAAACCGACCAATTACATGTGCATATTCATGTATATTGGGCGATTAGGGGGTGGTTGTGTGGGAAATTACTCCCCCCACCGCCCCTCCAATTATTATTTTTTTTTAAAACTATGCGAATTCATGTCGACCAAAAGTGCAGACCTTTAACAAGAAGTCTATGAAAACAAGTAGAACTGTTTTTTTTTCACACGCCATTTCATGTAAGAGGGAAAATGTAAATAAATACTGAATAGTGTACATCTTGACTTAGCTCAAAGGAGGTTATAATAAATTCTGTCCAAACGGACATGAAAAATAGTAGACCAGGAAACTTGGCACCAAAGCAATCCAATTTTGCACCAACATTTTCACGGACCGGTTCAAGAGTAACATTTTGCCCTGAAACAATGCAGCAAATATCAAAAAAGCCAGCAAAAGTGCAATTTAAGTACTATTGCTGCATCAATGCAGAGTAAAATGTCTACATTGAGGCGACTGTTAAATCAACAATAAAAACTACAGAAGTAGGCTTATGTTCGTTTATAATTATTCAAATGATATTCATTGAAGGTTTTTCTTTTGTTTTAACAATTTAGACATATTTGCTCTGGAAAGTTTAGGACTTTCTTTAATCCACCATTTGTTTGCAGTGTATTCAAAGTCTATGCAGTACTGGAACATAATATAATAATCGTCTATATGTGTTTCTTGGTAACATCTGGTCAAACAGTTTCCATGTAAATTGAAGTGCAAATCCAAATAATATTTCAGGTGTCATCCGGTTGAGCTGCAGCCGCCTCTTCTAGTGAAGTCATGGCTTCCTGTACATAGACTATAAACTCAGAGGTCTCTTCTCCTTGTGTGTAGACTGTCACAGTTTCAATTCCTTCCACCTCTTCTGAGGCGACTACAAGGTGATGCTGTTCACCAAGTCCCACAGAAGCCTGCTGCAGGGCCTCCTGGATCAGCATTTGTTGTTTGCCATCTTGGTTCTCTTCTGTCACCTAGGATTGAATTTAAGGTACACATTAGACAGGCTCCTGGAAAGTCCTATGCATTTATTGTTAAATTGCAAGGCCTCTACAGTGATACAATAGCTATAATGCATCCAAAGCACCAGTTTCAAATATGTGATGTGGATTATAGTGGCCCTTCTATTATTTAATGTTGTTTGCTTGGGGAGACTAATTGGTGCAATACCAGTGATGTCTGGCAAACTTCTTATGGGTTGGGTCATACATGCTCGACCGACAAGGAGCAAGCAAGTAAAAACATAATGTAAAGGGTGGAAGAGAATTCATCAATCACTGTTCTCTGCTAAAATAATCATCAAAGAACAACATATTACTCTGTTAGCAAATCAGAATAAAGTGCATAGCAATACTGAATTTATACAAACTACCAGTACATCACATATAAAAAAGTAAAAACTATTTACTGGAGTGACTACTGTACTCTTGCCCTATAGTTCCCTTTCCTCCATACTGTATGGGCATCCCCGCATCGGGACGGGACCAGAGACTTGTGCACCGCAAAATAAGCACTTACCCTTAAAATTTAATAATTTAGGCGCGAGAATAGATGTGACTACGCACGCTGAACACGGCACCACACCTCAGTCCCCAAATACGCGCATCGGGAATGATTGCCCTAAATACTATTTTAATTTGCACGGGGAGGGGTGGGTGGAGGAAAGGGGACTATGGACTAGGAGTACAGTAGCTGCCACGGTGAGTAACTTTTTCTTACTATGTCTCGTCCCCTTTCCTCCTGTGAGAAACCAGAAGGTGTCTCACCCACTACTCCCTGTGGATCTGTCATCCAGGTGGCCAGGACACAGCCATCGCTTTTGGATCCAGTTCCTGGGGGTGGACCAGTGAGGGAGGATCACCTGGGTGAGAGGTCTTCGGGGAGCAGGAGTGGGACACCGGGTAGTGAGACACGGTATCCCTTCCCTATAACACCATTACCCCCTCCCCCTTTTACAACACAAAAACTTTCTCATTGACAGCCCGCTCTAAGAAAAAACAGACCAACACCCGAGCCGTGTACCAGACAAGTCCCAATACTATGGTCAGGCGAGGTCAGACAATTATCGACAATCACTCACACCTGACTTCCATAACACACGAGGAAACAGCAGTTTCGAGGTGGCTGCTGAGAAAGAGAGGAAAGGTGGCAAAACTGAAGGGGAATCGCAAAGAGGGAAATTCCTTTGACCTTTTCAAACCATTACTTTCCCGATACCTCGAGGCAAGCGTAAGACCAGTAAAGCAGACTAAAGAATCTTGCATTGTGTGCCGGAGATACCCAGGGCCCTCCCGCGTCACTTATCAAGGTGGGGAGAATCACCAGCCACCGTGGTATCATCCTTGGCTCCAAGAACAAAGCCGCTTCACTTTAAGCAACACAGCCAGTGAGTTAGGTAGACCGATGCAAGACCGGTCTGTGTTGAATCCAAGGTTGCAAGCATCAACATTGTATGGCAAGCGCTGGAACGAACAATGTTAAAACCCGTGTGATAAGAGATGCAAGTGAAGTGAACTGCTTATGAGTGATTGAACTTTAAAGCAAACTACAATACGTTTGACAGAGTGGTCCAGCACGCAAGAGTGCTCAAACGAAGGCCTCTGTAAGGTATCCAGCATAGGAGTGATGAAAGTAGATACATTTGATCCGAGCCCAGCGGAGGGTGATCATTTGAAAGCGAACAAATAAATGTGTATCGAAATGGTCAACCAAAATCCTGCACACAGTCAAAAATCTTTGATTTTGATGAAATGGAGAAAGTCTAGAAAAGTATGTGAATTTGGTCTGAGCCCAACAGAGGGAGACCAATTGAAGGTTTTGTGATAAAGTGGCTCTGAGCCTGGCTGAGGGGGACCCGGAGTGAACAGTAAATCACCCAAAAAGTTGTATAAGTGAAAATCCTGAGAAGAAAGGAACTTTAATGTTTGCTAGTCACATCAGGGCCTCTAAAGTAAGAGACATTGAATGGCAGAGAGACTTTGGCACAGGAGACTCTGATACTGAGATTTTGAACTGCATCCTCGTGCTAGAGAAGCCAGAGAGTGTGCTAAGCTTGAGAGTGGTGCCTTGTTCCGTGCTGAAAATGTGGGGAAGGGAAGCCAACAGCTTGAATATCCTGACATATATTTTCTTGAACACTTTTCTTTTGCATAACATTGTTTCCAACACTATTTGTATTTTAACAGTAAGGATTGGCAATAGGTTTATTAGTATAGGCCCTTTTATTTGACAAGACACCACTAGGACTGCGTTATTATTATTTGGGGGTCATAGCTTGCTCCCATCTTTAGATTTAGGATTAGATAGGTGTTTTTCAAACCCAGTTGAAGTTCGATAAACTTCACAGACACGAGTGATCACCCTTGAACTGTGATCACTTGTGTCGGTTTTACCGTTTGATACCATGCCTTCCTTACACTCCGTACTGTATGGGCGTTTCCAGCGCAACAGAAACGTAAGGGGTGGAGGGGTGAAGCATTGAGTAGTTTTAAGGAAACACATTTTTGAGAACCGCCTGGCCAAACGGTGCATCTTCGCGTGAAATAACAGCCCGACAGTAATGACGACAGCCAATGGTGTTGCCCAAGTGGCTGCTTTGCTGATGACATCCAATGCTACATGATGCTGAAAAAGGACTGCAACACCATTTGCTCTTACTAAATGTTCTCAAATACCTTCAGGGGTGTTTTGCCATGCACATTTTGTAGGTTTTTGCGATACAAAGCACCATCCATCTAGCAATCTATGTCTCAGAGGCTTGCTTACCTGGCAAAGGCCCGCCAAAGGTAAGAGACTCAGAGCTTCTGAATGACTTAGACAGGCTTAAATAGAATTCTAAAGCTCATATGACATCTAAACATTGGAAGACCTTGTCAGCTTGTGACTGTGGGTTAGGAAAGAATGTGTGTAATACAGTTTCTTGGTTTATGTGAAATTCTAATACCACCTTAGGTAAAAAGTTTGGGTGTGTAGGTAGAATCACTTTGCCCTTGTGAAATGTTGTATACGGCTCAAATGCTGATAGAACTTGAATTTCACTAACTCTTCATGCCACTAACAAAACTGACTTTAGTGTCATAAATGTAATATCCATTGAGCCATTACAAATGTAATGTCTGTTGAAGGCTCAACTGGTTTATGATCCAGTGCTGTTAAGACTATATTGAGATCCCAGGAAGGGCGAGGCCTTCTGATTGGGGGAAATAATCGTGTGTGCTCTTTCAGTTGTCTTTTCACAATAGGATTAGCTTAAGAAAAAGTATTTTGATCTGAATTCCTATAAACCCCTATGGCAGCTAGATACATCCTTACACGTTTCTACCTGTACTCCTGAACAAACGACATAAGCTGAAAAAGATAAAACATTATCCAGCATACAATTCAAGGGGTCAATACCATTCGGTCGAGCCCAATGGCAAAACCTCATCCAAATGCTCTTGTATTGCGACATAGTTGAGTCCTTTCAAACTCTCTCAATTAAGTCCATGTTGTCTTCAGACAGCTTCAGATGGGCTAACGTTATTTTATCAGGCATCAGGCTGTTAGGGCCATCGCTTGTGGGTCTGGGTGAGGCACTGTGCCTCCTTGTTGAAACATCCAAGTGGATACCTCCAGTTTGAGTGGTCCCTGGTAGGCCATCCTTATGAGGTCTGAGTACCATGCCCTGGAGGGCCATAGAGGGGGCTATTAGAATTTATTTTCAACTATTCTGAACTTGTCGAGTACCCTCTGCATGAGAGAGGTCAGTGGGAATGCATAACCGATCATCTCCGGCCAATCTATCTGATAAGCATCTCCTTCCGAATTCTCCCCTGGCCTTCCCAAGATACTAACTTGTTGCATTGGTACCAAACGGAAAAACTCTGTATTGGATATGCTTCCCCGTGACAGAAAATCTGAGAGATTGGTAATGGGGATGCCATATTGGTACAGCAGGCAAGTGTCCTTCAGGTCCAAGGCACATATCCAGTCTCCCACGCAGAGAGACTCTGCAATCTGAGCAGGAGTCACCATCTTGAATTTTTCCAACAGTAAATAAAAATTGAGGAAAGATGAGTCTAACAACTCTCAGGCCCGCTTGGTTCTTCTTGTGGATAGCAAAGATCCTGGAATAAAATCCCTTGCTCCAGTCTTCCACAGGGACACTTTTCTACCGCTTGGCATTCCATCAAGCTCTCCACCTCCTTCAGAGGTTTTTGAGATCCTATCTGTACGAGTGGTTAGGATGGTGGGAGAGGAAAAGCCATGGGGAAATGAAAACCTTTGGAAACCACAGAAATCAACCAGCGGTCTACAAAATGGTGACACCACTGATCTTCGTGCAGAGCCCCTCTGCCTCCCACAGGAGTTTCATAGACCCGGATGACAATATAATTGTTTCTTTGGTTCTGAGGTTGATGCTGAGGGGGCGAGTAGAACCCTTTTAGGGTTAGTTCTCTTTTGCTTCCATCTATGAGTACTAGGCGATCAGTCTGGTTGCCTAGCACTCCTTTCTTGAAAGCCTCTAAAACTCCCAAATGATCATCTGCCATCAGACCTGGGTTGAGCCTGTATGAATGTCTTTGATGCCAGATTAGTAAGGCTAGACAACGATTTAGGGGTTTGTGTGCAGGTCTTTTTCTTGGTCAACTTGTTATCAGTTGACGAGTGAAAGAGATAATTTCCTTCAAAAGGAAGGACTAAAATCTTGCCCTGTATATTGTTGGTGAATTTAGTGGCATGCATCCAGGTTTAGCTTCTCATGTCAAACCCTAAGCATGTGCCTCTACTATAAGTGTCTATGTGACCTAAAGACGACTCAAGTAAATCTTGAGAGACCATCTTTGTCTCAATTAGTCCAGATCAAAACGCGGCTTGTCTGTCAACTAGAAGATCCTGGGTAAAATCAGAAATTTCCATTCAAAGCCACTGATTAGCCGCTGCCAATAATGTATCTGCATTTGCTTGTTGTAAATGGAGTTATGAATTTAATTACACCTTCCTTCCAAATAACTCCAAAAGCTTGTCCTCTCTGTTAAGGACGGCTGAGGAGGTGACTGCATGATGAGCCTGCAGCAGTGGGCTTGGAATACAGCAAGACGGCAGCAATCAAAGATGAATGCGGTTTGAGATGCAAGGCAAGTAAAGGCCCTTCTGAGCCAAGTTCTCTGCACCGGGCATCCCAACATTTTGCTGACCGACTGGCAAGAGTGTGGCTGTGCCCATATCTTTTTTTCAACCTCCATGACATCCTTCTGCATGGAATGCCTGACCTGGATTATGTGTGGATTGCGAGAACCTTAGTTAGAAAGCCTGATTCTGGTTTCTCTTGCAGAGGTATAGGAACTCCTAAAAAGTCTAACTGTTCTACCTTTGTGAAAAGCTTTATCAGAGGAAGAAAAATCAGCTTCATCCTCATCCGTATCCTGGTTCTTTCTCGCCAAACATGATGCAGATTGATCATCAGGAGGTGGTTAAATCAGCAGCAGAGGAGCCACTGGAAAGGCTCTGCTGCCAGAGGCCGATCCTGTGGCTGTGGTATTTATAGAGGAAGAACTTCCTTAATGAACCCCTTTATTATTTTCGAGATCTGAGGTGACTTTTAGAAACCTCTCAAAAATCTGTCCTTGCATGCCGTGGAACTCTGTAACGAAGAGGGAGGAGCCCCAGATGAAGGCGTTCAAGTCGGTGTGACTGCAACCCAGGGAACTTGCCTGCTCTGCTGCATCCACGGCTCTGAGTACTTAAGAGCGCTAGAGGACCTTGGGTCTTAGGTGCACCAGGCAATGTCACTGCTTGAGGATTCTACCCTTGCTACTGGCTCAATTGCCATGGTTTCTTGTCTAACTGAAGCTCTCCCCACTGAACTTTGAGATTGTGGTCTTGAACAGCTCTTAGTGACTCTTTCTGAAGGTAAAAAGTCCACAGAGGATTGTGCCTTGTCAGAAGAGGTTGATCGCACAGGAGTTCTTTCCTGGCTTGCTGCCGTTTTGTGAACCTTAGAATGCTGTGGTAAATTTGGAATATGCAGGGGAGCTGTGCCCGGCATGACATTCTTTAGAGAAGATCTTGCTGGACCCTCGCTAGAAGTACTGGTTCTCTTCTGGACCTCAGTGTGAGCTCTGATAGGCTTGGTGCCCTCATCAGAATTGCTGGGAGTACTGCGTAGAGGCGCTCCCTCAGGACAAGGCCCGATCAGCGAGCCAGCTGGCCCCTTGGATGAATGTCAAGTAACAGAGATTTTACGCCTTTTGATACTAGTAGGCCCGGTAGGATACACAGAACCCTTGGTGCGTGCACATGTAGCGGCTTGAGCCTCGGGTCTATTACCAGTGATAGGATCTTTTCGGCCCCTACCAGTCAGAAATCTCCCTGGAAAGGAACCCTTCTTCTGAACTACTTTGTGAAAATAAAGGAGCACTTGGCTTTTCACAAGATCTTCGGTGTGCAAAGTTCTTCAAGTGGTCTGGTGGTGACTAAGAGAAGATTTCTCTCCACCTCCCTAGCCTGTTCTTGATTGATATTGGCCACAGACACTCTAAACAAAGACCATGACCAGGAATGGACTGTCGCACGATGAGCGCCTAACGAAGCAAGAGGTACCCGTCCTGAGCCAAGGGACCAGGGGCACTGAAGGCCATGGCAAATAGAAGAAAAAATTAGGTAAGAACACACAGAGCCTGCATGAAAAGGAGTGTGCAGCAAAAAAATATGCTGATGCAGTCATGTGGCAAAAGGGACTGTGGTGTGGTGCCGGAAGGTCTGGGTCAGCGTGTGTGCTCATGGGTGTCCTTGCACCTACATTATTAAATTTAAAGGGGAAGTGCTTATTTTGCGGTGCAAAAGGCTCAGGTCCTGTCCCCATGCGGGGACGCCCATACAGTATGGAGGAAAGGGGACAGAAGAGTAGAAGATATAACATTAGAATACTAAGAACCACGTTTTTTGTTCTTTATACCTAAATTCTAAAAAGACAAAGGTTTTCTTCCACTGGAAAACATTCTAAGGATTTCAGTTAACGTGGAATTTAAGTAAGGTGACCTTCAAATGAGTCATCCATTTAACATCTGCATAATATGAGTAAACGCTGAGGAATGGATTACAACAATATGTATTTAAAACTGTTCAAAGAAAAAATATATGTGTAGATATCAATATGTATACAAAAAGAGGAGAGCAATAAATGTATCTAACAAAATCAACTCAATGATATGTATGCATTGTTTAGAGGGAAAAGAAGTTGACATGGATAGTGGACCCAAGATATGTGGTTACCCTGAAAGGTGCAAGATAGTTGGAATAAAGGAATAACCACTGAATGATAGTGATTAAGCCCAAAAGAGGAAGGGAAACTAAAAAAGTTAATACATTCTTTAATGGTGCATCATAATATGCATGAATTTCCAAAGACATGCGCATTTAATGGATGTACATCGATTAGAACACAAATCATTTTCTTATTCATCTGAAGGTTAGTGGATCCTTTGTGAATAAAAACAAACATGTTTTATGGAAAACATTGAATAGATGTTGGGTTATTTCAATGCCAACATTCAACAAAATATTAGGTCTATTGTTTGCCAACGTGAGAGTGGAATCACAACGGTGTCTGGGCAGACCTTGTTGATGCCATTTTTGGTCAAGTGCCCAGTTTTCCACATTTTGGTGGTATTTGGTGTTGGAAGCCGCTTTCATCAGGGCTGAGTATAAGACCCTGCAATGTAAAGATATTTATCATTTTTTGCTAACATACTATACATGAGCTCTGTTCCACGTCTCTGGGTATTCCAAAAAAGCGTAGCCTATGTAGAGAACTCAAGCAGGCAGCCCTCAGCAAGGCCGGGTATGAGCAGGAAGAATTTCATTGTATTCCATGGGGGGATAGAACCTGCATCCCCCAATCTATATGGGGTACATAAAATAAATATGTTCTGTAAAAGTTCTGTGGTAAGTGGCACTGTCCTGTTAGTGCTGCATAGAATAGATTCAGGGAAGATGTCCCAATTACTTAGACTGGTGTAAATGTGTTGGTCACAGGAGAATCCGTGTGCAGTGTATACGATGTATGCTTGAGGAGGAGTCATTGCGTGCCGCAGTGTGGGCGGCAGCTAGA
Organism: Ambystoma mexicanum; assembly: GCF_040938575.1. Lineage (NCBI taxonomy): Eukaryota > Metazoa > Chordata > Amphibia > Caudata > Ambystomatidae > Ambystoma > Ambystoma mexicanum. The sequence continues at coordinate 1,153,335,344 of NC_090933.1, forward strand.
GAGAAAAGGGCCAAGAGCGATGGTAAATCATGGTGCCCTGTCCCATGCATTGATTTATGGCATTGGGTAATGAACGAAGTTAAAGTAGTAAAGTCAATCAAAACAATACATTAGCGCTAATGTGGCTGTGGGAGCAAGAAGAGAGGCCCCAGATGTGGCATGTAACTAAAAACACCGGACAGGCCGTCTACGTCATCAGGGACCAAGCTGGTATCCCATATCTGCGGTCAGAAGGAAGGACCAAAAAAAGGCTATTACAGGTCCGAATTATCATGGGGTTATTCGATAGAGGAAGGCATACAGTGCGTGGAGGGTAGAATCCACATTCCCAATTAATTGGGCTTGTGAAACGCGTTTGTCTCTGTATAAGCGATCTGGCCTCCTAGTCTTCTGTCTCTTGTTTGTATAGAAAGAACTAGGAAAAAAACGCAAAGCGTGGTGTTAATGGTGCATAAAAGTACAGTCCTTCTCCCTGCGTATATAGAAGATGCTTGCATTTCATGTTTATGGAAGCGGCAGGGCTTACCCGATGGATATTAGTCTGCGCTGCTGCTGCATTCCGTAACCACAGCAAGTAAAGTCGTAACGGTTTAGGAGTGTAATTTTAAATGGAGGCTCAATGCGTCTCTGCGAGGCACTGTGGTGACAAGCTACCGTAGCTACAGTGAAACAGTGTTGTTTCCATGGTGATAGTCAGTGCTAGCGCGGTTTCTTTGAAAAGGATTACTTGTGAATAATGAAACCTGAAAAGAGCAGTACATCTCGCTCCCGTTTGGGTGGAGTGAGCCCCACAGAAATGTATCTCGTTGCCTCTCTGGTGCCAGAGGGAAGGTATTATCAAAGGTTGACAGGGTGCAACTATGTAGTTTATTAGTCCACGGCAAAGGGCTCAATGCATTGATTAAAAGTACACCATGTATACATATTACTCTTAAAAACCTATATTACTCTTAAAAACCTAACTGCGGAGTAAGCGCTGGGGAGGATTTATTTATATTTTGCATAGCAGTCCACCACACTGGAACCGATCTGTGATGTTGCAAGGAACACTGTTGGTTGTATTTCCTGATTAAACGGGATTAGGAAATCTGCAACAAAGGAAGGCAAACTACCCATACAGAAGAATATGGGTGCAGTAGCAAGTGGAGGCCAAGGGCATCATAACTAAAGTAGAGGTAAACACTGCTCAGTGAGCGCTCAGTTGTGGGAATTTAGTCTATGTTTACATCTGATTTTCTTTTTTTTTAAACTTTATTTATATTTTCAAGAAACAAGTAGCAAATAAAATACAATCAATGCATTTCTCTGCAACATGGCAGAAATCATAGCAGAAGGCATAATGAGAACTACAATTCAACAAAATCAATACATAACAGAAACAACCCCACCCCAAACAAAAAAACACACACCTTTTACCGCCTCAAGGGTCTCAAGCGTTATGTTGTACAAAGGTCCTGGCAGGAAAGTATAACAAGCGTTTGCAAGTTTGCGATCTGCACCCAAAAGGGAACTGTACAATAGGACCTGGCAGAGGAGAATAGCAGGTATGCTGCAAGCCTGGAACTCGCACCCAAGTTACGGTACCTTGAAAAGAGAATCCCAATGAAGACTCATGCCCTTACGATTTTGAATTGCATTTGTGGTATTTTGAAAAGAGAATTCCAAGGAAGATTCATGCCCTTTAGGATTTTAAATTGCATTGAATGTGGAAACAGACCTGGGGAAGCGAGCCATTTCCCCTAGAGTGGATTGCAATACCAAGAGGAGGGGGGATCCTCTTGGGTTACAAAGAACTTGGTTATTCTTTTGAACTTTTGCTTTGGTTGAGAGAAACCTGGGAAAGGGAGTCATTCCCTGGAACTGTGAACATTATCCATTTGAAACATTTGTTCGATGTATACCTTTTTGTTGAACATTTGTGCACTTTCCAAGCCAAAGACCCCCTAAACGCCTCAGAGTTACTTTTAGAATGCGAGGGCTAGGACAGGATTTGGGAGACAGGACATTTTTGCTTTGGTTATCTTGACACAGGACAAGCCCTTAGTTTTTGGTTGAGGTAGAGAAATAGCGCATAGATTAGGGACAGTGCGACATTTCCCAACCCCTTTTATTACATGTATACCAACCACTATGAGTCCTCTGTGTCCGTGTCGCATTCCTGGTTCCTCTCAGATGCCAAGAGGTTTGGTGAAGATTCTGAGCACTATTGGTCTCACCCGAAGAGTGGTCATCATCCTATTCAAATTGCAGGTGCTGCACTCTAGGGACTAATTAATAAGCAAAATTACGTCCTAGTGGTGCCTGGATCACGTCACTCTTGGGCACCTGGGTTCTCAGAGAGGGGGGGAGACGTGCAGCTCATGGCTGTACCGTGATTTGGGATGTGAGGAGCAGAGGTGTTGCCAATATATGTATCTACAAGGTTAGGGAGCTGTTTGTGCGTGCCACAGTAAGCAGAGTTCACCACGCTATTCACACTTTATTCAGGACCCGACGGAGGGGTTCACATCACGTGAGGGTTAAGAATGCTTTACCCATTAAAAAAAATGTATTATGGTAACAATGTATGTGGTAGTTAATCAGTGACAATGTAGTAGGTCACGTGTTTAGGAGAATGTGATTCAATGTATGACCAATAGGGTAATGGACTATAGGGGATTATTAGAATTGTGTATAGATGTTAGCCAAAGAGGAGTGCAGGATTATGTTGTAATATTTGTATGGATAGTTCTGTTAATTTGCGGTTTTCTGCTATATTATAAGTTACTCACTGTAGTGACTAACGTACTCTTAGTCCATAGTGACCTTTCCTCCATACGTCCCACTAACCTCCCCCCCTAATAATACTGGTGTCATTAGGCAATGTTAAATCTATTGTTGATGCGTCAAGGGGGACTGAGGTGTGGCGCCGGAGGGCGGAGTCAGGGCAGCGCATGCTCCCTGGGCCGTGCCCCGCCGCCTCTAAATTTAAAGGGGAAGAAGTTTATTCTGGTGAAAAAGGTTGTCCCCCGTCCCTTGGAAGGGACGGCCATACATTATGGAGGAAAGGGGACTATGGACTAAGAGTATGTTAGTCACTAGAGTGAGTAACTTATAATATAGCGGAAAACCGCTAATTAACAGAACTACAGTGAGTAACTTATAATTACTCATACGTCCCGTCCCCTTTCCTCCATACTTTATGGGCGATTACAACTGATTGTAGCTCCAGGGTGGAGAGGAGACCCTCCTTAAGCAAATAGGTTCCTGAGAACCGCCTGTCTGAAAGCGGCATCAGATCTAGAGCCGACATCCAAACAGTAATGCTTGCAGAAAGCCGAGGAAAAGGCCCAGGTGGCCGCCCTGCTTATGACTTACCACGGGACATGGCGTTGGAATGCAATGGCCGTTGCCTTGGCCCTTACTGCGTGGGCAAGCATGTGGCTGGGTGCGGCCTGTGCTGACCCTCACATGCTTCCTTGATGGCAGCGACCATCCAGCGGGATATGGAAGCCTTGGAGGCCTGGTAGCCTGGCCTCGAGCCGCCTAACGTGACGAACAGGGCGCCCGACTTTCGGAATCCCTTGGTCCTGTCCAAGTAGAATTTGAGGGCACGCCCGACATTCAGGCAGTGCTGCACTTTCTGTGCATCATCCTTGGGATAGGGAAAGAACGTAGGGAGGACGATTTCCTCGTTCAGGTGAAATGCGGTTGTAACCTTGGGCAGAAACGCCGGGTGCATCCGCATGACTACTTTGTCCTTGTGAAAGGTGGTATATGGTTCAGAGGCGACCAGCGCCTGAATCTCGCTGACTCTACAAGCCGAGGTAAGACCGACTAGTAAGGCCGTCTCGATGGTGACCAGCATAATGTCCACGGAATGGTTTGTGCGCCAGGGCGCCCAAGACTAGAATAAGGTCCCACACATGGTGCGGTCTCTTGACGGGTGGGTAGAGCCTAGCGAGACCAGTCAGATGTTTCTTGACGATAGGGTTGGAGGAGGAAAAAATGCCTTCCTCCGAGTTCCTGTATGCCCCAAGGGCTGCAAGGTAAGTACGGCAGGTGTCGACCTGTACTCCCGAATGAGCGAGGTGCGCTGAAAAGGAGAGCATGTCGTCCAAATTGCAGGCCAGGGGGTCAATTCCCTTGCATTCTACCCGGTGGCAGAACCTAGTCCATTTGCTCTTATACTGGGCCCTGGTGGCTTTGCTCCTGGCGCCCTGTTTGATCTCCAGATTGGCCTGTGAAAGGCTAAGGTGCTTAAGCATTACCTGCTCAGGTACCACGCTGTGAGGGCTAGTGTCCCAGGCACGGGGTGGATGATTCTGCCTCCCTACTCAGCCAGAGGATGTGCTGGGTCAGTCAGAAGGTGTATCGGTGGCACCTTCGAACAGGCTGAGAAGCTCCGAAAACCATGGCCTGGCCGGCTCCACCATGGAGCTATCAGAATGATGCAGAGTCGGTGAGACTCCTTGATCTTGCAAATTACTCTGTGTACCAGAGGAGTGGGAGGAAAGGCGTAGGCTTTCATGCAGGTACACTGTAGGTGAAATGCGTTGCACAGCGAGCCGGGGCCCTGCCCTTGCCAGGATGCAAATTGGGGGCACTTCTTGTTATGCCAGGTGGCAAAGAGATCCACATCGGGATGACCTCACCTGCTGAAGATCTCCTGAGTAACAAGGTCGTTTAGCTGCCTCTCGTAATTGTCCGCTCCCAGCCTGCTGAGTCTGTCCGCCTCCAGGTTGGATTCCCCCGGGAGGTGGACTGCCGCAAGGTAAATTTTGTTTCTCAAGGCCCATTCCCACATGCTGATCGCCAGTCTGCACAGAGGAGGGGATCTGGTGCCTCCCTGCTTGTTGACGTAGTACATGCTGGCCGAGTTGTCTGTCTGGATAAGGACAACCTTGCCCCTGAAGAGTGGGAGGAATGCTCTGAGCGCTAGCCAGATGACGTTCAGCTCCAATCAATTGATGTGGTATTCCTGCGCCTGTCGAGTCCAGGTGCCGTGAACCGAGAGATCGTCCAGGGTGGCTCCCCAGCCTTCGAGAGAGGAGTCTGTGGTGATGCTGGCCTGCGGAGGGGGCAGCCGAAAAAAGGCTTGTCCGTCCGTAGGTTGCAGTCCATGGACCACCAAGTTAGGTCGGGTGGACAGATGGAGGAACGTTGCTCATCTCTGATTGTGAGCCCCGCTCCTGATTCCATGAGGCCGCAAAGTGCAGCTGAATCCTTTTCATCCTTATTCTCGTGTGCGGCACGGCTAACAGGACCGCCACTAGACGACACAGTAGATGTTGGTAACACCATGCTGAGGTCACTTCTCTGCTGAGGAAGTGGACAGTGGCCTTCTTGATGGCCGAGATCTTGTCTTCCGACGGGAAAAACCTCTCGGAGCACATGTCCCAAATGAGTCCCAGGAATGTCAGAGTCTGCGTGGGGAGCAGCTGTGACTTCTTGAGGTTGAGCGAGAAGCCCAGGTCGTGTAGTATGTTCATAAGGGCATGGGATGAGTGGTGAACCGCCTCCGGAGACGTAGCCCCGAAGAGCCAGTCGTCGAGGTATGGGTAGATGTGTAGACCCTGCACTCTGAGGAGGGCCACTACAGCGTTCATGAGCCTGGTAAAGACCATGTGGACCGAGTTGAGGCCAAACGGAAGGACTTTGTACTGGAAATGGCAGCCCATGATTCTGAACCGGAGGAAAGAACGATGGGGCTGCCAAAATGGAACACGTAAGTACGCGTCCTTCAGGTTCAGGGAGCAACATCCAGTCTCCCTTGTCCAATGTCTCCGCTATAAAAGCTGGCGTAACCATCTTGAATTTTTGCAGGGCTAAGGGGAGGTTGAGGGTGGAAAGGTCCAGCACAACTCTCAGGCCTCCCTGGTTCTTCTTCTGAATGGTGGAAATCCTGGAGTAGAAGCCAAAGCCTCGCTGGGAGGCTGGAACTTCCTCCACTGCCTGGCTCTCTACGAGCGACTGGATCTCCGCCAAAAGAGTTGCTGTCCCAACCTGTGGGAGTGGAGGGGGGAGAGGGAGGAGAGGCTGGGATGGGTAGGCGGGACCCTGTGGATACTACAGAGAGGATCCAGTGGTACGCAAAATTCTGGCACCAGAAATGTGTGTGGAGAGCAAGCCTGCCACCCACCGGAGACACGTGGACCCGAAGGGGCGTGTTCATGCCGTCTTTCCCTCAGAGGCTGAGGCTGAGGAGGGGGGACTGAAAAAAACCCCAACCCCCCACCCCCTTTGTTGTTAGTGCCGGCTCTGGGACGGCGAGCGGTCCGGCTGCCTGGATCTGAGTTCCTGGAAGCCACGGAACCCTCCATATGTACGACCCTCATCTGAACGCTGCTGAGATTGGGTGTAAGGACAAGGACTTTTCCGTTTATGAGCTGTTCTTCTTCTTGTCCAGATCTTCGTCTGTCGAGAAGTGGAAGACCCCCCCCCCCGAACGGCATTTCTAGGATGCGCTCCTGGACGTCCAGGTTGAATTTCGTCGCCCGCAGCCAGGCTGTGTGCCTCATGTCCATGGCAATGCAGATGGCACGGCTCAAGGTATCGATATGTGCTACTGTGGATTCCATGAGGTTGTGTGCCACAAGCTTGGCCTCTGGTAGCCCCGCCTTAAAGCGAGATTGGCATTGGGAGGGGAGTTCTGGGAGGAAGTCCACAATTTCCCACCACAACCGTTGGTTGGCGGCAGCCAGCATGGCATCTGCGTTGGCCTGATGCAGGTGCAAGGAGGCGTTGGAGCAGATCTTCTTGCCGTAGGTCTCCAAGATCTCCTCCTTGCCTAGCAGCACCGCAGAGGAGGAGGCTGAGGACGACGGAGGATTGGAGTATAGTGATGCCGCAGCAATCACAGAGGAGTGTGGCTGAGGATGGGTCGAGAGCAAGAGTGTATCCCCCTCCATCTGCCCGTACTTGGCGTCCAGGCGTCGGTGGACCGGCTGGACTGAGTGGGGCTTGAGCCAACCCTTCTTGGCCAAGGAGACTACATCGGTTTGCAGTGGAATCCCTGTGTTGGCAGAGGGGCGTCTTGTGGGGACTTCAACCAGAACCCCCTCTGCCGGTTGTTCGACCTAGGGCTGAGGGAGGCCCAGGTACTCCACCAGGCCAGCAAGACGTTCATGGAAGGCCCCAGCTGAGGATGGCGTGTCCGGATCTTCCTCCTAGTCCGTGTCCTGCGGATCCGGAGCATCTTGCGGAGAAGGAGGGGTAGATGGAGACGGAGGGCTGGGGTACGGAAACCGCAGCCGGAGGCTGAGGAGGCGGCAGAGGTTGCGGAGTTGGCTGTGGAGCCGGAGGAGGCGGCTGAACCAGGGCTTGGGGGCCCGATGAAGGCGTCTGTGGTGCCTCTAGCATGGCAGGAAGGACTTCCCTAACTGCGTCCTCTATGATAAGCCCCATCTGCAGAGACCTCATGAGGCCGAGGAATTTGTTGAAGAACACCTCCTCACTGGCCGAAGAGGTGGTAGGGGTTACCGACGGGGTAGCTGGGAACTGCTGGAGCCGCTGCTTACCCAGTCCATATGGATGCATGGGAAAGCTGCCCTGCGCATATGAAGTGTAGACTGTAGGCCACGTACCTGGTTGCGACCAGTCCCACCATGACACTCGTTCTTCGCCGAATTTGTGGAATGGCGTCAGACTGGTATTCCTGATTGGCGAGGTGGCCATTTTGTCGAGCTGCCTGCCACGTGCCTGCAACGTGATGCCCAGCCCGCTGGGTCTGGCCTGGACCAAGACTCTAGCGTGTGGATCATGGGGCCTACCCTGCTCATCGGCCCGGTAGGTGCGAAACCCATGACCCGGGTGTCGGTAGAACTACGTATTGGCGCCCCCTCGGACGTACTGCCGGCATTAGGGCATAGCCCCTCGGACGTATTGCCGGTGTTGGGGCATAGCCCCTCGGCCATCGTGCCGGTAAAAGGGTGGAGCCCCTCGGGTGTAAGGCCGGTACAAGAACCTTTCCGGTCCCTCGACACTGCGTCCGGGAGGATCCGAATACCCCTCGACCTGAGGGCCTGTAGCAGCCTCAGTAGAAGGACCTGGTCGGTCCCTCCCGCGCGGGAGAAGATCTAGGAAGGAGTATCCCTTGCGGGGTGCGCTGGGAAATATCCGCCCTACCTTGGACCTGGGACGAAGCTTCACAAAGTTCTTGAGATCCTCTGGAGGTGACTTCTGGAAGAGCTCCCTCCACCTGGCTTGACTGTTCTTCAGAGCCTTCGAGGACAGCGAGTCACACGCCGAACATGATTGCCAACCGTGGTCTGGGCCAAGGCAACGTAGGCAGATGGCGTACGGGTCTGAAGTTGGGAAGAGCCTGTTGTAGGATGGACACCTGCTGAACCCTGTAGAAGTCGGCATGCGCCGAGGAGGAGTGTGACGCCTGAGGACCGAGAACCTGAATGACAGATAAGACAAAAAAGACAAAGAGAAGAAGTATCTGCGCTTGGAATTATATGGTCGAAGCCAAAACCAGAAGCGCTGGTGAATTCGGCCCATTGACGCGGAAAAGGGGACTGAGGTGTGGCGCCGGAGGGCAGAGTCAGGGCAGTGCATGCTCCTGGGCCGTGATCCTGCGTGCCTCTAAATTTAAAGGGGGAAGAAGGTTTTTCGGGTGAAAAAGGTTCCGTCTCCCGTCCCTTGGAAGGGATGCCCATACAGTATGGAGGAAAGGGAACCGGACGTTAGAGTAAAAAGATGCAACTTCTTTGGGTGGGGCAAGCTCTGTGTTCGTTTGGTTCTACGGGACCGTCCGATACTTTCTCATGTAATAAAACTTTGTTTACCTTGCAAACGGTGCATTGATTATTTGGCCTATTTGGGATTGTTATTATCGTTAGGGTTTTGGGTCCCTTAAAGGTCATAGGAGGGGCTGTTAGGCAGAATTATATGCAGTACCCTTTGGGAACACTCAACACAATTAAGACTACAAGTGACAGTACAATTTTAACTTTGGTACAAGCCTGTACTACACAGTTATAGTGGTAGCAGTAGTGGAGCAGCCAGACCTATCTCATTAGTAAGTGAGCAGTACAAATAGTTACACAAAGGACAGAAATTGCTATGATTCAGGCAAACACTGACTCAAGGTTTCTAAGTAAAAGAATATATATTTATTTACTCAACAGTTGTATAACATTTCACTGTTCTAAGCAAGGTCAATATCACAATCATAAATACACCACATCACTTCCCTTAAATTTCAGACAAGTTAAGCTCACAAAATGAAGTGGGAGCAAAATGGCACTCCAGCAATTTAAAAGGGAGGGAAAGACAAAATTATCAGTAAGTAGGCAAAACCAACAGGTAAGTATTCTGAGCAATTGAACAAGAGAGACTACTTTGAGGAGATCAGCTAGAAAAGGCTTAGGGCCAAAGTCAATAGGTCAAAAGTCTTTTGCTCAAGATCACACAGTTCAGGGTAGTTCGCGGTAAAGTTCGTGGCACAGATTCCAGACGAGGTTGATTGGTAGAAAAGTTAGTTCAAAGAGAAGAGAAGGACAAGCCCTCGGATTGGAGAAAGATTTCAAACACTTTCACCGCAGCTGAGTGAAATGCACAACCGGATTTGCACAGTACCTTAAAACAGAGAGGGGGCTGTAGCTGAGGCAGACGTTCCTGGTAGGTCCTGCAGGCTGACGGTTCCTGAAGCGACCGTCAGACTGATCAGAAGTAGGAATACTGGAGGGTCCTGCACTACCCAGGGAAGAAACCAGCAGCAGCGCCAAACAACGAATAAAAGGTGCGCTCCTTAAAACCCAAGCAGGGTCCGACCTTCCTGGTTATCCGGCCCACTGTAGCTCTGTACAGCGAATTCGACCAGAGGAGGGGTCCTGGCTTGTAGTTTGGGCGAAGTGGTTGGTCCCACCAGCTCAAGGAAGAAGTTTCCTGGAGGATCTTCTCTGTCATTGGATTTGGAGATTCGGAACTGCAGCAGGGCTTCACCGGGTGGTTCAGTTGTTGTAGTGGTCCTCTTCTTCCAGTTCCTCGTTGGTTCTTTCGTTCCAGTGGCGACTCTGTCTTTCCAGTCCCAGAGACCTGCTTTTTATGCAGTTTTCCCCCAGTCATACAGCCTGGCTGTCAATCACACAGCAGGGTGGCTGGCTTGGCAACGGCAGTCCCCTTAGCCAATCAAACAAGAGTGCGACCAAGGGAACCCATGGCAGGTGTCCGAAAATCCCTCCCTCACATACTGCCTACCTAGACTATCAGGCGCCTTAAGGAGGCTTCTGTACAAAAATGTAATCCAACCCCTGGGCTTTCTGAGGGGTAGGTCCCCCCTCACTGCCAGGGGGCTGGATTACCTTTAGTTTCACGTCGGGGTGCGTAAAGCACATCCCCTGAAAGTAATTTTCACCACAGCAGCCATTTCGGGCTGCTGCGGTGAAAACAGAAGGTGAATGTTAACCTTTCTCCGCCTCGATCTCCGGCTGTATTTCAAGCCGGAGATCGAGGCGGGTATTGTGCCATTGTGTGGCATTGCTGCCCGCGGATCGGGCGCAGGGCTAGCGATCCGTGGGCAGCAATGTCACCGGATCAATACAGATCCGATTGTGACACGGGGGAGGGGGGGCTGCTTATTAGGTAAGTGGCCCCCTTCCCCCGTGGCCCCAAAGCATGGGGCCACAGCGCCAGAGACCCCTGGGGGCAGATGATCACTGCCCCCAGGGGTGAAAATAAAAAAATTCAAAAATTAAAAAAATTGAGGGAAGGGGGGAGGTGGTTTGGGGCCCTGGGGCCCACTAGGCCACCAGGGATAGAAGAAAAAGTGGTGTAATTGGAAAGGGGAGGTTCTCCTCTTTCCAAGGACACCACATATATGAGGCATTGCTGGTCACGGATCAGCACAGAGAGCTCGATCCGTGACCAGCAACCCACTGGACCACCATTGATCTGCTTGAACTGTGGGGGGGGGGACTGCTCCAAGTAAGCAGGCCTCTCCCTCCCCTCCCCCCTGGCCCCCAAAGCATGGGGGCACATATGTGCACAACCCTGGGAGCAGATGGCTGATCATCTGCCCCCAGGGAAGGGGACAAAAAAAAAAGAAAAAAAAAAGAAAACGTGATGGGAAAGGGGTTTGGGGGCCCTAGCCACCAGGGATTTTTTCGGAAATGGTGTCCTTGGAAAGGGGAGATTCTCCCCTTTCCAAGGACACCCTGTGTGACAGCATTGCTGCGCGCGGAACAGGCGCTCGATGCGGGCAGCAATGCACACTAGACACAGGGATGTCTTTGAATGTGGGGGGCTGCTTACAGTAAGCAGCCCTCGCCCCCCCCCCTGTCCCGCAAAGCATGGGGGAACATATGTGTACAACCCTGGGGGCAGATGGCTGATCGAAAAGCACAAAAACAAAAAGGGAATTTTGGGTGGGAGTGGGGGGCCACCAAGGATATATTTTACAGAAAAGGGGGGTAGCCCTCTTCCCCTCACCCCAAGAGGAAATGGGGGCACCCCTTGTAGCCCTCCCTGGGGGCAGATATCTGCTCATAGGAAGAGGCATCTGACCCCAGGGAGGGCTGCATGAGATGGCCCCCTCTTATCTGCCCCCAGGGAGGGCTTAATGAGATGCCCCCGCATTTGGTGTGGGGGGGGTAGAGGGTCACCCCCATTACATTAGAAAATTCCCCGTCTCTTTGGGGTGCCCCACAGCCCCCCTAAAATGTGTTCCACCATTTTCCATTTTTTTCTTTGTTTACGAAACTTGCCTTGGCGCAGAGGGACACATTGGTGTGCCACTCTGGCGCAGGGGTGCCCAAACCTTACTGCCCCACCCACTAGGGGGCCTGTCCCACCATTTTTGGGGGCCCTCTCCCCCCACCCCAAATGGAGGGGGGTGTACCTCACGCAGCCGTTTGTAGGAGGCCCAGGGAGGCCTGCATGAGGTGCACCCCGCACTGGCTGTGAACATACCAGCCTACACAGGACCCCACCTCACACCTCTTCGTCAAAAACCTCAGCTCAGAAAACTGGCCTGCAACCCGAGGCGGAGATCCGCAAGGTTTGTCTCAGACTTGGCAAACATGACATCAACACAAAAGCAAGTTCAAGGTAGCCACGTGGAATATCAAAGGCGGCAAGCAACCAGCTAAATCTCGACAGATGACACAATACCTACGCTGCCACAAAATAGACATAGCTTTCATTCAAGAAACGCACCTGCATCCCACCTCTGAGAATCGCTGGGCCAAAGACTGGGGGTGTCATAGATACTTTGCATCCTTCTCCTCCTGTGCCAAATTCTTTCCAGAGCCCTCTCTGACCATTCGGTGGTGACCTTAGAATACATTCCCACGCAAACAACTAATACTAGACCGCAATGGAAATTCAAGCCTAGAGCGTTGCAGGATCAAGTTTTCGCAGACGAACTCCTGAAAGACCTTACATCCTGCATAGAGATCAACCAAGGCTCGGTATCCTCAGAAGGGACACTTTGGGAAACCCTAATGTGCTTCATTAGAGTATGCTTGTCCAAAGAAAACGGGATTCTAAAGCTAATATGGAGAGAACTGGACTCAAGCGAATCCCGCCTCAAAGACCTTGAACATTCACTCGCACTTAAAGATGAACTTCAAACTCACGCCAAATTAAAGGAAGAACTGGGAACATTCAAGGGTGCCGCAGAGAGAGAAGTCAAATTCCTATCTCAGCACCACAGAATCCGCCAATATGGGGAGGGACAAAAGCCCGAGCACTCCTAGCCAGACTCTCATCAGCAGACAGAAAGCCCACAACTGTCGAATCAAAGACTCTGCAGACAGATCTATCTGAGACCAGAGACATCGTCGAAACATTCCGGCAATACTACCAAAAACTGTACGATTCACAATTCGCAGCGGACCCTCTAGAATTGAAACATTACCTAGACTCAATCGAACTGTACTGGGTGGAGGCAGAACTCAGGGAGCCCCTTAACACACCCATTGCCCTCAAAGAAATCCTAAAAGTCATCAAAGAACTCCCAAAGACAAAAGCGCCGGGCCCGGATGGGCTAACAGGAGAATTCTATAAACACTTCGCAAATCTCCTCGCACCAATACTACTATTAGTATACGAAGAAGCTCTCGAAAAAGAACAGTTGCCACCCACTCTGTATATGGCCAACATAATTCTCCTTCACAAGCCAGACAAACCCAAAGATGAATGCGTGTCATATAGACCAATATCGCTAATAAACCTGGACAACAAGATTCTGGCCAAAATTGTTACGCTCACCTGGCTCCCACAGAGGCGTCGATCGGAACTGGACAGCTGCGGTCTCCACCAATGTGACGCGTAGGGCCGAGATGACGGACTGGACTGGCCCACCTAGCTTTGTTTGCTTGGCCCGTAGGAATATTCTTCTGCAAATGGAGAAAGGGAATTAACCACCCGTGGAGTTGAGCGTAAATCCCCCCCCACCCCCGCTGTTCTCCCCACAGATCACCTTTGATGTCCCCTCTTATAGTCTCACCTGATGGTTTGAAAAGATGAGCTCTCCATCCTGCATTGAGCGCAGGGGCGCGTTGATAACCAGTTGCTTCACTGGCTCGAAGGAATTGGTGAGTTTCAGAACAATATTGACTCCGAGATTCCCGGCAAGACGCCGTAAGTATAAAGTTAGCCTGACTTTCACTCTTGTCCGATTCCTTGCAGGTTGCAGCTTGACCCTAATGAAGAGTTCCTCGTGGCAACCGGCAGTATTCTGGTAAGGATTTCTAATTTCCAACACAGTTCAATAAAATAATGTCAATATGTAACTTGTTGCTTTCTCCCTTATTCAGGCGCTGAGAGAAAAGTATGAAGTCTCGGGGAATAATACCTCCGGCGGTAAAATCAGGTAAGTCTAATGTGGTGAGGAGGGTTCCCCTTGGTAGTCCCTTTGTTCCACCTTGCTGTCCTTTTGTTTCCCCTTAGGGGCCGGGGTTCAGCGAAGATGCAGTGGAAGCTGCGCCGACCCGTGAAGAGGAATAGTACCCCCGGTGGTAAAATCAGGTAAGTCTATTGGGGGGGGGGGTAACTAGTATTCCCTTGGCTCACCTTGCTGTTCTGGTCTTCTCCTTAGGTGCCGGAGTGCGGCGGGAACATGCAGGTGGGTGCAGCAGGCAAGCGACGTGCATAAATAGCTTCTTTCTTCCAGCTCGAAGGCGCGATGGATCGGGTATTCAGGTAAGGATCAAAGGTATTGCTCTTGTTCTAACCTTTTCTCCTTCTTTCTCCCTTTTTCTAGGAGCTCCAAACTCGAGGCGGGCGTGGCAGAAGGCTGGATGCAGACTTGCAGGCACGGTGAGCGTTACGCTGCTGGATGCAGAATAACGCGAAGCGTGTGCTGCTCTTCGGGCGTGGTTTAAATAGCCTCCAAATTAGTCCCAGGTAAGTATTCCTCCACAACCCCGCCCGAGTAAAAAATAGTCCCTAAGTAAAGTAGTCCCTTCCAAGCCTCTTTTGGCTTGGTGCTCTTGCAGCATGGTCTGCATCAGGTAAGTTTGCAGCATGGTCTGCATCAGGTAAGTTTTAATCTATGAGCCTGGCCCCTATGGCGCCATGACTGACTCTCCATATGAGCCTGGCGCCATAGGCGCCAGGACTGGACCCAAATAGCCCCTAGCAGGGGTTGTTGGGCTTGCTTGGGATAACTTGATGCCTGCTTCCGCGGTTGCTGGACTTTGTTTAGGTCCCCGGGGGTAGGCATCACGACAAAAATATTAACCAAATGACTAATCCCACGAATGCCGGCTCTGGTCTTGGCGGACCAGGCAGGGTTCATCCCTGGAAGAAACACCACCTTCAGCATAAGAAGGATGTTTGGAGCAATTGAAGCCCTTGACCCGGAACAAAAAGCTACTGCGGTACTACTCGACTGTTACGCTCACCTGGTATCCATGGGGAGGCCACCCAGCTGCGGGGACTCTAGTGCCCTTCTCAGCCGCTCCCTGGTATAATCAGCGGGGAAGTTCTGCCTGGAAAACAGGTGGGCAATGTTCAAGACTGGGCAACTGGGGTAAGAGCCTCCCAACACCCGTATACCCGCAGCCCCTCCCCGGACCTTTCCTCACCTTGTTATGGATTTTGGCATGCTCTCTGTCCTGCCTTCTTGGCAGGGGCGCGTTGTCCTTTGTGGGCGAGTGCCATCTAATTACTTCACTGATGCTGCCCTTTAGAGTCTTTCAGGTAGGTCTTCTTACTGTTATACTGTAAGCCTTTCTTGGATTCAATAATGTCTTTTCTCTCTCTCTTTAGGTGCGCGGAAGTTCGCCATGGAACGTTGGCTGAATTTGGACTCACCGGCAGGTGATGGTGTTTCGAGAGAGCCTTGATGCGATAAGTAGGCGCTATGCGCAGCGCTATGATGCCTTGCCTTTGCTAACATGTTCTCTTTTGTTCTCGTAGGTTGCGGGGCTCACCCGGAGCGAGAAGTCCCAAGGCAGTGCTGGTCGATGGGCGACTTGAGAGGTAAGCTGCCGGCACAATTGTAAATGTCTAATGTCTTGTTTCTCTCCTTTTGCAGATCCGACGGTCCAGGAGGCTCGCTGTTCCTTGGATGCTGTTTGCTGGAGCAGAGGGCAGCTAGCAGTGGAATCACAGGTAAGCTGCTGCTAATAACTATGTCCCTTTTGTTTTTCAGGTGCTGTTCTTCCGAGGTTTGCAGATGCTGCTGAACACGATGAGCGTCACGTTGCAGGATTTCAAAGTAACGCAAAGCGTGTTCTCCAAGTCGGGTGTGGTTTAAATAGCATCAAGAAAGTAGTCCAGGTAAAAAAGTCCCTAGGCTACCACACTCAAAACACTATACCGCATAGCTTGGTTCCAGGAGCCAAGCTATGTGGATGCCTCCATGTTGACTGGCATTGAAATAAAGTAGTTCCCAAGCACAAGTCATCATTAAGTATGAGCATGGCCCCAAGAGGGCCTAGGCAAAGGATGTGTAAGCTTGTTGGGGGCCCGAGCCGAGATCCCTCCTGGCCCATGTGCCTGCCTAGGGGGTTTCAGGAAGTGGGTCGTAACAGCACTCCCTCCCAAGGCCCCTCTCAAGGTGTTCCTTCTGTCCAGCCCTGGTTTAGTTGGAAAGTTGCGATGTTATGTTCTGATCAGACGTGGTGCATGAATGTTTTCACAGGGTTCCCAGGATCTGTCTTGGGGTCCAAATCCTTTCCAATCGACTAGGTAGTAAACCTTCCCCTCGAATACTTGGAATGCAAGATGCTTCTGACTTTGAATTCTGGTTCTCCGTCAATAAGTATGGGTTTTGGTGGTGTCCCAATCCGTGTACCGGGCTGCATCGGTTTTAATAGGGACACATGAAATACTGGGTGAATCTGTAGGTTAGGTGGTAAGTCTAGTTTGACGGCAGCTGGATTGATAATTGCCTTGATGGTGTACGGTCCCAAGTACCTGGATTGAAAAGTCTGGGTTCCCTTGATGAGTACAAACTTGGCAGCCAGCCAAACCTTGTCTCCTACCTGATAGTCTGGGGCCTTTTTCCGGTGTTGGTCAGCAAATTGCTTTTGTTTTTCTTTGGCGAAAATAAGATGTTGTTTGGCCTTTTTGAAAGCCTGAGTGATGTTGGTGTGAAGAGTTTTTACTGCTGGCATTTCCAAATTTGTTGGGACATCTAGTTCTGAGATACGTGGGTGTCTACCATAAAGGGTATAAAAGGGTGTTTGTCCGGTACTGAAGTGCAAGGAGTTGTTATATGCATACTCGGCTATCCATAACAAATCTTTCCAGTCCCTTAGTTCATGGTGTAACATGCACCGTAGGTATTGTTCGAGGGTCTGGTTGGTCCTCTCGGTCTGACCGTCCATTTGGGGGTGATGGCTAGTGGATAGCCTGATGTCACTTTGTGCCATTGCACAACATTTTTTCCAGAAGTTGGAGATGAACTGGCTACCCCGATCAGAGATCAGGACTCATGTATGTAGTTTTACAATACCATCCAGAAACACTTTGGCTAGAGTGGGTGCGTCAGGGAGGCCTTCGAGTGGAAAAAGGTGCGCCATCTTTGAGAACAAGTCCACGACTACCAGGATGGTGTTAAACCTTTGACTGGGAGGTAGGTCAGCGATGAAGTCGCGTCTAAGAGTGTGCCAGGGAGTGGGAGGAATGTCTAAAGGTTGCAGAAGACCGATGGTTTTTGTTTTTGCGACTTGTTTTGCGCACAGACTCCGCAGGACTGAACATATTGGATGACATCCTTACACCAGGCAGGCCACCAGAAGTTTTGTTTTACCTTGGCTAGAGTCTTGGTGATTCCTGGGTGCCCTTTGATCAGGGAATCATGATAACTAGCAACACATTGTGCTAGTTAGCTAGCTGTGTCTTTGGTGGGTACATACAACCGATCCTTAAAAAGGGGTAAGTGATCTTTAATGGAATATTGTTCTCCTTGCGCTTGCCATGCGAGGAAGGCATCTGGGTTCATGGTTCGTTGAATCTTCTCTCTCAGTTCAAGGCCGTAGTGAGGCCCAAGAGCTTGTCTTCCGGTATGATGGGGACCGGATCTGGGGGCGTATATACCAAGTCATCAGTGCCTGTACGAGAGAGTGTGTCAGCTTTTCCATTCTTTACCCCTGGTTGAAAACTGATGACAGTCGTATTCGGCGAAGAAAAGGGCCCACCCCAATTGGTGTGAAGACTGGGCTTTAGCGGTCTTAAGGTATTGCAGGTTTCGGTGGTCTGTGATAACTGTAATGGTGTGTCTGGCCCCGAGAAGGTAGTGCCGCCAGGCCTTAAAAGGCAGATTTAATCACCAAGAGTTCTTTGTCCGTGATGGCATAATTCATCTCCGGGGGAGAACATTTCTTCAACCAAAAGGCCACTGGATGTAGCTGGCCTGTTACTGGATCTCTTTGCGAGAGGACAGCCCCCATCGCTATGCTGGAAGCGTCTGTTTCCACGATATAAGGAAGATCAGGGCGAGGATGTGGCACGATTGGCGCAGAGGTGAACCTTTTCTTGAGTTCCTGAAAAGCCTTCTCTGCTTCTTCGGTCCGGGCAAATTTCTTGTTATTTTTTCTTAGCAATATGGTGATCGGGTGTACGACCTGTGAGAAGTCTGGTATGAACCGGTGATAGAAGTTCGCAAAGCCCAACATGCTCTGTACCCCTTTTACTGACGTTGGGGATGGTCATTTCAAAATGGCGTCCACTTTATGCAGGTCCATTCTGATGCCTGCTGGAGTAAGAATAAAACCCAGAAACTCAACTTTGGTGATGTGAAAAAAGCACTTCTCCAGCTTTGCATATAAACAGTGTTCCCGGAGCTTGCAGAGGACTAAGCAGACGTGCTTGATGTGATTCTGTTTTGAAGTTGAGTACACTAAGATATCATCTATGTACACTAAGGCGCAGACATCATTTAACTCTCTCAAAACGTCATTCATAAAATACTGAAACGCTTCAGGAGCGTTGCATAACCCAAAGGGCATGATTCGAACAAACCATATTTGGTGCGGAAAGCAGTTTTCCATTCGTCTCCGCTTCTGACCCGCACCAGGTGGTATGCTCCTCGAAGGTCCAGTTTGGTGTAAATTTGGGCATCTTTGACCTGGTCCAGCATTTCTGGGATGAGCGGCAAGGGGTAACGGTTCTTTACAGTGATCTGGTTTAATGCGCGGTAGTCAGTACAGGTTCTTAGGTCCCCTAGGACTAGCTGCAGGGGACTTGGATGGGCGGATGAATCCATTTGCGAGGTACTGGTCTAAATAAGACTTCAGATGAAGGTTTTCGGGTTCCTTGAGAGCATAGATTCTGCTGCAAGGAACCTGAGCACCGGGAACAAGGTCGATCTGGCAGTCATAGGGCCTGTGCGGCGGCAGCGCGTTTGCTTGGTCCTTCTGGAATACATCGTGGAAATCTTGGTATTCCTCAGGCAAGGTACTAGTCACTCCCAAAGTTGCCACTTCAGGAGTCGTAGAGATACTGAAAGCAGGTTTCTGTTCTTGGTAATAACAAGCTGGAGAGCAGTCCCTGGGAAAGGTTAATTTTCTTGCCCGCCAGTAAATCAAAGGGTTGTGAGCAACTAACCATGGCATGCCTAGAATGAGCCGGAATTGAGGTGCCTTGATGAGATCGAACTAAATAAGTTGCCGATGTCCGTCCTGGCACAGCAAGGATATCTCGGCTGTGCTCTGGGTTACGGGTCCAGAAGCGATTTCTGTCCCATCCACTGTGGTTACCTTGTCTGTAGTCGGCTTGGAACACAGGGGAAGCCCCATCTCTGCAGCTAGGTCCTGATCTATATAATTCCCAACTGCTTCGCTGTCGATGTATGCTTCAATGGCATGCATTCTTGACGACTGTTGGTTATTAATTAAGATTACCGGAATTGCAAAGTGTGAGGTCGGTGGCTCTTTCTCCTCACTCGACAAACTGACCTCTACGTTTGCTGAGCTGGGCAGTTTCCCGACTGACACTCCTTCTTTTCATCTTTTTCCGTGCCTCCAACGATCTTCCTCTGAGGTTTCACTGGGCAGTCCTTCAGGAAATGCCCTGGCTTTCCGCAGTACAGACATAGTTGTTGTTGTCTCCTTTTATCTCGCTCTTGTTTTGTTAGTGGTCGTCGTACCCCTTCGATTTGCATGGGCTCCACAATATTTTCTTGCACTCGAGTTATATTGTCTCTAGGCCGAACGTACACTGGCCGAGGGTCCATTTTAGAACGGTCTGCTTTTCGGTCTTGCAACCGGTGGTCCAGTTGCACAACCAAGTCTATGAATTCAGAGCAATCTCTGGGAGGATTAACCACTTGAGCTAGAACGTCTTTTAATTCGCCTCGTAAGCCCCGATGAAACAACGTGGTTCTTTTGTTTTCAGGCCACCTAGCCTCAGCAACCAATCGGTTGAAAGTAGCGATGTACATTAACAAATCCTGATTCCCCTGTCGGAGAAAAAGGAGTTCATTGTCCACAGCTTGTTCTCGGGTATGGCGAGCAAAGAGTTTTTCCATTTCCTTCTGAAAGTCTCCAAAATTATGTAATAAAGGGTCATCATGGGACACCAAAGGTACCGACCAATCTGTGGCGCTGCCACTTAGGTATGATAAAACAAAGGCTACCCGGGCTTGGTCATTTGAGAATGCTCCTGGCCTGCAAAGAAAATGAAGGCAACACTGATTCATGAAAGCTGCGTATTTTCGTGGATCACCAGCAAACCTCTCCGGTGGTGCCAAAGGAACTGTACCTAGCAACACAAGTTTGCATCAGTGGGTTGTTCCCAGGTAGAGGCGCCCGATTGCAAGACTTGCCTGCTGATATCTCTCTAGTCACCAATATGTCACCAATAAGTCTCTCCGGAGAGCGTTAGTCTCCTGTCTGGCAGAGTGAACCTTGGCACGAAGTTCTCCCAACAATTGGGCCAATTGGTCTGATTCTGATGTTTCCATGGCGCCCAGGTGGATTGGTTTGGCAGGGTTCACTTTCTTTTGCGCTCACCTGGTATCCACGGGGACGCCACCCAGCTGCGGGGTCTCTGGTGCCCTTCTCAGCCGCTCCCTGGTATAATCAGCGGGGAAGTTCTGCCTGGAAAACAGGTGGGCAATGTTCAAGACTGAGCAACTGGGGTAAGAGCCTCCCAACACCCGGTATGCCCGCAGCCCCTCCCTGGACCTTTCTTCACCTTGTTATGGATTTTGGCGTGCTCGCCGTCCTGCCTTCTTGGCAGGGGCGCGTTGTCCTTTAGGGGCAAGTGCGATCTAGTTACTTCACTGATGCTGCCCTTTAGAATCTTTCAGATAGGTCTTATTACTGTTTTACTGTAAGCCTTTCTTGGATTCAATAATGTCTTTTCTCTCTCCTTAGGTGCGCGGAAGTTCGCCGTGGAACGTTGGCTGAATTTGGACTCACCGGCAGGTGATGGTGTTTTGAGAGTGCCTTGATGCGGTAAGTAGGCGCTATGTGCAGCGCTATGATGCCTTGCCTTTGCTAACCTGTTGTCCTTTGTTCCCGTAGGTTGCGGTGCTCACCCGGAGCAAGAAGTCCCAAGGCGGTGCTGGTCGATGGGCGACTTGAGAGGTAAGCTGGCGGCACAATTGTAAATGTCTAATGTCTTGTTTCTCTCCTTTTGCAGATCGACGGTCCTGGAAGCTTGCTGTTCCATGGATGCTGTTTGCTGGAGCAGGGGGCAGCTAACGGTGGAATCACAGGTAAGCTGCTGCTAATAACGATGTCCCTTTTGTTTTTCAGGTGCTGTTCTTCCGAGGTTCGCAGATGCTGCTGAACACGATGCACGTCACGTTGCAGGATTGCAAACTAACGCGAAGCGTGTTCTCCAAGTCGGGTGTGGTTTAAATAGCATCAAGAAAGTAGTCCAGGTAAAATAGTCCCTAGGCTAGCACACCCAAAACACTATACCGCATAGCTTGGTTCCAAGGAGCCAAGCTATGTGGATGCCTCCATGTTGGCTGGCATTGAAATAAAGTAGTTCCCAAGCACAAGTCTTCATTAAGTCCTGGCCCCAAGAGGACCTAGGCAAAGGACACCTAAGCTTGTTGGGGGCCCGAGCCGAGACCCCTCCTGGCCCATGGGCCTGCCGGAGGGGTTTCAGGAAGTGGGTTGTGACATCGACGCAGAAAAGGCGTTCGACTCTGTGGAATGGCCCTTCCTATATGCAATCCTAGAACGCGTGGGCCTTGGCAAAAGATTCGTAAAACTAATCTCCATCCTATACAAATCCCCCACGTCTAACATCATTCTAGGAACCAACCAATCTACGAGCATAAACCTGCACAGAGGAACGCGACAAGGGTGCCCACTATCCGCCCTGCCGTTTGCTCTGGTGATGGAACCTCTTGTGTCAGACCTCAGACTTCACCATATTCACAGTGGTCTCACCCTGGGTCCTCACAAACGGATTATATCGCTCTATATCGCTGGGCCGATTTGCGTAAATCATACCTCTGTGGATTCCCACGGATGTCCTCTTTTCAGAAATGCATGGGGTTCCCTGTTTTCCTTGGTGGCTTGGACACCTGAGGCCCATATCTGTATGCTGCGCTTGTCTGGAGAAAGTGTCAAATTCAGGTGTGGAAACAGACTTGGGGTTACACCTGTGTTTTAGGCTTTCCCGTTGGCGCCCACGTAAGTGCACCCACACATGTGAGGTACCGTTTTGATCGGGACACCTGTGGGAACGCGGGATGGTAAGCCATGTTTTGTTGGCGTTGTGTTTTGTTGGGTGAGCCGAGTGAAATGTGCGAAAAATGCGTTTTTTCCCCCTGCATTTCTGACTTTGCCGGGTTGTTTGGGTGATAAATTCTGGGCCGATGTGTGCAAATCATACTACTGCGGATTCCCACAGATGTCTTCTTTTCGGAAATGCATGGGGTTCCCCGTTTCCTTGGTGGCTTGGTCACCCGAGGCCCATATCTGTATGTTGTGCCTGTCTGGAGAAAGAGTGAAATTCAGGTGTGAAAACAGACTTGGTGTTACTTGTGTTTTAGGCTTTCCCCTTGGCGCCCAGGTAGGTGCACCCACACATGTGAGGTACCGTTTTCATCGGCACACCTGTGGGAATGAGGGAAAGTATACAATTTTTTGTGTTTGTGTGGTTTTCATAACGTTTTGACCCATTTGCTGGTGCTCTTTGTCACACAACCCTTTCATTTCCCAAATGTGACCTACATTTAGTCGCTGCTTTAGACACCATATACTTTTGTAACCTGCACAGGTCACCTACCCTTGAAAAGGTCTGCCTGTGCTCTTTCAAAAAATGTGTGCTTGCCGTTCCTCACCACATGGTTTTCCCGATTTACACATGCAAAGTGCATCTGTTCAGGCCGTGAGCGTACAACTCCTGTGTACCATGGCTCAGTGTTTGGCTTGTGGTATTGCTTGTTTTGTAAAACACTACAAAAACGTGTGCTTTCCTAACTGAAAGAGTCAAGGGAATGTAGCGGAGCATTGCTTTTCTCAAAATTCATAGAAGCCATTGCCGTACCAAGCCAACCATGTCCAACACATACCTTTTTTTTTTGGTCATTTTTCCGCTTTTCCCCCAATCTATGGCATTTTCCCCTACCTAGTGTTTGCCTGACTAACGCAAATCACCCCTTCATAAACTTGGAATTTTGTCTACTTTTCAGAAATATATGCCTTTCTGTCCTCCAATTCGGGTTTCCTACCCTTTTCTTCCATTCCGTCCATGCATGTCCAATTGACAAAAAAGGCCAAAATCGCCCACCTCTCAAAAAACAGTTGATAACCACATCAAAATAATTTGTTTTCGTTCCCACTCAACCTGTTCTTGAAAGCCAGGAAATTGGGGAATTCAGCACAGCAAACCATTTGTTGCTAGCTCTTACAAGGAAAAAAATCCCAGGCTTCTTTGTACATCATTTTATTGGCATTTTCTGAAAAAAACAAATATGTTCGCCCTTTTTGCTTATTTTCTCTCACCCCCCTACAGCAACCTAGGATTCCTGGGTGGTGTTACGACCGCCTACATGTGGGAAAAAAGGAGCCAAATTTAGCCGAGATATCTCATGTAACAAAAAAGTTACAAGGCATTGAATGGCCACATACCGAAATCACCAAAAAAGGCCCTGGCACTAGGGGGAAATACCCATGGCACTAAAAGGGTCAAGGGGTAAAACCACGCTTCACCGTTCTAAAGCAGGTCGAGTGCTGACTGTCGGCTGTCCGGGAGAAGGCATCATGAGTTCTTCCCTCCCTGAAACATTGACGATTGCTTTGATGGGCGCTGTGGCCCTACTTCCAGTCCTGTAAAATGAATCCCTGGGAATAAAGTTCGGGAGGAAGACCTACACGGTACACACTCCCATTGACAGATGCACTCTCATGCTCACTGGCTCTGTGTGCTCGATCTCAATTTTGGGGGTGAAAGCTTTGTCCCCGATTATATTGTCACAGTGAAGGCGAACCGTAGGAATTTAAAAATGTTTCTGATTGCCTGAACTTGGCTTGTAGTGTGGTTTCACTATATGTTGTGAATTCCCTACATCCCGGCTCAAGCGAACTCTGTCACTGATTGCAGAGTGAGAACTGGCCTTCATTTTATTTAGGGATTGAACACTGTGCCCATGATTGCATGTCCTTGATTACAGTGCACTGGGTAAGGGGGTCTCATTCTTGATAAATTGGAGGGGATGTGAGATCTGTTCTTGGTTACTTCACGGGGATCGGTGGATCTCCCTGTTTACTGTGTGGAAGCTGGGGGCTGATACGTTATTATCTAGGGTTGTCTCTGGTGGGAGGGTGAGGGATGTCTGTATACTGGACTGCATATTTGTGTTGTCTTGTGGGTTACAGCTCTAGAACCTTCAGGTCATTATGACCGTCATTTCAGATGTGCAATGTCGATTGCTAATATGTTGTTTAACTCTGGATGTGGTGCATTCAGGAATGCTGTTACTGTATTATATAGACAAGGTATATTTTGTGTAGGTAGCTGTGGGTCATCATCAACGTTTGCTGTGTGTTGGTCATAAAATGATATGATGTTATTATAGATTCGTTGGATGATTATGGGTGTTGAGGGAGAGCTGGTTGGGGTTGTGTATCGGTTGGTTTGAGATTACATCTTGCTGTTTTGTGGTGGGGTGTGGACTGATATTAGATGGTCTCATACCTTTTGTGCCGGGGCTAGGGGTCTTGGATGCATTTGTGGTTTCTCTTGGTTGGGTATGTCTCAAGGGCATCGTTTTTGGGTGTTCATGGTGTAAATTTAATTTGCCCACCAAACAATGTTTCTGGTAGGTGGGACTGGTGGGTGATGGTACAATTGACTATTTCTAGAGTTTATGTTAAGGTGATTCATGTTAATAGTGGTAGGATTAGGAGCCTGTTGTGTCAAGATGTGTGGGCGGTGTGAGGTGGGTTTGATGTTGTGTGCTTAGTTAAATTAGATGGGATAGGGGTGGGAATGAGTGGAGTGGGATATATAAGTTGGGGACTTTAGATATTTCGGTTTGTGCTATGGATTAACAGATTTGGTTCATGTTGTATGGGAGGGGGGTTGGGGCATTGGGACTTTAAAATATATTTTTTGCATTGCTACTTGTGGTTGGCAAACTGCATCTGTTTCAGCGGGGGTGGGTTGGGTGTTCGGGGTGTGGGTGTACATATTTTGCCAAGTTCTTTTCAATTGTTTAAGGAGACTTTGGATCTTTGGATGTTAGGTGGGTAAGTTCCACAATGAACCTGACGGGTGAAGAATTGAAGTTTGTGACTTGGAATGTGAATGAATTGAATAATGTTAAAAAGAGGATGAGAGTTTTGCAGTTCTTAGATGAGCTCAAGGGTGATATTTGTCTCCTGCAGGAGACTCATTTGGAAAAGGATGAAATTGCTGAAGGTTGTGTGGGGTCGGTGTATGGTGCCTCGTTCAATACTAAATCCAGAGGTGTGGCGATATTGTTCAGAAAGAATATTCCGGTCAAGGTGTTCAAAGAGGTGGCGGACAAGGAAGGTAGGATAGTTGCACTGCTGCTAGATGTACAGGGCCTTGAGGTGTCTTTATGTAATATTTATGCGCCCTCAGTGGATGATGGGTCTTTCTTTAGAAAAGTGGCTCAATTGTTGCAGGATTTGGGGTCCAGGAATATTGTGTTGGGTGGAGATTTTAATATTGTACTGGTCGCGAAGTTGGATAGAAGTGGGATTGTTCCTAAGGGAGGTGCAGACAGGCAACATTTAGCTCTAGCGGACCTACTTTTGGAGCATGATTTGGTGGATTGTTGGAGCATCCTTCGAATAGGGAGTACAGTTTTTTCTCGGGAGCACATTCAGTTTATTACAGAATAGATATGTTTCTGACTGCTGGTAGGATGACAGAATTCTGTAAAACGTGTGAGATCGGAAGCATACTTTTAACCGATCATGCCCATGTGGTCTTGCATCTGCGGTTGAGGGATGCCTTGAGTGTACATACATTTTGGAGGATGAATATTTCACTATTGCAGAAGGATGAAGTGGTGGAGGTATTGAGGAAGGAAGTGGATTGTTTTGTGGAGTGTAATCATAATGGGGAGGTGCGTCCTAGTATAGTCTGGGAGGCTTTGAAATGTACGATACGGGCCATCTGATTGGTGTGTCATGTAGACTGAGGAACAAAAGTGTTGAAAGAGAGACATTGCTAGGGAACAGGCTTACTGAATTATCAAGGAGAAATATGGCCGACCCAGTTTGTATGGAGACGGCGTGCAAGCTTAAAAGGGTGAGGAGGGAGTTGAAAGCGCTAATTGATGAACGTGCTGATCGAAATAACTTTTATATTCGGTGTGCTTATTATGAGAAGGGTGAAAAATGTGACAGGTGGTTGGTTTACAGATTGAGAAAGCGGGAAGCTGAGCGTTCTATACCTTCAATTAGGAGACAGGATGGCAGTATTTGTTATCATCCAGGTGAGATTAACAAGATTTTCTGGGATTTTTATGCAGATCTATACAAAAATGAACCGGAGGTGTCGGGTGAGGGTGCAGAATTTCTGGAAAAAGTGACCCTTTCTAGGATTACTGAAGATGATTCGAAATTATTGGAGGAGGATTTTTCGCTAGAAGTAGTAAAGAAGGCTATTGGTAAATTGAATGTAGGGAAAGCCCCGGGGCCTGATCGGTTCCCAGCAGAATTCTACAAGTTACTGCCAGATTCGGCATTCCAACTTTTACGGCATATGTATGCGGAGTCATTGATTAATGGAATGCTGCTGGAAACTACTAGGCATGCCATGATTTCGGTCTTCCTGAAAAGAGGGAAAGATGATACATTCCTTCGAGTTATAGACCCATAAGTCTTATCAATGTTGATAATAAGATTCTGGCGAAAATGTTGGCGAGCAGATTGGAGTGTCTGCTTCTTTCTTTAATCCATGTGGATCAATCCGGTTTTGTGAAGGGTAGGAAGACCTCCAGCAATATTAGGAAAATCTTGAATATTATTTCTGAGGCGAAAGATCAGGAAGGGGATAGTGCTGTTTTGTCCTGAGATGCGGAGAAAGCGTTTGATAGAGTAAATTGGAGTTTTCTATTTTCAGTGCTGGCCAAGATGGGTTTTGATGAGAAATTTGTTTCTTGGGTCAGGCTGCTGTATAGCGATCCGACGGCGGAGGTTATTGTTATGAAGAGGCTGGCGCAGACAGGTAAGTGATATAAAGATTTTATTTAGATTATAATAAGAGAAGAAGACCCCCAACATTAAGAGGCTCCTCTCCTTCAGCTCTTTCTTCAACTGACAAACATTAGAACACAGAAACAAGAAATGCTGTCATCAACATTCCATGACATCATACAGGGATGAAGCATTATGAAAAGCATTAAAGACTTCCTTCTCCTCATACTCTTCATAAGTCATCACAACACATCTCCCCATTTTTTTTTTAACTTCACTTATCATCTAAGTTTTAATTTCATCAAAATAATTCAAAGATGTCACATTGATGACCAAGATAACTCACCAGTGGTCCACTTTATGGCACATAAACTTATATATGGCATCTCTTAACAGTAGCAATTCTATCTTTATTCCACACTTGTCCTCCAGCCACACGTACGGCCCCTTTCATGACCGCTACAACTCTGACCGGATCCGAATAAAGAGATTCTCCTTTCCTCTTGACAACTCCCTTCTTAATCCTGACCCAATCTCCACACTCCATGCGCAGTTCTTTCTTACCTCTCTTCAGGTTTTCACGCGCAACCCATTCAGACTTCTTCCTCACCAATGACTTTCTCACTTCATTAACAACCAGATTCGTTTCCCTACTCCTACCCAGCCATGGCGGACACGCCATGGAATATGGCTTCCTGCCTCTCACAAGCTCAAACGGGCACAGACCTGTTGTTGAATGTGGCGCCATCCTAAGGGCCCAGATCCTATTCTGTATCATGGCCAACTTATCCAATCCGCACTCTTCTCCCATACGAATACTCTCCATCACACACCTATTCATCCTTTCAACCACTCCATTGGATTCGGGATGGTACAATGAGGTTCTTTTGTGATCAACTCCACATTTCCTTAAATAGCTGGTGAAGTTGCCCCCTACAAACTGGGGACCATTGTCCGTCAACAAACTCTCCGGTAGACCTTCATTGGCAAATATCTCCTGCAATGTCTTTATCATGCTTTCTCCGGTTACATCTCTCACAATTTTAAAATTCACCCATCTAGAAAACAGATCTACCACCAGAACAATTAATCTTCCACGTCCATAACCCAATTCCACAGGACCAAGGATATCCATGGCGAGATCACTCCATATCCTAGATGGGAGACCCACATCCACCAATGGCTACTTCTTGGCTACAATTCCCTTCCCACTCTTTGACACAAAATTGACAATTTGCTAAACAATTTTCTATTTCCTTGTCAAAACCCGGCCACCAATAGTCTTCTCTCAACACACCGTTGGTTTTGGTAGCTCCTATGTGACCACTATGTGCCAGCTCTATCACTTTCTTCCTCAAACCAACCGGAACCACTGCTCTTCCCCATCTGAACAATACCCCATCAATGACCGATAATTCATCCTTCACTTCCCAATACGGCCTCACGCCCTCCGCCAATTCCACCTTATTGCTCCATGCCGCAGAAACAACATACAGAATTATTTTATTTATGCTCTCATCGCTCTTCATCACATCCAACCACTCCTGTTTGGACACAATACCATCAGTGTTAACAAACACTAATTCCATTTCTTCACTTTCCACAACACCAGAGTCAATTTCATCCTTGACAAATTGTCAGCCAGTATATTGTCCTTTCCGGGAATGACCTCCATCTTCAAACAATGTGTCTGCATTCTGGTGACCCACCCTGCCACCCTACGGGAAACCTTATCAAGGCCCTTATTCTCGAATATGGCTTTAAGTGGTTTGTGATCTGTACGAATTACAAACTCTACACCCCACACAAAGTTTCTGAATCGTTCCACAGCCCAGAAACATGCCAATGCATCCTTTTCGAGAACAGAATATCTCACCTCAGCACCCTTGAGACCTCTCGAGGCATGAGCTATCACCTCTTCAGACCCATCATCTTGTTTCTGGGATAAAACTGCGCCTAGTCCACATTCACTTGCATCCACTGTGATGATAGATGGCTTTCTTGTGTCGAAACATCCTAATGGTTGGGCTAAGTTTATCTCTTCTTTTATTCCATTGAATTCCACCTCACACTGACTATTCCACACAAATTCAACACCTTTCCTCAGAATTTTCCTCATTTCATGCACTTTGTCAGCATAATTTACCACAAATTTCTGATAAAACTCTGTCATTCCTAGAAAAGAGCCCAACTCACTCTTATCATTTGGTCTTTCAATCCTCTTTATGGCACTCACCATCTCTTCCTTGGGTCTGATACCATTCCCCGATACTTCATGTCCCAAATAGTCCACTTTTGTCACAGCAAATTTGCATTTCTCTTCTCTCAGCGTGATACCT
Organism: Ambystoma mexicanum; assembly: GCF_040938575.1. Taxonomy (NCBI): domain Eukaryota; kingdom Metazoa; phylum Chordata; class Amphibia; order Caudata; family Ambystomatidae; genus Ambystoma; species Ambystoma mexicanum. The sequence goes on from NC_090933.1 coordinate 1,153,364,706, forward strand.
CTTTCCTCAAATATCTTCAACACCTTACATACATTTCTGTCATGCTCCTCCAATGTCACTCCACTCACCAACACATCATCCTGAAAACAGAAAACACCCTTCACCCCCTTCAACAGGCGATCCATGATTTTCTGGAACACTGAGGAGGCAGACGCTAACCCAAAGGGCATTCTCCTAAATTGGAATACTCCTTCATGTGTCACAAACGCCGTAACCTTCCTACATGCCTCCTCCAACTCCACCTGATGATAGGCTGACGTCATGTCCCGTTTTGAGAAGTACTTTCCCCCACCCACCATGGTTAACAACTCACCCATGTTGGGCAGAGGGTGCCTGTCCACCAACACACACTTATTCAACTCTCGCATATCAACGCACAACCTCAGATCCCCTGAACTTTTCTTCACAATCACGACTGGGGAAACCACTCGACCCCCCCAGCTCTTTCAATCACTCCAGACTTAGGAAGCTTCTCCAACTCTTTCTTTACACTGTCCCTTAACGCAAAAGGCACGGGCCTGAGCTTCGCCACAGTGGGAACACTGCCTCTTTTCAATAATATCTGATGTTGAAATCCCTTCACTCTTCACAATGTCTCGTCAAATACCTTCCCATACTCTCTCACATACTTGCTATACGTTGAAGATATTTCTGATACTTGTAAAACTTGTTCAGGGTGGTTGGGATCTAATCTGATACCCAAATTCTTTTGCTCTCTCCATCCTAACAAGGATTGACCCTTCTTAGTCACATATACTTTCCCATCACAGCTGCGTCCTTTAAATTCAAGCCTACACCAGACATATCCCAGCAAATCATTTTTTTCTTGATTGTACCCCCCAGGACTTATGTCTGGCTCTGATAGTGTTGACACTGCCCCTTTCATTTCGCACTCAAATGCGCTTCTGGATATTAACGTGATTTTCGACCCTGAGTCAGCCATCATCGACACCTTACATCCATTCACAGTCAAGACAGCATATGGGCGCTCACAATCATCTGGGTTACCATCCCTACTAACAACATTGACTGTATTTACGATAACATTTTGCAATGCCAGTACAGTGTCATCTTTTGATGACCTCCCCTCTTCCTCTTCATTCCCGTATGGAACCTTTCTTTGACCGTTTGGCCAAACTGATAGTTCTTGGAGCATGTCCCAAAGTGTCCTCTCCTTTTGCACTTATTACAGATTGCCTTCTGCCCTGGGCACACCATTGAAGATGCAAAATGTGTCGCACTGGCACACCGATAGCACAATCTCTCATCCTTTTTATCTTCTCTCCATTCACTTCTTTGTGTCGATTCTTGGTTCCTCTTTTCTTCTGTATTACTCCTCTCCTTCTGTTTGTTTTTTTCCCTTCCTTTTGTTCTTCCCTTTACCCACATTTAACACTTCCGGCTTGCTTTCCTTAGAATCTCCTCCTTCAGCTTTTGATAGCTTGGCAACACACGCCAGAGAATGTTCTACACGTTTAGCCAAGTCCAATACCTCATCCAAATTCGGCTCATCCTTCAGCCACAGTTCCTCACGAATCTTATTTGACCTACAATGCGTCATGAATTGGTCACGGATGTGCTCGTGGAAACTTCCTTGAAATTTACAGGTTAGGGCCAGGTGACGGAGAGCAGTCACATAGTCTTCAACGGACTCCCCATGAGCCTGAATGCACATGCGGAAATTGTAACGTTCCAAAATCGTGCTTCTTTTTGGGTTGAAATGTTTGTCTAACTTCATCAAGGCTGACTAGAAATCATTCAATTCATCCCCACTTCCATCACTTGCTAGCTGAGGGAGGGTCTCAAAAATCCTTTGGCCTTCGTAACCCAAAAAGTGAAGCAATAACGCTAACTTCCTTTTGCTGGAATATGCTGTCATATAATGCATAAAGCCTTTGAGCTATTGGGGCCAAGCAATTTTCGCCGCCCCTGGCGTAAGCATAAATATGGGTGTGCCAGAAATGCCAGGCAAGGCTGCCATGTCTTTGAGGGCTGGCAACTAAGGTTACACTCTTAGTTCAGGGCGGTATTTCTCTTGTTACACTTTTAAATTAAGTCCTTGTGTGCTTATTGGGAAAAAGAATCTAATCCTTGCACTGGAAATGCAGAAGTCACTTTCATATAACGGGGTTTCATCTGCAGGGTCCCTACAAAAATTGCTCAAGTTGGGACCCTTTTGCTGTCCCAGTTTTCTTAATGTCACTTACTAAAATGCGACTTCAGCTGCGTGTTTCCCCCACTTCTCATGTAAAATTCACCCTCTCTAGGGAAATACTGTTGCGATGTAAGCAGTGCGGTGCTGTCATTAAATTTACTTGAGCCTCTATTACATATATTACGGTACTTTCGTTTCACCCTCCTGTGCGGATGCACCCTATCCGTCTATCAGCAGGAATACGGTAACTGAGACTGTCTTCCTTCCTGCTCTATAGAGAACGGCTGTGGTGTAATGGGCCGTGCAGGGATCCGCGGCGGGTGTCAATGGGAAGATCAGCACTTACTTGATAACCGTTGCAGGGACACAATGGCCGCTCGACGCCGGGGAATAGCGGAGCAACCTTACCTGTGCCGATGGTGCTTGAACAGCTGCTCAGCGCTGAGGAGGGACGGGGTGGTCTCTCCTGAGCTTACTCCCATGACGGCTTCACTTGCTCTTCCCGGAAAACGTCCCGCAAATGTAAAGCCACCGCGACGGTGCCCGTCGTTCACTTTGGCAGGCCGCTCAACGCAGGGAAAGGATGCGGAGCAGCCCGCGGCGGACCGTGGCTCTTCCTTTCTTCCGAGGCGGGGCCGCCGCTTCTTTTTAACGGGACACTGCGGCACTTGGGTTCGCTACTCTTCCAGGTCACAACGCCGAGCATGGGCGGAGCAGACCTCAGGAGCAATGCGGACACTCACTCGCGGGCCCACGTTCCTACCAGGTGGGGCAAAACAGGTACAGCTGGTTGCTGGGGGTCTCCTTTCACCCGTCTGCAGTGGCCAACTTATCCCATCCTCGTAGCCATTGTTATGAAGAGGCTGGCGCAGACAGGTAAGTGATATAAAGGTTTTATTTAGATTATAATAAGAAAAGAAGACCCCCAACATTAAGAGGCTCCTCTCCTTCAGCTCTTTCTCCAACTGACAAACATTAGAACACAGCAACAAGAAATGCTGTCATCAACATTCCATGACATCATACAGGGATGAAGCATTATGAAAAGCATTAAAGACTTCCTTCTCTTCATACTCTTCATAAGTCATCACAACAGTTATCACCAATGGTGTGAGGTCTGGAAAGTTTGTGTTGGAGAGAGGAATGAGGCCAGGGTGCCCTTTATCACCTCTATTATTTGTCATAGCTTTGGAACCGTTAGCTGAGTTTATCAGAAAGGCTGATGATGTGGTGGGCCATTCGTGTTGGGGAATCGAACAGAAGATTTGGCTGTTCGCAGATGACATGCTATTAGTCCTTGCTGAACTTAAGAAATCTATACCGGCACTGATGGATGTTTGAGCCGAGTTCCATTTGTGCTCTGGGTACAGGATTATTTGGACAAAATCGGAGATTATGCCTTTGACCCATTCTGTTGATAGGAAATTAGTGATGGATTTGGGCTTCAGATGGTGTCCGGATAAATTGTTATGTTTGGGAGTTTGGTTGACTCCGGAGTTTGGAGACATGGTTAAAGAAAACGTGAGGGTCATGTGAAATGGACTGCGGACTGATCTGGGGAGATGGAGTCTTTTGAATCTCTCTCTGTGGGGCAAGGTAAACGCCTTGAAAATGGTATCTGCTCCAAGGATGAATTATGTGCTGTCCCTTTGATGTTGTCAATGACATTTTGGAAGAACATAGACAGGATGATACAGGAGTTCTTGTGGGATAGGAAGCCCTCAAAGCTGAAATTGTGGAAGCTGCCGTTACATCAGGGTGGTTTTGGAGTGCCGAATTTTAGGGTGTATCACCTGGCTTCCTCTCAGATTTCTTGGTTCCTTTTGTGGAAGAATTGCATGATGATTGGGTGGATGCTGAGACTAGTTTTAATGGGCCTCTAACTCCGCGAGGCGTATTGAACTCGGTCTCGAGGCGGAGTTGTGGGAAGGATCTGTTGATTGAGAGCTTGAGGGGTGCGTTGAAGAATGTATGTAGATACTTGTGTGTGGATACTTTAAGAGGGCCTGGTGCTTCAGTGTGGCTGAATCCTGCTAATAAAATAGATGGCAAAGTGATCTTTTGGGCAGATTATTTTCAGGGCGGGGTGCGGTGGCTGACGGATCAGTTTATGAATGACCTTTGGATGACTGTGAGGGAATTGCAGCAACAATATGACATCGAACATTTCAGAGCATCTGATTTTGTGAAACTTAAACGTGCGATAGGGCACGTGAATTTGGAACAGAAGGTTGATTTGACTCTGTTTTCAAGAAGCACAGTTAGGACGGAAGGAGGGCTGGCCAGTCACCTGTATAAGGTGATTGTATCACATTATCATGGCAATGATTCATTACGGGAGGAATGGGGCAAAAGGATTGGGATAGACATCACGGAGGATCTATGGCAGCAAATGTGTGTGAATGTGAAATTATGTTCGTTGGGTCTCATGGAGAGGTCAAGACAGATAAAAATTCTGAATCAGATTTTTTGGACGCCAGAGAAAATGTGTAAAAGAGGGATGTTGGAGAGTGCTGAATGTTGGAGATGTATGTTTGAGATTGGTACGCTGGAGCATCTACTATGGGATTGTAGATTGGTGAGACTGTTTTGGGGTGAGATTGGACGGGTGTGTGGTGAGGTGATTGATGGGCTGCCTGCCTTGGATTTTAGTGTGGTGGTATTGGGGAGTGATGAGCCTTTGGATGGTCTTAGTCAGAATGAGAAGAAGTGGTTATTCAGAGGGGCAGGGACTGGTAAGAAGATTATGTTGCGGAATTGGAAGACTGTTTTGACATTGAATATTGCGACATGGGTATCTGAAATGCATGATTTGGCAAGTGTGGAGAGGGTGCTTTATAGGAGAAGTGGAAAATTGGGTTTGTTTGAGAAGATCTGGGGTAGATTTCTTCAGTTTTATTAAACTTGGCGTATTTGAATTTTTTTTTTACTGTTTTATGGAGATTGTCTAGTGATTTCTAACATGCTGTTTTGTAAATAAACTTAAAAAAAAGGTTCTTCTCACCTGGGGTGGTTGGTATTCACAACACCCAATACAAATCTCACTTCAGCTTGAGGTTTTTTGCAACTTGCGGTCATTTCCTTGCTCACTCTTGGTTGAGTTGTGGGACTTCTTGTACCCTTTTCTTGGCCTGGGCTACTCGGCTCTTCAGCCTCTCCTTGCAATTTGATTCTCTCACCTCATTGTGGGGTCTTGGGACTTTCAGCCCAGTGTGGACTATGGGCTTTCTAAGCCCTGTTTTGCTGTTCCATTTTCTCATCCCCTCATGGGGTATGCAAATTTTCAGTCCAGAGGGGGTTCTGCTGCTGATTACGGCTCTGCCGATTTGTAAGCCAAACTTTTATCATTTCGCTCACTCCTTCATGGAGTATGCAAATTCTTGGCCTGGTATGGGCTCTGTTAAGGCCTCGCTGCTTTCCACCCACTCCTTCTACAAGGCTGCATACCTCCTTCCGCAATGCAGTGCTCGTCGGGGGGAGGGGGGTCTTCTCTCTGGCCAGCGCGGTTTCACGCTCCCAATCTTCCTCTGGCCTGTGCAGTCGGGTCTCTCTTGTCATCTTCTCCCATCTGGGACTGACAGAGCTCTGGCATTGCACAGATGATACCATCTTGGCGGTGCGTCTTCTGTCTTGGTGGCCCAGAGCTCTCTTGGCTCAGAGCCTTTGCCCAAGCTGCAGCGTTCCTCAGGCTTCCTCGTCATTCCGCCCACCACCTCAATTTTGGGGGTCCTCTTCCAGGCTCCTCATGCAAAGGAGAGGGTCCGGCTCACTCCTCTGTGTGGCTTTGGAAGCCTGCCTTTCTCGCCCTCATTCTGGTTCTCACCTCATGGGTTTGAGTCCAGTGATATGTATTTTCCTCCCTGGGAGTCCATAGGTTCTGCTCTTCATGAAAGGGCGGCAACAAATTTAATTAAGTCAGAAAACAAATTGTCCACTTTTAAAGGCCCCTCTTCATTATTGCCCACATAACCCACAAATATTTGGGACTCTAAGGAAAGGGTAGGTGGAATAAAACCCTTACTTGGGGATTCTTTTTCACCCAAGGAGGGAGTCACCCCCATTGAGATCCTGCTTGTCCTTTCCCATAGGGAGGGTATTGCGGAGAGAGCTCACTGCCTGGATTTGCTACAGTATTTATGCATGCAAGTTTTTGTATCTGTAAGTGTGCGAAAAGAATGGATGTATGAATGCGTGTTTCAATTTGCAAAATGGATGAATGAATGTGTATGAACGTGTGCGTGCCTGCACGGGGAAGGGAGAGGTTCAGGCAAGGGCGTGAGTCTGCAATGTCGTGTCCTGGCACACACCCCCTTCACAATGAGAATGTGGGTAGGGGTATGCCATGCCATGTCATTGTTGTATGTTTTCATGGCCATCAAGAATATAGCAAAACATAATTGAGGACTCATGAACCATTTTTGCTTTAAAATTGATGGCCATTTTGTTTTTTATGTGGCAAGACTCGCCTTGTTGGGTGGGGGGGGGCAGTCTGGAAAGATCTTTTTACTATGGCACAATAAAAAAATATATCCAGGCTGGCCTAAGATATGTGAGAGCATATGAATGCTGCATGGGTGAATGAAAAATGAATGCTGATGCATGTTGTTGAATGTGAGTGACTGCAAAATGAAAGATCTGTAAATGATCAATGCTGTGTGTGTGAATCTGAGTGAACATAGAATAAATGCTGTATAAATGAAGAATGTCGATTTGTGCATGCGAATGTGAGAGAATGAAGACTGAATGCTATCTAAATGATTAATGCTGATGTGTGTGTTTGAATGTGAGTGAGTGAAGAATGAATGCTGAATAAATGTGTGTTGAACGTGAGAGTGAGTGAAGATTAAATGCTGATGCATGTGTGTGAAAATGTGAGAGGGTGAAAAATGAATGCTGTATGAATGATGCATATTCACTGTGGCATGGCACTTTGTCCTGTGGAAAAGGGGAAGGCAGTAGATGGAGTGTTCCTACTTGTACTGGCCCACATTGGTGGGTCCGGCCTGCTCACGTTTCTTTACTGTGGCAGGGCATATTTACTGGGCATCAAGGGTGAAGGCAGCATAATGGGCATTCTTGGGGGGTATTGGGCCATAACACTACCTTCACCATTAATGGGTTGAGTTTGGGCATATTTCTTTACTGAGGCGAGGCATTTTTTACTAGGTTTCAGGGTGAAGTAATCATGATGACTGTTCCAATGTGTTAGTGGCCTAAAGTGGTGGGTCCAGTCCGCACATGTTTCTTACTTTCCGGTAGAGGTGAAAACAGCATGAGTGTTCCTATGTGGTACTGGCCTACATTGGCGGGTCCAGTCTGGGCATATTTCACTAGTGTGGTATGGCATTATTTTGCTGTGCATCTAGGGTGAAGGCAGCATAAGGTTTGTTTCTACGTGATACTGGCCCACATGGTTGGGTCCACTCTGGGCACATTTCTTTAATGGGCATCAGAGGTGAAGGCATCACAGTGAGACTTCCTATGAGGTACTGGCCCACATTGGGAGGTCCAGTCTAGACACATTTATTTACTGTGGCATGGTCATTTTTACTGGGCATCCAGGGTGAAGGCAGCATTGGTGGGTCCAGTTTTGACATTTTCTTACTTTGTCATTGCATTTGGTAGTGGTAAGGCCAACAGGACTATGCTCCTATATGATAATACTGGCCTATGTTGGATCAGCGTTCAAGGACATGTATAAGAACAGACAAAATGTATACTTTCATATACTGTGTGCAAAAGCATTATGATAATGGGATGGAAAGTGCTCTTATCAATGTGGGTGACTTGCATCCATTGGATTTATTTAATGAATTAACCTATAAGACCCACTGCAAACTGTTTTTTCCCCCCAATATTTCACAGAAAGTGTGCTGAAAATGCATGATTTTAACCCAATATCATAAATATGTCCTCGGGAGGGCGGGGGGGTGGGACAGGCACAGAACCTCCATTATTTGGTTCTTCTTCCCCCATATTCAGGGCAAATGTTACGCCCCTCCAATTAAAGAATTCACCAGCCACCACTGGTAAAAGAGAGTTTGCAGATTGGTGTGGTGAGACTATGGCAGAGCAGAATGAAGAGGGTTGGCACCTGTAACATAAGATGCTTTCTATGCACCAGATACTTCAAACGTGCATATTTCTCTAAGGACATAGATTTTTACAGGTCCTTAAAAGCGCAGAGTTTAACGCTTCTGATTTCTATATGTCTCTCTTACAGGTTATGATGTATTTTTGAAACCTCGCCCACCTAGATAACAGTTATGCTTTAGCTTCTTGGTGCAATTGTGAACAACTGTCCGTCAACCTTTTTGAATCGAAGGATCACTATATGTTGAATATTGTTTTAATTCTGACTTCATTATATGTTTTTGTCCACATTCTCGAATTTTGCTATATGTAAGCATCCAAAAAAGTTTTTTTGTCTTGTTTCAATATAAATAATGTATATTCACAGCCCCTGATGTGCATGTGTAAAAACATTCTTTTCCCTTCTCGACAATTTCACGGGCTACGAACCTGGGGATTAATTCCATTAGTACAAGTGTTCAAAGGTTCCCCGATATAATTTATATGTTTTGTTTCATTTATTGACGAAAATTGGGTTAAACCTCTTTGAGAAGCAGTTCTATTTTCCTTTTTGTTCTTAGAATGAAGAGGGTTAACAATATGAAATAAATAGCGGATGAGGCGGCAGAGACAAATGATGAGAAGGGTGACAAAGAGGAGAGAAAGAGCGATGGCGACTGTAAAAGACCAAGAGATATAAGGAGGAAGAGGAGGGGAAGCAGGAGTAGTGTAGGGAGAGGAAAGTGGGAGAGTGATTTGGATAGACCAAGAGGTGCCAAAAAAAGAACACGGTGTAGGATGGGGAGCAGGAGGAGTGTGTGGAGATTAAGGTGGACGAAGTTCAACCAGAAGAGGTACAGAGTCTTATAACAATGGAGTTGGTGACGAGTGAAGGAGTGGAAGTGAAGAAGTTGATCTGAGGGGAGGAAGGAGGTGACACCAAGAGAAGTGAAAAGAATCAGAAGTAGCAGGAATAGGAAGGGGGAGTGAAATGGCACAACAGAAAAGACAGAGTGTGGGAAGGTGGAAGAGTGGAATGCTAAGAGAGTAGGAGAAGAGGACTGGAACTTTGCATGGAATTGTGGAGGGAAGAGAGGCAAGTAAGAAGTGTAAGAAAAGAGACCGTGAGGGATCAAGAGGAGGAGGAAGAGGTGCCAAAAACTATGAGGCAAGCTGGTAGGACGCATAACACTCCAGTGTTGGTGGAGATTGTGGCCAAGTCTGCATTTGACCATTACTGGGCCCTGAGTGGTCTAGTCCAACTTCATCAAAGCTGGCTTATACAGCCCATGACCTAAGGGTGCAATGAATATTAGGTGACAGAGCCATCTTCCAAGGAAAGTGACATCCTGACAAGTGCAACAAAAAGACAACCATCTAATCAAGTGTTGGTGCACCTACAACCCAAAGATAGTGGCATGCTAAATTTGCTCGCCATAATTTTCTTTAATTTCCCAATAACCTTTTTTCCAATCTACCATAATACGTTTTCACATTTGCTTTGTGAAATAAACCCTTTTGAACTTGATGTCCTGAGCTCCGAGTTGTCAGTTGATCCTCTGGCCATCAGTGTACTGTTAGTGATCGCTTTAACCTATGCCACATTTTCGGTCACTTTGTAGTCCTGCACTGAAACACTGCCATGACTTTATTTAGTTAACACTTTTGCCGAAGATCGGTAATCAGATTCTAACCAAACCACTAGATGGTGGTCAGGGTGTGGGGATGAAGGAGGTGGGGGGTTCACCTCCATTAGAACTAAGCTTTCCATCCCCCCAAACGCCAAAGTGATATCTGTGCTTGTGCAGTCAATGCCATATTTTAGGAGCATAACGGAACAGACAAAGATACTTGGTGACACAGTATTATTTTAAATAAATATATGTTCACACACAGGTAAGACGAAATTGGCCGTTTATCATTAAAAGGTGAGTAAAGATGCTGGTGAAGTTTACAGGTAAGTAATTCGGCTACAGAAAAAGTCTTAGGGATTGCATGGAAAAAATCTCCTTTCGAGCACAAAGGGACTCCAGGGCCACTGATGCTAACCAGCGGGATGAAGAGCTACTTAGAGTCAGTGTAGGGAGGATTTACCTACCTCTCCACAGATTTACCAGAGACCTCTTCTCCATTTTTTATTTTTTTATTTTATTTGCATAAACAATTTTTACAAACGAGAGAGCATCAAGGCCCGCATCTAAAAGTTAACTATTTTTCTTTAGGAGGGGGTGAGGGGGGGTCTTGATTACAAGCGTCCGTGGAGAGTGAAACATCTCACCAGGAAATGTTTCCAAATTGTGCTCTACCCTCTAGCCCCCCTGGATGCCTGATCCAGTCCGAAGGTTTGAATCATCTTGGCTGTCGCTATTGTATAAGTGACTGTGTTGCACTAATCAATCTAGGCCACCAGAGCTCTTCATCGTGCAAAAGCATGGTTTGATAGGTGTTGTCGTAAATAAGTATCTCTTGATTTCACAGTGCCCTCGATTGCTAACACGAGATGCCTGAAGGTCTCGGGCTGTGCATTAGATCCACAAAAACGGCATAAATCATTTGTTGATTGTCTCAGAATTTTTTTTATCTCATTAGTCTTTAGGATATTTAATCTTGCTTTCAAAAGTGTGCCTCGAAGATGTCTATCTGGAAATTTTACCAGGTAATTCTTCAATTCACCTTCTGGGTATCAACTGGGAGATGAGCAGTTAGTATGTATTTCCCAGCTGCTTCCAGGGTTCGAATCCAATCCCATCTGCTCAGTTTCAACTTTACTTTAGACGGGTTTACCTCAAGTTCTTCTTCTGAACTTCGTAATGCGCTTCTCCATTTTACAGCCCTTCCTTTATGATCTGGACAAAGATATGGGTAGACTCTGGTCTCCATCATTTACCCAGGTCCAAGGTCCAGTTGCAAGGATGTCTCAGTCCCCTTTTCATAAAATGAACTCAATCAGGGAAAGAGAATAGTGGCTCTGTCAAGACTGTTGTGCGAAGGTAAGGTCCCGCCTATACACTGTGCTTATTCAGGGATTGGCATACATAATTCTGCAGCCAAAACAGAGCTTTGGGTCACCCTGAAAGTCAAGCTTAGGAGGAAAAAGGGGAGTAGGTTGCCCCCCCATCCAGTGTGTTAAGTTACCCCTCAGGGGGGTAACTGTCCTCTAATCCACATAGATATATAACACTAGCCCTGAAAAGTTACTTTTCAGCAAAGAGGGGTTCCTGTATTAGCACTACTAAAGGGAGAGTTTAAGCCCATGTGATTGAACATAGAGGTTACCCAGCAGTCGCCTGCAGCAAGAAGATAGGCAAACCCCAAACATCAAGAAGGGCTGGAAATGCAAGCACAAAGAGAAGAGAGACTCCACCGTCCAACGTGGGGTTGTGATCAAGACATGTCTGCATTACCTGAAAAGGGGAGAGTAGCTCTTTAAACTCGTCACTGCTGCTAGGCCATGCTAACGGGAACCCTTTAGTCAAGGAAAGAAGAGGAGCCATAGAAATACTAGAAAAGGTGATCATGAATCAAGTGAAACAGTAGAAAGGGGAGCCGCCTATTCCTATATACTGGACATTAAAAGCAATCAGGTACATTATAAGAGAGACCAGGGCCCAGCTTGTAGTGTCCGAGACCAGGATAGCAATGTGGAAGAGAAGTAGAAAAGGACAAACTTAGAAAGAGTGATCCAGACACTAGGAAAGCACCAAAGCCCTGAAGAGAGACAGACAGCCCACTGAGCGCAATATCTCAGATACTGGTAAAGACTAGACACAGAGATGAGTGGTATCAGAAAGTCTGCTGAGCCCTAACTCTAAAAGAGGTAAGATGTGTCTTCTCAGGGCACAAAAGGAAAAGACAGGAAGCCTGCTGGTGCCTACAGTATATACATAACACGTGAGCCGAGATCAGACCAATAGGAGATAAAGTCAAGAACCTGTTGAGGCTATATGAAAGACCCTGCCAGAGACCAGACACAAATAAGTGCAGAAAGCCTGGTGATGATTAGATTTCAAACCCTAGCCGAGGCCAGACACAGAGAGGGGGAGAGAGCCAAGAGCATACTGAAGGATTTAGTCTCCTCCAGAGACGCTCAGAGACCTGAAACAAAGGGGGAAGAAAACTAGAGAACTTGCTCAGAGTTGACACTCTGATGCTCCGAGGTGTGACAAAGCATCACAGAACAAACAAGAGCACACAGAAGTTTGGTGCATATATTTTCAAAACAAAGACATTGGTGTAAGTAAAACTCTTGGAAGGGTATAGCACACTCTTGAAAATACACAGGTTGCCGTCCGTGAACTCCTAAAGAAACAGTGGTTGGGGTGGCAGAAATAACACAGAGCGTCTAGGTTCGCAGGACTTCTTCATGCTGACCAATCTATCTAGCCTATCCAAGGCTGCAAACCTTCCTATTGTTTTGCTTTAGGATACAAAAAAAGCAGTATAGAATGGAAAAATGCCTGTACACACTTCAACGTTTTCAAGTAAAATTTAAGAGAGAAAGCTGTACTGAAAAATGTCAGTTTTAGTGGGATCAGGCCATTGCCACTTCCATTAACGGTTAATTAGTATGATCCAATTTAATTATAATTGTTCTTTTATAACGTGCTTAATAACAGAGATTGGTTTCTAAGCGCGGGATGGGGATTCAAACCTGTCCTGCACTGCGTTGCCTTGCTTCCAAGACAAACGCATTGCCCCTGAGCTATTCCCTCTCACCAGGGGGACTAAGCGCAGGCCTCCCCCACCTGTCTTTAAGGCCTGGGTTCTGGACTGCATGCTCAGCTTTGTTTTGAACATGAATTTAAGACATGTGAGATGACTCAGTTACAAAGCAAGGTACCGTTTGGAATGGAACATTGCAAGGTGCAGTTTGTGATGAGTAGGCACAAAGAGAACATTGCGAATATGACTCATGAGTGCTTATTATGGCTACATGGATGCCATACCCAAGGAGCATATAATTTAGCATGCGGGATGGAGTACATTCTATGGGGTTAATTTGTTTAGACAGGCACCAAATTACAAATCTCCACCACTTGTCAAAATAACAGTGTCTAGTGTTAGGTTTTCTTGCTTCCTTCAAGGTATCCATACACCTCTGTGGTAAGTTAAGATGTCCGAACTCTATGACTTCAGGAGCCATGCTGCCAAGTTCATTGAGTGAGGTTAAGGGTACACTGTTAGCCCCCCGTGCTGAGTGAGTAGATTGTTCGGGCACGAGAGCTTGATGGGATCGCACATCGCCAGTTTGCACAGAAGTGGATACCAAGGTTCTCTTGCCCTCATAGGAACAACTAGGATGAGCGTCATCTGTTCCTTGTGGATCTTGTTCACCACCTTCTTCATGAGAGGTGTTGGGGGGAAAAGCGTAAGCACATTTCCCTGACCAGTCCCTGAATAGGGCGTTCCCCTTGGAGCCTGGCTAGGGGAATCTGGACGCGAAATCTTGGCATTGACTGTTTTCGCTTGTAGCGAACAAATCTATTGTGGGGAAACCCCATTGAGATAAGAGGTGCTCTACGAACCCTGCAGGCAGTCGCCATTCGTGTTCCTTTGGGTGGGGATCTCTGCTCAGTGAGTCTGCCAGAGATCTGAGTTCCCCTGGAACATGCTGTGACGACAGGAATATCTTCTGTTTGAGTGCCCATCTCCAAATTTGTTGCGCAAGCCTGGACAGATTTGGAGAACGTGTGCCCCCCTGTTTGTTGATGTAAAACATTGCTCTAGTGCTGTCTGTCAGGACTTGCACAGATTGGTTCGCTAGGTGAAACTCGAATGACTGAAGGTCTTGGAATACTGCCAGAAGTTCCAGCGGATTGATGTGGTTCTGAGCTGCCGCCTGAGACCACAGAGCCTGAGCTGTGTGGTGAAGGTAATGAGCACCCCACCCGGCAAATGAGGAGTCTGTCACGACAATCACTTCTACTTCCGCCAGCTAAGATTTTGTACTAGTGTTGCTGAAACTACCACTAGATCGTCCCACTGACCACTTGCCTGAGGACACTGTTTCGCCAACCACTTCTGAATGGGTCGCATACGCAGGTGCGCGTGTGGTACAGAGTAAATGCAAGATGCAATCATGCCTAGAAAACGCAAAGCTTTGCGCACCCTTATCTGGCGGACGGCTTGATAATGTGGTATTTGAAGTAACATGTTTTGGACTCTTTCCTCTGACGGAAAGACCTACCCCTCTTCTGTGTTTAAGACAGCTCCTAGGAACTGTTTGGTTGTGATAGGCTTGATTTTTTCTCCTTGATGGAGAAGTACAATTGAAAGAGAAGGTTGATAGTTCTTTGAATGTTTTGCCTACAAATCAGGGCAAGACTCCTCTGTAATCACTCAGTCGTCCAGGTAAGGGTACACTGGGATTGCCTGCCTGCGCAGGTGTGCCGTCACCACCGCCAATACCTTCGTGAATACCCTTGGAGCAGATGCTATTCCGAAGGGCAGCACTTTGAATTGGTAGTGCTGGTTCGCTATCTTGAAACGCAAGAATCTTCTGTGCGCTGGGAACATTGAAATATGAAAATAGGCATCTTTCATATCCAGTGTTGCCATGTAATCCCCCTTTTTCAGTAGAGGAATTACCTCTTGTAGCGCAGTCATGCAGAACTTTTGTGGCTTGACAAATTTGTTTGCAGGGCGCAAATCTAATACTGGGCGCATCGTTAGATCTTTCTTTGGCACAAGGAAGTAGGTTGAATAAATACCCTTGTTTACCTGGTTGGCCGGGACGATTTCTATGGTGCCCTTTCCGAGCAGCGTGACGATTTGAGGAGGATGCGTTGGTCTTCTATGGAGTGGGTTTTGAGGGGTGGGGGGTGATTCCGGGGTTGCTCGAGAAGCTCTATACAATATCCGCCCGCTACGGTGGACAGCACTGGAGAGGCATTTGAGGGTACCTGAAGCGGGATGTCACTGCTTCTGAGGTGGGGTACCACCTCTGGAGGAGGAACGCCTTCCCTGACTGCATGATCTGCGCGGTCCTCTCTGGTAATTCTGAAAGGCTTGGCCTTGATTGTTCCCCCAGGCAGTACTGTGATGTTGATTATAGGAACCCCTCTGGGAAAATTATCCTTGTGTGCGATGAAAATTGCTGTTTCCCCTTTGGCCAGGAGGTTTATTGGTCAATTTGCCCAATGATCTCAATGCATCATATTCTTCCTTGGGTGTCTTCCAGGCATCCTTGACGGCATTGCAAAAGTGTACATTGGGCTAGACGGGCATATTAATGAGAGTAGCCTGCGTCTCTATCTTAAACCCGGATTGGAGTAACCAAGCGTGACCCTCAATAACGGTTCCCTCAGCTATGATTCTGCCTGTGTTGTCTGCAGCGTCAAGACCGCTCTTTAGCAGGCAGCTTGATACTGCCCTCCCTTCTGCAGCCACCAGTGCTAATTGAGTCTTGCGGGGGTTCCGGGGCTGACGAGAGTAACATTGAGACTTTGTCCCATTTATGGCAGTTATAAGTAGCTAATTAGTTATAGTTATTAGCAATCCTGGTTTGGAATCCAGCCACCTTCCTGCCCATTGTGTATAGCCTCTTGCTTTCTTTGTCTGGGGGAGCCTCAGAGGAAGCTAGGGGAGAACCTGCTCTTTTTCTTGTTGTAGTACCAACTAGCGAGTCAGGCTTTAGCTAATGTATAGCGGGTCTGATGGTGCAGGTCTGAAAAGTTTTTCTATGCGACGGTTCACTGCCCTCGTCTGATTGGGTGTCTCCAGGAAGGGTTGTACCTTTCGCTGGACAGACACTAGTAGTGGAATAAACTGAGTAACAGCCTTTTTATCTTCCAAGATTTCGTCAACAAAATCCTTGTCCTGTGGATCCTCTTGGGTAGATATTTGGAAACGCTCAGCCGCTTTGATAAGTACCTCGTTCAGAAGAGGTTGATTATCTATGGGTGAATCTACAATAGGGGATGTTGATCAACTGGTGAGTTTATGATGTACATGTGGGTATCTGGGTCACTCTCATCCTCCTCATTATCCTTATAATAAGGGTCTGCGGCTTCTTGTTCATAGAGGTCTTCATGAGCAGTGTCCAAGTCATATAGGTCAACTATAGTTGGATCTTGCGCTGGCTCCCCGGGGCGAGACCTTTGAGCAGGGGATTCAACAGGGTTCTGCGACTCAGAGGCCGCTGTTGTGGGAGGGGTGGAGTGAAAACTTGTGAAGTAGTTAGGGTCTTTCTCATAAACATTTGCCATGAAAGACATTCTTCTCATGACCCTTATCTATATCTTCAGCTGACCACTGGGCAGAACTGGGAATGACCATAGGTTGAGGTGGGAGACCTAAATCTGGGCAGAACTGGGAATGACCATAGGTTGAGGTGGGAGACCTAAATCTTCTGGATTGGGTGGGATTACATTAGAAGGTGTAGCTTTCTTCTTTAAGGCTGAAGACAGGGACTCTTGTGTCTGAGGTTCCTTACTGTTATAAGGGGACCTATCCTTCTGTGTTTTATCCCTATGAGGAGTCTTAGAGGATCTCTTCTTAGACTCCCTTGACCTTACAAGGCCTTCTGGTACATGCTTCCTAACTAACTGAGCTAGTTTGGCCTGTAGGGGCTTTTTTACCGCTATTGACACAGAATGTCGAATCTCGGCTATGGTTAGCTCCGAAGTCTTGTCAGCCGACGATCTTCAGGAATATTTTTATCTGCAACGTCTGTTCTGTCTTTCGACAGTCGGGGCCTGTCATGTGGCGATCTCGATCTGGAGTGCCCAGAGGACAGCGATTCAACTGACCTCTCCCTAGACGTCACGCGTCGCCATTTGCTCGACCCGTGTGTCGAGTCTCTGCAGTGGGTTGTGTGTTTGGTGTGGGGGGGAGGAGGTAGTGAGAGTGCTTACGCCGCCAGGTGTAGTCCCCATAACATGGCTGCCGGCCTGTTTGTTGGGGTTGGGGGCCTGCACCTGGGAAAGCGGAGTAACCCCGTCGCCTTTGCCGTCGGATACACCGGCGTTACTGCTGAGGCTGAATGCATCCTCCACATGCATGGCCTCAAGCTGCCTGGCGTGGTGGGCCCAGCGTTTAGTTAAGCGGTCCTTCAATGTCTTGGGTTTGAAGAGTCTACACACTCGACAGCAACCCTCAACGTGTTCCCAAAGGAGACAGAGGTTACACACAAGATGTTTGTCGACCCACAGGAACTTTTTGATGCACTTAGGGCAAAATCTAAAGGGGGTCCTTTCCATAACAAAATAACATGGCAGTTAGGTGAGTGTAGTGTACGAAAAAGGGTATATATATTCTAATATGTCCTCTCCCCTCTCTCCCTACTGTGTGGGCCGAAGCCCGGAGAGGCGTACCAAGGCCGCAACGGATCCGTCAACTGGAGTCTTCAACGGTCGTTTTTATTATCCACTGCTGTCGGATGGCCTCGATAACCGGTGGATATAAAGGATAGTAAGAACAGGTTCATCCCTGTTCCTCTAAAGCCATTAAGGACCACATTGACACCCTCGCTGCGGCCCTTGCCGATCTTTGCAAACACTCCTTTGCCTCAGGATCTTTCCCCTCCCCTCTAAAGCACTCCCTTGTGCATCCTCTTCTCAAGAAACCCACATCCGATCCTTCTTGTCCAGCTAACTATTGCCCAATTTCCATTACTCCCTTTCTTGGCAAATTCCTGGAAAAGCTGGCCATCTCTCAGTTTACACTTCATTCAAATTCTGTTGGCAGTCTCCATGACCACCAGTCTGGCTTCAGAGCGGTTCTGAAGCACGGAAACTGCTCTCCTGAATATTCGTGAAGATGTGCTCTCCAACCTGGATTCAAATATTCCCTCTGTCCACATCCTACTCAATCTCTCTTCTGCTTTCGACACAGTCAACCATACCTTCCTGCTCAACTGTCTCCGTGAGAACCTGGGTATCGCCGACCAGGCTCTGGCCTGGCTGACATCTTTCCTCTCTGATCGACTCTCCCAGGTCCAACTGGGGTCCTTCCTATCATCTATCTTCCTCTCTACCTGTGGTGTTCCTCAGGGGTCTAACCTCTCGCCCTGGCTTTTCAACCAATACCTGCCAACTCTTGACCACTGCATTGCCCTTTTCTGCTCAAATTTCCAATGCTAGGCTGACAACACCCAACTCATTTTCAGGCTGCCCTCAGCCACCTCCTCCCCCTCTCTCATCTCAGACTACCTTACTGCCACTCAAAATTGGTGTGCTGCTAATCATCTTTGTCTGAATGCCAGAAAGACTGAGATCCTTATCGGCACACCTTCACCATCCTTTCCCCTCAATCTCTGGCCGGCCTCCATTGGCCCTCCTCCTACCTGCGAGGTTAAGAACCCCTTGGTCATCTTTGACTCCACACTTTCCTTCTCCGCGCACATCTCTGATGTCTCTAAAAAGTCAAACGTCGTACTGCACCTCCTCAGAGGTACTCTGCCTTTCCTCTTCTTCCTCCAGAAGCTCACAATCTCCCAAGCTTTGGTTCTCTCTTGGTTGGACTACTGTAACAGCCTCTTTCTAAATCTACATGCCTCCACTCTCCGCCCTCTGCAACTAATCCAGAACAGGACTGCAAGACTTGTCCTTGGCCTCAAGCCCTGGGATCGTATCTCTCCAGCTCTGAAATCTCTCCATTGGCACCCAGTGAATGCAAGGATTAAATTCAAAACCCTCTGCATTGTCCACAAGGCTTTCTGGGGCCTGGGTCCAAAAAACCTTCAGCTATCCCTCCCTAAATATATCCCCCCTCGAGCGCTTCGCTCATTTACCTCTAGCTCCCTCACGGTCTGTCATTTTTCAAAAAAACGAGCTGGGGGTAGATCTCTGTCTTCGGCTGGGGCCTCTGTCTGGAACAGCCCCCCTGCCACTCTAAAACTTGAGGAGAACCATCTCCGGTTCCAGAAGCACTTCAAGACCTTCCTCTTTGCTTCTGCCTTCACTCGCCCTCTCCCCTGTTGATCTGCTCTCTCCTGGCACTGTGCACCTGGCATCCATCTGTCCCCTGTGCCCAGGTACCTGCTCACCCTTCCACCCACCTGCACTGCCTCCTGGCCACCCCTTGCACGGGGGACTGTATCAGTACCCATACAGTCCCACACCCACATTTTCTTCTTCTTCTGCACGTATCAGACTTACCCAGTCTGCTGCTGTAAACACAGCACTTGTCACTTGCTGGCTGCACTACCACTGTTTATTGCCTCCATTATTTATTTATTTATTTATTTATATTTTATTTATTATTTATTTTCTGTTCTCCTCTGCTATGCACTTTCCACTCTCCCACTTTCCATGCACTTTTTCCCTTTTCCCTTTCCTATGCACTTGCACGTTCTCAATGTCACTGGGCCTAGTAAGTTTGTTGTTGTTGTTCTCCCGTTTCCCCTCCTTTGCCTTGTCGCGCACTGAAACACTCGCGTACGAGCGTGATACAAATAAAATATATCATAAGAAGAACTATCGTTAATTGTATAGCAGTAAATGGCTATAAGCCGAAAGAGAACTCTGCGAAATAGCGTCCATCTATAATGGTGGAAAAAAACAATCTGAGAGACCGACACGTGAAGGACCATGGGTACAGTGGACGCCACACTAGGGATAGTATTACTGGCACGCCCTGTCGATGTCCCTTTTCGAGTTTCGAAAACAACAACTGTAATACTCTGCAGCTTCCACTAGATGTCGGCCTATGCACACAGCATGTGACCTAAGCAGATTCTACAAGCCGCAGAAATATATTTATAAATTATGTTTAACTATTCTCTGGAATTTACAGCAGTCTCTCACAGCAGCAAGCAAGGTTAGGCAGGCACCGTGAGGTTGAGGTTGGTCCGGACCACGAGTGCCAGCAGAGGTCCGCTCACCTCGCACCTGTGCATTAACGCCCCACGTGTAGTGCGCTCGACCCTCGTGACCGCTCGTGCGAGACGAGTCGATCAGTTTGTCAGCGGAGGTCTGCTGCGTGCCTGCATTGTAGCTAGCTCTAGCTCTACCATCACACGTCTGCAGCAGCGCAGCTTTCCGTACTTCTGCGTGGTGCATAGCACGAAGGCCCCGGGGCCCTGTCCTTGGTCGGTTCTCGACGAGACACACCGCAACGCAGGTGAGTGTCAGTGAGGAGGAGCCGAATTCGACAACCTAAATTGTTGTACAGACTAGTCAGTAAATGAAATGTAATGTTCGTTCTCAGTAAATGAAATTATGTTTGTTGTCCGGGCTGCCAAGCCTCAGGGCGAAAGGTGAGGGGGCAGCGGCCTCGTCTCCGAGGCTCAGACTCTACCGTTCTGCAGCGCGGGCGGTCTCCCTAATTGCATTCTGTGGGGTTTTTTTGTTCTCTGGTCTATGGTCTCTCAGCCTGTTGCCAAGCCCCATCAGGGATGGAGTTGAGGGGGTCGGGCGGCTCCACGGCGCGGCCTCCACCTCGCCTTCTGTTTTTTTTGTTCTTAATGAAACTGAAATCATGTTCTCTGGCTGTGGCTGCGCTGCTGCCAAGCCACGCAGGGTCCAGGGCATTCATGACTTGCACTCTTATTGGGGCACATGTGCTGAGCAGCTACCCTGGAGGCTGGAGTGCTGGATTAACTGTATTTGTCGAATTTAAAATCGCACATAACATGATTTTTGTAAATAAGAACTTGAAGAGATGCAATAATTCTGTTTGTGTCACCTCACCTGCGTAACGTTGACTAACATTGAATCGAACATCTTTGAGGATTCTCAGTACGACATTACTACGCATCGATTCGCAATTTGAACATCCATGAAAATGTCATGGCAATGTAATGTTTCTTTGGGCCACCTTGTCTATGGGAGTGCAAACCATCTTCTCACCTTGTACTAGGTGGCTCCCATAAATCACAATGGGCAGGTGCTTGCACTGAGAAGTACACATGGCGCAGCATGCAGGCTTCCATTTTCACCAGGCGCAAAATGTGTGCTATATCTGGTATGTTCAGATGGAATGCGCAGAGCAACCCATGCGGCTCGAGCTGTCACACATACACCATAGAGCATACATGACAG
Organism: Ambystoma mexicanum; assembly: GCF_040938575.1. Lineage (NCBI taxonomy): Eukaryota > Metazoa > Chordata > Amphibia > Caudata > Ambystomatidae > Ambystoma > Ambystoma mexicanum. Next base: position 1,153,385,916 of record NC_090933.1, read on the forward strand.
GCGCAACGTCATTGAGCAGACAGGGCTGAATCAACCCCACCCCCCCGCCCCACCCATGAAATTTTAGCTGAAGGGCCAGGCTTCTGTGCCCTTTAATAGTTCAAGGATCAGGAACATGCTTCTGGGTGCACTTTGTTTTTCCGAGGCAAATCTACTATCTGCTCGGCTCGGATGTTCAAGCACTTCCCGTTTCCCAGAGTTACAGCCCCCCTGAGAGACACAGGCTGCGTCCCTGGCTCTGCAGCCAGTGCTATAATGTACTCCACAACACGTTTCTTTTGTCATAAGCAGCATAGCATTTCTTATGCATGATGGTGAATACAATTCCAACTGGAATACCACCAGTCACCTTGCAAATCTTTCAGTTACAGCAAGCAACACAATAAAAGACCCTTTGTAAATGTGTTCATACCAAAAACGTCTACTTTTAAATGTTTTTAATGAAATGATATAGTTTGTTACAAGCTTTTCATTTATAACTCAAAAATCAAATAAAAATAGAAATAAAAATGTTCATGTATTCTCTGTTCATATTAGTTCCTTCTCAGTCAATTACAGTATCTTTCTTTTAACGTCTTCATTATGGGTTTCTAAAATATTATTCCAAAAGTGAATAATAGTAATAACAACGTTCTAGTTTTTCCTAGGAGAATCTGCGCCCATCTTTCGCTCTCGTCCAAAACTGGGTTTGGGTGCAATAGCATGTCTCGGAATAGGCTTCGCTCATCTCTCAACGCTGTACACTCCATTATAATATGATATATTGATTCCACAATTTCAGGTTCTTGGCAGAAAAGACAATAATTCAGCGTTGGAGACATTTGTTTTGACCAAAACTTCGCACGTAGGCACCAGGTTAAGACAGAGCCACAAAAAAAGTATCTTGTATGTGTCGGGCCGGAGAAATTGATATACTTTGGTGACTGATTAATAGGTCTTATGTTGAGTTTGCAATTTAATGGCAGCTGATATTGCGCTTTAAGGTGGATCGTAGTGATCTAATCATTCTGTCTAATGCGTTTTTTTCGCATCTTGAGGGCGAAGTTTTGAGCATTTCCGTTGTAATATCTGCAGCTAGGTGGTGACTCTGAGCGGCTCTTTTCCATTCTTTTAAGACAGTGTCCACTATTGAATTAGGTCTAAATTTCAATTGCTGGTATTGAGTCAACAATAATAGTTTTCCTATAAAGATCTGTTTCCAGATTACTATTGACTCTAGCGATTGGATCGCTATCTCGTATCAAATACGTGGCATTGGATATGTCACTGGCAAAGCCAAAATCATTCTCCAAAATATACCTTCCAGCTGGAGCCATATTGTGCGTTCTAAGTTTAGCATTGATTCATTGCCACAACCTGCCTGTAATATTTGATTACAGGCTGCACAGAGTATTTCCCATATTTATTGTGTAGAAATAGACATTGACGGGCCAGAGAGCGAGTCTTAGTTTTTTATATACTGCCCATTCTTTTTCCACTTGTGATTGGTCAAGCCACACTCCAAGATATTTGACAGTCTTTACTTGTTCCAATTTTTTTCCCTCCAGGTAGAATGACTGCGACTTCGCTTTAATAGTCGTTATATGTGTTAAAGTCATAATTTTGGTTTTCTTCGCATTGATCTGTAGCTCATTGTTTTTTATGTAATCTTCCAATTTATTTAGACTTTTTTGTATGCCCTGCTGAGTTTTGTCCAGAGTCACAATATTGTCAGCATACAAAGCAGGAGAGTCCCATTTAATTTTGGAATTTTGGGGGTTCGCTGTCAGAAATCGTTGCTACTCTGCAATGTCAGATGTATAGAAGTAAAATAGGGTCGCAGTGAGGGGACAACCCTGTTTCAGGCCATTACATGTTTGAATTGGAGCTGATATTAAACAATCCTGTGTCATTCTTATTTTAATGGTTGTATTCATATAAAGAAGTCAGAACTAGGAATCCAGTCAATCATGCAGATTCTCTAAAAATGCAGAGACAATTGACACCATATTCTTATGGAATGCCAAACTCAGAACGAAAAAAGGTTTGCTTTTAGCTGAAAATATTACAGTGCCCCTACTGAACTAGAAGTCTCAGAACGATGGTCACAAATATTGATGGGCAATAACAGAAGAATGGTAACCACCATCGTCCGCTTTTGGAAGGACATTTCTGATGACGGTCACTGCCACACACACTGATGAGGAAGAAAGGACTAAAAAATATATTTGGCTCTGTTATTTTATAAATTGATTAACACGTTGTTATAAATGTAAGGTTTAAGATTTAAACCATAGGCATTTAAAAAATAAAAAAACAAACATTTTTTATTGGTTCCATTATTTCTGGAAGCTATTTCCAGCATGTGAGTTTTGCCCACAATTTAAACCTGTTAACCGTGTCAAAAGCCATTTGAAGGTCTATAAAAGCTGCATAGACTGGAGTTTTCATCCTAACAGCTTCTAGTTTCATGATATTCAATAGAATTAAATTGATATTGGTCCCCCCGTTTTTCACAAAGCCCATTTGTCTAGAATCTTGTCTTTATGAGTTCTTTGCCCACTCTGTTAGTTTTTTCAACAGGAAGGTGGCGAAAATCTTTACAAGCGGATCGAGAAGTGCTATAGGACGGTAGTTATTTGGGGATTTCCTATGTCCATGTTTGTAGACAGGTATTAGAATGGCCATATTCCATGTCATGGGGGATCATATTTGTCTCAGCAATCAATGTGAATATTTGGGCACATATCTCGGCCCATAGTTCAGGATTGCGTTTTAGGATCACATTACACAATCCGTCTGGGCCGGGGGCCCGTTATACAGTCAAGTTTTTAACAAGTGTCATAATTTCATCCTGATCCCATCTAAACAACCATTTATTTTTATCATTGTCAGAAGAATTCTCCACTCCTTTAGTCATTTCCGTATACATTTCAGTGAAGTATGCGATCCATGTTGCTTATGAAACTTCCGGCATTAATTGATCTTGCCGTTGCATTTGTGGATTTAGAAGATTCCATAATTAATTTGTCTTTAGAGCTTTTAACATGTTCTCAGCATCTGATTGAATGAGTGTCATCCTTATTGATTTTATCCAATTTCTATAGCTTTGTTTTGCTCTTTTCCAGGAGGTGCTGGTCATCGTTTCTCATTTTTGCTATTGTTTTTAATTCCTTTCGTAGTTTTTTTTCTTTTCTGCAATTTGAGGATTAAACCCATGTATATGCTTCTTAGTACTATTTTGTAGCAAGTGACTATTATGCTTGAAAGGGTCCAACAACCAATTCATAATTCAATTTTACTACTACTTTCCGAGACGTGCTCGCAAATATCTCTATTAGAGTTTCAAGTTGCTTCTCATTAATCGGAGCCTGTTCATGCGACTATTTATTTCTAAACAAGGGAAAATCATTTTATTTTACTAAGTGGACAAGAGGAGGACCAGGCTACTGTGAGGATGTGAAGATCACTATTTGGTGAGTAGATATCGTTTGCACAAATGTTCCCTTTTATTTCCCTCAAGATGTACATATAATCAAGTGTGGCAAACAAATTACCTCTGGTCCATTTTGGTTTATATGGCGCAGTCTCCGAAATTGGACTGGCCACAATGATCAAATTTCTGTTGGCCATCTCTTTCAGCCACCACTGAACATGGCGCGGTAAGTTAGCATGTGAAATTTGAACACCATTAGGCTCAAGAAGATGTAGATTTAAATTGCTGCATATGACAAGTTCGATACCACTAAATGTGTCTCTTGCCAAATCCAATGCCGTAAAAACGTTGTCTATGAATATTTCATCATTGATTGCAATCGGATTCCAATACAAATTCATGATACCTAATTTTGGCTGGTTTGATATGAGAGGGCTTCATTTTCTCCAAACACATGGGTGGGATATTCGAGGATGGTAAATTGGGCCCAATGGTTGAAATGGATCGATTCCACAACCTTTAGGCTTGTTTCCAGTTTTATCAGCGTTAACTGACCAGACAAAGGCCGCCCCTTTGTTCGCTGAATCGCGGGATTCATGTAAATGATGTAGCCATTGCAAATTGGTTTTTCAGAAATCCAAGTTTCTGGTAAACAGATTATTTGATATCAAGCTCTTTGTTGTTTGCTTGAAACAGATGAGCAAACCCTCTTGAATTGCAGAAACAGAGGGAAAACAGCCTATTCTCTTAGCTGGTTGGTGGTTATGCTTGACATATCATTGGTGAATTTTCCAAAATATTTATCTACCCAGAATCCCTACATGTAAAATGTTTGGTGATGTTAGATTGCACCATATTTGTCTGCCTGGTGTATCTATCACTCCTTATAGAGGTTCTTTGTTTTTTTGGAGAATCGTATCTTGATATATTAACGTACTGCAAGTCTGGTTTGACTTCATAGACTGTAGACTCATTATGTTGCGTCGTCCATTGAGCTTTCCGTCCCCCACTGATGTATTTGTCTTGAATTCTTGTGCAGACAAAGCCCAATTGACGCAATTGTTCTTCTGTTCCCATCACCCTTTTCATCATCCCTAAGCTTGATATGGTAAAAAGTAAAGTTTGCTTTAATGTCCATAGTTGAATGTTCTTAAAACCATACATAACACGCTGGAGGTTTGTGACGAATCTCAGAACCTAAGTTAGTGTATGATACAACTTATTTTATTATGCGTCTTAAAGCACTTAAAATAAAGTATGTAAACAGATATTTTGCCTTCTGCATCTTATAGTTTTCCATTCAGGATGTGAAAAATAAAGTTACACTGATATTATTTTGGCCCAACATGCTGCTATAATGATTTAAGTGTTGTCATGATGCTTTACTATGCAGTGTGTATTTTTCAAGTAACCTCTATAGGACAGTATTATTTTAGCTCTCGACACCCAAAACTTAAATATTTGTTCCAAGTAAAGACTGGAAGAAGCTGGTTGTGTCCAAATTGCAGAGTGAGTTAAAATCCTTGCTTCACAGTTTAGCATAAGTGTGTGATCCTGGGCAAGGAACAAGTTACTTAACTGTAACTGTAACTGTTGTTCTCCAGCATGGGTCTGGCATGGGTTCACATGCTCATGAATATTCCCCGTCGTCAGGCTGGGAATCTTCGGTAAAGAAAAAAATCAGTATCAGTTTCGTTTCTGATCTGTCTTTCTTAGTAGTAACCAATCACTGATCTCTGGGTCATACTGCCCCCAGCCAATGACTGCCCTCTACCTAAGTCCCTCCCCTGGCAGCCATCCTCAGATTTGGTAGCATTTAAGGTGGCAGTATGACCAAGTGAAGAGCCGCAGAGGGGAAGGAGGAAGGGTTCGCATGTGAATCCATGCCAGACCCATGCTGGAGAACAACAGTTACAGGTAAGTAACTTGTTCCTTCTCCAGCATGGGGTCTGGCATGGATTCACATGCTCATGAATATAAGAATACACAGCAGTATACACATGCACAACCACGGGAGGTGGCAACAGGCTCAACATTAAGCAATACAACAACTCAACATTAAGCATCTCTTACCTCCTCACCAGGCTCACCATAAGCAAACAGGTTGCGCAGCACTGCTTGGCCGACCCTGGACTCCTCCCTGGAGTCCCGATCGACGCAGTAGAATCTCGTGAAGGTGTGCGTCGACCTCCACGTAGCAGCCCTGCAGATGTCCAGCAGGGGCATACCAGACAGGAACGCCATGGTAGCAGCGATCGCTCTGGTCGAATGAGCTCTCGGACAGCCGGGCAGCGGTCAGTTTGTCAACCGGTGACAGTGCATGATGCAGCCGGAGAGCCATCTGGAAATAGAAGCCTTCCCTTGATTCACAGGCCAAATTTCACAAACAGCTGTGACGTCTTCCGAAAACTCTTCGTGCGGTCCACGTAGAACCTTCAGCGCTCTAGCCACATCCAGCGAGTGCAAAGTCCTCTCGGCCGGAGACGAAGGCGACGGGAAGAAAACTGGCAACACCAAGGGCTCGTTGAGGTGGAAGTCCGACGGCACCTTGGGCATAAAGGAGGGGTGCGTACTCAGCACCACCCTCGTGTCGTGAAAAGTCAAGTATGGAGGCTTGCAAGATAGGGCCTGGATCTCTCCCACTCGTCGTGCAGAGGTGATAGCCACAAGAAATGCTGTCTTCCTTGACAGGAACTTCAACGGCACCGAATGCATAGGCTCCGGCAGAGGGTTAACCTTCTGTGCACGGCACCAGACAGAGAACCTCTTCCACTTATGTCCATAGCATTTGAGAGTTGAGGACGCCCTGGCTTTTGCAAGAACCTCTTTGCAGTCAGCCGGGATATCGTATCCTCCAAACTCTAGTGCTGCAGGAACCAAGCCCGCAAGTTCAGTGACTCCGGGTCATGATGGAGAATGGCGCCTCCTTCTCTGGAGAGAAGATCTGCGTCTGTCGCCAGCTTGATAGGTGGGGACGCTGACAAGTCCAGAAGGTCCTGGAACCAGATCTGTCTCGGCCACGCCGGTGTGACGAGGATCATCCTGCACCTGGGCCTCTTGACCTGGTTGATGAGACGGAGCAGCAACGGCAACGGAGGGTACGCGTACAGGAACAGGCCGTCCCAAGGGAACGAGAAAGCATCGCCCATGCTCCTCGGCTGGGGGAGCCTGCTGGCAAACCTCTGGCACTTGGAGTTTGTCGCCGTCGTGAACAGGTCGATCTGGGGTTTGCCCCACCGTTGAAAGAGCCGATCCACCTGGTCCTGGCGTAGTTCCCACTCTTGGCACGAGCGCAGCTCCCTGCTGAGTGAGTCGGCGATGGTGTTTTTTATTCCTGCCAGGTGGAAGGGAACCAGAAACATCCCCTGGGCGACGGACCAGTGCCACAGATCCTGGGCTTCCATGGATAGGGCTGGGGATCTGGTGCCTCCCTGCTTCCGGATGTAGAACATTGTGGTGGTGTTGTCGGTGAAGATCCTCACCACTTTGTCCTTGAGGGACGGAAGGAACGATTTGAGCACCCAGAACACGGCTCGTAGCTCCAGGATGTTGATATGAAGAGACCTCTCCTCCTTGAGACAGAGGCCTCTTGCATGGAGATCTCCGGTGTGGGCCCCCCAACCCTCCAGGGAGGCGTCCGTTGTTACCGTCTCCTGATACGCTGGGGCCTGAAAGTCCATGGCTGCCGAGAGGTGCGCACAGGCACCCCACCATAGAATCGCCCGACGGAACTCCTCGTCGAGCGGGATCCTGTCTTCGAAGCAGCCCGCCGCTTGAATCCAGCGGGTGTCGAGGAACTCTTGTAGCGGACGCATCCGAAGTCTGCAAAGGGGCACAAGGTAGATGCATGAGGGCATCATCCCGAGGAGGGACTTGATGGACCTTACTCTGGCCACATCCGTGGCTAACCGGCGCTGCACCTTGCCCAAAATGGCCTTTGTCCTTTCTTCCGACGGAGATGCCAATCGCTTCACTGTATCGAGCTTCGCTCCCAGAAACAGTGCCACCTGCGACGGGACCAGATGGGATTTGGGGTAGTTGATGGAGAATCCCAGCTCCGTGAGCAGGCGGACGGTCCTCGCTGTGTGTTCGACGGCGAGTTCTCTTGACCTTGCACGGATTAGCCAATCGTTCAGGTAGGGGTAGACGTGGAGCCCTTGCAGGCGCAGCCGCCCCACCACAGGTGCGAGGCACTTGGTGAACACCCTGGCTGCCGACTTTAATCCGAACGGTTGGTAGCAACGCCCCTGGACTACGAATCTGAGGAACTTTCTGCGACCTTTTAGAATGGGGATGTGGAAGTAAGGATCCTCCAGATCCAGTGACGATAGGAAGTCGCCGTCCTCCAGCTGTCCCAGCACGTGCTGGAAGGTGACCATCCTGAATTTCTGTGCCTTGATGTATTTGTTCAACCGACGCAGGTCCAGGATGGGGCCTGTCTTCTTTCGGACGAGGAAGTATCTTGAGTATACTCCGGAGCCCCGGAGCCTCTTGGGGACGAGCTTGATGGCACCCTTCCTGAGCATCGCCCTTACCTCCAACAGCAGTTGAGGGACGCGATTCTTCTTCCTGGCCACGGGAGGAATGCGAGGACACTTCTTTTTGAAATTCCAGCGAGTGTCCGTGGGCCAGGATGTCCAGCACCCAACAGTCGGTGGAGATGGACTCCCACACGCTGATGAACTTCGTCAGCCGGCCTCCCACCGGGGTGCTTCGGTGGGGGCCCGACGCTACGGCCGGTTCAGTCCTGCTTGGAAGAGGCCTTGCCGCCTTGGCCTCCTTGCCTATGGCGCCGAGACCCTCCTTGCTTGCCGCGGCCTCTGTAGGCCTCCTGGGACGAGGAGCGGGCCGCCTGGCGGTAAGTAGAAGAGCCGCCGCTGGATCCCTTGGAGGTTCCCTGTCTGCCTCCAGAGCTCCGAAAGGGCCGCCGTTGCTGAAGGACTCCTAGGGCTCGGGCTGTTTCCGTATCTGTCTTGATGGCCTGGAGGGACTCATCCACCGTCTTTCCAAACAGGTTGTTGCCGTCGAACGGCATGTCCAAAACTCTGGCCTGGACGTCCTGGCGAAAGTCCGTCGCCTTGAGCCATCCTCGTCGTCGGAGGCAAACCCTGATGCCCAGTTGGCGAAATCCGGTATTGGCAATGTCCGTTGCCACCGTTATGGCATGATCCGACGCCACCTCTCCTTCCTGCAGAATCTGTAGGGCCTCCGCCCTCTTGTCGTCCGGTAGGAAGTCTAGCAGAGGAGCCATCTTGAACCAAAGCTCCCTGTCGTAACGGGCCACAATCGCTAAGGCATTGGCCGCCTTAAACGTCGTTGCCGCCGACTAGATGACTCATCGTCCCATGGAGTCCAACTTCTTGCCCTCGCTGTCCGGCGGGGAAGTGGAAGTTGAAGCCGCCGCACGCGCTGCTTTCTTCTTGGCCGCTGCCGAGACGACAGAGTCCGGCGTGGCCTGGGCCCTGAGGCACAAGGGGGCGGCATCGGGGACCCCGTACTTCTTCTCGTACCTGTCCCTCTTGGCGGGTGTCGTGGAAGGGTTCTTGAGGATAGCCAGACCCTCGTCCCAGATGTGGTCGAGCAACGGCACCGCAAGGACCGTCTTTCCCTTGGCCTCTCATCATTGGTAAAGAAAACCTTCCTTTTTCTGTTCCTCAGGGCAGAGCTGGAAGAGCTTGGATGCCCTGGCTATCATGGTGTGAAAAGAGCCAATTTCGTCGGGCGTAGAAGCCCGAGGGGGGGTGATGGCGGGATGTCCGTTGTGTCATCGCCGCCGTTATCATCCATCCCTGTCGCTGTATCCGTCGCTGTATCTGTCGCCGTATCCTCCCTAGGGTCCGGCGAGAGGGATGAGAGGTCCACAGGCCTCGCGGGCATGAAGGGCGGAACGGAGTGGACTCTCCTCCGCTTGTTTGGAGGGCTTCCCGACAGGCCTGGTTCTGGATCCTCCATCAGGGTCCTTGGTAACCTTGTCCTTATCTCAGTACATAAGGATTGGATCGCCAACAAAATGGCCGCCGAGCTATCCTGGGGCTCGGGTAATGGCTGCGACGGACTGGATGGCTGCTCCACTGGGCCCTCGTCGTCGCCATCGTCACTCTCCTCGATCAAATCAGTGGGAACCATCACCTGGGATCGAACCTTCTCAAACCTCTCGTTGAGGCCTATGAACCTCTCGTAGAGGCCTTTCACGGTTTCCACCGGATCCTCCTCGGAGGCTGAATCCGAGTCCGTAATGGCCACCGCCCCCCCCTCTTTTCCCGCTGGGGTCTTCACGGGGGTCTTAACGATGGTCTGGAAAGAGGATTCCCTCCGCGGCGGTAGGGAAACTCTGGGCCCCGAGGCCGCCTCCACTGGCGTAGCCTCTGCCGGCTTCGCCAGGGTCGCTGCGACAACCTCGATAGAGGTTGCCCGGTGGATCAAGGCCCTCACCACCTTAGGTGCGTCCTGGGCCTTCGCTTTGGGGGGGAGGGTCATCGCCTCGCTCCCCCTCGGCTCCCTTTGAGATCGACCGGGGCCTCTCCAGAAGCTTACCCGGGTTCTCGGACTTCCTCTTCCCCAAACCAGAGCGCTGGCTTGTGGTTGATCGTGCCGGGGAAGTCGCACCCTGCCTGGCAGCCGAGGAGCCCGACCTTTCGGCGCTCCTGGTGCCCGTGGACACGCGGTGCTTGGCCTTCTGTTGGGCCCCCGTCGCCGGGGCGCCCTCACAGGACTTAGAAGACAGCTCAGACTTTTTCTTCGCCTTCTCACCGGCTGTGCCATTCTCCAGCCAGGCGGCGAGACGGGAACAATGATCTTGCTTGGTCCGTTCCGACAGGTTCTTGCAGAACGCACAGTCCTTCTCCACGTGCGTTTTGTCCTCATGAAGGCAGTAGAGACATCTCGAATGCTCGTCCTCCTTGAAAACATTCTGCAATCCGCATCCTGGGCAGCTCCTGAACAGCTTGGATCCGGGCGTCGAGCTTCCCTTGTCCTGGGCCATGCCCTTTGAGGTAGGCCACAGATCTTCTGGAATCCTCCAAGAAGCCTAACTCGACGAAAACTTCACCCTTGAGGGGCGTAGAAGAATTCCGAAACGGGTCCCCGTTATCGGAAGTAGAAACGGTGGAGCTTGAGGCTCGATTAACCGAAAAAATGAGAAAAATCTCCTGAAAAACTTGAAAACGCAGTAAAAGCTTGAGAGCTAAACACGAGGACTCCCAACACTTGAACGTGCGGTAAAAATCTGAGGATGGCTGCCAGGGGAGGGGCTTAGGTAGAGGGCAGTCATTGGCTGGGGGCAGTATGACCCAGAGATCAGTGATTGGTTACTACTAAGAAAGACATATCAGAAATGAAACCGATACTGATTTTTTTCTTTACTGAGGATTCCTGGCCTGACGACGGGGAATATTCATGAGCATGTGAATCCATGCCAGACCCCATGCTGGAGAAATAATGTAATCTCACCCTGACTTCAACTGTAAAAATTGGAGTGCTTTTAAGTGATTACGTTTACACCCGTACAATAGGACAGTTTTAATAAGTGGCTCCAATACAGTCAAATACAGTCAAATAGAATCGCATTATTGCTGCACTGGCCCTCCCCCAGTCTCATAACACTTGATTTGACAGGCAGACATAGTCTCACCAGCCAGTCAGTGTACCAGAGATTCTAGTATAGCGGACCAACTGTGGTAGAACCAACATTACATTTTCTCCCCTGTTGCTCCCAGCCACTGAAGTTGCTTGGGCCGTCCAGAGTACTTCCCCATACTCTGCAGTGTCCTGTTATGCTATGATACACATACCATCTGCCATTTTCCCACTTTCTAGGACCTTCAGGATCTGCAAGAAGTGGGTGTCTTCAGACTTAAAGGAGAGAATGAACTGATTGGAACTTTGAAGCTGCACTAGAAAAGTCTCATTGCCATGAGTAATGAAGTTAGATGCCCCTACACAATTAAGTTTGCCACTCCTCCACCGACTCTGAAGTAAGCGCCTCTCCCAACATTTGAAGGGTAAGCCCCAGCCTAAATATTGGCTTAGGTGCACCCCTGGATGTGTGCACTTGCATTTTGTTAGGCAGAGAGGTGAGGGAACCCTTTCCCCGAAACTGGCGGTGTTTAGGCCAGCTTCTCTGGAAGGCCCAACATGAGTGGCAAGGGGAGGTGTGGGTGGAGAGCGGAAGTGCTGTGCTCTTCTCCCGCTGCTGGTAGAGACAACATCAGCGTCCCAATTTTTCCCTGCTCGCCCATACCTCTATGTATCTGAGCCTATGAAGCATGGCAAAACCTAGAAAACTGGGTAAGATAAATAATGGCAAAGCCTGGAAAATTGTGGTCGTAGCAGAGCATTTAATGTCAAAATGTACCTGCTCACCCACACCTCTATGTATCTGAGCCTATGAAGCATGGCAAAACCTAGAAAACTGGGTAAGATAAATAATGGCAAAGCCTGGAAAATTGTGATCGTAGCAGAGCATTTAATGTCAACATGTACCATATGGAGTGAGTAGCTTGCCATAGACCATGTTGTATTTTGATGACAAAACATGGCTTATGTTGTGAGGGCCTAGTATATGTTTAGGACTACAACTCCCATTACCCCTAAACAGCGCATTCATTGGTGAGAGTTCATGGGAGTCGTAGTCCCAAACATGAGAGCAACCGGTTGCAGACCACTGCCATAGATGACCCTCATGACACAGGACATATATTGATATCAATGAGTTCTCTGCTGGAGCATGATGGCAAATGTGCTGGGTGTGCACTGCTGTGTGTGCAGATCACCTCCTGCATGCCAGGGCTTGATTTGCCTTCCTCCCCGTGTGTTGATGGTTTCTCAACACTTAGCGGGCCAGGCTCACGTTGGTTAACGAGATATCATTGCTGCAAATAAGCATTTCAACTTTACTTTCAAAGAGCGTGCAATAATTTGTAATAGGAACAGCAGGGGTTGTGTTGCAAAATCAGGAGGGGATTTGACTGCTGTGTATGCTTTCGACTACATAGAATAGCAGGGGATGGAACAGCTCAGGCTAGAGGTGCGTTGGAGGAGAGCTGTGGTATGGGTTTCATAACTGGTTTGCTGGGAGAGCTGTGTGGTGTTCAGTGACAGAAAGTAAGCTCGCTGCGGCGCAGGATCACTCAATCACTACACTCACGTTAACATATATAAATCTATGTTTACATATGTCTGCATACATTATATTTAAACACGTGTGTATATCTATATATATTTGTGAAAGTGTGTAATTTGACTTCTGAAACCTAACACTCAATAGATGTGAGGGTACAGATAGGAAAGTGCAATGGGATTCATCCACAGCAGAAGACGTTAGCAATGTGTTAGGTGGAGGTAATGGGTTTGCGGCAATCGGGAACAAATGAGGACAGTTGGTTGAGAACGGTTAGGATCTCGAGTGGTGTGGGGGTGGGTGGCCGCCAAAATGACAGTTTGCCTGGGGTGGCAAAAATCCTTGCAGTCTTGACTTTTTCGTGTATTTCTGTTTCTTCTTGCTGTACCTGAAAACTGCGGTTGGCATTGGGTTTGTCTTTCCTTTGTTTATATGTCTAATCTCTTGTTCTTTTTATTTTATTTCCTTCCTGGCTCAGCAAACCACAGGTGGCTTTGGGGTCACATTAGTATTCCTGGCTGTTTATGGTTTAATCTCCTTCCCTTCTTCTGTCACCTAAAAGGTGCTGCATGAGCCCAGTGCAGCACCCCCACCCACCACTTCCATTTAGGCACAAATTGTCCCACCAGACACACCAAGGATCAGTAACTCAGTCCTGCAGAATGTCCTTTGTATTTCCTTGTATTCCCTTTGCTCTTTCTTTCTTCTGTTTTCTAACGCTGCAGAGATGCACATATAGTAAGCCCCATTTACAAAAAATTACAAGTTACTCACCGTAGTGACTAACCCATGCTTAGTCCTTAGTCCCCTTTTCTCCATACTGCATGGGTGTCCCTTCATAGGGACAGGAGACGGAACCTTTTTCACCAGAAAAACCTTCTTCCCCTTTAAATTTAGAGCTGCGGGGGGGTATGGCCCTGGGAGCATGCGCTACCCGACTCCGCCCACCAGCACCACTCCTCAGTCCCCATTGACGCGTCGACAATATTTAACATTGCCTAATGACACCAGTATTATTAGCGGGGAGTATGGTGGGATGTATGGAGGAAAGGGGAATATAAGAGTACGTTAGTCAATACAGTGAGTAACTTGGAATTACTCTTACGTCGCGTTCCTTCATACTGCATGGGCGTTTACAACTGAATGTAGCCCCAGGGTGGAGAGGAGACCCTCCCTAAGCAAACAAGTTCGAAAGAACCGCCTGTCCAAAGGCCTCGTCTGACTTGGAGCCGGCGTCCAAACATTAATGCTTGCAGAAAGCTGAAGGGGTGGCACAGGTGGCCGCCCTGCTTATGACTTGCCACGGAAACTGCCGCTGGAATACGATGGCCGTGGCCTTGGATCAGACCGCGTGAGCATTCATGTTGGCCGGCAGCAGATTGTGCTACCCCTCATAGGCTTCCCTGATGGCCGCAACCATCCATCGTGCAATAGAAGCCTTGGATGCCCGATGACCAGGTCTGGAGCCCCCAAAGGTGACAAAAAGTGCATCCGACTTGCGGAAGCCCTTAGTCCTATCCAGATACAATTTCAGAGCGCATCTGACATCCAGACAGTGCAATACTCTCTGAGCCTCACCCTTGGGGTCAGCGAATAATGTAGGTAAGACTATTTCCTCATTTAGATGGAAGGCAGAGGGCACCTTAGGTAGGAACGCCGGGTGAGTCCGCAGGACCACCTTATCCCTGTGGAAAGTGGTATAGGGTTCTGATGCCACCAGAGCCTGGATCTCGCTGACTTTGTGAGCGGAGACGAGTCCTACTAGCAGAGCTGTCTTAATGGTAACCAGCCTGATGTCCGCGGACGCCATTGCCTCGAATGGTTTGTGTGCCAATGCGCCCACGACCACATTAGAGGTGCCACACAGGGTGTGGCTTCTTGATGGGCGGGTAAAGTCTGGACAAGCCCACCAGATGTTTCTTGACTATCGGGATGGAATAGAAGACCTCCTCCTCCGAATTTCTGTAGGGCCCTATGGCTGCCAGGTAAGAGTGACATGTGTCCACCTGTACGCATGAGTGCGCGCAGTGCGCCGAGAAGGAGAGCACATCGTCCAGTGTGCAAGTCGGGGGGCTGCTCTCCTTAGAGTCCGCCCAGTGACAGAACCTGCTCCTACGCCCTGGAGGATCTTCAGGTTAGCCTGTGATAGGCTCAGGTGCTTCAGGGTGATCTGCTCAGGAACTACGCTGTGAGGGATAACTTCTGGGGAGTGGGGTGGAGAACCCTGCCCCCCCTGCTGGGACAGGAGGTGAGCTGGACCCAGCGGAAGGTGAATGGGTGGTCTGTCCATGAGGCTGAGCAATTCAGATAACCACGGTCTCGCCAGCCACCAAGGAGCTATCAAGATGATGCTGAGGTGACAAGCTTCTTTTATCTTGCAGAGTACCCTGGGGATCAGGGGTGTTGGAGGAAAAGCATAGGCTGTGATGCCTTCCCATTGAATCTGCAAAGCGTCGGCCAGGGAGCCAGGGCCCTGTCCCTGCCAAGACACAAACTGAGGGCACTTCCGGTTCTTCCAGGAGGCAAACAGATCCACCTGAGGGTGGCCCCATGAGTCAAAGACCACCTGCAGACCTGGTCGTTCAATTGCCACTCGTAATTGTCTGCTCCCAGTCCGCTTCCAAGTTGGCCTCCCCGTGTGAGGTGGACGGCCGTGAGGTAGATATTGTTCTCCAGTGCCCATTCCCACATGCCGACAGCTAGTTTGTACAGCAGAGGGGATCTGGTACCCCCTGCTTGTTGACATAGTACATTCTGGTGGAGTTGTTGGGTCTGGATGAGGACGGTACTGCTCCCAATGAGAGGAAGGAAGGCACTGAGGGCTAGCCAGATGAACCCTGAGCTCCAGCCCGTTGATATGCGACTCCTGCCGGGTCCGGGCTCTGTGGACGCTGTGGCTGTCCAGAGTGGCTCCCCAGCCCTCTAGGGAGGAGTCCGTTGTGATGGTGGACCTGCAGGGGTGAAGGGGGGCTGCCGGAAGGGCTTACCGGTCTGCAGGTTGCAGTCCTTGGACCACCACGTGAGGTACGAGTGGAGAGAGGGAAGTATGCTGATCAGCTTCGCTTGGGAGCCCTTCTCCTGATTTCATGAGGCTGCAAAGTGCAGCTGTAATCTAGTCATCCGGAGTCCCGTGTGAGGCACGGCCAGAAGCAGCCCTGCCATGATACCCAGTAATTGTTGGTACCACCAAGCCGCGGTCACTGCCCTGGTAAAGAAGTGCGTAGTGGCCCTCTTGATGGCTGTAATCTTGTCCTCCGTGGGAAACACCTTCTCTGAGCATGTGTCCCAGATGAGGCCCAGGAAGGTGAGGTTCTGCATGGGCTGCAGTTGAAACTTCTTGAGGTTGATAGTAAACCCCAGGTCGTGGAGTGTGTTCATCAACGCGGAGGAAGTGTGGGTAACTCACTCCGGGGACCTCGCCCTGACGAGCCAGTCGTCCAGGTACGGGTAGACATGGTGGCCCTGGGCTCGGAGGAGGGGTGCCACTGCACTCCTGAGTCTGGTGAATACCGTGGGGGCTGAGTTGAGGCCAAAGGGTAGCACCTTGTGCTGGAAATGACAGCCCATGATCCTGAAGTGTAGGAGGGAGCGATGTGGCTGCCAAATCAGGACATGTAAGTAGGTGCCTTCAGATCCAGGAAGCACATCCAGTCTCCCCTGTCTAGTGTCTCTACAATGAGTGCTGGCGTAACCATCTTGAATTTTTGAAGAGGGAGGGAGAGGTTGAGGGTGGATAGGTCCAACACAACTCTCAGGCCAGCCTGGTTTTCTTTTGTATTGCAAAAATCCTGTAATAGAAGCCCAAGCCACTGTGGGAGGCTGGGACTTCTTGCACTGCCTGACTCTCGACGAGCGACCGGATCTCCGCCAACAGAGTTGCCATCCCAATCTGTGGGAGTGGAGGGGAGGAGGGAGGTATCAGTAGTCAGTACCCCGTGGATACTACGGAGAAGATCCAGGGGTCTGCAAAGATTTGGCACCAGAAATGCATGTGAGAGGCAAGCCAGCCACCCCCTGAAGACACGTGGACCCGAAGGGAAAGTGTCGTGCCTTTTTTCCATCCGAGGCTGCTGCTGAGGAGGGGCACTGGAAGAAGCCCTTGCCCCACCCTCTTCTGTTGCTTGCGCCGGTGCTGACTCGGCGAGCGGTCAGGTTGTCTAGACCTCAATTCCTGAAATCCCTAGAGCTGGATGAAAGCCCGCCCCTTGTCGGAGCGTTGGTGCGACAGGTTGTATGCCTTGGCCTTCATCAGGATAAAGATTTTACAGTCTGCGAGCTGTTCTTTTTTATCTAATTCCACATTGGTGGTAGAGTGAAAGAGGTCATTCCCCTCGAACGGAAGGTGCAATATGCGATCCTGGACGTCAGGGTTAAACTTAGTAGCCAAAGCCAGGCCATCCTTCTGATGTCCGTGGCAATGCAGATGGCCCGGCCAGAGGTATCGATGTGGGCCACAGTGGACTCCATGAAGTCCTGCGCTACCAGCTTGGCTTCTCCTAGACCCTCCTTGAAGCGTGCCTGGCTCTGCAGCAGAAGTTCCGGGAGGAAGTCTGATATTTCCCGCCAAAGCTTCTGGTTAGTGGCTGCGAGCATGGCATCCGCGTTGGCCTGACGCAGGTGCAGGGAGACGGAGTACAGCTTCTTCCCGTACGCCTCCAAAATCTTCTCCTCCTTACCTAGCAGCATTGAGGACGAGGTGGCCGAGGACGACTGAGGCTTAGAGTAAAGTGACGCTGCAACGATCTCTGTAGAGTGTGGTTTAGGGTGTGCTGACAACAAGAGTGTATCCCCCTCCATCTGTCTATTCTTGGCATCGAGGCACTGATTGACAGGTTGGGCCAATTGTGGCTTGGGCCAGCCCTTCTTGGCCAGCGCCACAACGTCCTTCTGCATCGGGATCCCCGTCTTAGGGTGAAGACTTCAGCCAAGACACCCTCCTCGGGCTGCTCTATCTCGGGGGTTGAGGAAGGCCCAAATACCTGTAAGCCTGTCGTGGAAGGCCTTTGCTGACAATGGTGTGTCAGGATCCTCCTCCTCGTCTGTGTCAACCAGCGTGTCCGGCTAGTCCGGAGCAGGTGGAGGAGTGTTGGGCGCCGTGGGCTGAGGTGTTGAGACCGGTGCCTGAGGCTGCTACGGGACTGCCTGTGCCATGGGAGGCAGGGGAGCCGGAATCGAAGGCAGGGGAAGCGGGGGCTGCACTAGGGCCTGAGGCGCCGGAGCCATGGGAGGAATTACTATGGGCACCGGTGGAGTGACCGGAGGGAGCAAGTCCCTAACTGCATCCTGCAGGAGGATCCCCATCTGAGGGGTTCGCATCAGCACCAGGAACCTTTCGAAGAACCGTTCTTCGGAGGCTGAAGAGGTGGCAGGAGATATTGATGGTGTGGCTGGGGGCTCTTGGGGCCGGAGCGCACTCTGTCTCGGTTGCAGGGGGAACCTGCCCTGCGCGGCTGATGGATAAATTGTAGGCCATGTACCTGGTTGATACCAGTCCCACCTTAAAACTCGTTCTTTCGCCAACTCTGTTCTTCAGGGTGATGTCGGACGAGCGCTGAGATGTCTGGCGCGGGGGCCATCTTGTCGAGCTGCGTGCCATGTGCCGAAGTCATGGTGCATGGCTCCCTGGGCCCAGCCTCCTCCAAGACTCTTGGTGTTGGAGCATGAGGACTACCCGGAACCTCAGGTCTAGGCCTGGAAGGCGTTTTGCCCTCGTCATTGTTGCTGGTAGTGCTGCGTGCAGGCGCCCCTTTGGACATGGAGGTGGTACTAGGGCATTGCCCCTCGGGTTTACACCCGGTAAAAGAAGCTTGCGGTCCCTCAGCAATGATTCCGGAAGGATCTACAGGACCCTCGGCCGTATGGCCGCTAGCTGGACTAGCTTTCGGTGCGTGTGCTGGTACCAGAACCCGATGGGTCCCTCCTGCTTGGGCACTTCCTCGGGAAGGAGTCCCCCTTGCGGGGTGCGATGGAAAATAGTGGCCCTCCCTTGGGCCTCGATCTCTGCTTGATGAACTTCAGCTGGGAAGGTTGTACCGCGTTGCACGCGGTACAACCTTCCCAGCTGTGGTCGGGGCCAAGGCAGCGGAGGCAAAGAACATTGGGGTCGGATGTGGGGAAGAGACCCTCACAGGCTGGACACCTGCTGAAGCCACCCAAAGTCGACATGCGCCGGGGAGGAGCGTGACGCCAGAGGACCAAGCACCTAGAAGATAGATAAAAGACAAAAAGATAGAAGAAGAATCCAGGGAAGAGCGGGTGGTATTACTTGGCAGGGCAAAACCCAAGAGCACTGGTGATATCGGCCCGTTCCCATCGACGCGGAAAAAAGGGACTGAGGAGTGGCAACGGTGGGCAGAGGCAGGGTAGCGCGTGCCTCGAAATTTAAAGGGGAAGAAGGTTTTTCTGGTCAAAAAGGTTCTGTCTCTCATCCCTAGGAAGGGACGCCCATGCAGTATGGAGGAAAGGGGACGGGACGTAAGAGTATATTGAAGCAGGCTTATGTGTCCCTAGATATACCCACTCTTGGGTGATGGTTGGGTTGAGAGGTTGCGGCAGAGTGCCAGGGATTGTCTTTACTTTAAGATATGCTGGTGGAGGAGCATCGGGGGCGACTTCCACTGTAGTGCCACTACTTCCACTCCCTGCTCCTGACATGATGACATGCTGAACAGGACACATATGAAGACGGAAACAACTTGTTGGGCCTGTGATCATAGGCAGTCAGGTTGAAATCAGCTACTGATAGGGGACAGGTGAACCAGTTACTTTCTGTGCGATGGCTATTCTTGCAAAATGCTGACTTATAGAAAGGCCTCCTGCACCGATACCAGCAGGTGACGTTCAGTATCCTGCTGCTCTTTAACAGATAACTCATGAACTATGCAACAGCCAGGAAACTCGCACTGCAAGCTGATGAAAGGGTGTATTTTCTGTTTTGGTGTAAGTTAATTTAAGTGGGATGAAACATGAAAGTGTCCACGGCTGTGTGATTACCTTATCTTTAGCCCCAGAGGAGAAACGTCAAGGCCAGCACATGTTTAACTGCAGTGTGAGCGGCTGAATTGTTAGACCACGAGTCACCGAACCCTGCAGTACCAGGCACTGAAAGATACCCCGAGCCTGCAGCCTTGAGTCTGCTCTTTAGACTGGGGTTTTCTTATTTTACACCAAGGTACACCACTCTCACTATGGAGCATAATCCCAGGGTGGGATTTCACCAAAGTCACAAAGTCGTCCCTGGAGCCAAACAGCGGCTACATAAAATGCATCTCAGCCCATCCTCATCCGGAGATTTAGTTTTGCTTTTGCTCTTTCTTATGCTTCGGTCTCTGCTCTCCATCCAAGTATTCCCAGGGGAGGGCGTGGCAGAAACCAACCTGGGCTACAAACAAGGCCTTGGACAGGCCTCTGCAGCCCTTGATGAGGCTGCCAGAGGGCTGCAGCCCCTGGGGGCTACAATTACTCTAAGCTCTCTCTCATCAGGTTGATGCTTTCTTCTACAAAGCAGTTGCCAGTTCCACTTATTCCCTATTGCAAAGGGTCAGGGCACAAAGTCCAGTGGCCTGCAGGGGACTATAGACTTCCTTGTACACCAGCTGAGGGCACAAAGGTGAGTGTTATGTAGCTTCTCAAAATGGTGGCCATTTTCATAATATGTGTTCTCACAGATTAGGTTTTACACAAAATAAAACAGGTGTTAACAGTTGGCCACGCCCTAGTAGTGAACACTTTACATTGTTCATTTAAGTGAGCATGAAATGTTTCACAATGTGAATTACATTTTACATGTAAATAAAAGTCGTCACACAATAAATGGTGTCTGGATATTATTTATCTATAGGAGGCAGACCTAAATGAGAAAGTTTGTAGGGGTGTGGATTTGAGTGTGTGCATTTTATTAAGGAGGGAATTAGTAACCTGGGCAACAGTGTGTAGTAATTTAAACCCTGGATTACTTTAGCCTAGTGCTGGTGGTGCAGGTGTTACGATCAGTGACATTGTTAATGCCATCAGTGATGTTATATGTCTTGTTGTTAATAACCTATGCAATGTGTTTTGGGATGTTATTAGCAATCCATTGAGGCACAGTGTAAGGTTGCATGGCTCCTTGGCTGATAGGAATTCATGACTTATCATTTCATCTACCACTTTTTCAACACAAGTCTCAAAACAACATTTATAATCTTCTCAAACTTTTTAGAATGCAGATGGCCATCGGCATCCATGAGGAAGATTATGAAAAGTTCCATGCTATACCAGGGAAAAAACAAAGTTGCCCACCAAAATATTTATATCAACAAAACGCAAGGCTTGGCCAGTAAAGAGTAAAAAAAAAAGTTTGAGAACTTGGTGGCTGGCTTCCCTTACTAGGCTGACAGTTGATATGGTGGAAAGGGAGATGTAGGCAAATAAATTGTGTGTTTCATTCCCGCAAGCTCACTTAATATTTCAGGAGTTATTTATTTATTTATTTGCATTTGTACAAACGCGCAACAGCCTATAAGCATCGTAGCGCTGGTTACAGAGAGTGGGTATAGCTTAGATACACGAAAGAGCATTGTACATTTTTTACATTTGAACATTACAATACATTTGGGAGTTTACACAGTTACATTTAAAATCTGGGAGGTGGTGGGAGACATACGAAGGCCAGAGGTGAGCATTGTAGTATTGTAGAGGGTAGGCATCAGTTGAAAAGGGAAGTTTTCCGGTTTTTTTCGGAAGGCCAGGAGGGAGGTTTCAGCTCTGAGGGCAGTAGGGAGCAAATTTCAGAGTTTGGGTGCAATGTACTGTAAGCCTATCCCACCTGCTTTAACCCTGTTGATGTGAGGGGTGATGAGTTGATTGGTGTAGCGGGTTCTTGTCGGTCGAGAGGAAGTGGTTCTGGATAACGTTTCTGATAGGTAGGAGGGTGCAGTGAGGTTGAGGCAACCGTTGGTGATGGTGAGGATTTTAAAGGTAATGCAGTCTTTGATAGGAAACCAAAGTGCTGCCTGTCTGGCTTGTGTGATGTGGTCCATTCTAGGGATGCTTAGGGCTGCTCTTAGGGCATTGTTTCGGGTGATTTGGAGTTTGTTTCGATTTTTCATAGCGGTGCCTGCTAAGAGGGCATTGCAATAGTCTAACTTAGCGCCCATGGTGGCTCTGGCTATTGAGAGACAGGCTTGGCGAGGTAGGGTTTTATAGCATTAATGAGTTTCGTGCTGTGCGCGGATGCGGAGGCAATGGCACTGACTTGCCAATTCATTGATAAGAGTAGCATCTATGTAGGAACCTAGAGTTTTAACGGACGAGGAGACGGGAATGACAGCGTTATCAAAGTTGGTGTAGAGGCGGTCTAATTTGGCTAGAGTGGCTTTTTGGCAGAGGATTAGGATCGCTGTCTTATCCCCATTGAGGCAGAGGCCATTTGCTGCATCCAGGCTTGGATTGTGGTGTAGATTTGGAGTAAAGCCTTGGCATCTTGGTCATAGGATCCAGATAGTGGTAGGAGTACTTGGGTGTCATCAGCGTAGTTCGTATATGCTATTACAAGTGATTCGAGCTTATCGAAAAGGGGCTTTGTGAATAGGTTATACAAAGTAGGAGCTGTGTATGAGCCTTGCGTGACTCCACAGTGGATAGTGGTGGGGGCTGCATTTCAATGTTTGAGAATACCTTCATTGCTCTGCCCTTGAGAAAGGAGGTAATCCAAGAGGTTGCTTGTTTAGAGAATTGGGCTGATTGTGGAAAATGGGCGGTAAGAGTCTTGTGATCTTGTGAAAAGAGGATTTGATTTTTATGGACTTCATTCATTCACGGTGCGTCACCCTTTCTCAACTCTCATGCTGGACTTCCTATGCATCTTGTACTCATGGTGGCCCTGAATCATGCTGTTCCCATCTTCATCTTGTATCCTGGCTTGCAATATTATGTGTTACTACTGACTTCTGCAATTGTACTCACTCTCCCCTTGCTTCTCCACTCTTTTGACTGCTAACTCTGTTCTCTCCTCCTTTCCCTTCTCCCTTTTCCTGTCTCCTCCCCTTATTTTCTTCTATGCACTTACTCCATCAGAATTGTCCCTGGGCCTAGTATGATAGCAACCTTGTCTGCCTCCTCCACCTTCCACTTACTGGTTATTTCCTCCCCACACCCCTTCCAGCACTATCTGAAATGTTGTCAGGCCTAGTATGATAGTCACTTGTTTTGTTCCTCCCCTACCTTTCTGCACCCCTCTCCCTCGCCTCTTGTTTTTCTCCGGCTCTAGCAGAAATGTCGCCACTCCTAGTATGGTAGTCACCTGTCTGTTTCCATTTCCTTACCACTCTCCCCCACCCTTCCTTATCTATGTCTTAGCTCTTGCACTATCTGAAATGTCGTCAGGCCGAGTACGATAGTTAATTTCACATCCTTACTGTTCATGGCCTGTAAGAATGTAATTGTATTTTCCCTTGTTCCCTCCCTTGCCCTGAAGCGCTTTGAAACACTTTGTGTATAGGCGCTATATAAATAAACTATCATATCATATCATATTATATCTAAAGGTCGAAAGCCGCCGAGAGGTCTAGGAGGAGGAGGGGGGCAGGCTTGCCCTTATCCATGATTTGAGTGATTTGTTTTTTTAAGTCTAGAAGCGCAGTTTCTGTGCCGTGCCTTTTGCGGAATCCCGATTGTCTTTTACCTAGGATGGAATTTGTTTTGAGGTAGAGTTGAATCTGACTATGGGCTTCCTTGTCGAGAATTTTAGAAAGGAAAGAGACGGTGGTTATGAGGCGGTAATTTTGCGGCTGGGCTGAGTCTAGTGTGGGCTTTTTCAGGAGGGGGCGTACCCAAGCTCCTTTGGGGCTATCGGGAATGATGCATGTTTTAAAAGAGGAGTTAGTGAATGCTGTGGGAAGAGGGGCGAGGGCTTCTGTACAATCCTTGATGATCCTAGAAGGGCAGATGTCCGCTTTGCAGAGAGATGGTTTGAGGTGCTTGAGGAGGTAAATAACTTCTGATTCTGTGGTATCCCTGAAGGAGAATTGGGGGAGGTGGGGATCCTTATGCTGCAACAGAGTTTGATGGGGCAGGTGCTGCCCAGGTAGCACCTTGTAATGGTTTTGTACTTTTTTTGGAGGAGGACTATTTTATTGAGCATTGCCGATTGTATGCTTGCGCACCGGGATTCGTCTGGGCTGGTAGGAGGTGTAATGAGTTCATTAAAGATAGTGAAAATGTCCTTAGTTTGTCATTTGGCATTAGATATTCGATTGTTGAATGAGTTAGCTTTGGCTGTGATGATGGCCTCTTTATAAAGACGCGTGGTCAGATTGAAGCTTTCTTTGGTGGAGTCATCGTGTTTGGCCTGCCAGTTTTTTAGGGCCTGTCGTTTGTTCAGGCGAAGAGCCTGAAGCTCTTCTGTGAACCAGGAGTTACTGTGAAATGACTTTTTTTCTTTCTTACTTTCAAGTGGAGCTATGGCATTTACAGCATTGGTGAGAGTGTCCTTAAGAATATCTGCTAGTGTGTTGGGGTCCTGCGAGAAGGAGGGCAATAGGAAGGGATGTCAAGGTACGGTCGGATGTTAGAGCTTCTAACTAGCGCCGGGGGGTTGGGGGGCGTGTGTGAGGGTTTTGGTGGCAGGGGTAGTAGGGATGGTGAACTGAATGCAGTTGTGGTCGGTCCAGGTGTAGGCAAGATTGGATGTGATGGTGGAGGCACAGTTGTGATCTGCAACCCAGTCAAATGTGCCGCCTTTGGAATGGGTGGGGCTTAATACTTTTTGAGTGAATCCTAGGTCATTGAGTTCTTTAGAGAGTGAGGTGGCGGATTTAACCTTTTGGCTCATTAAATCCTAGGTTTAGTTCACCAAGTAGTACAGTTTTAGTGGATTATCTGATATTGTCGCTAAGAAGATGGATGAGCTATCCCTGGAAGTCTGCAGAGAGGCCTGGAGGCTGGTATAGGATATGAATGTTAATGGTGTTTTTAGGTGAGAGGTGCCTTCCCAAGGGCGGGAATTGGGCCTGATGGACAGGGTATCCTTGTAAATTTCGGCGACTCCACCACCTAGTTTGGAGGATCGATCCTGTCTGAGGATGGTGTAGCCTGAGGGCAAGGCAAGGGTGATGGCAGGGCCAAAAGCTTCATGTAGCCACGTTTCGGTGATGCCAGGTAAGTCTAAATTATGGCTAGATAGGAGGTCGTTTATTTCCAGTGCATGGGCAGGGAGAGAGCGCACATTAATCAGAGCACATTTGAGTTGTGGTGAGAGGGAGTTTTTCTGCTTGACTTACCTTTGCCTTAGCTTTGGGTAGGGTACTGTGAAGTTTGGTGAGTGTGAGTGAGGGCATATTGTTATGTATGAGGAGAGGTGTTGCTTGTGGTGCATAGGAGGGAGTGGTGTCGGTGGAAAGTGACAGGGAAGTGCATGTTCCCAGTCTAAGACTTCTATATGTGGTGGGCATGGGTGAGCACGTTATCAAGCTGGGTAAGGTGCAGGATCGGAGTCTGGAACTTCTGGTGACTTGATTGGGATGGTGGGACAGTGAGAGGACAGAGTCCATGGGGCAAGGGAAAGATCCAGCTTGCTTGGTGAATAGCGCAGCAGGTGTCTTTAAAGCGAGATATGTGTTGACATGCAGTGTGGACGTGTGGTGTGGAGACATGTGAAGTGTGTTGGTGGGTGCAGTGGGTGGAGGAGTAGAGGGTGATTATCAGTGTAAGGATAGTTTAGCAAATTTTGTGCAGTGTAGATGAGACCTTGAGTAGCTTGGCGGTCTGGTTGATAGTGTTAGCACAAGGGTTCAGGGAAAGGTGGGTAAGAAGCATTAGAGGAACTTTTGTGGCAGAACAACTAACGTTGAGCAGAGACACATTCACTGGCAGCGGGAGTAGACCTCAATGCAACAGCTGTACATGCATCCGAGTAGGCCGCCAGGCAGTCCCTGTTCTAGTAGTTGACCCAGAGTGGGCACCTGGTAAGCATTAGTAATTAATAGGAATTGACCTCTAGACAGTAATATGCCTATCGGATGCCGTATTATTCAGCCCATGGATTTAAATCTTCTCAAGTCATATACCTTGTAAATTACAATGCCTGCAATGTAGGTGCCCTCGTCTATAAGCTGCTAATGGTTATGCCCGTGTCAGGATCCTGTGCACAAGAAATATGGATAAGAGAGCCTACTTATGAGAGACAGAGGTAAGTGTGTGAACTGATGGATGACAGTCCCAGATTGAGTACTCCCTTGAAATAAAGTGGCAATCAATATTTAAACAGACACAAGAATACCAGGCAAACCATTTACAATAGAGGCAAATCAAGCAACATTCTTCACCTGCTCCAGCAATGTTACTGTTCCAGGCGCCATGGCAACTACTGAGGCAACAGCTGTAGTATCTTGCGTCTCTGAGCCCAACTCAATCATCTGCTGAAGGATGTTTACAGCATTTTCCCCTTTCAAAGAGACAGGCAACTATTTACACATAGAACTGTAAAATTAACGTATTTTTTCAATTCACAGTCCATTAAATGACATCAACATAGTGATCCATCAATAAATGCATGTAATGTTATTAAATTAATCCAAACTTTATATTTTCTAGAAGATGATTTTAAAGTGATCTGTGGATCGATATCTACCAATTGAATGGTTCCTATATTAACAAATTCCTTACCTTTCTGTAACATTGTTTTCTGATGGATGTTTCTCCCACAGATTCCTCATATATCATAAGTTATCAACTGCACCAGCTGCCTTTGGAAACGTTTCACCACCAGGGGACGTAGTGTGGCTCCACGTCACGTCCACTCACGTGATGCGCCACATACTGGACATTATATTGTGGCCCGTATATATGGAGTCACCGTGCCCCAAGTCCTCAGTTCTGCCCTTTTCTCCTAGCAACTACCTGCTGAGGGACCGTAGAGCAGATGAGGTGTACGATTTGTCTTCCAAGATGAGCATGTTGGGAGGGTGGTGAAGAATCTGTGGAAGGAATATCCATCAGAAAGAACATTACTGATAGTTATTTGTTCTTCTATTGGATTCCTCCCTCCCACAGGGTCCTCATTTATGATAAACTCCATTAGCATGACATACAACTGGAGGAGGGAGAGGAGAGAGACGATACACCTAAACCAGAAACCTCTGTCAAAATGCTCAACCAAAGCAAGCGTCCTGCCAGACAGGGAATACAAGCATTAATGTTTGGCAAATTTGTGCAGCGAAGTAAGGGAAGTAAATTGTACCAGTTAACTATTCTAAGTACCATGTGCAGAAACCTGACCTCCCTGACCCTCATAACTACAATCATGACCTTTGCTACCTACAGCACTAGCCCCCCCACAGACAGAAACTTGAGACTTACGGCAAGACTACGTTGCATATACGAACCCAAAAGAAACAGCACAAACTTTACTGTCAGATCTCCAACTATACAGACGCACTTGGATAAGCAAACTCAAGCTACGAAACCATTAACTCTGACCCCAAATCCCACTCACTCTCACAAAAAGAAACACCCAAGTCAAAACAAGCACACAGATAAATCTGCAAGCTATCCTATTCCTAAGAATACCTTATCACTTACTGGATCCCTTATCAACGCTAGATCCATGGTAGCCCATGCAACTGAAATTGCTGACATACTAAACAGCAGCAGCATTGACCTCCTTGCCGTAACAGAAACCTGGCTCCACGAGGCAGCAGGACCCTCCTTGATGTTAGCCGTACCTGACAATTACCAGATCCATAGAGTAGATAGACGTAATGCTAAAGGCGGCAGCCTAGCTATCATCGCTAAAACCACTTTGCCTATCAGACTCACCACCTCACCCCCCTGTGCTTCCTGCGAAGTACTCTCAGCAAAATTGCAACTCTCTAATAACCGCACGCTAACCTTCCACTTGATCTATAGGCCCCCTGGTCCCTTGGGAATCTTTGAAGATGACCTTACCAACCTCATAGCGAACGATACCCAAAATCATTCACAAATGCTGCTGATGGGTGACTTTAACATTGGCTTTAATGAGCCAGATAACAAAAATGCCCTCACTATAAACAGCTATCCTAAATGACCACGGCCTTACCAAAAAGTCCTCTTCCCCACACATGCTAAAGGCAGAACCCTTGACTGGGTATCTGAACTTAACTGCAACATAGTCATTACTGACATCACCCCTCAACCATTGTCCGACCACTATCTAATAAATTTCACTGCCACACTTGACCTCCTCAGCCCTAAAATTATCAAAATGATACCACCACTCCCCACCAGAAGTAAAAAAGACATTACTACAGAAAAACTCATCCCCCTCCTCCTGCCTACTATCAATGGCCTGAAGAACAACACTGACACAGACACCCTAGTAGACACCTTTAATAAAGCTATGTCTCATGCACTAGACACTATTGTACCTCCAAAACTAAGCAAAGTTAAACAAGAAGCCCATCTTAATGCTTGGTTCGCACCCCAGCTTAAAGACCTTAGAAAGCAGAAACGAAAATTCCAAACTATCTGGCGTAATTCGCCTACCTACGACAACAAAGCTAATTTAACCCGATTCACCAAATATTACAAGACAGAAATTATCAACACAAAAAAAAACTTATTCAATGACAGAATTACCAATGCCAAATCTAATACCAAGGAACTGTTTGCCATCCTCTGGGAAATGGAATCTCCCATTCAACCAACTGAGACAGTGCCCAAGGACAAGACATGGTGCACTAATATACAGAACGCCCTATCGAAAAAAATGTCCACCCTCCAACTTAAAATAACTAATAAAAAAGATGCCCTCACTCCTACTGATCAACAAGCACCTCTAGTGTCTGAGCCTAACACTATCCCCCCTTTTAGCTTCAAACCTATCTCCATTATCGACACTGAAAAGGTTATCCTCTCACTGAAGCCTTCTAACTGTAAGGGCGACAGTTGCCCAGCGGAAATAATAAAGGACGCAGCTAGAGATTAAGCCCCATTCATCTCGAAGCTCATTAACTCCTCCTTCAAATGCAACACAGTGCCAGCCAACCTAAAAGAATCCTGGGTCCTCCCCCTTCTTAAAAAACAAACCCTTGATCCATCCATCCCAACCAATTATAGGCCTATCACCACTGTACTTTTCCTACAAAAAATTATCGATAGAGTAGCCTATCTCCAAATTCAAGATTACCTAGAAGCTAACCATCTACTAGGCTCGCGCCAATCAGGCTTCCGCCCTCTCCACGGCACTGAAACAGCCCTGATAGATCTTAAAACCAAAATGGAGTAATTCAAGGATAGTGGGAAAATAGCGTTGTTACTCCTATTGGACTTGTCAGCAGCTTTTGATCTGGTGGATCATGCAGTTCTATGCAACCACCTCAAGCTCGCTGCCAATTTCACAGGAGAAGCTATAGCATAGGTCCAATCCTTTCTAGCTAACCGGACCATGAGAGTTCTCTACTTCCACTTGTGCCGACCCTATCCAAATTACATGTGGAGTCCCACAGGGCTCCTGTGTCTCACCCACCATGTACAACATCTTCACCAAGCCATTGTTCGACAAGTTGGACAGACTGGGTGTCACCTACACAAATTATGTAGATGACACCCAGATCCTCATACCCCTTTCGGGCAACTATGGAGCGGACCTGGCTTTGGTGAATAAAATCTACATCCTCATTCAGGCATGGATGGCCACTCATGGCCTCTGCCTGAACGACGACAAAACCGAAATCCTGCTCCTCGGATCAGACGATAACCTAATCTAAACTCACCCCGGACTATGTCTCATTTAACATCGATAATAATACTATTAAGGTTATGCGAGAGGTCAAAACTCTAGGATTTTACCTCGACTCAGCTCTCACCCTCAAAAAGCAAGTGAAATCCCTCGCCTCTTCAACCACTTACACGTGTAAACTCATCCGTGCTGCCAGACCCTTCCTGTCCAGTGCCAGCTGCCTCACCTGGGCCAATGCCCTTGTCATGTCCACACTGGACTATTGCAACGCCTTATACTCAGGTGCAAATAATCTTCAGGGTAGAGGTGGTAGCAAGGTAGCAAGGTCTCTGGTTGATTGAGTCCTGAGGCCAGCTAGGGCACCATCATAACCCACAAAAATCTTGTCATCTTTCCCGACGTCTCTCGTCTGGGAGAATTAGTAGCGGAAGGTTTGCTTCAGCTCCAGCAGATGGAATCGCTCATCTGTCTTGAAGGGAGAGGCAGAGGAAAAACACAGGAAATCAATCTTCTTAGAGAGAAGTCCAAAACATTCATAGGAAGGAAGGATGATTTCACTCCAGTCACCTTCTCCTTGGAAAATATCAAGTAGGGAGGTTTAACGGACAATGCCTGGAACTCACAGTTTTGCATGAGGAGGCTACCCACTAGGAAAATCTCTTTAGGGTGAGCAACTTACTGAACATGAATGCATGGGCTCGAATAGAGATCCTGTTATGAAAGCCAGAAGTAAATGTAGCTACCACTTGCGGACAACAAATTGGCATGGACATAAATGGCCTCACAAACCCCTGCAAAAACTGCATAGCAGTGTGGTCTGGGCCCAGGGTAATTTTAAGGACCAAGATGGCAGCTAGGAACTCCTTCACAGTGCCAATCTACAGGCCGGTTTGGCCCAAAGAAAGCAGAACATCTAGAACAGAGGGGATAGGACAGATGAACGGTTTCAGACCTCTTTCCAGACATTAAGACATTTCCAGACATTAAGCCTAGAATGTATGCCACCTGCAAGCATAAATGGATTTGTTGGTTGGCCTAAGATCAATCCAATAAATTTCACTTTATATCTCAGCCTCTCAACTGCCAAGCAGGTCGGTGCAGACTGCCCAGGCTCTGATGGAGGACGTGCTCCCTCGACTGGGAGAGCAGGTCCACTCTCGTCGGTAGGTGCCAGGGAGGGAAGGTGGGCATGTCCAGAAGTTCTGGGTACCACATATACAGGCCCACTCTGGTAAAACCAAAATCAATGTGGATCCGAAGAGTGACAGTCTCTTAGAAACTAGCTGAATGATAGGAATTGGCAGGAACATAGAGGAGATCAAAGATCCCCCTCGACCAAAGCAACCACCCCAGAACTCCCTGCTGAGAATAGTCTATGATCAGCTCACACATGAAGCAAAGAGGTCCACTTGAGGAATGGCTCAAAAAAGAGACACCAATGGATTTCTCTGGCTCGAGATGTCCAGCACTCCTCTTCTGGACTTTGAAGACCCCTTCTCCGGATGGCAGGCACACATGACTGGCTGCCAGGAGACTTCGATGAAGAGCAGCAGTTTTGCACAATGGTCCCTCGTAGCTCGGGGAGAGGTCTCCTTGCAGGTCCTCTCTGGATCAGTCCTTGGGAGACACAACTTTCGGATTGTTGAAGAAATGCAGTAGACTGCTCTTCCAGCTGGGCTTCAAGGAACAGCTTCTTCTTGCTAAACTTCGACTTCAGCTACTACACAAATTGGCAAGTGAGCGGGCCCCGCATATACACACCTGTCCGTCATTCACTATGGCTGAGCCAGGCTCAATCAGCCAATGACACCGTAGGGAAATCATGCAGGCAGACAGCCAATCAGACTCGCAGGCATTCAGGCCTGTCACTCCACCCAGACACCCATAACAAAAGATGTGGATTGGGGCAAGTACGTAGCCTTTCGGCACACTACACTGCATTCATGCCAGTTTCAGTCAGGGCGGTCTCATTCATTGTGTCACACACACATAAACCAGCCACCCCCAACAGAGAATGCGAGTTAACTCCAAACTCCATTCATACAGGTCCCACCCCTAGGGTATACCCACAACACACAACACCAGGGAAGGCTCCAGTCAGTTTGACAGGAGGCAGCCCCAGAGCCATGTATGATATTTCCACCCAACAGCCAGTCAGGAGGAAAGGGAACAACAGAGACATATATGGTTATTCCACCCAACAGACATTCAGGAGGAAGGGACAGAGTCAGGGCTTCCTAGGATTTTGGGAAACAAGGTAAAAGGCAATAGAAACCAAGAGGCCACAGAGGCCCTCCTGCCTTCTATCAGGAATCCATTGATTCCTACGGCAGGGCCTGGGTGTCCTAAAATGGAGGACACTCAGAGCCACTTCCAAGTCAGCATGTAGCTGCCACCAGCCCGTACCCTGGTCCGTGGGCAACGCACAGGTGCCCAAAAACACACACAAGTGGTACACAGATGGACCCCCCCCCCCATGGGTGCCATAATGGTAGCCCATGGGTGATATTCCCCAAAAGCTAAAATAATGAGCTGCCCCGTCAGAGGTCCAGGCTGGACCTCAGTGGCAGAAAAGAGAGGAAAAACACACAGAGAAGTGGTAGGACAATAACTAGGAGGCACTGTCCCTCCAGAAGACATTTCCAGCATCACATCCGTGAAGACCAGTACAGTGTCTCTCTGCATCTCCAGCAAATTGATGTGTTCCCAGGCTTTTGTTGGAGAACTGCATCCGCCAACTGTAAGGTCCAATAGGAGAGCACCTCAGCCCATCAGAGACACGTACATGACCACCAAAACAATGACCCTCTCATTCATTTTTGTCATTAGAATAGCGCCTTTCACCATAATTATGGTCCCAACAGGCTGTTGGTTGAATGCCCTCAGAGGGACCGGAGTCAAAATATCGGAGAAATATGAGGTGCTACTATGCATGAGTGCAGTCACCCATGTCTGAATGGAGTGCGGATGGGTGCAACAGAGGTTAGCAATGAACTAAACAGGGGTGGATTGTGTTTAAGGAGATAGAGAATTATTTGAGAAGCCACTATTCGAATTTTTGATGTAGATTCATTCTTATGGCAGATGTGTTGTGCAGTAGTGCTTGTGTTATATGCGAGTGCAGGGTGTGTGGAATGAGTGTGCCTTCTGCTAAGTAACGAAGGTGCAGTGTGCGGGGGAGAAATAGGTCAGCTGTACAAACAACAATGTCTACATCCTGGATTCAATCTATGTGTAAGGAGCAGTGCCACGTTTCACAGATGATCTAGGTGCTAAATCAATACATAAACCTCAGCCTCTGAGAGGGTCTTAAAGTGGTAAATTGCCATCCCTAGTTCCTTCTAGTGCTTATAAGTGCCCCCCTTTCACGATTTCTTACAGCGGCATGGCCCGGCCTCATTTGCTTTAGAGTTTCATGCAGTGCCTGCTCGCTCTCCTCCAGGATGATTAGAGTGTAATTCTAGGTGCATTTTGAGTGTAATGATTTGCCCACCCTCTGAGCCCATATGAGTGCAGAACCTGGCCCACTGTCAGGATTCTTAATATGTGGAAGTAACAGAAAAACTTCTTGAGTCCTCCGTTTGGGTTGCCGGCGCCCCAGCTGGGGAATGTAAAGTGGGCATGCACAGAGGATGGAGCAGAGACAGGTAGGCAGGTAGCTTAGAGGGAAGGGTGCGAAGAAGGGAGAGGAGGGCTGGAACTAATGGAAGAGAACGGTGTGTAGGTGTAGGAGGAATGGGTGCTGAAAAGGGACTGGGGGAATCGGGAAGTTGGAGGGAACAGCCAGGTTTTGAGGACTTTCCTGAAGGCAGGGTGATCCACTATGAGACGGAGCGCAAGTGGAAGGGAGTTCCAGAAGTTGGGTGAAACAGGCACCTCCTAGTCTGGAGAACTTAAAAGGTGGGGCTACCAGGAGGTGTGCAGGGCCTAATCTGAGGTATCCGAAGGGGTGTGAGCAAGTTTTGGAGGAATTCGGGGCCTTTCTTG
Source organism: Ambystoma mexicanum (assembly GCF_040938575.1). Taxonomy (NCBI): domain Eukaryota; kingdom Metazoa; phylum Chordata; class Amphibia; order Caudata; family Ambystomatidae; genus Ambystoma; species Ambystoma mexicanum. The sequence continues at coordinate 1,153,419,135 of NC_090933.1, forward strand.
TAGATGGCGCAGTGAGTAATGCACATGGCTTTGAAAGAGGCCTGTGGACTGATAGGCAGCCAGTGAAGTATATTTAGTGTGGGAGAGATGTGTTCTCTGGGGGAGAGTGCGACGAGGAGCTTTGCTGCTGCGTTCTGGATCCGTTGGAGCTTTTTGAGTTGATAAAACACACATCAAAATACTTGAAAGAGTGGGAGAAAAGGCTCACACTCTTTCAAGGTAAAAAAACCAAATCCTAGAAATCCAGCAAAGTTGCTGGGGGTGTCAAAAGGTAAGGGAAATTAGCACATTTTGCAAATTCTCCCCAACACCTTCTGCCACTCTAGTTCCAGACTTCCCTACTACCCGGTACAATCTTCCAGGAATTCCAAGTATTGATTAGTAATACCTAGTGTCGTCTCTAAGCCTCTTTCTAGAGGATACCTTAATTATCTCCCACTGGGACTTGCTAGGGGTTCCCTTTTCCCCTCTCTCGGTCTCTCTCTCTCGTCACTCTTCTCTTCCCTCACTGCCTATACCTCTCTGGCCTTCTCTTTTTCATGGTGCTGATATCACCACTCGCTCTACTCTTTTCTCCTCTCCCTCCACTACTCGCTACTAAATCTCCCACCTCCTCCCTTCTACCTCTACCACTACCTCCACCTCCCATTACCCTCCACATGGTCTCTCCCTCCGTCTTTCTCTCTGAACCTACAACCTTCCGCACATACTCCTACACTCCTTCTAAACTCTTAATCTCACACCATACACACACCCACACAGCTCACCACACTACACAATCCAAAGTTTTTTTTATTTTATTTTTTTCACTCACTCACTCACACTCACTCACTCACTCACTCACTCACTCACTCACTCACTCACTCAACCACTTCCACAGTCTCAACCGTCCCCTTTGGACTGGTAATTTGGTCTTCAACCTCACCCTTCAATTTAGTCTAGCCTAACTTGGTTTTATAGTCCACCCCTCCCCTTGCTATTGCTCCTCCATGTTCCCATTGGCTTTCTCAGTGGCCTTTTTAGTGGGCCCAATTGCTGACAAAATGTAACCCCGCAGGGTTGGGAATGGGTAACAGAAGATCTTAAAGATCCACTTAGCCCCTTCCACTTTTAGGGACTCTGGAGAGATAACTGGCAATGCAGTGCTTTCTTGCCGCTTAGGCTACATTTACCGGGAAAGTATCCTGACCCTGCTCAATTAGTGTCCCATCCATTGGTGCGGTTTGGATTTTGTTTCCTCTCGGGAGTCACATGTTCTGCACTGCGCTGCTTGGGAGGACCAGTGCGATACTGCAATCTCCGCTTCAGAGTTTCTCGGTTGCTCTATGTCATTTCTGAGAGATGTGGTTCTGAAACACAAGAGACTGGGCCAGATCAGAGGCGGATAGAAATTCCTGAGGGAGCAGTGGTACCAATGTAGCTATGCATGTTCATGCTTTCTGATCCCTTCTGACAGAGTCTGGACCCTGACTTACTACAATGTTTAAATTGAAAAATTAAGTATCAGTAGCCCTCTTTCAAGAAGCATCTCGTTGCAACAAGTTGAACTACCTCGCACAAGGTAGCAGTCTCCCCCTGTTTTCAAGGAACAGTGAGTAGCACATCTGCTTCCTCCCAGCATTCGTCTCTTACTTGTTCTACCCGGCATCTTTTATACAACTGTGCCAGTGTGTTTTAGTAAGTTGGCCCAAGATTGGTCTATCCTTGAGGTCGGCTGTTTTGGGTCTTTTGATTGGCCTTTTGTCCACTGCGACTTTGAATTAGTTATTTAATTATTGTTACCTTTATGATGTTATTGGGCAGAGTGGGTGTAATGATCCCAATTGGCCCTGCGAACCGTTAGCGGTCTATGATATAACTTTGCTTTGGACCAGCTGGTATGTTCAAGGTTTTAACCCTCACAGTGTTTGTGCCAGATGCATGTTAACTGTTCAATTCCACTCTGTTGCTGATGAATGCCCACCGTTTGTCTCTGCCACGGACAAAGTTTGCTGGGACATGCAATCTGTTATCCATCCCCGAAGAACCAGCATCCCCAAATGGGATCTTTGGGCACTGCCTCTGAGAAGTGGGTGAGTACAGGGAAACACACACTATCCTCTCTCTCAGAGGCATATTGGGTAGCAGCCAGACCAAACCAGTCCCATGTTGCGTGGCCCCCTCAGACCACAGGATTGGAAGTTCTTGTAACTCACCACAGAATTTATTCAGATACATCTAGCTTCGGGAAGCAACAGAATGCTGCACATCAGTAGGGAATTAATGGTTACATGGCGGAACAGTCATTAGACAGAATGAATTACCGGTATACCATTTAGGGTATCAGTAGAGGCGTTAATGTTTACTATTAGTGGTTTAATGGTGCTGAAGTGGGTGAGGGTGTGATTCTTCCAAACCATGTCTTTTTTAAGCATTATCCCTAGAAAAGGCCTGCCACGCACAATAGTTTGGGGTAAGGGTTAGGAATTTAGGGCCAATGACAGCAATATAAACTTAATGCCACAATGTTTTTTCATCTAATGCATTTTATCAACACTATAATACTGAAAACAAAATTAATTTAAATTCATTGTTCGGCCCTAATTTGCCATTTTAACTATCTCTGTGAAATATGTAATATTTTTCTATTTGATCATACCGACATAACATCATAGATACAATAAATAACAGAGCATAAATTCCCCTCATTCAAGTACATACATTAAAAACAATAAATTGAAACCTCATACAATAATTCATCATAACATCCCCATAAAAATATTAGAATAATTTACGTTCATGTTGCTGTTTTTAAAAATTCCAATCGCCTCAACCAAGCTCTAAAAAGATACTTGCTAAGGAAGTAACTGTCAAGTCATCAGTTGGAACATAAAGGAGCATAGCTTCCACAGATGATCTTATATCATTAGAGACAAATAAGGCTTTTAGGTATTGCCTCCTTGGGCCTAAATAGAGAGGACAGATTAAGAAAAAATGAATTTACTAAGAATACAAACAGATATCCGATAAGTTGTTGTCCCGACAATGTAGTCGTACTGCTAGGGGGAAGATGCCCAACCTAAGCTTCATAAAAAGAAGCCTCAAAAGTTTGGAATACAACATATCCAAATATTTCTCATATTCAAACCATAATTTTGTATTCCAATGGAGGGCAATGGAAGGTAAAAGATGTAGTACTTTGTATTTTACAAGCTAGCAATTCATCTTCTCTCTCTCTCTCTCTCTGACCCCCCCCCCCCCCACCCTGAGATACCTCATCTTAATAGTAGTCCTAGGTGAACTGTCAATCAACTCTGGGTAGTGCCAGAAATTATAGCAACCTAAGCTAAACAAAAAATGTCTAACCTACATGAACCATGAGGTACATTTCCCTCCCTCCGGTAACACAAGATCTCTGGTAGCATCTCTGTATCTGTATTTTGCTAGAGAGGGCAGACTTCATAATCTAACCCAGAACAAAACAGGTTTTATCAGGATATTGAATTCTAGCAGTAGCAGCATTTTTAGAGTGGACAGAGGAAGCTCAGTGATATTTTCCCCAAAACATTCTCAAAAACAACTAACTACTTTAGATACAGTTGGCCCCACAATTGTGCTAAAGAAGGGTAGCCTGGCAGGCCTGCTGCTAATAAGCTCCTATTGAAATTTTCAAAGCACCCTCTTCCTTAATCTCTAGCAAACTACGCCATCACCCCACCATACCTCTTTAGAACCAGGTTGGCTTTGTCCACTTGATCATGCCATGTTCTTTTTGAGGAAATATGTAATATTCAAAATTCCTTGAAGTTCATCCTGCTTTCCTAAATGTGCTTTGAATAAAAATAGGGTCCAACATTTAAAATAAAACACTGAATTGCAAAGCTCACATAAGTGGGTCAAACTTCCTAATGAAGCATTAGACAAAATCCCTAATATTTGCCTCTGCTATGTCCTCACAAAGGGAGTATAGATAGAATGAAGTTATTACATTCTCCAGATGTTCCAGTCCAAAGCAGTCTTTTAATGGAAGCATGTGTCTCTCTGACTGGCCATGGTCCATGGTATACAAGAGACATGCCCAATGCTGACTGGTTCTTAGTGTGAATAGGACATGTACGGAAATGTAACCAGATTTTCATGAACAGTCTATGTCCAAACTACATAGATCCAAAAAAAGTAAAATGCCTTACCATTCTCTGAGGTATATCGTAGGTCTTGCAACGCGGCTACTGCTGCTTGCGTTCCATGAACATCTTCCTCAACTTCTGTGATGTGTAGATACTGGGTAGATGACTCTTCCGTTGCTTCAAGTGATTGCTAAATTATTTCAAAATAGCACATTTTAAAAACAAAATTAGGGGGAATCGGAGCAGTATCAAACAAGTGCATTATCTGTTAGAATGCTCTAGAACTACTGTCAATATTCTCTCTGGTGAAAGAGCACCTAGTGACACTTCAATCTGCAATGCTTAACAAATTTGAGTTACTCACCGCAGTGTCTCGAGTACTCATAGTCCATAGTCCCCTTTCCTCCATCCTTGTGGGCGTACCCCAACATAGGGATGGTACCAGAACCTTTTCGCAGCAAAAAATTGAGCATCCCTTTTAAATTTAGCATAGCACACGGTGGTGCGGCCTTGGACGTGGAAACGCCTGGCCAAGGCCCCGCCCTCCGGTGCCTTACCTCAGTCCCCTTTGAACACATCGGACGCTTAGATACCTGGCTACACTTATTACATATTAGCCATTGAGCTATTTGCATACTTGCGGGGGAAGGCGGGTGGGATGTATGGTGGCAAGGGGATTATGGACTATGAGTACTCTAGTCACTACGGTGAGTAACTTTAATTACTCATATGTAAGGAAGGCATGGTATCAAACAGTGAAGACAGACACAAGTGATCACAGTTCAAGGGTGTTTACTGAACTTTCAAATGGGTTGGTAAAATGCCTATCTAATCCTAAATCTAAAGATGGGAGCAAGCTCCGACCATCAACTAATAATAACGCAGTCCTAGTAGAGTCTTGCCAAAATAAAAGGCCCTACACCAATAAACCTGTTGCCAATCCTTACTTCTAAATACAAATGGTGTGGGAAACAATGTTATGCAAAATAAAAGTATTCAAGGAACGATATGTCAGGATAGTTGAGCCGTTTGCTTCCCTTCCCCACGTGTTCAGCACGGGATAAGGTGGCACACTCGAGCTTAGCACATACTCTGGCTTTTCTAGCATGATGGTGCAGTTCAAAACCTCAGTATCAGGGGCTTCTGTGCCAAAGTCTCTTATTGAAGAGGGACTGATGCGACAAACAAGTGTTCAAGTTTCTTTCTTCTCAGGATTTTCACACGTACAATTTCTCGGGTGATTCACTGTTCACCCCTGGTGCCCCTCCGTTGGCCTCAGACCCACTTTAACATAATGTTCTCAATTACCTTCCTCGGCGGGCTCGGTCCATAGTACCTCCATTTCCAAACGTTCCTTTCAGTATCAAAAATCAAAGACTTTCAACTGTGAGCAGGATTTTGCTTGACCCGTCGAAGGACCACTTCGATTTACAATCACTTTCTCATTACAACTCTTTCAATTTCGCTTCTGCCACTTCTCTACAAGATACCTTACAGAGACCTTCGATTGAGCATGCACGCAGTGCCAGACCACTCTGTCAACGGTATGTCTTAGTTACTTACCTGTAACTGTATTTCTCCAGCATTGGTATCTTTCATAGATTCAGATGCTTGAATATTCCCCGTCGTCAGACTGGGAATCCTCGGTGATAAATTAAATAATAATTTTTTTTTTTAAATATATATATATATGTATATATATACACTGCCACCTAGCAGTGCATGTACATAGCCCATTATAGCCTATGAGCCACTTCATTGTGTAGTCCCTCCACCTCACTTTGGTCCTTTATGGCCCCAGCCAATGAGGTGGCAGGGCTTAAGCTCCGCCCCCGGCAGCCATCTTCAGATTTTGAACCGTAGAGATTACAGTATGATGGATGCCGAGCATAGGAGCAGCCTCTCAGGGGAGGCGGGCGGGCGCATGTGAATCTATGAAATATACCAATGCTGGAGAAATACAATTACAGGTAAGTAACTAAGACTTCTCCAGCATTGGATCTTTCATAGATTCAGATGCTTGAATAGAATACCAAGCAGTTAAAACATGCCACCATTTAAAAAGATATGCATAATTACAGAAAAACATATTTCTGATCAAACCTTTACCATGCAGCAACACAACGGTTACATACTTCAGGAAAGGTGGGAAAGGAGGCTGGTCCTACCTTATACAAAGAGATGGCAGAGCACTGCCTGTCCAACTGCAGTTTCTTTGTTGGTATCTTCAGTCAGGCAGTAGTGTTTCGCGAAAGTATGCAGAGTGCTCCACGTGGCAGCTCTGCATATGTCTTTCAAGGCCACCCCTGCGTGGAATGCTGTTGACGCCGCTCCTCCTCTGGTGGAGTGCGCAGACGGCGGTCTAGTTAAAGGGTCGCCTTTCAACTGATGACAGTGGGTGATGCAGGACGATACCCAGCGTGCCAGGCTTTGTTTGGATATATGTTGGCCTTTGGTACGGCCAGAGAAGGAAATGAATAGCCGATTTGAGGAGCGGAACTCCTTGGTTCTTTGCAAGTAAAACTTCAACACCCTAGAAACGTCTAGAGAGTGTAATGTCCTTTCCGCTTCAGACGCGTGATTCTGGAAGAAGGTTGGTAAAACAAGGCGCTCAGTGAACGACATCTCCGAAAGTACCTTGGGGAGGAACTTCGGGTGAGGCCTTAAGGTGACGCGGTCCTTCTGGTAAACTGAGGTTCCGAAGACAAAGCTTGCAACTCACTGATCCTTCTGGCCGATGTGATGGCTACCAGGAAGGATGTCTTCCAGGAAAAGAATTTCATATCGCATCTATGTATGGGCTCGAAGGGAGGTTGCATGAGGGCTGTTAAGACGGTGTTGAGGCTCCAGTCCGGAACTGGTGTAGGTGTAGGCGGATAAGTACGTATCAGTCCTTTCAGGAACATCTTGATCGCTGGTAAGGAGAGTAAGGCTTGCGTCTCCGCGGTTACTGTGTAGGCCGCTATGGCTGACAGATGGACCTTGATAGAGGACAGTGAGAGCCCTGATTTAGCCAGGTGCAACAAGTAAGGCAGAATTTGATCAACCAAGGCCGTGAGGGGATCGATCGCAGAGGTCTCGCACCATTTGGAAAACCTGGTCCATTTTCTGGTGTAGGTGAGTTGCGTGGACGGGGCTCTAGCGGCCCTGATGATATCCCAGCATTCTGATGGTAACTTTAGGTGCATCAGTTTACGCTGCTCAGGAACCATGCTTTGAGGGACAGGCTCCGCGGGTCGTGGTGGAGGACCTTGCGGTTCTGTTGTGTCAGTAGATATTGATGTGATTTGAGACGAATCGGGGTTTTGCAGGATAGATGTCTCAGCGTCGGGTACCAGACTTGCCGTGCCCAATCGGGTGCAATAAGAATCAAGGAACAATCCTGTTCTTTCACCCTGCGAAGTACCCTCGACATGAGGGGAATGGGTGGGAAGGCGTAGAGGAGCTTCCCCGACCAATCCACTGAGAACGCGTCTCCAAGCGATTGGTGCTCAGGGTATCTTGACGCAAATATCTTGCATTTTTTGTTGTTCCTGGTGGCAAAAAGGTCGATTTGCGGATGGCCCCATAAGGCAAATATCCGTCGGGTTTCTCTGTCGTCCAACTCCCACTCGTGTGACGCTGTGTATTCTCTGCTTAATCTGTCCGCTAGGACATTGTCCACTCCTGGAAGGTGCTCTGCCCTGATCTGTATCCCGTAGCGCAAGGCCCATGCCCATAGCTGTTGGGCTTCTTGCGACAGAATCTGAGACCTCGTGCCTCCCTGCTTGTTTGTATAGTGCACGGAGGTCGTGTTGTCTGTCTGGACTGTAAGAACTTGACCAGCTATAACCGGTAGGAAGGCTTTCAGTGCCAACCGTACGGCCCTGAGCTCCAACACGTTGATGTGGAGCTGGGACTCTTGTGCCGACCAAGATCCCTTGGTTTGGAGGTCCGCAAGATGAGCGCCCCAGCCTGATAAGGAAGCGTCCTTCCGCAGCAGGAGGGTCGATGTCGGTGCTTGAAACGGCATTCCCTGTAGAAGATTCCTCGGAGCATTCCACCATCAAAGGGCCTTGTGCAATGTCGATGAAATCTGGACAATGTCTTCCCAGCATCCGAAAGCTTGTTTCCATTGGTGGTCCAGAGCTTCCTGAACCGGCCTCATGCGAAGCCTGCAGTTCGGTATGAGGAATATGCATGATGACATCATGCCCAATAGGGATTTGTAAGAGCGTACAGATGTTGTCTCTTTCTGTAGGAAGTTCGAAGTTAAGCGTAGAATCGCTGCTATTCTCTCTGTGGATGGTCTCACTCTGGGAATGCTGGAGTCGAGCTCAGCTCCCAGGAAGAGAGCTACCTTGCTGGGAACGAGGCAGGACTTCGTCTGGTTGATGGAGAAACCTAACTCTTTTAGGAGGTTGGCCGTCCTTGACACTGCCGAACGAGCCTTGGCAGCTGAACGTCCGTTCCTGCTCTCCTGAGACTTGCCGCTACCGGTGACAGGCATTTCGTGAAAACTCTTGGCGCCGATTTTAGACCGAACGGAAGCACTTGAAACTGAAAGTGGAGCCCTCCCACTGTGAACCTGAGGAACTGCCTGTGTGCTGGATGGATCGGAATGTGGAAGTATGCATCCTCCAAGTCTAAAGTGGCCAAGAAGTCGTGCTTGTTTAACCAAGGTAGCACCCCTTGTAGAGCTACCATCTTGAAAGTTATGCGCTTGATGAACTTGTTGAGAGCCCTCAGGTCCAAGATGGGCCTCCATTGACCGTTTTTCTTTCTGACGAGGAAGAATCGGGAGTAGAAACCTTTTCCCCTCTGAGAATAGGGTACTGGTTCTACTGGTGCTTTCTGGAGCAGTTTTTTCACTTCGGACATGGCCTGTCTTAGCATATGCACTCTGCGGGGAGTTGGAGGCAGGGAAGGAGGTTGGTCCAGAAATTCCAAGGTGTGACCCTTTCGGATCACCTGTAACACCCATTTGTCTGATGTAATTGACCGCCAGCGTTGGAAAAACTGGCTCACCCTTCCCCCCACCGGGGTGTGGCGAAGGGGGGGGGGGGATTGGTCGTCAGTTCTGCTTGCCTTGCGACTTCCCTTGGGCGGAGCCACGTCTGCCTCTATGGGCGTAACTGTTGGATGACTGATATTTATTGGCTTGGTACGTGCCGCCTTGTGCTTTTTGACCATAGGAGGAACGACTGTATCCCCTGAACTTGGAAGATGAACCTCTAAAGGGACGAAAAGACCGATGGTCCTTACTTTTGTCCTTTAAAGAACTGATGGCTCTGGCTGTGTCAGTGTCTGTCTTGATTGCCTTCAAATGGTCGTCTATCTTTTTCCCAAAGAGATCTTGGTCGTCAAATGGCATGTCTAGTATCTGCGCCTGGACTTCAGGTCTAAAGTTTGTAGCCTTCATCCAGGCCTGCCTTCTGAGCACTGTGCCGTGCGCCATCTGCCTGAAGCCTGATTCGGCCACATCAACTGCTGCGTCGATCATGTGATCCGATGTTGCTTCACCATCCGCGATTATGGATTTTGCCTCCTCCTGGAGCTCCGGTGGTAATTGTTTCGCCAAGTTAGACATGCGGAGCCAAAGCCCGCGAACGAATCTTGCGGTCATGGCCAGTGCATTACCCGCTCTGATTGTAAGTGATGCAGAAGATGACACTTTCCTGCCCATGGCTCCCAATTTACGTCGGTCCTTATCCGGTGGGGCCGACAACGGTGAGGAGGGGTTGGCGAGTTTCTTTCTGGCCGCCACTGTAATAACTGAGTCCGGTTTCGTATGACCCCTTAAACAAAGCGGTGCCGAATCCGGAGCTTTATATTTCTTTTCTGGCCTGGACACCAACGCCGGAGTCGATAAGGGCGTAGATAGGATCTTGGATCCGGAATCCCAGATGGTATCGAGGAGGGGAATTGTGGTCACTGTCCTCCTTCGTTTGTCCCTGTGCTCATAGAGCACTGATTGCCTTACCTCCGAAGAAACCTGAATTTTAAACAGTTCTGCGGCTTTACTTATTATGGTGTGGAAAGAGACGAGATCATCTGGTGGTGAGGCCTTGCCCGGCGAGTCTCTCCTCCTGGGCTTCTCGACGACAGTCATCCCAATCACTGGGTGCGTCTGGCTCCTGAGTTATTTCTCCTTCTTCTGGTTCCGAAAATTCACCAAAAGGATCCTCCTGCCAGTCTGATACCGAGATGGTGGACGGTACCATGGTGGGATCTACGTCCGGAGATCGCGGTCTGTGCGATGACTGTGGTGACGGGACTCTTGTAGGTGAAGCACTGTGGGTGCTGCTCCTCGGTCTTCGAGCAGGTGATCTCATCCGTTTTTGCGGTCTACTCCTGTAAGGAGAGCAACCCGATGTGCCTGGAATCGGGGATGACTCTCTAGGAATGGGATTAATCGGAATTTGCTTCTCCCTTTGCCGTTTGTAAAATTCTTCTACAATCCTCTGCACGGATAACATGAGCACCGGGCATTGAGGATATACGGATTCTCCCGTGGACGGGTGCCAAGGAGGGCTGTATTTTTTCTGTAAGGGACCGATGGACTCTTCCACCACTTCCGCATCAGAGAATTCTTCCTGAAGAATTATATCCGGAAGTTCTGCCATGTGCCCCAAAGGTGAAAATTGCTGCACCAGAGGTTCAGTTACAGTATTCTTCTCAATGATATTGCTTGTAATGACAGGAGCTTCAAGAGTGAGAGGCAGTAATTCCTCTGTAACTGCTGAAATTTGCGGTGCCTCTGAAGGCGTTATGGATGATGTTATCCTCGTCGACGACTGAGATTTTCCCGTCGACGAGGGCTTCGCCGCCGACTGAGATTTTCCCGTCGACGACTGAGATTGTCCCGTCGACGAAGGCTTCGCTGTCGACTGAGATTTTCCCGTCGACGAGGGCTTCGTCGTCGACGACTGACATTTTCCCGTCGACGAGGGCTTCGTTGACGAATGTGGAGTGTGTTCCATGGACGACTGCGTCATGGATGAATGCTTCGTGGACGAGTGGTGTTTCTTGCTCGTCGACGATTGCTTCGCGGTCGACATGTCCGATGACGATGATCTAACTGTCGACGATGTCTTAAGCGTCGTCGATGCTGGTTTCGTCGAGGGTATGGCCGATGACGGGCCTTTACCTTTCCCTTCATTCGTGGGCGGTTTACCCGCCGACGACTGCCCCCCCCCGTTTTCTGCAAACTCCTCCTTACCTCTGGAGGCAGATTTTGCTGACTTTTTCTGGCTTGATAGGTCAACTGGAGGCAGAAAGGGTATCAAATCCAGCTTCCTCTTTTTGGATTTGGGAGAGGAACTCCTTTCCACTGAAGAGGCCCTTCTCTTTGAAGTTTGCCTCTCAGATGGAATGCTGGATTGGACAGGAGCTGTTCTGACAGACTCTTCGTCCGAAGATTGATCCCTGGATTCCAGGTATGAAAGGAGTCTTCTATGCCTGTCATGAAGGGTCTTGGTGGAGAAAGTTTTACAAATCTCACATTTTTTAATGTCATGTGGGTACAGACAATAAATGCAATGCTCGTGGGGGTCCTTGTAGTAAACCAATTTCTTCTTGCACCTCGTGCAGTCCCTGAACAGGGAAGGCTTCCTGACAGCCTGAGGTGCCTCCATTTCTGAAGAGAAGTTCAGTCGACGATTTTGAGAGGAAAACAACAAGTTTTGCCACCAAGGTTAATTGTAAAGAAAGCCCCTAAGAAGGGGAACAAGACGGAATATATTTTACAAATATATTCCACACAAAAGTAGAAAGAATTTGAAAAAGCTCAGAGAGCTTGAGGATTCCCTGTGTCTGATAGACTGCGGTGAAAAATCTGAAGATGGCTGCCGGGGGCGGAGCTTAAGCCCTGCCACCTCATTGGCTGGGGCCATAAAGGACCAAAGTGAGGTGGAGGGACTACACAATGAAGTGGCTCATAGGCTATAATGGGCTATGTACATGCACTGCTAGGTGGCAGTATATATATATATATATATATATATATATATATTTAAAAAAATATATATATATTATTATTATTTAATTTATCATCGAGGATTCCCAGTCTGACGACGGGGAATATTCAAGCATCTGAATCTATCAAAGATCCAATGCTGGAGAACGTATCTTTCCTTTCAAAGTTCAAGCATTCATCAGCAGTTTTGACTTTACTCGCGTCTTTTCATCACATGCATTTTAACAAAGTTCATTCCAGCGGTCGTTATACAGTGTCGCAGCTTGCAACCTTGGCTTCAACACAGACAAGTCTTGTATCGGTCTCCCCAACTCACCGGCTCTGTTGATTTCTCTGAAGCTACTTTGTTCTTGGAGCCAAGGACGGTACCACAGCGGCTGCTGCTTCTCCTGCTTCTCCCTGACTCGATTAGTCATGTAGGAGGACCGTGAATAACTTCGACACACGATGCAGATTTCTACCAACTGGCTTCTTGGCCTTAAACTGCCTAATCTTGTAAGTAACTGTTCCTTGTCGGAAAGGTCAAGGGAATTTCCCTCCTTGCGAACCCTTCTTGGTCTGCCTTCTTTCTTTTCTCGTTCAGCTGAGGTCTCGAAACAGTTGTCCCTTTGTGTGCTTTGCCTCGCAAGCTTACTGGAAATCAGGTGTGAGTGATGGTCAGTAATTGCCTGACCTCGCCTGACTATTGTTTTGGGACACTTTAGGTATACTGCTCGGGTGTTAGTCTGTTTGTCTCCCAGAGTGGGCTGTCCGTGTCAAAGTGTTTGTGTAGGAAATAGGGGGGGGGATAGAGTTCCTACATATCCCATCTGGTAGGAAGGTGTAAAGGTATTATAGGGAAGGGGATACTGCGTCTCGCCATCCAGTGTCCCGCTCCAACTCCCCGAAGACCCCTCACCCAGGTGATCCTTCCGCACTGGTCCACACCCAGGAACTGGATCCAAGAGCGATGACTGTGTTCTGGCCACCTGGATGAGAGATCACCGGCTACTAGTGGGCGAGACACCTTCTGGTTTTTCACACATACGCCCTGTCCCCTTTCCTCCATCCTTGTGTGTGATTCCACTGAACAATAACATAGGGTGGAGCAGTGATAAACTGCTGCATATCTGGGACAAAGCAACAACAAAGATCAAACTCTGCACGGCACCTGGAGCTGATGTCCAGTGAGTAGTGCTTACATAAGGCCGATGGAGTGACCCAAGTAGCCGCCTTGCTGATGACATCCCATGAAGAATGTCTCTGAAACGCGACAGATGATGCCTTGGCTCTGACCTCATGTGCATTTATCCCCTCTGGAACAGGCCTGCCCATGGCCGTGTACACCTCTGAAATGGCTTCAACCATCAAACGGGCGATGGAAGCCTTGGAAGCCCAGGAGCCGGAGGAGGAGCCCCCAAAAGTCATGAACAATGTCACCAACTTCCTAAAGGATTTAGTCCGAGAGAGATAAAAGGGAGTAATTTCTAACCTGTAACTGCATTTCTCCAGCGTTTGTATCTTTTATGGATTCACATGTTGTGAATATTCCCCGTCGTCAGGCTGGGAACCTCGGTCCTTTTTTAAATAGCGTTTTCCCCTGGAAAACTTCAACACTTTATTGTCCTATCAACGTCTTTTTGGGTGCTTTAGCCACCACCAATAGGACGTAAGGTACAAACAGCCCACCCCCCGCGGCTTCCCTTCAGATTTTAACTTCCAAAGTAGAGGCAACCCGAACCAGGTTTGTATGTAGAGATGGCCGGCATGCGCATGTGAATCCATGAAACATACCAACGATGGAGAAATGCAGTTACAGGTAAGAAACTACTCCCTTCTCCAGCATTGGATCTTTCATGGATTCACATGCTGTGAATAGATTACATAGCAGTATCAATCATGCATGGAGGCGTGCAATGCAAACCAATACATCACAGAATTATATACATGAGACCAGAAAAACCAGCAGTGATAACGTTCAAATAGATACCCCGAAGCTGCTGGGCTTACCTTATTGAAACATGCGCTGCAGGACTGCACGTCCCACTTGTACATCCGCACCATGCTGCCGTTCCAGACAGTAATGTCGAATAAAAGTATGTGGCACCGACCAGGAGGCCGCCTGGCAAATGTCCACCAGCGGAATCCCTGACCATAATGCCACTGACAAAGCCATAGACCTCGTTGAGTGTGCCTTGGGACTTCTCTCTAGAGGCCTTCCCGCCTTAGTGTGGCAGAGTGAGATAGCTGATGACACCCAGGGAGCCAGTCCCTGCTTGGATATTGACCGTCCCTTGACAGAGGGTCCATAAGCCACAAACAGCTGTTTAGAAAGTCTGAACTCCTGAGTACGACTCAGGTAAAATTTCAATGCTCTTTTCACATCCATTGTATGCAACGCTCTCTCTGCTGATGTGGAAGCGGAGGCAAAGAACGATGGTAAGACAATCGAAGATTTATGAAAAGTGGTTGGCACTTTTGGAACAAAGTGCGGGTTAGTGGCCAACACCACCTTGTCCTTGAAGAACCGCATGTATGGAGGATCCACCACCAGATCTTGTATTCAGATATTCTTCTCGCCGAAGTAATGGCCACCAAAAACGCCACTTTCCAAGACAAAAACTGCAAGGGGGTCGACGACAGAGGTGCAAACGGAGGCCTCATCAGTCCTGACAGCACTAAGTTGAGACTCCAACCCGGAGGGAACTTCTTGACTGGAGGAAATGTTTGAAATAATCCCTTCAGAAAATGCTTGTTGAGACAATCACTAAACAAGAGGCGTAGCATGCCGCTTCCGAGTGAATCTAGAAATTGCTGCCAAGCGTACTTTTATGGAGGAGAACGCCAAACCTTTATTCACCAAGTGCAATAAGTAGGATAGGACCTGCTGGCCTTTACACCACACACGAAACCTTTTCCATTTACACGCATAGGAGACATTCGTGGACGGAGCTCTAGCCGCCTCCAAAATTTGTCGACAGTCATCAGAAATGTTCAGCAGGCCAAACTCAGAGAAATCAGGAGCCAAGCCGACAGGCTGGGACCCTGGATCGTGGTGCCAGACAGCGCCCTTGTCCTGAGACAGAAGGTCCGGCATTGCTTGCAACCGAACCAGCTCTGCCACGGATAGATGAAGCAGGTCCGAGAACCACGGCTGCCTGGCCCAGTACGGGGCCACCAGAATCATACTGCATGGGTTTCTCCGAATCCATTGGAGGGTCCGCCGAATGAGAGGAAAGGGAGGAAATACGTAAGCGAACCGGTCTGTCCATGGGAAAGAGAACGCATCCCGCAGCGACGCGGTTTGAGCCCACCTGCTGGCAAACTCCTTGCACTTCTTGTTCTCTTGAGTTGCGAAGAGATCCAACGAAGGACGACCCCATTTCCGGAAGATCATTGACACTTGTTGTTCCTTCAGCTGCCATTCGTGAAGTTGGTTTACCTCTCTGCTGAGCGAGTCCGCCTGCACATTCATAACTCCCGGCAGGTGAAACGCTACAATACTGATGTTGTGTAACAGGGCTCAATGCCAAAGTTCTTGAGCTTCTTTCGAAAGCACTCTGGAATGAGTGCCTCCCTGTTTCCTGAGGTAAAACATTGTGGTGGTATTGTCTGTCAACACCCCCACCACGGAGCCGGGTATGAGCGGGCAGAAACAATTTTAGGGCCAAATGTACCGCTCTCAGTTCGAGCACATTGATGTGAAACCTCGATTCCACTCGAGACCACAGACCCTGGACCTGGGAGCCCTCGAGATGCGCCCCCCACCATGTTTGAGAGGCATCCGTCGCAATTGTAACCTGGAACTCCGGCTCCAGCAACGGCATACCCTGATCCAGATTGTTCAAGCACTTCCACCATCGAAGAGCTTCCACTAAGCCGCCATTGACCACCACCTTGTCGGACCACGATCCGCGACTCTGAGCCCACCGGTCTGCAAGGAACTCCTGCACCGGCCTCATGAAGAGACAACAATTCTTCGCCAACGGAATCCAGGACGCCATGGCTCCCAGCAGTGACATGTATGTCCTGACCGACACTCTCGTACCAACATTCCACTCTGCCACCTTCTGCATGAGCTTTCGAACTCTCTCGACGGAGGGCCTCACCAGGCCTAGTTGAGTCTGAAATTCTGCCCCTAGAAACACCAAGTTCTTGGATGGAGATAGAAATGACTTCTCGAAGTTGACGGCAAAGCCCAGCCGTTGCAACAGCTGCATAGTAGCGCTGAGAGTTGCCTGCCTCGCTCCCGGAAACGAGCCTTGCACCAGCCAGTCGTCCAGGCAAGGGTAGACGTGATGACCTTCTCGTCGGAGCCACGCAGCCACCGGAGCCAAGCATTTTGTAAACGTCCTGGGGGATGATTTTACACTGAACAGAAGCACTCGAAATTGTAAAGATCTTGGCCTACTACAAACCGCAGAAACCTGCGGTGTCATCGACGCAGGTGGATGTGGAAATATGCGTCCTCTTAAATCCAACAAGGCCAGAAATTCGCCCGGCTATACCGACCAAATGACTTCTTGAAGTGTGAGCATCTTGATCTTCAGACGTTGCAGAGTCTTGTTCAACGCCCGAAGGTCCAGAATGGGTCGCCACTTGCCGTTGGGTTTCTTCACCACAAAGTAACGGGAGTAAACCCCCTGGCCTTTTTCGACCACTGGAACCAATTCTATAGCCCTGTCACAACTTAGCGGGAGGGATAAACACTCTTGAGGCCGATTGGTTAACAGATTTCTTTTATTCAGTTCAACTCTCAACTGGCACTAAAGAAAAATGGTAAAAAGGAAGTCTCTTTAGAATTTCGGGGTCGGTGGCGAGTTTTTCTAGCAAAGGGGTTTTCGCAGCCATATACAGTCTCAGTTCTCAGAGGGGCTCTCTGTTCGTTCCCAGCTTATACGTTGGGTCAGTGGGTTCGTACCCCGTTACCCCAAAATTTCCGATATGGACTCTCCTCATACGCCGAGCGCCTCACCGTCTTTCTGCTGTATTTTTCGTTCGTATCAACTCCTCGGCCAATTCTCTTCCTGATTTCTCTTGTCCCCTCGATCAGCTGTTGCAGCGGCGTGTGCTGCCCCTCCGGCTCCTCGGTCGGGTACTCCCTCGCTCAGCCGCGCACCAGCTGTTCGCTTACACATAGCGTTGCATCTTCTCGGGGATTCCCCGGCCAGCCGCTCGTCATCGGGATTTCTTCCCCAAACTCCTCCCACACGAGGGAGGGCCCCGCGGCGAGGTGCCCTCTCGCCCCCTCTTTTCACAACCAGGTGCAACGCAACTTATGGATTTCGGCAACGTGCCTCCTCCTCATCAAACTGGGCACAACCGGTGCCGGAACAACTTTTCTCAACAGGATTTTCTTAGGGCTTTCAGTACGCCCATTCATAAGACGGTTCCTCCTCTTCTGGATTCGGTCCCTGTTCAAAAACAAACCACAACAACGCCAGGATTAGAGAAAAGCCCTTTACTTCTTTCCCCTCCACCGATTGGCTCTTAATCACTGTCAATCAATTCACTCCCTCCCTGGTGACATCACCCTATTGTCCTCTGCTTGCTGTGATGCCGGGCCACTCCAGAGTCTCCAATGGTCCAATCCTTCACTGCATCACAGACCCCCTCTTCCGGGCTCTTACGTTCGGGAAGAGCATGCATCCTAGACAGGAAATCTGCTTGTGCCATTCCACGGCCAGGTCGATGTATCGTCTTGAAGGAATATGACTGAAGGGATAGAAACCACCTCAACACTCGAGGATTCGTATCTTTGTTTCTAGAGAGCCACACTAGAGGAGCGTGATCCGTCACCAACGTGAATGATCTTCCTAACAAATAGTACTTTAGGGCTTCTATTGCCCACTTTACCGCCAGACACTCTTTCTCGATGGTGGCATATCCCATCTCGTTGGGTAACAGTTTACGACTTATAAACAGGATTGGTCTCTCCTTGTCTCCATCGTTCTGAAACAGGACGGCCCCCAGACCATAACCTGAGGCATCCGTATGTAGGAAGAATGGCATTTGGAAATCGGGACATTTTAACACCGCTTCATTCGAGAGGGCATTCTTTAGACCCTCAAAAGCTTTCTCGGTTTTCTCATTTCTCCACTCCCTTTAATGGGGGGCCGTGGACTTTAACAGATCAGTCAAGGGAGCCGCAATTGTGGAAAAATGTGGGATAAAACGTCGGTAATAACCTACAAATCCTAGAAATGCTCTCACTTGTCGAGCATTTACTGGAAATTGCAAACGCTGGATGGCCTCTAGTTTTTCCTTCTGGGGCTTAGTCAGTCCTTGACCCACCTGGTACCCCAGGTATTTAGTGTGGAAATTGGCCAGGTGAGATTTCTTTGGATTAATGTGTAGTCCGGCATCTCGTAGTGTGCGCAGGATGGCCCGTAAATGACTTAGATGTTCTGTCCAACTCTGGCTGTAGACAATGATGTCATCTAAGTATTCTCCCACATAACCTTCATGACCCTTTATTAGAAAGTTCATCAGTCTTTGGAACGTAGCCGGAGCCCCATGAAGGCCAAATGGCAGCACGGTAAATTGATATAAGCCGGTGGGAGAAGCAAAAGCCGTCTTTTCTTTATCCGCTGGATTCAAAGGGATCTGCCAGTAACCCTTGGTTAGATCTATCGTTGTCAGGTATTCGGCTTTCCCTAGTCTCTCCAGAAGTTCTTCAATACGTGGCATGGGATATGCATCAAATTTTGATATTTCGTTCAGCTTTCGAAAATCTAGGCAGAACCTCGATGTCCCATCTGCTTTGGGTACGAGGAATAGGGGAGAGCACCATTCACTATAAGACGGCTCGATTACCCCCAATTTGAGCATTTCTTGTATTTCTTGGTTCACCGCCTGGACCTTCGCTTCGGGAATCCTGTATGGGCGAAGTCGGACCTTGACTCCCGGGTCGGTTTGGATCTGATGACAAGTTAGCGTGGTTCTCCCGGGAAGTGACGAGAATATTTCTGCATACTCTCCCACCAAGTTCGACAACTCATTCTTCTGGCTAGTAGTCAACTCCGGATTAATGTTCAATGCCTCCTTGCCTATTTCTTCCCCACTGTTAGGCATACTTTCCTCCGTCATCTCCTCCACGTTGATCATGGTTATGGTTGGCACCGGATCGACCCACTTTTTTAACATATTGATGTGGTAGGTCTGTAGCTGTATCTTCC
Source organism: Ambystoma mexicanum (assembly GCF_040938575.1). Classification (NCBI taxonomy): domain Eukaryota; kingdom Metazoa; phylum Chordata; class Amphibia; order Caudata; family Ambystomatidae; genus Ambystoma; species Ambystoma mexicanum. The sequence goes on from NC_090933.1 coordinate 1,153,438,355, forward strand.
TCTCAGGTTGACGAACCCGGTACGTTACGGGACCCAAGACTTCTGAGATGGTATAAGGTCCCCTCCAGGAGGATAACATTTTGTTCTCTGAGGTGGGTAGGAGAACTAAAACTCTGTCTCCCACTTGGAAACTTCTCATGAGAGTCTTTTGGTTATAGTAATGCTCCTGGTTGAGTTGAGCTTGTAGAAGATGACTTTGTGCAACTGCCTGAAGTTTCTCCACCCTCTCCTTCAATTGTAAGGCATATTCGGTCAGCGTAATCTCTGAGCTGGGTTGTTCCTCCCAGTTTTCTCGTAAAATATCTAATAAAGTTCTCACCGGCCTGCCAAACAAGAGTTCGAATGGCGCAAAACCTGTCGAAGACTGTGGTGTATTCCTTAAGGCCATCAGAATCCAAGGGATTAGTCTGTCCCAATTCCGTTCTCCGGGCAACATGGTTTTCCTTAGCATTAGTTTTATAGTTTGGTTGTACCTCTCCACTAGACCATCTGTTTGTGGGTGGTATACTGCTGTCTTAATCTGTTCTATGTGGAGGGTGTCACACACCTGTTTTAACACGGCCGACATAAAATTGGTGCCTCTATCCGTTACGATTTCTTTGGGGATGCCGACTCTTGTAATAAAGGGGACCAAGACGTCACAGACTTGTTGCGCATTAATGGATCGTAAAGGAAAAGCCTCTGGGTATCGAGTTGCATAATCTACGATTACCAATAGGTATTTGTGACCTCTGCTTGTAGGATCTAGTGGACCCACTATGTCCATCCCGATCCGATGAAACGGTTCCAGTATTAAGGGCATCGTTTGTAACGGTACTTTTCGGACATTAGCTTTGTTCTTTTTTTGACACTCAGGACACTGTTGGCAGAAGCGTGTCACTTGCCCATATACCCCTGGCCAAAAAAACCTAGCGAGTATCTTCTTGGTAGTTTTTTCCACTCCGAGATGACCTTCCCCTAACTGGACATGTGCCACTTCCAGCACGGACCTGGTATATTTGTTGGGTACCAGCAGTTGTCGAACTTCTCCTTCGGTGGGGTCGGTGACCACCCTATAGTACAATCCTTTGTCTTTGATGAAGTAGGGCCCTTTCCCACTTGTCGTTTCTCCTACCGACGTTCTAGCGTTTTTTAATAGGGGATCAAGTTCCTGTGCAGAACGGAAACTGTCCCCCTGATCCTCCTTAGTCCAATCTACTGCTACAGGATACATGTTTCGCGCAACCCATTCTCGTTTCTCTCTTCGCTTTTCTACTCGACCCTTCCTCTGTTTGTTTGATTCTGATGTGATCTCTTGGTGGTGGAAGGGCGCCTCTTTCAACCAACCTCTCTCAATTTTCTGGATAATGCGTGATAGGTCTGGTACATCGGATCCGACTAACAGGGGCTCCGGAAGCACCAGCATCACAGCTGCTCGTATCCCTATCTCTTCCCCGACTAACTTGAAATTAATTTTTTTAGTTGGGTATCTTTTGACATCCCCATGCACGCAGCGTATCTGTACAGTCTCATTCGTCTCTGGCATACCACCTACCAGTTCCGGGTTGACAGCAGTCTGTAGGCTTCCCGAATCTATCATGGCTCTGGTAGGTCGGCCCTCCACTTCTGCCTCGCACACATAGGGATAAGAAGGCTTCGTTCCGAAACCCGCCTCAGCTTGGTTACTTTCCTTGGCGACCTCCAGTGTCCCCACCTCCATAGGTTCGGTTTGTCCTCTCTTGGGACATAGTCGGGCTAGATGTCCCCATTCTGCGCACTCGAAACACTGGGGTCCCCGGGCACCGAGGCTAGGGGGTCTGGGACTTACTGAGGTCGGAAAGCCTTCACTGGGAGGTTGAGTCTTTAGTACCTCCCAATCGGGTTTTCGGAGCATTGAGTTCGGCCACCTTGAACTGCCAGAGAGTTTCGGGCCAGTACCGGGGTTTCCCCCCATCCCCTTCTGGACGGCTGGATAGGTTAATAGCTTCCCCTGGCCCGCCTTCTGATATGCGGAAGCTATATTCACCGCTTCGACCAGAGATGGTTTATGATGTTGCCGTACCCATCTCTGGATCGGTAGGGGTAGGGCCTCGAGGAATTGTTCCAGCACTATCTTCTCCGACATCTCATGGGCGGTAATACAGTTGGCGAGGAGTCTCATCGGGAAGTAGTCGAGTCTCTCGGAATTCAATTCGGTAGGCCTCTTCATCATGACCTAACCTCTCCAGGACCGCCCGCTTCATCTCTCCATATGGGGTGTCTCCTGCGGGGTTGGCTGATTGGTATGCGCTTTGCATCTCCCCCGTCATTAGGGGAGCCACATAATGACACCACCGGTCTGTAGGCCACTGGGCATTCCGAGCCACTCTCTCAAAGTTCACAAAGAAGTGAGCCGGATCTTCCCCTGAAGTAAATTTCTGTAGCACAGAGGTAGGCACCTGCGTATGGCTCCTCGAACCGGTTGTTTCCATCAGTTGAGCTTGCTGAAGCTGCAAGGCTTGCTGGAACGCCTGCCGATCGGCCTGTGCTTGCTGTCCCTGCATTTGGAGCGCTTGTTGTAACAACGGTTGTCCTTCGGCCAATGATTTGATCAGCTCCTCCATGGTCCTTGTTTATCCCACCGCTGCCACCAAATGTCACAACTTAGCGGGAGGGATAAACACTCTTGAGGCCGATTGGTTAACAGATTTCTTTTATTCAGTTCAACTCTCAACTGGCACTAAAGAAAAATGGGAAAAAGGAAGTCTCTTTAGAATTTCGGGGTCGGTGGCAAGTTTTTCTAGCAAAGGGGTTTTCGCAGCCATATACAGTCTCAGTTCTCAGAGGGGCTCTCTGTTCGTTCCCAGCTTATACGTTGGGTCAGTGGGTTCGTACCCCGTTACCCCAAAATTCCTGATATGGACTCTCCTCATACGCCGAGCGCCTCACCGTCTTTCTGCTGTATTTTCGTTCGTATCAACTCCTCGGCCACTCGGGTAATTCTCTTCCTGATTTCTCTTGTCCCCTCGATCAGCTGTTGCAGCGGCGTGTGCTGCCCCTCCGGCTCCTCGGTCGGGTATTCCCTCGCTCAGCCGCGCACCAGCTGTTCGCTTACACGTAGCGTTGCATCTTCTCGGGGATTCCCCGGCCAGCCGCTCGTCATTGGGATTTCTTCCCCAAACTCCTCCCACACGAGGGAGGGCCCCGCGGCGAGGTGCCCTCTCGCCCCCTCTTTTCACAACCAGGTGCGACGCAATTTATGGATTTCGGCAACGTGCCGCCTCCTCATCAAACTGGGCATAACCGGTGCCGGAACAACTTTTCTCAACAGGATTTTCTTAGGGCTTTCAGTACGCCCATTCATAAGACGGTTCCTCCTCTTCTGGATTCGGTCCCTGTTCAAAAACAAACCACAACAACGCCAGGATTAGAGAAAAGCCCTTTACTTCTTTCCCCTCCACCGATTGGCTCTTAATCACCGTCAATCAATTCACTCCCTCCCTGGTGACATCACCCTATTGTCCTCTGCTTGCTGTGATGCCGGGCCACTCCAGAGTCTCCAATGGTCCAATCCTTCACTGCATCACAAGCCCCTTTATGTAGCATAAGTACAACCTCCTTCTTTAATGTGTGAAGATGAGGTTGCACGGTGTACACAGGAGGAATGGGAACCGGTGAGCCCTTGAATTCCAGAGTGGCCCAACCGCACCATGTCTAGTACCCAGCGGTCTGATGTAATTTTGTCCCATTCGTCCACGTGTAGTGCCACTCTGCCCCCCCAGCACATTTCTCCGAAGACAGTCATTGCTGTGACTTAGTTTGTCTACCTTTGGAGGAAGAGGCCTGTCCCCCTATTCTCCTGGATGCCTGAAAGTCTCGGCTCTTTCGCGTCGATTGCACCGCCCGTCTATAACCCCTTGAGGAGTATCCAGTTCAACTGTAACCTCGGTCTCTGGAGGAAGCAAATCGGGTGTTTCCTGACGCTCCACGGAAGGGGCAAAAGGGGCGAAACAAGCATCCACTCTGCAAAGCCCCCAACGATTTTGCCGTGTCAGAGTCCGCCTTCATACCCTTGAGGCCCTCATCGATTTTATGCCTAAACTGCTCCCCCTCACAGGGCATGTCCAAAACTTTTGTAATGTACCTCTGGCCGAAAGTCTGTGCACTTAAGCCTGGCTTCTCGACGTAGTACCACACCATTGTTGATCTGTTTGAAAGCAGATTCTGCTAAACCCACAGCGATGTTAATACTGTGATTCGACGCCTCCTCACCTTCACACACCAACAGCATGGCTACCTTACGGTGTTCCTCCGGTAGGTGTTCCAACAGAGGGGCCAGCTGATGCCACATCTCACGATCGTAGCGAGCCATGATCGCCAACGAGTTGGCCGCCTTCACAGTCGTCGCTCCCACAGTCAAAACCTTCTTTCCGAAGGCATCCTGTCATCAGGCTTTACTATCAGGAGGTGTAGCACATTTCTGTTGGGTTCTGGCTTTTCGGCTAGCTGCTGCCAACACCACCGATTCAGGGGTGGGCTGTGAAATCAAGCACTTCGGCGTAGAGTCCGGGGCCTTATATTTTTTCTCCAGCCTCCCTTTAACTGCTGGTTCTGAGAAGGGATGGCGCATTGTGCGTAGGCCCTCCTGCCATACATGGTCCAGGATTGGAACGGCGAATATCGCCTTTTGCCTCTTGCCCATGTGGTCAAACAGGAAACATTCCTTACGTTCCACCTCTGGAGTCAGACCAAATTCAATACAAGTATTTGCCATCATGGCATGGAACGCCCCCACATCATCAGGAGGAGACGGTTGTGCTGGATTACGAGGCGTTTCCATTTCCACATCCGAATCCCATGGTGGATCTCTAGACGGCGATTAAGAGACATTAGACATAGTATCTCTATGTACACAGTCCGAATCAGAGTCCGGCAGCTCACCCTCTTCAGGATGGGGTCGAGGATGTTCTTCACTCATCGGACGAGGTGTCGGCAACTCAGTTGCAGCCGTCGAATGCGAGGAACACCTGCTGCGTTGACGATATGGGCCACCAGGGTCACACTCAGAGGAGGCAATCTTGAATCTAGTTGACCCAACAAAGTCTGTAGTGCAGACAGGACCTGGAACGACAGCATCGTCTGTGGGTTTACCAGAGGGGAACTGGATGGACCAGACCCCACTCCCATCAACGTCGAAGGGCCAACACACTGCAAGCCGAGGCCCGTCGGATTCACCACCGGCTCCCGTTCATCCTCCACTGATGACACTGAAAGGGCCGCCTCATGCTGTAGCAGAGTTTCAGGCAGAAGGGCGTCAAAAACAGAAGGCTGCAACGCCCCACCTGTTTGCAACAAGTTGTCCATCGGCGACGAGAACCTCAGGCCTTTTTCAATCGCAGCCGACGGAGCCGAAGACACAATCATGGAGGCAGGCACTGTAGCTGGCAGCAAAGCCGTTGACGACGGGACTCCCGTCGACGATGACTTGGTGGAACCACCACCTGTGGCGTAGTTTTTTCAGGCAATCCCGCCCGTTTGGTCCCACTGGATCGATGCTTCGACGGCTCTCTACTGGAGGATGTCCTACAATGGTCTCCTAAAGAGGAGCGTTTGGAAGAGTCCTTGTCTTTCACCTATAAAAGATGTTTTTTCGGGACTTCCCGCCTACCCACGGGACTAGTCCGAAACGACCATGTTTGGAAGACGCTGGCGCCCCCTTCGGCAGGTGTTTGCCTGAAGAGGCGCGACCACTCTTCTCTGTACCAGAAGGCCGAGACTTCTTAGCCGGTGGTTCAGCTGACACCAACTGGCGAGGAACTGCTTGAACAGGTCTCTCAGACGCCAGACTCCAAACCGATCCCACCTCAGTTGAAGGGTAGGTACCCTCATTCAGCCAACACACCAACCGCCGATTGCGGTCCTTAAGCGTTTTCTGAGAGAATCCTTTACAGGTGTCGCAGGAATCGACGGAATTATGAGGGTAGAGGCAGTATAGGCAGTATAGGCAGTGCATGTGCCCGTCCCCCGCATACACCTTCAGCCCGCACGTCGCGCAGGGCCGAAACAAAGCTTTTCCTGAAGACATTGAGAAAAAACAACCACAACACACCACACGTGTAGAATCAGAACGAACACGAGGTGATCCCAACACTTTGGAGACGGGGCTATTTATACCTTACGTCCTATTCGTGGTGGCTAAAGCACCCAAAAAGACATTGATAGGACACTTAAGTGTCGAAGTTTTCCAGGGGAAAACACTATTTTAAAAAAGGACCGAGGTTCCCAGCCTGACGACAGGGAATATTCACAGCATGTGAATCCATGAAAGATCCAATGCTGGAGAACTTGAGGACCCTCTTAAGGTCCAAAAAATGCAGGGCCCTCTCTACCTCTAACTGCAGGTTAGGGAAGAACACCAGCAGGCAGATCTCTTGATTCAGATGAAATGGAGAGACCAACTTGGGCAAGAAGTTTGGGTGAGTGCGCAAGATGACATTGTCATTGTGAAACGTGATGAAGGGCTTGCACGAGGACAACGCCTGCAACTCACTAACCCTGCAGGCTCAGGTGAGAGCCACCAGTAAGACTGTATTTAGTGTCACCAAGCCAATGTCGACAGAGGCCATCGGCTCGAAAGGCTTGCGCTGCAAAGCTCCAAGAAGCACATTGACGTCCCAGAACAGGCGCAGCCTATGCACCAGCGGAAAAAAGCCAAGACAACTCTTTAAGATTTACCTTAACCACTTGGTTGCCTGCAGAAAACACATGCTATGGGGAATTCTTGTAAGTCCCAATGGCTACCAAATAAGTGCAGCACGGAGCTACCTGAACTCCAGAACTAGCCAGGTGTGCCGAAAAAGCTAGAACGTCACCCAGAGGACAGGGTCCATACCATTGTCACATGCCCAATGGCAGAACCTAGTCCATTTATACTGGGACTGAGTCGGGGGCCTCCTGGCCTGCTGAATGTCCAAGTTGTTATCTGAAAATTAAGCATGCTGAAGCCTCATCTGGTCAGGAACCCGGCTGCCAGTGCCAGCTTGCCCGGGTCCGGATGTTCCATCGCCCAGTCCTGCTGCGTCAGGAATCCCCCGTTGGAGATCGAAAGGTGGATGGGAAGCTGGGAGCACAACTGCAGCAGATCTGAAAAACAGGATGAGGCTGCAGCCCAACCAAGCCCGAAATTTGCGAAGGGTCCGTTGGAGCAGCAGGGTGGGTGGGAACGCATTACACCTACAGCCGTGCCAACAGATCTGGAAGGCATCTCCCAGAGACCCCCGACCCTGCCCATGAAGCAAACTGGGGGCATTTGGAATTCAGAGGGGATGCAAACAAATCCAGGTCCGCAAACCTCCAATGCTGGAACAGGGGCAACAAGAAGTCGGTATGCAACTCCCACTCATAGGTGTTGAATCCCAAGCGGCTCAGCTGGTCCGCCTCTGCATTGCTGTTCCCCCGGGAAGTGGACTGCTGAAATCCAAACTCCCTCTGTCAGGGCCCATTCCCAGATTGATACCTCCCCGATGCAGAAGAGGGGAGAACGAGCACCAACTTGCTTGTTCAGGTGAAACATTGTAGTAGAACTGTCCGTCCTGACCAGAACAGACACGTCCCTGATGAGGGGCAAAAACACATGAGGGCCATACCCACTGACCTGAGCTCGAGCAGATTGATATGCAGGAGGGCTACCGCCCTGGACCATGCTCCATGAATCGCGTAGCCCTACAGAGTAGCCCACCAGCCAGAAAGAGAGGAATTCGGAGTCACCATCAGAGCAGGCTCTGGTCGGGTGAAGGGGGCCTTCCACTGAAACATTGCCATCCATCAGCCACCAGTGAAGATCGGGCAGTAGTAGTAGTGGTGGTATTGGGATCCTGTCCGACTGAGACCCTGTCTCCTTATCCCAACTGGCCACCAGGTGGAGGTGGAGGTGCCTCATTATGAGGCGAGCGTGCTGTACAGAGAGCACGCAGGAGGCCATCAGGCCCAGAATATGCTTGAACCACCATGCTGAGGTGGTCGTGCTGGCCCGAACATGCCCCACTGCCCTGCAGAGGTCCAAGAGCCTCTTGGGCGTGGGGAACACCCGCTGAACAGCAGTGTCCCAATGCACCCCTAGGAGGACCAGATCCTTGGATGGGCACAACTGTGACTTCCTGTGGTTGAGGGTGAACCCCAGCTGATGAAGGCTATCCACCAACCTCTCGCAATAGTGCAACACCCCCTCCGGTGTCCTCGCTCTCACCAGCCAGTCATCCAAATAAGGGAACGGATGATGACCCTTCAAGCGGGGAAGGCCAGCCACTGCGTTCATCAACTTCATTCAGGCAGAAGGGCAGCACCTTGTACTGAAAGTGGTAGGACAATCATAAACCGCAGAAACTTCTGATGTGGTTGGTAGATGGGTACATGCAGATTACGCATCCTTGAGGTCCAGGGAACACATCCAGCCCCTTGTGCGCCGGAGTAATCATCTTGAAGTGTTCCAGCGGTAAAGACAGATTTAGAAATGACAATCCAGGACAACCCTCAGGCCAGCCTGGTTGTTATTGGTTACTGCAAAAATCCTGGAATAGTACCTGGAGCCCCTGTCTGAAAGAGGAACCGGTTCTATCGCCCACATCTCCAAAAGGCGAAAGGACCTCCCATAAAAGTGCCGGGGACCCGATCTGACGGAGAGGATGGTAGAGGAAAGGAAGATGAAGACTGAAGCCTGTGTAGACTACAGACAGGAACTGCAGGTTGCTGAAAAGACACTTCCAGGAGTCCTGGAAAAGAGCCAAACGGCCCCCCACAGGCAAGCTGTTTTTCCCCGACCTCGACGTCACTGCTTCTTGGCGTCTGAGGCAGGGCAGTAGTGGGGGAGTGGAAAAACCAGCGCAAAGTCCTCTGCTGCGGCTGGGCGACCTGACAGGCTTCTGTGTACTGCAGTCCCGTAAGCCCTTGTAGCCAGAAACAGTGCAGGGTTTGAACTCCGTCCTGCCGTGGGACTGACAGAAGGATTTCTGTCCAGATTTTGTCAGGATGGCCGCAGACTTGGTGGTTTGAGTGGAAGTTTTCTTCTTTGTCAACTCGTCATCGGTTGATGAATGAAAAAGGTCTACGTTTCCGCACGTCAGATGAAAACTTAGTGGCGTGCATCCACGCTGTCCTCCTCATCTCAACAGCAAGGGACAGCCCTCTACTGGCTGTGTCGATGTGGGTGACCAAAGACTCCATGCGGTCCTACGCAATGGCCCGGGCATCTACCAGACCAGCCTCGAAGGAGGCCTGTTTGTCCGAAGGGAGGTCAGGCAGAAATTCCCTGAACCCCTGCCACAGCTTCTGGTTAGCCGCAGCCAAGAGGGCATCTGCGCTTGCTTGCCGCAAATGCAGTCCCCGATATGGAATAACATCGCTTTCCCAAAGACTCGAGGACCTTGTAGTCCTTGGAGCGACAACTGGAGGTGGCTCTCGTGGAGGAAGACGACAAAGAAGACAATGGTTTCGAAAATAAAAAGGGCACAGCCACGACTGAAGAATGCGGCTGCGAGTGGGAGGCCAGGAGGATTGGGCTCCCTGTCCGTCATCCTGGACCTGCTGTCAAACTTCTTTTTCATCTGGGTGTTGGCCTTAGGCTTCTCTCAGACCTTTTGAGCCACCTGCAGGACATCGTTCAGGAGACAGATGCCAGACTGGGTCATGGTGTGCTTTCCCAAGACCTCTGCCAGCACTTGCGACTCCTGGGGGCTTCCTCTGGCAGAGAGACCCCCAAGAACTCCGCCAGGCCCTGGAGAAGGTCATGAAAGGCCTTAATGGAGGTTGAGGGTTCATTGTCCTGGGTGTCATGATCCTCATCAACCCCCCCCCTTTTTGTGAAGACAGAGGGGAGTCCAGGCCCCGGAACACAGATGCTGATGGGATTACCCCCCCCCCCCCCCAAGTCCGGTGTCGAAGACAGGTCCACGGCTAATGAGGGGGAGGCATTGGTGGTGCAGGAGGAGGTGGGGGGGTCTGAACAACCGCTAGGGACTGGACTGGGGGTGGGACCAGCACTGGAACCAACAGCGCTGGATTAGCAGGAGGAGTACCCAGAGGAGGGGCGGGGGAGGCGCCACCTTCGGGATGACCTACTTCACTATATCCTTCAGGAGCCCCTTCATATGAGGGGAACGCATGAGCAAGCCGCTGGTCCCTAGTAGAATGGCCCTGCGAGGCACTGGGCCTCAGCTCCTAGTCAAAGCGCGGAGACACCCGAGGCGCGCAGCCGTAAGGATGCGATGGGTAGATGTATCCCTGAAAACACCAGATACCTGTACAGTTCATCCGCTGCCACTTCCAGAGGGAATAGGAATGGGATCATCACGCAATGCCCATTCAATGAGCAAAAGCACAGGTGGCAACTGAGTTGGATCCAAGATGGCTGCCACCATTTTGAAGCCTTGCACCACACCCTGGGTGGGAGGGCACCTAGGCCATGAGCAGCGATAGGCCTCAGGGACGGGAAGATACAGCTCTGGTCCTGCACCCGAAGCATAGGTATCTACCTCAGATATCGCTCTGGAAGGTGTTGAGCCCTCGGCCGGCTGGTCGGTAGTCGTAACGCCCTGACTCACCACCTCTGAGAGAGCTCAGGTCTGCCCCCGGAGTGTCCAGAAGAGCCCCTGGGCCCCTCGGCTTGGGTGCCGGTAGCCTTAGAGTCCCCGGGCCTGCCAGAACCTGAATCTGAGGAACCCCTATCTGTGGGAACCCAGAGGAAGGAGTCGCTGCACTGTGGCGCCGTGCTGAACAGAGGGCCTACCTTGTCTTGACGAGAGATCCTGGAGATGAAGTCCTTAAGGTGGGGTGGAGGAGAAGTGTGGAAGATCTCCCTCCACTGCGACGACTGAGAGTGCTGCAAGCCGAACATGTGTCCCAGCGGTGGTCGATCCACAGAAACACAAGACAGAGTGCATGGGGGTCTGAGGGAGGGAACAAGCTGCCGTATAAGGCACATCTCGTGAATCCTCCTGCAGTCGACATGCACCTGGGGAGGCGAAGCACCGAATGAAAGTTAAATAAGATTGAAAAAGCAAAACGGGGAGCAAGCAGAAAGCTAAAAAAAAGTCTCTGCGCTGGCTGCCATGTCAGACACCCTCAATGCGGAAAAAGGGAACGAGGTGAGGTGCGGGAGGGTGGGGCTTCGAAGGGGCGTTCCCACAGCTGAGGCCGCGCCACTGTGTGCTATACTAAATTTAAATAGGAAGCTCAATTGTTCCCTGCCAAAAGTTCTGGTACCGTCCCCATGTTGGCGTAAGCCCACAAAGATGGAGGAAAGGGGACGGGACGTACGAGTACTGTTGGGATGGAAAAGAGTATATATCCCACTCCCCTAAGCGCATCCAAGTGAGGCGAATCCCCTATGAGATAGAGTAGTGTATAAGGAGGGAGAGAACCGCACTATGAAACTTGGTGCAAAAGTAATACAGCGCGAACAGCAGATGCATGTCATTAGGAGACACAAAGAAAGAAACGCCATTTTTTAGTTATGACAATAGCACAGGCTTGCATGACCGTGCTGCACCAGTCGAGCTCTATGGAAAGATTTCACTAGGCCCAACATCACTGAGGCAGAATGAATCTGCACCACCAGTTCTCATTGAAGTCCACTTCCCCCATGTCCCTTCACTGTTGCAAACATTTAGTATCTTTCAGGGGACTGCACCATGCAAGCGTGTGAGAAAACACCAGGCTCCGCACAGTGCCCATTCATCACCACTAAGCTGCGGGCAGGCCTCCAACCCCCACCCAGCCAGCCCACATTACTGACCCGACCCCCACACCTCTGCATTCCAGGATAAGTGAGAGACCCCCCTGTTTTAGCATAAACCAAGCGACCATAAAAGATCTAAGCATGTGCAACTGTTTCACCCCCCCCCAGTATAAAATACATCCTTTGTAACACGAGGTACAGGGAGGGATACATTATAGATAAAACCCAGGGTGGAGACCTTGGGTGCAAAAGGAGCGGTATCAACGAAGCCCAGAATGTGTGGGTCAGTGTGACTGTATTTCATCCTCCCATCCCCCTGGCACCAATCCCAGAGTCGCCCAAGTGCATGCCAATGTGATGTGCAGCTGGGGAGCAGGTGCAAGTGGATCTAGGTCACTTGGCCTAAGTCCCGCCCACCTGGTGCCTTCCTGCTTGCCGCTCTTTTCCATACTTAAGGAGCCCTCCCGCCTCTTTTCCTTTTCAACTGGGGAGCCGGTGTAAGTGGATCTAGGTCACGTGGCTTAAGCCCCGCCCACCTGGTGCCTTCCTGCTTGCCGCTCTTTCACCACTTAGCAAGCCCTGCCCACCTGGTGCCTTCCTGCTTGCCGCTCTTTTTCACCACTTAGCAAGACCCCGCCCACCTGGTGCCTTCCTGCTTGCCTCTCTTTTCCCTACTTAAGAAGCCCTCCAGCCTCTTTTCCTTTGCAGCTGGGGAGCAGGTGTATGTGGATCTAGGTCACCTGGCCTAAGCACCACCCACCTTCTTCGCCCTGCCTCTTCCTTCCTGCTCTTAACTCTAAGATCAAGGGCGTCTCTCCCCCGGGCGTCTAAAGTGAAGGGCAGTCAAAGAAAAGGGCAATTCCTGTTTGGACCTGGTCAGACCAGGAAGATCCAGGGTCCGACCCCCTGCTAAGACAGCAGGTAAGCATACACCAACAGGCGTTTACACCCTCTGTCCCCACAGGCCATCCCCACCCTCTCTGGTCCCCCCGTGTTGTTCCTTTGTGCCACCCCCTTCCAGAACACAGAAGTCTGTCCTGATACTTTCTGGTTTCACCATCACCATCTTGTGGTCAATGCTGGATTTGACTTTTATGGACTTCATTGATTTAAGGTGCATCGCTCTTTCTCAACTCTCATGCAGGACTTCCTTTGCATCTTGTACTCACGGTGGCCCTGAATCATGCAGTTCCCATCTTCATCTTCATCTTGTATCCTGGGTTGCAACATTATGTGTTGCTACGGACTTCTGCAATTGTATTCGCTCTCCGTCAGGGCCACTGGACAAGGGGCCAGTCCTTCCTCACCCCCAGGGTCCCCAATGGACCCAGTCCAGGCACCTCTGGTGCCAGGCTCATCAAAAAGTGTGCCTTGCACACTCTGTGCCTAAGGCACGTGCATCAGGGCCGGGCGTGGCCATAGGACATCATTGGAAGGGACGTTCAAGAGTTCCTGGGAGGAGCAAGGTGGAGCCACTAGGCGGGGCTAAAGGGAGGGGCCAGGGCCAGCCTATATAAGGCCAACCAATCCATGTGCCTTTGCTACACATTAGTCTGCTTTCTGCAACGTAACGCTTACCGCTGTCCTTACCTGTGCATCCAGTTGTTTCCAGTTGCTCCATCTCTGAAGACATCTTACCGGATTCCAGCACCTCCATCGCTAAAGGTGCATCTTACCTGATTCCCAGCTACTCCATCGCTGAAGACGCCTCTTACCTGAATCCAGCTACAATACCGCTGAAGGCTCCCCTTACCTGACTCCAGCCGCCCAACGCTTTGCGCGCCTCTTACCTGCATCCCATCACTATTGGAGTCAGAGCCTTCTTCTAACCTGATCCGGGCGTCCAGCTACTTGGAGCTCTGCTTCTCCTTCGTGGTACCTTCATGCTGCAACCACAGAGCTGCGTCGAGCATCCAGACTTCGCTCTACGCCGCCGGCCATCTCCTGCAAGGGAAAAAGAACACAACAGGTTAGAAATCATAAAGATAACGAACGCTTGGCCGTGCCGTGCCGTACTTGAGACTAGAGTTCCATCATAAAGGCCAATTTACCAGCTAATTTGGGAGCTCCATCATTCTCAGGGGAATCTCTGGATTCGCTCCACAACTCTGATCCGCATTTTCACACCTATTGGGAAGAGATAAGACATTGCAAGAATTACTCTTAACGATCAAGACAAAGACATTATAATAAACTATAATCATAATCGAGAGACTTACCTTCTAGGTGGATTGGTCGTAGCCTGTCTGGATCAACACTTCAAAGGACCAGTGAAGCAACTAGGTCAACTCTACGCGCCCCAGCTACAAGAAGCAGGACGGATAGCTCAACATTACGACACAACAGGTGAGCTTGCATGGGAAAATGCTTGCGCACTTAATTTTGGCACGAGAGGGTCGAGGGAAGCCACGCCACCATCACGCCATTCTCATTGCCTCTCATCTTCTCTCAGGGGCAATACCAGTATCCAGAACTGCAGGCCTTGCAGCAACTGGGAGAGAGAAGCGATCCAGGGGAGCCAAGTCGAGGGAGAGCTCCAACCGTTCCCCAACGCCCCCGCAGAGACCAGGTGAGCGTAACACTCTCCCATCTTGCTTCTCCACTCTTTTTGACTGCTTACTCTCTGTTCTCTCCTCCCCTCCCCCTTTTCCTATCTCCTCCCCTTACTTTCTTCTATGCACTTACTCTATCAGAATTGTCCCTGGACCTAGTATGATAGCAAACTTGTCTGTCTACCCCCCCCCTCCCCTTACTTGACCCCCCCCAGCACTATCTGAAATGTCATCAGGCCTAGTATTACAGTTGCTTGTTTTGTTCCTCCCCTCCCTTTCTGCACATCTCTCCCTCACCTTTTGTTTTCTCAGGCTCTACCAGAAATGTCGTCAGGCCTAGTACGGTAGTCGCCTGTCTGTTTCCATTTCCTTCCCATTCTCTCCCTCCCTTCCTTATCTATGTCTTAGCTCTTGCACTATGTGAAATGTCGTCAGGCAGAGTACGATAGTTAATTTCACATCCTTACTGTTCATGGCCTGTAACAATGTCATCGTATTTTCCCTTGTTCCCTCTCTTGCTTTGAAGCGCTTTGAAACACATTGTGTATAGACGCTATATAAATAAACTATCATATCATATCATAGTTAAGATGCAACACTTTATTTCATGAGCGACCTGACCTTCACCAGACAACAAGATTAGCCCAGCTGACCCACATGGAGCCTGACCGATGGCGAAAGAACCAACCAATTGTAGCCTGGCATCTCATATGGAGCAGGATTATGTATACTGTCCACCCAATGAACTGTGCTAGTTTCGACCATATATGCAATGTCATCTATGACAATGTGGTCCCTTATAAAGCACTGTCATGCCTTCTGGAGTCAGAACGTTCTCGAGCAGCAGAGTCCTTTGCTGATATTTTGCATTCTGTACAATTAAACCTTGTTATCCTTGCAAGCTATCTCCTGGCATATTTCCCTAGAGGGTTGTATTCACTCTGTAGTGTGTGTTAACAGGGACTTGCCTTCATTTGGTGACCCTGCCAACGTGATCCCATCGCCCCCAGACCTGCAGATATCCAGGTGGCCTCTCCGAAATGGCCCGTGCCCCTCTACAGTGACCAGTCACAAAACGCGTACACTGAGTGGCCTTGTGGAAGCCGTCTTTGAAGAATCCTGACTGCTCTTTGGAGCGGGTGTGGCCCCAAGAAGAGGTGCAGGCTGGTTGTGGAACCCCTTAAACGGAGGTCTTTGGGAGAACATGGTCACGTGAGTATAGCCTGCAAGGGATAAGAAAGTAGGATTGGGTCTGTGTGAATAGTATGAACATGCAGTGACTGAAATTGAAAGTGGGCTCGGTTTGTGGATTGTGGTGATTTATTCTGCCCATTTTATTTACTTTATAAGGATATTGTGAAAGAGGAAACAAAATAAGGGATCCTCACCGAGTAAGGGGAGAGGGTGGCGCCATATGCACTTTCTCAACCAGTGCGGGAAAAAATATAAGGAGAAATATAGGAGCTTCGTATAATTAGAGAAAAAGGAGTGGTTGTGGCGTGTGTGAGCGAGTCAGGAGAGTGTGTAGGTAATGTGTGAAGAAGCTCTAGTGGGGAATAGCAGGAGGGGGGAAAAGTGAACCAATGATTTTTCTGTGAATTTATTGACAGTAGTGACATGTACTAAAGACAAGACTGAACTGTATATACTTTAAATAATCTAGATGAATTTCTCTTTTGATTGTGGCGCAGTAGCATAGGCGTAGCCCCAATACAAGACACACATCAGACACGACAATGGGAACAGACAAACCCTTAGACCATATGTGTAAGGCCTTGCCCTCGTATTGTGAAAAAATAAAAAAAATACCACAATCGATGGGAAACCGAGATTAGGTGGGGGGGAAGTGCCCCACTCCTGGCCAGAGCAAGTGCCTTGACAGATGTGCTCTGGAACACATGTCCACTTATCTGACAGCAAAGGGGAGACCGTTACAAAAGAAAAGGGAAGTATTGAACCTCTGGAAGATGTTTGAAGAAACAGAGGATCCGAAGGGAGAAGGGAGAAGGGGCGACACAGGACGGTAACAAGGAGATAGGTGCAGGGGAGGGAGTCAAGAATGAGCAGACTAAAAAGAGCATATCAGGGTATACCAACCCGACATATGTGTCAGCGGGAACTGTGGTGGCCACACCAAGCACGGCCACAACCCTGCCATATGGTGTCACTTCCAGAGGTTACTGCCCACATGGGGGTGAGCTCAAGAGTTCTAGAGGTAGAACTGGCATCAGCACACACTTAATTAGCCAGGTTAAAGGCAGCATGTTAAGCGACTAGGGTGGGAGAAACACCAATGTTGCCCGCAGGGGCACCCCCCTCCCCACATCCACCCGGGGATGAGTTGAAGTTAGGTGACTTCATATTCAGAATAGACAATGCGCCCATAAGAACTGTCCACGTAGAAACGGACGGGGAGACAGACAGCCTGGGGTACGAGAATGTAGGGTCCCGAAGAGCAGATGAGGAATATTACAGTGATTTCGACGACACGGAGGAAGGAGAGGGAGTGGCCGAACAGGCCCCACAGGTCACACCAAGGTTAGAAAGTGTATGGGATGGAAGATTAAGAGAAGTTTAGGAGCATAGCGTTAGCATGGAAAAGGGGAAGTGCAGCTATGGGCAGGAAAGGAAAACTGAAAATGCAAATGACACTTATACAAAAGGGTGTAGGCCGACCGCACTATGTACCTTGGGCACAAATGGCCAAACATAACCTCCTTAAAGCTGGGAAATTGATCTATGCATTTGAAAGGAACACAGCAGGGGTTCCCTTAGCCATAGGGGATATCAAAAGTTTGTTGGTAGCCGCAGTTGGCGATCAGGCAGAGAGTGTGTGGATTAAAGCAGGGTACTCAGGAGTAACATTGAGTAATGATGCCCACGATGGAGCATTGTTCAACAATATTAGAGAGAGAGTATGGGATGCGCTGCAGCAAACGTTCCAAAACACCACATATCTACAGTCAATAATGCAGTGCATGTGAGATGAGAAAGAAGCTGCACAGTACATTCTTAGGGTTCAAGAGATGTTGAGGGCGGAAACGGGCAGCGCTTTGGATCAATCAACATCACTTTATAGTAAAGAGAGGCCCTCCCCAAAGAAGTACACAAAGCGCTTAACAAGATAGCCGGGGTAGAAGCCAAGGGGTGGCCCGAAAGTCAAAGCATCATAGTTCACCACTGTAGAAGAATCAAAGAGCAAGAAAAGGAAACTATACAAAGGCGACAGGCTGAGGAAGCGAAACTAGTTCAAAACAAATTGGTGAAAATGGTTGCAGTATCTTCAGGGCCAGAGCAGACGGAAGAGGAGGGGTGTGCCTCTAATGCGACCCAGGCAAGAATAGCGGCCCTGTGGACAAGGGCAGTGGGGAGGAAACCAGCAATTTTCGTGACCCGAGTGGCAGGGAGGACAGCAACGAGGACGAAGTGGGTTCCGAGGGGCTAGAGGAGGGGGATTTGGAGGTCCAGGACCAAGAGGTGGGGGACCTGGGCAGTGCTGGACCTGCAGGAGGTGAGGTCACTTTTTGAGGGAGTGTCACAGCAGGCAGGAGGGAATTACAACTACAATCAGCAGAATTATGATTGTCCCCATCCAGGTAGCCCCCAGAGGCCACATCCCAGGGTGACTTCGATACCATATGAAATCCATCAGACTTCTACACAGCTCCCCCCACAAATCCCCGGCCCCTATCACCCACAACACCAGCAGCAAGTAGTGCAGCCATACCAGCCCCGCCCTAACCAACAGCCAGCAGAGAACAGACACGTTTTCGGTACTGCACCTAATGGTGCAGCTGCCCCATTTCAAGGCGCTACAGTTCTGGGGGGAAACCCTTTCTCGTTCCCTGGGACAGACACATACCCTGTCTTGGACAGCCCACAGAGAGCACTTGCGTGTCCAGCTCTGACGATGTCCCTGAATCCAGAAGAGGTACCGTTGGTAGAGGAAGAGATGGGGAACAAACAATTCATCTTTATGGTGGACTCAGGAGCAGAGAAGTCATGCATCAGTGAAGGTGACTTCCCGCTATCAGGAAAGACTCTCGACACGCATGGATTCTCTGGGGCTGTGTTACTGGTTCCCTACACAAAATATCTAGACGTCAAAGTGGGAGGGAAGGTTGTAAGGCCCCCCCCCTATGCTCAGAGTTTCCATGTCAACTTGTTTGGTAGGGATCTGCTAAGTAAGTTGAACATGACAATCTCATTCACAGACCATGGTATTGTCCGCGCCACACCAGGCATCTGCTACCTAAGAGCAATGCCAGTGATACATGCCGTGGCAAGTGATGTGGCAGTGAGAGGTATCCCTGTCAACCCTGACAGCTCTGTTTACGGCATAAAGGTACTCGCACGAGCTGTCCCTCAGATTACAAGAAAGTGTTGGAGTGCCCACTGACTTAATTTTTCAACATGTAGTACTCCCCGTACTGGTTGCTAGCACAATACTATCATTAGAGCTAGAAGGCCTGCGAGTGTCTGCAAAAAGGATTGTAGTGCTGCGTACTGACCCCCTCGGGTGCCAATGGCGCACTTTGTTGTGCATAGGTCCCAATATGCCCCTTAGAGAATTGACATATGAAGAACTTTTTGAGGATGACAATAATGATGGGGAGATAATTCTCAAGATTTGCATACCCGGTGAGATCATGGTGCAATACAGAAAAGTTCAGAGCCCTATCATGGCCGTTGTCGCACCACCCCCATTCAGCCAGGCAGATCTGCAGCACATCTCCACACATTTATGGACAACAAACCCACACGATGTTGGAATGCTGAAAGAAGTGACGCCTGTGAAGGTCACAATCAAACCAGGGGTAGTGCTCCCGCAGGTCAAACAATACACACTGTCCAGGGAAGCAGAAGAGGGGATCAGAGAAACACTACAGGCCCTGTTACAACAAGGGATCATGGTACCCTCCACGTCACCATGAAATACTGCCATATACCCCATTAAAAAGGCAACATGGGGCAGTTGGAGGAGGATCTAGGTTCTCCATCCCCTTAATGACGTAGTACAGAAGGAGTTCCAACTTGTCCCCATCCAAGCGTCCATTTTGTGCAGCATCCACAAGGAGGCGACCCATTTCACTGTAGATTTGAAAAACGCCTTCTTCTCAGTACCTCTTAACCAGACTCCCAGTACCTCACAGCCTTTATCCTGGGTGGAAAGTGCTATGAACACACTCTTCTTCCCCAGGGGTACTGCGAGAGCCCTAGCATTTTCAACAGGATACTACATGAAGACTTAAGGAACATCCAAGTACCCAGCACAATAATTCAATACTTAGATGACCTATTGCTCTACAGCGACAGCGAGCAGGGCTGTCGAAGGGACTATCGCACTACTGCAGTTGCTAGAAAGGAAAGGTTACAAATGGACAAGGCAAAACTCCATGACTGTCAACTGGAGGTACTTTACCTGGGGCAACTCATTTCCAAGGACGGAAAGATAATCATCGCTGACACGGCAGCAAAAGTGCGTGCCACTCTCAAACCACTCAGAGTAAAAGACATGCAAGAATTCTTAGGATTGTGCAATTATTGCAGGGCATGGATTCTAGTTCATGCAGCATACACAAGTCCACTCCTACAGGACCTCCAGGAAGCACAAAAAGAGAGCAAAAAAATAGAGTGGACCCCAGAGATGATATCAAGTTTCAATGACTTAAAAGAAGTAATCTCGACCGCACCTATCCTTGCCACCCCAGATTACACACTAGTTTTATATTTTCTTGCACTGAAATAGTACACTCATAACAGCAGTGCTCACGCATAAGGGCACAATGGACCACTAGCCTAGTACAGTGGCACACTCGACTCTGTCATGCATGGACAATTCGCCAGCAAACAAACTCTCGCAGCCTCAGCCTTTGCAAATGAAAAGAGCTCCACAATTGTAATGGGGTGTTCAGTAACGTAGGTGGAGCACTCACTTTTTGCGATTTTGGATCGCTCACAGCCCACATTCACCACACACAGAGCATCAGCTTATGAAATCATATTGTCAAGCCCCCATATCCATGTTGTAAGATGCAAGACATCAAACACAGCAATGTTCCGCTCACAACCATGCACCAGCGAAGATTTGCAACAGCATGACTGTGCATTGTATGAAAGCGAAGATGATGATGATGATGGGGGATCAGTGGTACGCTTAGAGGAAGGAGAATATGAAACACTTGTAATGAGGAGATTGCCCATACATTATTCAGCTCAAGCAACAGAATTGGTAGCACTCATTGAAGCCCTGTGGGCATCTAAGGGGTGCCATGTTGCTATCTACTCAGACTCTGCCTATGTCACCACAACGGTGCAGGCAGGTCTGTCATGCTGGAGAAGGAGGGGGTTTAGGAGAGCAGATGGCTCAGCAGTACAGCATGCCGCCCTGCTGAACACACTGATTTCCACCCTCGCGGAACCCTCTGTGGTGGCGGTTGTTACATGTGCAGCACATACGCACAATACTGACGGAATATCCTTAGGAAACTGAGCCGTTGATGCGGCAGAAAAAGCTGCAGCATATCTCCCTGTGCCCACATCGGCTGAATACGTTGAAACAGTAAACGCCAGGACAGATACAGAGGCATACGCAGCTTTCCAAATCGCACAGATAATTGAGCTGCAACATAGCGCACCTCCAGAAAAAAAGGATATATGGCTCAGACGTGGGTGCGTGCAATCCCCCATGGACATCTTATGGAGACAACAAAGTACAGGAAAAGTCGTAATGCCAATAGAGTTATTACACACAGCTTTTGAACAACTGCATTACCCTTATCATAGCTCTAAACAACACATTGCAGCAGACATTCAAGAAGATTGGTGTATCCCCAATTTACAGGAACATCTGTCGACTATGGTCGTTCAATATACCACATGCCAAGTGTTTAGTACAGGAATGACCCTCAGAACATTGAGAGTAACTCTGCCCCTCACTGTCGGCCCATTCCATGAGCTGCACATTGACTATGCAGACATGGCGGAACGATGCAATGGGGAACGACAATTGATTGTGATGGTTTGTCAGTTCTCAAGATGGGTTGAGGCTGGTCCATGTGCCCACCCAGATGCCAAGTGTGCTGCAAAATTCCTCGTCAGAGAGGTCTTCCCCCGCTGGGGAGTGTGTGATGTTTTAAGATCAGATAATGGCACCAATTTCTTCGATGAGCTCTTCAAGGAAATAACAGCCCCTTTAGGGATCAAACATTGCATGTGTTCGATTTACCCACTACAAGCAAATGGAAAGGTCAAACGAATAAACGGCCTCCTTAAGAGCAGACTCTCCAAGTTATAAACACCCTAAAAAGAACTGGGTGTATAGGCTGCCCCTGACCACGTTTCATCTCTGCACACAGCCCAGTAAGGACCACCACCTGTGCCCCCACAAAATAGTTACTGGCAGGCGTTTGCAGACACCTCTATTGCCTGGGAGGAGAGCATCAGATGCTCATAGAGCAGCAGCAATTCTGGGGGAATTCTGGGGGAAGAATTTAAACAATATCTGTCCCAACTGACACGTGAACTATGATGCATCACAAAACAAATGGCTCCGCCAAACACAGACAACACACAAAAATCAACTGCCCCACAACCTGTCGCAGCACCCGTGCAACCACTGTTGCTGGGGGAACTGGTCTATGTCAGAAGTTTTGTGCGAAAGTGGAACAACCCCAGGTTGCATGGGCCCTATGCGGTCTTCTTTTTCACCACCCTCGCAGTGAAGGTGAAGGGGCTACGATATTGGATCCACACCTCAGACATTTGCAGGGCCCCATCTGACTTGACACAGAGTCCAAAATCAAGACAACACAACTACCTCATATGAAGTGCATGTGAAACAGTTCAAAATACATGCATTGCTGCTAGTGCGCCAGCTGTGTGAATTAAAACTCTCTCTTTCCCCTCCTTCCCTCATCCCCTCCCCGCCCTTCCCCGTTTTTTCAAAACCACTGGTATAACAATGATGAAAATGACCACGCCAAGCTGTTCCTCAAATGCTATAATGGTATAGCATGGTATTGTTTATTTATAAAGCGCCTATACACAGGCAAGTGTTTCAAAGCGCTCAAGGAGGGTAGGAACAGGGTAAAAAACAGTCGCTCAGATCCCTTTAAATTCTGAGACGATAATAGTCTGCACAGGCAGAGTAAGTGCAGAAAATACATTTAACAGTTTGAGATACAGCAAAAAGGCCTGACGGCGATTCTGCAGTTTTACCAGTGCAATTAAGAGGTGAAGACAAGGGAGAACAGACAGACTATCTTCAGGCACAGTGCGTACGGATCATGCAAGTGCACAGACGGTCACAGGGAGGGGGAGGTCCAAGTGAAACCGGTTGGTGGACTGGGGTAAGTGCAGAGAGAGCCACTCTCTGCGGTTAATTTTCAAGTGCAGCGAGTGTGGGTGGGGTGTAGGACCCTGATGCAAGTGCAAAAGAGGACTGGCGGGGGGGGGCCCAGTACCTGTGAGACTCTGAGGTACACCAGTCGGCAAGCTGTAAGGAAGAGAAGGGCGATAGGGAACGGGCAGAGAGCTAGGATAGCAGGGTAGAGGGAGAGAGAAGGAAGATGAGAGGAGGAAGGCCTTGAGGCGTTTCCGGAACTTAAGAAGATCAGGCTCAAGACTGAGGGCGGCAGGGAGGCTATTCCAGTGGGAGGCACCTGCTGAGGATAAAGATCTCCCTCCAAATCTCTGCTTGGAGAACCGGCTCACTCGCAGAAGGTTGGAGGTAGATGAGCGGAGGGCTCTTGAGGGAAAGTATTTCGGAAGGCAGCGTTGCAGGCAGGTAGGGAGGTCCCAGGCCCCAGAAAGCCTTGTGAATAATGCAGAGGATCTTGAACTTGATCCTTGCAGCCACGGGGAGCCAGTGAAGGGAATTTCAGTGCCGCAGAGATGAGGTCCCTGGGCTTGAGGGCAAGGATAAGTATTGCTGTTCTGGATGAGTTTCAGCGGGCACCGGGCAGGAGCAGGGAGGTTGAGGAAGAGGCTGTTGCAATAGTCCAGCATAGAGAGAAGTAGGGTTATGGAGACAATGACCCGCTGGGGGAAAATGAGGAAAGGTATAGTACCTCTAAGGAGGTGTAGCTGATAGTTAGACTTTTTAGAGATGTCTGAAATGTGAGAGGTGAAGGAGCAAGTGGAATCAAAAATGACCCCAAGGCTTTTTGCCTTGCCGGTGGGTGCGGGCGCCAGGCCATCGGAGGCCGGCCAGAGTGAAAGTGGGAAAGTGGGTGCAGGGGTCCCAATACGAAACATCTCAGTCTTACTGGCGTTGAGGCAGAGGTTGTTTGTAGCACACCAGGTCTGAATAGCTGACAGGCAGTCAGATATGAGCGAGGAGGAGGGGGTGGAGGCCGCTGAGGGTAGAATAAAATAAAGTTGCGTGTCATCCGCATATCACTGGAAGTTAGAGGTGAAAGTGGCAAATTACACATGCCAGTGCAGCCATATAGACGTTGAAGAACCAGGGGGATAGGTTAGATCCCTGGGGAAAGTCACAGGTCGAGAGAGCTATAGTCGAGAGAAAGGCTCCGAGTTCCACCTGGGATGGGCCGTCGGAAAGAAAGGAGGCTAACCACGCCAGAGCCTGACCTGTGATTCCCAGGGTGTCCCGGAGGCGTGCTATCAAGATGTTGTGGTTAACTGTGTCAAAGGCAGAGGAGAGGTCAAGGAGAATGAGGACAGAGGGAGTGTTAGTGTCAAGATATGAGAGCAGGTCTTCACAGGTGTTCCGAAAGGCAGTTTCTGTGCCTCTGGATGCTCTAAAGCCAGACTGATGGTCATGAAAGCAACCAATAGATTCAGTGTGGAGGGTCAAGTGAGAGATAGCCAACTTCTCCAGGAGTTTGCCCAGGAAAGGAGTGATGGAGATAGGGCGGTCGTTTGCCGGAATGGAGGGGTCGGCAGAGAGTTTTTTGAGCAGACGGTGCACAAGGGAGTGCTTAAGGGCAGTTGGGAAAACTCCAGTGGAAAGGAGAGATTGCAGAGACCAGCCAAGGCTGGGGTGAGGGAGTCAATATTGTCTTTAATGGTTGTAGATAGAAACAGTATTAGTAGTACCAGAATGTACAGTTATGATTTGTGGTCTCCATTTTGTGGCTATTCTGTTTACAATAATGATGTTTTTATTGGGAATTTATTGGGGAACCTCTTTTATCTGGGCTAGCCATCTAAAAGAAGGGGGCAGGGGACCATGGGGACCTGGAACATGAGTACACATTCTAATATCACTGAAGTAACACCTATGAACATGAGTGTTTTGCCCAATGTCACTGAATTTACTCCCATACCCGCCACTGTAACCAATTTCACCTCTACCCCTATATCCTCAGTTGCAACCACACTGAGTTTCAGCCCAAACCTGAATGAAAGAACACTATTTAATCCCATCGAACCAAACAACAGAACTGTACATAATACAACCCCTGCAAATAGTAGCAGCTCCCAGACAACTGTATGCACAAGTAAAATGTTTCAAATACTAATGCCAAATGTAAAAACTATTTGTGTAATGGAAGCAAAAATGTAAATATGACCAGTAGTAGAGTAGTAAAAAGACACATGCTACGTAATAACAGAAGGAAAAGACGAGTGCAGTAGCAAAAATAGGATGCATACCATGGTTTAGGCCTAGATGCAGTAGAAGATATTCGGCATCCCAAGCACTCGAACTGTTGGTACTCCGAAATGAGTACAATGGGAAGACAAACTACCAACGGGAGTTGCTACGCCTGTTCCTTAAAACTGCAAGCATCTGGGGCACCCAATGTTTTAGTACTGCAGGAAATCCCAATGATAGACACACAATTCCTAATTCATCTTGCGCTATGTAGGATCAAAGGCACATTCCATGCATGCAACGGTCCACCTAGAACTCGGTAATCCAGACACCCGAAAATGCACAACGAGTTCCACCAACCCCAACTGTTTAAAATAACCTAACCTGGTGATTGAAGGGGCAAAGTACACCAACAATAAATGGCAAGAAAAAACTCTCACTTTCAAAGCAGAAGTAATTGTAGGGTTCCCGGAAAAAAACAATAGCTCTCGTTGAACATAAATGTGCACAAGGATGGACAGAACACATCACTGGATTGCAGCCATTGAAAGTCCGGTAAAAGTGCACCAAGAAGAAAGTTATGAACTATGTTTTTACAGTGAAGTAACTGTTTCTGTCGCAGGAAAAGGCACTGCAGCGTTGATGGATTATTACTGGGTCTGTGGCCAGCAAGCGCACTTGCACCTCTCGCCTTCTTGGAGGGGCTATTGTTCGCTAGTTACGCTGCACCCTGCCCTGTTAGTAGTACCAGAAGAAAACCTGAGCGGTGGGGCTCCTGTCAGATGAAGCGCCCACAGTGCCCCCAACAATCGAATCACAGCACACAATGCCACCACCAGACCTTTGCATCCTCCCGGAAAAAGAGTTCTATGACCAGCTGCAGAGAAGAAAAAGATCCTCGAATTACATATCCACAGACTCATCTGAACTGCTTGCGCAAATACTTGATGACTAAAAGCTATATAATTCCTCAGAGACATTTTTTGCATCACTTATACCCAGCATCCATACGTGAGCCAATGTAAAATGGCTCCAGAATGTCAGATGGGAGCTGATCCAGTTGGCTAACGATTCCGAACAAGGGCTCAATGTCATAATAGTGGAGCTGAGGGCCCTTAGACTAATGACAATACAAAATAGGTATGTCTTGGATCTCCCGACAGCCATGGAAGGAAGTGTTTGCAAAAAGATCGGGAGTTCATTTTGCACATTCGAACCTCCCAAAGATGCCAAAAATGGGACATTGTCAGCCGTCATTGTCGCAGTGTATGAACTAGGGATGAAGATGAAAAAAGAAGCTGGAGTTACAGAAGAAGGTTGGTTGACCATGGCCTTCAGCTGGGTCCCATCCTGGCTTGGAAAGTTGGTGAAATGCTGGTGCACATCATCATTTTTATCTTGGTGATTTTCTGCACGTTCCAATTGGGTCTCTGGTGTTGTGCCAAAGCAGTACCTAATAGCGCAATGATGATGGTTTCTATTGGTAATACTAAAGCACCTTGTGATACAAGGAAATAGACACACAGACTGACCACCCCGTTCACCATATGGTCCCAATTCCAGTTGGAGATATAGTTAATAACCTATACCACACTACCATTGTTCCTCCCCCTGACCCTGAAAATTACAAAGAATTGTGGGTACGTTTGGCTGGAGGTGGAGGATGCATTTACAGGACATGTACACCTGAGCAATATGCGCAAGCAGTGGAAAACCGAAGACATGTGTGTAGGGCCTGGTTGGCGATAAAAAGAACGCCTGCATCGGAGGAAGCAATAAGGAGAGCCAATGAGCGTAAATATGGGGGAGGAGAATTAGTTACAGTAGAAGTAACTTAAGGGGGAATGTTGGGATGGAAATGAGTATATCCCACCCCCATAAGTGCTTTCAGGTAAGGCGAATCCCCTATGAGATAGCGTAGTGTATAAGAGGGGGAAGAACTGCACTATGAAACTTGGTGCGAAAGTATTATAGCGCGAACAGCAGATGCATGGCATTAGGAGACACATAGAAAGAAACGCCATTTTGTAGTTATGACAAAAGCACAGGCATGCATGAACGCGCTGCACCAGTCGAGCTCCACAGAATGATTTTACAAGGCCCATCATCATTATGGCAGAATGTATCCGCACCGCTAGAAGTCCACTTTCCCATGTCCCTTCACTGTTGCAAACATTTAGTGGAATGGCCCTGCAAGAGCGTGAGACAACACCAGGCTCCGCACAGTGCCCATTCATCAACACTAACCTGTCAGCAGGCCTCTAATCCCCACCCAGCCAGCCCAAAGCCAGCCCTACACCACTTACCTGACGCCCACACCCCTGCATGCCAGGATAAGTGAGCAAACCCCCCCTGTCCTAGCATAAACCAAGCGACCATAAAAGATCTAAGCACGTGCAACTGTTTTAACCCACAGCATAAAATGCGTCCTTTGTAACACGAGGTACAGGGTGGGATAAATTATAGATCAAAACCAGGGTGGAGACCTTGGGTGCGAGAGGAGCGGTATCAACGAAGCCCAGAATGTGTGGGTCAGTGCGACTACATTTCATTCTCCCTCCCGCTCGCACAATCACTGAGCCGCCCAGGTGCATGCCACAGTGATGTCTTATTAGGCTTAGCATGCTAGTTCAGATGTAACGCTGTATTTTATGAGTGAACTGACCTTCCCCAGACAAGATGAGCCCAACTGACCCACGTGGAGCCTGACCGACGGCGGAAGAACCAACCAATTGCAGCCTGGCATCCCATATGGAGCAGGATTATGCATACTGTCCACCCAATGAGCTGTGCTATTTTAGACCCTATACATGATGTTATCTATGACAATGTGGTCCCTTAGAAAGCACTGTCATGCCTTCTGAAGTCAGAACGCTCTCGAGCAGCAGAGTCATTTGCTGATATTTTGTATTCTGTAAAATTAAACCTTGTTATCCTTGCAAGCTATCTCCTGGTTTATTTCCGTAGAGGGTTGTATTCACTCTGTAGTGTGCGTTAACAGGTTTACTGATTTGTTTTAAGGCTTATTCACATATTCAGAAACCAAGGCAAAATTAAGCCATGTGCACTTGGGGATGCTGTGGGAAAACCAAGATGCTATTGTAGGAGCAGTGCAGTCCGTTCCATGTCATAGTGCACAGGCCATCAACAATTCACTAGTTCATTCAGTGGCTCGAGCCCCAAATCTTGTGAGGATGCAGTGGTTGGTGAAGGAAGTATGTTCCCCCTAGCGCTTTTGGCATGTTTCTAGCAACAATACTTTGTGGAGTATACAGCTGTATGACACATGATCACTGCATCATACATCTCACCAGATCTGTGTCGAGCGAACGCATCCTGCAGAAGCAGAGACACGCATTCGCACATGAGTACATTGACCAAGCAGTAAGCCATCTACCAAATGCCAAAACGATTGAATTTATTGAAATGCAGAAATGTTACCATGAGTGATACCGATATGTACTATATTATAGTGAGCACAATATTGTCTTTGTTAGGAAAGTATGTTAATATGCACCACACAGAGTGATTATGAGGTGTAGTATCTACCCCTTACTGGCCAACCTCCATGCCCAGGAACATAAAAAGTTATATCACCATAAAATTGTTTTCAGTAATAGTCTCTAGTTATTTTGATTTTGGTTTACCCTACTGCAAATATTAGGTGCAGCCAAAAAACAAATTCTATGACAGTGAAAATGGGAAGATTGAATTGAGGATAGATACGGGTACGCCAGTGCTTTGGCCACATTAAAATCTGCCAGGGGTCAAGTCCTAAAAATAAAAGTGGCGGGACTCATCAACAAACGCGATGGGATGTGGCGTTGCCAGAAATTAGCATATCGAGGTGAAATATGCACATTTCATTAAATTGGCATTGCATAACCACCAAAATTTCACAGGATGAATGGCATTTGCCTTTCATAAAATCAACACCCACACAAAACCAAGACAGGATATTTTCTTCTAATAGTGTTTTTCAAAATGTTAAAAGGTGTGCATGTTTTAAACTCCAAGAATCAATACCAATGTTTTCTCTGGAACTTGTAGTACTGAAAGGGCACATGTCACCTTTAGTTGTTTGTTATTTTTCATCAGGTTATATTGCGCAGTGGTGAAATGTCCGGCTAGCAAACATGACGACAGTGGTTCGATCCCCTAAATCGGCTTTAATTCATCAACTCAAAGACAACATTCAGAGTTTCTCATTTTAGCAGGGGGGAGGGGGGGGAGGACTGAGTCCACCCTCTGAAAAAAGTGGGTGGACTCTGTCCACCCGCGTGTTCCCTAGACTTGAGCCCTGCAACCTGCTAAAACTCGAGACACGCAGGCAGTGGAGAATCATGTAATGGTTCGGCATGTAAGTTACTTAATCGTAGGTTAATTCAGGCATTTTTCTTTGATTGGGGCTTCCCCAACATCCTGTTCCCTGCACTACTGAACCGCCGTCCCCCCCTACATATACCAACCATGAAGCCACTTACCAAGTTGGATATTTTTTTCACGAAACAAACGTATACACAAACATGACTACAGGACATGTGTAGCATCTGCCATTGACCCTTTCATACTAAGATTCAGATTTTGCATGAGTAATTTATAGAAGAAAGCTCTATGGCTAGTATTCACTCCACTCCCTTGTTTCATTAAAAACTAGCTAAATGTCTGCAGAGGTAGGAAAGGTTTACAAAGGTGGGTTATCAAACGGGTCTGAAAATCAATACATCTGCCTTTCATTGCTTCTCTGTAGATGGGTAATTTGATTGCTTTTGCTGGTGGTTTTAGTGTTCTATCCTGGTTAGCTTTGAACTGAAACCAACATGCGTCCAGTGATAGGAGTAAAATTGGTGCCCAGTTCCAATTCCGTTTAAGCAACAATGCAGCTGTTTATCCATTGCATGGGAATTGTTGTTATCTGTAAGACGGCTTGGATAATGTGCTTTCAATCAGTTGTGTTTATACTGTAGTATTATGTTTATTGTGCAATCATACATGAAAGAAATGGCCTAACTTATTATTAAATGCTTTTTTTATGGAGGGGCAGTTCAATGGGTGGATGAAGAGCTTTTTAATTTGTTAACCATGTTTGATAAAAAAGCATTTATACACGCATACAAATTCATTTTTAAAGTGCATGGAAAGAGTGGAAGTTTATATTATGCATCGAAACAGGAAAACCTCACTGTGAAAAACCAGAGTCCCTGAGGATCCCGTACTCAGGTGGCCAGAGAAAGACCATGACTTTTTCATCCAGACCCTGGGGGTGGAAAGGCAAGGGGGTACCACCTGGGTAGGGGGTCCTCACACCCATCTAACCCCTATCCCTGCTTATTTTATGGGAAACTACAGCTCCCATAATTCCTCCCCACTTTACAGTGACCACACTATTGAGCCGAGGAAGATGAGGAATAAGGCCAGAAGGATTACTTCTACCAACTTGCAATGGCTCTGTCCCTGTAATGAGGCCAAGCATGTAATCTTAACCATGTACACCTGCCACTTGTCAACAAACCCTGTCATGTTAAAAGGTGGCGCGCACAGGCAGCACTGAGCGAGGCTGGGTACGAGAAGGAACATCTCTGTCATGGCTGATGCAAACCAGGCGAGAAAAGTTGGAAGGATGAGGAGCTGATAGACCACTGTGGGGACCAAGGGAGAGCCAGGTGAGAATTCCACACTTTGGGGATGCAGTAAGCGTTTTAAAGCTGCAACCGAATGAGGGGAGGAAGAAACAGTCATGGTAATAGGAAGCAGGCCGTGACCCTTCCAGGTGAATGGCAGAGTGGGAAGGAGCAGAGGAGGTGCTGAACGTGGCCTTGACTGCGGCATGAAAAGCGTTGATGAAAGGATACCAATTAACATGACCAGTGAGTTATCGTAGGCAACAAAAGTCCAGTTTGTGTTAAAAAGCAAAAACGACTAACTTAAAAGTGGAAGGCTGCGCGTGTGCCGATAAAACGTGTAAGTGAAAGGACAATTGCTGAAATGTTAAAGGATTGAATACAAAGTAACAGTGGTCCTGCAAGGTGAAATCGCACATTCGAAGGGCTCTGTGAATGGTAACTGAAGGCAATAACGTAACCACAATCCTATACCAAAGTTGAATGAATGAAAAGCAAAGTATATGAAATCTGAATATGCAGAGAGGGCAAAGCAAATGAACTTGGAAAGAGGCCAAGAGGGCAAAATAAAATAAAGAGAGACGATAATAAGTAACTACAAGTGCCAAGAGGCATTGGTGTTGGAAGATTGTGAATTGTAGAATTGTGTAGGAAACTACAAGTAGGCATTGCTGTTGGAAGATTGTGAAATACAGAATTGTGTAAAGAGAGGTTGAAGTGGACATGCAGCGGTCTAAGAAAAAGCCTTGCAGTTTTGAAAGTCTTTGATGGTAAAAAGACATCCATGACAGAACATGGAGAAGTGAACCCTCACGAAGAAAAAGACAGGCTCAAGCCCGACAGAGAGAAGCCTGTGGAGCAACCGTGTGACAAAGTAAGGAAGTGGAAAAACAGGCTTGAGCCTGGTCAGAGGGAAGCCTGTGCAGAACTATGGGAAAGTTGAGAAAGTTAATGTGAAAAGAGAGGCAGGCTTGAGCCCGGCAGAGGGAAGCCTTTGATGAATTGCAGGAAAGTAAGAGTCAAAAGGGGAACTGTGTATTTCTGACAAGGCAGACTAAGCCTAAGGAAGTGTTTGAATTACCAGAAGCTTGTCCAAGCCTGAACTGTTGAATTGTACCAGTAAGCCAAAGCGTGCAAGACTGATGGAACTGTGCCATCCACCTATCCCTTTTTGGAAACTCTCTAGCCCCTGTGGTGCTGAACGTGGGGAAGGGAGTTATGATTGAAGCCATTCTGATATTTCATTTGAGATACTATTTTCTTTTTGTATTCCCTTAGTACATTTGTCATTTAGAAGGAGGGCAAGGTTAGGTTTCTTTAGTACAAGCCTTTTTATGTTGACGAGACTGACTTGGATTTATTTGTTTTTCATTTAATGGTTGAGACTACTCCCATTCTAGAGTTAGGGCCAGTTAGGAATTCTACCAACATACTAAATAAAGGTTTTCAAAACTTGTATCCATTGTGTCTGTGTCTAGTATTGATACCATACCTTCCTTACATCACCCTTTGGTAGCATGCGCGGGTATGGCTTGCGGTTGATTATAAAAGCATATATATTACATAGGCGTAGCGGAGTGTTTCGAGTGTGTTGCCTGGTGTCTGGCAGTCTCTCTGCCATTGCAGTCGAAAAGGAGGAGCTTCACAACAAAACACCCGACCCAGCCGGAGCGTAGCAGAGTGTTTCGAGTGTGTTGCCTGGTGTGCACTGGCGGTCTCTGGCGGTCTCTGGAGGACTCGTGGAGGCGGAAAAGCGGCGGTTGTCTCTAGACTCTAAGAGGATGCGGTGCCTGACTCACCGCCCTTGAGACCAACGACGTACCCACTCTCCGTCACAAAACAACACAGCTGGAAAGGAACACGGGAAGAGCACGATATGAGAGCACACAAGTGCTTAATAAGTACAACAAGTAACGAGCATAATAAAAAACAGTAAATAAATATTGTAAGTACTGTCAGGTTAGCTCACGGTTTCGAGCGACAACATTATTATCGGCAATGAGAGGGCTATGACGAAAGCAAACACATGCGCACAAGCAAAGCCAGGGCTGTCTGTGACGCGCGCTTCAATCAGAACTCACGATGATGAAATTGGAACGAAAAAACAGCCCTCTGCAGCCCCTGCGGAAGTCTTTGCGGTGTGTGAGTGTGAGCCCAGCACGGTATGCGACGCCGTGCAATTACACTCCAATAAAGAGATACCCACACATGAACTAGCTAGTGTGGTGTGGTCGCGGAGGTCACCTTTCCTTCAGAAGGTCTGCTTAGTACAAACAGAGTCCACATGGCGGCTGGTGAATCAACTGTACATACTAAATATATACTGGAACCCAACCCCCAAGTCCGATCACAAGCTTGAAGATGACATTATTGAAGCCTTAGGCGCAATTAGAATGGAAGACTTAAAGGCCCCAATCATACTAAATGGAGATTTCAATATGAAATTAATCGAAGTAGACCCACAAAAAATAGCGAGGACTAGCTGTGAGACTCTTAAAAATGAAAGCTGGCTAGAAGAAATGGCAAGCAGAAACCTTTCTATGTTGAATGGAGTAACAAGAGGGGACATACCGACACAGCCGACCTGGAAAAGGGGAAGTCAGCAGTCCATTATAGATTACATCTTTGCATCTGAGAATATTCTACAGGCAACGGTCTCTTTCAGAGTCACTAAAAACATGCAAAGTGACCACAATATTATATCAATGGAGTGGAAGTGGTGTAAAGGGGAAGAAAGGGAGCAGTGGAGATGTGGCATATCAGTGGTACCAGGGAGAAACAGATTAAGGATAATGAAAATAGATATAAAAGTAGTATCGGATCAACTGCTACCATCTCAAGAACAAGGGACAATTGAAGCATTGGAGTATCAACAGCTCATTGAAATATACAGAACCAAGAATAAGACCTCGCTAAGAAATCAAAACTTTTACAAACATAAGTATGATCCGGAGGTGGCGAAAAAAAAGAGAGAACTGAGAAAAACTCTAAGGGCGATTGTCGCTAATAAGGGCAAACTGAACCAAGGCCTGTCAAAAAAAGCAAGAAACTAATATAATAATTGGTGCAAAATACACACAGCAAAGATGGATCAAAGAGATGCTGAAACAATCATGAAGACCCTAAATCAAAGGAATTCGAAGGGATTTTGGGCGGTAATAAATGACTCAAGCAACTCAGAAAAGGCGATAATAACTAATATGGTGACGGAAAGAACATGGGAATGTCATTACAAAAATGTATTTAAAAGAAGGAAAGACATAAAAACACCAGAGATTCAAACGAAAGTACCATGGGATTTGAAAATAGACAGAGCGGACATCAAAACCTTAATTCTAAAGAGCAGTGCGTCGAGAGCCGCCGGACCCGATGGCATGTCGAATGCAGATCTTAAAGAAAATATCGAGGAATGGGCAGACTTCTGCGATATTTTGTTTCAAGCAATAATAAAGGAAGGAAAGATACCTACAACTTGGAAGTTGGGAATAATTGTCCCAATATTCAAGAAGGGAATACGATCCGAGCCGGCAAATTATCGACCCATAGCCCTTCTCGATGTTATAGACAAGGTGTTTGCAACCCAACTCCTCAACCAACTCACAAAATAGATTAATCAAGAAAAGATCTATGACGAGCGTCAGTCCGGGTTTGTGAAAGGAGTGGGCTGCAGCACAAATCTCCTAATATTAAATCTATTAAAAATAGACGTCATACGAACAGGTCAAAAAATATATCTGGCTTTCATCGACATGGCAAATGCATTCGATGGTGTAAACAGAGAAATCTTGTGGCGTAAACTAAAGGAGAGGGGCTGTCACGGAAGTTTAATTGCGGCTATTAAAGAACTCTACTCAGACACCTGTATTCAAGTAAGGTTGGACAGTGATGGAAATCTGTCCAAATCAATACCCACAGAGAGAGGTGTCAAACAGGGCTGCCCGTTAGGGGCGACCCTGTTCAACTTCTACATTTCAGAGGTTGGAAGTGCCCTGGCAAATGTGATTTCATTTCCACCAACCATCAATGGTTTCCAGCTGCACCACATCCTATACGCAGACGATATGGTGATTTTAGACCGTACGCCAATCGGTCTCCAGAGAAAATTGTCAGCTTTAGAGATCTACACAGACGAACTTGGGCTAGTAATAAACATTGCCAAATCTGAAATTATGGTCCTGGAAAACAAAAGAGGCAAGAAAGGCCACAAGCATAGATAAAGCTGGTTCGTGGGAACAAAGAAACTAGCCAAAGTACAATACACCAGGTACTTGGGTACAATGATCAACTCCAGTATAAATGACGAGCCGATGGTGAAAAAAATATTAAACAGCTGCAGACAACTAACTTCACAAGGACGTGTATTGCAGAAGAAATTTGGGAAATTCACATATGAGCCAGTGAGAAAATTTTACCAAAATATAATTACACCAATCCTAATTTATGGGGCAGAGAACATGTTCGGCTGTGACCACAGGATATGGTCTAGGTGAGAAGGATTCTTTTGGAAGAAAATTCTCCAAATACCTCAAAGCACGCCGACTGTTTGTGTCCTATATGAAGTAGGAATCTCCGCCCTGAACTCAAGGATAATGTGGAATAAGTTATTGCTCTTTCGGAAAACATATGAAGAAGCAAATCTACCACCTTTCAAAATCCTGATGGGAAACGAGGCAGGAAAAAGAATATCGGCCCTAAGAGACTGGAAATATCAATGTAGTCAGATCCTTAAACAACTGGGGACAGACAAGCTTTTACTATGGAACAATCCAGAGTATGTGAAGAGAAAATTGCTGGATCTAGACTGGAAGGAAATCGGGGGAAAAAAGAACTTTACAAAAATCCATGCTAAATCAACCAGAAGAAGCAAAAAAACGGAACACACCCCAGAAATATCTGGTTCTATCGCCATGTAAACGCCTTAGAAGACATTATCTGAAGTTCCGGCTGAACATCTTAGAAACAAAAGAAATTCTGAGAAATAGGCGTGTCATTCCGAGGGGCGATGTCCTATGCCGATTGTGTGGGAAGGAAGAAGAAAACTTAAAACATCTCATCCTAAATTGTTTTGAACTAAATGACCAATGCGAATTCTGCCTGGGAAAGGTGATGACAAACTATCGGACGCTTTCAGCAGAGGAATGGTGGAAACTACTGCACCTGACAGAAAATAACTCAGTGTGGATTGCGTTGACGAAATTCCTAGAGCTAATACAGAACTTCTTAGACTTGAGTCCAGTGGTCTCGAAAACAGAGGCCTATACGGAGATAAGTGAAGAGAACAAATTGGCAGACGAGATCCAGATTGAAGAGCAAAGGACCACCTTTGAAATCTCCACAAGATAGTCTTTTAAGGAGCTGACCGAAATAAGGCTAGAGAAGAGGTCATGTAAAGAAGAAAGATGTAGTGTTTTGTATGTGTTTTAAGTAACAGAAAATTCCTTTTTCAAAAGTTTGTACAAACTAAATGAAAATAAAAAAAATAAAAAATATATATATTACATATTGCACATAATTCATTTGTAGTGGTGATTAAAAGTGTGCCTATACATTTTCTAGCATATGTATAGGTTACCTAATTGAGAAATAAAAACCTTCGTCATAAACAGATTCTCTTTTGGACCATTTTCAAAAGGTTTTTATCGGATCCAGCGGTTGACCAATGTTTGTGTGTACATTTCCTGAACTGCTACGAAGTAAGTAACAGTGGTGAATATAGTGACCAATTGGATTTTCACCACTGAAGAAAATATGTGCAGACACATCAGATATGGCAAGCTACTGGTCAGGTGTCAAAATCCCATTTCTGACTGAAATACTGCCTAAATTATAGGAAAGTGTTGTCATACCTTCCGGTACAAAAGTACATTGAAAAGCAGGAAATTATCAATGATCAGACAAGCCAGGAGCAATGACACCATGCCAAGGACATGAAGGGGACCTACAGCAATCCGGTCGACTCTTTCCAACTACCAGGACGGTTGCATGCCATCAGTGAAACCATTAACATCAGTGTAGAGGTTACTCCCTCATTTGTATTTCATTCTATGACACGCAATTCTCATTTCCACTAAGCAACAGACAAAGTTGAACATCCAAGCATCACATCGTGGCTCCCCATCATTTATAAATGGGTGACTGAAAACCGTCACTGTCCGCAAAATGGAAATACTATTTGGCAACCAAATCAGATAAGACATGCTTTTGTAAATTGCCTTTAGCAATAGACGCAAAGGGGAACATGAACAGGCAGCACATGGGGCGGACGTAGCCTATGGAGGATTTGATAACTCTATGATTTAGGGGCTTAAAACATACACTACCGGGGGCACACAGCAAACAAGAATCTCAAGCACAGACTGCAGCTTATTTTGAGCCCTGGATCAGCTGGGTGCCTATGCTGCAGCAAATGACATTCTGTATGGGCCTGGAGTGAAGAGAGGCACCCGGACAGAGTTGAGATTGTGCCCCTCAACCCTATTAGACAATGAACCCAAAACACAGAACAGCCTAGATGGGGTTACATACTGTGAACTCCTGTAAAGGCACACTCACATGACTATTCATGAATGTGTTGTTGGCTGCCTATTCATAAGCATAAGTGATGCCGATTGACCATAGTGATATATGGAGGGCAGACAAGTGGCAAGCCAAATGGTCATTGTTGGAGGTGGGTAAGAAACGTGTGTAGTCACAGAGGGAGACTCAACTCCCACAATGGATAAATGCTGGAGGCCAGACCACCAGTACTGAGGAGAGGGAAGGCATAAGAGAAATGTTCACCTACCTCAAGCTGGGCAACAGTGAAATAAGCACTAAGTTAAACAGACTGGATTGCAAAGTGGAAATCCTACAAATGTGCTGCATCCTCACAGCACCTTGATTGGAGATAGCTAAACTCCCGAAGGTTACTGAGGCAAGAAATGAGAGCCTGGAAGGAAGATTGAGGTGCAACAATATTATGGCTGTTTCAGAGGCCTCAAATATCACCAATACGCAGAGGTTTGTGGAATCTACGATTAATTAAGTGTTTTATGTCACGCAATTATCCCCTATTTTTGTAATTGAGAAAACCCATCAACCCCTTGCTTAGAAGCTAGCCCATGGAAAACCTCTGCTCCCTCTCAATGCAGGAATTATGAACTACTATGACAGAAATATCCTGAGGCATGCACGTGAGAAGAGTAATATCGTTCTCAAACAGGACAACATTAGCGTCTGTAGAGAAGGAGCCAAGTACCTCTACCGGAAGTCCCGCCCCCATTCTGCCCATATGCTGGCAACCGAAAATTGCGACAAGCGCAAAGCCAGTAATGGTACCTATACCGCAAAGAGTCCTTGAAACAAAGTATCCATTGAGAAAACCCTATATGTATCCGCAGAGAGATTACAGTCTTCTGAAATTTCCAGAAGAAGTGTAAAAATGAATGAAAGAGAAGATTGGTGATGTCACATGAAGCACAAATGACGCACCCAGAAGAGATGCCAATGAAGAAAGAATATAGACCGTATAGAATCTGACATCTACCTCCCCACCAGTGGAGAGGGCAGGAGCCCCCACACCCACCCACCAGGAACGAGGACCCAGCGAGAAGGTCCCTGCACGGAGCACGCTGCACCCACGCAGCAGCCTGCCCCCCCCCCGCCTGCAGCCACCAACAGTTGCTACATCCAGCCCTGCCTGGGCACCCCATCATCTCCACGGCACCCCTGGCCCCCAATTTCTCCCTAAGACCGCACGCGCCGACATTTACCTTTTCCAAAATGTCGGGCGCGATGCGGCACGGAAACGAGGCTGAGACGCCTCCACGTTGCTAGGCAACGCGTGTTTGTATTCTTTTTAAAATACAAACATCCGCCGGCAGGCGGAAGAGCCGGCGGCCATCCGAAGGCCTCTTAAGGCCAGTCGAGCCTGTTTGCTCCTGTTTGCGCTCTGCGGCGCTCCTGGAACCAGCCCCACTCCCGACAGTGTGGAAAATCAGCCTTGGATCAGCACAAAAGGAGCATGGGACCCGCAACTCTGCCCTCCCTGCTCTAGGTAAGCTACTACTGCTACCGTGCCGCATAATCGACTATTAGTTGGAACCCTATACCTCCTTGTTCCCACACATAATGCAACTCCTCACTATACTAACTAAATTCGACTCTAGGTTACTCATTCACCCCCTGTGCATTCTGCTAGTGACCCATTGCCTGCGCACCCTGCTATGTTTTGTGCCTGAATTGCCAATATCAAATCTAGGTGACCCACTGCCTGTGCACCCTGCTATGTTTTGTACCTGAATTGCCAATATCAAATCTAGGTGACCCACTGCCTGTGCACCCTGCTATGTTTTGTGCCTGAATTGCCAATATCAAATCTAGGTGACCCACTGCCTGTGCACCCTGGTATGTTTTGTGCCTGAATTGCCAATATCAAATCTAGGTGACCCACTGCCTGTGCACCCTGCTATGTTTTGTGCCTGAATTGCCAATATCAAATCTAGGTGACCCACTGCCTGTGCACCCTGCTATGCTTTGTGCCTGAATTGCCAATATCAAATCTAGGTGACCCACTGCCTGCGCACCCTGCTATGTTTTGTGCCTGAATTGCCAATATCGAATCTAGGTGACCCACTGCCTGTGCACCCCGCTTGCGCCCTGATTACTATAATCAAATTTAGATGACCCACTGCCCGCGCACCCTACTAGCTACCCAGGCTGATGCTGTGTTTGCATTAGAGCACTGCCTGCCTGCACTGGATTATTGCTCCCAGTCCAGGTGCCTAGACAGCTCACTGAACTCTAGCTCTACCCACCCAGCACCCACTAATATAATGCTAGCACTCCTCACATTCATCATGTTCCCTTTTTGCATAGTCCCTAATGTTACACCATGCACCAGAGGACACTTCATCAAGGTTGGCGATGGATTAGTTAGACCAGGTTGTCCACGCCACTTCCCCATCCCCTGCCCCACCCCTTTCCTCCCCACACTCCCCCCTTTCCCCATACCATCTCCTCAGGCCCACACCATGCCCATCACCATCAAGAAGGCAGCAGCCTCAGACATCCCGTGCCTTAGTCCCAACCCGCCTACATACAATCACACCATACCCATCTGCATTAATGACACAACCACACCCATCCTGGGCATCGAAAGACTCAATAGACTCATGTCTAGAACCCAAAATGTCCCTACGAGCTAACTCCCTTACCACTTCACCCAATACACTGATCAAACCAAACACCACGCCCACCAACTTCCAACACATAAGATTCCACAACGCACCACTCAAACACCTAACCAATAACAAAACTGCTGACTCTTCCCCCATCAAAGATAACACACCACCCCCTGCCCCTACCTCCACCCTCAAAACTACACTCATCAATGCCCGCTCACTAGGTGCCCATGCTATAGATATCCATGACCTCATTGTAGACCAACACCTTGATATGCTGGTGGTCACTGAAACCTGGCTTCACCCAGCAGCAGGACCACTTCTAGCCCTTGCTATTCCCCCAGGATTCAGCATCCTGAGAACAGACAGGATAAATACCCAAGGAGGCGGAGTTGCCATAATAGCCAAAACCACCCTGGAAATCAGAGCATGCCCAATAGAACAGATACAAGGTTATGAACTCCTACTAGTCAAGTATACCTCCAACCCCAAAAGCACCACCAACCTACTAGTGGTGTACAGATCACCCAACAAAAACACACACCCTGACTTGGACATCCCACTACTCCTAACGCCCCTCATCAAGCCTAAAACCAAATGCATAGTCCTCGGTGACTTTAACCTAGGATACAATGACCCCCTCGACTCAGAAGCATCTACATTTTATACAGCCATGTCAGAGATGAACTTCATACAACTGGTAGATAAACCCACCCACTCAAAAGGAAGAACCTTAGACTGGCTTCTCACTCTTAATTCTCTAGTCACCATTGACTCCATCCTCCCACTCAATTGGTCAGACCACTATGCAATTAACTTCACCATAGACAATGCCAGTACCGAACACATCACCCCTAAAAAACCAGAAACATTTGAGACTAGAAATATCAAAAAGCTCTCTTCCGACAAACTCACTCCAGCCCTGCGTGCCTCATTTGCCCATATGGTTCTAGGCACCAACAACCCCTCCTATCTAGCAGAACAATACCAACAATCCCTCACCCAAACCATCGACCTACTTGCACCCATCACCACTAAAACCCGTAGACCTGATAAACGCTCCTGCTTTTGGTTTAATGAAGAACTTATAGCCTTAAGACGCACTAAAAGATCACTTGAACACCTCCATAAGAAAAACAACACCCCAGAATCGGCATTAGCCTTCGCTGAAGCCAACAAAACTTACAAATCAGCAATAATCACTCAAAAAGCCAATGCCTTCAACCTCCGCATTGCTAACGCGTCCTCAGACAGCAAAGAACTCTTTACCATTCTTACAGAGCTCGAAAACCCCTGTCAAATCTCAGCACCTTCAAACGCTAGCAAAGACTGGTGCACCATTCAAAACGCACTCTCATCCAAAATCCTCCTACTACAAAACAAAATCGATAGTAAAAAAACACACCTAGCTGACAAAACTCCACCCACCATATCAACGACCATCTCAAACGCCACTACTGGTCCCCCATTCCAATTCTCACCAGTGACTAACAAAGAAGTTTTCGACACTATAATGAAACTCAAAGCCTCCAACTGCAAGGAAGACCAATTCCCATCCCATCTAGTGAAACTATGCGCCCCCACTCTCACACCCATCATCACTGAATTCATTAACGCCTCCTTCCTCACAAACACAGTCCCCACCAGTATCAAAAAAGCTTGGGTGACACCACTTCTAAAAAAACCTTCCATGGATCGAACAATACCCACTAACTACCGACCCATTACAACGGTCCCATTTCTCCTAAAAATAATCGACAAAATAGCATACTGCCAAATTCAGAACCACTTGGAACAACATCACCTACTAGGAGACCGCCAGTCAGGTTTCCCTCCCAACCATAGCACAGAGACAGCCCTCCTTGATCTGAAGATCCAAATGGATGCCACCAGAGAAGCAGGTAAACTCTGCCTTCTGATGCTCTTGGACCTCTCGGCGGCCTTCGATCTGGTTGACCACGACAAACTCTGTAACACTCTAGCAAACAACTTCAACCTAGCTCAGAACGCTACCAACTGGATCAAATCCTTCTTGGCCTCATTCCTCTCACAGGCAACCATGAACAAGACTCCCTCCTGGTTAACCAAATCTACTCACTCATCCAAAACTGGATGGCTAACAACAGCCTCTGTCTCAACGACGACAAAACCGAGCTCCTCATACTAGGCTCCTCCAGCAAAATCAACACCCTTGAGCCCGCCTTTAAATCATTCACCATCGATGGAACCATAATCCCTGTTCTTAAACAAGTCAAGACCCTCGGCGTGTACTTAGATGCCACACTTTCCATGTCTAAACAAGTAAACACATTAGCCTCATCCACTTCCTACACCTCTAAACTCATCTCCCTCAGCCGTAAATTCCTCTCTACCAGCATCTGTGTTACTCTAGCCAGAGCACTCATACTGTCTAAGCTAGACTATTGTAATACCTATTCCTTGGCACCTCCAAAGCCAACATAGCTAAACTTCAACTCATGCAAAACAAAGCCCTCAGAGCAGCTCTAGGCATCAAAAAATCTGAACATATATCCAACACCAGAAGAGACCACCACTGGCTCCCCATACAAGCCAGAATTCTATTTAAAACCCTGAGCATCACCCACAAATGCAGGGCTAACAAAGCGCCCAAATACCTCAACACCACAGTCATGATGAAGCCCCAGACCAGACTCCTCAGGTCCAACAAAAACACCTTCCTTGAAACCCCCCAGATACAAAAGAGAGAAAGCAGGGGGCAGCAGCTTCAAAACACTGGCCCCCAGACATTGGAATGTGCTACCTACCCACATTATGAATGAAACCTCATTCCCCAAATTCAAAAGCCTTTTGAAGACTTGGCTCTTCAACAAGTTCTAACTGAACCAGTGCACTAATCCCCTCCAATCAACTATTTTACCTAACTGCTTTGTATATTAGTGTATATTATTGATTCCTATTATTGTACATTTTTGATTGTTATACTTTTACACCTCTATGTTTATTCTAAGATTGCATTATCCCATTGTCTGTAACTACGCCGTGATACCTCCGGGTCTGGGCGTATAACAAATGTAATAAAATAAAATAAAATAAAAATAAAGAAGCGAATTAAGCAACATTTCGGGAGCAAAATGAAGATTGCACATGCACATGCAAAGAAGCACTGAAGAAAAAGCAAAGCCATTTTACAAATGTACAGGCGCAGTAACCCAAATAGACGAAGTAATCATAAGGCTGGCTACGCAGTGAACAGACTGCAGAAGATGCGCCAATGTATTACGCAGCCACGCTAGTGGCCGTGTAGTTATGGTTAAGTTGCTGTTTCCATATGAAGAGCACTTTTTGGGCGGCTTATAACTCTGCTCCCCCTGGACGAATCCTCACCAAACATTGCAAAAAAAGTATATGGGGCACTCTGAATTATTCTGCAAAGTTTGGTGATGTTTAGTGCAGGCGGCCACAAGTTATGGGAGGGGGGTCTCAAAACGTATTTTTTTCCCTCAGACTGAATGGGCGAAAAACTTTGCGCACGCCTACAGGTCAAACCGTTGGACGGATTTTCACCAAATTTGCAGTAGGGGCAGGGGCTTGGTCCCGAAAGCGTGCTTTAATAAATTTGGTGACAATCCATCCAGTACTTTCCTTTAAAACGACCAAAAAATAGGTCTACAAAAATTAGTGATATCTATGTCCGTTCCGCAGTCACATTTCCCTGTTCGCTCCGTGGACAAGATACCGATTGGCCAGGGCGGTGGCGTCATGACTGCGGACACGCAACGTCTTTGCCGATTGGCTACAGCGAGCCATGATGTGCGTCAGAATGTGTGGATGTGCCCGACATCTTGGATCCGAAGACAGCGTGGTCGATACCAGAGGCGAAATGCTGTTTCGGAAACTGTTTTGCTCTACTACAGTGCGTGGGGAGGATCACAGAGTAAGAGATGGGTTAAATACTGTACTTGTTTGGGCGGCAGGTGTTAATGATGTATTTTCCATTGCCGCCTTGTTCAGGATGTTTGTACGTGCAGAAAATGAAGGGTCTAATAAGGGTAGTATTTCAGTCCGTGCTGTGTACAGGCACCTTGAAAATGTTCGAAGGACAAGCGTGGTGTTAGTGACCATTGAAATTGAGTACATGGAGTTATTACATTACATTTTCCTATGGGTCTGTTATTGATTAGTACGCCACCATGGTTGTGACATGATGCGGTGGTAGTGGGCAGGGCCTAGAGTCTTGGATGCATGGCTGTAAGTTGTAGGCCATACTTCCAAGACTCTAGGCCCTGGCCACAACTACCACAACTGTAGTATTGAGTATTGATTACATGGTTGCGGGGAGTGTGTACAGTGTTGGGTGCATGGCCGAAGAACAAAGTTATACGCGCTGGAGGTATAAGCCAGTACACACCCACACATTGTAATATCTATGGACATAGAGCAAGGAGTGCAGTCTCTGGCCAGAACAAGTGAAGCATACCACACCTATTAATACACCTGTACTACTGCACATAACTGAGGTGGTTGTGGGCAGGATGTAGAGTTTTGGTTGCATGGTTGCAGGCCGTAGCCCATACACTATACTCCTAAAACCCTAGCCCTGGCCAGAACCAAAACATCATATTACAGCAATGCATACACCCGTACTATAGGTTAGCATGTCAGATGGTTCTGGGGAGGGTGTACAGTACCCAGAAGCAACCTTATAAGCAGTGCAGTTATAAGCCAATGTACACCTATACATTCAAATA
Organism: Ambystoma mexicanum; assembly: GCF_040938575.1. Taxonomy (NCBI): domain Eukaryota; kingdom Metazoa; phylum Chordata; class Amphibia; order Caudata; family Ambystomatidae; genus Ambystoma; species Ambystoma mexicanum. Next base: position 1,153,482,669 of record NC_090933.1, read on the forward strand.
TCTGTGGACATATATCCAAATCTCTAGGTCCTGCCCACAACCACTGCAGCATATTAGACAGGCACGTTAGTGGCTGTGTTGTTATGGTGGAGTTTCTGTTTCCATAGGAAGAACACTTTTTGGCTGCCTTATAACTATGTAAGTTTGATGATGTTTGGTGCAGGGGGGCGAAAGTTATAAGGGGCAGGGTTTCTCAAAATGTCTCTTTTCCCCTTAGACTGAATGGGGGAAAAAATGTGTGCCCGCAAACATGTGGCTCATTCCCTGATTGGTTGTAGAACAGCGTGAAGTAAGTCAGCTTTCTTCGGTGCCCCCCCTATCTTTTATTCATGTTTTAGTGTACACGGATATCGCCAGAAACACATCCCAAACAAGACCGCATTGCACTTGTCACACTCATGTAATAGTATTTCAGAAGGTGACCTTTGAGGGGGGCGGAATGGGATGTGGAAGCACAAACTGAAAAAGTGGAGTTTTCTAGTCCCCAAAGTGATACGTTTAAATGGAAGTTCGTGCTCACTGTACCACGACCAATTACTGCGTGTGGGTTGAAATGATTTTGGAATAATATTGCCGTCAGACTGACGTCCTAAGATTTGAAAACTAAGGCCACCATCTGCAGTGTTTGCTGAAAACAGCGCTTCTGGAGGTGTATGGGAGTAGCGGTTCTCATAATTGGATTTCAATATGTTGCTTCAAAGAAAGAATGTATTTGGCTTCTGAGTGAAGGCCACATGAGTTGCTTTTTTGGTTGAACACTCAATACGCCTGCGCATCCGAGTGAACGTATAAGGGGCAATTGTTTTTTGACCTTGAGCAAAAGGGAAACTTACTAGCAATTCACGGAATGAAAGGGTCGGAAAAAATAGCAATTGATAAGGTTATGTTTTTTAAAAGTTTGTAAGGAACATACAATATCAGTCTACGAAGATTCTTTGATGCTAATACATTGGTGTCTGACTTGCACAAAAAGAATGGAGGCAGTAAATGTTATGTAAGTTTACTTTTGGCCACTCTACAGCGAGCCACGCTTTATTGTTACATTACCGCACATCTAATTGTGCCACTATAATTGCTGTATTATCTTTCTGCGCTGTTACATTTTTCCTGTAATATTGCAGAGTGCACAGGTTGCACATTTGTAGGGTATGACTGCACTCATCCTTTTTTAGCATTAATAGTTCTTGTTTGAAACATTAACTTTGTCCACATAGCTTTGTTTATATCTTTGCATGTTTTTTTGGTTTTCTTTGAAATCACGAGACATAATTTATTTTTAATTGTCCATTCTTTTTCATTTCATAACTGAATTATCCTCTTCCTGTGTAGTTGGCATTTTTTTACTCTTACGGCGCATGCAAAATCTCGGCATTTGTAGCCTCCTACTATAGGTACACATGGACATTAGTAACATTTTACTAAAATGTCATGTTGAACACGTACATTTGTGTAGTACTTTGCACATTATTTGTGTCTTTTTAGAAGTTTTTTGGTTGAGGTTGGTTATTGACACGTATTTTCTGTAACCTTTCCTGCCTAGGTAAATTTTGGCCTACTGTGCGTGTGATTGGTTTCCAAACACCGAGTGAGGGCTTCTTCGGACAGAAAATACAACTGCTGGTGAGCGGTTGCCTGTCCATAATAATAATTGTGGAATGACACTGAGCCCGCTTTGTCCGTACGCTGACCTCGCAATTCGGAGCAACGTCACATCATTTATGGTGCTGTAGGCTCAAGGTCATGACGACTTCTGGGAAATCACTGTGGAAACAACGCGACTGCTTCCACGAAGACCCCAAAAATTTTGAATCTGAAAAAAAGAACGTGTTCCTCATATTCAACATTTCCAATGCCGTCCTTACAAGCATTGTTATGATTGCATTGAAAATGGGATTACTCCGATGGCCTCTGCCAGTTTGTTTTTAAATAAACCTACTTTGCAAACTCTAAAATGTTCACGTTTTCTTCTACAGTCCACTGTATTATTTCCAAATGTAAGTTATTAGGTTGTACGTCGCTGTATGTTTATTTACAGGTTCTGCGCACGTCACGTACTTGTGCTTTTTGCAGCCTACCATGGAAAGGGAAGAGGGGCTATGTATGCAATAACCGCCTTCCTTTTCTATGGCGGCCATCTTGAAAGATAATTTTGTATTGTAATCCGAACTGGCAGAGCCGCCCCGGATTAAAACAAGTAATTGTCCTTTTCAGTAGCACACGGTACTGCTTTGCTAATTTAGACTATTACTGGCAAAGATTATTGCATCTATGTATTTTACTGAGAAATATGCAGTACTTGGAGTGTATGCACATTTTTTTTTTATTTTTCATTGCACTGTGAAAGGTCGTTATTATTAACGCATTATTATCTTTGTTTACGGGTGGCTTTATTTTTTGGCACGGCAGGCAATAATGCAATTTGCGAACGGTAGTGAGCAAAAAGGCAACAAACAGTAATATGGGTCGGTAGATGTACGGCAACAAATTTTATTCGTTTGTTATGTGCAAGGTAGCGCCGCTGTTTCTTATGCTTTCACATTACACCACTGCTGCCGTTTCTTAGGGAGGAAGGATGTCTTTAGCTGATGTCTTTTTCAGATAAGTACAACTTTTGCTACCGATATATAATGTGTAGTGCATTGGTAATCGCTGCATACCAATAGGTGTTGGCGTTGTGTACAAAATGTTGAAGGTGGAGGTTCCTACATGAATATAAAATCTATTTCCACACTGCCAACGAGGCGTAGATTGTACAGTTAAGTGTGTACTGATTCTGGGACATGTCATGGTGCTGTACGCCATCATACTTTCATGTGGCATTCTTCGCAAGGTGTATACTGTTTAGCAAACGATTATTACATTGCCCTACTGAAAATCTGTGACATGCAGTACAAAATTATTTTCTTAACAAGACCTTACACTTAAATTGTTCTACTAAAAACCCATACAATTCACTAAAATAAAAACATTGTTTTTTTTGATCAAACACTTTTATTGGTTTTATTACATCATACAAGAAAAAACAGTGACCCTGAAGGGTCCGACCATCAATAATAACATAAACAGTAAAGAGTGTATGGTCCGTTTTACAACATCTTGAGGACACATTGTCAGCGTTATGCACATTCTTGCTCTGCCATCACATGCTGGCCGTCGGCCTAGTTCCTACTAAAGAATTTCATACTGCATTCTCCCACTTTTCCCAGATTTTCCCCGCTTTCCTAGGACATCCCCTGGCCGCATATACCCTTCGCTCCATCGCAATGCATGCTTCCACATCATCCAACCACTGTGCGTGCACAGGGGTAACGCTCGAGCCCCACAGCCTGGCAATGTTGCGCTTAATCAGTGCCGTGGAGGTTGCAAATAATAGTCTATCGGAGCGAGACATTTCACCCTCTTCCTCCACTCCCAACAACATCAGCTTTGGATCTCTGAGCACAGTTCGACCCAAATTCTTACTGAGTGTGTCACAACAGTGCTGCCAGTATGTCGTGATGTGTGGGCAATCCCATATGATGTGAAAGAAGGTGCCCTCGTTTTGAAGGCATCGCAAGCAGTTTGGGTCTGTGGTCTTGCCCCATCTGTATAACGCTACCCGCGGGTAATATATTCTATGCAGGATTTTGAGTTGTACCAGGCGTAGCCTGGCCGAGATGGCCGTATCTCTTGGGTACATTAGGATCGTTATCCAATCTTCGGGCAATATCGCTCCCACATCCCTCTCCCACTTAGACTTTAGGCTTGAAAGCTCCGGCGTGGCAAACGAGGTGAGGACATTGTACATTACTGAGGTAATTTTGACATCTATGCTCTCCAGAACCAGGTTTCTTTCTATGGGGGTGCAGTCCGCCATATCTCGTAGTGCAGGTAAATGCTGTTGTAAAGCATGACACAATTGCACATGCCGATATCGGTCTGTGGCGGGCAGATTAAAATCCTCCACTAACCTCTCAAATGTCACCGGACTCCCCTCCCGGAACACATCTCCTACTTTGGAAATTCCCGCAGCCACCCAGTTCCGCCATTTTGGAAGTTTGCCCAGTTCCGGGATATTTTTGTTCGCCCACAGTGGCTGTACTGGTGTGGTTCTCCCCTCCCAGTGTATGTGCTTGTGTGCCTCTTCCCAGACTAGCGTTCGGTGATTAGCCATTGTTTTATTACTACTGCTGTTAGTTTTCCGGTATAGGGATTCTAATGGGGTTGTGCTGGTCCCATCGAGAGTATCGAATTTTATGTGGGGTAGCGAGGAATCGCCGTGTAGGAGGTCGTTTATCACCGCCATTTGACTCGCCCAATAGTATGTCTGTATACGCGGCAATCCTATGCCTCCCTCCCAGATGGAGCGCTGCAGGATGTGGAGCGCCAGTCTTGGGTGTCCGTTATTCCACAGGAGTTTCCGAAGGATCCTGTCAATTCTGTGAAACTCTTGTCTGGGGATGTGTAGCGGGGCATTTTGGAGTATATACAGGAATCTAGGTAACGCCAACATCTTGAATAACGCTGCTCTCCCTAATAGGGTCAGTGGAAGGGCGTTCCAGTGTTTGACGTCATCCGCAAGGCGATTAGTGACCGGGTGGAGATTCTTCTCAACATACTCGGCCAGATTCGTCGTTATCTGTACCCCTAGATAGCGGAATTGGTCAACTTCTATGCGAAATGGGCAGTCCCGTAGTTCAGCGCTGTCCACCTCTCTCATTGGGAATAGTGTGGACTTCGACCAGTTCACCTTCAACCCACTAAAGGATTCATAATCCTTCAATATACCAATCACCACTGGGCACGAGACTATGGGGTCCGCTAGATACAAAAGCAGATCATCCGCATACAGCGAGACCCTATCCTCCCAATTTTCTGTCCACCGGAAGCCCTTCCATAGTCGAGATTCACGTAATAGAATTGCCAGTGGCTCTATGGCCAGCGCAAAGAGCATTGCAGACAGGGGGCACCCCTGTCGTGTTCCCTTGCCCAGTCTGAACGGTTGCGAAGACCAACCATTTACTCTGGTCACAGCTTCAGGGGATTCGTATAGTAGTTGTACCCATCCCAGGAACTGGTCACCGAAGCCCATTCGGCGCATTATTTCCCACAATGCTGGCCAGTGTACCGAATCGAAAGCCTTTTCAAAATCTATTGCTAGCAGGGCTAGGGGGTCCCGCAATAGGGGGGATTTTTCAATCGCAGTGTGCAGTCGGTGGATATTCATACGCGTTGACCGCTGGGGCATAAAGCCACATTGGTCAGGGTGTATAAGTGATGAGATAACTTTCTGCAGGCGGATTGCCAATGCTTTCGCCAGGATTTTGGTCTCGGTATTAAGTAATGAGATGGGCCTGTATGAGCTACACCTCTCTGGTGGTTTATCTGCTTTGGGGATCACCACTATAGTGGCCCTTCTTAGGTCCGGGGGAAGCTGCCCTTGCTCCCTCGAGTGAGTGTACATATGCAAGAGATGCGGGATTAACGCACTCGGTTCCACCCCCTTCCACGTCTCTACCGGGAAGCCGTTTGGTCCCGGAGTTTTCCCAGGATTTAGTTGAGACATGGCCGCCCCAAGCTCTTCCTCGGTAATGGCTGCCTCAAGCAGCCCTCTTTGTGTGTCCGTTAGGCTGGGTAGGGTGATCCCGTTCAGCACAGAGAGATCAATGGGGGCTTCCGGCGACCCATAGAGCCCTGCGTAGTATTTAGCGAAGCCTTCTGCGATCGCCTGGTCTGTCCACAGCGGTTCTGAATTGTCGGGTTTGATCATCCTGACCTGTTTGTGCCCTTCATCCCTACGTTCCAGCCAGGCCAACATTTTACCCGCCTTATCGCCTGTCTCATATAATCTGGCTCGCATTGTGGCGTGTGCCTGTTTGGCATTGTCTAAGGCTACATTGTGCAGTTTTTTTTGGGCCAGGATTAAAGCTCGGTTCGTTTCGGGCAGGTCTCGCGCCAGATGCGCACTTTCTGCCCGTTCCACCTGATCTTCCGCTTCGTGTAATTTTTGCATGTGGGCCTTTTTTTGCGCCGCTATCCAGGAGATGATCTCTCCCCGCAAGACCGGCTTGTACGCTTCCCATAATAAGCTCGGGTCGTCTACTGACCCAGCGTTCAGCTCGAAGTATTTGGTTGTGGTTTCTTGTATTCGCTCAACTAGCTCTGGGAAGCCTAGATAATAATTGTTGAGGCGCCATGAGGGTGGGGGAATGGGTCGTGATGTTGATAATTCCATTAGTAGGGGAGAGTGGTCAGAAATGCCGCGTGGAAGTAGCGCGGCACTAGTTACCCTATGTATCTCGGTGGTTGGCACGAAAAAGTAGTCTAACCGGGAGAGGGAAGCGTGCGCGCCCGAATGAAAAGAGTATTCCCGCTCCCCCGGGTGAAGGTCCCGCCACACGTCTCTCAGGCCCAGTGCTGATATGAAGGAGGCTAGCTTGGTGTGTAGTTCAGGATTCCTGCCCCTTAGGTGTGTGCGATCCATGCCCAGGTTCATGACTTCGTTGAAGTCGCCACCAAGGATTAGTGTGTCTGAGGAGTCCTGTGCTATCCGGGGAGTTATGTCCTCTATGAGACTTGGCAGCAGCGCGGGTGGTGCGTACACGGCTATTATTGTTATGGTTCGATTCCATAGGGATCCTGTCATGTGCACGAATCTGCCCCCCCTGTCCTGTGACACACTGGATAGAGTCAATGGCAGCCTTTTGTGAATCAGTATGAGGACCCCCCTGGAGCCCGTGGTGAAACCTGAGTGTAGTGCAATACGATAGTGGCCTCGTTTAAATAGGTTGCATGTGGAACCCGCTAGATGGGTTTCCGTGAGCATCACCACATCCGGCGCGTGTCTGTTTAATGTTTGGGTGACAAGTTTGCGTTTAATCCCACTACCCAGCCCGTTGACATTCCACGTAAGAAAACGCAATGTTCTCGTATCATATCTGTCGTGCGTCATCTGGCTGGGGAGCGGGTTGTTGTGAAGCAGAATGTGTGGGATTCCGTGGGGATGCACGCGCTGGTGTTTCGCTGTGAGGCGCAAGCGCGTGAAAGTGGTTGTGTACTGTTGTCGGACCATACATGAATAAAATTTAAAACGAACCTGAAAACAAGCCTCCAAACACGGGAGTAGATTCTTCCTCCCATCTGTTCAAACATTTGTTCCCTTGGGGGCATCTACCGCCCCGGTTGTGTTATCTATCCCCCCTCCCTATACTCCCACCCAACTTGGAGTATCTGTCGCCCGAAGTTTGAACCAGAACAAATAAACTTTAAACTAAGCCACAGTCAGTGGCCTTTGCACCATATAGCTTACGCAACTGTCCGTGGTGCTGTCGTGGGCTTCCTCGGTGTTAGACTTTGCCCGTGGGGTGGGCGGCCGTCCGACCACTGGCCTGGTTGCAATCCGTGCGTTGACCTGCCCGGGGAGGGGGCACAAGTTTACTCGATAGTCCAAATCCCAGTATCGTAGTTTCGTGCTCCGTGTTGTTCCCGTGTTGTTCCCCAGTTCAAATATTTCCCTGCGGCGGATTAGCAGGCTGTTGGTGCTGTTGTTGGCCTTGCTCCGGTGGGCGCTCCGGTCGAGGGCTGTTGCGTCTGCCTCTTCTTCTCTCCTCCGCATTCCAATCCCCTTCTATGTGCCGCTCGGCCCAGTTCCATGCCTCTCTGGGGTCGGTAAAGTGCACTGACGTGCCACCGTGGAATATTTTGAGCTGGGCCGGGAAGATCAGACCATATTTGACGCCTGCTGATTGTAAGCGTCTTTTAAGCGGGTCGAATGATTGGCGTGCTTTCTGGACTTCTTTGGTGAAATCGGGGAAAAAGGCTATTTTGGATCCGTTAAATGTGACCATGCCCTTCGATCTTGCTAGCTGGAGTACCGTATCTCTGTCTCTGTAATTCAGAAACCTGGCAATCACTGGGCGTGGTGGGGCCCCAGGTATCACTCTGCCAGTCGGAATGCGATGGGCTCGTTCAATAGAAAAAAATTTAGAGAAAGCCTCTCTGTCATAAATGTTCATCAGCCAGTCCTCCAGGAAAAGCTCCATACAATCCCCTTCGGCCTTTTCGGGCAGGCCGATTATGCGGACATTGTTACGTCGGGATCTGCCCTCGCTATCGTCCACCCTTGCCTCCAGGGTCTTTATCCGTGCTAACATGTTCGTCACTTGCCTGTTGACGCCACGTAGGCCATCCTCGGTTTCAGAGATTCGGGCCTCCGCCTCAACCGTTCGGGCGGTCAGCTTCTGGAGGTCGTGCCGTAATAGGGACACATCTGCACCGATGCTGTCCATCTTTTTCTCCATCGAAGTCCTGGAGCTGGTGATGGCACTCATGATATCTTTCAGGGAAATGTTATCCATGGGGTCCGGGGTGACCGGCGGCGTTCTCTCTGGTGAGCGGGGTGCTGGCATCGCCGCGTATTGCTCGATCCTGCTCTGGGTGGACGTTTTCCTGGGTTTCTCCTTGCCCATTCTCTGTCCGGCAATGTGTTGGTACAATCTACCGATGTCTAATCCCAAACGTAGGGGGGCAGCCGGTGTTGACGCACTGCGACCGACTGTGTCTGTGCCGCTCTGGCTCTTTCCACGAGCAGCCCCGCTCTTAGCAGCTCTGAGGTTCCGTCTTCGCAGGCGGGAGTCGCAGCTCCGACCGGGGGTCTCTCGCCCGTGGGGGGAAAGGCCCGTTCACCAGCCCCTACTGCTCCGGCTCCACCTCTCCTTACCACATCGCTGGATGTATCGGACCACGGCCAATAGGTCTATGTCACCGTCGCCCGGCCCGGATTTGCGTGCCCCGGCCTTCGGTCGACAATTAGTGCGCGGACATGGCGGCCATTTTGAGTTCAACACTTGGTGCGGGTCGTGTCGCTTCCACACGGTCTGGACGGTGAATCCGTACACCGATTTGTGTCGGAGCGCCGCGATTCGGTGCAGGAGAGTCTCTCCCACCGCTGGGTTATTTCGGATTTCGCACGAAGATATATTTTGTCAGGATTTCGCAGGATGGAGCCAGTGGTGCGGGAGCAGCGCGAGCTCACGTCCTCATCGGATGGCTGCTAGCCACGCCCCTCGATAAAAACATTGTTAAGGGGACGTTATGGTTAAGCTGCGATACTAAAAACCTGTGAAATTCACAAAAAGAAACTTTACAAATGTGACATAATACAAACGTGACATTATGTTTCAAAATAAAACTGAAACCCTCCTGAAATTTGCCAGTTATGGTACGCTAAGCAACCATAACTGCCCACACCACTGTGCACTGCTAATACTAACACCCAGGACATCAAAGATAACATCACATATGTCATTGATGACATCACTGATGACATCATATGTGCATTTACTTTTCAGATGAGGGGTTGTGCATGTAATTTTGGCAAAATAGTATCAGGGATTATCGGGACATGCATAATAAACTACATATTTCATCATGCAATGTAGTGTTCTAAAGAAAATTCCATCACAGGGTTCTTTCTAGTACAGGAACCTACTCATACAGAAATGTAGGTATTGGCAGCAGCATACACCACAGAGGTTGTATAATAAAACGGTGAATGCTTCTGTATGAAACCTTTCTGGTCTGTGAAACATGTATTAAGTTGCTAATAATGCATCAGTTACTACATATTTCTAGTAATACACACAAAACATAAATAGACTACAATGCATACAAATATGGGGCTATGCGGTTTATATATGGAGAGTAAAGTAAGCAAACAAGAGGCAGTATCAGTAGCAACTGTGTATAATGTACATGATAGTATTCACGCACAAAAATTATTGCTGTGTTTCAGGCCTGCTTCTTCCCCTATATATGTACATCATAAGATGCGATTAATTTCTAAGGAAAGTATATTAAGAACATGTGAGAATAGCAATATCTATAAATGTAATACCTTTTGAAAGTTAACTTTCCGACTGTCAGCAAATAAAACCACCTGGCCTAGATGTGGCAGTGAGCAAAAACGAAGGGGCTACAAATGTGATGTTATCAGTGATATCATCAATGACATTTGTGATTGGGTGTTAGTGTTAGCAGTGCACAGTGGTGCGGGCAGTTATGGTTGCTTAGTGTACCATAACTGGCGAATTTCAGGGGTTTTTCGGTTTTATTTTGAACCATAATGTCACATTTGTATTATGTCACGTTTGTAAAGTTTTTTTAGTGAATTTCACAGGTTTTTAGTAGCGCAACTTAACCATAACGTCCCCTTAACAAAGTTTTTTTTTAGTGTATATATATATATATATATATATATATATATATATATATATATATATATATATATATATATAGAGAGTAATGTATAGAATCTAGATGTTCCACAACGCATTTTTAGCAAACTTGGACCCCATGAATGAAAGGGCTGGACGTGTGGTGCAACTGAATAGAATAGCTCATGGCGAAGGAAGATTCGAGAAACACTAAAAGTACCAAGGTTTCTTCATTTAATAGCATTAAAGTCAACTAAGGAGCTCAAAACATGGTCTCTAGCCACATGGTCATATGAAAATAGACTTTGGGGTGAGCTACACCGCAACCAGAAGATAAGGCCATGCCTTCACTCCGTTTTATTCTCAGGCACAGCGAGCCTTCACAAGGCCGAGTTCAAACGCATTATTGAATGGCAAACCGCAAGAGTGATGATGGATGTTGGGCTCATTGGGTGGGGAGGCATGTACAAGCCAACCCCCCAGCACCTGGGGTACCAGCTTGCGTGCTGCTAGCGAGTGGAATATTCCAGAAGGGTACTAGCGTGCCAACCAATTGTAGAGGGCCACGTAGCAAGGAGTCCTATAGTTTGAGAAGCCAATAGAACGTTGTGTATTTTCATGACATAGAAGATGACTTGCCGTTGGGGTGGGCTTAGTTGTCCACCTGACCTTAGAAACCCAATCATGATCCCCGCCCATATAGAAAGTATAATTAGATGTTCCCTTTAAGCCCATCACATTCTCTAGTAGGTTTTCTTATTTTGCTAAGTAGTATGACATCACCTATGACATTTTTTTAGTATAAAATAGTGTTTTGCATTAAATGTTTTCGAGAACTCGTTGAGCGAGTTGTGCGGCGCCCATTGTACCCCCTGTTTTAAAGAATTGTTATTAAAGCAGTTAATGTTTGCCAACTTCCTGAGTCTGTCTGATTATTGATGTATGAGTAAAATCTGCATCCCCATCCATCTCAGATGCTTTTACCTCATCTTAAAGGACCCTGTGGGTTTACGTCTTTCCGTTATTCACAACCTCTGTGCAAACAGCTTAGAAGTTCCTCTTCGATGATCAGAGAAGATCTGTGGGTGCATTTAATGATAGGGAATAATATATCCTTGGCCATTTCTCTCATTAGATTTCTCAAGAAAATACATTAACTTTTAGATGCAGACTTTTAATTGTTGAAAGCAATGTATTATGTGTAATTTATAGGATTTCATATGGATATATTTTTATATGGAAGCATGTATTAGGATGAGGAGCAAGTTACTTACTTGTAACTCCTGTTCTCCAGCATTGGCATCGTTCATGGATCCACATGCACATGAATTCTGCCCGTTGTCAGGCTGGGAATCTTCGGTAATAATAAAGCAGTTTTGCGTGATCATTTTTTTTTTTAACTGCTTGGTACTTTTATAGCCTATTGCTGTCACTTTGGGTCCTACTATCCCAACCAATTACAGTGGTCCTCCTAATCTCCACCCCTGGTGGCCATCTTCAGATTTAAAAGCGCACATAAAGTGGCAGTAGGAACCAATGAAGAGCCATAGAGGGGTAGGCAGGAGGGCCCCATGGAAATCCATTAAATATGCCAATGCTGGAGAACAGGAGATACAGGTAAGTAACTTGTTCCTTCTCTGGCATTGGATCTTGCATGGATTCACATGCTCATGAATACGATTATATAGCAGTATATACACAACAACCAATGGGAGGCAGTACAAGTCTCAACAGAAGCAATGTAAACTCACCCCTGGAGCACTCACCTCAAGAAAAAGGTTGAAAAGCACCGTCTTGCTGACACAGGACTCCCCCCTCGAATCCCTGTCAACGCAGAAGAACTTTGTGAGGGTGTAGGTAGACCTCCACGTAGCAGCTCTGCAGATGTCTAGCAGGGGAACACAAGCCAGGAATGCCATAGTAGAGGCCACGACTCTGGTGGAATGCACCCTTGGTATAACTGGCAGCAGTCTGTTCACCAGCCGATGACAGTAGGAGATGCAGCCAGATAGCCACCTTGAAATAGAAGCCTTTGACAGGACCCTCCCTTGTTCAACAGGTCCAAATGTTGCAAAAACGTGTGAAGTTTTGCAAATGTCTTTTGTGCGTGCAATATACAACTTGAATGCATGGGCAACATCCAGTGAATGCAATGCCCTCTCCGCCGGAGAGATGGGATAGCCAAAGAACACAAAGACCAGAGGCTTGTTAAGGTGAAAAGTCGATGGAACCTTTGGCATAAATGAGGGATGATGGAAAGCCAAATACTGTGGCTTGCAGGAGAAAGCTTGCAACTCCCCAACCAGTCTGGCAGAGGTAATAGCCACCAGAAACAGTCTTCCATGAAAGGAACTTTAGAGGGGCTCGACGTAGAGGTTCAAAAGGGCGGGCCCATGAGCTTGGAGAGTACCACATTGAGCTCCACGTTGGATCTGTGGAGCAGATGTCTTTCCTGGAGGGTATGTCTGGAAATACTCTTGAGGAACTCCTTAACCAGCCTATGAGACTATAGGGAAGTTTGCCTGCTTGGCGAGTGTAGCAAGAGACAGCTGCGAGATGGACCTTTATGAATTTGTGTGCCAGCCCTGTCTTTGACAATAATAGAAGATATGGCAGTGTTAGCTTTGACCCAAAGAGGGTCTAGCTCTTGTGAATGACAGCTGTTAGGGAGAATTCTCTGTTTAGGCTGAATTTCCTAACCTATTGAGTCCCCCAGCAGCTTTGCTGGATTTTCTGGGTTTATTTTTTTCTCCTGCCAAGAGTGAGACTCTTTTACCCTCACTCTTGGACATGTTTGAAGTGTGATTCTTTGGTTTGCCTTGTGTTGAATGGGCTATGGGGTCTTTTACTCCATAGGGCCTCATGTGTTTTTGTGAGATGGGTTACACCGCACCCTCAGTGCCGTAACCCAGGGGTGTCCTAGGGACCCCCCAACATAGACTCCATACCCTGGGACTGACTACTGTCTCCCAGGGTCTGTAAAGTCACCATTGACTTTACTAGTCTCAAATCCTGAACAGAACCAGTACAAACCATCATATTGTGGACGTACTGGCCGGGGCAATTCCATTGCCCCGGGGTCTGTTAGTCGAGGGGGCACGTCTCCGTCCCCCCTCATCGAGTTTTGGCTGGTGGCAGTGGAAACTACTTTTTATATTCAACCGCGAATATTTTCCTATGGGATTTCCCATTGTTTTAGGCTAATACCTTTATTTATTTATTTACAGTAGCCTTGAACATACCGCCGGGTTATTTCTTTATTATTATAACTCCGGTTGGTATTTTTTGCCAAAACTTGATTCTAAAATGGCGTTGGTGTTCACCTCTGTAACTCTGACCCAAAGTGGAGCCCTTTGTTCCACTTTTGGCGGGCTTCTCCACAGAAGCCCTCCAAAGTGGTGCCACTCTGTCTGGGGTACTTAGGAGGGGTGGAGGGGGATTTAGGCACCCTGGACTGAGTGACCTTGGTAACTCAAGTCGCACTCCGTCCTGATTGGCCCAAGTGGTGAGCCGGCCGGCTCACCAATTAGCATGTTTGAGTGACAGCTAGGCTGGGTGAATGGGGGTTTGCTGCATAAAAGCAGGGCTTTGGGGACTGGAACTTCAGAAGTCGCCACAGGACCTAAGAAGCCGAAGAGGGAGAAGCCGAGCCGACCTGCCAAGACGACACCACCAGTGAAGCCCTGCAGAACCGTCTCACCACTTTTTTCCGATGACAGAGGAGATCTCCCGCCGGAGAGTCTTCTTCCCTTAACTGGTGGGGACAACCAGTTGCTGCCTTCTTTTCGCCGTCCCGAAGCATCTCGTGGCCGCCTTGCCTGTGCCAAGCACCCCGGCAACCGGGATACCACTTTTTACCTCAACCGCGAAAGAAGGGTAAAAATCCTTTGTGACCGGAGAACTCCACGGCTGGCCTCATCCCTGGTAGTGCAACGACCTGCAGCCTTCCTCCCCGTCGAGATCACCTCTTCCTCGGGACGACGCCGCGACTTTCACCCACTACCAGGAACGACTACCACCGCTGGAGGAATCTTTCCACTTTTAAAGGTACTGTGATCCGCCCGGCCTCCCTTGCCACCGATTGTACGGGGTAGATTTAGCCCTCGGCTCTCGAACCTGGGTAGGTCTGGGACACCCTAACTAAACTTTTCAGAACCGTAGTAAAACCTTTTTCTCTCACCTGCAAAGACTGATGACATTGTGTGATCTTGGGCACATTTTTCGCCTGGCTCCCTCTACAGCGGGCCCCGAACTAATTCTCCTTGTTCCACCATTGACTGCCTTTGCTAACCTTATGTGAAAAGTGTTTTACCTTACTGCTCTCTTTATTTCTGCCTTTTCCCTCCCTTTTGGTAATACTTGTTGGAGTACCATCTAATGTTAAGCGCTCACCTCTGGTTGAAAATAAGTGGTGTTAACTTAGAATTGTCCAACAAATGATTAGGGATGTACATATGAGTAATAGTAACTGTGTTTGACTTTCTTATCTTTTCTAGTGTGCTAGTGTAATTTATGAGTGTACCTTTAATAAATAAGTTTATACTTTTACACCTAGCTCTGGTTAGTGTTTGCTTGTGCTACTGTGTCTCGGTACCTATTCTGTATTCTCTGTATACTGCCTAACTCTTCTTGAGGGAAGTCTGGCTGCTCAGCCACAGCTACCACAGTGAATCTGTGCGGTGCAGACTGCCACCAAGTGGGTTTACTGCCAACACCTGTAGTCTTAAATCTTTTGCAGTGGTCCCAGAGGGAACTGCACAGGTTTCTGCCTAACAACAGCATATAGTGAAACAATTCCATTTGTGCTTGTAGCAGGAAAGGTGACGGAGCTCTAGCCGTTGCCAGATATTTCTTGCAGTTTAAAGGCAAAGGGATGTGACAAATTCTAGGACTGCAGGATTCAATCAGTCAACTTCAGGGACGCTGGGTCGGGTTTTCAGAACGGAACCTCCTTCTCTGGCGAGCAGGTCGGACAAGTAGCCAGTCTGATGCAAGGTGCTACCGAACACCAAATCTGCCGTGGCCACACGGGAACAATGAGGATTATCGTGCATGGGCTCTGTTTGAGTGCATTGAATACTCATGGAGGAGGAGGAATTGGAGGGAATACGTACAGGAACCTGCCCTCCTACGGCACAGAGAAAGCATCTCCCAGACTCCTCCCTTGTGGGTACCTGTTGGCAAAGTGGTCACCTTTGGAGTTGGCTGCTGTGGCAAATAAATCAATCTGTGGGCGACCCCACCTTGAGAAAAGACAACAAACATGATCCTGATGGAGTTCTTATTCGTGATAGTATCTCAGTTCCCTGCTGATGGAATCTGCGAGAGTTTTGTGGGTAGGTGTGTACCGAATAGTAGATTTAGGTATTCAACCGAAAACCTAATAGTTGCACAGGTATTCGACCGGTGCCGAATACAAAGCCAAATAGTGAGTTATGTAGAAAAGAAAAACTTGGTAAATTAAAAACACACTTAAAAATGTTTATATATATATATTCTTTAGTCCATTTCTTTTCTTTGTTGTCTATGCAAGATGTTTGTGTAAACCATTAACAAAAAAACAAGCTGTTCAATAATAGCAGTGTTTGCATTTGTGTGCATTCATAGGTGTCACTTGTTGGTCAGGGTCTGCGTAACTAAGACTAGCCTATAAGTATGCAATCACTGTGAGGGTTGACTAGGATGTGTCTATTTGTTCTTTAAAATGCTCCTTTTTGCCCTGCCCATCTTTAGAGTTCTGGCTCCAGCAAGGCACTAAAACACAAAAGGTGTGATTACATCAATTAGCACCCGGCTGCCTGCAGAAGCGCTACCTAATGCACACCTCTTGGATGCTAAAGCCATGCTTTCTACTTCTGGTTCTGAGTGTGGATGAGACATTTGAAAAATGGCTTCATTAAAAGATAATATTTTTTTCTTTTTTGGGTGAGGTATGTTTGTATTGTTTCGGGGCATAGTAAAAGACACCAGACAGAAATATATAGGGAATGCAGAGTCCTCCATGGTTCTCGGCTGATACCTTAGGGAAATGACCGTGCTGATTTTCAGTTCGTTAATTGGCATGTGCATTTTTATTTTACTTATTTGTTTCACTTGTAAAGTCATTTGATTCAATGTTTCTAATTTGTAAACTTTTATCTCCTCTTCTTTATTACACAAATACCCCTCCATCTAATTTTGGGAGGAATATGTCTGCTAGTGCAGACTGGGGCGTTTAGGATAAAAAAACAAATATATGTTTCCATGTACTTTAGTAACATTTGTCACTTTTACTCAATTTAAAGGTACTCATTTTGGCCACATGAGAATGTTGGAGGCCAGGAATTGCAACCTATGGTTCAATACTACAAGCACATCTGGGTGGCAGAAACACTTCCCACTGGGCCATCTTACTTTCTTTATAACCTTGGCCTGCAGGTTGAATGCAGTTTTTTCTGCCGTTGCGCTATGTCCAGAGCGATTTTACTCAGGGTTTGGAACTTACTGTAATCTCTGTAACAGCTATATTAATCCAATTAATTATGTTATTTGGATTGGGAATTGGTGGGCATGGAAACTGTAACTCAGATTTCTCACACAGCTCATCAGCAAATCAATATGCGTCTAAAGAAAATACACATTTTCAACAAGGCTTCATGAACTATTGTACGAGCTCAATGGTTTTCAACTGCAAAATACAGAGGAGACAAGAGATACATTCAAAATACTGAGAGATTTGCTTCAGCTCACCCCTCCCCTCCCCCAGCAAAACGCCAACTGAAAGTCTGTCTGTTGTAAGAAACCCATGGTGGCAAAAGCAAAGACAGACACAAGTGATCACAGTTCAAGGGTGTTTATTAAACTGTATAATCGGTGAGAAAAACACCTAATTTGAACCTAAATCTAAGATGGGAGCAAGCTAAGACTATCAAATAACAATAAAGCTGTCCAAGTGGCGTCTTGTCAAATAAAAAAGGCCTATACTAAAAATAAAAACTCTTGCCAATCCTTACAACTAAGTTACAAAATAGTGGGGGATGATGTTCTCAAGAAAAGAAAGACGTGTTCACCGAATGATAAGTCAGGATGGTAGGGCTGGGTCCCCTTCCCCATGTTTTTAGCACAGGCCAAGACAGGACAGTTGATCACAGCACACTCTTGGGCTTCACCAGTCTCTTTCCTTCAAAGGTTGCTTGCCTTAGAAGGCTGGCTGTACCAAAACAATACACAAACAAAGGATCCTTTGGTGATCTTATGACATTGGGCAAATGCTCTTCGCCTCTTGGATCCCCCACAGCCGGGCTCTTATCCTTCTTGCAACGTTAGCCTCCCTCAATACAGCCTTTCACTCAAAAATGTATCACTTAACGGTTTCAATGTCCTTTTCACCAACTATCCATTGTGGACATCCCTCAGCCAGGTTCATACTTGTCGTCACAATGTTCACGGGTAGATCACTAGTTACTCTCAATTCGCAGGCATCCCTCGGCCGGGTTTACACTTACCAGCATTTTGGACATCCCTCAGCCGGGTTCACATTTGTCGTCACAATGTTCACGAAATCTCTTAAGTTCTTCTCTTTATTTAAGCTTGGGTCTTAGCCCCCAGTCAGGCTTTCCTTAAAGCCCTCAGCCAGGCTTTCCTTAAAGCCCCCAGCCAGGCTTCACACAGTTTGATTATCTGGTTCTCAGGTGTGGCTCTGGTTACCCTGATTTGTAGGCATCCCTCAATCGAGTTCACATTTGCCTGTTTCACAGGTCAATCAGTTTTCTCTCATTTCTCAAAGACTTTCGAGTGTACGAGGGGTTTCGTTTGACCCTCGTAGAACCACTTTGACACTTTACACTATCCCCTCCAAAGGCCTCTTGGTCTTCGTAGTTTCAACAAAACAAAACAACCCCAAAAAGGCTTCAGTCAGAGTCTTTCGAATGAGTGCCCCAACTACACCCGACCACTCTGCTTCTGAACCTTTTACTAGGGTTTCTTTAAAGTTCAATTATACAAGTTCTTTGTTCAACAAGGTTGCCACCTGCAACCTTGGGTCCAGCACGGTACGGTTTACTATGAGTCTTCTTCGACTCACTGGCTGTGCTGAACTGTTGGAGTCTCTTGTCTCGGGCGTCAAGGACGGCACCATGGTGGCAAGCACTTCTGCTGGCTTTGACTATCAGCGTGGAAGGGCCATGCGTGTCGTTGACACCTGTCACACCACTGGCCAGCTGGACTTCCCGGTCTTATGATTTCCCTTTCGGAGGCTTCGTGGGTCTTGTGAAAAGGGAAAGGGCAATTCTCTCCGCCTTACTCCTCCGTTTGAACTGACAGTCCAGAATAGATGCTTCCTCAAGCATTCGGCCTTGCTCGAAGTGTGCTTTCGTATTCCTCCTTTTATCCCTGTGGGAAAGAGCCGTCAGGTGTGCGTAGTATTTGTCAATTGCCTGATTCTGCCTGACCCTTGTGTTGGGACATGTCAGGTAAACGGCTCGGGAGATAGTACATTGTCTATCACAGTGTAAGATAGTGTTCATGTTGGAAAAGGGGGAGGGGGTAGAACTTCTGAATATCCTACGGGGTGGGATGGGGAAAAGGTGTTATAGGGAAGGGCCACGTCCCACCCGTCAGTGTCCTACTTCTACTCCCCGAGGACCCCTCATCCAGGTGATCTTCCCGCACTGGTCCACACCCAGGAACTGGATCCAATAGCAATGGCCGTGTCCTGGCCACCTGGATGACAGCGGGTGAGACACCTTCAGGTTTTTCACTGTCCAGCACATGAAGAGCAGGGAGTTTGTTTGAACTTTCTCACCTCTGCTCTGCCTTCACGCAATCAAAGACATGACAGCATTTTGTGTCCCTGCTACGTGAAAGGGAATAAGGAACATGCCCTGGGATAGCGCCCAGTGCCAGAGTGTATGTGCCTCCTTGGACAGAACAGGAGAGGGAGTCCCTCCCTGCTTCCTGTTGTAGAAAATTGTGGTGGGGTGGTGCGTGAAAATGCGAATTACCTTCTTTTGGAGCTGGGGTTGGAAGGACTTGAGAGCCCAGAACACAGCCCGGAGTTGCAACACATTGATATGCAATAGCTTCTCTTCCGGCTGCCAGAGTCCTCTGGCGTAGAATCTTCCTGTGTGCACCCACCATTCCTCCAGAGAGGTGTCCTTTTGTTACTGTGACCTGATGTGCCGGTGGGCAAAAGGGGGCGCCTTGTGTGAGGCGCTGTCAATGAGACCACCAATGCAGACTCTAGCGAAGCACCGGAACGAGCAAGGTCTTGTCGTTCTAGGAGCCGGACACCCGTTTCCATCTGGAATCTAGGAACTCCTGGGGAGGTCTCATACACAATCTGCAGTGAGGTACTAATGGTATGCATGAGGACATCATTCCGAGTAATGACTTGATTGAGCGAACTGTTGTCCATTGGCGGGAGGACAGACGCTGAATCTCCTCCAAGGTGGTAACTAGGAACTGAAGCGTGCTGAGTCATAAGCCCAAGAACAGGGTGTTCCGAGATTGTGACATGCATGACTTTGGAAACTTTATGGAGAAACCGAGAAAGGTTAGGCATTGGATAGATTGCTCGGTGTGTTGCAGGGCTGGTGGGAGAGACTGCATGTATTAGCCAGTCGAACAAGTAAGGGTAAATGTTCACGCATGTGCAGCGCCGATAGGCAGCCACAGGTGCTAGACACTTGGTGAATACTGTGAGAAACCAGAAGGTCTCTCACCCACTAGTCCCCGGGGATCTGTCATCTAGGTGGCTAGGACACAGCTATTGCTTTTGGATCCAGTTCTTGGGGGGTGGACCAGTGCAGGAGGATCACCTGGATGAGGGGTTTTCGGGGAGTGGGACACCGGATGGTAAGATGCAGTATCCCCTACCCTGTAATACCTTTACCCCATCCTACCAGGTAGGATACTTAGGAACTCAGCCCCGCCCCCTTTCACAGCACGAACACTTTCTCACAGACAGCCTGCTATTAGAGGTAACGGGGAGAGCGGGAGACCCGGGGAGAGAGGCAATTCTAAATGGCAAAATCATATGTAGGCAATGCAATGCAAAGAAACGCATATAATGATGGTATACACGCATTTTGCCAACCTATTTTTCATCGCCGCATTTTACATCGTCAGAAACCCTGTTTATTTTATTTTTTATTTTGGGGGGTGTTTTGTTGGGGTATTATTATAATAGTAAGGAGGGGGCCTGGGGGGTGGACACCCCCCCATCCCAGAATAACAAAAAAAAACAAAAACAGGGTTTCTGGCGATGTAAAATCCGGCAATGAAAAGTACCACGACCAGAAATAGGTCGGCGAAATCACGTAGAACCATAATGATTGGGGCGCTCATCCTCGTCTAAGTGAGATGGATAAAGTTTACAAGTAGTATACTAATAATCGCACAAGTAACCGAGACGAATATAACGATTTACATACTCGTACTCGTCCCAGAGAGAAAACAAGTGACCAAGAGAATAAGAATCAATACTGGGTTCATCACACTTGTCCCAGTGAAAGACTAATCATCCAGAAGAGTGAAAAACATCACTGGACACATCATACTCATCTCAGTGGAAAAAAAAGTGCTTAAAGGATTAGGAGCTGTGCTAAGGAGAACACTGTTTATAATCCTCAAGACACAATTTGGGTGTCAGAGCGAGAGGCCTTTAAGTTCATATGAGAAGGGCAGAGTCAAGGAACCTCAAGGCATCGAAACATATATGCAGGGGGACTTGAAAAGCCAAGGGAAAGGGAGCAAATGGGCATGGAAAAGCCAGACAAGTGAGCTGAATAAACTGTTACGAAAGATAGCCAAGAACAATCTGGAGATTCTATATTGACAGTGTCTTGCTGAGAAAGCAGCCCCAGCAGAAGGGAGCCATTCTCCTGGACTTTAGTTGTTTGGTATTAGTGGCAGGGTCAGAGCAGCTTAGTTTTAGACAAAGGTTTAGATTTATTCTAAACCTTCTAGCCACCACCTCTTCTGTTTCGCTGTAGTCACCCCGAGTGGAAAGGGTAAGCCGAGGCGTGTGTCCCGTGCCTGCAGGGCCTAGAGACCCAAGCCACTCCTCACTAATGATGCCCAACGAGGCCGAAATATGTTTGGGGATGCTTGTGGTCTCGTGCAGAAGGGATGTGACCAGGCAGTTTGGGATGGACTTCCCCTTTTGGGGTGGGACCAAGCCTGATTTGCATATGATCTTTCCCCTTTCATAATGGCTTGGCAGACGAAATACGATGGTCAGGATGGTTGCCCAGAGCAATGCTAGAGGTTAAGATTAATTCTAAACCTTCCAGCGATCACCTCTTTTGTTTTGCCTGTGGTTTTGGACAGAGGACAGACTTTTACTTTGCACTTCACTACTGACGATAAGCACCCTAATTAGTTGTGTTAGGTAAGGAAACCCATAGCTTAGGGAAAAGTGAAGCGCATTCTTATGATTCTCAATAAAGGTTCCTTGAGAATGGCAACTTCTAGTCTGTCTCCTCCTTCTGACCCTCCTCCTAAAGTCCGAATGTGTTAAAAGATACCCTGATATGATATGGCATTTATAACGTGCCTAAACACAAGTGTTTCAAGGCGCGCAGGGGAGGGGAAAAAGAGGCAGGACAAAACAACGATCTTACTAGGCCTGCTGACATGCAGATCACGCAAATGCAGAGGGTCAGGGAGGGGAGAAGTGTACAGGAGGAAGAGGGAATGGGGTTAAAGAGCATCTCCAACAAAGTGACAGGAACCCTCTGAACATCCTTACCAGTCTGTAAGGCGTGAGATACCAATGACAATATCATGTGTAGGTGGTTTCAATCATCCCTACTCAGGCCTACTCCTCCTTCGAGTGCCTAGTCTGCAGGCTCTCATTCTCTCCTAAATCTTCTCTCCTTCTGGCCACCTTCTATCAGGCACCAGGACAGTCCACTCTCTTCCTCTCAGAATGGGCTGACCTGGCCTTCTCTCTACTTTCCTCCTCCTCCCAACTCCTTCTGCTGGGTGATCTCAACATCCATCTGGACTCTCCTGACTCCTCAGGACCTTTCTGCAACCTATGCAATTCTCTCTCCCCTCCATCTTACCCTCTGGCTCCACGCACACAGCGGGCCACACATTGGATGCTCTCATCACTACTGACATCCCTCTCTCTTTCCCTCTCACAACCTCTGTCTCTTGGACCGACCACTCTCTTCACACTTGAACCTCTCCTCTTGCATTGGCACACCCGGCGCAGCCACTCTGTTTCAAAGTCACCAGACCCATGAAAAGAATGATAGTGGCTGCCTTTGCCTCCACCTACGTCTGCGGCTGACTCCCACCCTGACACATCCCTTGCTAACTTCAATCTCTCTATCTCCAACACTCTTGATACTCTTTCCCATCACATGAGGGTCCGACTGAAGCCTTCCAAAAAATGCAACTCTTGGTACGACTCAGATCTGGCTGCCCTTTGGCGCAAGTGTAGGGCAGCTGAGAGGAAATGGAATTTGTCGGGCGGTCCCTCTAAAAAACTGGCCTGCCGCCGCCTTCAAATGCAATATCGACTTGGCATCCACTCATAGAAAAGAGTCTTTAGTCAAGCCTGCATCACCGCGGCATCAAACAACACAGCCAAACTTTTCAAAGTCTGTAAGAAGCTGGACAATCTGCAGCAGCCTCCTCTTCTGTCAGACCCACCCAGGACCTTTGCTCAGCCCTGGCTGCACACTTCACCTCAAAAACCCAAGACATCCTTTCCTCTCTCTCTCTCTTTCTCACCACATCATACACCAACACCTCTGGAGCCTCCCTTGGCCACCTCCACCTGCTTTCCTCTCTCACTCCCATCACACCTGTCCAACTTGGGTCCTTCCTTTCCTCCATCTGGCTTTTGAACCAATACCTGGCACATCTTGCCCACTGCATCGCCGCTCTCTGCCCCAACTTTCAGTGCTATGCGGACGACTCAACTAATTTTCAGGCTCCCCTCTGCAACCTCTTCTCCTACTCTCATCTCTGACTGTCTTTCTGCTATTCAAGAGTGGTGTGCCGCCAATGATCTCTGCCTTAATTCCAGTAAGACAGAGATTCTCCTCATCGGCACACCTGCTCCCTCCTTTCCTGTCACTCTCTGGTCGGCCTCTCTTGGTCCTCTCCCTGCTCCCACCTGTGAGGCTAAAAACCTCAGGGTCATCTTTGATTCCACACTCTCCTTCTCCCCTCACATCTCTGACGTCTCTAAGAAGTCACACTACCAGCTGCACCTCCTCAGAGGTATTCTTCCTTTCCTCTCATTCCCCCAGAAGCTCACTGTCTCCAAAGCTCTGGTTCCCTCTAGGCTTGATATTTCAACAGCCTCTTTCTAAATCTGCCTGCCTCTACCCTCTGCCCTCTGCAACTCATCCAAAACAGTACTGCGAGACTTGTCCTTGGCCTCAAGCCCAGGGATCATATCTCTCCAGGACTGAAATCCCAGCACTGGCTCCCAGTGGCGGCGAGGATTAAGTTCAAACCCCTCTGCATTGTCCACAAGGCTTTCTGGGGCCTGGAGCCTCATTATCTTCAACTCTCTCTTTCTAAATATCTTCCTCTCATCCACCTCCAACTCTCTTAGGGTCAGTCGCTTCTCCAAGCAACGAGTTTGTGGTAGATCTCTTTCTTCTGTTGGGGCTTCCCTCTGGAACAGCCCCTATGCCTCTCTGAAACTTGAGGAGAACCATCTACGGAAGTACCTCAAGACCTTCCTCTTTGCTTCTGCTTTCTCTCCTCTTCCCTGCTGATCCCCTGGCTGAACCTGAAACTATTAATTGGCTACCCTCTGATCTTGGGCTCAGGTCCCCCCCACCAGTTGCACACCTACACTGCCCCCCTGGCAACCCTTGCACTCAGGGAATGTTTCTGTATCCCTACAGCTCCCTATCAGCACTTGACGCTGGATGTCTGCACTTTCACCTGCACTTGCCACCAGCTGGCCGCACTTTTATTGATTTATTATTTATTGTCTTATTTACCTACTGTTTATCCTATGCACTGCACTGCCCCGTCCCCCACACTTTTCCCCTCCCCCACCCCTGCACTTGTTCAAACTCAATGTCACCTGGCCTATTAAGATCGTTGTCTCTGTCCTTTCTCGGTTTCCCCTCCAATGCCTCGTCGCGCCTTGAAACACTTGTTTATAGGCGTGTTATAAATACCATATCATATATCTCAAATCTCGACACTAACACTCCCTCTGTCCTCATTCTTCTTGACCTCTTCTCTGCCTTTGACACGGTAAACCACAACATACTGATCACACGTCTCCGTGACACCCTGAGAATCACAGGTCAGGCTCTGGCGTGGTTAACCTCCTTCCTTTCTGACCGCCCATCCCAGGTGGAACTTGGGTCCTTTCTCTGTATCACTTTTTCAACCTGTGGCCCTCCCCAGGGTTCTAAGCTATTGTCATGCCCCTTGCCCCTGGCCCTCACTGGCAAGTCAGCCTTCCAGCTAGGGCCAGGTCAAAGGCCTTAAAACCTCATCCAAGACGCTCTTGGAGTCAGTCCTGGCGCCCTTGGCGCCAGGCTCATAACCATCATGAAGACCAACATTAGAATGGGACTATTTACTTGGGACTATTTAATTTGCGGGGGTTCAGCCAACATGGAGGCACACACATAGCTCAGTTACAAGGAACTGAGCTATGCGGTCTAGTCTTTTGGGTGTGGCAGGCCTGGGACTACTTTACCTGGACTACTTTACCTGAGACTATTTAAAACACACCCAAATAGCAGAACATGCTTTGCGTTATTCTGCTGTGGGCAGCATAACGCTCACCGTGTCCAGTTCTTTCATGCCAGCTTACCTGAAACCAAGGACCTGCAGAGAGAGAAAGAACACTACGAAATTTACCTGGAACAGTATCCTGTCTTCAATCCATCGCCGACTTCAGTTCCACTCACCTGAAGGTATAAACTCCATCATCCGGCACCGCATGCATCCTGGAATACCATAACCTGGAAAGAGGAGAAAGAAAGACAGCATTAGTAAGCGTTTACTCACGTTTCCTCCCAAATGAAAAAAGCCACACAATTCTTACCTGGGTAGTCATCTCTTGGTCAGTATCATTGCTGGAACATTACGGCGCTCAGCGGGGAACATCGCAACCTGCAAGGAGAGAAAAGACACAGGTCAGCAATATAAAAGGCGAAACAGCGCAACGTATTGCGCATTACTCACCGAACAGCATCACGCACACCGCACTTTCGCCTACCGGCCCATTCTCATCTTCAAACTGCATGACAACACCAAAATACCTTTCCATACCTAAAAGGAAAGAAGACATTATTCGAACTAAGAGGAACATAAGAACTGCCTATAAAAAGCTGTAAAGCAGCAAACCAACAGAGTCGCAGCAGGCCTGGATTCCCACAGGAGGGGGGCTTGCACCAGTGAAGTAACTTGGTCGCTGCTCGCCCCCCACATCTACGCGCCCCTGCCACGAGGAGCAGGACGGAGAACCCACCTTTTACAATATTAAGGTGAGGAGAGGGCCCAAGGGGGAGGAAGGAGTTGAGGCCAAGGGAGATGGGAAAACAAAGAATCTGGTATTGAATCCCGCTCTCCTATATTGCAGACCCATCTTTAACCAGAGGCCTTACCAAGGGACCGGGAGAGGTTTTGAGAGTGCAAATCATCCAACCAGGGCTGGGTGGCGTCCCCGTGGATACCAGGTGAGCGTAACACCTATCCCCCTAGTTCTTCAATTTCTACATGGCTACCCTGGCACAGGTGATTGCCACCTTCATCTCTAACTTCCAGTGTTATGCGGATGGCACGCAATTAACCTTCAGGCTACCCTCAGCCTCCTTCTCTACCTCGCTCATATCCAACTGTCCGCAATTCAGTCATTGTGTGCTGCAAACGGCCTCAGACTCAATGCCAGTAAGACTGAGATCGTTCACATTGGGACACCTGCTCCCGCTTTCCCACTCTCACTCTGTGTTAGGGAGAATTCTCTCTTCAGGCTGAATATCCTAACCTAGTGAGTCCCCCAGCAGCTTTGCTGGATTTCTGGAGTTTGTTTTTTTCTCCTGCCAAGAGTGAGACTCTTTTTTTCTCCTACTCTTGGACATGATTTATGGTATTCCTTTGACTGTTAATGTGTTTTATGGGCTATAGGGTCCTTTACTCCATAGGGTCTCATGTGTTTTTACGATGTGTGTTACACAGCACCCTCCGTGCAGTAACACAGGGGTATCATAGTGACACCACCATAGACTCCATACCCTGGGACTGACTACTGTCTCCCAGGGCATGTAAAGTCACCATTGGCTTTACTAGTCCCAAATTATTAACAGAAACCAGTACAAACCATCATATTGTGGACGTACTGGTCGCGGCAATTCGATTGCCCCGGGGTCTGTTAGTCAAGGGGGCAAGTCTCCGTCCCCCCTGATCGAGTTTTGGCTGGTGGCAGTGGAAACTACTTTTTATATTCGACCGCAAATATTTCCCTATGGGATTTTCCCATTGTTCGAGGCTACCAACTTTAATTATTTAATTCTCATAGCCTCGAACATACCGCCGGTTTATTTATTTAATATTAATTCGCTGGTTGGTATTTTTTGCCAGGACTCGATTCTAAAATAGCGTTTGTGTTCGCTTCTGTGACTCCAACCCAAGTCGAGCCCTTTGTTCCACTTTTTGGCGGGCTTCTCCACAGAAGCCTCCAAAAGTGGTGCCACTCTGTCTGGGTACCACAGGGGGCGTGGAAGGGGGTTTAGGCACCCTGGACTGAGTTACCTTGGTAACTCAAGTCGCACTCTTGTGTGATTGGCCCAAGTGGTGAGCCGGATGGCTCACCACTTAGCATGTTTGATTGACAGGTAGGCTGAGTGAATGGGGGTGTGCTGCATAAAACAGGGCTTTGGGGACTGGAACTTCAGAAGTCGCCACAGGGCCTGAGAATCCGACGAGGGAGAAGCTGAGCCGACCTACCACGACGACACCACCGGTGGAGCCCTGCGGAAACGACTCACCACTTCCCGTCGACAGAGAAGATCTCCCGGCTGGAGAGGCTTCTTCCCCTGACTGGTGGGCACAACCAGTTTACCTTCTTTCTTCGATCCCCAGACCGGTTTGTGGCCGAATTGCCCGTGCCAAGCACCCCGGCAACCGGATAGCCACTTAGCACTGAACCGCGAATCAACGGACCGCTCCTTGTAGCTGAGAAACTCCGTGGCTGGTTTCTCCCCTGGCAGTGCAATGGACTTCTGTCTTCCTCCCCAACGAGATCCTCACTTCCCCCGGACGAAGCACTGACTTGCATCCGCTGCCAGGAACAACTGCCCCCGCTGGAGTATTCTCACCACTTTAAGGTACCGTGTCCGCCAGGCCTCCCTTTCTAAAGATTGCTACAAGGTAATAATAACCCCTTAACCTTCTGGACTGGGCCGGCCGCCTTGACGCTATAACTGGCCCCTTCCTTGATCCAACTCCTTTTTGAACCGTTACAAGCCTTTTGTGCACTGCAACCGTGTGACCTTGGACACATTTCGTTTCGATCCTCTTAAAGCGGATCCGGCCTACTGACTCTGAATTCATGGTGTTACTTTGCCTTCCTCTGTTGTTGTGTTCGTGAAAAAGCGTTGGGATCGGTTTCAATTTATTCTCTACTTTTCTCTCCCTTTTTAAAACAAATTATTAAAGTGCCATCTACGTTAAGCGTTCACCGCTGTCTGAAAATAAGTGGGGCTTTACTCAAGACTTGTCTAATATTCTTTTAAGAGAGTGTATATCTTTTAGTGACCGTGTTTTGAATTGCTTACTACTAGTGCCTGTGTGTTTTTCTAGATGTGGTTTTAAATAAATAATGATATCTCTTTTACACCAAGCCCTGGTCAGTGTTTACTTATTCTATTGTGTTCTCTTGACCTATTGTGAATACTCTGTATACTGCCTAACTCTTCTTGAAGGAAGTCTGACTGCTCAGCCACAGCTACCAAGTGAATCTGTGTGGTACAGACTGCTACCAAGTGGGTTTACTGCCAAACACCTGTAGTCCTAAATCTTTTGCAGTGGTCCCAGAGGGAACTGCACAGGTTTCCACCTAACACTCTGGCTGGCCTCACTTGGACCTGCGCCCGTACCAACCTGCGAGGAAAACAACCTTGGGGTCATCTTTGACTCCACTCTCTCCTTCTCCACTCACATTTCGGACATCTCCAAAAAGTCCAACTACCAGCTGCACCTCCTCAGAGGCACTCTTCCTTTTGTCACCTTCCCCCAGCACCTCACTGTCTCCAGAGCCCTGGTTCTCTCAAGGCTGGACTACTGCAACAGCCTCTTTTCTCAACCTCCCTGCCTCTGCTCTGTGCCCTCTGCAACTCATCTAGAACAGAACTGATAGACTTATCCTTGACCTCAAGCCCAGGGATTGCATCTCTCAGGTGCTGAAATCCCTCCACTGGCTCCCCATGGCTGCAAGGATCAAGCTGAAGACCCTCTGGATTGTCCACAAGGCTTTCTTGGGCCTGTGACCTACCTATCTGCAACGATGGCTACCTAAATACTGTCCTTCCCGAGCCCTCCGCTCATCTACCTCCACGCTTCTGCGAGTGAGCCGGGTCTCCGAGCAGAGATTTGGAGGGAGAGCTCTATCCTTAGCAGGGGCCTCCCTCTGGAATAGCCGCCCACCGTCTTGAGCCAGATCTTCTTAAGTTCCGGAAACTCCTCAGGACTTTGCCCTTCTCCTCTTCCTTCTCTCTTGCTCTACCCTGCTAACCTCTCTCTCTGCTATATACGTCTCTCCCTCCTTTCCTGCACAGCCTGCTGACTGGCTGCCTGGTGTACCTCAGAGTCTCATAGGTCCCTGGCACCCTCGCCCGTCCACTCACACTTGCTTCCGGTCCTTGCACTTGCCTCATCGTTACTGCACTTGGTCAATGACCTATGTGATTGGCATCTCTCAGCACTTACCCCAGCTTCAGACTGACTGGGAGCACTTGGTCCCCCCACCTCCTGCACCTGTCTGCGCACTTGCAGGGTCGAATGTACCATGCCTTGAAGGTCGTCTCCCTCCTTGCATGGTGGCGCCTCAATGCACTTTGAAAAACTGCAGAATCGTCGTCAGACCTATTTGCTGTTATCTACACTGTTAATTGTATTATATGCACTTGTTCCATGCACTTACTCTGCCTAGTGCAGACTTGTATTGTTCAGAAACTCAAGGGCTCTGAATGACTTTTGTTTTTTTCCCTTTGTTCCCTCCCTCCTTGAGCACTTTGAAACACTTGCTTTGTATATAGGCGCTTTACAAATAAACAATACCATACCATTTCCTTCATGTGGACGTTACCAGAGGACCTGGCCATATTTTATAACACAAGTGTTCCTCCATTTAGGTGCCAATGCCTTTGTGTCATTTCTCCATGTAGAAATGTGGGGGTTTATTTTTAGATGTATTAAGGGCCACATACAGAGATGGAATCTTTTCAGAAAAGGTATTTGAATTTAGTTGCATCCCCAGTGCTGGAGTGAATTGAGAAGGAAAGGAGGTGGATCCATACATTCTCACTGCCCTATCCCAGTAATAATTCTAGGGAGGGAACTGGGATTAAACACTTTTTTGTATGCATTTTGGGAGACAGTGGGCATACAAGAGGTTGTTGTTCTTATGTTAACCATCCCCGAACTATCTTTTCTCTTTCCATGATGGTTTCCATACTATGGTCTAAGCAAGTTGAGACAATAATCAGTAGCTTTGGACATCCAGAAGCCCTATATCTACATTAAGCTTAGGAGAGAGTAGGGTTTGCTATATCCACGCAACCATAAAAAATGAAAGATATATTTTTGTATTTTGTTAATTATTCATTTACAGACATCTATAGGTAGGGCCTGAAAAAGGTATTGCATTATAGGCAACAAAGTAATTTTAAAGTCTACTTAGCCAGAATATTTTTACTTTAGCTCATTTTTTAAGTTCAGCTTTCATTGTTTTTGAGATTGCTAGATAAATCCCTAAATACTAGTTTAACTTATGTCTATCCCTTTAAAATTGATTCAGAAACTGTTTGTTTAAAATCTTTGATTTGTCATAACAGATTTTAAAACCTTTCACTAAACAAGATGTGTATATAGCATGGGTAATATTTGTGGTGATGCCAAGGATGTTTTTATGCGTTATAAACAGTAGTTCCATGTTTTTTCTTTCGAAAAATCACTTTGAAATTCTTATTTTTAAAATTTGGGGGACTCGTCCCAACCCCCCCTTTTCCCTGCACTAATACACTAGTACCCCTTCCCCAAGCCCCTCCCCACACCATTTAACCCCTTAACCCATGTTAAGATGGATTTCTGAACTCTGTCCTGGAGGGGCCTAGTTTCTTGGAACAGGGTAACCTCTGGACAAGCCAGACCAATCAAATCCCGCAATGAGCACACAAAGCAAGGACACTTACAAATTACTCCAAGCAGGTGTTATATTAAAAATATAGACACATTACAAGGCCTTTGTAACATTGACCGTAACATTGGCGAGAAATCACAATAAAACTCAAGTAAACCAACACATCAGAATCAAATACAATATATATACAAGTACCAACGAGTCAAACGAGTTAGACGCACGAAATGTGCAGACCACCTAGATGGGGAGGAAAACAGGCAGTGCGAATAATAGTTAGACCCAGTCCGCCTTCAGAGGCACCTAACTAGAAGGAAGTCTGAGCCCTACGAAGAGTGGAGCCTGGTGCTCAAAAGTACCTGCACACGCTGGTGCCAACGGGCAAAGGGGAGTCTCTTCGAGGGAATCAGGCAGTTCAGTTCGAGGAACAAATGAAGATTAACAGAGCTCCACTGTGGGCAGAAGCAGAGCGCGAGTACGGAAAGGCGTGGTGTTAGACACAGCGGGGAAAAGCTATGGGCTACTGCAGGAGGGCGACCAGTTCCTAGCGATGCTACTCACCGGTCCCCGATGCAGGCAGACCCAGGCTTCTCCGCGTCAGTTTCAGTGCTGGCAGGTTCAGATACGAGCAGGGGACGTCTCGGCGTCGTGTAGATTCCGCAGCAGCAGAAGTAGAGTTGAGGATGTCCCAAACGTAGTGAACCCGCACAGTTTGCTACCACAGCAGGGCAATGGAGCGGCCGTGTGCATTTCAGCCCAATGTACACTGCTCACTTCAGACCTGGGAATGCCAAGTGTAAGAATCATGTGAGAGTGGCAGGGACTCGGAATACAACACAACCTGACGGCGGTTACAGAGCAAGACTCCTGGGTAGGCTGGTCAGTCCACTGGAT
The DNA here is from genome assembly GCF_040938575.1 of Ambystoma mexicanum. NCBI lineage: Eukaryota > Metazoa > Chordata > Amphibia > Caudata > Ambystomatidae > Ambystoma > Ambystoma mexicanum. Next base: position 1,153,514,091 of record NC_090933.1, read on the forward strand.
GGCCCAGAGACACTTCCGAAGGCTTACGTGCAGGAGATGGTGAAGATGCCGAGAATAGGTGTTCCCACTATTCCAAGGGGTCGAAGAACCAGTACAGGCCTTCTCGTTCGATCAGAGGTAGAAAGGGTTTCACAAAGCGACAGCAGTGTAGAGGAGCAGTCCTTCAGAGGGTCACCAGGGATTCCTCGGTTCAGCCTCGTAGTTGCAGGATACTTGGCTCCTGTATTCCTTCGTTCGTGAGAACTCAGGAGATCGACATGGTAGTAGTGTTTCCAGCCTCCTCTTATCCACGGTTCCCTTCGCGCCAAAACAGAGGGGACCCAATAGGAGATCTGCTCACAAAACACTCACACCATACGTGGACCTATCACGGACCACGGTGGTCCCAGGCATTCACGACACACTAGACTCTCTGGCATGCAGGATGTGTATTGGGACCAGACATCCCAGCCCACATCCTGGAGGCACACACAAGGCCTGTAGAAGCCTGCGAAAGCATCTGTGTTTCGCAGGAAAGTACATGCCCAAATAAGGAAGGCCCCGGGTCGGCTCGACCTGGGGAAGGTGAAGGGGGCAAGACAGTCAGCGGGCATGACAAAGAGCCTCGTGGTCTGGCCATTTTGAGAGCCAGGCCACCATTTTCGGCTAAGCGCGAGAAACACGCTTAAACGCCAAAAAGTGCTTAAAAACACAAAGAAACGATCGCTGCCACCAGTCCCGTCCGTGATTCACTTGCACCGTTCATTAACAATCCAAAGAGAGTATCTAGAGCCTGTAGAAGACTAGAGACCCAAGAGAGCAGTAACTTAGCTTACAGTGCCCTCTTGTGTCATGTTGCGCGAAAGCTGCAACATGATAAAAGAACTACGGAAAACAACGTTTCCCGGTACTGACTGTCTTAAGGGCATGTCAGTTTCTCCGTAAGAATGGAGCGAAAGCCCAGAGGAGTGCGGCAGAAGGCTGCACTTCGCTGGCAAAGTCTAGATCACGGTGAAAACAACAGCAAAAAGTTTAGGGGTTGCCACATGGAAGGAAAATTACCCACAATTAAGAAATCTTTCCTAACACTCGCTCCTCCCAGACTATGGACAGGGGGAACTAATCCACCCCTGAATGAGTCAAACATTCTGGAAAACCCATCAGCATTGCTATGTTGGACACCTGGCCTATGCTCAATAGTAAAGTCAAAGCCTTGTAGACATATGGACCACCTAAGCAACTTTGGATTCTCTCCCTTCATATTCATTAGCCACTTTAAGGGCTCATGGTCAGTTTGCACAGTGAAGTGGGTCCCATAGAGGTAGGGCCTCAGCTTCCGTAGGGCCCACACAGAGAATCATTCTTTCTCCAATGTGGACCATCTGAGCTCTCTTCCTTAAACTGGCGACTAATAAAACCAATAGGGTGTTCCTTACCCTTCTCATCTACTTGCGATAGTACAGCTCCTACCCAGTGTCAGAGGCGTCCGTCTGCACAATAAAAGGTCTTTGATAATCAGGGGCCCTGAGGACAGGGGCCTGGCACAAGGAGTCTTTTAAGCCCTTGAAGTCCTTCTCACACTCGTCGGTCCAAGTTACCTTCTTGGGTTTCTTCGGAGTGGTGAGGGCAGTCAGAGGGACAGCTATGGTGCCATAGTCTGCCATGAAGTTGCGGTAGTACCCCGTGAGTCCTAAGAAGGCTCTCACTAGAGTCTGTGTAGTGGGGGTCGGCCAGTCTTGTACTGCTTGTACTTTACTGGGAAGAGGCGGTATCCTCCCTCCACCTACTTCATGTCCAAGGTAAACCACTGAGTCTTGTCCAATCTGGCATTTACTAGCCTTTATGGTCAAGTGTGCTTTCTGAAGAGCCTGGAGCACAATCCCGAGATGCTTCACATGGTCTTCCCAGGTGGCACTGAAAACTGCTATATCATCCAGATATGCAAGACAGAATTCGTCCAACCCATTCAACACATGATTCACAAGCCTCTGGAAATTGGCAGGTGCATTCTTCAACCCGAACGGCATTACCCTGAATTGGTAAAGACCGTCTGGAGTAGAAAACGCTGTCTTCTCCTTGGCATGCTCTGCTAAAGCTATTTGCCAATAGCCAGCAGTGAGGTCAAACGTGCGGAGGTACTTGGAGGCACCCAAGTTATCCACCAGCTCATCTGTTCGAGGCAAGGGGTGCGCATCTGTCTTGGTGACAGCATTCAGAGCCCTGTAATCCACGCAGAACCTCAGTTCAGAAGTGCCTGCCTTTGGAACCAAAACCACAGGGCTGGACCAAGGACTACTAGAGGGTTCAATCACCCCAAGGTCTAACATCTTGTTGACCTCGGTCTTAGTGTAAGACCAGACTTTTGTCTGAAATCCTGTATCCCCTACTTTTGGTAGGTACACTGTCTCCTGTGTCTATGTTATGTTTGCACCAAGGTGTCAAACCAGGCGACTGTGAAAACAGGGGGGAAAACTACCTAAGCAAACTTTTCACCTCCGCCTGTGGATCAGAAGTCAGGTGAGGGGCCATTCGGACACCCTCAAAGGAGCTATCTGAAGGGCCGCTTTGGCACAGGTCGGGAAGAGGTTCAGACTCCTCTTCCTCAACATCTGAAGCCAGTAGCAGCGCTGCGATTTCGACTCTTGGGACGAAAGCCTTCAGCCTATTTACGTGGAACACATTTGGAGCCTGTCCAGGCCTTCCATGGTCCACTAAATAGTTAACCTCACCCAGGGGCTCCACCATTGTGTAAGGGCCTGACCATTTGTCCTGTAAAGCTCGAGGCCTTATGGGATTCATGATCAGGACTTGCTGACCAGGTGTAAAGTTGATGAGGGAAGCTTTCTGGTCGTACCAATGTTTCACCAGCACTTGTCCTGCCTTCAGTTTATCACTAGCCAAGCCCATCAGAAGTACCATCCGTTTTCTGAGCCCCAGCACATAAGCTACTACGTTGGTAGTAACAGGGGGAGTGGGCATCTCCCATCCCTCTTTGACTATGGCTAAGGGTCCCCGTACAGGATGACCAAACAGAAGTTCGAAGGGGCTGAAGCCAACACCCTCCTGTGGTACCTCTCGGTAGGCAAACAGTAAGCATGGTAAAATAAGATCCCATTTTCTTTTCTGAGGCTCTTCCAGAGCCCCAATCATGCTCTTTAACGTTCTGTTGAAACGTTCCACCAGACCATTGGTCTGGGGGTGGTATGCAGAAGAGAACTTGGAGGTGACCCCACATTCTTTCCACATAGCCTGCATATACTTTGATATAAAGTTGCTGCCTCTGTCAGACACAACTTCTTTAGGGAAGCCAACCCTAGTAAAGATGCCAAGTAAAGCTTTTGCAACTGACTTGGCAGTTACAGTTTGTAATGGGATGGCCTCAGGATATCTGGTAGCATAGTCGACTAGCACCAAGATGAACCTATTGCCTGAGGATGTCTGCGGGTCAAGGGGACCAACGATGTCGATCCCTACCCTTTCGAATGGTATTCCCACAACTGGGAGTGGTACCAAAGGAGCTTGGATTGTTGAGCCACTCTTACCAGATAACTGGCAGGAGGCACAACTCCTGCAGTGACTTTCTACTTGCACCCCCATCTTGGGCCAGTAGAAGTGCATGGATAACCTTTGCTTGGTCCTCTTAATACCAAGGTGACCATCAAGGGGCACTTCATGCGCCAACTGCAGGAGGAAGGGTCTTACAGCAAGGGGAACCACCAACCTCCTATGGTCTCCTTCTGTAGACTCTGTGGGCTCACTAAACAGGAGTCCACCTTCCCAATAAATGCGATGCGTCCCAGGAGGTTCACCCGCAAGCTGGGAGCAGGCCTGTCTCCTTAGGCCTTCCTGAGATGGGCACTCACGTTGGCCTTTACTGAATTTTTCCCTGTCAGGACCACCTTCTACTAACAAGTCTTTTAGTTCAGGATGGTCGTTGGGTCAAATACTTCAGGCATCGCCACCTCCTCGTCAGGCCCGGGCGATTTACCAACTTCTCCACCGCAGTGGTAGGGGAGTTTGGGGGAATGTTCTCTTTCCCTCGTCTTGACTTTCTTACTCCTTTCGCCATGGCTTTCCCCTTTGGCTGGGGCGGCGTATTGGTCTTGGCCAATGCTGCCCGTGTTTGAGACCGTGTGCAGGGTCAGTTGGCCGTGTCTCCTACGAGCCCTAAAGCTCTGAGATCATTGCCTAATCAGACCTTTCCTGGGACGTTTCTCTGAATGCTCACTGGAATCCTGACTGCTGTACCATTTAAAGTAAGATTTACAGGTATTACTTGGCCGTCAGCCAACTTAGTGGGCATCAGAGTAGCTCTGGCAACTTCCTCAGAGTGTACCAAGGTAGAATTCACTACAGTTCGACTGCACCCACTATCCCCAAGTGCTGGAGTATCTACTCCATTGATTAGCCCACTGTCTTTAAAGTAGTGCTTGGTATTATCTGGAATCCTAGCATAAGCCTCTGCGACTTTAGGCTCCCAGGAACCCAGGGAAACTAAAACTACCTCAGCTTCTATCCCACTGGGGAAGGAGTCTGAGGAGAAGGATGCTCCTGTAATCTCTTCTTCCCCGTAGGAGGAGAAGGCCAGATTAGCGGAGTGGACCCCCAAAGGTTTAACCTTACACCGGGGATCCCCCCTTCACAGGGTCAGTTGCTCCACAAGCAAAACAAGATCCATTGGGTCTGTTTACATAGGGAGGCTTATTGTAACCAGAGTTCTGTTTCGGAGGCTGACCTCCACTACCCTGTGAGTTCTCTTGTGTCTTACCCTTATTTTTCTTTTTGTGGCCCTTTTGAGAAGAAGATTTATCAGATTCTCCACCCTCCTTATCTTTGGACTTTTTCCCTTCCTCCTGCTTACCAGGATGAGTTTTGTCCTTATGGGACACTCGATGTGACACCGATAAATCTGCGGCAATGGCTAGCTTCTTAGGATCTATCTCCTTCGAATCCGCCAAATGCTGCTTAAGCTCCGGGGAAGAAGATGCAAAAATATGTTCCAGCATGACAAGACTTATCATGCCTTCAAAGGTAGAAACCTTATAACCTTCGACCCAGCCAGTCAAATTTTTTAAGGATTCGGTTACATAAGATACCCAAGTACCACCTTCTTTTTCTTATACTCTCTAAATCGTTTTAAATATTGGGCAGGAGTCTTTCCAAACTTTAAAATGAGAGTTTGCTTTAACATTGCAAAATACGCTTGCTCAGCCTTTGACATTTCCATAATGGCACTACAGCCAGAATGGGGCAGTCTGCTGAGTAACCAGGCAATCTTATCAGTATTGTCAACTTGTTGAAATTCACATGCATACTCAAACGTATTCAGCCAGTCCATAATGTCATTCTTTTCCTCATACACACTGAGCAGATCTATCGGAAACCGTGGATGAGAGGAGGCCCCAGACCCATGTCCAGGACCCATGGATCCATTTGCAACCTGAAGCTTGGCCAGTTCCAACTGGTGATCCCCGTCTTTCTGTTTTTCGGCCTGTTCGATTTTTAGTTTGGTCATGTTGAAATCAAGCTCCTTCTGCCTAAACAGCAGTTCTTGCTCCTTGAATTCAAGCATGGCCTCCCCATCAACACTGGCAGAGGAAACATTAGACATCTCATTCTCCCTGTCCTCATGGTCGCGGTGGACCAGTGCAGCGGCAGAACCGTCGGTTCTACCAGTGAGAGCAGCCCCACCTCCTTCCGCACTGTCCTCAGAAGTTATAGCGTCAAGCTGCGCTTCGTGCCACGCCACGATTCTTTGCATCATATCCTATTTGGTGCCTTGAGAGGAGGCACCTCTCTCCGCACACATCTTTTTCAATGTTTCGGATTTAGAAGCATTTAAAGTTAACAAGGTATTTGTTTCCACACTGTTAGATAGGACTATGGCCTTTTAAAAGTTATACTATGACAATTCACTACGTGTCCTGGTAGGAATAACTTGAAATGCCTTCGCTCGTGCGCAACACTGGATATCTTCAGTCGTATCCCACCGCTGCCACCAATTTGTTAAGATGGATTTCTGAACTCTGTCCTGGAGGGACAGAGTTTCAGAAGGCCAGCCTAGTTTCTTGGAACAGGGTAACTGTTACGCTCACCTGATTCCCACGGGTGCGTCGATCCGGACTGGCCCGCTGTTGCTTCCACCAAAGTAACACGTAGAGCCGAGATGACAGACTGGACAGACCCACTGAGCTTCGTTTGTTGGACTCGTACGAATATCTTTCTGCAATGGAGACAGGGAATTAACCTCCCGTAATCTGAGCGTTAACCCGCCTTCCCACTCCCCTTGTCTGCCCACTGAACACTCCTGAAGTTCCCTCTTAATCTCACCTGAAGATTTGGAAAGATGAGCTCTCCATCCTGCGTCGAGCGCAGGGGCGCGTAGACGACCAGTTACTTCACTGGCGTGGAGGAATTGGTGAGTATTGACTCTAAGTCCAATTGTTCGTAAGAGTTCAAAAGTCTGATCTTCACTCTGCCAGATTCCTTGCAGGTTGCGGATTTAAACCACCAGAAGTGGTAATTGGTAAGATCCTGGTAAGTCTATTGTGGTTCTCCCCTTTGGGGCCGGGGTACAGCGATGATGCAGAATTAACTGTGCCGACCCGAAATGAGGTGAGTTCCCCCCTGTGGTAAATCAGGTAAGTCTTTGGGGTTAGGTTGTATTGTCCTTGTTTTTTCCCTTAGGGGCCGGGGTGCGGCAGTGATGCGGAATTGACTGCGCCGACCCGAGATGAGGTGAGTACCCCCCTGTGGTAATCAGGTAAGTCTTTGGGGGTGGTTCGTATTTCCCTTGCTCACCTATCTGTTCTTGCCTTCCCCAGGTGTTGAAGAATGGCCTGGAGATGCTGGATTCGCAAAGGAGTAAAGGAATGCAGCCTCGGTTGGTGAGTTCAGCACGGCTCTGCGAGGTGCGAAGGCTTCTCTCTTCCAGATCGACGATGTGCTGGATCAAGGATTCAGGTAAGGGTTTTGTTCTGACTTCTTCTCCTCCTTTTCTTGTTCCAGGTGTTCCAGGACTGAAGCGGGCGTGGATGAAGACTGGAGCTGCTGAAGACACGGAGAGCGTTACACGCTGCAGCAAGCAGAATAACGCGAAGCACGTGTGGCTGTCCGGGTGTGGCTTAAATAGCCTTGGAAGAAGTCCCAGGTAAGTATTCTTCCACAGCCCCACCCGAGAGGAAAGGAGTCCCTGAGGTAAAGTAGTCCCTTTAAGCCTCATTTGGCTTGTGGCTTTGTGCAGCATGGTCTGCATCATGTAGGTATGCAGCATGGTCTGCAACAGGTAGGATTTCTGTAATGAGCCCATGGCGCCAGGACTGACTTTATTCTTATGAGCCTGGCGCCATAGGTGCCAGGACTGTAGCCAAAGAGCCCTTAACTGGGGTTTTTGGGCATGCTTCAAGTGGCATGATGCCTGCTTCGGGGGTTGCTGGGCCTGGTCTGGCTTTCCGGGGGGAGGCAATGTGACAGTAACCTCTGGACAAGCCAGACCAATCAAGGTAGCGATCGCGGCAGTCAAGACAAGGTCTCAAGAGGGGTGAGGGTGACTGAAAGCCCGCAATGAGCACACAAAGCAAGGACACTTACAAATGACTCCAAGCAGGTGTTATATTAAAAATATAGACATTTATTACAAGGCCTTTGTAACATTGACCGTAGCGAGAAATCACAATAAAACTCAAGTAAACCAACACATCACAATCAAATATGATATCTATACAAGTTCCCACGAGTCTAACGAGTTAGATGCACGAAATGGGCAGACCACCTAGATGGGGAGGAAAACAGGCAGTGCGAATAATAGTTAGACCCAGTCCGCCTTCAGAGGCACCTAACTAGAAGGAAGTCCGAGCCCTACGAAGAGTGGAGCCTTGTGCTCAAAAGTACCTGCACACGCTGGTGCCAACGGGCAAAGGGGAGTCTCTTCGAGGGAATCAGGCAGTTCAGTTCGATGAACAAATGAAGATGAACAGAGATCCGCGACTCAAGCGCACCCTCCACTGTGGGTAGAAGCAGAGCGCGAGTATGAAAAGGTGTGCTGTTAGACACAGCGGGGAAAAGCTATGGGCTACTGCAGGAGGGTGACCAGTTCCTAGCGATGCTACTCACCCGTCCCCGATGCAGGCAGACCCAGGCTTCTCCGCGTCAGTTTCAGTGCTGGCAGGTTCAGATACGAGCAGGGGACGTCTCGGCGTCGTGTAGATTCCGCAGCAGCAGAAGTAGAGTTGAGGATGTCCCAAAAGCAGTGAACCCGCACAGTTTCTTACCACAGCAGGGCAACGGAGCGGCTGTGTGTATTTCAGCCCAACGTACACTGCTCACTTCAGACCTGGGAATGCCAAGTGTACGAATCGTGTGAGAGTGGCAGGGACTCGGAATACAACACAACCTGACGGCGGTTACAGAGCAACACTCCTGGGTAGGCTGGTCAGTCCTCCGGATGGCCCAGAGACACTTCCGAAGGCTTACGTGCAGGAGATGGTGAAGATGCCGAGAATAGGTGTTCCCACTATTCCAAGGGGTCGAAGTACCAGTACAGGCCTTCTCATTCGATCAGAGGTAGAAAGGGCTTCACAAAGCGACAGCAGTGCAGAGGAGCAGTCCTTCAGCGGGTCACCGGCGATTCCTCGGTTCAGCCTCTTAGTTGCAGGATACTTGGCTCCTGTATTCCTTCTTTCGTGAGAACTCAGGAGATCAACATGGTAGTGGTGTTTCCAGCCTCCTTCTATCCACGGTTCCCTTCGCGCCAAAACGGAGGGGACCCAATAGGAGATCTGCTCACAAAACACTCACACCATACGTGGACCTATCACAGACCACGGTGGTCCCAGGCATTCACGACACACTAGAGTCTCTGGCACCCAGGATGTGTATTGGGACCAGACATCCCAGCCCACATCCTGGAGGCACACACACGGCCTGTAGAAGCCCGTGAAAGCATCTGTTTCTCGCGGGAAAGTACATGCCCAAATAAAGAAGGCCCTGGGTCGGCTCGACCTGGGGAAGGTGAAGGGGGCAAGACGGTCAGCGGGCAGGACAAAGAGCCTCGTGGTCTGGCCATTTTGGGAGCCAGGCCACCATTTTCGGCTAAGCGCGAGAAACGCGCTTAAATGCCAAAAGGAGCTCAAAAACACAAAGAAACGATTGCTGCCACCAGTCCCGTCCGTGATTCACTTGCACCGTTCATTAACAATCCAAAGAGAGTATCTAGGGCCTGTAGAAGACTAGAGACTCAAGAGAGCAGTAACTTAGCTTACAGTGCCCTCTTGTGTCATGTTGCGCGAAAGCTGCAACATGAAACTACGGAAAACAACGTTTCCCGGTACTGACTGTCTTAAGGGCATGTCAGTTTCCCCGTAAGAAGGGAGCGAAAGCCCAGGGGAGTGCGGCAGAAGGCTGCACTTCGCTGGCAAAGTCTAGATCACGGTGAAAACAACAGCAAAAAGTTTAGGGGTTGCCACATGGAAGGAAAATTACCCACAATTAAGAAATCTTTCCTAACAACCCATAACCCCCTATTATAATTCAAAGGGCTTTCGAAGCAATTACTTCAAAGTAAATTACTTTGAAGTAATTACTGGGAGAAAAACCACAGGATACCATAAACAGTAGATCAACAAATAAAGCAGATTTATGGTGTGAAATGGTCGTTTCCCTCTGCAATATATCAGTATACATATGTACCTGCTAAGCCAGTCGGCTACATTGAGAGGACAAAAAACAGGTGCCAAAGAGACATCCTTGCTTTCTGCCCTTTGTGGAATTTGTGCCGACAGAAGACTATCTACTCTACAAGGTTTAAGTATGTCTTTGATGGGTGGAGAATTGGAATCTTTGGTCTTAGCCATCTTCACGATTGACTAGATATAATATCTGGGGGGGGTGGCCAAGACACCAACCAGAGCGGAGCAGATCCTCTGAGCTATGACATTTGGCATCCTGTGATATCCTCTCCTACTGCATGATGCACTCTTAAAGTGGGGGAAATGGGGGCATAGCTGACGAGGCGCTAGTTACTGTGGTTGCTAGGCCTTCAAATGGCAACTGAGAGCACGGCCTGAGATCAAGAGCCCTCCCATGCAGAGGTGAGTTGCAAGCTGGAGTCGGGGTAAACAGTCTGTGTACTGCACCGGAAGGCCAGGCTGCCAGCTACCATCACAGCGTTCTTGGGTGGGATCTAGAGCTAGGAACCTGGCAGCGGTTGTCTACCGATGATGGGCTAATGCTTTTGGCTGATAAAGGTGAGGAATACCCAAGGAAATAATTAAGCTTGCAAGTCCATCACTCCTGATCAGGGGATGAGATCGCATGATTGAGGAATACATGTGCCACAAAATATCTACAGATTCCTAAAATGAAGTGCCTTGTGTGGCCGCTTAACGTATCCACTATAATAATTGGGAAATGGGAAAGAAAAGAAGACAAGACTACAATAGAAAGGAAGTAGGACAATGAAGGGAAAAGGGGAAAAGGAGAAGAAAGAAAAGAGAGGAAGAGCAGAAGTTCAAAGTGGAAAGAAAAAGGTGAAGAAATACAGGAAGGGGAAGAGAGAAGGATGAAAAAAAGAAAAAGCAGTAAGCTGCGATCTTGTGGGCCAGATCCCCAAAGTAAGGAGGGGTGGGGACAAGAGAGGGAAGTGGTGCAAGTTATTTTTTTTTTAATTTAAATTATAAGCTCTCAGTGTGGCATCACTGATCTCATCTCCTCAGATCATATATTCCCACCCCACAATTCTAAGCAATAAACAAGCGCTTGTGTGAAATTTTGAATTTATTGAAAATAATTAAAGTCAAGTCCAAACAAAGATGGTCTCCAGCTTTACGTCAGGCAAGTCACCACAGTGTTACTCAATCAGACAGCTCATGCACAAAAAAACAATGTAATTCAGTCACGGCTAGCTCATGCACAATAAAACTGCATGTACCAGCTACAAAGCAGTCACGAGAAGAACACTAATGTACCTGCCTGATAAGACCCACATATTTGTTGCAACAATCCTTGCGTAGCAAATCGACCACATGATTTGAATCACAACTAGCCTTGTAAAAAGAGGACCCACAAACAATCCTTCTCTTGTAACGCTCCCACCCTCTGGAACTCTATCCCTGTATCTGCTCCGAATGCCCCCACAATTCTCCAATTCCACAAAGCTTTAAAATTGTGGCTTTTTCAACAATAGCTAACCAAGGACTAATCCTGGGGGATGCACAGACTGCAACTCGCGCTACAGAGCTACTTTTAAAAGACAAAAGCCCAAATGCTGGCTACCTACACATTGTGCAGCTTTTTGCTGCTCTCAAGTTAGGTTCATGCTTTAAACAATAAAATAAATAATGCATTTGCTCTGGATTCTGACAATGCATCCATATTTCTCTCCTATAGCAATCCCACAATGGAAAGAAAAGTGCTGATAAATATTTCATCAAGTAGATGAATAACATCACACAAAAGAGTGACAACACCAAAAAAGAGTGACAACACCAGAAGACCAGCTAATAATACCATCATCTCTCCACCAATGCATCTTATCCAAATGGCTCTCATTCAACCTTTAACCAAGACATTTTAGCCATCTTCCCATACTCAACCAATGTCATCACAATCAAATACACATTATCCTACCCTTTATCATCAAGGTGTCATACCTGAAGCCCTCAAGCTAATCCTCATTATCATTAACACATCTCTCAAAACAGTTGTCTTCTCCACCTCACTGACAATCAGACAAATCCTACAGATTCTGATCTTTCCGCCCTGTGTAATACACATTCAAGCCATTTTGACCATCATCATCTACTTCAATCTAACCAATTGCGATTCTGATCTGTTTTAATAACGGGAAACAGCCACAAACCAAGTATGCACCAACAAACGTCAACTTAACAGTAGAGGAGACACATTCCTGCAAGGCCTTGTTTATCATACAGCAGCATTTAGCACAACCAAAGACAATGCCAATCTTTTCACCCCAACATAACACAAAGGTACTATCCACAATTCCTAAGTTGGATCACTTTGTATAGATGGATAGATCCAGATTCCCAAACCCAACCACCTCAGCAATATATGGCATCCACAAAGGCCCTGTTCCCTAATCAAGGGTTTTCATCCTATTCTGCTCAATACTATGCAATTTTCCATATTCGCCACTGCCCTGGATATAAGAAGGGACAGCCCTTCCACAAAACCACCCCCCTCTTACATTGTTGGTATGCCGAAGAGGGCACAATACCAGCTTTGAAAAGTCCTCAATGGGATGGGGGACATATGACCATTCAGATAATGGCAGGTACTTGAACAGTGAACACTGATCAATGACTTGAGGAAGGCTGTGCATTACTTAATCCTTGCTCACATGTGTAATGCAGGCAGTAGCTCATCTGCACACCTGCAGGGCCATCCTAGATGAGAAGTATGAAATGGGAAGACATCTTGAAAATTGCCAAAGTCGTCCTACTCTTAACAAAGGAGCATATCCGAACCCTAAATCCACACATATCACACAAGCCAAACCTCAATATTTCAGCATTGTACATCCATGTCTCAATGCTGATCTCATCATGTCTTGGCGTGTTTTGACGGTGCATCCAACCATGAGCATCACACTGACCCATACACCCTTACAAGCCATACACACTCAGCTAAGCATTGCAAAACGCTGATGACAAGCTACTTTCTCTAAACATGAGTGAAATCCAGCAGTTGAAATCTTATATTTCAATCAAATATGAATATGGGCATTTATCTCAAGCTCGCTAACTTCAAAATGGTCTGAATACTCCTCAAATATAATCTAAATAACTGGGCTGAATCCCTAACACTCTCACTCAAAGATCAAATCAGCAAGATGTCCCGAACAGCTGGTGTTAACTCATTTTCCAGTAGGGAAAAAACAAATCTTACTGTATATAACTTTCAGTTAGCTACCCACAGAGAGGAACTTCGTTGTAAGGGACATTGGGACTCATTACGGGTCTGGCGGTAACCGTGCCAGTAAAACCGGCAGGTAGCCACCGGACACGCAATGAATTAACAGCGCCTGACTTCCCGGTGTCACCGGGCTATTCCAAGTACGGTGGCCGGGAGGTCAGTCACCGGCAATTTTGTTAGTCCCCATTCCCATGGAGTCCCCCACAGGTCTCCATGGAAATGGGGACACAGGAGCACCGGCCACATTAACAACGGTTCTGGTGCTCCCATGAGAACTCTGTGAGCGGATGCCGTCCCGCCCAACAGGTCTGACCCTGGCGGGCGGAATGGCACTCGCCCGCAGAGTTGTACTGTGCCAGTCCGGAAGCAACAGTGCCGGCAGGCTTACTGGCACCGTTGTTTCCGGACCGGCACACAAGTCATGAGGCCTATATTCTCAAAACACAGCACAATAGAATGCACTCATTTTATTTGCGTTTCTATTAGATATGTGCAGGTTACCTTATTTTCAAAGGTGGCCTGCGCATTTCAGGAGGGCCTAGACAGTGGTGCAAAGATGTGCTGTCCAGCCCACTTGCAAAGATTAGTGTCGGGAGGGCTTGTCCGATAGGAGCGCATTTCACTTCGTAAAGGCATGAAAGTGGGGTTGTTACACTTGTAATTCTATGCCATGCCTATAAATATGTGTTGTCATAAGGCAGCTATGTACTATAGGCCATACCATACAAGCCTAGGCTAAGAGTAAGTGCAAAAAGATGATGAGGCCTTGGTAAGAGTCCCTGAATAATATTGAGTAGACCAAGAGGGTTGCTGTATTAAAATAGTCATTTATTTTAATTATCAAGAAACAAGGTGTCTGTTTTCCACAATGTATCCTGTCCCATAAAATATCTAAGCAAGCTTATTTGTTCATATTGTGCAAATTAAAGGGTCATTGCTCTGTTCCTGTGAAAACACAAAGCGGCTGACTGCATGCCCATAAGTTTCGCCCACTGGGCTTTTTCAAGGGTTACAACACTAATACAGTGTGTTCCTATTTTAATCATTGCACTATTTAAGTTGTTACTTCATTATGCCTTATTGTGCAAAGCATTTCACAAGTTAGAAGATACATTTTAACATTTGATATTGCAATAATGCAATATAAATGGATAGGAGGAGTGAAAAACAGGGAGAAAAAAAATAAGGGAAGAATTAATCGTCATAAGCATATGTGGTTTCGGGTGAGAACACTGAATAGCAACGCTCCATGAGTAGGCAGACATTGCTCACCTTAGAGGATTTTAGAATCCCTGAATGTTATTCCTCTCACAGTGCACATTGATATATTTTAGAGCGTGTTCTCTGATCTTCATATCTATGATTGAAATATCCGTTTAGAGATTGTGAGTTCTATATGTGAACATTTGCAAATCTCGGAAGTTCATTGCACTATATTGTGATATATTAATATATTCATAATCTAATGTTCCCGGATTACTTACAATTCCATCGATTTTGGCTCTCTTGTTAAAGATATTGTGAATATTATTCTTCCATATTAATACACGAGAATCTCCTTAAATTGCGCTATTGCTTTTGCTAGTCATAGATTTAGAGTACAAAGAAATGCTAATAAATTCTTACACTACAGAATCGCACTTACCCATAATATATGTGATGCCTGTGGCTGCCTCACCATGTTTGGCGTGTATTGGCGTTCCGCTATGCCATTTTGAAAAACACTATGGCAAATATGGGGGGGCGGAAAGAGGAGTGGTGTGAGTGATCTTTCGTGGTCCGTTGGGAACCGGATGGGGATTGCCAACACTAAAGTAAAAGCAGCATTTGGGACCACAGACTAATTAGACTGTTAGGGATGATACTTAATCCAGAGTGACAATGTTATGAATACGCGGCAGCGAGCAGAGAGGTGACAGATTGTATCCCCTTCGCTAATTGTATCCAGAGTGCAGCGGTTTGAATTGTCAAGCTGAATTTTAGTCCCCAGGGTCCAGTACATACAGCTTCAGTGCCAAACGCTTGCATAAGGTGCTCGTAACTGACTCCGAAAGAGAAGCCTGATGGAACGGAGGCAGCGCGCTGAGTGCTAGTAAACAAAGGCGGCGTGTTACTTTGTTGAAACCATAGGGCTACATTTCTCTTGCTGCATCGGTCGTGCAATTTTTGGTGGCGAAGTAAATCCCTTGTGATAAGGAGGTGAAGGAGTTGGAAGCTGCAGAAAGCCTAATAAGTGGTGTATTACACGGCACCGCTAATCAAGTGTTTACTGGCATTGGCCAACGTGTGATATGCACTTAGGGAACATAAGTGTTTTTGTCTAGCAACAATAAACGCTGCCCAAAAGGTTCTAGGACCTACGTCTGAAGGGCACAAAGCCTGGTAAAGCCTCACAAAGGCTGCATGCACTTGAGCACACAACCACTAATCTACCAACAGGGACACAGAAAAGGCTAGTAACAGTACCTATAATGCACCATGTTTCTGAAAATTACCAAAATGTTTAAAGCCTCCTCAAGCATCCTCTTTCCTGAAACTACTACAGCTATGGACTCCGATCATAATATTCAAGCAGGTCCATGAAAAGCATCAACTGAGATTGATAACTATTATTCCCTGCTTAATCTATGCTTATCACTACAGACAGAGGTGCAACAGCTACCCAGTTTAACCAGCCCCAAAATGTTGAACATAATCTTGACTGAATATTATGTGATAAGTGATCATGTGGTGGTTCCCGACACCAGCCAAAGACTTTCATGTTCCCCAAGACTAACGGGGCTAATTGAGGTCTCTGTGTACGAGGCCCATAGTGAGAGCCAAATAGGCGAGGAAAGGGATGGGTTTAGCGGTTCAATCTCCACGGAAGAGGATGACTTTAATCTTCAAAATGAATCGGTCAGTTTCGCTCTAAAACTTTTGTTAAAATTGTGCAATTGTATCTATAACGAGATCCAGAAACAACTGCATCTCCTGGAACAGATCTCGACAACGCACATGGCTAGAACAACCTTGCCTGCCATAAATCCAGGGAAAAGCGTTTCAAACCAAACAAATGTCATTACTGCCAGCCCCCACTTGGTGACAAAGGGGGCTAGGGAATCCTCTACACCTAGCGAATACACCTTTGTTGAATTCTATACTGATTGGAAAGCACAAATAATATCTGATGAACCAGATTATGAGGAGGTTATATCAGGAAAAGAGGTGCAGGAGACAGAAAGTAATCAAGGAGAAAAGCACCAAACAGGCAACCTTGTTCAAGGAAATACAGTGGTTATGCTGTGGATTCCATCTAAAGGTGATCCTTCTCAGAAGAAAGCTTGAAAAAAAGTTGCTAGGAGATTGAGAAGCCTCAGGAACAAATAGGGAAATGTAACCTTGTGGCTGAATTATGGTCAGATAAAGTTCTGTGTAAAACAGCTCAAGAAATTGTGCTCTGTCTGCAGGAAGAAGATGGTTCAGACTCAGAACTTTCAGAGGACGAGTCAGTTGAACTATCTATAAAGGATCCCTCTATAAGAGGGGAAGTGGATACAGTGATTGGCACCTTAAAATAATTGGATCATCTAAAGTCTTCAACAGAGCACCAGGAACTTATCTCCCGCTGATTGCCCCTTACTTCATTTACCATCTCCGGACTATTTGAAGACATTCAGGTGCCTGTAAACCGACATGCTCTCCTGGATCTTTTTAGTCATCTTCCAGTGCTTTAGGTACTACAGAGCAGTGATCTGGATTTTGTGGAACAAATGGAGGGTGTTAGCTCTGTGGTAACCCGGGTGCACTGAAAGGACTCCAAAAGGCCAGCCCTGGTTAGAAGAAGTGTGACATCGCTTCTAAAATGGGGATACGACTTAGTTCAGATAATGAGACAGGGGCAATAGCAAAAAAAAAAAACAGCAAAAATCTTCCATCAAGACAGTGGATTCGAATGAACCACTCATTGATTTTAGAGGTTAAGTAGCCCTTCAAGCCCCAATAGTTGGTGCATCAATGGCGTCCTAGTGGCGATGGCCAAAGCTCATTGGGATTGGCTTCAGTCTTTCTTACTAGTTACCAGCCAGCATTCCTAAAAGTTCTTTAACATTCTGCTCCTTGAATACTCGCGGACACAATCACTTATTTCGAGAGGGTGGACGATACCCAATGCACACCCTAATTTTCTGTTGGTGGATGTTGAGCCTTAGGACGGTCAACATTTATCAGTGCTAAATCTGTATGACCCGCCGAGTGACCAACCCACTGAAGTGATCCAAATGGCGATCTAGGAGTCTATAATTTCTGACAGAGCAAATTATCAGGCATTGGAGTTAATTATTGGAGGTGATTTTAATTCCCTCTGTATAGATTACCCAGTAAACGAGAAAGGAGAAGTGCTGACAGTAGCGAAAGAGCACAAGCACACTAAATTAAGTGACTTGGCACTCCTATGCACTTCTTTTTGTTTGGATTTAGGGTTACAGATGCTTAATGGGATTATGATTGGGAATGTCCAGGTGGACAAGATGTGGCATAATGGCACCTACCAATCGAACATTGATTATTTTTTTAGGAGCATGGCCATGTATAACAAGGCCCAAGAAATATATAAGTTTTACGGATTTTAGCGATCATGCTATTTTGAAGCATAAGTTGAATGTACAACCTATGAAAGCTCTAGAACAAGATAGGGTGGTGGCAATTACAGTGAATAACACGTTGAATAGAGTAGGCTGGTCAGATAGAAACATTGAGGTAATGTCATGATGCCTACCTCCAAGGAGCCAGGTCCGACCCAGCGACCCCAGAGGCAGGCATCATTTCCCCCAGGGGAGTGCCAGCGGACCCAAGCTGGGGCCCTTTGGACACAATCCTGGCGCCTTAGGCGCCAGGCTCATGTTGGACCTCTGTCCTGGCGCCTTAGGCACCAGGCTCATAAAGCTAGACATGTGTTCAAATGTTTTAATGTGCACTTACCTGATGCAGACCATGCTGCCACATCCAGGCCCTCTTGAGGCCTGAATGGAACTACTTTACCTGTGGGACTACTTTCCACCCGGGTGTGGTCGGGGAAGGATACATACCTGATCGGAGGAAGGATACATACTTGGGACTTCTTCCAAAGCTATTTAAACCACACCCGATCAGCAACTCACGCTTCACATTGTTCTGCTCCTCGCAGCTGGACGCTCACCGTGTCAGCTCCTGCATCTGGACTTCAGCCACACCTGTCAGCATCCTGGGTCACCTGCAAAGGGAGACAAGAGACCTACCAGCTAATCTGCACCGACGATCCTGAAAGGGAAGACATCATTTTTAAAAGCATTTCGTTACGATCGCTGCAGCGCTGCATTTCACTCACCTTTCCTGGGTTCCTCCATCTTCAGCAGCGATCATTCGGATACACAGCCACTTCCCAGAGCCTAGAGAAAAAGACAAGAATAAGAGGTGAGAGAAGGAAGGGAATAGGAAAAGCTCAGTTTCCTTCTAAGACTTGCCTGTTGGGTCATTCCCATTTCATTTTGGGTCTTGCTGCTTCCAAGCAGGACCCCGGCCCCTATGGGGAAAAAAGACAAAGACATTAGATGAGCGAATGCAAAAACATTACCTGAGCGCTCATCTAGGACTTACCAGATCTTTACTGGAACTGCACGTTTCACTTCGGGTCGGCGCCATATCTCCGGCATTCCGAACCCCGGCCCCTATGGGGAAAAGATATCAACATCAGCGCTTTATGCAAGGAGTTTCCAAAGGAATCTTCATTCATCACCTGAAAAAAGACAATGAACATTATTATTTAAAGCTTGAACTTTTGAACTTGCAACAGAACTTTTACAGCGCCTTACCAGTATAATCAAGCTTACCTGAACTCCCATCCAACCTCAATCCAGTGAAGTAACTGGGTTCAACGCGCCCCTGCGTCAGAAGCAGGATGGAGAGCTCGTCCTTTCAGACCCTAAGGTGAGACTTCACAGGGAATCGTGGAAGGGTATTGTGGAGGGTTGGAAGAGAGTGGGAGGCTTGAGCATAACTCAGTCAGTAGGAAATACTCCCTTTTCACGCACAGGGGAATATTCCTGCGAGCCGGAGAAGCCAGAGTAGAGGGCCCTTCCTGTCCATCTTCAGAGTCCCGAAGCCAGACCTGCGCCTCCGTGGGAATCAGGTGAGCGTTACAGGTAATTAAGAGATGCATGAGGGGTTTGGATTCTGTATATAAAAACTGAATGCCCCAATCAGAAATAGAGTGGGTCAACTCAATTACAAATCTCTTTTTGTAGAAGGCGAGGGACCTTGATCAGAATGGGAAGTATCCACGCCTATCAATATGATAAAGCAATTATGCTTAAAAAAGAGCATTGAGACAGGAGATCAGAAAGTGGGGAAAAAAAAGTATTGTCGATACTGAATATAGGCACGTTTTGATCAGGAATCTTAAAAACTTGTATCACTCCTCATTAAAGGGGCACCGTCTTTCTTGACAAACATCACCTTGGAGAGATTTCTATGACGTTATCCGTAAACACGCAGTATTAAAGAAAAAGCCTTTACTGATTACAAGATTAGTAGAATTGTCATACAACATTAAGATATAATAAAATCCCAACTGTGATTTCCTGGTATTGTTTATTACAAATTATTGAATGTGTATAATTTAACTATTAACATCTCAAAGAAACTGAGAACAATATCAATAGTGGAGCAAAGGAAAACGCATTGTACTACAAAACATATATATACACAGTGTTAAAGTGCCAGCGGGTACTCCCTGCACAAAAAAACTAAATAAGATAAGATCCCTATTTGGGAACTCCCGTCCCCTGCACACTGTCAATGGCCATACAAGCCAAACTGTTTTAGAATATTACTTGATGATCTCATGAATATTTCACATTAATGTGATTGGTAACAATCTTCATGTGGCATGTTATTTAAAAAAACATTCAGGATAAATTACTTAATCAAAGAGAATCAAATGACAATTTGTAAATTTTTGCAATTGATTTATTGGTCCATGTGGGATTTCCCAACGCGTTTCGAGAATATTTCTCTTCTTCAGGGGCTGCTAATACTTTCAAATCTAGTTAAAAAAAAACATTTGTAAAGAAATTGATGAGATTCTATTTCTCAAATGTGTCGCCAATGTGCACTGAATAAACAATTAAATAAACTATATAGATTTGTCCATTTTTGTTTTCTAGCATGTTTATCCCTCTCAGTGTTCAATCTCTGATTCAGAAAAAGTTGTAAACAACACAGTTCAATAGTTACTCAATCATGTCCACCTAAAAGTTTCATTTTCTAAACCGGTCATTATGTTCCGATGTTACAGTATTCAACCTTTCTATAAACAAATATATCACTTTGGTAATGGACAATTGTAAAGAAGAAGGTCAGGGCAACTTCAAAGTACTTAGGAACTTTAGAACTTTGCTATTCAATAACATGTACATGATCCCTTTAGTCTGTGTGTTGTCTAGTGCAACTTGATAGTTAGAAGTAATTGAACAAATATCGTACCATTCCTCCTGTATCCTGGAGTCCAATGATTGGTATTCCATAATATGAAATAATTTCCCTGCAGTGTAGGGCATTTTCGATTTCAGGAAGAATCCTTCTCTCTAAATAGTGGAGAACAGATTATAGTTAAGAGGATAAGAGGATAATTGGGATAGAGAATTGGTGCAGGTAGGTTGAAAGTTTTAGGTTAATTATCAATGCAGTTGGTTGGAATATGTCACTTACGTTTAAATGGGAAAAGCAGGTCTCCAGGGTTGTTTAGTCTCCTGTTGTTGTAAGTGGGTTTGAAAGCTGCTAAGGTGCTAATGCCAGTCAATGGATTCCGGTCCTGATTACCATCAGTAGCATAACTACAGTGTGAAAAGAATAATAGAGATTCCCATTGTAGGCGAGTGTTTAAAAATCAAGGCCCGAATAGTATGGTGACCAAGGTTGCTTGGGTGATCAAATGTCACAAGACCTAGTAGGACCGTTTTTGTTTTGTGACTCCTGGCTCCCCTCTCTTGTTGCACCTTGAAAATCATTGTGTTTATAGGCGCATTTTAAAAACCCAATACATAAAAAGACTATTATGTTAAACATTATATCTATGCTGCTGACGGTTTGCAAGATCTACAGGGGGAAGTGTTTTGGTTAAATTGCCCTTCGGATTGTAGCGCGTCCACTTCACTCGCACTGGTTAAGGTATGGTAAGCCTTTGAGTCTGAAATTGCTGCTCTGGGGAAAGAGGGTTCTTAAAAGGGTCCCACGATTATGTTGCTCCCCGCATGATTTTAGGATAAAATGAACGCCACGATATTGACTTTTCATTGTACCCAATAAGAAGTTAAGATGCTGTGATTAACCGGGGTAAAAGGGAATTTATATACTCTATTTTAATTGTGGCGTTGAAGGTTGTTTTGTAATATAGCTCAATGTTCTGTTTTATCTTTTAAGAACAGTTGTATTATAGGATTGTTCTGAATTGTATATTTTGGTGGATAATTTGTAAAATATACTGTGTACATTTTCCAAATTTGTGAAAAGTTTGTAATGAACAATAACACTATAAAAAATAAATGGTTTCTGACATCACGTATGACATCATATGTAAAGAAATTGTTCATCACAGAAAACCTATGTGGATGTTGAGAAACATATCCACATAAAGAACCATATTGATTAGTTCAAAACATAATTATGTGTAATAATATCTAAATGTTGAAATGTAATGATACTCAAGTGTCTAATTTTCCAAATCAAGTCTCATAATACAAATTGTTATGTTCATTAAAACATTGTAAGAATGGCCGCCCACTGAAATGTATATCGGGTTCTCCTGGATCTGTTATAGGATTTCCCTCCGACAGTGATGGTAATTCTGGGAGGTGTATTCCCCAAATTAAAATAGTTGGGGTAATGTGGCTTGGTATTATGGCTCTCTGGGTTTCACACAGCTTTTGAGGACTTCGGGTAAACTTTTACATGTGAAGAATGACAAGACAGACAGACAGACAGACAGACAGACAGACACACACACACGCCCCCCCCACCCCAGAATAATGAACAGAGTCTGTGATGAAGGGACAAGGACCATCTACTTATTTTAATGCATCATTTCTTTTAAAACAAGAGGCAAAGTGTAAATGTGCAGCACAGAGATTTTCTGACTACTTTATCATCAGCATAAAACAGAAAAGTAACATAGCTAGGCACGTTCAGTGAGTCAGTTGCCATTGCCTAAAAAAAAAGCAAGACTGATCTTTTCCATATTTTTGGGGAAAGTATCAACAGTGACACAAGCTCATCAGTGTATTGGCGGAACACGTCCACACATTGGCATAATGGAGTAGTCAACAGGGATATTCCTGGCCATATTATGGCAATTCCTAGCAATGGCGTGTGTACTGTGGCAACGCCTCTACCCTTTCACTGGTGGTGTGGTTGGGGTGGTCACAGAGGCCGGCCCCCACCCTGGCATGATGCTGGACCCGGAGACAGTATAGGGTGATCCCCTGGACCACACCACCTGCGGTGCTTCGTCCATAATGATGGGGGGGGGGCACTTACGCCAATACTCTGGCACACACATCATAGAGAAGTTGCGCCAGCCAGGTTTAAACACTGAGCGCTCCCTCAGCTGCTTGTTGTGCCTGAGGCAGCGCTCTTTGGCTGGCTTAAAATTACAGTTTTGTTCCACAGCTTACATTTCCAATGGATAATGCAAGGTTGGGGCTTTTTATTTCCCTAGCCTCCTAGTCTACAAAGCTATCAATGGTCTTGCTCGTCTGTACCCGTCTTATCGTATATCAGTTTACCATCTCATTCCCTCCGATCTTCCTCTGCACTCAACCCCATCATCCCATACCCTCCCTGTATCTCCTCTTGCCCTACTCCTTTGGAACCCTCTGCCCATAACAATCAAAGCCAGCCCAGCTCTGGATCTTTTCAAGGCTTGGCTTAAACTTTGCTTAATTGCTAAAGAGGGAGCTCCCCCTGCCCTCTCCCCATCCTCCCTACGTGACCCCACGCTTAATGATGTTAATTTATATATTTAACTAGTGTTCCTCTTTATTTTGAAGTACTTGTCCCCCTTAAGCCACCTGTTTTCTTATAAACCTTTGTTTGTTTTGTACCTGGTATATGTCCTAATTCTTTACACCTTCAAACTGGCTCAATACTTTTTCTCATCTAAATGTGCTGCTTAAGTAATTTCTTCTCGAAATTGGCATCCCTGTTCTGCAAAAAAAATACACAATACAAATACATGGCTAGACTAGCATTTTGGAGCAGCCAGTCTAGCCATTTCTTACTCTGGCATGGTATTTTTTTACTGGGCATCTTTGAGGTAGCAAGCATGAGATGTGCTATTAATTGGCTATACTGGCATTTTGGAGCAGCCAGTCTAGCTATATTTTCTTACTATGGTATGGTGTTTTTACTGAGCATCAAGATTTTCATTACAGGTCTAGACTGGCCTACAATGGTGCAATCCGCTTGATATGTGTTCCTATTGTGGCATGGCATTTTTAATGAAAAAGCCAAAAGGTGTATGTCCTTATGTGGGGATACTGCTATATATTGAGAGAGCCAGTGTGGACATGTTTTCTTATAGTCTCATTACTGTTATTATGCTGAAAACAAGCACGACTATGTTCTTTAATGGAAGTACTGGCACATATTGGTTCAACCAGAACAGAAATGTATGTGCACAGCAAGCAAGAACGTATTTTTATGCTGGCATACGGGCAACAGCATCATGAAAATACATTGGGAAATGCTCCTGTGCACTGTTGATGACTTGCATCTATTGGATTTATTCAAGAATTACCCTGCAGAACCAATTGCAAACTGCCTTGCTTTTTACCCAATTTTTTACAAAACTGTGCTGTATAATGCCTTATTTGAAACGAATATTCAAACAATTATAAGTTACTCAGTGTAGTGACTAACATACTCTTAGTCATGAGTCCCCTTTCCTCCATACTGCATGGGCGTCTCTTCCAAGGAATGGGAGACAGAACCTTTTTAACCAGAAAAAATCTTCTTCCCCTTTAAATTTAGAGGCGCATATGAGTGCGGCCCTGGGAGCATGCGCTGCCCTGACTCCACCCTCCAGAGCCACACCTCAGTCCCCACTGACGCGTCGACAATAGATTTAACATTGCCCAATGAAACCAGTATTATTAGGGGGGAGGATGGTAGGAAGTATGGAGGAAAGGGGACTAAGAACGAAGAGTATGTTAGTCACTACGGTGAGTAACTTATAAATACTCTTACGTCCCGTCCCCTTTACTCCATACTGCATGGGCGATTACAACTGAATGTAGCCCCAGGGTGGAGAGGAAACCCTCATTAAGCAAATAGGTTCCTGAGAACCGCCTGTCCAAACGCTGCATCCGATCTAGAGCCGACATCCAAACGGTAATGCTTGCAGAAAGCCGAGGGCGTGGCCCAAGTGGCCTCCCCTGCTTATGACTTGCCAAGGGACGTGGCGCTGGAATGCGATGGCCGTTGCCCTGGCCCTGACTGCGTGGGCATGCATGTTCGCCGGAATTGGCTTGTGCCGGCCCTCGTATTCTTCTTTGATGGCCGAGACCATCCAGCCGGATATGGAGGACTTGGAGGCACCTCCGAAAGTGACAAACAGGGCGTCTGATTTGCAGAAGCCTCTAGTCCCGTCAAGGTAGTATTTCAGGGCACGCCTGACAACCAGGCAGTGCAGAACTCTCTGTGCCCCGTCCTTAGGATCGGCAAAAAACATATGAAGGACTATTTCCTCGTTCAAATGGAAGGCAGACGGTACCTTAGACAGAAATGCTGGGTCTGTCCGCAGGACTACTTCGTCCCTGTGAAAGGTAGTATATGGTTCTGAGGCGACCAGTGCCTGGATTTTTCTGCCTCTGCGAGCGAGGTGAGGCCGACTAGTAAGACTGGCTTAATGGTGTGGCCTCTTGCTGGGCGGGTAGAGCCTTGCAAGCCCTATCAAGTGTTTCTGGACAATCTGATTGGAAGAGGAGAAGATCCCCCTCCTCTGAGTTCCTGTAAACCCTGATGGCTGCGAGGTAAGTGCAGCAGGTGTCCAACTGCACACCAGAGTGGGCGAGGTGCGCCGAGAAGGAGAGCATGTTGTCCAAAGTACATGCCAGGGGGGCGATTTGTTTGGAGCCTGCCCAGTGGCAGAACCTGGTCCATTTATTTTTATACTGGGCCCTAGTAGCCTTGCTCCTAGCGCCCTGTATGATTTCCAGATTAGCCTGTGAGAGGCTGAGGTGCCTTAGCATTCATTACCTGCTCAGGAACCACGCTGTGAGGGCTAGTTTCTGTGGCACGGAGTGGATGACCCTGCCCCCCTGCAGTGCCAGAAGATGTGCTGGACCCATCGGAAGGTGAATCTGAGGCATCTCCGTGGGGCTGAGCAGCTTTGAGAACCATGGCCTGGCCCGCCACCAGGGAGCTATCAGAATGATGTTGAGCTTGCGAGACTCCTTGATCTTGCAAATCACTCTGTGAAACAGCGGAGTGGGCGGGAAGGCGTACGCTGTCATGCCGGTCCACTGTATCCGAAATGCGTCTCCCAAGGAGCATGGGCCCTGTCCATGCCAGGAGGCAAACTCAGGGCACTGCTTGTTGTGCCAGGTGGCAAAAAGATCCACCTGGGGGGGACCCCACCTGTTGAAGATCTACTGAATAACAAGGGTTGTTTAGCTGCCACTCGTAATTGTCCGCTCACAACTTGCTGAGCATGTCCGCCTCCAGGTTGGATTCCCCCGGGATGTGGACTGCGTGAGGTAGATGTCATTTTCCAGGCCCACTCCCACATGCTGATTGCCAGTATGCACAGTGGAGGGGATCTGGTGCCTCCCTGTTTGTTGACATAGTACATGCTGGTCGAGTTGTCCGTCTGGATGAGGACAACCTTGCCCCTGAGAAGTGGAAGGAATGCTCTGAGCGCTAGCCAGATGGTGTTCAGCTCCAACCAATTGATGTAGTATTCCTGCTCCTGTCGAGTCCAGGTGCTGTGGACCGAGAGATCGTCCAGGGTGGCTCCCCAGCCCTCGAGTGAGTCTGTGGTGATGGTGACCTGCGGGGTGGGAGGCCGGAAGGGCTTGCCCGTCCGTAGGTTGCGGTCCCTGGACCACCATGTTAGGTCCGGGCGGAGAGATGGAGGAACGCTGATCATCTCGAAATGAGAGCCCCACTCCTGGTTCCATGAAGCCGCGACGTGCAGCTGAATCCTCCTCATCCTCATTCTTGTGTGTGGGACGGCTAATAGGACCGCTGGGAGAAACTAGAGCAGTGGGAGATTTACTTGACCAAAGGATGATTCAATGCCAGGTTCTGCAATGTATCATCGATTATAGACACTGCACCAGAAGTGGTACAGAGTGTGAAAGGACAAGTCGTGCCTTTTTAGCAAATGAATGGTGGTTCAGTCAATCATTTATGCATATGCCCATTGGTATAGTTCTCAGAGGCCTTGACTTTGATAAAGCACTGGGGAGCAAGGCAAGGGCTATACTGAATGACCTAGAACTAGGCTCCCATATTAAAGCAGTTAAAACTTGAGAAGCCTTTCTAAGTTTGCATGTTATGGGAAGGGGGAGACTAGCGGCACCAAATCTGGCTGCTCTTTCCATCTATTCTGTGTTCAGCTCTTTCCATCTATTCTGTGTTCACTGCTAGGACTAGGTGGCTATAAACCAATCAGATGTGTGGATGAATACTATAGCAGCTATCTTGGGTCAGAGAAGCCATGCAGTTTAGGCAGACACCAAGATGGGGCAAACCCCTGAGTGGTTGTGAGGTTAGTCATGGCCCCAATCCCCCATTACCCTGCCTCACACTTCCTCATCCCAGTACTCCCATTACCTCCACTTCACTCTTTCTTGTCCCAGCACTGTGAGAAACCAAAGAGTGTCTCACCTGCTAATCCCCGGGGATCTTGCTCTCAGGTGGCCAGGGCACTGCCATCGACTTTGGATCCAGACCCTGGGGTTGGACCAGTGCGTGAGGATCCTCTGGGTGAGTGGTCTTCAGGGATTGGGAGTGAAGCAGCCGATGGTTAGACACAGTATTCCTCCCTTTGCCGTACCCATGATCCCTACTATTTCATAGGATTCTCCGATGTCCCAACTCCGCCCCTTCCATCACTGGGCTGAGGAAGAGGACGAATGAGAGTAACAATGCTAACTCTTGCACATCGCATTGGACATGTCCCGCTAAGTGGATCAGACGAAGTCAGGTACTTGACTCTTAAGTGCATACATCTGATATCAATTAGCTCTCCTCACACAGATGAAAGGCGGAACATAGAGACACACTCTGAGCATGGTGGAACACGAGTAAGAGCAGAACTTCCGGTGCAAAGGCAAACCTACTGGAGCAGAGCAACGGACCGAGGGACGAGAGCCACGGGTGCTAAACCCCAGGAGTTCCCTGCAGGAGGTCATTGCCCCCAAAAGCCTGCGAAAGATACGTGGAGAAGGACAAATCCCAAACAAGAAGCCTGCATTGTGTTTCAAGGACGCCAGCAACCCTCCCGGGTTAACAGCAGAGTTGGGGAGAGGAGGCCAAGCATGTGCTACTAACCTTGACTCGCAAACTGGAAGACAGCAAAGACAAGAAAGGAACACACACAGCTGGTGAGTTGGCAAGCAACTTGAGAGACCGGTGTGTGCTAAAGTAAGATTGAAGTGGCAACATTATATCGCACAATTGAAGGCTGCAAGCGTTTGGATGAGACGTGAAGAAAGGCAGACCTGCAAGTGAACCTTGAAGTAACGATAGCTGTAAAGTCAGCGATACTGAGTAACGGAGTGGTCTGGCGAAAAGGATGTAGCCCACTCAAAAGTTTCAGTGAAGGATAAAGGTTTGTAGCGATAAAGTGAATGAACTGTAAAAGTGAGGTGATTGAAATTAACCCAGAGAGAAAGGGAAAGTAAAAGGTGAATGTTGGTGAATAATACAGTGAAATACCCAGACCAGGAAGCACTGGGCCAAAGAACATAGAAGTGTGAGTTGAAAGCTGGAAAGACAAAGTGGTCCTGTGGAGGTTTGTAGAAAGAATCCATGCACATTCGAAAGTCTTCGACATCAGGAAACGGTCCGAGCACGACTGAGGGAAACCGGAAGTGTAATAAATTTGAGGAAGGGAACCCCTAAAGTATACGAGTTAAGCTTGGGGAAGGGAACCCCTACAAGTGTTGTGAACTTTTGCTTTGAAGAGGTCTGAGCCCGACAGAGGGTGACCGCCGTAAACCTTTTGGTGTACTGTGTTCTACAAATTGGAAAGTAAGACTTTAACACGGAAGGCCACGCGGGCCTCGATCCACGTTTTGAACTGCCTTTGTGTTAAGAGCCTGAGCCAGAGAGTGTCATCTTGTCTACACAGACCGCCTTATCCTGTGCTGCCCAACGTGGGGAGGAGAGCTGACTCAACCACATGTATTCTTTTGAACACTGACTTTCCTTTGCATACATATATTCCTTTTCACACTTTTTGTACATGATATAGGGCAGGCATTAGGTTTTAGTTAGTATAGGCCATTTTGATTTGACAGACTCAATTACGACTGTTTTATGATTTGATGGTCGAGACTACTCCCATCCTAGCCATAGGGTACAGTAGGAGTTTCTACAACCACATTGAAACTTCAACAAAGGTTTTACAAATTGTACCTTTTGTGTCAGCATCATACTTGTTATACCATGCCTCCCTTACAGTACTCCATTATCCCTGCCTCAATCTTCCTCGTCTCTGTACCCCATTATCCTCGCCTCACTGTTCGTCATCCCAGTACCCCATTACCCATTCCTCCCTCTTCCTCAGCCCAGGACCCCATTACCGCCATCTCCCACTTCCTCGCTCCATTACACCTACGAAACTCTCTCGTGTCTCGGTCCCCCCAAACCCTGCATCAGTCTTCCTCGTCTCAGTCCCTCAAAACCCCATCTCACTCTTGCTCATCACAGTATCCCTTTACCCCTACTTCACACTATCTCGTCCAAGTATCCCATTAACCCACCTGACTCGTTCTTGCCACAGTCCCTTATTACCCCCACCTCACCTATTACCCTCACCCTTGTAGTGACTGACAGATTGCACAAGTTTACAGTGATTTCCAATCAGAAACGGCCAACAGAGTTTTGTGTTCTAGCATTCTCTACAGTCTGTCTTCAGTTGCCCTTACTTCAAACAGGAGGAGCTTGCAGTACAAGCAGTCTCGGCAGTCTCTGACAGATTAGGGCGGCGAGCTGCACTGCAATTAACTGAACCCGTTTCATCTGTTTTTTACAACCAGTTGATATTGCTATCAGGACACTACCACTCAGGAGCAGCAGAGCAGCAAAATCAGGACTTACAGCGACCACAGGAACTAGTGGTGAGTCCATCAAGAAGCATGGGAGGTGTATGAATTTTCAACTGGCACACGGGAAGTCTTGACTTTTACTGATAAAATACAGACGTTTGCCTCCCAGCCGCGCTTTAGCACATAGGCCCCCTTTAACATTGCAGTCACAGTAACGGACAGTACTGTGTCTTACATAGATGGAATTAAAGGTATGGACATTAGTAGTGGGGAGACTGTGTTTATGCCTAATGATTCAGTGCAGTACTGTACCCAGGAATGATTCAAGTGTGGCGGTCCCACAGAAACGGCATCAGATTTGACTTTGTGTGCTGATTTAAGGGTTGATAGTCCTTTAAAAAATTCTTTAGAAAAAGGCACAGTCACATCGAAACAGTGTGAAGTTCACCACACATGTAGGAGAAAGAACAGCACCACTTTCTGCTCCTGCTACATTAAAAGGAGGGCACCTTAAAAACTGTACATTTGTGTTCTCTACTTTTCATAATCAACAGAAAGGTGATTTATTGAAACTTCTCGCACCTACAAACCTGACGAATTGCCCTCCACAAAGGTTTGAAAAGAACGTTAACATTTCTGGAAGTTGGCAGCCTGTGGGCTTGGGTTCTGATGAGGCATTTTCAAACCATATTTTTTTTATAGTAATCTAGCCACAAAAAAAGATTACAGGTACACAGTTTGCATCAGACTCTGAACCTACCCCTAAAAACACACTGGAGATGTTGCAGACGCAGAGCTGCTGGAGAGCATGAAGTTAATCGAAAACACTGCATCTGCTCATTAAGAGTCAGAAGGATCAGGCAGTGGCTTGTTGACTACCACTGCCTTAAGCAGCCAACAACATACGTGGACAGTTTGGGGGGTAAATCACTCAATAATGAGGTTCTCACTGCTCAGTAAACCAATTCAGATCCTAAGTGTGTTGGGGAAAAGACTGTCTGCAGTTATAATTAACCATGAATCCTACTTAGAGAAACCTGGAATTTGTTCAGTCAAACTACCAGTAGATTGGAACCTAATGTTATCCAACCCGAGGTGACCAACACAGCATATAGGACTGTCTTTCAAGATGCAAATGATAGATCTAATATATTTAATACTCAAACTATACTTTCAAAACCATCAAGCTCAGTTGAAAAGGGGGCCATTAAGGCTGGAACAAAAACGGTATGAGAGAATACACGATCAGCTCAAAGACAAAACAACGCTGTTAGCAATGTTGCAAACAAAGATGTTTTTTGTGGAGGGTTTTGTCACTGCAGTCCAGGGTAACCTGGAAAAAAACACAGATCAAATTACTAACATTTCTCATAGCATCCTGGACCCATTATTCAGGAGAGAAATGAAAGAAGATTACGAAGGTCGCTGGTGACACAAGCTGAACAGAGTGTAGTGAAACCATTGATGTCGAAGACTCAAATTATTCACACTTTAAACGACATGGTGGGAACTGATTTACCTGCCCTTCACATTGAAGGTGACAAGCGGCCTGTTATACCATCCTAGCAGAAAGCATGGCTTATGTTGAACTGGAACAAAAAGAGGGTGAGGAAGTAATAATGGAGGATTGAGGCAGTGAGGAGGATAACAGGAGTATACCTGCTCCAATTGCACCTAGCGGTCCAACAAGGGCTGACAACCCCATTAAAGAATGGGGGAGGAAGGATAACTCAGGGGAAACGCGTTTGTCTTGGAAGCAAGACAATGCAGTGCAACACAGGTTTGAATCCTGATCCTGCGCTTAGACATGACTCGCTGGAAAGTCTAAGTTATTCACTGCAGTGACTAACGTACTCCTAGTCCATAATCCCCATTCCTCCATACTGTATGGGCGTCCCTCGCTAGGGACGAGAAACAGAACCTTTTTCACAAGAAAAAAATCATCTTCCCCTTTAAATTTAGAGGCGCGGCCCTGGGAGCATGCGCTCCCCTGTCTCGGCCCGCTGCCGCTATTCCTCAGTCCCCTTTGAGGCGTTGACAATATTAAGATTGCCTAATGACAGGTTTTATTACGAGGGAGGATGATGGGACGTATGGAGGCAAGGGGACTATGGACTAGGAGTGACTTATAATTACTCCTCTGTCCTGTCCCCTTTCCTCCAAACTGTATGGGCAATTACAACTGAATGCAGCCCCAGGGAGGAGAGTTGCCCCTCTTAAGAAAACACGTTTTTCAAAACTGCCTGGCCAAATGCCGCATACGACTTGGCGTTGGCATCCAAGCAGTAGTGCTTACAAAAGGCACAGTCCACGTAGACACCTTGCTGACAGTCTGCCATGGGACATGTCTTTGGAAAGCTACCGCCGTGGCCTTGGTTCTGATGGCGTGGGCGTGCATGTTTGCTGGCAAAGGCTTGTGCTGCCCTTCATATGCCTCCTTGATGGCCATAACCATCCACCTTGCTATGGAAGCCTTGGATGCTTGACAGCCTGGTTTTGATCCTCCAAATGTGATGAACAGGGCGTCCGATTTACGGAAGCCCTTAGTCCTGTCCAGATAAAATGTTAGAGCACGCCTGGCATCCAGACAGTGCAATACCTTTTGAGCCTCATCCTTTGGGCCTGCAAAGAACGTTGGGAGTACTATCTCCTCGTTTGGGTGAAAGGAGGAGACGACCTTAGGAAGAAAGGCGGGGTGCGTTCTAAGCACCACCTGGTCACAGTGACATGTTGTATCGGGCTCTGAAGACACCATGGCCTAAATTTCGCTGATACGGCGTGCCGATGTAAGGCCCACCAGCAGGGTTGTCTTAATGGTAACTAGCCTGATGTCCACGGACGCCATGGGCTCAAATGGTTTGTGCGCCAGGGCGCCGAACACTGCATTAAGGTCCCAGACTAGATGAGGACGTTTGCAGATATAACCTCGTTAGACCCACCAGGTGTCTCTTAACCACCGGATTGGAAGATAAAAAAATATAGTCACCAAAGTTCTTGTAGGCCCCTATGGCCACCAGATACGTATGCCATGTGTCTACTTGCACACCTGAATGAGCCAGATGAGCTAAGATAAAACATTGTCCGGAAAGCACGATAGTGGATCAGTTGTCTTTGTTCTGTCCAGTGATAAAGCCTGGTTCACTTGCTCCTGTATTGACTCCTGGTGGAGTCACCTCTAGCCCATTGTATGATAGCCAGGTTATCTTGCGACAGGTGCAGATGCTTCAGGACAACCTGTTCAGGAACCAAGCTGCAAGGGCTAACTTCTGCAGAGCAGGGTGAACCACTGTACCCCCCTGTTGGGAAGAGTAAGTGGGCTAGGCCCACTGGGACGTGTACCAGGGGCTGATCCGACAGACTGAGGAGTTCCAAGAACCAGAGTCTTTCGGGCCACAATGGCACTATCAGGATGAACCGAAGGATCCGAGACCCCCTGACCGTGTAGATGACCTTGTGAACCAGAGGAGTGGTGGGGAAAGCGTACGCGTTCATGTTGTTCCACGGGTTCTGTAATGCGTCCCACAAAGAGCCCTTGACCTGCCCCAGCCACGAGTCAGGCAAACTGTGGGCATCTCATGTTGGCATTGGTGGCGAAAAGGTCCACCTGAGCCTGTCCACCTCCAGGTTGGATTCCCCAGGAAGGTGGACCGCTGACAAGTGAATGTTGTTCGACAGTGCCCACTCCCAAACGTCTATCGAAAGCCTGCAGAACGGCAGGGACCTGGTACCGCCCTGCTTGTTGATGTGATACATGCAGGTGGAGCTGTCTGTTTGGATGCATGCTGATCTGCTGCTGACTTTGGGGAAAAAGGCCTTGAGAGAAAGCCAGAAGGCCATCGTCTTCGATGTGCTCCAGCTGCTCCTGATGAGACAAGATTCCATGGACACTGTGGTTGTCCAAGGTTGCCGCCCATCCCTCTAGGGACGAGTCTGTGGTC
Organism: Ambystoma mexicanum; assembly: GCF_040938575.1. Lineage (NCBI taxonomy): Eukaryota > Metazoa > Chordata > Amphibia > Caudata > Ambystomatidae > Ambystoma > Ambystoma mexicanum. The sequence goes on from NC_090933.1 coordinate 1,153,547,233, forward strand.
ATGGTGATCTGTGGTAAAAGCTGCCGGAATGGCCTGCCTACCAGAAGGTTGGTTTGTGTATGCCACAAGACTAGATCCAAGTGGGGATGCTGTGATATGCGGACTGGCTCCGCCTCTCTCCGGATTCCAGAAAGCTGAGAAATGAAGCTGCAGCCTCCTCCTCTTGAGTCTCGTATGTGGTACAACGAGGAGGCATGCCACCATTATTCCAAGCAGGTGTTGGTGCCACCATGCTGAGCTAACTGCTCTGCTGAGGAAATTCCTTATGGCCTTTTTGATTGCTGTGATCTTGTCCGTTGAGGGAAAGATCCTCTCGGTCCTTGTATCCCATATAAGACCAAGAAATGTCAGACTCTGAGTGGGCAGTAGCTGTGACTTTTTGAGATTGATAGAAAATCCCAGATCGTATAGGGTATGCATGAAAGCAGAAGCCGTGTGACTAGCCAGTTGTCGAGGTATGGATACATGTGGTGGCCTTGCGCCCTGAGAAGAGTTGCCACTACATTCATTAGCCTTGTAAAAACCCTTGGGCCGAGTTGAGTCCAAAGGGTAGAACTCTGCATTGAAAGTGAAGTGAAAGACCATGACCCTGAACCGCAGGAAGGACTGATGGGGTTCCCAAATCGGGACGTGCAGGTAAGCATCCTTCAGATCCAGGGAGCACATCGAGTCTGCTCCACACAGAGTCTCTGCAATGAAGGCTGGGGTAACGATCTTGAACTTTTGGAGGGGAAGGGAAAGGTTCAAGAAAGAAATGTCCAACACAACTCTCAAGCCAGCCAGGGTCTTATTGTGTATGGCGAATATCTGGGAATAGAAGCCTCTGCCTCACTGAGAAGCGGAGACTTCCTCCACCGCCTGTCTTGCAGCGAGCGGATTTCCACCAACAGAGTTGCTGTCCCAATCTGCAGTCGCGGAGGGGAGGAAGGAGGAAACAGAGGAATTGGTAGCCGGAAGCACATGGACACTACTGAGACGATCCAGGGGTCTGCGAACCTTATCTATAAGGAGTGTATGTGAAGGATAAGCCTGCCCCACACCGGAGACTCGTACATCCGGATGGACCCATCACAACTTCTTTCCCTCTGAGGCTGGTGCTGAGGAGGGCGATTGGAAGAAAACCTTGTTAGCTGCCTTGTGCCTGTGTTGGCTCGGAGACCTGGCAGTTTGCCTCGAGCATCTCTCCTGGAAACACCTAAAGCCTCCAAAGGCCTGACCCTTGTCAGAGGGCTGGTGAGCCTGGTTGTAGGTCTTGGGTGTGGATTTTGTTAAGATAGATAAGGATTTAGCTGTCTGGGAGCTATTCTTTTTGTTGTCTAGGTTCCTTGTCTGTTTTTGAGTGGAACAAGTCTCCCCCTGCAAAAGGCAGGTCGAGTATGCACTCCTGTACATCTGGGTTGAATTTTGTTGCCTTGAGCGAAGCCGTCCTCATGTCGGTGACGATACATATGGCTCTGTGTGAAAAAAGACCTAGGCAAACTTGCCTGCGGTGTGGGCCGCACACCCTTAAATCCCAATTGGGTTTCAAAAAGAGTTCAGTGCTCTGTTAGTCAACATTAATGAGTCGTTGATTCTTGAGTTTGGTGGTTTATTTAAAGTGCCAGTAAGCAATTATTTTTGTGATGGGCAACATTACCCAAAAATGGCCAATGCATTTCGGACTCAATAGTCCTTCATCGGGGCCTATCTAATCAAGATTTTTTGGCCAAACATGTGACATAAATGTTAGTTAAATCAATCGTACAAAAGCCAGCATAGTCCAAAATTAACCACGTTCTAACACATAAAACGAAAAATCAACAGGGTCCCACATACACAGAAACATATAAAGAAAAACAGAAAAACAGAAGAGAGTCAGCAATATAATACATAGACATTTTCACATAAACATCGTGTTGTGCATCTTCACATTTTACAATGTTTCATGCGATTTTCTGTAATGCCAGTACCCAAATGTCCGTTCAATGTTAGAAATACTGATACACCTTGTGTGTTAAATGTTCTACTAACAAGTAATGGCTGTCCTGTGGTATCTAATATTGATTAAACCAATTGGATTTAGAATTCCCGTTGACCCGCTCAAAACGAGTGCTTATGCCCATAACTACTGTGTTTAGAATGCATGCGTGATCTTAAAGTGCCTATATTGTGAACAAATCAAAATTGCTGACCTCTGTTGGCTTATCCAAACTCAAAAAGCTTTTAGTTCAATGTGCGGCGCAGCCGCTTCACATCACGTACACATGTCAGCCTGTATAAAAAAATGGCATAAAATCGAGCGTGCCGTCAGCCCGTTTGCATTTATACTCTAAACCTTTCTGCAACGTGGATAAGCTAGTCTACCACTTAGCGCTTATCTTGTGTTTAGTGCTGCAGCGCGGGAGACGTGCCTCGCTGAGTCATGATACTCTGTCAAATCACTACCTAAGTAAACATTACGGTGTGTTCAAAGTGAGGCTCAGGTTACTATGGTGATGCCTCCTCCAAGATGGAGTCCTGTCTATGTAAAAGACGCCGTCTTGCTTGGGGCTAATTCTAACTGTAAACAAGTGGATGCTGCATGCGCTCGGACTATTGTGACATGCTGCAGACATAATGTCTGGCAAACAGTAAAAATGATGATTATGTGTACTAAATTGGTACCCTTAATTATATTAAAAATCAAGAAATGACGAAAGAAACAAAATTTACATGATAATGAAATTGTTGCAAAATGATAAAATGGTCATATAAACACGTAAAAAAACACATTATATAAAAAAAACATTACATAAACACATATATAACTAATTAGTAAGTCAGCTTGTGTTGATCAGATGTCGGAATATCGTCCGTAGGGAATGATCTCAACCTCACTTCTGCATGCAGTACGTGCTGGTCCTGCTTGGCCAATCACTAATACCATGGTGTCTACTTATAGAAAACAGTTCAAATCCAATTCTTCGTTCATTCCTCTGGGTGATAAACTGTCCAGCCGATCTATCCAGTACGCCTCTCTTTGTTGACGTCTTCTTCGCGGATTGATGCCTGGTTGCTGGTTGCTTAGTACTTCCAATATTTGGAATCTTAGCTGGGCTAACCTATGCTTTTTTTGGTTTAAATGTCAAGCCACTGCCGAGTTTGGATTCCTATTTTGTATACAGGACTTATGTTCACTCATCCTGGTTTTCAGCTTTCATCCAGTTTCTCCTACGTAATAAAGTCCACAAGGACAGTGTATGCAGTATATGCAATTCTCAGAGTCACATGTCCCGAAATCTCTAAGTTGGATTTTTTCTCCTGTGTGGGGGTGTGATACTATGTTCCCCTTGATGACACTATTACAATTGTTGCAGTTCAGACATGGGTAGGTACCTTGTTGTTTATATTTTTGTTTCTTCCCTTCAGTGTCTCTTGTGTTGACCAGTAGATCTTGTAAATTGTTTGAGCGCTGGTATGCAAACACTGGTTTAGTTTGGAATAAAGACGTTGTACGTTCATCACTGGTGAGTATTGCCCAATGTTTGGTGATGCATTTCTTAATTCGTGCACTCTGAGTCGAAAATTTAGACACATATACTATTGTAGGGGCTTCTTTTTTGGGTTTCTCTTCCAGTATATTCTCTCTGGTTCTAGCTGTCACTTTCGAAGTTGCCTCATCTAATTCTTCTTCGTGGTATCCTCGTTTGGATAATTTGTTTTCCAATTTGCATAGTTCATGGTGAAGTTCTTCTGGATCACTAATGATTCTTTTCAATCGTAGCATCTGTCCATAGGGTAAGTTCCGTAGCGTGTTCTGAGGATGAAAACTCATACGATGTAGCACATTATTTCTGTTGGATGGCTTAATCTACAGTGAGGTCGTGATCTGTAGTTGATTCACCTTTACTTCAACATCAAGGTAGTGGATATTAGGATTTCCTATTTCTGCGGTGAACTGTATTCGTGAATCAATCTGATTTAGATATGTCAAGAATTCCTTTAATGCTTCAGTGGATCCCTTCCATATCCCGAAAAAATCATCTATGTACCTCACCCACACTTTCAGTTGGTCATTCCATTTCTGTATTTCCAAGATATGTTCGGTTTTAAACCGATGCATGAATGCGTTGGCATACGCTGGTGCCATTGTGGCTCCCATGGCGGTTCCTGATATCTGCAGATAATGTTCTTTCTCATAGGTGAAGTAGGAATTCATGGAGATGAAAGTGAGTAGTGTCAGTTTAATTCCTTATACGCTCCTATGTTGTCTTCCTTAAGTAAAAGCCATTCCACTGCTGCCTGTCCTAAATCATGGGGTATGCTCGTATAGAGGCTATTCACATCAATGGTGAACAGAATATCTTGTTCTTCTAGTTGGATCTGTTCCAGGATGTTTAAGAAATGATTTCTGTCTTTAACATATGTATAAGTTTTTTGTATGATCGGCTGTAAAAAGTAGTCGATGTAGGTCCCCAAAGGTTGTAATATCCCTCCTGTCGCTCTGCCTGAGGTGTCAATGTGGGCCACTGTAAATTCCATTATATCCTGGGCCACAATTTTGGCCTCCGCCAACCCTGCCTTGAACCATTGCCTGGCTGTGGGCAGGGAGCTCTGGAAGGAAGTCTGCGATCTCCCGCAACAACTTTTGATTAGCAGTCGCCAACATGGCATCAGTGTTGGCCTGACGCAGGTGGAGCGTGGCATTTGAGTAGATCTTTTTCCCAAACTACTCCAAAAGCTTTTCCTCCTTGCCCAGGAGTGCAGACGTGGATGCAGCTGAGGAAGACTGCAGTTTGAAATATAGCGATGCCGCTGCTATAACAGAGGAATGTGGCTGGGTGTGCACCAACAATTAGAGGGGATCCCCTTCTGTCTGCCTGTATTTGGTGTGCAGGTGCTTACTGGTAGGCTAAGTGAAGTGTGGCTTAATCCAGCCCTTTTTGGCTAGGGATTCCGCGTCCTTCTGGAGAGGGATGCCAATTCTCGTGGGAGGACGAAGTGTAAGTACTTGGGCCAAGACCCCCGCCTCGGGTTGCTCAGCCTGCCTAGGTACTCTGCCAGACCCGCCATCCTCTCATTGAATGCTGACGATGGTGTGTCCGGATCTTCCTCCTCGTCCATGTCCGCCATTGTGTCCTGCGGATCTGAGTGTGTAGGAGGAGTTCTGGGCACAGGCAGCTGTGGCTTGCTGACTACACCAATTGGGTTTCAACGACAACTAAGCGCCCTACAGGACTATGTCGACCGAAATGGTTTGAAGATAAACAACTCAAAATATAGAATACTAATTTTGCAGTCTCCAAAAGGGAAAAAAGTATAGAAGCTCATGGTATTTAAATAATAAGATCCTTATGCGAGTTAACTCCTTGGTGTACCTGGGGATGTGCCTAACTATTAGCTTGAAAGACAGTCCAAGGTAAGCTTTTTTGTTAGTAAAGCTTAAAAATGTGGTGGTACAAGGAGGGGTGTTGTTGTAAAAAATATGGTGGTTTCTCAATTTCCCTTTATCTCCTATCGCATGAAAGTGATTCTCATTAACTCACGGTGCAGAGGTTTTTTTCACCCTTCCTGCAAGATAATGGTTGTTCCTTGAGGGCCTTATTCGGAAATGGGTGCTCAGTATTCCCAATTGCATCCCGATCCAAGTGTTGAGGTGGGAGCTTGGCTTAACTTTAATGTATGCAACTGTCACATGGAAGAGGCTGGCATTGTATCGTAAATGCATATTGTCTGAACCCATATTGGTTGAGTAAAAGAGTGTGTCTTGTGCAATTTGGGTACTACTGAGGAGACTATTGTCGAACCCTGCCTTTGTAAAACATAAATTATGGAGGCAAGACTGGATAGAGACACAAGACCAGAGACAGTTGTATAAAAGTCACTCTCAATCCTATCCAGAAGCTAGGCAATATAATAGTCTCCCTAAGTACCTGTTCAAATTTCCGAATAGACACGCTCGTGCACATTACATGCAATTTCGCTTAAACCTTTACCCTACTAATGAAGTATCGGTTACACGGAATCGAAACAGTGATAATGATGTGACATGTAGAGTTTGTAAACACGAGAACGCTAAAGAAAATCTTCAACATCTTTTACTGTTTTGCGCTGCATTAACAGAAATAAGGTCTAAACTTTTGGGAATTTTTTTTAGTTCCTTGACCCCAGAAAAGTGGTGGTTCATTTTTATGTGTGGGGAATATACATCTTTAATCTTGGTCCTTATCAATTTTTTTAATGAAGTATTCAAATTATTGGAGCCATTTTTTTAGAAATTGGGGACATGAGGTGATGAGGGGAACATTGTTATGGTTTTTTGTTTTGTAAATGTACATTGTATTGGTTTTAAGGTTTGTAATGGTGAAAGGTTTAAATTAAGCCAACCACCAAATAAAAAAAAGTTAAATAAATCAGCCCCGCCCGATTCCTCCTCACCCCAATTCCTCATTTTGACACCTCACTCTTACTCTTCCCTGTACCTCATTACCCTACCACTCTTTCTTGTCCCAGTGCCCCATTAACTACTCTTCACTATTGCTCATCATGGTACCCAATTGCCCCGTCTCACTCTTCCTCTTCCTTATCCCAATACCTCATTAGCCCAGTGTCCCCATTTCTCTTACCAGTACCCCATTACCTAGGCATCTCTCTCACTTGTTCCAGCAACTCATTAGTAATCCAGCCTCCTTTTCCAGGCACCCTATTAACCCAGCCTCACTTTTGCTTATCCTAATATGCCATTACTCCTACCTATATCTTCCTCTTAAATTTATTTTTTACATTTGTAAAGCACACTGGAATATCAACAAATTAGGCGCTGACTACTCTATGTTCAATATAGACGGCAATAGTATCAAGGTCTCTAGGGAAGTAAAAACACTTGGTTTTTATCTTGATTCTACCATGTCTTTCACTAAACAGGTCAATTCCTTAGCCTCCACCACAGCATATACCTGCAAATTAATAAGAGCAGGTAAGCCCGTCTTATCCAATGATAGTTGCATGATCCTGGCGAGAGCCTTAATATAATCCCGATTTGACTATTGTAATGCCCTCTACAGAGGCGCCAACAAAGTCATCACCAAAAGGCTACAAATCTTACAAAATAATGCCCTAAGAGCTGCCCTTGGCATAAATAAAAGGGAACGTATTTCCTCCATTAGGCACCAATATAAATGGCTCTCTACCGACAATAAAATACACTTAAAAAGTATCTCCCTGACTCATAAAGCTCTCAATAATGCTGCTCCTAGCTACTTGATGGATAAAATAAAAAGAAAAACCTCTAGCAGACCGACAAGAACCACCAACTCCAACTGCCTGTTAGTACCCAGATTTAAACTTGCTAAAATTAGTGGTATTAGCTTCCCTGTGCTAGCGGCTAAATTGTGGAACAGCTTGCCACACAACCTGAGGACAGACTAACCCTTCTCACACTTTAGAAGGAATTTTATTGAACAAACCAACGCAAATAACGTGTAATGCACCGCCAGATACCTTTGTTGTGCTAGTATATCTGGACTGTATATAAGTATTATTAGACTCATAACATATATGTACATAATTATATTAACACTGTACATAACTTACTGCTTCATTTCATACCAGGGCCTTAAACCATTGATTAGATCTGCATTAATGTCAAGCAGGTACCATCGTTTCATTTCTGTATCACTGTACATTATGTAACTTTGTAAAGCCCTGTAATATTGCACATTGTAAGCCTTGCATATTCTTTCTGTTGCACCCGGTTACCCTTGTGTCTGGCGCGCGTTACAAATAAATAAACAAACAAACAAACACTTAAACCATAGGTATCTAGGCGCTGGTTACCAGTACATCCGGCACAGTGTACGGTAGGTTGTGAAATGTAGCTGGTAAGGGGGCCAGCTAGTTGAAAAGTCAAGTCTTGATTGGTTTCCTGAAGGCCCAGTAGGATGGTTCGGAAGGAAGGGAGAGTGGCAGGGAGTTCCAATATTTGGGGGCGGTCACAGGGAAACCCAAGCCGCCTGCTCCTGTACGTTTGAATGTCAGGCTGGTGAGTTTGTGGCTGTTGGATGAGTGTGTATGTCTGACATGTACAGCCTTGGTGAGCCTTTGCGACAGGTCAGGGGGTGCAGAGTTGGCGAGGCATTGATGTGTAATGGCCAGAACTTTGAATGTTATGTTATCTCGGACTGGAAGCCAGTGAGCGGTTCTTCTGGAAGTAGTAATATGATCCTGTTTAGGGAGATCAAGGGTGGCATGTAGTGCATTGTTCTTTATGACTTGCAATTTTTAATGTTCCGAACTGTAGTGCCAATAGAGAAGGGTGGAGCCGATAATGGTACAAGCAATGGCGAGGCGTTTGCTAGTGGAGAGGAAGGGTTTGCATGTATTCAGGAGTTTGATGGTGTGTGTGGTTGAGGCTAAGGCATTGACATGTCTTGACAAGAGGGTGGTATCTAGATGCCACAACAGGGGATACTGGGATAGTAATGCTGGCTATCACGAAGGACTGGTATACTAGATCTAGGGAGGCTTGGGACAATGATCAGAATATTCTTGCTACCCCATTGGTCCCTTTTCCTCGTCAGGGTACCCCATTAGCCCACCTCCTTCCTTTTCCTTGTCTCAGTTCCCCATTACTATTTCATTGAATTACTTCTGGCTCCCTCTTTCTTGCCTCAGTACCCCATTAGTCATCTGTTGGATTTTCCTCACCTTCCTCTTCCCAGCACACCATTAGAAATCTCTTGCCATTACCCCCATTGCCCCTTACTCACTAATCCTCATCCCAGTCCCCATTGCACCTGGCTCACACTTCCCCCATCCCTCATTACACCCACGCCACTCTTACTCATCCCAGGCCATCATTGCCACACCCCATTCTTCTTTCTCCCAGCGCCCCATAACCCCTTCCTACCTCTTCTTGGTTCCAAAAACCAATGTCACAGATGTCTTTAAGAATTCCACAACTCAATTAGGAGGTTTCGAGAATGTAGTGCCAACTTTCACAACTTAGTTAAGACGGGATTGCAAGAAAGCCAGACGAATGGAAGTCCCTGGTCTAGACCTCAACCTCCCCCCAGGGCTCCCGCCACACTAGCTCAGTCTGCCCAAATAGTTATACTTCAGAACTAATGAAAGGCAAGCCCTACTGGTTTTAAACTTTAACTATGAATGAGGACCTAAAGGCTGCAGCGTTTTACTATCCCACCACCGCTGGTAATTATTATTGGCAACCTGTGCTGATGTTCCCAAAACAATGGGCTTCATTACAAGGTTGCCGATCCGGTAACATTGACGCCGGTATCACCGTACCGGTATCATTTACCGGACCAAAGTAGTCTGAGTCGCGATGCTGATGCCACCGGCAAGGACCCGCCGTGGCCGGCCACACAATTGTCAGTGTCAACATTGACATGCGGCAGCCGTGCCAGTGACACTGGAATGCCGCAATTAGGCCCACATTAAGAGGTGAACTGACATGCAATTATTGGCATGGGCATGCCGGTAATAACGGATCCAATGATGCCGTAAACACCGGCATCGCACAGCAACCGTTAATATGAATCTGGTGTGTAGAAACCTGTCACAGGTGCACACAATCAGTACAGGTGGTGGCAATGGAGTCTGGCACAGCACAAAATTATCACTCCCACACACTACACCCATCCCACAACCACAATGCTACCATTAGCGCTAGCAGGACTGGAGCTGCAGGACATGCCTGCACAGCTACTCATTGAGGAGGCATTGAGTCAGAGTATGCAGTAGAGGCACAGGAGGAGAAAGAGGGCGAGAATGGGCCAGCAGATACCCATTGTGCATGCAGTTGTACCCCGCAAGCAGGCACCAATCCCTCGCCTAAGGCCCAGCTCATTCAATCCAACCCCAGCTCAGATCCACACCCTGTACCAACTCGACCTCATACATGATGACCTGGTGAGCATAATCAATCAATATCCGGACAGCCCCCCTCCCCCTTGCTGAAGCTACACTTCCTTGCCACAGACACTCCGCACACAGTTGGCCAGCTGCATGGAATCTCCCAACCCTGTTTCTCCCGTGTGCTCAAGCAGGTGCTGGTTGCATTCCTGTACCACGCACGCAAACACATCAGTTTACCACGGACTGCGGAGGAGGTGAATGCAACCAAAATAGCATTCCATGCACTTGCAGGCTGCCAAATGTAATAGGTGTGCTCGACTGTACACATGCAGAGCTGGTTGACCGGCATGCTCTGTAGGTGGTGTACGGCAAAAGGAAGCTGTACCATTCTCTCAATGTACAGATGTGGGATGCACGCAAAATAATCACACATTGCTGTGCAAGATTCCCTGGCTCCACACATGACTCCATGGTGCTGCGCAACTCCACGCTCCCCTGCTACATGGAACGACACTCTGGACATTGGGCCTGGCTGTTGGGTGAGTCTAACCACAGGAGCATGAGGGGTGTTGAATGGGGGCTTGGGTGGCAGTTACCAGCACTGGCAACCTGTCTGCTGGGTGGGCCATGAGGTGTGTTGAATGGGGGTGGCAGTTACCAGCATAGGCAACCCGTCTGCTCGGTGGGCCATGAGGGGTGTTGAATGCGGGGTTGGGGGGAGCAGTTACCAGCATAGACAACCTGTCTTCTGGGTGAGTCTGACCACAGGGCCATGAGGGTTGTGGGAACCTAGCATAGGATTGCATGCATTAGGAGCACAGGTGCGCACTGCATGCATTCATCCATCATCACTCCTGCAATAACCCGTAAACATTACCAGGTATGCATTGAAGTGCAGAAAGACTGGGTATGGCAATAGAAGACTAAGTCAGATGAGGAAATAGACCTAGCAACCAACCTCATCATTCACAACCACCACTACATGAAACCACACACATTGAATGCAACTAGACCACACAAAGCGTACTGGGTGCCTTCAACTCTGACCATTGTAAATTAAACTGAATGTGCAACACAGCTAGTGCATGCAGATGTGTAAGGCCTTCACATCCGTGTCTACATGCAATCAACAGACACAGTGCACACACCAGCACATGTAACAGGAACATCACAAATCATGAACCACATGTACCACAATGCACCACTCTGTAGTGACAATGCATGAAATACATGATCTCAGCAAAGCTATTCACAAGTCATGCTGCCCTGCCAGAGAGAATACTATGTGCCACACAGACAAAATCAGTCACTGCACTCAGTCCACAGGTACACCGCAGATCAGCATGCCTGTCATGTCACCTTAAGGGACACCTCCAAGTACAATGGGTCAAGTATGAAAATGTAAAAAATGACAATCATTGACTACCACCAAGATATGATTGAGAGGCGCGGGACTCATCCAATGTTGCTTTGTTCCACCATACCGACACACACCCTGCCGTATTACAGTAATGCAACCCTTCCCCCGTGAAACATACCAACAATGTATATCTGACCTAGTCATATGGGGAAGGCGTCAATGGATGTGTACATGGAGACCTGGATATGTTGTATGCATACTAGGGATACCACTGTATTACATGAGGCTAATTAGGCATATTTGTAGGTTGGCACTGTATATGCACAGTCCATTAGCATTGGTAACAAATACATGACATCTGAGACCATTGTGGTCTGTTGTACTTGAATTGTGAGAGTGCAGGTTCACATTCAATGGGCCATGTGACATCAACTGCACCCATTTCCCCCCCCCCATGGATCAGCCCTAAATTCACTTACCGGGTTCATACAGATTTACACATGCCAAGTACAGTTATGAATCGCTGTGCTTAGTTGCATTTTAATATGAACACTGTACAGCCAGTGCTAACATGGAATTACCAAATTATTCACAAGTACCCTTTCTCTTGCTCCCATGCAGGTGATGCTGGGTATCCCCTGATGGGCTGGCTCATGACCCCCATCAGACAACCACACAACAGGCATGAAGAGGCCTACAACCGTGCACATGCATGCACTTGTGCCACCATCGAGTAGACATTTGGCCTATTGAAGGCCCGGTTCGGCCGCCTCAGCAGGTCCGGGGGTGCCCTAATTTACGGCCCTGAGAAGGTGGGCAAAATTGTGCTAGTATGTGCCATGCTACACAACATGTGCATCCGGCGCAATGTCCCCCTGCCCCCTGACATGGACATGATGCCACCTGAGGATGAAGCTGAAATTCCACTGCCACACAATGGCAATGATGGACGTGCCACACGGAAAGATTTTATTGACCACTACTTTTGATGGACTGTAAAAAAACATAGCACTGGGCATGGGTCACACTGGGCACTGGACACTGTACATGATTAAATAGACACACACTCAAGAAGCAATGTCCAGTCATGTTTTGTTGCAACACCATGTGTATTGAATAAGGAAAAACTATGTACAGATTTGCATTTTTTTACCTAACACTACTATCCTGTTAAATTGACCCCACACCCCCTCCCCTACTAGCCACACACCCAATACCCAAACACCCACTCCCCCATCACCCCCACAACCAATACCCCAACACCCCCCCCACTATCCCCTCCCAACTACTCCCTCCACACATGCAGTAATCTACGCCCCCCTTTTTGGAGGATGAGGGTGAGGCTCTGGCGGGCAATTGAATCGCTGCAAGCGACGCACAGGGCTACTCTGAATAGAGCTGCTGGATGTAGTGGTGGAGAATGGGCCGAGTGTGGTGGTGATGTTCCATTGTGCGGCAATGGCGGTCGCCAACATGTCAATTGCCATATTGGACATCACCCCATTACCCTCTCGCACACGCTTTGCCAGGTGGTAGATACCCTCCGTGGCTCTGCCAAGGATTCTTCGCATCTTGCGCATGGAATCCTGCATTGTCTGCCTGGTCAGGTGCGCCTCAGTGATGTACTGGGTCACCAAGGCGTGCATTGCCTGCTGCTGCCCATACATTCAAGTGAGGCGCCCCTCAATGTCTCTTATGTGGCGCAGTTGTGGTAGTGGCAAGGGAGATGGGCTCTGAGGGCGTGGGGGAGGCAACACAGCTTGGTTGTCTAGTCCACCGTCGCTGTGTGTGTCTAGCTCACTGGCCTCCACTGTGCTGTGTGCTCCTGAGCCATCTCTTTGTGTTGCATGTGTGCTCGCCTGCCTGGGTGGTGTGGATTCTGCCTCCTCCTGCTGGCTGTACACTGGGGATTGTGCCTCCTCCTGCAGGCTGTACATTGGGGAGTCCAGCTGATGTGCCTGCTTGTACACAGATGTTATAGACTCCCGGGGGGCCTTGCTGGCAGGTGTAGTAGACTGCCGGGGGGGGGGGGCCTTGCTGCCAGGTGTAGTAGACTGCCGGGGGGCATTGATGGCAGGTGTAGTAGACTGCTGGGGGTTCTTGCTGGCAGGTGTTGAGGACTGCCGGGGGGCCTTGCTGGCAGGTGTTGAGGGGCCTTGCTGCCAGTTGGTGGTGGCTGCTGGGCAGCCTGTGTTTCCTGGTGGCGGGGGGGTGTGCCGTAGATGCTGTGGCACGCTCAGGTCTTGCCGTGGCGGTGCCTGGCTCCTGGCTAGAGGCGGTGTCTTTGCGGCTGCGGCGACGTGCAGCGATTGACGGGGGCGTGGCGGCATGTTCACCATCGCTGTCAGATGATGTGCCTGTGGGGGACAGTGAAGAGGGCATTAGTAATGGGTGTACATCCATCTGACATACATCGATGCTAGTACATTCAGAGTCATGTGCACTGGCATGGATATGTTAGAGGGCCTGGCATGGTGCACACAAGAATGTGAGGGGGGAGATGCAGTGTGGGAGCATACTTGTGGTGCGCCCATGTAGTGCGCAGTGTCTGGTGGCCGGGGTACTGGTGTCTAGTAGCTTGGGTGTTGTGGCCATGCCACAGGGGCTGTGTGCCATGGGGAGTTTGATTGTCAAACTGATGTGTTCCCATTGTGTATGTTGATGCATTGATGTTTACTCTGCAGCTATGGACATGGTGGATGTGACAGGTGTGCAACTGGTGCTGGTGATGTTGTGCACCTTGACATGAAGTGGCTTTGGACAGTGATGTGTGTGTGCGCATGCAGTTGGTACTTGTGTCGGCAATACAGGGGACATGTGGAGTTTGATTGTCTTTGTGGCAGGTACATTGTACTTGTGTGGGAGGAGGCTTTCTATGGGTGCAAATGCAGCACAGATCTGGTGCCACTTACTTGACATTTGGACTTCACCATTGCCATTGGGGATAGAGGTATGTGGTGTGGCTTTGGGATTACGGTAACAGACACTCACCGTCATCATCAGATGTTGCTGCTCCCGTCTCCGCATCTCCTACTCCCTCAATGCTCTCCATGTGGAGTACGGTGATGCAGGTCGGCTGAGGTTTTATGGGGGGATAGGGTGCCACCTCCTCTGGCCAGCCCCTGGCTCCGCTCTGCAGCAAGGAGGTTGCAGACACGGAGACGTAGATAGTCTCACTGCTTTCAACAATCTCAGGTGGTACGGGTGTTGTCCCCACTGCCGAGACTTTGCGGGCCACTACATCCCATATTGCCTTCTTCCTAAGTTGTGCTGCCCGCTGCAGATCAGCGCAGAACACGACATCCGCGTGCTCGACAAGTGTGTCAGCCAACATGTTGAGCTCCTGCTCGATGAAACAGGTTTCCGGCGACAGACGGCACCTTGCCTAGCTGACATGGTCGACTTTCTCGGTATGTACTCTGTTTTCCAGTTGGACTCCTGCACAATGAGGATTGCAATGGATTGCATTTTTAAGATGGCCCCCGGTGCATTTCCCGTTCTGTCGGTGTCTGCCACATCGAGGATGCCGGTATCGGGAGTTTAGGGGCCGTTACTGGCATGCCGGTGCTAGCATTTCCACCATGGCGGAATGCGCGTGCACGCCGACTCGAATCTACAGTAGATTCCGGGAGCAGTGCTACACTGAAACAGTAGCACCGGCATGCCGGTAATATTCGTTTTTACCGGCAACCTTGTAATGAGGCCCAATGTTGATTAATTTGTGCCTTCTCTCACCCCTACACATTGACTTCTGTGTTTCTCCTCTCCATACATATTCTTTGCTTCCTCTCACTTACTCTTCCACCTGCTCCCTCCTTCCCTGTCTTTCTCTACTCCTATTCGGTCATCTCTTCTCCCTCTCGTACTACCAAGTTTCCCTTTTAATACTCCCTTCTGTTCTCCTCTTATCTCTCTGCTGCCACTCACTTAGATCTTCCAGGTGCTTCTCCCTACTCGCTCTCTCCCTCTCCATCTGCATCTCTATCCCTCCGATGTTTCTCATTCTCCTCCCTACTGTCTCTCTCCATCCTATTACTCCCTCTTATTCTCCAACCTTCACCCTCTAAACATGTCTCCACTTTCTTCCACCATCATTTTCACACTCTCTTTTACTCTCTATCTTCCTGAACCAAATCTTAAGTTCTACTCGCCCTGTAATCTCTATCTCTCTCGCCTATCTTCTTTTCTCGAGCACCCGTTTCATTACTCTCACAACAGCCACTCCACTCCCACGCTTAGTACCACTCTCACAACAATACCTCACCCCTGCACTCTATTCCATAATCGTCAGCACTCCACCTCTTCTGCTGACCTTACCTGAACACCCCCCCTTGGACATGCCGCTGGTGCTCGCTTCACCTTCCTGCTGTCCTGGGAAGTCGGTACCCTTGCCCGCACTCTGGAGGAGATTAGAGGCACAAGCCGTATGTTTCCAGTCAGTGCATCCGCTCGTGGAGTTTCCTGCTGTGGAATGGACTGCATTCTGAGGCCGGTGGTCCAGCAAGGAGAGAGTATTTAGAAAATGGAACTGGTTTGTGTTGGAGTCACAGATCTCAGCAAATGTGTCAGATGCGTGTTTGCGCATTATCACAGTTTCACCAAAGCAACTTTTTTATTACATGGCCTCTCTATCCTTGAGCACCAAATCGCAAAACAAACTGAGATGGAAACTGTTCACATTCACTTTCAGGTTCCTCACCTGGAAAAACATACATATGTGCCTCATCATGTTCACAGCCCTTTCCTGCCTCTTTCTCTCACTCAGAAATGCGATTAGGAGACTTCAGAGGAATGAGCGTGCAGCAGAGCCAAGGCCGGAGCACAGTTCCAACAATTTATGCAGCCCTGCCTGAACCAAGAGCCTTGCATGTTTGACACTCTCCATCACTTTACCAGACCAGCCATCAGCCTCACTCCTCAGTTCATTGAAGCAGTTCATCTTAATTTGCACTTTGCAGTGCCTGTGGCTGCCACTGCCAGCCATGTTTAGGCCAACTAGACACGTTCTGCTAGCCCGGCTAGCCTGTGGTGCAATTACCCCCATTACTATCAAAGGCAGATATCCCCTGGCAATCTAGGTGGGCACTCAACAGGTTAATTATAACATAACATTTACAAACGGGGAAACAATGTTCAAATAAACAATATGCCATCGACGTGCATAAGTGAAATTTTCTATACATGTGTGATTTACAGGCTAAGCTACAAGATGCCAAGCAGTACTGTTACATTGAAGCACTTTTCATTTTGGTCTCTGGCCTAAATTAATAGACCTTGACACCACACATTTACATTCACTTAACTCCATTTCATTTATACAAACCATAAATGTTAATTACAATTTAAAATCCCATAAATCTAAAAACCCAGTTTCCGCAGATAGCAAAAAGGTGCAATTTCTAATGCTTTCGAACAATAATCTTGATAAAAGCGATCCCATATAAAACCACATGGGTTCAATATTATGTCAAATATTGAGGCATCTATATACTACAATAAATACTCAGGACATTTTATATTCATATAATGATTTAGTCCAACTAACCCAGGGGCTTTCATATGGATATTATTGTCCAAAAACATAACCGTCACACACAGGGCTTTATAAACTCACTGAGATGTTTATGAAAGAGCTTATATCGGAATGTACTGTCTGCAATTAAATTCACCATACCTTTTCAAATTAACAATGCACTACCCATAGACATGCATTTTGTGCAGGACATAGATAGCCTCTGATATTTAAAACATGTGCTGCACAAGTAAATTTTCTTCTGAATTACTTACCTCCCATATTTTCATTGCATCACTTTCCACCAACTTCATACCATGCTTGTTCTTGAGATGTCTGCTGAACTCCCATTTCGTGCCGTAAACAAAACTGCAAACTACACACTTTAACCCGCCTGAAAAAAGAGAAATCAAAATACAGTAAGAAGCCTGTATTTTCTGCACTGTTAGAAACTGTGTGTTAAATTATATGCAGTTTACTTAAACATATTCTCTCATCAAACTGTGCATTTAAAATTGCCTACTTTGAAATTCCAAATGTCAGACATTATTAACAGCTTGTATACTATACTATCAAGATTTCAGTTGCTCGAAGGTTTGAATCCACAGATTATAATGTTTTTCTTAATCTTAAATGCCTTGAATCCTGCCTATACTATTTCATATATGAGCCTCCTTTTTATGTACAGACTTCATAGTCCTTCAACCGTGCCATGACACTAGTCTTTGAACAATAATGTATTCTGTAGTAGTAGGTTGGTTTTTGGGACATCTTTGATCGAGAAATAATTGTCATTTGAATGAACGACATAAAGCAGAAAATATTAACAGATAAAGGCCCTGAAACATTTCCTTCTATTAGATAATTATAGGGAGGATATTCAGATGTTGCTTCATAACTAATCCACACGGTTTTGGAGCAAGTAAGGAACAAGTTACTTACCTGCAACTCCTATTATCCAGCATGGGTCTGGCATGGATTCACATGCTCATGAATAAGCCCCATCGTCAGGCTCAGTAAAAAGCAGTTTCGCTTTAGCCCAAAGGATAGTGATTGGTTATAGAGGATAAATGCTGTTTTCAGGCTAAAGCAAAACTGCTTTTCTTTTTTACCAAGGATTCCCAGACTGACGGGGAATATTCATGAGCATGTGAATTCATGGCAGACGCCATGCTTTAGAATTTGAACGTTGGCCTGTATGTTTTCAGTGGTTGAATGTAGATAAATTAACAAATAATGCAAATCACCCTGTAATTAGCTCTGGCTCCAACTGGAAGGCAACAGAGTGACATACAGGCAGTGGGGGCATGCCCCCTTTTCTTGGGACTGAAACTCAGTTTAACTGCTGTATTTTGAATCTTTGTATGTGAACAAGGTCTGCAATTGAGGAACAGGCCAAGAAATCATCATCATCATAGGCTTTGATTCGACATAGTCATTAGCCACAAAACGAACAATACAGAGTATTACATACATAATTCATAGGTATACATAAGATACAATATTTAAGATTGATGCAAGTTTAAAACTCTTGATTATAATCAATTAATGAGTATAGGCATTGATGGGAAATCATTTTTCCTCTTGAATACTTTGCATATTGGCATGGGCACAATCCTCAGTACATGTTGAATTATGTAAACAAATTCTTGTGCAGTATGTGTCTTATGTTCTCTCTAAAACAAACTCACGTATGTTACTATCAGGATATGGCAAACATTTAAATAGGCTATAAACCAGGTCCTTAAATAAATAATAGATGGGCAGTTAAGCCTTCACTAAATTGGCAGTAGTTCATTACCTGTGTCCATCACTATTCAGAAACCTGGGCCTCACACGCCATGCATGGGAGAGATAAGACGCCACAAAGTATACAATGTTAATATTCTGGGAGTGCGAAACAATAACAGCGCGTCCTTTGCTCCACGTATGCCATAGTTATTGCAGAGTGTTTTTAGATACTTGTTCCTCAAGCCTGTATACCTCTCACAAAAGAACAGACTATGGCATAGGCTCTCTTTAGCTTGGCCGCGAGCCTGGCAAATGTCATGTTTCTCTACATCCCATTTGCATGTGCGGTAGGCCAGATTTAACTGGCCCAGCCTAAACCTTGTATACAGGCTTGTAGCAAATGAGGGTGTAGCCATATCCAAATAGGTTTCAAACGCCAGACTCAGTTTGCATTCCAGATAGTAATCCACCATGGCCAAATTGACACAAGCACAAATCATATCTACTGTTGTAGCCTCCTGCACCAGGCTCTTCAATCTATTAGCAGCACCTGGTGGTATGCCTGATGGGTTTGTCCAGTAGGATTCCAAATGGAATCTAGTCAAATACCCTTTGACATATGCAAACCAGGGCAAGGAGTGACCAGCCTCCAAGTCCAGCATGTGTAATATGATCTCACGGTACACCCCGAGCTCCGGTGTGGTCCATACCCTAATCCAACACAGGACAATGCTAAGGGCAACATCATCACCTATCGGATTCAGCCCCAGTTCTAAATAGGTTGGTATACCCAGGCAAGAGGGTGGCAAACCGAGCAAGCGCTTAATGAAGCCTCTAGCCACCAAGTCCAGCATTTTGACTGGTGCATGGCCCCAGATCTCAGCGCCATACAGTGCTGCAGCCTTAGTTTGTGCACTATATATAGTGAGGGCAGGTGTGATAGCCCCTTGTCCATGAGTGAGAAAAAATCTCTAGACTGCACCACTGTATTTGTCTAAGGCTGCACAGGATTTAGCTAGGTGTGGAGTCCAATCACCCCTATCCTGCAATCTTACACAAAGATAATCAAAGTTACATATTTGCTCCAGGGGGGTGCCGTTGATTTGGAGTTGAATTTTAGTGAATTTTGGAAATCTTGGCAGGAAGATCATGGCCTTAGTTTTCGCAATATTGACCTCCCTTTGCAAATCAATACAATAGGACAGCATCATCCGCAAAGAGGAGAATGAGGATGATTACAAGCCCTAAATTGGGATGATCAAGGCTACTTCGCCTGACATGGCGTACAAACTCATTGATGTATAAGAGGATTAAGAGTGGGGCAAAGACACCCCTCCCTCACCCCTCTTGTTACAGTGAAGGATACGGTCAAATCACCACCTAAGCCCCAATGAACCCTTGCTGTATTGTGCGATAACCTGGAGGAGGTTTTCCGGTATCCCCCTTTTGGGCATAATGGACCACAGCTTATTTCTTGATACATAGTCAAACGCGGTCCTGAGGTCAACGAACACCGAGTACAGATTCATGTTCCTCAGGGTTGCGTATTGTATTGTATACCAATTTGTAGATCGCAACAAGACGGCATCAAGGTGCTTAAGAGGGAGGAAAAGGTTGCATCAGACATTAGAAAAGAAAAGTTTTAAGCTGCTTTCGGAAAGAAGTAAAGACGGGGATACCCCACATCTGAAAAGGGAGGGCATTTGACAATGATGGGGCAAGCACAGAGAAGGATTTGCCTCCAGCTCGCACCTGCTGAAAGCGTGGGACGACCAGCAGAGACTGATTAGCTGATTGGAGAGACCTGTTTGGTTGGAAGGGTGAGAGTCTGAATTGTAGAAACTCAGCCCCAACGTGATGGATAGCGTGATGGACAATACATAAGATCTGAGGGCTGTGGGCGAGTTGACGTTTTATAAAAATGTAATAGAATAGAATATCTTGAACTTCACTCGGCTTCTGATAGGGAGCCAGTGGAGGCGGCGAAGGTGGTCATGGAAGTGGGACAATCTAGTAGCATTTAAAGCGAGCCTGACCGCAGCATTTTGGAGGATCTGAAGACGTAGGAGCAGAGCCTCCGGTTCACCAAGATAGATCCCATTACAATAATCAATAGATCCGATGATGGCAGCGGTCAGAATTTCTGACCTGGAATCAGTCGCAAGAAAGGGAAGGACCTTCTTCAGTACTTTAAGCTTGACAAAACCTGTTTGACAGACCACAGAGATCTCTCTAGAGGCCATGATTAATGCCTAGGCTCTTAACTGAGGAAGAGGGTTCAGGATAAGGGCCAAAGGATGCAGGTCAATATTCCGAGGTCCAGCACTGTCCTACAGAAATAGGACCAACTACCAATAACACAGTTTTCTCTCCACTTAACTTAAGCCAGTTGTTGGCCATCCAAATCCCTACTGCTGAAAGGCAGAGTCTCTTTCAGCTTTTAGGGAGAGTCTTCGAAAGGTACATTAAGACGAAAGAGAATCTGGGTGTCATCTGCGTAAGTAAAGAAACGCCCCATAGCTAGAAATTAGTTTGGCCAAGGCTACGTATACAAATTGAAAAGCAATGTGGAGAGAGCGGAGCCCTGAGGGTCTCCGCAGTCCAGCACAATGGGGGGCGAAGTAAACAGAGGAAGTGACACAGTCTGTATTCGATCAGAGAGAAAAGAATAATACCATTTATAAGAGGAACACCCGTAATTTCCACATCAGAAAGGCATCGAAGAAGTCTCTGATGATAAACAGTATCCGCAGAGAGGACGAGAAGAATAATAGCGCCAACCTCTCTGCGGTCCTGAAGCATGGCAATATCAACATCAAGGGCTAACATCACAGACTCAGTGCCCAAGCTGGGACTAAAACACGCCTGAAGAGGATGGAGAATATGATTAGTCTCGAGGTAGGCCGAGAACTGAGCTGTGGCAATAGACTCAAGCAGTTTCATCATGTCAGGAAGGAGAGAGATGGAGTGATAATTTTCGGCAGCCGCAGGGTTGAGAGGGTTTTTTTTTTTTAGCAAGGGAGAAATTATAGCATGTTTAAGAGACTCGGGGATGTAGCCAGTAGTGAAGGAATGAACGACAGGCGTATTTCTGTGTGATCAAGCTCAGATGGTCTGTGGTACTTAACTTAGGGCGAAATCCCACCTGTAGGTGGTCAATGAGGCCCTCCTGGACAACCCATGCCTGTAGATGTTCATATATTATTCTGGTGAATATCTTCCCCACCCCATCTAGAAGGGATATGGGCCTAAAATTAGATGGGTCCTCCATTCCCACTTTTTTGTAAATTGGTACTATTGTGGCTTCCTGCCAGGACAGAGGTACTTTGTTAGCTCTAAGGATCGCATCAAATAGGTGCCACAGGGCAGGTGCCCATATGTCTGGTTCGTGACCAGATCGGAGGGCAAGATGTCTGGTCCTGGGTCCTTGCCCCAGTGTTGCAATGTGATCATCTAACAGACCTCATTAAGCTCTATCTGGAGGGGGCTTTTAATGCCCTTTCTACTTTCTGTCCTTACTTCTAAGGCCTGAGGCTCAGATGGACCAAATGCTCCATACAATTTCTGAAAATGTTCCCTCCATACCGATGGGGCGATATTGTCAGCGAGACCATTGCCATTGGCCTCTTTGCTACCACTGACAATCCCTTAGAACAATTTAGAGTACCCCTGGTTCGCTGCTTCCTGGAATTCCTCCCACTCCAGCCGAATTGACTTATACTTTTTAGTTTTTATAATTTGTCTATAGAGCGATCTACGGTACTTTAACTTGTCCAGATCCACACCTAGACCACTCTTAAGACAAGCCAAGAGGGCTAGGTTGGCTGCCCGACACTCAGCGTCATACCTGCGGGCCCCTTTAATGATGCTTATTTTTAGCTTTTTGCACAGTTTGGTTACGAAGGGCATTATACCCAGGCTTAATCTATCATACGGATGGAGCGCTTCAACATCTGCGGTATCTAGGGATAACAGGTGTTCAAGGTCAATGAGAATTGATTCATAAATCCCGGGTTTGAGGGTTGGCAAGTCAAGATTAAGCCACTTGATCCTTCTGTCCGCCTGGCCTTGGGTTTGCATCAGATTACTGGGCCTGTGCTGTGGGGATTTCTCACACAGGTCCATGTACATCGAACGTAGTGACAGGGGCCTGTGATCACTACCCTGGATATCAAGAACTTTAAAGGTTATGTCAAATGGTCACAGCCTCACAGATAAAAGGACAATCTATATGTGTGGCTCTGTCAATTCCTACGTAGGTGGGTCTGGCTGCCTGATCCTCCGCAAACCGCCCATTACAAGTCCTCAGGCCCATTCCCAGAAGCATTGTTGCAGAGCCCACGGCCTGGGGATGCTCCCTCCTTGGCCTGTGGGCTTCCAGATCGGGAATATCCCACGCCTTAAATCAAAATCGTCCACCACCATGATCCTTGGGGTCGTGCCCACCCTGATCTCCCGGGATTATATAAATCTTATCTCAACAATCTTATTACATGATTTTTTATTGGAGACCCGATTGTATACATTGACCAGGGTTAGTGATTCGCAGGCCTGTGAACGACACCCCAAGATGTGTAGATGAGGGGAACTAGATTCCAATTGTAGGGTTTTCCAGTCAAGATTGGTTTTAATCCATGGGGACAGCCCACCTGAAGGCCTACCTTTTTTCTCTTTAACTACAGGAATTTCATGTATATTATATCCCTGGAATGAAAGCGGTTGTATTTCCCAGGTTTCCTGGAAACATATTACAGCATAGCCCCATATCAGGCTACACCAAGTCGGGTCTATGAGATAGTTCCTTAGTACGGCTATGTTCCAGGAAATTAGGTTAACAGCATTTGCACTCGGTTGGGGCTCAGCTACGGGACTGGTATGATGTCATTCTACCCCATCCAAGTCAGAGTTAGTCAGACTATTTCTGGCTAGCTGTCTAGAAGCCGCAGGGCCTCTAATCTCCAGGTTTTGTGGTTGATAATTCCTTGTAGTTTTTTCTAGTGATTTATTTATAGTTGGCCTGATTTGTATACTTGACCCTGGGGGGGGACAGATATGACCGATTCTCAATGGACAATAAGACGTCCACAAGGTAAGCACTTCTCAGGTAGATCACAATCTCGTCATCATGGCTATGGGGGGGGCTTTGTCTTAGACAGTACAATACATCACTTAGAATCACTGACTTTCATCCCCTTGTATGTCTTATGTAGTGAATGCATTTGTTTACCAGTGATTCTTATGTTTCGTGTGTTCTGTTTCCCTCCCTGGGCACATTATATAGTGTTACCGAGTGGTTTATTAGCCCCCCCAGCTCTATTATCCCCTTTCGCTTGGCCACATGGCTGACTCCATGAACCGATCCTGTGGGCACTCTCTCTCACTCTCAATCCATTATCCTCCCCTTACCAAGGAGTTCAGATTTAATGGGCTCAGCCAGGGCACATGTCTTCTGCATAACTCAGGGTTTAGATTTAATACTGGTTGGGATCCACCATTAGAGTGGGGCATGGTAATTCCAGATCTCACCTGCAAGCCTCGTATTTGTGAAATCATTGCATGCCACAATCGTAGCTTGTGGCCCCGCTTTAGGGGGTGCTGAATGGACATGCTGTGCTGTAGCACTTGGAGTAGTGTCAAGCCCGGGGTCTGCATACTTAGATCCTCTGTCATGGCCACACTGGTGAGCCCTAAGTATGGGGGTGGAAGCCAGTTTCTCCTTAATACCCATCAGTTTGGTTCCAAACTCGCCAAGCTTTACCTTGATCACTTTCTCCAACAAGCCACATAGCAGCATCAGTGAGTGGAGTTCTTCCCTCAGATTCCCCAGGGTATCCTCCCCACCCCATCCGCCTTCTCTCGGGGGCTGCTTCCATCCACTAGGTCTGTTTGGGTGCCTCTACTAATCCCTTTGCTTCCAGTCCGGCCTATTGGAGGATGGGTGGTTCATTTATTATTTATCTCTCACACCTCCATCCCGAGATTCCACTTCACTCAATATTTGATATCTGTTGGATGTAAGTACTGCTATTTCAGCTGTTTTTTCTGGTACCATAGGTTGGCCCTCCATCTCCAGGTCTTTAGCGGTTTCAGATTCCTTGGGTGTACAGGGTGGATACCCAGTAATAATAGGTCACCTCTCTTAGTGTGTAATTCAATGATCTGCACCCCATTAGACCTACTGATCTGTGGCTGTAATGCATAGTTCCGCCCCCCTTCTTGCCCCACATATTTCCCTATCTCAAATATATGCATGGGGTTTTTGCATTTCTCATCCCTCCTGTTTGTAATCGATTGTAGCGATGGTTTTAAGACCGGTGCTACACTTTCAGAAAGGATTTCACAGTCCTCGATCCCCGACACACAGTTGGATGTTGCAGTTACTTTCAAGGGGGTCGGCACATAAGGTCTATTGCCCCTTGGGCTTTCAATACTATGGAGTAAGTCCACAATTTCTATTATGAGGATATTGACATCCTGAATGGGCTCAAACAATGTATAGACCTTCTTACTCCCTCTCTTCAGGGAAATAGGCTGTGCTGCTTTCCTTTTCATCACTTGGGTGGTATGAAATTAATATGCCTGCTATTGTAAGATGTCTGTTAAAATACTAAGGGGTGTTATTATAAAAAAGGGGAACATATAAAATGCTTCAATCATACAATACAATTCTTAAGAACAGATCATAAGTAATACTATGCAATATAATAAAATCCAGTCCACAATTAAAACCTCCAAAAAGGGGCCCCTAGAAGCCTTGGATAATGCCACACGTAACCTCAAGGTTTGACTCTGCTCTGCTCAGTATGGTGTCCAAAGTATTTGCTGGGCAGCCAAATCTAAGCCACAAGCCACATGCCTGCACGGCTGACAACGGGTTAATCAAATATGCAGATTTCCCTGGTGAGTCCAAGATAAAAGAAAGCCATCCACATAAAGACCGGGGAGGCACGCCCGACAGCCCAAGGAGCACACTTAGAGGCTGACTGGCCCCCGCAGGGGGCGCTAGAGGGACAGCCTACCTAGCGGGCTGTCCCCTCTGGCCGCCCCCTTCCGGTTGCTGGTCATGCCTCTCCTCTTCCTCCCCCCTTCAGCGAGGCGGAAGAGGCGTCCCCGGGGTCCTAGCTTCCGGCCTGGCATCCCGGGTACACTTATAAGGGCGGGAGCTGCTGGCCATCATTCTTTTGCCCAGCAGCTCCCGCCTTGCGAGAATCCCCACCCACGCCGAAATAGAATCAAGGGCTCACATGTGGAAGGTTGGCAAGAAATTGGGTATGCAGTTATTTTGTACAGACCGGTATTGAGAGTAGGACCAAGATGAAGCAGTCGCGTCATCAATGTGAATTTTAAGGTGCACATAGTAAAAATATTGAAGATAAGTTAATGTGTTGTTTGATTTGTGTTTAATTCCTATTGCTTTTTGTTGCAGGCGGAGTATCAGGGCGGTCCTAGCCAATGAGGGACTTCACGCTGCAGCTGCAGCTGCTCGGGATTGGCCGGGCTCGAGCCGATCCCTCGACGGGCACTGACTCCCTTCCTTAGGGCGATAGGCCAACAATCTCCTCGTCAGTGCCCGAGTGTCCCACTGGTGTACCAGTGTAGCTGGAAGTAACCAGCGGTTTTGTCAGTTTGGCCAGTGGCTAAAGAGGTGACAGGGTTCACCTGTATCTGACTGTTTTGTAATGTGGCTGGAACCGTCCCAAGTTGTCTTGCTCCTAATAAACCTGTGACCCTGTGTTTTCCAAACTTTAAAAGTTGTCTTTGTATTCATTTCATTGTGTTATGGTATGGACCAAAGGAGGTGGGGGTGTCCAATGGGGATCTCCCCGCTAAGTCCGAGTCTCCCCCACCCCTTCACCCAGTCACACAGACCAGGGCACTCGGACAAGGAGCTCGGCAACAGTGCCCCACTCTTTAGCCCTTAACTCACCCGGGCATTCCTTTAAGGTTTTCGATACCAGAATGGTTGCTGTTGCCGTTTTGGATGAAAAGGTGATCTGCAGTACTTCCGCTCCAGGTTGCACGGTATCCCCCACAGGCTGCCACACAAACTCCAGACCTCTACCAGCTCCACTGCTCCACGGAGCCTGCAGCAGCAAAAGGAGATGACAATGGGAAGGCTGTGATGCCGTGCAACACCAGAGTATTGGTTCCCCTTTTTTCTCTGTGCTCAATCTCGGGTCCCAGCTGGCTTCAGGGATATGTAGGGGCAATGTCAGCTTAGGTTGTTCCTCTGTGTTCGAACACCCTACGGGTTCAAACACCCACACCCTTAATCCCTCGCGGGGGAATTGCTTGCTTTTAAAGTAAAATGGGCAGGGCTTACCGCAACAGCGTTTTGTTGCAGGCACTGCAGCAGTCCTCACGGTTTCAAACACCCCTGTTCTTACTCCCCCGCAAGCTTCAGCCCTGCGGGGGAATTGCTTGTTTTTAAAATACAGTGGGCGGGGCTTAGCGCAACAGCTCTACGTCGTCTCGTTGCAGGCACTCCAGCAATCCTCACGGTTTCAAACACCCACGCCCTTAATCCTCCACGGGCCAATACATTGTAAAGTGGTTCATTTGGTAGAAATAAATGTTTAATTATATTAATGATATAAGGGTCATCTTTTCATTCAGTGAAGACAATGACGTTTCGGGACTGACTTCAGATGATGATCTGACAATGAATGCAAGCTGAGGAAGGAATAAAATGGGTTTAATCAATGTATGAGCATTCATATTTCATCTTAGTTAAGTTGCATCTAGTTCTTAGACATCAACAGATGTTGGCTTCCAAGCAATCATTCGGCCTGGCCTTCCCTAATAACGAGCAAATGGACTGCAGCTTAAATACCTATGTTCCAAGGATCTGTATGCCGCAAAGAGTACGAGCCAACATGGCCGCATCTCTGCTGTAGGACCTAAGTGTGAGCGTCAGTGGCTCATTTTCCTCCATCACTGTTTCAGCAGACGCAGTGAAGAATCTGCCAATTTGAGGGGAAGTATGTGGCTTGACCTAGATGTTGTTGGAGTATGGCATCATGCAGGAGGCTTCCGTGGGTGGACAGGCTGTGGCACTGGAAGGCTAGAAATGGAAAACCTTCCATTAGAAGGCACGTGAGACAGAATGCTGAGTGACTGGGCCTCTGATTTGACGTGGCATCGGCGCAATAGAGAGACGGAGAATAGAAACTAATTTTTCTGGAAGAACAGGATTTTTTGACAAAATGTAACCTTCCTAACATTCTTTAAAAAATAAACTTTTGAGTGGTCAGAGATATTAGTAACATTTGTCAAGAACTCAAAAACAAATAAATCCCACTAATAACATCCAGTTATACACCCAATCAGGGATGTCTATTTTTTACATCTCCTTTCTTGAAACTACCATCTAAAGAATTCCCAATACTATGTACTGACCAACTTGGACAGCAATTTTATCACTTGGGAAGCAATGCAGTGGTTGCCAACTTACAGAGTACCACTATTCTAGCATTTCAAATACACTCCTTGTTTCATAAAATTGGCATGCGAGATAAATCAATGATTAGTATTTCCAAAGAACTAGTGAAAGTCACTCAAATATACCGCACAAAAATACAAAAATGTATGGCGACTGCATTAACAGCAGTCCGCAAACTGTGCACATGCCACTAGCCATCGGCTAGTGATAGAGGACTATTGGCGAGTAGGAAATGGGATGCTGTGTGTATGCTGAGAATTGGTGTGTATGAGTGATGTATTTTGCATGGCTAGGACCGGCATTGAGATTGTGACCCTTGCTTATAGCCTAAATATATTGCACAGAACACGTTTTACAATGTTATGCAAACATGTACGGCCCTCGGGAGTCACTGACATATAAATGCTCTTTGTGACTATGTCTGGGGCCAGGCCTGTCAAAAACAACTCAGCAGCCTAGGAAATCTGCCTTCCAGGCTTTCTTACCAGAGCAGCCAGATACCTGGAGGCGGCAGAAGAGAAGCAGCAGAGTCTCTCACTAAATCCCCCATGGCCTGCAAGATCCAGATGATCAAGTATTAAACTAAGGCTCCTGACAGGCTGCATCAGGGAGGAGGTGGAGAAAGGACACATGGAAAATTTTAGTTATTAAACTTGGCACATAGGGTTCTCACTAAAAGAGATTGTGTCCTCCGACGTATTCCACATCTATGACAGACTCCCAAAGCAGTACCACACTATAGAGGAGGGAATGAATTTAGAATGTGAAATTTAGATTACTCAATTAAATGGCTGAATAGAGGACCGCCTTACCAAAGGCTAAAAGCTGTCCATGCATGGAATCTAGGGAATAGTGTTTAACAAAAGTATGGACAGAAGCCCATGTAGCTGCTTCACAAATATTCTGAATAGCTACTCCCATTTCTAGAGTAGTGGAGGCAGCCACACCCCTAGTAGAGTGAGCCTGTATGCCTAACGGAGGGTCCTTCCCCGCCAAACGGTAGCACTCAGTGATAGTCAAAACAATCCATCTGGACGAGGTCTGTTTGGAAACAGCCTGACCCAAGCGGTGTCCAGCATAACCTACAAAGAGCTGATCATCCATTCTGACCCGGGACATCTGTGAAAGATAAAAGCTCAAAGCTCTCCTAGGATCCAACCTATGGAGCCTCTCCTCTTCCTTACCAGGATGCGGAGGAGGATAAAAACCGGAAGAATCACCTTCTGGCTCAAATGAAATTCCGACACAACCTTCGGAAGAAAAGAAGGTTGTACCGGCAGGACAACCCTGTCCTTATGGAAAACAGTAAAGGGTGGCTTGGCAGAAAGTGCCTGCAATTCACTCACTCTGCGTGCGGAAGTAACCGCAACTAAAAACACAGTTTTAAAAGACAACAGTCTCAAAGGACAAGTGTGCAAAGGTTCAAACACAGCACCCATCAGAAACTTTAAAACCAAATTCAAATCCCAACCTGGCACCTGGAAAGGGGACGGTGGAAACACATTAGACAGAAACTGTGAAATCAAAGAAATCTTAAATAAGAACACTCTTCAGACGAGCGCTTAAATACAGACAGCGCCGCCAGGTAACCCTTAATGGTACCCACTTGAAAGCCCTTGTGGGCTAAAGAAAGCAGAAAAGACAACACCATAGGATTGGAACACTGGAAAGGATCCACATTCTGACCCCTGCACCAGTCGTAGTACTTCCGCCAACAGCAACGGTACAGGGATTTTGTTGCGGGCCGCCTGGCCAAAAGCAACACCTCCATAACGTCATCCGGGAGGTCCCAATCCTTGTATCTCAACCTTTCAGACACCAAGAATGAAGGTTGAGAGACCCGACCTCTGGATGGGGAACCTGACCCCCCTCCCGTGAGAGCAGATCGTCTCGGTAGGGAAGACGGCGTGGAGGGCAGATGGACATGTCGAGACGTTCCTGGTACCACGCTCTCCAGGCCCAATCCGGAGCAATGAGTATAATTCGGGAACCGAACATACGTAACCTCTGCAACAGCTGAGGAATGACGGGGACAGGAGGAAATGCGTACAGCAGTGGGAAAGACCACTCCACTACGAACTTGTCCCCTAAGGCTCCTCTTGGGGTAAATTCCCACAAGCAGAACATCTCTGCACTTCCGGTTGACATTGGTGGCGAAGAGATCCACTTGTGGGGTTCCCCAAAGGGCGAAGATCTCCAAAAGGACTTCCTGAGCCAACTCCCACTCGTGAGAGACCATGCTATGCCTGCTCAGAGCGTCCGCCGCCACGTTTTCGTCTCCGGCCAGATGAACTGCCGAGATCGAGATTTCCTGTTGGATGGCCCAGAACCAGAGCTGTATCGCCTCCCTGCACAACGGGAGTGACCCTGCCCCCCACTTTTTGTTGAGGTAATGCATGGGCACTGTGTTGTCTGTCATAATTAGGACAGTCTTCCCCCGCACAGATGGCCGAAAAGCCTTCAGGGCCAGCCTGATGGCTCTCAGCTCTAACAGACTGATGTGGAGTCTGGACGCCGATGGAGACCAATGGCCGCTGGCTGTCAATTTGTTGGCATGAGCGCCCCAGCCTGTGAGGGTTGCATCCATCACGATCGTCACCTCCGGCCATGGTTGCCAAAACGGTGCCCCCTTCATCAGATTTCCTTCGTCGGCCCACCATAGAAGATCCTGGGCGACCGAGAGCGGAATCTGAACGGTATTACCCAAATTGTTTGTTTACAATTATTCGAATGAACAATTGACCGAATTTAAATATCTGTTTGGTAATATATATATATATATATATATATATATATATATATATATATATATATATATATATGGGTTTTGGGGGTTTGGCGTTAGGTGGGGGGTTCTGGGGGGTTTCCCCCCACATATATGTTACAATTGACCTTCACAATTCGGTCAATTGTGAAAAGGTCAATTGTAATTCGAGCAATTGTCAAACGAACAATTCGTATACATCCATCTGAACAGGATGCGACATCCTGCCGGAGAACTGCGACCACTGCATCTTGAGCGCCCAATGCAGGGATCTCATCCGCAGTCTGGCCTCTGGCACCAGAAAAATGCAGGACGCCATGAGGCCGAGCAACCTTAAGAATTCGAAAGCCGGGAGACTCTGGGCACGTTGAAACTTGTCCACCATCTGCAGAATGTGATGAGCCCTCACCTGGGGAGGCGAACTCTGCCCCAGGGACGTGTCTAGCACTGCTCCGATATATTGGAGTCGCTGGGAAGGTGTCAAATGCGACTTCTTTAAATTTAGAGAGAAGCCCAGCTTGTGAAGGGAATGGCTGGTGACGGAGAGATGATCCAGGGCTTGCTCAGGAGAACGTGCCCTGATCAGCCAATCGTCCAGGTAGGGTTAGACGTGAATCCCCCCCTCTCCTGAGGTACGCTGCCACAACCACCATCAGCCTGTTGAAAACCCTCAGGGCGGAGTTCAATCCGAATGGCAGGACCCGAAACTGAAAGTGCGAGTCGCCAGCCATGAACTTCAGGTACTTCCTGTGCTTGGGATGAATTGGCACATAAAAGGGAGCATCCTTGAGGTCCAGAGACAACAAACAATCCTGAAGTTGAAGGGCCTGGAGGACTAGAGAAAGAGTGACCATCTTGAACTTGTCCTTCCGTAGAAGCTTCTTCAACCAACGCAAGTCCATGATGGGTATCAATCACCTGTCATAGTTTGGGATAAAAAAAATAAGGGGAATACCATTCCTTGTTCCTCTCCGCTACAGGCACCAGTTCTATGGTGCCTTTCTCCAGCAGGGATAGGATTTCCTGCGCAAGGAGCGGATCGGACGCTTCAAAGAGAGCTTCCCCGGTGGATTGTCGTGAGGCCGCTGAAGGAAGGGAGGGCTGTAGCCGTGGGCTATGATATCCAGAACCCACACATCTGAAGTAATGGCACGCCATTCTCCAAGATGCTGCGCAAGTCTGCCCCAACCTGCGAACCATGGGACATGGCCTCATGACTGAGCTGGAGCAGCTGCGGCAGTGCCTGAGGGCAAAGAGGCAACTGCCCGAGCGACTTTGACATCCCGAGTACCCCGTCCACCACGGGTACCCTTACGTTGGCCCCTTTGACTGGCAGCTCCTCTCGATCTACCAAAAGAGGAGTAGAAACAAAAGCAACCTCCCCTCCATTGCTGTCCCCTAGAACAAAAAGGCAAAGGTTGACGTACTGCAGCGCTCAAAGACTTCGCTGCAGCTTTGGAGGTCTGCAACCTCTGAAGGCTCTTGCCAGCCTTGCTGCCAAATAAATAAACACCATCAAAGGGAATGTTCAGAAGGCGGGCTTGCACATCAGGAGCAAACCGCAACCATGCAAACCTGCGTAGGACGGTGCTCGCAGCCATGGACCGGGTGACAGAGTCCGCCGTGTCCAAACCCGACTGAAGGGATTCACACTTAGCATCCTTGCTGTCACGCACAAGGGCTAGGAAGCCATCTCTTTCCTCCCCCTCGGGAATATGCTGAGCCGCTAAGGAAGCACAGTTCCACAGAGTGTTTGTTAATCTTACCAAGGCACATGTGGAGTTGACAACTTTCAGTGCCATGCTCCCTGAAGAAAAGACCTTCCAAGCCCATCCGTCGAAGTGCTTGTCGTCCCTATCCGGCCATAGCCGCCTGAAGCACCAAACTCTCAGGAGTGGGGTGCGTACACAAATAGTGAGTCGCTAACAGATGGGTGGTACTTTTTCGCCAAATTCTTATTGACCGCCGGAAGCGATTCCGGGGCCTGCCAAGCAGATGACACCCTTTTTTGCAACGTAAGATGAAAGGGCAATACCGAGTCAGAGGGGGGGACCTTGGTCCAAGATGTCAGTAAGGTCATCCTGAATAAAATCCTCAGGAGGACTGGACCACCCCAGGTATTCGGCAACCCTAGACATGAGCCGTCTGTAGGAAGAGTCTGCATGAGCCCCCGGCTCGGGCCTACCAAACTCAACTTCCGGAGAAGTATCCAGGCCACTGGAATCATGGAGGGTCTATCTCAACTCCTCCAAGGGACTGTCATCCAACAATCCCGGTGCCTCATCCTGAGAAGCAGGGTCTTTAATCTCTGACCTTTCCTCTTCAAAAATGTCAGGCAAAGGTTCAGAAAACCCAGCCAAAGTGAAAGAAGAGGGCCTGGGGACCAATACCGGCCTTCCAGACTTCGAGGAAACCTTCCTAGGCATAACCGCCTCCTCAGGAAACTCCTCAGACACCTGCCGCCCAAAAATCACAGAAAGTGCCAAAGGCCTCAATGACGAGGGCCTCAAGAACATCGACGTCGAGACAACCGAGGGCTTTGACGCCGGAATCCGTGCCATAGGTGTCGACGCCGAGACCTTCGGCATTGATGTCGCAACAGGCGTAGGCTGATAGGACGGTAAAGCATCATCCGAGGCCGACTGGCCCGGCGCCGAACTAGTCGACGCCGGCGTCGATACCTTCACAGGCTGCAATGGTCTCGCTGGGGACGAGGACCGAGACATGGACGCACGTCTCTTCCGACTGCTCTTGTCTGCACGGGACCTCAAGGGATCCCGGTGCGAGTCGCGGTGCGAACCCGAGCCCCAAGGGGTGCGAGCCGTGGATCGAGAGCGTTCTCTTCCGGCTTTGTGGGAAGGCGTGACAGGAACCGTGCCTTGCGACTGGAAAATTGCCATCATTTGCTCTTTAAAAGCAGCACACTCCTCTGGAGTCGAGGACTTTGTGGGACAGGCTACCTTACGCACAACGCCATCCTCCTAAAACGACGATGAAGGCGACCGGTGCCGTCGCTTCTGAGAGTGCAGCGAGGACGAGGAATGGCGGGAACCACTCCGGGACCGAGAACCTCTAGCCTCCTCCCGACGCGGAGAGTCGCCCCTCGAATCGCCGGTGGAAACCCTAGACTTCGATCCGGACTTAAGAGACTTCGAGGGCTTACCTACACGGAGCTTCCCCTTCCTTTCACGCAAGGTCTTGGCTGTTAGAGACTGGCATTTGGAGCAGTCGTCGGTGTTGTGCGACTCACCCAGACACTATAAACAAATACGGTGCGGGTCGGTCAACGACATCTTGGACTTGCAGTCCCGGAAAGTCTTGAACCCAGACCTTGGAGTCGGAGGGGTCGAAGAAACAGACATCATAAAGATCGAAGAACCCACGAGGCGCGCCGAGTTTCACAAAGCTATACACGTTCACTTTCAGAAAAAACAGAACTGAGACAACGGGCGGCGTGCGTCCTATATATAACATCCAGTAACGTCGACCCTCGCCGGAGGCCCTCGAGGGACATCGGCTCGATGCCATCGATACAAGACGCCCTCTGCTTAAAAGTCGCCGAAGTGCACAGCTGTGGAGATTACATGTCATAGATGTGGAATACGTCGGAGGACACACTCCCTTTGAATTGTCCGCTTGTCCAACCCTCTGTAATAGTCCCCGTGTGATCTCATCAAATGTTGCCTTGCCTAGGGGATTTAAAAGTTGCAATGAATTGTGTAATACCCCTCTTAATAATGCACTAAATAGCATGTTTTAAAATAGTCTCCCCAACAAAATTGCTGGGCTAATCTTTCGAAATTGAGAAAAAAAAATCCCAAGTCCTCCCCATCTCTATAGGGTTGCAATACTCTGAGGAAGGATGAGTCTTTGTTGGGCGGTAACAGTTTAGTCCAATCCGGCCTGAAACCATATCTTAGGTTGGATTTGATGGGCTGTTAGCGGCACTAATAGAGTTTCTAGGGATTGTGTTTTGTTTGGGAAAGGGTTGGTCAAATAGTCCTCAACTACAGTTGGGTGTTGTTGCAGACTGCCTGTCAGAGAAGCTAATTTCCCTTTCGAAGGCATGAAGATCAGTTTTATTTTCAACAGGATCTTCTATCTGCCCAATTAAAAAGGAAAACGACTTCTTCCAGTTCCTGAGGGTTCACAACTCCTTCCTAGGCCACCTGTTCAAGCGAAATCCTTGGTTTCTAAAGTTCAAGGTTTTCCCTTTCTATAGGGATTTTAACAGGTCTTCTTAGACTTGGTGTAATCCCCAAAGAAACTAAACAGTGGGAGGTTTCCACTGGTTTCAATAGAAAGATATATCTTGCTGTTTTTTTTTGCCGTAATCTTATAACCTCAAAGCACTGGACATAGGGCACCCTTCAAAGAGAAGCCGCTGACACCCAATGGGGAGATGAAAGTTATTTACTATTATTCGTTTCATGTTGAAAATTGTTTCATCTGCGGCCACTTAAATTATAAACTCCTCTCCCTGCCGTTATTTGATTATCAGGATCATTTGCGGTGCCACTCTGGAAGATTAATCTACAGGATTTTGAAGGGATCCCCAGTTTGTATCGGCTTAGTCAGTATCCCACATCTAGCACCATATATGAGAAACCAGGAATGAGACACGGACACAGTGAACTCATAGTGGTTGCCATTAACTTTTATTTAAATGAAAAAAGGGTTGGGAAAATACTCACAGTCCTTACTCTAGGAGGCATTTCCCTACCTCAACCAAAACTAAGTGTCATGATGCCTGCTCCCGAGGAGCCAGGTCAGGCCCAGCGTCCCCGGAAGCAGACTTCATACTCACCAAGCAGGACCCAGCAAACCCCTATACGGGCTCTTTGGACCTTGTCCTGGCGCCTTTGGCAGAACATATGGTAATGCTTGGGTGAACTCACCTGAGGCAGACCATGCTGCATACTCACCCGAGGCAGACCATGCTGACTGAAGCTCCAAGCCAACTAAGGCTGGGTAGGACCTATTCTCTTTCAGGAACTCTTTTCTTACTCGGGTGGGGCCAATGGAAGAACACTCACCTGAAGCTCTTCCAAGGCTATTTAAACCACGCACGGATGGCCACAAGTGCTTCGCGTTATTCTGCACCTGCAGCAGGACGCTCACCGAGTCGGCTCCTGCATCCTGGCTCCTGCCACGCCCGCCAGCACCTGGAACACCTGCAAGGAGAGAAAGGCAAGCATTAGGACATTACCTACCTTCATCCAGTATCCGGATTCTTCACTCCGTCGATCCTGCAAAAGAAAGTCAAGGGTTAGAAACGCATCTCATTGCTCGCTGCAGCGCCGCTTCCACTTACCTTCACGTGGCGCTGTCTAGCTCTTCAGTGGTCATAGGCGACATCGGCCACATCCCAGCACCTACGGAAAGAAAGACAATAGTTAGAAGCGCTCCGCTTCTCACGCTGCCGCGCCGCTTTCACTTACCTTCACTTGGCGCCAGCAACATTTTCAGCGCCCCTAGGCGACATCGGTCGCATTCAAGACCTACGGAGAAAAAGGACAAAACAAGGTGAGCAACGAACTAATTGCAAAAGGACAGATTACTCACCTTAAGTCTTACCTGAATTTTGCTGGGACCTCAGTTCCCTTTTCGGGTCGGAGCGGCTTTTCTGGCTTTTCCGTACCCCGGCCCCTATGGGGAAATAAGACACACTCATTAAGGTGTCGGAGCAAACCACTACGGCACACCTTCATTAAAAGTACTCACCTGAGCTTACCTCGGCGAATCCATTCCTCCACACGGATTCCTCACCTAGTCCCTGAAAATTAAACAAAGGCCAAGGGACAAATAAGACTTGATCTTTTGAACTATATACTTACGGCAGCATTTTGGTAAAGGCAAGCAGACATCGAACCCTTGCCAAATCCGAGATCCTGTGAAGTAACTGGAAATCTACGCGCCCCTGCGTCAGAAGCAGGATGAGAGCTCGTCCATACAGAAATTAAGGTGAGAGTGGGGTGAGAAGGGGAAAAAGGGGGGAATCTCACACACAATCTAGCAGACAGTTAACTCCTTTTTCCCATCTACAGAAGGATTATTCTATGGGCCAGACAGACGAGGTTTGGGGGTCCAGTCCAGCCCATCTTCCAAGCACTACGCTTTACCGTGGAAGAAGTTGTAGCAGTCCAGAACGGGTCGGCGCCTCCGTGGGAATCAGGTGAGCGTTACACTAAGCGTCTGTCCTATGTCAAGATGTCCAAAGCAAAAATGGCCTGTGGCCGAAACCCTATCCTAGTCCTCACATCCTAGAAAACCTCAAAGGGTGAAGGATATGTCTTGGATCTTAATTGTGCACAAAAGGTTCAAGTTCAACAAAAAGGTATAACTCCAACCAAAGTAGATAATGTCCCCAGGTTTCATCGCAGCGAAACAAAAGTTCAAAGACACAACCTCTTAGTAGCTTAAAGGTTAACTTTTTTTGATTGGAGTCACAATTCACTCCAGGAGAAAGGACTCCTTTCCTCAAGTTCATTATCACATTCAGTATTACTGAATTCATAAGGGCATGGATCTTCCTTGGGATTCCCCTTTCACAAACAACACAACTTGAGTACGAGTACCAGACTTGCAATACACCTGGTATGCTCTTCTACCGGGTTCTTTTCCACATTCAACACAGTTCAACAATCCTAAGCGCATGGGTCCTCCATAGAACATTTCCGTTACTCAAATCCAAAGGGCATGAATCTTCCTTGGGATTCAACTTCAGTGCAGGTTCCAGACTCGTAAACACACCAGGTATACTCTTCTGTCAGGTTTCTTTCTACATTCAATATAATTCAAAGATTCTAAGGGCATGGGTCTGCCTTAGGATTCTCCTTTTACAATATGCCGATATCTTCACATAATTGGCTTTACCTGGTATACTCTCCTGCCAGGACGTCTTTATGCAATTCACTATACAATTTAGTTCACTTTAGGTGTGGGTCCCAGACTTGCAAAGCCCACGTGTTGGGTCCACAACCCTCTGTTACCTTGTGGTTTACTTTCCACTCGTGAAAGGGGTTTCACTCTCTGTATCAACTCCTTTATGGCTTTCCAGGCTGCGTAGCATCTGCATTAATGCCCCCCCCTCCTCCCATTGGGCTTACCGGGTTGCTGGGGTCGCTTCAAATTCATTTGCGCTGCTGCTTTCAGGGGAACTGGTGGAGCGCCTCACTCCTGCTTTGCCACTAGTCAGGTTGGTGTTGTCCGACAGTCTTGTGTCGTCACCGACCTCACTTTGCCTGGCCTCTGATTCTCTGTTTTACAGGGAGCAATGGTTCCCTGCAGTCCTCTTCATTTGGGCACCACTTCTCTGGCTTCCCGTTCTCAGGCTGATCTCACATGCAGCCGAGTTCTTCCTGGGCCCTCACTCCACCTGACAGGAGCCACTTGCTCCTATCGGCTTCTCTCCCTCTTCCTTGAGGTTTTGAATGTCGCAGCAATGCGTGCCTCTTTCCAATTACTAGAGCACAGCATTTGCTTTCATGCTTTAGTGATCCTTATTACTCCATTTCTTTTCTTCGTCCCAGAATTTTCAATGGCTTCATATAAATGGGTTTGAAAATCAGTTCTCGTCATTCTATTGATTACAGGATGGTAAAGGATCCTCTTTCCCGTCTTAGTCTTTCTCATGCTATTGATTACAGGATTTTGACAGATGCTATCAGCAAGTCTTGCGGGTTGTTGAAAGGGGTAATCACAATAGGCCATCAAGGCATGAGGAATGGAGGGGACATTCCTAATAGGGTAAGGGGGATACCATGGGCCTCATTACATGGATGGCGGAGAACCATGGCGCTATTAGCGCCATGGTTCATGCCGGTAAAATACCAGCACCGCCTTGGCGGAAAGGGGAATTACCGCCCCATTCCAAGGTTGGCGGGGCGGTAATTCCCCCCTTCCACCATTGCCCTTCCCCATTCCCATTTTTGCCCCATAGGGCATAATGGGAATGGGGAAGGCGCTAATTGCGGTACCGCAAATTGCGGTACCGTAATTAGCTTCCTGGGTCCCTTTGCGGGTTGGTTTTTAACGGCTGCAAAAAGCAGGCATTAAATCCCCCAACCCGCAAAGTGACCGGTATTTTACCGGTACCGGTAAATCCTTACCGCCATCCGTGTAATGAGGCCCCATGTCTCATCTGATATCCCTTACCCTACCCAAAGGTTACCTTCCCTCATGTGATCCTCCCGCGTATTACCACCCCTATGGTCAGGACCAGATAGTGACTGCCGCCCCCTGGCCACATGAGAAGAGGCAACCGCTGGTAAAGTAGTGATGACATAAGATTCATCACATTATGGAATGGGACCCATGAATATACTTTCTTGACCCTTCAATAGACATTGCTAAAACAGTGCTACTATATGGAACATTTATTTAAAAGCTATAGACTCGAGATCCGCGCTATTGGCTTCATCCATGCACCCCCACCCGCACCCAGATAATTTGAGGTTTACAATATTCACAATTCCTAGAAGCCAAGAGTATTCTTTACTCTAGTTCTCTGAGTGACACTCTCAAGAACATGAGCACTCATTTTCAAGAAAAAAGATATTGAAATCAAATGATCAAACAAGTGAAAGAATAAAACACATGAACATGTGTTGCAACTGTCAGAATCAACTAAAAGTAAATGAAGAATACAGCATGCACAGCTTAAGGAAGATGAAGCAATCGTCTTATTCACCTTTTTAGTATTGTGCAAGTTTACCACCTCATGATTGAATAATGATCTATGCCATTTTTGTACTATGCCTAGGACATGCAACTTGATTATTTTATGTACTTGTGTTTAACTTTTGTTCTCTCTTTAAGGATGGACCCCTAAGTGGGCACAATTGAGAATTATGGAACACTGGGCCATTATTCAACTTAGTGTAATTTTCAAGATCAACACCAAGAATTTGCTACAAAAGAATTAAAACCTTTGGAAATAAGTAGACTAGAGCAGATTGTTAGACTGAATATAGACAAATATTTTTAAAAACACTGAGAAACATATCGATGTTTGAACTGTTCATGAAGTGGTAACATATAGCACTCATTCACAGGTAGCAAGTGTTTTATTCCTCAGTATATATTAACTGTTTAAGCACATATGTGGTATATTCCACAAATGCCCTCGCAGCACAAATAATTCTGGACAGATTTCCAGACAACTAAAAAGAATATTTGAGCGTAAGTCAGAAATCTGTATGAAAAAATCATAAATCTAGTATAGCAAGATATTGCAATTACCGAAATAAAATATCGATAATTAGAAAAGTAAATCAAGGTGAATTATTATAACATACATTTTTTAGTATTAGCTTTCATCTGGATTACACTTTGTGTTACTTCATATATGAAAAACAATATAATTTAAATGTCCATATTTTTATTTTCACTTGTAAGCTTTTATAGTAGTTAAGCATATTTTTGTGAACATGCTAATTAAGTCATGCAACATCTACTAATGTGGTATGCCCCACTAACCTTGGATAGTATGTAAACAGCCATCATACATGTGATCAAGTAGGGTCTACGTTGATCATTGAAATGACCAACTGGCATTATGGTGACAAAGTAGCAAACACCTAAATGTTGTGCATAGAAATAGAAAAC
Organism: Ambystoma mexicanum; assembly: GCF_040938575.1. Classification (NCBI taxonomy): domain Eukaryota; kingdom Metazoa; phylum Chordata; class Amphibia; order Caudata; family Ambystomatidae; genus Ambystoma; species Ambystoma mexicanum. The sequence goes on from NC_090933.1 coordinate 1,153,587,485, forward strand.
TGCCCATGTAGTACAATGGATATATCTGGGCAAGAGTAAGTAATTAATTAGATTTATATAGTACATCCTCGCTGTGATTATTATTAGGATATACAGATTGATTGTCTGTTTTTGTTTTACAGCTCGAACATGCAGGGTATTGATAACAGTGCACTGACAACTTTTGGCACACCATAAAGAAGAAAGAAATGATACATGGTGTATACATGGTGTATACATAATTTCAAGTTAACATATGGATAGTTTGACTGAAAAGGGTATGTGGCATAGAGCCAAGACAGACTAGTAGCTGGGACATTTATGAGGATGGAAATCCACACTTCTGGAAGGAGACCTCGCACTGCTCAAGACTGGGCTGCACTCTACATGCCCTAACAGTGAGCCAAGAAACATATCCCTTACTGAGCTGGGCGCCACATCTCTGAGGATTCAGAGAGGGGAATGCATCCCTTGGAACAAGAAGAAATATACCAGGCACTATAACACTGTTTGTATTGCCCTTACTAATCTTCAGCTCTCCATCTCCAGCATCTCCAGCACTCTGGACATCCTTACCCCGGTCATGAGGATCTGCACGAATCCCGACTCCATGTGCAACTAATGGTATGACTCCGACCTGGCCGCTCTGAAACGCAAGTGAAGAGCAGCTGAGCGGAAGTGGCAGGCTTCGAGCACATCCTCTGACAAACTGGCCTCCCACCTGCTCCAAAGGCAAAACAGACTTGTGCATCTGCTTGAAGAAGAGGGCCTATATCCAAGCCTGCAACTCACTAACAACATGGCGGAACTTTTCAAAATCTGAAACCCTACTGCAGTTGTCACTTCTCCTCTGCCTTCCCTGGCCCTCTGCCCTTCTCTGGCCTCTCACTGCAGTTCTAAAACTCAGGAATCTTGTCCACACTGTCCTCTACTCCATGCCCTCCTTCCTCACTACTCTCAGGCCTCCCTTGGCCCCCCCCTCGGTCCCCCCTCCTAGTCTCCTCTTTTATTTTCATAACTCATGACTAGGTTTCTAGACAAGCCAGCTCTATGAAAGTTTCATCCAAACAGATACTCCCCGGCTCCTCCAGAACTCTCAAGGTCCACATTGTCTCCATTGCTCCAGCCTTGGACGATTTCTGCAATCACTCCTTTGCCACTGTATCCTTCCCTTGAATCCTCAAGCGCTTCCTTGTGCATCCTCTCCTCAAAAAGACTTTGCCCTATCTCCATTACCCACTTCCTGGGGAAACTCTTGGAGATGCTGGCCAGTTGATCCACCACACTGAATCTGTTGGTTGTCTCCACGACCACCAGTTTGGCTTCAGCGCTGCCAGAGGCACGGAAACTGAACACCTGTGAAGACTTGCTCCCTAATTTCTATTCCAGCTCCGCTTCCATTCTCATCCTTCTTGACCTTTCCTCTGCCTTTAATACGGTCAATCATGCCACCCTGATAAATCAGCTCTGTGAGATCACAGACCTGGCTCTGGACTGGCTGACCTGCTTCCTCTTGGACCGACTTTCGCAGGTTCAACTGGGCCCTTTTCGCTCCACAATATCACTCTCCACCTGCAGTGTCCCTCTGGGCTCTATTCTGTCGCCTTGGCTTTTCAACATCTACCTTGTCCCTCTAGCCCATTTGAGCTCCACCTTCTCTCCTAACTTCCAGTGTTATGCTGATGACATGTAGCTCTCCTTCAAGCTTCCCTCCTCTGCCTCCTCCTCTTCCTCTCTCATTCCTGACTGCCTGTCTGCTATTCAGGCATGGTGCACTGCTAACAATGTCTTCCTTAATGCCAGTAAGACAGAGATCCTTCTAATTGGGACCCCTGCTCCCTCTTTCCCTCCCTCCATTGGCCCCCTTCTGTGGGGCTAAAAACCTTGGTGTCATCTTCGACTCCTCTCTCTCTCTCTCTCTCTCTCTCTCTCCTTCTCTCCTCACACCAGGAAGGCCCACTTCCAGCTGCACCTCTTCAGAGTCATTATCCCTTTCCTCACCTCCCCCAGAAACTCAATGCCTCCAGAGCTCTGGTCTTCTCCAGGCTGGACTACTGCCACAGCTTCTTCCTCAATCTGCCCAACTCCTACCTTTGCCCCCTTCAACTAATCCAGACCAGGACTGCAAGACTTATTCTTGGCCTCAAGCCCAGGGACTGCATCTCTTCAGCCCTAAAATCTTTCTACTGGTTCCCGGTTGCTGCAAGGATCACGTACAAGATCCTCTGCATCATCCACAACGCTTTCTGGGGCCTGGGACACCGCTACACCCAACTCTCTGTCCCTAAATACCTTCCTGCCAAACCCTTCTGTCGTCTAGCTCCAACTCTCTGCAGATCAGACGCTTTTCCAAGCAGAGAGTGGGGGGTAGATTTCGCTCCTCCGCAGGTCCCTCCCTCTGGAATAGCCGCCTCTTAGACTTGAGCCAGATCTTGTTAAGTTACGAATGCTTCCCAAGACCTTCCTTTTCTCTTCTTCCTTCCATATCACCCTCCCCATATAATGTCCCTGTCTGCCTCTTGACTGGCAGCCTGGTTCCTTCATAGTCTTGCAGGACACCAGGCCCCCCCTATTCCAGTCTACCCCTGCACTTGGTCTCTCCTGACCACTCCCCCAGGCCCCTCAACCTGCACTTGCCCTTGCCCTTCTGGGCCTCTCCCCCGGCACTAGTCTGGCTGGCCCTGCACCCTTGTAGCTCTTCCAGCCCCTTACCGCTATTAGCTTGTGAACCTTCTTTCCCCCTGCACTCTTTGCTTTCCCCTGGCTCCGTCCGCGCTGGTACTCACTTTTTCTCACAGGCCCTCCGCCCTATCAGCACTTCCCATCCTCCACTCTCCCCTGCACTTCTCTTCCTGCACTTGCATGATCTGAATGTCACAAGGCCTAGTAGGATCATTTTTTTTTTGTCCTCCCTGTCACCCGATGCTCTTATCTTGTTGCGCCTTGAAACAGATTGTGCATAGGCGCATTATGAATACCCAATAAAAAAAACAGAACCCGGTGCTATATCTTGGTGAATGATTTGGAACAAGCAGCAAGATGGATTATAAATCTAGACAGAAGTCTGCACTGTTATCTGATTGAACACCCGTATAGTTTTACCCACAATAGCACAGACTATTTAGACAATTCTAAAAGAGGCACTCGCTTTTCTGTTCTAGATGATCCCTCTCTGTCCCATCTGCCTTTTTCCACATTCCCCTTCTACTCAGAGTAGAAGTAGCAAGAAGGCCCTCTAGGAATAACTGCTAGTGGGCAGAAGAAAGACATGAGCTCAAGACCTCAGACTAAGAATTATGACACCTTATCATTTAATCATGCTTTACACCTTTTATTTAGATAAGTGTGAGATAGCAGCTTTCCTTAGAGTTGTAAATAAACCTGTACAACCCTTACATGTTTGTCCTAGCCCGAAAAGGTCAGGAAATGAAATTCTGAAAACCTATCTTTTGCGACATAGGTTGTGTCAGTCCATCTGATCTCAGAACATCCAAAGTTATTCAAATTCTGCCATTATCATTTTGTGACACACAGTATTACCAAGATTAAACTCAAACCAACAAACCCGCTAAATCTCTTCTGTACCTTTCCTAGGCTTGCTAATGACTACAATACACTGTACTAATTTTCCCAAATATTTGAAGAATGCTGACTGCAAGAGAATGACTGAGAAACTGTTGGGGCTCAAGAAGATTAGCAAGGTGCAATAATGGAGGCCAATCAATCTGAGTTTGCTATATTACGCTCGATCAAGTGGAATCCAGGAAAGTCAGTCTATCCTAGTATTAGGGGAATCTCCAAAAATCTGGCTTTGACTCGAGTGAAACATAATATTAAAGTATTGAAAAAGGAATTGTAGGAGTGGGCAGGAATAACTAATCCTATTTCATGCATTATCTGGGATAAATGGAATTACCTAGGAGTGGCATTGGTGACTGCCAAAAGAAACAAGTGAGGCAGGTCCACTGATGTTGATGTTATCTAGAGGATGAATAAGTTGATATATTTATTTTATATCATTTTCTAAAACATTTTAACCAAAGCACTGCATAATAATCAACTGAATCTGTGTCATATAACATGAAATACTGATAAAGAATGGAAAGAAAAATAATTGAGCTGATAAAAAGGCCGGTAGAAGAGTGCAAGCAATAAAAATAGGGGTACAACCTTGTATGTGTGAAAGCCCCGTTTTTAAAATATTTATTAAATAATAAAATTATGCAGGTAATTCTATCTCTGAAACGGTAATCTGCTGATCAGATTTCTTTTTCATAAGCTCCATGCGCAAAGCAGCGTGCACTTGTGACATGCTGCATTAGCATCCAGATTTGTAGCACCTTTGACAGTTGTAGTGACAGCCAAGTCTCCACAGCACAAGTTCAGCATTTAAGATATGTAGCCCTATAACACAACTATGATGAGCATAAGTAGCCCAAGTTGGTGGCACGGTAAAATCTAAAGATAAGCTATGCCTGAGATAAGGCATGGTGCTTAGCACTACTTCTCATTATTGCAGCCACATCCAATTTGATATCACATATTTGTCAGCTCCAGTGAGCCAAGTTAAGCTTAGGAAGGTGATGTGTATTCAGTTCAGATCGGCTGAGCCTGTCAAATGACAGGGCAGAAACCTGAAATGCCATCCCTCTTTTTTGATCTCTTTGTGAGGGCAAGTAATACCCTATGCCAGAGACAGCCAGGCATTGAAGGACACACCAATTCAAATGGAGTAGCCACACACCAGGGTGCTGCATTTCTAAAGGCTTCTGTTCATAGTGAAAAGTGAAGTAGACAGGATGGCTCTGTACAGTGGAGGAAGACATTCACCATCTTGTTTCTATCTGCCTCTTTCACCCCTTCTTAAAGCTTGTGCATGTGAGGTCACCTGTGTACGGCTACACGTTGTTGTAGTCAGTTGTCAGAGCAACGTGCCATGGCCCAACAGCACCGTTGTGAACGCAGCATCCGATAAAGGAGCAGGCACCGCAAAACACAGTGCATCTTAATGCTCCCTGTGCCTGCCCGTGCGCTGCCCACTCGAGTCTTGCATTTCCATGTGTTCCTCTTTTCTTTACTTCCTGTCTGGATCCTGCCTTGTGTCCAACATTTCCTGTCTTGCACCCTGCAGTACTGCCTTTTGTCTTGCCCTTTGCCTGCCTTGAGTCCATACCATCCAGAGGAGACATTAATCTCTGCTCTTCTTGGTTTCCTGTACCTTGTGGCTGTCATCGCATTGTTGTGCCTCCCAGACCAGGGTCTGCAGTGCCTCCACACCATTCTGGTACGCAAGCCAATGGTGTGGGAAACCGATTCCTTACTGTCCCAGAGTACCATCTCTTCAGTGAAGTAAGGGGTTGGTTTCTACCACTGCTCTGCTCCCCCGGGTATTACCTGGAACTACGCTGAGGAAGCACTCCAGACAAGACATCAGTTTCCCTGCGCCGGGGAGATAAAAGTGCTTGACACCTGTCTCCTCCACGTCCTCTGGATCAAAGCACTTTGAGTGATACATCAGAAGGACAAAATCCACTTCTTTCGAGAGCAGAGATTGGACCACTAAGGTAGGCTATCTTTAGTCAAAACACCTGTGTGCTTTAACCTTTAAAGAAGGTGTCTCACACTACTTCTTCTGGGATCATCTTTTGGACTCCACCTATTGAAGAAGATTTTGTCTGGATCCTGATAGGACAGCAGTCCTGTATAGTCCTTTAGTTGTGAAGTGAAGTCAGATGTTCCAAGGTAGAGGCAAGCTCTGTCCCCCAACTATCCACAGGGACCATTGAGGGGGGTGGGTGGAGGGGAGGCCTAACTTGCTGCTGGAACAAAACCTTCCTCTCTGCCAGTCACAGCGGTACCCATGAAAACCATGTTGAAAGACCCCTGCAGTTGTGTGCCAGCCTCCCTGTGTTTGGGAGCATGAGAAAATGACTCATCTAGTCCCCTACGTCCCTGGACTGGGATTCTCAGCAGCCTGAGAGCTAAGACAGCCAGGATCCTATTGTTTGTCGCCATTGAATTGCTTGAAGCCATGTTTCCAGAACCGTTCGACACATTTGTATCACCAGGACCGTCTGTTGCAGCCTTTTGCATTCTTCCAATATTTGCACAAGCGCTAAGAAATCTGTAGTGGTGCTGCCAGCCCACCAAGAAATGCAAAAAGGTACTGTTGACCGCTAAATGACCCTTTGGTCAATGTATGGGCCATAGAGACTGGCTAGGTTATTTAATCCCTTTTTGCACCCTCAAGAAACATCATTTTTGATCACTGTGCTCTCTTAATTGCCCTTTCTCCCCATATCTCATTACCCAGAGTGCTGCATCTCTTCTATCTTTGCATATTCTGTAGGCTTTCTACATGGGTTGGGTTTTACAGTGTTTTCTAGTTAGTTATTATTGTACATGGTGGGTTTGATTAAAGTATATATTCTTATGAAACTTTGATTGGACATTCCTTTATTTTGGACTATTATACTCCGCTGTTTGGGTTGCTACTGAACCACATTCACACACCTCCTGAGAGTATAGCCTTCCCTCGGCCCACGTTCCAACAAAAGGCAAAGGAGGTACACTTCTCAACTATGCCTGTGTTACGTTTATGATGGTGTTGGCTCTTGGTTTGTAGAACGGTATGGGCTGAGTGGGTGTTTTAGCCTCTAATCATCATTGTACTTCTGCAAGGTACAAGTCAATTCTTCACAGTCCATTTCTCCCCATATGCTAAACCAATAGAGAGTGGCAACAAAAAACTCAGCACAAGTTTAAAATAATAAAGCACTGTGGCCACTAACAGACCATGATGATAAAGTACCAGTAGGGATGATGGTTGGGCTGTTCAAAGTCCATGAGAAGGTCAGGTATCATGAACACCAAAGGAGAGATCCTGTGATATAGATGTATAATTAGATATTAAATCTGTTAACATCTACTGTTAGAAATGGCAGTTGAGCAATATGCATTTTTCAATCACATCACTGTAACTCTGTTAACTAAAGAAAACAAACATATTTTGGGTACAGTTAACTGTAGGCATAAACATGTTATTAATGTTGCAACTTTTAAAGATGTATTTGTTTATTCTGTTGCCTCTCAGGTGGTCAGTGTCAAAACAACATGTTATTAGGTTACCTGAGAAACCCAGAACCTGCAAGTGTTTCCAAGACACAATGTATATAAGGCTGCGTTCAGTGGCAGATTAATCCTTGAAAGAAGGGCCTCCTTTTTATATAAATACATACTTATATATTTGAAACTTGCCTGGATTCCTGGACCTCCATTACTTCAGATCCGTAACCTAAAGAAAGAGTAACAAGGCTCCATAGCGCTGGCAGCTGCAGACTGTCTTAGCATGTGCCTTGGTCCTCAGGGTACTCCCTTCAGGGCATGTCTAACTCCCACTTGGTGGCATGATAATCAAGGTAAAAGGGAAAGATCTGAGAGCACCACTGCAGCAGCAGGCTAGAAACTTAAAATCCAGGCAGGTGGAGAATGCTGTGCAAATTGGCCCATACTACTTGTTCTCAGTATTCTACATAGGACACCCATGTAATTCCCACTTTGCTGATTCAATAGTGGTAACAACTGGCGTGTCCAGCGTTCTTACTGCAATCTCCCTATATTCTGGTACTAGTGAATAAGGACTTAGAATAACCTTTTTAAAAAAAGACAATTGTGTCCAGTTCATCGTGGGCTCAACTATGGGTATTTGTAAACCTCTCAAATGAGCAAGTTCATTGTACTACAATGTTTCCAATAAAGCTTCAGATCAGGCTATAGCATGAAAACCATGACCCTTTAAGTTGTAGATTCTCTTCATGTGTCTAGCCATCCATCTGTACTGCGGGTCGCCTCCAAACCCACAAGTAAAAATTACAAAAGTAGTCTAGAAAGGAGTGTACACCAGGCAAGAAGTAACGCAGTTTATTCTGAGCCCAGGCACAGCTGGGAAAGTGAAAGTCAAACAGAATACAGAACAAAATTACATGAAAAGCACTGTTATAAACCAATTAGTATCAAAACACATTGCAACACTAGGACATTTCTCCATGGGAGGCCGATTGGCGGGATAGTGTCATTCCCCTATAGAGGCACATACATTATCTTAAAATGATTGGCTCCTGCAAACCTAGATGTAGTGTTCGATGTGCTGTGCTTACCTGAAGAACAACCCCTCTAAGACTGAATTTGTACTGCTGACAGACAACAATGAACACCCTAGCATCCAGACCTGGCCCCCAGCCATGAACTTTGAGAGCTTCACATCCTAGCCGTCACTGACACTATGTTGCTTGGATTCTACGTTGACAGACACCCTTCCTTCAAGAAGCACATAGCAAGGAAAACAAACTGTTTGGTACTCACTTCCACTCCTGTGGAAAATAAAACCCTTCATTCCAGCAAACAACCTCATATCCGCTATCCAAGCCTTGATCTTCTGCCACCTGGATGGTCGCAATGCCTTCTTGGAAGGCCTTCGGGTGACCGCCCTGAATCCCCCCAGTTGTGCCCTAAATGCTGCAGCACAACTCATCAAAGGACTCTGCAACTCTGACCACAACACCAAGACACTCATCGAACTGCAATGGCTCTTGCTGCAAGCACATAACGCCTTCAAATGCTGCGGCATAATCTTCAAGGCTGTCGTCCCCAACTTCCCAAGCTACCCTGCTAATAAGCTCAGCATCTCCAGAGGCCTATGATCATTGAGCAGTAGCAAGAACATGTGAATAATTGAACTCTGCTGTTGCAGAAAGGAAAGAACCAGAAAACAAACAGGTCTACACCCCCAGATTCTGGAACCCCCCCCCCACCAATACTAAATATGCCCCCATTCCTCTACATTTCAGGAAGGAGATCAAGACCCACCTCTTTAAAGAACGGCCCTTCCTTAGCACCTAGATCTACACTCCCTCCACTTTCCACCCAACCTCAGACTGGGTTATCTGCTCCACCCAGTTTCCTCCCCTGGTTATTTACTGGTTACTTGTTTCCAAATTAAGAGGCTCTCCCTTCTGTTGTTAGCTCCCAGCTCAGTTGTATTGATCCCTGCAATCTGCTTCACTCATGGTGCAACCCCCCCCCCTATTATTTTTAAAAACATTCAGTTGTTTCCAACATTTAGGCCTGCACACAAAAGAATACCCTCATATGTATGGATTGGAGGCAAAGCCCCTCTTGTGGAATGGTAATTGGCAAAGATGGGTGGGACTAATTTGGAAGAATGTTCTAGGTCTTCCTATGAGTCTTCCCATGTCAAGTCTTGTGTTCGAACTAGGCTTGTGGTCATTAAAGGCCCAAGCAGGTTGGAAGTTGATCTCTCTCTTCCGGCTTATTGTAACGGCACAGGAGGGGACCCTATATGCAGACATTAAAGCTCACCTTGAGAGCACCAGATACAAAATGTTAATAAATCTGAGTATTTGGGTAAAGGAATGGCTGTGCAAGGCAGACATGGACCTCCAAACCTAATTCAGAACCCAGTGAAGGTACAAAAAAATGGGATGAAATGGACTCGATAGTCACAATTGACAATATGTGTTCTATGGCAAGTCCAAACTCATTCCTGAAAGTTGACAAAAAGCCAGGATCCATAGCAAAATATCTGGTGAAGTTTCCTGATTGGAAGATCAGGAAAAATGTCCTCAGAGTTCGCTTAAATGTAGTCCACACTGGGGAGGTTCTTTCCAAAAGGGGACTGGGGAACACTACGATTAGTTTATATAATATGTGTAAAAACACAGAACATCAATCTCTCAAACATCTGTTAATGGATTGTGAGGGTACCCGGCATGTGAGAGCTCTGCTTTTTGCTAGATTTGGGGTCGGTTCTGAGTGTTTTATGCCAGACATGTTCTGGGATAGACTGATCTCAGGGCATGTTCAGGCACTTACAATAGCAGTGGTACAGGTGTTGGAAAGATGTAATATAGTATTCTAAAATGCCATTTCAGTTTCGAGGCCCAGAGGAGAGACGCAGTATCTCTATACCCATTTCCCTGTAGAACACCCTCATTCTATATACTATCCAGGAACCTTGTCCCCCACCCTTTCCTTCACACACTCTGCTGCACAGAGAAAGTGCTCCAGAGAAAGACAGACTCAAACATAACCAGCCCGTTTGACATTTCCCAATATCCGAGTTAGGCACTTAATCCTGATGACTCGCACCTGAATCCTGTTCCCTTTCCCCACTGGGATAAAAGGCGGAGCATGAGAGCACCTGGTAGGCAAAGCGATCAGAATCGGCAAAGCAGCAGGAGAACAGATCCCGTGAAATTGGAGTGACCCTGGAAGCAGAGCAGAAGGGACCAAGAGGAAAGAGAAGGGCTGTGGTCCAACCAGTGGCAGAGTAAAGGTCGCACATACTTTTCAAAGTAAATCTCCACACAAATGCACAAGGTGAAGGCCGGCCCTCCTTCGGGTGAACAACAGAGTTGGGAGGAGGCGAGCCATGCTGTAACGATAGCCTAAATGCTGGACGAATGGTATTGTGCACTACTGGTGAGTGAACAGGTAAATCGATTGGCGTTATCGAGTGAGATACCAAAGCGTTTGATGAGGCTTGCAGGTTTCGTGAAACCACAAGCAAAAGTACATTGTAACCAGAACAATGAATAGATGCGCGTGTCATGGAAAACCGCGAGGGATGCCTGCAACATTGCAAATGTGTTTAAGACTGACATATGCTAAGAATAACGGAGTGGTCCGGTAATAGAGTTTTACCTTCTCAAAAAGCTCTGCACCCTTAGTGAAACAATTAGATTGAAAGTAAGATAATTGGAAAGACTGCTAACACCAGAAGGCCTTAGGAGAGGCCAACCAAAGTAAAAAAAAGTCAAAGTGGTCATATGAAGCTGCAAGCAAAATCCTTGTACAATGGAAGGTCTTTGACAAGTGGGAAACAAAGTGAACAATTGTAAAGTAACGCATTCTGATGAAGATGCAAAGGCAAGTGTGAACCCGATGGAGGGATGCCAAGGGAAAGTGAATCCTGCATTTTGTTAAAGTGACTGAACAGTGGTATAAAGACTAAGGGGAACCCAATGGAGAGGGCATCACGAGGAAGCTAGGGAAGAGGGGAATCACGCATGGTGAGAGCATGGGAAAGGCTTGTGGTGCCCAGCAAAAGTCAATGATTCGAAGGATCCTGCCTTTTCCGAAGAAACTGCTTCTTTATTCTTATAGACTCAAGTGGTGCTCACAGTCATACCACTGTTCCGCCTTGTCCTGTGATGTAACGTGGGGAAGGGAGTACACTAGTTCAGCAGTCCTGAACTATCGAAAACCCTTTTGGACATTTCAGTTTGCAAGACACTCTTTTGCTATACATATAATTGTCGCACACCCTTTGGTTATATAGAGTACGGATTGGGTAATATGTTTTTTAGTATAGGCCATTTTGTTTTTACACCACCACTAGGACAGTGTTTTCTTTATTTTGATGGTTGTAGCATGCTCCCATCTTCGATTTAGGCTTAGATTAGGCGTTTTTCTCACCCTTATACTGTTTAATAAACACCCTTGGATTATACTCCTTGTGTCTGTCATGCTTCTGAACCCATGCCTTCCTTACATATGGTGTCAGAATGAGATGTGACTCAATTGAGAAAACCTAGGGGACCACTCAAGTTTCAGAAACTTAGTAGTCGAGCCTCTGATCCCCCAGTTGTAACAAGGTCGATTGGATTCGATATTTGCAGCAGTAGGGAGGCCACGATTCCTCCAGGAAAGAGAAGGATGGTTCCCACTGACTTAGTCCTGATACCCACCCCTCTCCTCACCCCCCGGCTGTCACATCAGGTTAGCTCCGAAGTCTGCCCTAGCCTGGAAGTTTGGCGTAGACATATTGGCGGGAGTCATAGATCCATATTTTAGAGGAGACATAAAGGTGTTGATCCAGAACCATGGGAAAATTCATTTGAAATAAAACCTGGAGATAAAATAGCCCAGGGGATTCTTGAAAACGCAGTGTTCCCACGGTGTGAGAAAGTAATCCAAGTTGAACAGACAGAAAGAGGGAATCAGGGCTTTGGAGAAGCCTTAGACAACTAAAATCTTAAGGATGACGAGACTCCCTCCTCCCAGATTTAGCATTCGGTCAGCAAAATGATCCCATGCCCTACCCAAAGGAGGATGGTGGAAAGGCAGCTCTTTCTTCTCCCTAAAGCAGGGATTGTTATATAGAGGAGACGCCACTGTGGATGGTCTTGTCCGAACCCTGCTGGTAATACCTAGGAGTCACAAGAAAACTGTACAGGAGATTGCCTACTCCCATCTGACAGGGGGGCATCTACGGCAGGCCAAAACCCAAGCTCATGTTCAGGGGAGATTCTATTGGGCAGGCATTCATGCAGATGTGAAAAACTAAATCCCAGCCTGCCAAATTTGCCAAAAGACCAATGCCCATTTTCCCCTTCCTGCCCCTTTGAATTCTTTACCCATGATAGAAATCGCTTTCTCCCAAATTGAGATGTATATTGTGGGTCCTCTGGAAAACTCCAAACTGGGAAATAAATACATCCTATTAATAATGGACTATGCTACTTGATACCGAGGCGGTCCCTATGAGAAATAGTTCTACTAACCAGATTTTAAAACATCCAATACCATTCTTTTCCCAAGTGCAATTTCCCAAAGAGATCCTGACTGACCAAGGATCTAACTTCATGAGCAAGCTAATGGGAGGAGTACATGAGTTGTTACACATTATCACACTAAGAACCTCTGTCTACCATCCCCAGACTGATGGGTTAGTAGAAAGATTTAATAAAACCCTGAAAACGATATTGTAGAAATTAGTAAACTAGGATGGTAAAGATTGAGACTAATGATACCCTGGCCCCTGTTTGGCGTGAGGAAATCCGGCCAAGCATCTACTGGGTTCTCCTCCCTTGAATTACTCTATGGGAGAGAACCCTGAGATGTCTTGGATATGCTTAACGAGACCTGAGAAGAAGCCACTATACCTCTACCCCAAACAGCCACTTGTGATCACAGTTCATGGGTGTTTATTAAACTGTAAATGCAGGGTGGAAAATGCCTAAGCTAAACCTAAATCTAAGATGGAAGCAAGCATCGACCTTCAAATGGAAAATAAGGCAGTCCTTGTGGCGTCTCGTCAAAGTAAAAGGCCTACACGATTGCCAATTCCTTACAGCTAATTACAAAAAGAGTGTGGGATAGGGTTTCAATAAGTGTTCACAAATATTAAGTCAGGATGTGATTGCCAAGGCTCTCCATTCCCCACGTTTTGAGCACGGGGTAAGGTGGATTTCCTGAGCAGAGTACACACTCAAGCTTTCCCAACAGGAGCCAATAGTTCTACAGCAGTATCAGGTTATTCGATGGTTAAGTCTCTCTTCAATAAAAATTCTCTTGGTTTCGAGGGCCTGATATTATCAACAAACACACACAAAGTTCTGCTCCACAAATATTTTAGGTGATGGCTTCACCCCTGGATCCTGCTCTTCTGGGCGCTGACCCCTCACAAGTCATTTTCAACAAATCAAAACAGTTCTTTTCTCAGTAAACTTTGGGTGATGACTTTTCATCCCAGGATCTCCCTTGGCCGGCTCAGACCCCAAATGACAAAGGGCACTTCACTTCCCCTGGTCTTTCAATACTTCTTGCATTCACAAGTCTTAATGTCTTTTTTAACAGTTCTTCAGGCTTCGCCCCTTTTTGTTGGCTTCGCTCTGCCGGGTTCACTCTTGCCAACTTTTATGAACAGTTCACTGTGGATACCACTCGGTCGGGTTCACTCCGGCCAACACACTATTAATTGGTACTTCAGGCCTCGCTGCTTTTTGTTAGCATCCCTCAGCCGGGTTCACTCTTGCCAACATTTACCTAACAGTTCACTACAGACATCCCTTGATCAGGTTCACTCTTGTCAAACCTTTTAGCACAGTGTTCATGCGCTAGTTTCACCAAGCGGGATTCACTTCACTTTTCTTCACAATCATCTGTCGGTCAAAGACTTTTGACGGTACAGAGGATTTTACAAGACCCCTGTTTGAACACTTTGACCTCTTCTCGCCTTTTCCAAAGGCCTTCTGGTTACAGTAGTTTCTACCATCGGATAATCGCCCAGAGTTTTCTGCGTGTGCACCCACGTGGTGTCGGACACCTCTGTTGCTGGTTTTCCCCTTTTTTCAAGGATACTTTCTTTACATTTTTCAAAGTTCAAATTAGCCATTGGCTACTTTTCATTGAACACAGTTCGGTTTCTTATCGACTCTCCCCGCGACTCAAGCTGTGATGAACCGCTTAGTTTTCTTTCTCCTTGGAGTCAAGGTTGGTACCACTAAGACAAGCGTCAATCCCTGGCTTGATCATCAGCGGAGGAGGGTCTCACGAAGTGATGACCTCTGTTGCAACACATGATGGCTATTGTTTGCGGACTTACGATTCCTTCTGGGGAGGTTCCACGGGCCTTGGTCAGAAAGGGCAAGGTCGACTCTCTCCTTGTCTCCCTCTTGGTCTGTGCGATCTTTATCCTCCTCTTAAACTGCTGTGCTGAGTTAGCTCTCAGGTTGGGCGGTCTGCCTTGCTTGTCTTGTGCTCGTGTGCTCCACCTTTTATCCCTGTGGGGAAGGGAAAGGGCTGTCAGGTGTGTGTGTGATTCTGGTCAATTGTCTGACCCTAGTATTGGAACATGTCAGGTAAACCGCTCTGGTGTTAGTCCGTTGTGTTTCGTGTTGTTTGAAAGTGTTCGTGTGGGAAACGGGAGGGCGCAGTGTTTTAGAATATCCTACATGGTAGGAGGGGGGGAAGGTGATGTATGGAATTGAAGCTTTTGTATCAGGGGGTTTCATAAACTTAGAAGGGTGAGATTGATAAGATTTGTGAGACTAATGGGAATTACCAGGATTACCATCTCGAAATAAACAAGGGTGATTGTGGGAACGTTAGTGTTTTGTCCCAGTAGATTTAGTGTTCGGAATAGAATAACCGGAAGGACATTGAGATGAAGGATGGTGAGTGTTTGGGTGGAAAACTGGAAAACAAGGATTCTGGGAGTTGTGGTTTTGATTGCAACAGGGTTTGAACTCCCAGGGCATCTATCGATTAGTGAGGGTTTGTTGGACTTCAATAAGGTAGATCTATTAGGTGAAAGTGAGATTGAGTTGGTGCAACCCACAAAAGCGTCAGGAATCTGATCTTCCTCATCCCCTTCTTCAGCATAATACTGCATCTCACCTTGGATATTCCCCCAAAGCATAACCCTGGGCTCCCCTACCGAGCTGAGACTCCCGCACTCGTCTACCCCCAGGGTTGGGACCCCCGAGGTTTACCTGGGAGAATACCCTCAGGTTTCTCACAGAGCATACAAGCACTTGCACATACAAAGCGCCACAATCAGATAAAAAGAAGAAAACCCATTTATACCACATTAACCTCCTTAAGGAGTGGAAGGAGAAGCCAACAACTACATCCTCTATTCTAGCTTGTTTAGCCCCAGAGGAAAAGGATGATAGTGATCTTATTCTCCAAGTTATATCTAAAGAAAGACAGGGCGATCTAAATGGATCTTGTCGAATCCTTCCCGGATGTATTTTGCGAAAAGCCAGGTAGAGTCCAAGGCACATACCATTACATCTGAACCCCCAGAGAGAAAATAGTCCATCTCAAGTCCTACCGACTCGCCTGGAGAAAAATAGTTATCAAAGAGGAAGAAGCGATGTTACAGGCCAATATCATACAACCCTCCTCTAGCCATTGGTCTTCCCCAATCATTCTAGTCACCAAGCCAGACCTAACCTGGCAGTTTTGTATTGACTTCGCCAAGTAAATACCATCTTGGCCTTCCCTTCGACACCTATCCCTATCTGATCAACAGGCTGGGTAGTGCCATCTTATCTACATGGGATTTAACAAAAGTTTACAGGCAGGTGGCACTGAATGGACCCGACAAAGAAAAAAACGCTTTCTCTACCCCCATTGGATTGCCGACAGGCAGGACTCATGGCCAACCCCAAAAAATGCAGACACACCCAGTCGGCAATCAAATATCTAGGATTATTCGTGGGTAATGGCTGTGTCCAACCACAGCGTGAAAAAGTAAAAGCAGTCTTAGTTGCTCCGACCCCAAAAACCAAGAGAGATCTCCTCAGAGCTTTTTAAAAGGCCTCATCGGGTATTATCGAAAATTTATTTTGAAAAGTTCAGATAAGACAGCCCGATTAACTGACAAACTCAAGAATGCGGATCCGCAAAATGTTTGTTGGACCGATGATATTTATTATACCAACTTCAAACAGGCTCTGTGTCAAGGCCTTATCTTAAAAGAAGCCGATTTCTCCCAAGAATTTAACCTACAAACTGATGCCTCTTTGGCAGGTTTAGGAGCCGTGTTATCACAAGTTAGCGATGGCTTTGAACATCCCATCCTATTTGCCAGTAGGAAATTATTGCCATGAGAAAAACATTATTATGTGATAGAACTGGAGGCCCTGGCTATCAAAAGGGCCAATATACATCTTTTCTACTATTTATTTTTATTTTTTTTATTACGAGTATATAATCACCGAAGTGATTTTTACAAGAAGATGAAAGAGAACTTCAGTTTCTTCAAATCTTTACAAAATATTACACAATGTAGCGTTGTAGTTAAAATCATAACGGGAAAAAAAGAAGAAGCAGCAGAAAAAAAAAATCAACAGTTTCAACACTCTGCTCATTAGCAGAAAGGAGAAGAAACAGGAACCGACGGAAGATGAAATCGCACTCAACCAGTGCCCGGCGAATCCGCCTCACAACCAAGCGGTATCACCCCTCGTAAATAGTATCAAGTAAGTCCACTCTGCCGAAACTCTGGAACAGTGTGTTCGAAAATTAAGTCCAGGATTTTGGTGGCTGCTATTGTCCATGAAGGTCTAAGGCCGCCTATTAAGCGGTCCCACCAAAGTGCTTCATCAGTCAAATAAGATTTCTCTAAATGGTGAGGCAGGTACAGCGATCTGTGCTTAGCTGTTCCTGGACACAGTAGAAGAAGGTGCCTTAATGTTTCGCTTTGTTGAGTGTCATTACAGAAGCGGCAGATATTTGTTACGGAGAGTCCTCTTATATGTAAGATTTCGTTCGTAGGTAATAAGTTCAACCTATCACGCAGGAGAGCGTTTTCCGGGTTTTTCTATTTGGATGTTTTATCAAAAACGGTTGGACTGCGTTTAGTTTTCTACATGTTGGAGGTAGGTGACTAGTCCGTTTGTATGCAGAAGCTTTTTCCAGTGTGCTTATCCAGTCCATTTCCTCGATGCAAGTTTTGGTTTTTGTTGGATTACCTAGTATCTCTTCCATGGAGCTGCCGCAGATTTCAAGCTGTAGTGTACACATTGTCTCCCATTTGGTCAGCAGTTTGCTTTTACCTGAATTGATCTCAGCCTGTATCATGGAAAAGATTGTCGGGGAAGAGGGATCTTTAATCTTGCGGTATAGCATAACAGAGGCCCTCGTTACTATTGACTCTAGAGATGAGAGAGAGAGTTCACGTCTTATTAAGACTAGCAGAGTGGAAGTCGGTAGATTCAAAACTGAACGCCAGAAAAGACTCTCTAGTCTGGACCACAGAGAGTTGGGAAGAGATGGCATGGCGTCTGCTCCGTAAGTGATAGTTGGAATAACTATGCCCCGATAGAATTTGAGTAGGGGCATCAGAGAGAAGCGACCATATTTTCTGTCCAGGATTTTTGCTTGTGAAATGAGAGTTTTCAGTTTTGCGGAAAGATGTTGCTGCATTGCTGAATCTTTAGCTATGGAGTCTATGACGACCCCAAGATATTTTCCCAGCCAGAAACCATGAGTTGATGTTCTTCTTTTTGAGGCTTTTTTCGAACACCATGATCTTTGTTTTTTGTTTATTCACTTCTAGATAGTTGGCAGCTGTGCATTCAGTCAGTGAAATCAGCTGGCGTTGTAGGCCAATTGGAGTCTGATCAAGTTGAATGAGATCGTCGGCATACAAGAGTCTTCGAATCTTCTCCTTGCCCAATTCTGGGGGGAAAGCTCGTGTCAAGGTTGTAGTTTCTTTGTAATCCCAAAGTATGAAAGGAAAAGGGCCGTGGCAAGAGGACAACCTTGTTTGACCCCTCGGTTGGTTGGTATAACTGCCGAAAGAAGACCACTCGTATTCAGTCGCACCTGGACCGTAGTGGAAGCATGTAGAGCTTTAATTGGGTTCAAGATCTCCGGTGGGCAATCCCAGTTGGTGACTTTTCCCCAAAGTTTCTTTCTATTGACTAAATCAAAAGCCTGGGTAAGATCTATTAACGCCAGATGCAGATTCCGATTTGCTTCCCGGGCTTTTGCTTTTAGTATACTGAGAATGAAGATGTTGATGCTGGTTCCAACTCCCTTTTTGAACCCAGATTGAAGAGGGTCATTACAGGGTGCATTTTATGCCCATGAATTGAAGTGTTCCAACAATAGGGATCCGTAGACCTTCCCTATAACATCAAGCAGAGCCACTGGGCGGAAATTCTTAGGGTCGTCTTTTCTTCCTTTTTTGAATATGGGGATGATTACCGCTGAAGTCCAAGAAGGCGGTATTGTGCTGTAAGTTGTGCATTTTTGGAAAATCAAACTCAGCCCTCGATTTCTTTAGCTTGGATATTATGCGCAAGATTTCTGTTTTGTCACAAAGATAGACCCAAGGTTCAATTGCCGGCGATAGAGGAGGCACAAAAGAAGAATCTGGAGATCTGAACAGTGTTGAATAGAACCCAATCCATGTTGCTTCCGGGATGCTGTTTAGCATCGTCGAGTCTGCCTCTTTGGCCCGTGGATTGATCAGTCTCCAAAACTCTCTAGAATTGCATTTCTGAATTTGTTCTAGCATAGCTTCAGAGTCTTTGTGATACAATGTTAGGCGATGAGAACGTAACCAACTTTTGTAGGATCTCGTTGCCTCAATTGCATAGGTTCTGTTGGAAGCCGTGTTTTTTCTTGCGGCAATTCTTTTTGCTCTACGAATTGTAATTCGCTGTGCCACCAGGAGGGCGTCGAAATTGTGTGCATGGTGTGATAGCTCTGAATTTTGCAGCTGTGAGCATTTTGTCATAGATCTGTAAGGTTCCAAAAGTGGTCTGTAGTCGACCTCCAAATCAGACACACTGCTTCCATATGAAGTTGTGATCGCTCGAATGTTTACCCGGGTGACCCTCAGCCGGTTGCCTTTACCTTCCAGTTCGATTCTTCCCAGATAGTGGGCTGATAGTGGTTTTGTAGAAGCCCATTTGATAGCCAGAAGATTGTGATCACTTTGGGTTGACTGATGAACACTGAATTCTGTCAGCCAAGCTAGGAGAAATTCTGAGGCAAAAATATAGTCTATAGTTGAATGAGTCGAGCCCCGCTTCCATGTTGGTAAATTGTTGGAATCAGGAAGTATGGTCGCTGTATTAAAAAGTTGTCTTGCAGTTATCAATTTGAGCCAAGCTGTTCCTTGTTTGCAAGGTTTGTACTGTGAGGGATCCGTAGATTCAGAGCCAGCAATCGGACATTTGATGTTCAGATCTCCACAATGACCTCACAGGCCCCTTGATCCAGGTATACAGTCTAGTGTAGATGATACTATGTCGAACAGTGAGGTCTTTTGGATTGCTTTATGATTCCAATAAATGGACATCAGCAACAAGTAGGTGTGCGTGTAATGCTCTTCCCCGGTCTCTTTACGCACCCAAGAGATTAGTACCACCATTACGAAGGGGGACTTCAGGATGATCTTGACTATTTCTAGTCCCGTACCCATCCAGACCGCAATCATTAGTCCTAAAGAGGGCCTTCCTTTATTTCCTGCTAGTGCTTCTGAAAAAACAATCTCATATCCATCCAGTGTTGGTTTAGACTTTAGCCAAACCTCTTGAAGGCATAAAATGTCATGTTCCCCTAAATTGATGTCACCAGGGATTGTTAAATGTAGGAACCCTCTTGTGTTCCAACTCGCCAGGGAGAGTAGATGGTGCTCTTTGTCAGTATTGGTATGTGATGGTGGCTATTTATGTAGCCGAGTAGACAAAGCTTTCGGTAAACAGGACCATGTTGGAGACTTAAGGTTTGGTCTGACCTGGGTTGCCTTGTGATCCTCCTCTAGTGGTATGCTAGATGTTATACTGGTTATTGGACAAGGGGGAACATCTTTCCCATGAGTTGATAATTGAACAGTGTCAGGCCTGTGGACTAATGATGGACTTGAAAGGAGATCTTCTCTTGATCTAGTGGGATAGTGTTGTTCAGTTGTATGTGTGGACTCTCTGGCGCAATCCTTTATGACATCAAGATCAGTTTTAGTTGGCCTGAGCAAGGTTAAATCAAAGCCTTGTTTGTATAGTACATCTGATGCCTCTGACAGCAAAGTGATCACTCTGTCTGATGTTATATAGAGAAGACAAGAGGCCTTTTGACCCTCGTTCCACCGTTTTAAGATCTTCTGATTTGAGGTTTCTTAAAGTTGAAATACTGTGTAGCAAACTCATCACAGTACGTCTATTTAATACTAAATATTTTTGGTTGCCGGTCCGTTGTCATATTTTGAAAGAGGGACTCAACCTCTGCCTGTAGTGTTCTTGATACGACTTCTTCTATTGATGAGAGTTATAGGTCGCCCTCACTTGTTGATTGTTGTCCTGGTGGTGGGTTCTCCACTGTGGCTGCTTGTTGTCCTTAAGTTTTGTCAGGTAATTCTGATTTTGATTGAGTGTGGACTCTCGAAGTATATTTCGGTTTTGGGCGGAGAGGCGAATCCAAGTGAAGATCGTGCTGTATGAACTCTTCAATAGGCTTGTTGGTGTGGGCTCCTTTATTGCTCCGTAAGACTTTGAAGCGATCATTGAAGGAGGTGAAGCTTGAGAGGTCTCTGATGACAGTCTGTTGGAGGGGTGTCATACTGGGTGAGTGAAGGTTCTCTCCTTCCTATTGGCTGTCGACGCTGGTATCTAGATGTTGGCTTAAATCCATCAAATCTTTGCGATTGAGGAAATCGTTAACCGATTTTGGCGACTGAGGAATAGCTTCTGGTAATTTGTGGATATTTGAGGAGTTTGTTGGATCTATGTCCCCCCCCCCCCAAGCTTTGATTTTTCTGAGGTAGAAAATCTCCTCCAATCGCTGTTCGGGTTGACGAATCCCAGGAGTTGGCTTGAACAAAGGTGCCGTTTTAAGGCATACTTGTGAGGAGGACGGTTGTTGTTTGGTCTCATGTCCAAGCTCGAGTCGAAAGTCACCCCTGTGGCCATTGGTTTAGATGTTTTTCACTGATTTGGTCTTGTTCTTGTCTGGTCTTTATGCAGGGGCATGTCATCTAAACACATCACATCGTTATCTCCAAGCTTGTTAGTCTGGTCTAGTTAGTGATGAGCTGTAAAGGCCTGCCAAGTTGCTGGAACCAGTTTTTGGTCTTGTCCCACAGTCCACGTGAGAGGCCTTGCACTGAAGTGTGTCGTGTGCTGTTGTTTGCGAGCTTGCGTCCGCCTTTGAGCCATCCTTGTTACTTTTTCTTGCGTCAGTTGAGGGTTGGAGTTCCATAAACTCAGATTGGTACATGTGGGAGATGCCGGCTGGATCATTTTTCCATCTCTCCAGGGCATTGATGTAGCCTTCGAGGTATATGAGCTTTGAATTCTTCATCGCAAAGATGGATGTTTGATCTTTTAAAGAATCATTAATCGCCTCATATAACTTACAGAAGGGTGCCAGTGCAATAGTTACGGCGGACATGATGTACATGAAGTCTCCCTTTTTAGATGGGGTATCCTTTGGGATGCTATAAGATGTATTGCTTAGTCTCCTATTAGCTGAAGATCTTGTTGGTGTGGAAGGCAGCCATAGCCGCGGGATTTGCTGGGTTTTGTGTTGCGGGGTGGCCGTCTGAGGGAAAAGACCCTCCTGGGATTCCGACACCACCTCCTTCCTTTTGTCTGTCCCTTGAGTGCCAATACTAGCTTGATCTGCCAAGTTAGTGGTCGTGGTCGCTAAATTTCTTTTCTCACAAGTTTGAGGCGATAGGATTTTGTTGTCTTGTGGGTGAAGAATGGTTTTATGCAACGGGCCTGATAGAGCGGTAGGCAGGCCTGTAAAGTCCGACTGGGAATTAGATTTCGGGCTTCCCAGTGGTGATTGAATTATCTGGTCAGACCCAAGAGGATTTAAGTCTTCAATAAAGGGCTTGTTTTGAGATGGCGAGGGTGATGAAGGTGGAATTGCCCCTGGTCGATTTTCTTGTATTTCAGCAATGGTTGGTAAGACTGCTGACGCAAGATTAGGAAGATCTTTAGCTTGCTCTTTTTGTTGTTGTGGGGGTACTTGGACCCCACTGCATGGTATGTTCTTCTGGTGGCCTGATGATGCTGTAAGTAAAGGTTCAAGAAGCGCTTCCAGCAAATCTGCGTCCGAGATTTCCCCAGGACCAGTTGTTTGTTGTTTTTTGTTTTTGCTTTTCTTTGGAATAAAGCTTTCAGGGAATTTTCCAACCGCGAACTTGCAGATGGAGTTGTCATAATAATTGATTTTGTGGACTTTTTTGCTGTTGATCGTTTGTTGGTCGAAGGTAGATACAAATTTTTTGTGATCAACCTAAATGGGATACCATGTAAATGGCAATTGTGTACCCCTTGTCTGTTGCCCTCTCTCAGATCTGTGGCCTTTAAAGATTCACTTGCAGAGATCTGAGGCTGTAAGGGGGCCAAGGGGGAAAGAGTTGTTGCAGGTGCAGTTGTGTTAGACTCAGGAGGACATACTGAGATCTTAAGATCCCCCTCAGGAACCTGTGCTTTACTTATTCCAGCCTGTTCCATATCTTCACTTTCGGCTGATGGCAGTACCGATGTGTTATGGATCTGTGCCTTTGTAATGTTAAAAGAGGCATTGTAGTATCGTCTGTAGCCACCAGATGGCGCTGTGGGGCGGCTGTGCTTGGAGGCAACGAGTTTAAGCACCTTGTCGCCCCAGAGTCTCTAGTTTGATACTGAGAATGCTGATCCTGGAGCTGGCCCCCGCAGCTCCGCTCTTCCGGCGGGGCATGCTGGTCCACAATGCTTGTACCGGAGCCCGCGATGCCAGTCCGCGGCCCCCCCAGCTTCCGACACGGGTGCCCCCCCCTCCTTCGAGGGACGGTTCCTCCGTGTCTTCCACCAGGAGGGTCTGAGTCAAAGGCGCCGTGGCTCCACTGCTTTTCAGATGGCAGCCGGCTTCCAACGCGGGTTCACAGGCCCCCACCGTCTGATTCCTTCTGATGGCGATCTCCTCTGGCAAGATAGATTCGGACGTGGGCTCAAACCAGCCCACAGGCAAGAGTTTTTGTTTTTGTGCAGGTTGACTGATTTTCACAGTATGTTGTTGTGCGGCTAGTTTAGCCGATCTTTTTGATGGCATATTTTGCAGTTTTCCTCCTCGCCGTTTAAGGAGCCTGCACTGGATAGATTACTTGATTGTAGTATAGAAAGTACGTCGTTGGAGAGGGAGGATGATAAAGAGAGTGTGGAGGTACTGTCGGCGCGGGCACTCTGCAGCCTGCAAGGCTCATCTTCACCTCCAGATGTATGGAGTCTCAAGTCCAGAGAATCTCCGCCTTCCACCCCAGCCGCCATTAGACTGTCTCAGACTGCCCACTCTCACACCGCTTCGCTCCTGCTTGGAGACTTTGTAGAAAATGGCGCCAAGACTGTAGTGTCCACAGAGGAAAAAAAGACTGTAGACTGCCTCAGACTGCCCTCTCTCACACCACTCTTTGCTACTATTTATTAGGTAAGAAATTCAGATCGATACCTGACCATTCTCCACCAGTCTGGATCAGCCAGAGAAAAGACTTATACCCTAGAATTATGCGATGGTTTCTAGACCTTCAACCTTACTGTTTTACCGTAGAACATCGAAAAGGAAAGGAACAAGGAAACGTGGATTTCCTTTCACGGTTCCCCTGTCAAACAGAAATGGTCACATTGTCTAGTGGAAGGGTATGTGAGAAACCAACGGGTGTCTCAACGACTAGTCTCTTGCGATCTGTCATCCAGGTGGCTGGGGCAGAGCCATCACTATTGGGTCCAGACCCCGGGGTAGACCAGTGCCAGAGGATCACCTGGAGGGGGGCCCCTGGGGAGTGGGAGTTGGGCGGCCCGAGGAGAGACATGGTATCCCTACACCGATTTCCCTGTAGAACACCCTCATTCTATATACTATCTAGGAACCTTATCCCCCCCCTAGCCTTCACAAACTCTGCTGCACTGACAAAGCGCTTCAGAGAAAGACAGACTCACACAAAACCAGTCCGTTTGACATGTCCCAATATCAGGGTCAGGCAGAGTCAGGCACTTAATCCCGATGACTCGCACCTGAATCCTGTTCACTCTCCCCACTGACATAAAAGGCGCAGCATGAGAGCACGTAGGAGGCAAGGCACACTGTGTGAGTGCATTGCGAGTGCTGTTCAGCTGTGCCTCGCTTCTGCTAACCACGGTCTACTGATCTTGCTATCGAGCAAAGCTGACAACCTTGAAGTCTTTTTCTCTGGATTCTGGACTGCTGGTACGCTCCTTACTCATCAACACATTTGGAAATTTGTATTACTGGCTATCTGTATACTTGGTAAACGTTTGTTTTGTTTCTTTGTTTAGAATGAAAACAAGCTCCATCCATAATTCACAGAAGCACTACATATACATGTGCACGCGCGTATCATGAGAGTGCATTGCGAGGGCTGTTCGGCTGTTCAGCAGACAGCCGACAGCCCTCACATTCTCTCTGTTCCTATTTTTATTTACTGTGGAGACAGTATATCTAATACCTTAATGTAACTCAAAATAGTTGAACTCGCTGATGGAATGGCAACCTACACATTGAAAACCGACATGCCGATACAATGTTTAAACCAGTGCACCAGCCGTTCCGTGATGGACATGAATGCCTCTAGTCAACTTTTTTCAAGTAAACGCAAGGCAAATCAACTTTCGAAATCACTGTCCTCTGACATCAGGCAGTTTTGGCTGCCAACTACCGAACTACTAAATAGTGGTGCCCCAGCCGCGCCAGTTGGTGCTGAAAGTAATTGTGCTGATGAATTAGAGTTGCATGGTATTAAAACACAGACAATTGGAACAAAACTTGGCTCAACTGCCCGGGGAACATATATTCGATGAAGATATTTTGGATCTCCCGACGCAACTAGAGCATCAAAGTAACCAGACAAGCCCATTGATGTTAAAAGTACTCGAGTGGGTGCTGTGCTATAGCAAATATGTTTCACGCAACATCAGATTCCATCTTCTGCAAGTTAATGTCCTCCATCGTGCATACTTGCCCCCAATCAGGGTTGCCAAATTCAATAAAAATGCTGTTTCCGCTTGCCTGCGATGCAGCCAGGCTGATCACACATAATGCACGTTCTGGGAATGTGACTGTGTCTGACAGTTTTGAGATAGAGTTAAACACACTTGTGTAGATGCAGGGATCACCAGATATAAGTGGACGCCTCAAGAATGTATGTTGGGTATGTACACCAGAAGAAGCAAGTGCAAGCATATCCTTAAATTCAAAGACTTAGCATGTGTATTGGGTAAGAGGTGCGTAGCCATGACCTGGAAATCGAACAAAGGCCCACGATATGAAACATGGCGTAAAGAGATGCAACGCTGGAGTGCAGCTGAGACTATAGCCTGGGGTCGTGCGATTCTTGTACATAGAGGGGAGGAGGTTACTCTTTTTGAAGCTTAGAAGGCATTGGTTCACACTGCCCTCCATACATCGGATGGCAAGCCACCGTGAGGTGTTGCAGGCTGTACAAGTTGTGAGACTAGATTTATTGCCTGATTTACTAGCGACGTAGGCTCCATATGTCCCTCTTCTGTGCGGACGGTGACCCTGAATACCAATGTGCAGCATGTTGTAGAGATGTAGCAATCGGAGAACATCAGATATAGACTGAATTTGCACGAGAATGGTTGGTGTTTTTACCTCTTCTTTTTTGGTTGGTTTCCTCTTTCTGTCTCCCCCCTCTTATTTACCCTGGTTATCCTTCTGCTCTTCCTCTCTTCTCCCCTTCCTTCTCCTGTTTAACTTGTTCAGATTTATTGGCTCACTGTGCCTGGTGAGATAACCTCTTTTTTTTTTTAACTGTTTTGTACCTATAATTAAAATGCCAATAAACAAATAAAAATGAATAAACAAGTACTCAAACTCACATTAATGACCAAAGTGATGGTGCATGAAGAATATGAAGAATTACATTCGAACAGGCCATTACTATACACGCAAATTATAAAAAGGCGACGACCCAATGTGAGTTCTGTTCGTCCCATCTGCCAAGGGAAGAGGGCAGGAGCCCTCTCCCCCTCCCAGAAGCTGTATTCAAGCCCCGCCGCATAGACCTACAGAGGCCTGCCTGACCATCGCATGCCGGGCGCATCGCAGCGCCGAAACGAGGCTGAGCCCGCCTCATTTGATTTCACTGCATCCGCCGGCAGGCGGATACGCCGGCGGCCAAAACAAGGCCATACTAAGGCCTGTTGTGTGCCTGTTTGGCGCCTGGAAGCGCGGCGTGGCCAACCCACTATGGCCAACCAAAACGCGACTCCGCTCGAGGCTACCTGGTAAGCGATACACCAGCATTCTTTTGGCACCCTCTTGCACCCATAGTCTAACGCCATCCCACGTGCTAACTCTGCACCAGGAGGTCTGCAACGCTTAGTGCCCCTGGTGTAATGAACGTATTAGAAGTGCACCCTGTGCACGCTCATCTACCCTGCATAGCTGTTTGAGTGATGTACTAATGTCTCGAAAGGTAATCTAACAAATCTGATTTCTTATAATATATCTATTATTATTGCCACGAAATGATTTTGCCCTGTCCCTGTACCTTGATCCATCCGGCACGCCCAGTCTGCTTCACATAACTCCTTACCTACCTGCCAACCTGTGAGCATTAGAACTGTTCCTCAATGCTAGTGACCTGTATACTACATTTGCACCACATGCCTGATTCTGAACCTAGGTACCACTGCTGATCTACATACTGGATTTGTGTTACCCTGCTCTGACTTGAATTGCACGTGATTAAACTGCATTTCACCCTGTTTTGAGCGGCCACATTGTTGATCTGCACTCTGCCCTGCCCTGAATTGAATTGCACATGTTTGTATTGAATTTTGCCCTGCTCTGAACAGCCATGTTATTGAACTGCCATATCACTGAACTGCATTATCCCCTGCTTTATTACTGTACTACAGTACCCCCGTGATCGGATCCGTCATGCTACTTCGCATTGATTTTAGCTATTACGGCACCCCTGAACTCCACTGACTTGCAGTTGGACACTTAGACTGTCACCCTAACCTATCAGTCCTGCCTATACCCTATCTCCTAGATAGCATCCACACTGCTATTCCCACTCTGCTCACACAACGTCAGCGCTGATTTGCAGAAAATGCTAACTGCACTACTCACCTTCTGTGCGATGGCCACGCTCGCATCCCCTGATATTCCCACTCAGGATACCGACTCAGGAGCCTCCCCCTCTCAGCTAGGCACCAGTCCTCCTGATGATTCCTAGATAGCAAGCCACTATCCTGACCCTTCTTGCCCAAGGTATCATCGCAGGTTAGGACCAACAACCCTTGCCTCCTGGCCTTGCCCCACCATTAAAAGAAACAACAAACTTTGCGCTAGATTCTCTAAATTATATGAGCCGCCCCGAAGATTCCTTTCTGACTCCAAATACGAATCCAAAGGCACCATACTAGAAAACCCATGGCCCTAAACCACCAGCCTGCCCCACCTACCACCAAAGGTCCCACCATCCATATAACTAAGTCCAAAC
Organism: Ambystoma mexicanum; assembly: GCF_040938575.1. Lineage (NCBI taxonomy): Eukaryota > Metazoa > Chordata > Amphibia > Caudata > Ambystomatidae > Ambystoma > Ambystoma mexicanum. The sequence continues at coordinate 1,153,615,266 of NC_090933.1, forward strand.
CAATCTCTCATACAAACATCTCAGTCAAAACGGATGAATATTCCTATAAAGGAGCTCTCCTTAATACAAGATCACTGGTCACACATTCCCTTGATATAGGAGACCTAATAATGAAAGACAAATTAGACTTTATTGCGCTAACTGAAACTTCCTTACACAATGCAGCAGGCCCGGCTCTAATGTTGGCCATCCCAGATGGCTATACCATATCCAGGCAGGACCGGGTGGGTAACCGTGGCGGCGGCATCGCTATCATATCCAAAGAAAGTCTAGCTCTCAGATTAGCCCCGACTCAAACCCTGCTATCGTGTGAATCCCTCACTGCCAAACCCCCTATAAATAACACCCAATCCCTCACCATCCACCTGGTCTACAGACCACCTGGTCCGCTCGGGACCTTCGAGGAAGATTTGCATAGCCTACTATCCAACAATGCGAAAACCACCTCACAATTACTGCTACTAGGTGACTTCAACCTAGGGTTTAACGATCCAGCAGACATGCATGCCTCCACCATAGCCAATACTATTTCATCACTCGGACTCTCACAAAAAGTCAACCTACCCACTCACCTGAAGGGAAGAACCCTAGACTGGGTTGCTGATGCTAATTGCTCAGCGGTCATCTCCTCTACCACACCATTACCTTGGACCGACTATTCCCTGGTCTCATTTAACCTACTGACCTCTAGACCACCTACCACAACTGTGTCACTGGCACCACCCTGCCTAACAAGAAATAGGAAAAATAGAACAGTAGAAAGAATCATCCCAGCCATCCTCCCACCGCTAAACGCACTGCCAGATAATCTAGATCCCAACACACTAGTTCACAAATATAATAAAATTATGTTAACTACCATGGACAAAATTGCCCCACTTAAACTTCGCACCAGCAAGCCCAAAACCCATTTAAATAAATGGTACACACCCGAACTCAAAGCCCTCCATCTCAAAAAGAGAAAATGTGAATCTGCCTGGAAACTATGCCCTTCCAGTGAAAAGAAAGCCATTCTTGATATGATTTCACGTCAATACAAAGCTGAAATCTGTTTAGCTAAACGGAACTCCTACAACAATCGCATTGCTAATTCCAACTTAAGTATGAAGGAGCTCTTCTCCATATTGAAGGAACTTGAGTCACCCATTGCCACACCCGACACTTGCACCAAGGACCAGACTTGGTGCGCAGACCTCCAACATGCTCTAGAAAATCAAATAAACACCCTACAAAACAAAATTCAACTAAAAAAAGACTCCTTAAACCTCACCAACCCTCCCACATCTTTACCAAGCACACACACTAATTCATTCTCCTTCTCTAAAACTACCATCCTGGAGGTCGAGAAAATTATACTTTCTCTCAAACCCTCAAACTGCAAAGGCGACATCTGCCCTGCACACATAATCAAGGACGCAGCCAGAGACCTGTCGCCTTTCATTTCCAAACTTATAAACGCATCTTTTTCACCAGGTAGTATCCCCTCCAACTTAAAACAATCCTGGGTGCTCCCCCTCCTTAAAAAGCAGACGCTTGATCCTCTCATCCCCACCAACTACCGCCCCCATCACCACGGTACCCTTTCTACTGAAAATCTTGGACAAAGTGGCCTATGTCCAGATTCAAAAATACCTAGAACTACACAAATTACTAGGCTCCAGACAATCAGGTTTCCGCCCATTACACGGCACGGAAACAGCCCTCATTGACTTGAAGACCCAAATTGATGACCTGAGGGACAATGGAAAGACAGCACTCCTCCTCCTACTTGACCTCTCCGTGGCATTCGACCTTGTCGACCACAAGGTCCTCTGCAGACACCTGGCTTCAGCTGCTCATTTCTCCCCAGAAGCCATTCGATGGATTGAATCCTTTCTGAGCGAGAGAACAATGAGAGTCTTCTCCCCATCAGCAGCAGCAGACCCCTCTCCTATTACTTGCGGAGTCACGCAGGGCTCATGCGTCTCCCCCACATTATACAACATCTTCACCAAACCTCTGTTCGACGATCTGGATCATCTGGGTGTCACCTACACCAACTACGCAGATGACACTCAGATTCTCCTCCCACTTTCAGGGGATCACAGTAAGGACAGAGAGTTGGTGAATAGGGTGTATCTCATCATTCAGGCATGGATGGCATCTCATGGCCTATGCCTGAATGATGACAAGACAGAGCTCATCATCCTGGGTACCCCCGCTAATATAAATAAACTAGGCCTTGACTATGCCGAATTCAACATAGACGGCAACTTTATCAAAGTATCCAGGGAGGTAAAAACCCTCGGCTTTTACCTGGATGCCACTATGTCATTCACTAAACATGTCTACTCGCTAGCATCCACCACTGCGTACACCTGCAAATTAATAAGAGCAGGCAGACCATTCCTTTCCAATGATAGCTGTATGATCTTGGCAAGAGCACTCATACTCTCCAGGCTCGATTATTGTAATGCCCTGTATGGCGGTGCTAACAAAGCCATTACCCATAGGCTACAAATCCTACAAAACAATGCCTTGAGAGCTGCCCTCGGCATTAATCAAAGAGAACACATCTCCGCTACCAGACGCCAACACAAATGGCTCTCCACCGACAAAAAAATCAAACTAAAGTTGGCCTCCCTAACCCACAAAGCCCTCAACAATGCTGCCCCTAGTTACCTGATGGACAAAGTAAAGAGAAAGTCATCCATCAGACAAACAAGAACTATCAATTCCAACTGTCTGATAATTCCCAGATTCAAACTCTCCACCATTGGAGGTAACAGCTTCCCTGTGAAAGCTGCTACATTTTGGAATTCTTTGCCACACAACCTGAGAGCCGATCAACTCTACTTGCACTTTAGAAGGAATCTCATCAGTCATTTGAATTCCAACAACCCCCGCATTTAATTGTACATTTTACACTTCTGTATAGATACTGTTACTTTCTGTTTGAGGCCTGTGCTCTCGCCACAAACAGCCCCTATAAATATCTGTATATTTCACTCCTTTGTATAGATATTGATATTTTTATGTGTGAAGATTTGTATTTTTCTCATTCCTGTAACCCTTAATTGCATATGTCTATAATTTTATCTCAACTGTATATTTCTGTAACATTGTAAGCTTCGCATATTCTTTCTGCCTGCGCCCTGTTGCCCCTGGGTATGGTGCGCCATATAAATAAATAAACAAACAAACAATAACCGGCACATTGAATATTAACGAATGTTGTTTACCCAATGAAACCGATGATTCTAACACTGTGTGGCCAATACTACGAAACTTGTATCACCTGTAACATTAATTAATGCAAGTAATTGAGAGCCCTTGAGCGGACATAATGAGCAGTTGCTGGTACCTGAATCTCAATTAGGCTCATTAATTATGGACACTACTAATTTATCTCAATCTCCGAATTTATACACCATTAATCACAACTCTAGTATAGACTTGTCAGCCTCTTCAGATACCTACTTGGTAAAGCCTACTCCCAGACTGTAATTTGGATTAAAACAAAATCCCATTCCTGCCTACAAAGTTACTTTTGCAGCGATGAATACTGGGCTTTATAGCCTAACAAAAGTATTCTAAATGATGGAAAAGAAAATTGAAGTGCAAGCTTTAGCAATGGCTGACATACTGCTTAAAACTTGATCTCCCAATAGCAGAATTGAATGCACTAAAAGAATTGAACACAAAAATGTTTCCCCACAACGAACGTACTGATTTAATTGCGGAGACTGTTACTATAATGCATAATAATCAGCAAACCAAGACTGCGTGCATGTGCTTAACTTCAGAGGACTTATCTGTTGAGCTGGCTGACGATGCAGTGAGTGCTTCAAACGATGTTGTAATTGTAAAAGATGTGGTAGAATCTGACTTAATTGAGGAACCTGTGTTTGAAGTTTTTCGTCGACAAAAGCGCAGGAAAAAACTCAACATGTGAAGAAAACAAAAAATCAAGGGACTATTAAAAATATAACTAAATCTAAAACCAAGAAAAATGTATTAATGCCTTGACTATGCCACCTAATAGCACCTCTGGTAGAAATGTAACTCCTGCCATATTAACACCTGTTGAAGATCGAAACCAACAATCACATAAACACTATTATCAGTAGAAGCGACTCCTTTAGAGACTGATGACCAGATGCATAATGCTCTTATGAACTTATCAACCTACTCAGTTACTAGCGCATATTTGTTCTGTCCACTCATCCGAAGATAAAGTAAAACATAAACGCTTACCAATGCTACATGATATAACTAGTGGCCTGGTAGATGAATCTGATTGAGAAGAATTCTTGACTCTAGAACAAAAAAGAAAAAGATACAATAACCGTGATAAAACATCGGAACTAAATGTACAGACAACTGACAAAAGTGATCATGAACTATATAGCGATGCATTGGAGGAGAAACTATGACAATGATCGTTTTGAGAAAGAGAGGAGAGAAGAGAATCTGGATCGTTCAGATTCTATTGTGCTGACCATGCTAGATAGAGCTAGAAAAGATCCCTACCCTAATAGAACTACGATCTTGTCCATATTTCAAACAATCGCTAAACTAAGTCTCATTGACTTGAGTGATGTTGATGCAATCTATATTAGAAACATACGGAAAATGGATACAGCTACCCTAAAAGTCCATTCGCAAGTAGTGAATGAAACTATATGGCAAACTAAAGAATTCCTATTGCAGAAGGGGATACAGCTGACCATTAAGAAGAGCTATTCAAGATCACATAAAAGTAAAAGTCATAGAGATAGAATTAATTCAGAAAAAGACTATCGGAAAAGAGGAAATGTAGAAAAACCATTAGTAATTAATTGGGAAGGATTGCCAGGTAGGTTGAGACATGAAGTTTACTATGAATGCAACCATCCAACACCATGCTCAACTAAATGGTCTTGGCTGAAAACTGCAATAAAAAATACAGATCATAGAACAAAGGAATAGAGCCAACTCACATTGCCCCAAAGCTCTATTAAAATGGTTGTTTGGAATACCTAGGGCTTTAAGCATCTAATGAGAAGAAACATAAATCATCTGTTGACAAGTACGATATTATAGCTCCCCAAGAAACTTGGATAACAACACAACCGACAATCCCCAATTACGAGACATGCTGGATTCATGCCATTAAGAACATAATAGGTCGACCTATGGTTAGATTATTAACTGCTGTTAGATGAGATACTTGCAGGCACATTTCTCCTTGGCTCTCTCCTCACCCTTGTATACAGATATCAAAAATTAAATTTCCAAATGAGTCCCACTCTCCGGCCAAGTTAACATCCATACTGAATGTATATTGGAATCCCGCTCCGCTTTCAGACAAGGATTTCCTCAAATATACTATTCAGATGCTGGACATAATAGATGGTGCGGCGGCCTACCACACTACTATAATTGTTGGAGACTTGAATATAAGATGTCTAAAAAGAATAAGAAACCGCTGTAAGTACAAAGTATCAGATGGCTTGCATTGATGAAGGAAAGAATTCTTACTATGCTCAATGGAACTATAGCCGGAGACATTCCTCCTTCGCGCACGTGGAAGAGAAATGACTCGTCTGCCATTTTAGAGTATGTGTTTATATCAACTCAAGATCTAATCCATGTTATGAGTTTCACTGTAATTCCAACAACAGTGATCATAATTAATTAGAAATAATCTGGAATTTCAACTCATCTTCAAAAAAACAATACTACAAAAATAGTTGGCAGGAATAAAATTAAATGGACTAGCCATTAATTGGACCAATTACGAGAGCTAATGATGTTGGTATCTGGTTAGCAGGAGATTTATTCATATGACCATTTTCTAACAATATATCTGGACTACAGAATAAAATCATTCAAAAATATGCATATGATCCTGAAACCAGAAATCTTAAGGCTAAAATGAAGAGAAACCTAAAGAATGAAATGTCACTGCGTTAGAACATTATAAAATAATGGCTACTAAAATTAAAACTAATTACAAAAACAACATAAAACAATTGAAGCTAATTAAAAAACAAAAGGACAATGAAAGCATGCTAAGGGCATTAAGGGCTAAATCTAGCGCACAAATATGGCTGATGTTGAAATAAGCAGAGAAAAACAGAATCCTATTACTACTATTAAACGCTGTTAGCGGAAATGTGTGGGTTAACCATTTTTCCACTGTGTTTGCAGATTTTCCCGATGAAGTAAGAGTAAATAACTTGGGGAAGCTAAAAATAGATCTGACAAATATTCTTTATTACATTAAGAAACTAAGTATCTCTCGTGCTCCAGGTCTTGATGGGCTTACAAATGCCACTCTAAAAGCCAATCCTGAAGCCTGAATGGATATTCTATGCACCATATTTCAGACAATTAAACTGGGATAATTCCTTCATCTTGGCAGCAATCAGTGCTTATTACGATCTTTAAAAAGAAGAGAGAAGTGACCCAAATAATTATATGCCTCTAGCTTTACTTGATGCCCTTGGAAAAATCTACGCTAGTATACTACATAAATAAATGAAGCAGTGGTTAAAGCGATCTAAATTGACCGACCCCCATCCATCAGGCTTCATTGCGGGAGTGGGTACTGCAACCAATTTACTGGTTATTGAAACACTTAAAAAACAAGCTATTATGTGGAAACAGCGTCTCTTCATCGCCTTTGTTGACTTCAAACAGGCGTTTCATTCTATTTCTCGACCAATACTATGGCAGAAACTAACAAATGTGGGATGTCCTGATTACATACTAAAAACTATTCAACAGTTCTATTCCAACACTTCAGTAATAGTTAAGTTGAATCAAGTAGGATTGTTACCTTGCTCAATTAAAACCTATCGTGGGCTGAAACAGGGTGCATACTTGCTGCAACCCTGTTAAATTTCATAGACGTCTATGGCTAATCATAGTTTCAATATATTGAACACTTGGAAAAAGCAGATATCGATATCACAACTTTAATATCAAACCACGATCAGATGAAGCGCAGGCTCTGGTACTATGCAGAGACCAAGTGATGAGAATGCGGTTCAATCCATAGTCTACTAGAGCTTTACATGCTAGCCGTTCTAAAAATAGAGAAATCAAAACCGATTGTAGATCTTGCAGGGATGTGATACAAATTGAAACATTAGAACACATAATGACTTCATGTAAGGAGCTAAACCATCTTCGTAGAGAATATTTTTATAAATGCTTTAGTTATTACCGAAATTCTGATCACTCTAAGATGTGGAACATGATTATTAGCGCTGAATTTGTATCATTAAACTTAGCCACGATTAAAATTCCTGGAGAGATTAAAGTTGAAAGATTTGGAATGATAATTTCTGAAATAACACCGGGATACAAAGCAAAATATGTATAGGCATGACATGAGTTTTATCTGAACCTATGTATTTTAAATATATGATAATGGACTAGAACTCAATGTTGATATGTTTTACTAGATAATGATAACAAATGTTTTAAGTCAATTCCGATTACCAATGACTAAAAATCTGCTCAAGACCAATATGTAATGAATAAACACAATACTTTACTGTTTAACAATCAAAAGTGTCCCGTGTAAGGAAAACATAGAAACAAAGTTCTCTCACCTGGGGATTTGGAGCAAGAATAGCAGCTGAGTATGTAGAAAACGAGGGTACCCAGATGGAGATGATCTAGCTTCAGATGACAATTAGAATTCCCCCCGAGAAACACCCAAAGACCCGGCACAAAGGCCAGAGCAAAGGGAGGTTCCCAGGGAAACCCTCTTGGGGAATAAAACCCTGTGGAGCTGCTAGTGAGCGTAGACTCCGGGAAACGTCCCGTAGAAGTAGATTACGCTACCTCGGGAGTGTGGTGATGAATAGGCGTGTCTTTAAAGGATTGGATCCAGAGCAGAAGAGTCAGATTGGCTAAAGGGAAATAGCGAAACAAAGTGATTAGAAATGGTTTTGCCTACTACTGGAAAAGACACTTCTAGAAGCGGAACCCTTACCAAGGGATCTCATGGTAAAAAGATTTAGAAATGAGAGTAACCGACGATCCGGTATGATCTGAAAGAGTGGATACACTGGATGGTGCAGAACAAAGGAAAATGATGAACAAACACTAAAGAGTAATTGGAAGCAACCTACACACCAAGAGGAGAGTAAAGAACAATAGTTACCCAGAATAAACAGAGACCCTTTCTGTCTTGATGAATGACTGAGGTTCAGAAGGGATGAGAGTACAGGGTGTTGGATCTGGATGACGAAAATCGAAGAGCAAACTATAAGCCCGCAAGACAAGAAACCAAAATTCTCAAATGCTTCAGGAGAAAAGGATGCCTACCAAAGGAAACCCTAGTAACCCACACCGGTCGAAGGCGGATACTAGAAACAAATTCTCCCAAGGCGAGTTGCTTGGGCGGCTCTGTTAGAACACCAGAACGGGAAGGCAACGAGGCGTCCTAAAGTAAACACACATAAACAACAACAATGATCAATAAGTTTCAATGGTAAAGTGGAAATAGGAAAATATGCCCAAAGGTAAGCCTGAGTTGAAAGAGGAAAGGATTCCCTGACACAGACTCACGTAGCGTTCGCCAGCTCCTTGGAGAGTAGCAACGCGTCCTTGTCCGGGATAAGCAGGCAGATAAGCTGTCGGCGCATCGACCCGGAAATGTTGCAAGGCATTCTGCGTTGAGGCGACTAGACTGCTGCACACACTGCAGTGGTCTGCAAGAGCTGCCATGTCGGGGTCAGGCATCGCGTTATGAATAACGCAGATAGTCGTGACACAATATGCATAATGACGGAATTTTCTATTTTTAATATATTTTGTATCAAGAAGATTGAGAGTGTTTTATTTTGAATTTTCGCTTTTTAATGTGATGTAATAATTGTGAAAGGTTTCACTTGTAAACCATAAAACAAAATACAAAATAATAATTAAAAAAAAAAGGAGGTAAGGCGAGCAAGGGAAGCAGATTCAGCAAAGCAACAGGAGAACAGATCCCACGAAATTGGAGCTACCCTGGAAGAAGAGCAGAAGGGACCAAGAGACCAGAGAAGGGCTGTGGATGGGCCAGCGGCAGAGTGAAGGTTGCGCATACTTTTCAAAGGAAATCTCCCCGCAAATGCACAAGGTGAGGGCGGGCCCTCCTTCGGGTGAGCGACGGAGTTGGGAGGAGGCAAGCTGTGCTGTGCCGATAGCCTTGGCTGCATGAACGCTGGACAAATGGTATCGAGCGCTACCAGTGAGTGGACTGTGAAACCGATTGGCGTTATCGAGTGAAAGATACCAAAGCGTTTGATGAGGGTCGCAGGGTTTCGTGAAACCGCTAGTGAAAATACATTGTCACCAGAACGATGAATGCAGAAGCTGCGCATGTCATGGAAAACCGCAAGGGAAGCCTGTGCAAGATTGCTAATGTGTTTAAGACTGACATATGCCAAGAATAACAGAGTGGTCCGGTAAAGTATTATCTTCTCGAAGTGCTCCGCACCGATAGTGAAACTGATCTATTAAAAGTAAGATAATTGGAAAGACTGCAAATACCAGAAGGCCTTAGGAGAGGCCAACAAAAGTAAAAGAAAGTCAAAGTAGTCATACGAAGGTGCAAGCAAAATCCTTGTACTATCGAAGGTCTTTGACAAGTGGGAAATAAAGTGGACAATTGTAAAGTAGCGCATTGTGATGAAGTTGCAAAGGCAAGTGTGAACTCGACGGAGGAATGCCAAGTGAAAGCAAGGGAACGTGAATCATGCAGTTTGTTAAAATGATTGAACAGTGGTATAAAGACAAAGGTGAACCCAACAAAGGGGGTATCACGAGGAAGCTGGGGAAGAGAGGAATCTCATATGTTGAGAGCTTGGGAAAGTCTTGTAATGCCCAGCAAAAGACTTTGTTTCGAGGGATCCTTCCTTTTTTGAAGAAATTGCTTCCTGATGCCTATAGACTCAAGGGGTGCTCACAGTCATGCCACTGTTGGGCCTTGTCCCGTGATGTAACATGGGGAAGTGATTACACTAGTTAAGCAGTCCTGAACTATCGAAAACCCGTTTTGACATTTCAGTTTGCAAGACACTCTTTTGTTATACATATCATTGTCCCACACCCTTTTGTTATATAGAGTAAGGATTTGGTAATAGGTTTTTTAGTATAGGCCATTTTGTTTTGACATGACACTACTAGGACAGCGTTTTCTTTTTTTTATGGTTGTAGCTTGCTCCCATCTTAGATTTAGTCTTAGATTAGGTGTTTTTCTCATACTTACACTGTTTAATAAACACCCTTGGATTATACTCCTTGTGCCTGTCGTGCTTCTGATAACAATGCATTCCTTACAATTCCTTCCCCCCACCAGTTCCCCATATAAGACATGAATGGCAGTATTGAACCCTGTTGGAGGGATGACAGTAAGAAACTACCATCTAGGCCAGAAATATATGTAGCACTGCTAACCCAAAATGTGCATCCTGACATGATAAGGAATCCAGAAAGCAGTGCTTGACAAACTTGTGCAACGAAGCACATGCAGCTTCCCAACAGAAGGTAAAAACGGGGACACCTATCAGCAGGCCAGAAGTGGTTGTGAAACCATGGGTGGAAGTAACAAGTTACTTACCTGTAGCTATGGTTCTACAGCAAGGGTCTGGCTCGGATTCACATGCTCAAGAATATTCCCCATCGTCAGGCTGGGTTTCCTCAGTAAAAGAAAACTGTATTTCTCCCATAAATCAATCACTGTCCTATGGGTCATACTGCCCCCAGCCAATGACAGTCCTCTCCCTAAGCCCCTCCTATGACAGCCATCTTCAGATTTGGTAAGCATGTAAAGTGGCAGTATGACCAAGAAAAGCCACAGAGGGGAAGGTGGTAGGGTTTACATGTGAATCCATGCCAGACCCATGCTGGGGAACAAAAGGTACAGGTAAGTAACTTGTTCCTTCTGCAGCATGGGGTCTGGCATGGATACACAGCAGTACAACATAACAACCACGGGAGGTGGTAAGGCTCAACAAAAGCAATTCACTTTTACCTCTGGAGCAGACTCACCTCAAGCGAACAGGTTGGGTAGCACTGCTTAGCCGACTCTGGACTACTCCCTGGAATCCCTGTCGACGTAGTAGAACTTCGTGAAGGTGTGCGTGGACCTCCACGCAGCAGCCCTGCAGATGTCCAGAAGGGGCACACCAGCCAGGAATAGCGATCGCTCTGGAGGAGGGGGCTTCTGGACGGCAGTCGGTTCGTCAACCGCTGACAGTGCATGATGCAGCTGGAGAGGCACCTTGAGATGGAAGCCTTGGACAAGGCTTTCCCATGGTTCAAAGGACCAAAGTTCACTAACAGCTGTGAAGTCTTTCGAAAACTCTTTGTGTGTGCCACATAGAACTTCAAGGCACGAGCAACGCCCAGAGAGTTCCAGGCCCTCTCAACCGGAGACAAAGGTTTTGGGAAAAAAACAAAAAAAACAGGCAACATCAAAGGTTTGTTAAGGTGGAATCTTGACAGAACCTTTGGCATTAAGGCGGGATGTGTCCGCAGCACCACCCTCGATTCGTGGAAAGTCAGGTATGGCTGTTTGCAGGACAGGGACTGTATCTCACCCACCCTCCTGGCAGAGGTGATGGCCACAAGGAAGGCCGTTTTCCGTGAGAGGAACTTGAGGGGCCTGATGCATAGTTCCCACACTGGGGCAGGCGCTTTCACCAACGGTAAAGATCGAAAAAGTCCTTTGGTCTCATCGGCTCGTCAAGGAGTTCCTCAAAGTGAAGACCTTCCTGGAGACCTGGTGTAGTGGGAGACAGCCGCCAGATGTACTTTGATCGAGGCGTGCGCCAGTCCAGCCTTGGCCATGGATAGCAAGTATAGAAGAATCTGTGGGGCTGTGACCCTCAGAGGGGTAATCTTCTGCGACTGGCACCATGTAGCAAAGCGCTTCCACTTGCGACCGTAGCACTTCAGAGTCGTTCATGTCATGGCCTTGGCGAGGACCTCCTTGCAGTCCGCGAGCAACTCATATACTCCAAACTTTAGGGCTGCAGGAGCTAAGCCCTCAGGTTGCGCGATCCTGGGTCGTGATGTAGGATTGCACCTCCTTCCCTGGTGAGAAGATCCGGCACCGCTGGTAGCTTGAGCGGCGGCGACGCTGACAGGCTGAGAAGGTCCGGGTACCAAATTTGCCTCGGCCATGCCGGGGCGATGACTATCATCCTGCACTGACACTGTCGGAGTGTGTTGATGACTCGTAGCAGGAGAGACAATGGAGGAAAAGCATACAGAAACATCCCTTTCCACAGGAAGGATAACGCGTTCCCCAGGCTCCTAGGCTGATGGAATCTGCTGGCGAATTTCTGGAATTTGGAGTTTGCCACCATCGCTAACATATCAATCTGGGGCCTGCCCCACTTGGCAAAGATGCAGTTCACCTGGTCCTGCCGAAGTTACCACTCGCGACAGGAGCGCAACTCCTGCTGAGGGAGTCTGCAATGGTGTTCTCGACTCCCGCTAGGTGAATGGGGCGAGGGCATTTCTTGTCCGATGGCCCAGCGCCTGGAGAGGGCCAGGGATTGAGTGTTCCCTTGTTTTCTGATGTGGAACATCGTGGTGGTGTTGTCCGTGAAGATCCTCACCACCTTGCCCTTTAGGGACGGAAGGAGCGACTTGAGCTACCACAACACTGCCTGTAGCTCCAGGATGTTGATATGGAGATCCTTCTACTCCGGCAGCCACAGGCCTCTGATGTGCAGACGTCCGGTGTGGGCTCCCCAACCTTCCAGGGAAGCATCTGTTGTGACCATTTGCTGGAATGGAGGGTTCTGAAACCCTGTGCCACGGGCGATGTTGGAGTGGTCGCCCTATCACCTTATTGCCCGACGGAACTCCTCGTCCAGAGTGATCTTGTCCGCAAAGTTTCCAGACACCTGCACCCAGCGAGCGTCCAGGTGCTTCTGAAGAGGTTTCATCTGTAACCTGCAGAGTCAGATGAGGTAGATGCAGGATGATAATCATGCCGAGCAACGACTTCATGGTCCGCACCTTGGCCGTCTTCATCAGCAACAGCCTCTGCACCTTCCCCTGAATGGCCGCTTCCCTCTCCTCCGAGGACGATGCTAGGCAGAACACTGTATAGAGTCTGGCCCCCAGGAATAGCGCGTTGTGCGATGGTGTCAAGCAGTACTTTGTATAATTGATGGAGATTCGGCAGCTTGGCGGCCGCCTCCATGTGTCCGAGAGCCAACTACCATGCATGGGCCCGGATAAGCCAATCATCGAGCTATGGGTATACGTGAATCCCCTGTCGATGCAGATGAGCTGCGACCGGTGCAAGGCACTTCGTGAACACTCTGGCGGATGACTTCAAGCCAAAGAGTAGGCCCTTGAACTGGTAATGCTGTCCCTACACTACAAAGCATAGAAACTTGCAGTGTTTCCTGTGAATGGGGACGTGGAAATAGGTGTCCTCCAGGTCCAGATATGTTAAGAAATCCCTTCTTTCCAGTTGGCCGAGCATGTGCTGCAATGTGACCATCCTGAATTTCTGAGACTTGAGGTACTTGTTCAGATGTTGCATGTCTAGAATGGGCCTCCATTCCCAGTCTTCTTTCTTAGCAAGAAGTATCTGGAGTAGACTGCAGAGCCCCAGAGTCGCTGGGGAAACCAGCTCTATCACCCCAGCATAGCCCGTACTTCCTCCAAGAGCTGAGGGACGTGCTGTTCCCGACAGGCCAATGGCGGGATCTGCGGACACCTATGCTGAAATTCCAGAGTATGTCCTTGGGCGAGAGCATACAGCACCCATCTGTCAGTGATTTCTTCCCACTCGTTGATGAACCTCGTCAGCCCGCCTCCCACCGGGGTGCATGGGTATGGGCCCGATGTCTTTGCCAGTTCAGGCTTGCTTCGGATCCTGCCTTGGTGGCGACAGTGCTGTCCTCTCTCATAGGCCTGGAAACGGCCTTGGTGGGCTTCCTGGTTCGTGGATCTGGAAGGCTGACGGTACAAGGAGGAGAAACCTTTTGAAGACCTGCCGACTTTCCCCTGGAGGAACGAAAGGAAGAGCAGTGCTGTTGGAGGGATTGGAAGAGACAGACTAGCTAAAGGATTTTCGTCACCCTTTCTTAAGAGGGTAGATGGGGGTAGGAACCCTGCCCCTAAGGGTCTCTATAACCGACTTGCTGAAATGAAGCTGGAGTTATGCAAAACAGTTTGAGGTTTAGCAGATATCAGGTGTGTTGCAGATGACCAAAGCTTACAGGTCTGCAGGATCTGGGACAAGGTGATCACCACAGACTTGCATTTGCACAGGTACAAGTTCAGGAGCCACAGAATCAAGAAGGTATGCAAGCCCATGTCCTCCTTCTGTACCAGAAAGTAAAGAGAGTGCATGCCCCTTTGCATCTCCGTACAAGGTGCCAGCTGTATGACACTCTTTGCAAGACAACTCCCCCCACACTTGTACGATTCGGAGGGGGTATTGAACTGGGGGTCCCACAGACAAGAATGCCTCTCTGCATTCCTCTTTCTCAGCCTTGGTAGGAAAAAGGCTGCTGGCCTTGCTTGCCAGTGGGCATCAGTCCCCTACTAGGGTGAGCGAAAGAAGAAAAGCTCTGAAAGGAGTGATTCTTGGAAGGAGTGGAGGCAAGCTGTTGTTGAATGGCTTACCTTAGTGACTTTGCAGTGGCTTTGGAGGCTGTATATTTTACAAAATACTTACCCACCGTTGCATTATCTGGAGCATATTCAGAAATGTAAACAATTGCAAAAGAACTCCATCTTGTTAACACACTACATATGACAGGTGACACATTATAAACAATAGATATTTAATAGAAAGGAACATGTAGAATTACAAAGTCACAGAAGACACATCCTAAGCATAACTTCACAAACGCACAAGCATATCACATAGCAAGAACACAAAAATCCATATACATTTTAAAACAATGTAACATACTGTCAATATGACAAATCATATGAACACAAAACTCATCCAACTAACAAGCAGAGGATATAATTTCTCTGAAATCGATTGAATAACTTGGTTGTTCGGTCATCATCGTACCTTGAGTTTGGACTCAGCGTCATGATGACTGCAGATGACGGAATGCCTCAGTCTGCAGTGTCTAGGCCCAACTGTAGGATCGGATGGGCCTGAGAGATCACATTCCATAAACAATAGGCATACTTGGCCAGGGAGTAGGTAGCATACACCGCTGTTGTACAGCGATCAAGGACAGTCCTCCTTAAATAGAGGACGATCTTTAAGCAGGAAGAGGAAGACAGCCCGGGGACCAAGGGAGGAAGAGGAGGGGCTAAGTAGGGCCCTAGTAGAAAACTGAAGAGGGGAATAAAGCTCTGTGTCTCATTTCTAAGTTTGATTATGAGGAAGGGGTGGGGGGTGTGAGGAGATGAGGCCCCTGTCCCTGCCTTAGGCTGAAACAACTGGTGACGAGGGGTAACAGATTTCCAGACGCGCATACGGGTACTAAGCAGACCTGGCTCACTAACGGCAATTAAGAAGAGAGGAGAGGGAGACACGGAGGGCAAGTCCGCCCAAAGAATCCAAAAGGAAACGCAGAAGGCAGGTCCGCGCAACTGATGTGGTCAGGCAATCCGCCTGCTGAAAGAGACGACGGCAGTCTGCCGCATTTAGAGAAGGGAGTAGTCGGCAATCCACCACGCCTAATACCGAAGGGCAATAAGCCAGCTGATTGAAGGAAAACGCAGTCCGCCGCAAATAAGCGAGAAGCCCTCGCAAGTAGCACGCCACAACCCCAGAAGACATAGTGGGTCAAACTGCCCATAGGTAAGGGGCACTCCGCTCCATCAAGAGTAGGGCAGTCCACCCGGGAAGGGAAGGGCCATCCACCCCACAAACAGAGGTGTAAGAGGGCAGTCTGCCCAGAGAAGGAAGGGCCACCCGCCCACAAGCAGCGAGGAAGGAGGGCAGTTCGCCCAGGAGGGAAAGAGTACTTGGCCACACAGGAAGACCGATCCCAGCCTGTGGTGGAAGAGGAGCATCCTGCCCGTCGGTAGCAAAAGGAATCGTACCCGTGCTACGGTCGGGTGCTACTGCCGCAGCCCGGCCCATGGAGCCAGCAGCAATCCGCTGCTCTATCAGGGGTTCCTCTATGGTCCCAAGGCGGGCGAGGAAACAATCCTGACTGCTCAGTCATCTAGCAGGGGCATTCCGTCCACAAATCCCAGCTCCTTAGTACAAACAGGAAGAAACAGCTCAAAGGCAAGTAGCCCGCCGCTCCTGGCCCTAAGAAAGGCATGGGTGCACCGCCCAGAGTGAAATGGCAAAAGGCCAAGAAAAGGGGGCGGCCTAGTCTTAACGCTCTGTGGCCCGTCTGCAACAAATCCGTCTGAATCAGCGGTTACATGAATATCCTGGAGCTTGGAACCTGAACACGTGCTCCCCAATGCCTTTACACTATCCGGACCGGGTCTGGGCCGAAACCGGAGCTTTTTCACTGCTTAGCTGCCAGCTGGGGCCTCCTGAGCCGCGTGATCCCTCAGCGGCCCATCCCCCCTCGCCCTCGGAGACCCGCTTTACTGCGGCGGCCGGCTGCCCGGCTCCTTCAGATGCCTGCGGGGGGCACGGCCACCTGGGGCTCCGCGGTCCCCTCTCCTCCGCCCTCCCGCCCTGGACTCTACTATTCTGCGCCGCTGCCCTCCACGCCCCCGCTCTCTTCCCGCTCCTGCTCTTGGGTGGCGGTGGAGGCGCCGGCCCTCCGGCGGGCCAATTCTCTCCGCAATATCGCGGAGGCTGCCGGAGCGCCCCCCCCGCAGCCACAACATCCCGCAATTCCTGCCTGGCGGCTGGGCGCTGGCATCACTGGTCCCGTGAACACCCTGCAGTTCCTGCCTGGCGGCCCGCCGCCAAAATCGCTGGTCCTGTACACATCGCGCAATTCCTGACTTGTGGACCGCCGCCAACATCGCTGGTCCAGTGGTGGGGCCAGGGCTGGGCTGCGGTGCTCGGGCCGCCCTGGGCTCTGCCTCCTGATACCGATTCGAGTCTTGCTACCGCCCGGATCACCATACTCAGCGTGGGGGTCCGCTCCTGCCGGGATCACCATCCACATATTGGGCCTGCAGTGCTCTGAGGTGAGGAGGTTGGGGGTGCAGAACGATACAAGATATACCTATTTTTCTCTGCCTTATCCTCGAGCTACGCTTGCCCCATTCCACGAGTGTCTGTGGCCCCCAATTGTTCCAGACTCCCCCGTGACCACTCATCTTACGCCGGTGCGGCTCTGGGCGCTCCATCACTCTCTTTTCACCGGACTGTGCGTCTGTCTGCTATGCCCTGAGCGCACCAAGCACCCTGGACGGTGCTGCCCTCCATTACTGGCTCCTACTGCCTGGGGCCGTCCTGATTCCGGGGCGGGCGCCGCATGACACAGTCCCTTCCAGGTCACACTGCTGCTTTGACACCCTGCCTCCCTCTTGGAGTGGGCCTAGTGCCTTATAACACGCCTACTGTGAGTGCTCCAAACATGTCCGGCAAGGCACGGGGGGGCCAACAAGGCTGGAGCAATGGACAAGTTTGCCAAATCACTTGCTAAACAAGACCAGAGTGGGGCTGCCCTCCCTCAGGACGACCTGGATGCATCCTCATGTCCTCCCCAGCGAGACCTCATGACACTCATGGAGTCTATGCCCAAAAACTTTGCGGCATTTCATGAGAAATTGGACGACAATGTGGCATCACTACGCACCAAACTGGATCAGCATGGTACCAGGCTGGTGGAGGCCGAGACCAGGATTTGGGCCACGGAGGATGAGGTACATGTGCTCCGGAATACGGTCTCTGACTTGGTGCGAGATATGAAGCAGGTCAAGACGAAGTGCGACGACTTAGAGTCCAGATCCCGCAGGAATAATATCCGCATTGTTGGGGTTCTTGAGACAGCCCTCAAGGGCAAAATGGAACTTGCAGTCGAGACCCTTCTGAGAGTCCTCCTGGGTGATCCTCAACTTTCCCCGTTTTTCACTATTGAGCGCGCCCATCGCTCACTGGCCCCGCACCCCAAGCTGGGTGATTTCCCCAGACCAATTATTGCCAAGGTCCTCAGCTTCAGGGACAGAGACCACATTCTACATCTGGCCCGCGAAAAAGGGGAACTGAAATTTGAGTCCCAGAATATCTGCATATTTCCCAACTTCTCGGTCAACGTTCAAATGGAGCGCAGACAGTTCAATGGTGTGAAAAAATTGCTTAGAGAGAGGAAAGTGGAATACACCATGTTGTTCCCTGCAAGGCTGAAGCTCACCCACCACAACAAACTGTACTTTTTCACAGTCCCAGAGGAGGCAGTGAAATTTATTGAGGCCCATATTCCGGTCCCTGGGCCAGCGGGTGACCCTGTGGATGAGGGTTAAGCCGGCCTCCCCTGTACCCATTACTTGAATTATTGTGGTATCGCTACCACTCTTGTCATATGCATTCTTTTGTAATCTCATGTATCCTTACCTTTGTGCATTCATTAATTGTTATAACTCATTGTGCAGATTCATGAAACGCAATGTGGGTCAAAGGCTTAGGGTCTACGGTTCATTGCACTTAAAACTGTGATCCCCTAGTCCTATACCCCCTACTTATCGTACTCTACTATGTTGTCTCCTTGGATAAATCTTATTTAGTTACCGCTGCAAGTTATTTGGTGTACTCCACCGTCAATCATCTTAGTCGGGCACACGGCAGCAGCTTCCCCCACTGCAGTTGCAACGCCGACTTTGGCTTGTTTTGTTCACTGGTTGCTCCCCTGTTGGGTGTGGGGGCTCGGCCTGCCCCGCTGGGATTGGCACGGAAGCCATGAGACTTTGGGTGGGTTCTTGGGCACTGCTGTGTTGGGGAAGGCAGTGAGGGAGGGGGGAGGTTCAGTTGGGAAATGTTTTAACAAAAATGGTGAGACTGTGGTAGCTTCTGGTATGACGTATCTGGCCACTGTATTAGGGGCCGGCACTTGTTCGACAAGCTATGACACACATTACTCTGATCCCCCCCTAAAGCCCTACTGAATGGCCATTAGGCTAATGTCTTGGAATATCAGAGGGCTCAGCAATTTCACAAAGTCACGTAGGATCAAGGCTTATGTCCAGAGACACGGGGTCAAAATACTTCTCTTACAAGAAATCCACGCACATCTCTCGGCCTCTCTTGCTTCGGCATGGGGACCCAACAAATACTACACGGTGCTCTCCTCACAGTCCAGAGGAGTCCTCACCTTGATTCACAAGTCCGTGGAGTTCTCCCTTCGCACCAGCCATATTGATGCCTGGGGTAGATATGTGATTCTCCACTGTTTCCTTGCTAATACAGAGTGCCTGATGGTTAACACATATGCCCCATGCATCGATGCACCCAATTTTTCGACCACATCCATGACATCCTCCTAGGTTATGTGGGGGTTCCCATTATTTGGCGGGGGGGACATGAATCTCATCCTGGACTCCGACTTGGACAGATCTGGTGTTGCACCAAGAGCACTGTCCAGAGCTGCTCGCCGTCTCCAGGCGCATATGCTCTCTGCCGGTCTGGTAGACGCCTGGAGAGAACTCTACCCAATGTCGAAAGAGTTTACATTTTACTACTCTGTCCATGACAGCCACTCCAGGATAGACCTTTTCCTTCTCTCCGCAGGGCTCATGGGCAAAACACTTACCACACAGATTCTGCAGCGCACGCTATCTGATCACGCCCCGATCACATTGGACATTGCCCTGCACCCGGCCCTTCCCCAGCACTCTAACTGGCAGTTTAAGTCAGACGCACTGCATGATGTTGTCTTCAGAGCTGACACCCTAGCAGACGTCACCTCGTTTTTTGATAGTAATAAACGGCACGACACAACTGATGGGGTGAGATGGGAGGCCTTTAAGGTTTACATCAGGGGCATGTGTATCTCCAGGGAGGCTGGAGTCCTGAAAGATATTAGAAATTCCATGCGCCGCTCTGAGTCCAGACTTGGGGAATTAGAGCGCGAGTATGCGACCAACCCCTCTCCACCCAAGCTTGCACAGATAAGAACCAAACTAGATGCGTTTGAGTCCTTTGCCCGCAGTGAGATCAGATACCTTGCGCGGCCCGAAAGTATGGTGAAGGAGAGAGGCCGGGCCGGACTCTTGCCCGCCTTGCCCGGGCTGAGGGCGGTAGAACTCGAATTGACAGTATCATAGACAATATCGGTGTACGACATTGGTCTGACCAGCCCATTCTCGAGACCTTTGAAGACTTCTATGCAACCCTCTACGCCCAGCAACCTGAGCACAGCCCGCAGGATCTGGACGAGCTCCTAGACCGTATCCCAACGTCCCGTATATCTCTAGCCACCAAAGAACAATTAGATGTTCCCTTCACCCTAGACGAAATCACCGCTGTTATTTCGGCCCTCCCCAAGGGTAAAGCCCCCGGTCCGGACGGCCTGACCACCTAGTTTTATCAGGAACATGTGGCCCTCCTTGCTCCACGCCTCCACGAGGTTAGGGAGGAGTCGCTGCGTCTTGCTACCCTCCCCCGGTCCCTGCGTGAGGCTGTCATCACCGTGCTCCCCAAGCCGGGTAAGCCTCTGGATGAATGTGGCTCCTATAGACCTCTGTCACTTATTAACATTGATACCAAAATCTTTGCCAAAATCATCGCAAATAGGTTCCTCCCCATCATGAACTACCTGATCCACCCAGACCAAAGTGGTTTTGTCCCGGCCCGTTCCACTGCCTTAAACATTCGGCGACTATTTAACGTCATCTCTAGAATAGACCCCCAAGCCAACGCGGTGGCCGTGACGCTGGATGCCCAAAAAGCGTTCGACATGGTCCTGTGGCAGCATCTGTGGGCGGTGGTCGAGAAGATGGGGATTGGCCCATACATGTTGTCCTGCATTAAACTCCTATACACTAGCCCCGTGGCCAGGGTCCTAGTTAACTCTCACCTGTTGGCTCCCTTCTCCCTCCATAGGGGGACGCGACAGGGGTGCCCGTTTTCTCCCTTACTGTTTGAGATGGCCATTGAGCCCATGGCGGATAGTGTACGAAACAACCACGTACGCAATGGGATTCGTATGCGGGATACCCCCAAAATGATATCACTGTACGCTGATGAAGTGCTTCTATACATTAGAGACCCCTCAGTCCACCTCGACCCGATCATGCGTGAAATTATCAAAATTGGCACATTTTCGGGCTTCACTATAAATTACACTAAATCAGAAATCCTACCCCCTTACGCCACAACCTGCATGCAAATTTACTCTCAAATGGGCACCGGGGGGCATCAAATACCTAGGGGTCCAGGTATCCCTCTCAAAAGCCTCCTTATTGTCTGATAACTATGGGGCTTCCGCGCAATATGCCGGCACCAGGATGGAAAGATGGCGTAACCTCCCCCTCTCACTATCAGGGAGACTGTCCCTAATAAAAATGATCATAGTTCCGAGACTCCTTCACATTTCGCTAACGTTCCACTCTGGCCCGGGAAACAGTACTTTGCAGACCTGCATGCGGGATGCGCCCGTTTTCTATGGCATTCTGGTGCTGTGCGCAGAAAGTGGCAGCATATGACCCTTCCGTATGAGAGGGGTGGCTTCAGTGAACCTGATGTCACCCAGTACTGGATAGCCGCTGAGGCCCAGCAAGCTACATCCTGGTACCATCACCAGGACCCCCCCCCCCCGCATGTTAAGCTTGAAATCCTGGCGACAGAGGAGGTGAATGTCATGTCCTTGATCCTTTTTCACTCGTACCGCTCGGAAGCCCCTGCTGACCCAGTGACCTCCACTATAAGGGTGTGGCGGCAGATTCTGAAGCCTGGTTCTGGCTCCCCCCCGTACTACAAATGGCTTCCCCTCTGGTTGTTCTCTGGCCTCACCTCCACACAAGATAAGCTCCTCATGCGTCACTGGTCGGACCTGGGATACAGATCATTCTCCGACCTGTTCCCTGACGGGAAATTCATCACCCCAGATACGTGGAAGCCAGGGCACTCCAAGTCCTCCCTGGAGTTGCTACAATACTTTCGACTTAGGGCAGCGGTCCAAGACATGTGGCCTTCATATCCGGACGAACCCCATGACTCCCCCCAGGTCTGCTACATCTCCAATTCCGCTGGTGGTAGGGACATTGTATCCTCCCTTTATAAAATGTTGATGGCGCGAGCTGTAGAACCCCCCCCGCACTGTTCGGGATGCCTGGAGCAGGGATCTGGGATTAGACATCACGGATGGTATGTGGACCAAAATGTGCATGCATACACGCAAGGTTTCTCTTAATTCTAATGTGTTCAATACAAGCTACTCAATAGCCTGTACTACACTCCCCATGCGATTGGGAAATTTGCCCGGGATCAATCCCACCCCTGTCAAAGATGCAGATCCGATGATGCGGACCACGCTCATATGTTCTGGTCTTGTGGGACACTGGCACTGTCCTGGAATGTGGTGCTTGAGACTCTCTCCGAAATAGTGGGGTTCTGTGTTGACCCTGACCCCCTGTCTCTTTTGTTTGGGCTCTGGGAGGGAGCTGAGGCGGAACGGAAGGATACATTTCTGAATGTGGTGGCGATTGTGGCCAAGAAATGCATTCTGCAATGCTGGAAGCGCAGATCCCCCCTTCCCTAGAAATGTGGCTGAAAGCCCTCACCTGGACGCAATCTTGTGAAGAAGACTACATTAACATGTTGCCCAGTAAATTCAGACCCTCCAGCTTATTGCGATTTTGCGATCCCGCAAAATGCCGCGAAAACGGCCGTTTTGCGCAAAATGCCGCAAAAATGGCCGTTTTGTGCAAAAACAGCATCTTTTAAAAAAAAAAAATTTTTTTTTTTTTTTTTTTTTTTTTAAGTAATCTGCAAAAATTACTGTTTTGAAAAAAAGAATCCTCAGGGTGCCAGGTGCTCAACTTTTTTTTTTTGTTTTTATTTACACAAGAAATGAAATCACTTGCGCCCCAAAAATTGCAGCCCAATCCACAAGGGACACATGAATGGGCACATTTTATATGCGCGCCCATTCAGATGGCCTTTTTCACCTCCTTGATCAAATAAAGTGGCGTTTCTGTCAATTTAAAAGCACATCCCGCATTTCCAAGCAAGATGCACTTTTAAATGTGCAGAAATTGTAGGCAACCCTACGCGCACGGGATGTGGGGCTGCCACTGCATGACAGGGTCTTTCCTGACCCTGTCATGCATTTCTTTTAAGGTATGAACCGCTGCTGAGTCGCTTGCATTTCTGTTCCTCAAACAGGATAAAAATGCATTTTTTGGGTCACATTTTACAGCGGCAGGCACCTAGAGTGCCTGTCCCTGTGAAAGGCGCTGGGAGCTTGCAGAACACTGTCGGGAGAGCGATTCTATTCAAAGTACTCCCCATTTTGATGACAAAAATCTATCGAATGTTACAATTTGACCAATTACGTGCAGTTCTATTCGATCGATTTTTATAAATACTGAACATGTGTTGCGGGGGTGTCACCCGCTCCCCTTGTTTAGTATTTTTGGTCTAGGGTGGTTGCAGAAGTGTTTTCCCCTTTTTACTCAAAATTGGAGGCGGGGACAGAAAAAAAAGGAAAATAACGAAAAAAGGACCCTGCAGAGTCGGATCCGACCCGCGTTAGAGGGACGGATCCGACCCGCGTTAGAGGGACGGATCTGGCACCGCAGGGTTGCAGGGGAAGCTGCAGCGACCAAGCGGTTAAGTAGGGGAGGGGGTCGGGTGGTGGTGAAAGGTACATTTTGGGTTGTTTGGCTGAAGTGCAAATCAATTTGCAGCAAAATTGACTACGGTCAATTCCGCCGCAAATAATTACACTTCGTTCAAACAACCCAGAACACCATTCAAGGCAGCTGCCAGCGCACAATTTGCGCTACAGCTCAAGCCTGTGGAAATGCGCCGGTCACCTTTGAGAATAAGGTGACCTGCTCATTTCCAAAAATGGGTTGTCTAAAAATAGCATATCCTCCGTTCTTTTTTTAAATGCCCCCTCATTTGAGGAACTGGGACAAAATCTACATTTAAAAAAAAATAATAAAAATGGTTACACTATGAGAGAGAGGGAGAGTGATGGGTGAGATGTGAAGTGATGGGCAAGAAAGCAGAGGAAGAGCAGTGGGTCAGAGGAGGAAGTGCTGCACAAGAGAGCAGAGGAAGCAGTGATGCGGTGGGCCAGAAATCTGAGAGCGAGCAGAGGTACAGAAAGTAGAGGAAGCGGTTGGCCAGAAAGAGGCAGTGAGCTGCAGATTGGGAAAAAGGATGAGGGAAGAATGTGATAGAATGGAAGAAAAGATGCAAGATGCAGAAGCAGCACAAAAGAATGAAGGACTGTATATTGAGGGAGGAATTGTAGAGTGTAAGGTGTGAGTTGGGAGTATGATTTGGAGTGTGGCAGGGGCTGGGCAGTGCAGATTGTGACTTGACAGTGTGACATAGCACGTGAGTATTTGTATGACAGAGTGAGAGGTTAAGGAATGTAAGTTATGATGGAGAGTTGGTGAGATGTTTGTGGGTGTTTGGGGGATTGGAGAACATAGAAGGGGAATATTTTCAGCATTACAATTGATAATGATCAATTTAGTTAATACTATTAAATAGGCATGAACATTAAACCAGAAATGTAGCCAAATCAAACACTGTTCTGCCAAGCCAGAGACATCTGGGACTCTTCCTATTAAATTAATACAAAAGACACATAATAATGATACCCTGGCTCTCTTCTAGCCTTGCACTCTACCTATTTCCTGCAATGTGGCAATCTTACACCCTCCAGTTAATACAAAATGTCCCGCAAAAATGCCGCAATAAATAAAGGTTTGTGCCGCAAAATTTGCCATTTCATGCCGCAAAATTTGCCATTTCATGCCGCAAAATCATGGAAGGTCTGAGTAATGCTCGTCCTAAAAACATATGGACTGAGTTTTGACCCCCAAGCCAACGCGGTGGCCGTGACGCTGGATGCCCAAAAAGCATTCGACATGGTCTTGTGGCAGCATCTGCCTAAAAACATATGGACTGAGTTTTGTAGCTACTTGAACCGCAAAGTGGACCTGGAGCTTTTGTCATCTCCCCCTTCTCCTGATCGGGGGTCAGATCGTACTACATGATGTATGCCTCTATTGTATTTGACCTCTGCTAAGATTATATGCGACCCTCTGTAGAATTTGTGCTTTTCATTCATGATTTAAATGCGAACTGTGTTTTTTGGCTTGTTGTAACTTGTGATGTGCTAGCTGCTACTTCTTGCCAATAAAGAAAAGTTGAAAAAAAAAAAGGCCAAGAAAGGGAGAGTGACAGGGCAAAGACAAGTCCTTTTGGGGACTTGACAGAGCATCCAACATTCACGCCGGGTACACTGCCCATTGGAAGAATAGGGCCCCCCTGCACCGTTGCCAGATGGTGGATGCCCTGAGCGATTGCATGTAGGGCCATCCATCCTGGAAGGCAGGGGACGATAGCAGGACAACCTACCCACGGGGAGAGCCGGCTGAAGACCACGTTGAGAGAAGGGGGTGCTCCACCCACGGGAATGGGCAACCCAGGCCTGCGACAAGGTCCAGATGAGATACAAGAAAAAGAATATAGAGAGAGCACCCAAAGGTGTTCAAGAGCCAACAAGAAAATAGAAGAGCAGAATGGGGGTAGAGCTGCCCATCCCAAGGATGGGCAGCGAGGCCAGGATGACTAGAGCAGCCTTCCTCAGGAGACCGGAGCCATTTCCTCTGCAGGCACAGGAAGACAAGAGGACCTAGGTGGGAGGATTGGCTGGAGGTGTACACCAATTACATGAAAGCGCTGAGAAATGGCGATCTAACAATGCTCCTGGCGGTATTCCCGAACATCGTGGGAAGAGAGGTGAAAGGGATCCTTAAGACAATCCTGCCACAGAAGAGAGTGACATATGGGATGGCCATCACTGCACTCAACGGGAAACTACTCACCAAACCAAAGAAGGATTTTGAAAGATAACAGTTCAACAAATGCGGACAGCTACCTCAGCAAACCATAGGAGAATTTGTCATCAGATTGCAAAACAGGGCTGTGCACTGTGACTTTGTGAACTTTACGAATGAGGAGGCAATAATAAAAGGGTGGAACTCACCCATATTTCGGAAGCATCTGATGAAAGAACCTCTCTCCCTCACAGAGGTCCTGGAGCTGGCACGCGTCCACAAAAGAGTGGACAGCCAAGCAACAGAGATGGAGAAGCCGAAGGAGAGAGGGCAGGTAGCTGCCATACACGCATATCAGCCCAGGGGGCCACAAGGACAACTGGGAGGTGAGAGAACACTGAAATACCACACGTTGCAGCCAGGTGAAGAATAAATTATGTGCTATTGGTGCGGGATGTGATTTCCCCACAGTGGCCCTTGCCCCGCATTAGGGCATTGGTGTGACATCCCGGTGTGCGGGATAAGCCATCACTTTGAGCGAGAGTGCAGAGAAGGGATCCCCTTCCCACCAAAGGAGAGACTGGGCCCTCAGAGCAGTAGGGGCAGCGCGGAAGGAGATTTTCAAAGGTGGGAACAAGGAAGGAGGGAAGATCTGCTATACAGAGACTACAGGAGGCACCCATATGAACCAGGGGGGCGAACAGGAGATGAGATAGGATGGCACTAAGGAAGAGGACCTGGCTGACAGGAGATGTCAACACCACCCGGTGACGGTGCACCTGGCCTGAGCTGAATGGAGAGGAGGCAGCTTGTCGATAAGCAGGGGGGAGATGTTGTAGAGCGATCGAGGACAGATCTCCTTAAATGGTGGATGACCTTTAAGCAGGAAGAGGAAGACAGCACAGGGACAGAGGTAGGAAGAGGAGGGTCTAGTAGGGCCTGGGCAGACAATTGAAGAGGGGAATGAAAGAAGGTTCCACATATCCGTGGCTCTGTGTCTCTTTCCTCGCACTAAGTGAAGGTGCTGGAGACATCCCAGCAAGCCTTGTGGCCTGTAGGCCTATCACAGCTCCACATGGCTGCAGCCAAAAGAAATTGCAAAATTGATTTTTTAAATCAGAAAATTTCACAGAGTGAGGCCTGTTGGCCTTTACATCAGGCTGTGCATCCTGGTGCAATTTTGTGCACATAACAACCTGCTAGGCGTGGTGGGGCTGCTGCTTCTCATAGTGTGGCCTTTCTTTCCATTATGGCCGACATGACTTGTTCCAGGGCAGTGCCTCACTAGCCAGGCCTGCCTCCACTGTGATTGGCCAGCCGGGTCTATCATCTTTCAATCAGGGTGCCGGCAGGCTAAGCTGGCTCCCAGATGAAGGGCCATTGCTAAGGCTCTGTCCGGGCCTTGAAGGGCCCAGGAGGGCACTCACCTCTGTGTCTATCATCAAACAATGCTGCAGCCTCCTGTGCTCATCCTGTTACTGCATGAACATGGACCCCAGCACCTTCAGGCTCCCTTCTGCTCAAATGTGAGGGATGCCTGAACTTCCTATTGCCTCCTCCTTGAACCATAACTGTGCCAACCTTAATATCACTTCTCCTTCGACCACCTATTTTCTTTTACTTCCCTCTGGGCACTACAAAGGCAAATTCATTCAAGCTATGATTCCTCCTTTTTCCTCTTGCATCCTGTGTGCACTCCATTCATCTTTGTTTCTTTTTAAAATTGGATCTAGGATTGGCCACCAGGGGGCGCACAGAATATGCTAGCCTAGCTGTGTGCTTGTGAGGGAAGCCTGAACTTCCTATTGCCTCCTCCTTGAACCATAACTGTGCCAACCTTAATATCACTTTTCCTTCGACCACCTATTTTCTTTTACTTCCCTATGGGCACTACAAAGGCAAATTCATTCAAGCTATGATTACTCCTTTTTCCTCTTGGATCCTGTGTGCACTCCATTCATCTTTGTTTCTTTTGAAAATTGGATCTAGGATTGGTCACCAGGGGGCGCACAGAATATGCTAGCCTAGCTGTGTGCTTGCGGCCCGTGAGGTCCAGAAAGTGACCCGAGCCCACACTTCTAGACCCCCCCCATGGCACACAACGCTGAGGGCAGGCATTGGGAGCCCCCACACCCCCAAGCTTTAATAACAGGCACGATCGGTGCCGTAGAAGAGGGATATGGGCCAGCCACGCTGACAGTGGGAAAGTAACTTTCCCCGCCCGCAGCAGCTGGTGCACCGAACGGAGTGCTGCAGACTAGCGACGTGACGGATTCTCTGTGGCACAGAGGAGAGAGCCCCCCGTCCAGTACGCCGCAAGCAGCAGGTGAGTGGCCCACACCTGGGAACCCACGTGGACTGTCCCGTGCCCTCCTGTCGTCCCGCGAGAATCAGCCAGCGACCCATCCCCCTCAGAGTGTGACAGGAGAGAATGCTCCCTCCCCGGTCATCACAGAGGCCCAGAGCCTTTCTCCTAGATGCCCCATCATGACTAGGGACAGACATGAAGGGGCCCTGTGGGATCCACGCGTGGCCCTACCCACTGGAGAGGAGCAACAGACAGCGTAGGCCTGAAGCCCCAAATATTAACGGTGCTCCAGCACACAGGGGGTTGTGGGCGTGTGCCTGCCCCCCCTGGAGATAGTTGGTAAAAAGGAGCCCTTCACTCCACGGCGAGACATCCTGTGCACAGAGGGACGCGCTGCAGGGATGCAGACCAACAGAAGGGGGGGGGGAGCGTGCTCCTGGTGCACTGGAGGACAAACCCCTGCCCACCTGTTACCCCGTGAGTTGAAGCCAGCGGCCCCTCCCCCCACAGAACATGACAGCTACACCCTCACCGGCCACCACAAAGGCCCAGGGCCTTCCTCGCTAAGGACCCACCAGAGCTAGGGGTAGAAAGGGAAGGGGCCCTGCGGGATCTACACGTGGCCCCCACCCCTCAGAGAGAGGCAGTGGACAATGCAGGCCTGAGGCCCCTGGACCAAGGTATTAGCAGTGCATCAATACACAGAGAGGTGTGGGCCCCCCGACACGGTGCGTGTTCCAGCACCCTGGAGACAGTGGGCAATAAGGAGCCCCTCGCTCCTCGGCAAGACAGACAGTGCGCAGAGGGACACGCTGTAGGGGTCTGGGGGGCCGGAAATGCAAAGGGGGGAGCAGGCTCCTGGAGCATCAGAGGATTAGGACCCGACAGCCCTCCTGTACCATCTAAAGCAGAGGGGGAGCACCCCGGCAACCCACCCTTCACCGAGGCCTGGGGGAAGTACAAAGGCCCAAGAGGGAGCAGGCCCCCCGGATCAGGGCGCAGGCCTATCTTCAGAAGAGAGTGGTCCAGCGTGAACAGCCACAACCCAGATGCGGATAGAGTGTCTCCTTATCGGCGCAGGCCTCTCAGAACTCGCCTGGGGGGCGCAGCTGTCCTCCATACATGGGACTGTCCCGTGAGGCCCCAGGGATTTATCTTCATCCTAGACACCCCCTACAAGTGCACCTTGCGGGTGGCAGTGTCACATGGACTGGTCGTCGAAGCTCGCAAGCTATAGTCAGACCCTCCAGCTTATTGCGATTTTGCGATCCGGCAAAATGCCGCGAAAACGGCCGTTTTGCGCAAAATGCCGCAAAAATGGCCGTTTTGTGCAAAAACAGCATCTTTTAAAAAAAAAAATTTTTTTTTTTTTTTTTTTTTTTTTAAGTAATCTGCAAAAATTACTGTTTTGAAAAAAAGAATCCTCAGGGTGCCAGGTGCTCAACTTTTTTTTTTTTGTTTTTATTTACACAAGAAATGAAATCACTTGCGCCCCAAAAATTGCAGCCCAATCCACAAGGGACACATGAATGGGCACATTTTATATGCGCGCCCATTCAGATGGCCTTTTTCACCTCCTTGATCAAATAAAGTGGCGTTTCTGTCAATTTAAAAGCACATCCCGCATTTCCAAGCAAGATGCACTTTTAAATGTGCAGAAATTGTAGGCAACCCTACGCGCACGGGATGTGGGGCTGCCACTGCATGACAGGGTCTTTCCTGACCCTGTCATGCATTTCTTTTAAGGTATGAACCGCTGCTGAGTCGCTTGCATTTCTGTTCCTCAAACAGGATAAAAATGCATTTTTTGGGTCACATTTTACAGCGGCAGGCACCTAGAGTGCCTGTCCCTGTGAAAGGCGCTGGGAGCTTGCAGAACACTGTCGGGAGAGCGATTCTATTCAAAGTACTCCCCATTTTGATGACAAAAATCTATCGAATGTTACAATTTGACCAATTACGTGCAGTTCTATTCGATCGATTTTTATAAATACTGAACATGTGTTGCGGGGGTGTCACCCGCTCCCCTTGTTTAGTATTTTTGGTCTAGGGTGGTTGCAGAAGTGTTTTCCCCTTTTTACTCAAAATTGGAGGCGGGGACAGAAAAAAAAGGAAAATAACGAAAAAAGGACCCTGCAGAGTCGGATCCGACCCGCGTTAGAGGGACGGATCCGACCCGCGTTAGAGGGACGGATCTGGCACCGCAGGGTTGCAGGGGAAGCTGCAGCGACCAAGCGGTTAAGTAGGGGAGGGGGTCGGGTGGTGGTGAAAGGTACATTTTGGGTTGTTTGGCTGAAGTGCAAATCAATTTGCAGCAAAATTGACTACGGTCAATTCCGCCACAAATAATTACACTTCGTTCAAACAACCCAGAACACCATTCAAGGCAGCTGCCAGCGCACAATTTGCGCTACAGCTCAAGCCTGTGGAAATGCGCCGGTCACCTTTGAGAATAAGGTGACCTGCTCATTTCCAAAAATGGGTTGTCTAAAAATAGCATATCCTCCGTTCTTTTTTTAAATGCCCCCTCATTTGAGGAACTGGGACAAAATCTACATTTAAAAAAAAATAATAAAAATGGTTACACTATGAGAGAGAGGGAGAGTGATGGGTGAGATGTGAAGTGATGGGCAAGAAAGCAGAGGAAGAGCAGTGGGTCAGAGGAGGAAGTGCTGCACAAGAGAGCAGAGGAAGCAGTGATGCGATGGGCCAGAAATCTGAGAGCGAGCAGAGGTACAGAAAGTAGAGGAAGCGGTTGGCCAGAAAGAGGCAGTGAGCTGCAGATTGGGAAAAAGGATGAGGGAAGAATGTGATAGAATGGAAGAAAAGATGCAAGATGCAGAAGCAGCACAAAAGAATGAAGGACTGTATATTGAGGGAGGAATTGTAGAGTGTAAGGTGTGAGTTGGGAGTATGATTTGGAGTGTGGCAGGGGCTGGGCAGTGCAGATTGTGACTTGACAGTGTGACATAGCACGTGAGTATTTGTATGACAGAGTGAGAGGTTAAGGAATGTAAGTTATGATGGAGAGTTGGTGAGATGTTTGTGGGTGTTTGGGGGATTGGAGAACATAGAAGGGGAATATTTTCAGCATTACAATTGATAATGATCAATTTAGTTAATACTATTAAATAGGCATGAACATTAAACCAGAAATGTAGCCAAATCAAACACTGTTCTGCCAAGCCAGAGACATCTGGGACTCTTCCTATTAAATTAATACAAAAGACACATAATAATGATACCCTGGCTCTCTTCTAGCCTTGCACTCTACCTATTTCCTGCAATGTGGCAATCTTACACCCTCCAGTTAATACAAAATGTCCCGCAAAAATGCCGCAATAAATAAAGGTTTGTGCCGCAAAATTTGCCATTTCATGCCGCAAAATTTGCCATTTCATGCCGCAAAATCATGGAAGGTCTGTATAGTTACATCCCGAAGGTCGACCCAAGAAGAGAGGACCGCAGAGAGAACATGACGGGGAAAGAGGACGACTCACTGGCAACAAAAAAAGATGCAGCCTCTATAATGGACGAAATCAGAAGTATGAGAGCAGACCTAGACGGAAAGGTCGATAAGATGACCCAGAGGATTGACAAGAAAGAGAGACCTGCAGGAGGTTGAACACAACCAGTCCTCACTGGACATAATGGAAGCCCAAATTGACGTACAGATGACCGAAATTGAACGCAGAGAAGCCCAGATTCTCCCTGAAAATGGACGATTTTTAAAATAGAGAGAAGAGAAACAATCACAGGATCTTCGGGTTACTGGACAAAGAAGGAGAGACGGAGAGGGACCTGAAAAGGAATCTGTACCACATAACAGAACTCATTTCTGGTAAATCCTCCAAAGATGAACCCAAAAGCAAAAGAATACACAGAGCGGGTGGCACCCCTGTGGGCGCCACATCTGTCCTGGTTCGATTCCACAATTATCCAGACATGTCAAAATTCTCGAGAGGGCAAAGAAGGTGGGGCCCGTCACATATGGCAAAGCCAGGATCGCAATCTTTCAGGATTTATCATCCCTGACCCCGCTCAAGAGAAAGCCCAGCTAGTCCCCTCACAAGGTGGCTCCAAGGCATCCGATACAGATGGGGGTCCCGATCTCATTTTCTTTCGAAATCGACAGACATAGGCATAAATTGGTTACTGAGGAGATCAACGGAGCCAAGAACGAACTCCTGGGTGACGTGGAGGCTCGCAGGAGACAGGCGCCAAGGGCAGACAGTGGCAATTTAAGGACCCGAGAAGGAAACGGGTACCAGGGGCCTGGAAATACAGGAAACTGAGTACATCCCTGGCAGCCGGAACTTGAATTCTTCAAGAAGCGGGTACATAGATTTGTAAATCAGCCCTAAGTTCAGGGGAGCGTGTGGTGGAAATGCTGAAGGATCTAACTGCAATCGAGTACCGGGGGGGCCAAGGGGGTGTGGATGTTGAGGCGATTGCATGCTGTTGGTGTCAAACGTAGAAATCGGAAGGGGGTGGGTGGGAGTGGAGGCTCAAAGATTCAAAGATGCTATTGGGAACGACCTGCATGACGGGTCAGGTTGGTGGTTCGGCCAGATCCTAGGATGGATCTTGGGGGCGGGTTGAGTGCCAAGAGGGTGGAGGGTTTGGGGGGATTTTGGGTCATTTAGCCTCTTAGTTATGTTGAAGTGTGGTTTGGTTGATGACAATGTGTGCACAATACAGCGGCATAGCAAGTGGAGTACAGGGGGCATTGGGATAACATGACGACAGTGCCTACAGATCGGCAGCAAATGGGCATCCTGAGGGTACGTACCCTGAACGTAAAGGGCCATAATTCCCCTACGAAGAGATCATTGGTGGCGAGGGGATTCCGTAGGTCAGGGCTTGACATCCTCTTCTTGCAGGAGACGGAATTCATGAAGGGGGAAGAGAGGAGAATCCTGAATGGGGTGGTAGGACACGAAATCTGGGGCTCTGGTACATAGGACACTCGGAATGGTGATTACAAGGTACAAAGTGACCACCTGTAAGGGCCCAGAATCTCTCAGGACTCTGATGCAAGCGAACACTGCTGCGTTATGACATGCCAAGCATACCAGAGGGGAAAGAGACAGTTTGGGGTGGGGGCTCGGACGGATGAAGATGGATTCAGACTCCCTAACATGTGTTAGTGCCTTTGTAACATTCATCTTATTATTTCTGTGGCCTCAAAGGAGGTAGTTTGGCTGTACTGCTCTTGAAAAAATGGTAATAAAGTTTAAATTGAAAAAATAAAATAGTATCTAGGTGGGTGTGCTTTTCATCTTCCATCCATTTTGTGCACTGCATTCATCTGTGTTTGTTTTTAAAATAAATTGTATCTAGGTGGGTATGCTTTTCATCTTCCATCCATTTTGTGCACTGCATTCATTTGTGTTCCTTTTTAAAACCTTATCTAGGTGGGTCTGTTTTTCATCTTACATCCATTTTGTGCAATGTATTGTGATCCTTTTATAATTGAATCCTGCACCACACGAGTCACTCTGCACTGCATCTGTGCCCTCTTAACTACTAGGCTGCCTCTGGAGCAAGGACCAGGACTGTGCAGAGCAGCCCCCTCCTTTTCTTTCCTTCTCTCATCTATCCTCTGCCACTGAGATGGCATTCGCCATCTCTACTATCTTCTCTAACTGCTACACTATCACCTATCCTCCCTTTCCCACGAAGTCTGGACAATAAAAGCACAAAAAAGACATTTTGGGTTCACATCCTGGCCTTCCCATCACAGACACTTATGTCAGCGTATCCTGCAGAGAGATCTTCACAGATATCCTTTTCTCTGTCCCTCTCCAGACCTGTGGACTTCACATCTCACTTCTACTCTTTCCCCTCACACATCCTCTCCCATCAATGCTGGTACCAAGTGGGAAGTCCTTTTGGCGGCTTTTTCTCATCACGCTGCATCATTAATGTCTAGCAAACTGGCACTATTCTGGTTCAGGGTCCTCAAGCCAACCTCCTTCTCTTTGACCGGATCCTGCCGTACCTCATCAACTTTCTTCCTTCTCCTGCCACCTCCCTTACCACTCTCCGTGCCCCCCTCTGACAGGAGTACCACAACCCTGTACTCCACCTC